>NC_058521.1:48376356-49626356 GCF_904849725.1 Hordeum vulgare subsp. vulgare
CGAACGTCGTAATCGTACTTTGTTAGAAATGGTGCGATCTATGATGTCTCTTACCGATTTTCTGTTATCGTTTTGGGGTTATGCATTAGAGACAGCTGCATTCACTTTAAATAGGGTACCATCAAAATCCGTTGAGACGACACCATACGAACTGTGGTACGGCAAAAGACCAAAATTGTCGTTTCTTAAAGTTTGGGGATGTGATGCTTATGTCAAAAAGCTTCAGCCTGAAAAGCTGGAACCCAAAGCGCAAACGTGCGTCTTCATAGGTTACCCAAAAGAGATAGTTGGGTACACCTTCTATCTCAAATCCAAGGGCAAAGTGTTTGTTGCTAAGAATGGAGCTTTTTTGAGAAGGAGTTTCTCTCGAAAGAATTGAGTGGGAGGAAGATAGAACTTGATGAGGTTGTCGAACCACTAGTCCCTCTATATGGTGGTGCAGGGCAAGGGGAAACCCCTGTCGTTGCGACGCCAGTTGAGGAGGAAGTTGATGATGATGATCATGAAACTTCGAATCAAGTTCCTATCGGACCTCGCAGGTCGACAAGATCACGTACTACTCGTGAGTGGTACGGTAATCCTGTCTTGTCAATTATGTTGTTGGACAACAATGAACCTACAAATTATTAAGAAGCAATGGTGGGCCCGGATTCCAACAAATTGCTGGAGGCCATGAAGTCCGAGATATGATCTATGTATGAAAACAAAGTGTGGACTTCGGAAGTATTACCTGAAGGCCGCAAGGCTATTCAGAACAAATGAATCTTTAAGAAGAAGACGGATGCAGACGGTAATGTGACCGTTTATAAAGCTCGACTTGTGGCAAAGGGTTTTTCACAAGTTCAAGGGGTTGACTACGATGAGACGTTCTCACCAGTAGCGATGCTTAAGTCTATCCGAATCATGTTAGCCATAGCTGCATTTTTCGATTATGAAATTTGGCAGATGGATGTCAAAACGGGTTCCTTAACAGTTTTCTTAAGGAAGAGTTATATATATGATGCAACCCAAAGGTTTTGTCGATCCAAATAATGCTAACAAAGTATGCAAGCTCCAGCGATCCATTTATGGACTGGTGCAAGCATCTCGGAGTTGGAATAAGCGCTTTGATGAGGTGATCAAAGCATTTGGGTTTATACAAGTGGTTGGAGAATCTTGTATTTACAATAAAGTGAGTGGGAGCTCTGTGGCGTTTCTAATATTATATGTGGATGACATATTGCTGATTGGAAACAACGTGGAGTTTTTGGAGAGCGTAAAGGATTACTTGAATAAAAGTTTCTCTATGAAGGACCTAGGAGAAGCTGCTTACATTCTAGGCATTAAGATCTATAGGGATAGATCGAGACGCCTCATAGGACTTTCACAAAGCACATACCTTGATAAAGTTTTGAAGAAGTTCAAAATGGAACAGTCCAAGAAAGGGTTCGTGCCAGTGTTACAAGGTATAAAATTGAGTAAGACTCAGTGCCCAGCAACTGCGGAAGATAGAGAACAAATGAGTTCCGTCCCCTATGCTTCAGCCATAGGTTCTATCATGTATGCAATGCTATGCACTAGACCAAACGTCAGCTTGGCCATAAGCATGGCAGGAAGGTTTCAGAGTAATCCAGGAGTGGATCACTGGACGGCGGTCAAGAGTATTCTGAAGTGCTTGAAAAGGACTAAGGAAATGTTTCTTGTTTATGGAGGTGACGAAGAGCTCGTCGTAAAGGGTTACGTCGACGCATGCTTTGACACCGATCCGGATGACTCTAAGTCGCAAACTGGATACGTATTTATTCTTAATGGGGGTGCGGTAAGCTGGCGCAGTTCCAAGCAAAGCGTCGTAGCAGATTCTATATGTGAAGCGGAGTACATGGCTGCCTCGAAGACAACAAAGGAGGGTGTCTGGATGAAGCAGTTCGTGACGGACCTTGGAGTTGTATCAAGCGCACTAAATCCAATAACTTTGTTCTGTGACAACACTGGTGCCATTGCTTTAGCAAAGGAACCAAGGTTTCACAAGAAGACCAGGCACATAAAATGACGCTTCAACCTCATCCACGACTACGTCAAAGGAGAGGCCGTGAATATTTGCAAAGTGCACACGGATTTGAATGTAGGAGACCCGCTGACTAAACCTCTTCCACAGGCAAAACATGATCAACACCAGAACTGTATGGGTGTTAGATTTATGACAATGTAAATCGCATGGAGATGTGAGGACTAGATTGTTGACTCTAGTGCAAGTGGGAGACTGTTGGAAATATGCCCTAGAGGCAATGATATAAGAGTTATTATTATATTTCCTGTGAGAAGATAATCGTTTATTATTCATGCTATAATTGTATTGAATGAAAACATAGATACATGTGTGGATACATAGACAAAACAATGTCCCTAGCAAGCCTCTAGTTGGCTAGCCAGTTGATCAGGATAGTCAAGGTTTTCTGGCTATGTGCAAGTGTTGTCACTTGATAACTGGATCACATCATTAGGAGAATCATGTGATGGACTAGACCAAACTATGAACGTAGCATATCGATCGTGTCATTTTATTGCTATTGTTTTCTGTGTGTCAAGTATTTATTCCTATGACCATGAGATCGTATAACTCACTGGCACCGGAGGTATACCTTGTGTGCATCAAACATCGCAACGTAACTGGGTGACTATAAAGGTGCTTTACAGGTATCTCTGAAGGTGTCCGTTGAGTTAGTATGGATCAAGACTGGGATTTGTCACTCCGTGTGACGGAGAGGTATCTCGGGGCCCACTCGGTAATACAACATCACACACAATCCTTGCAAGCAGTGTGACTAAGTGTAAGTCATGGATCTTGTATTACAGAACAAGTAAAGAGACTGTTACAGCCCGAGACCAACGTTCAGAAGATTCCCCTTTATTTCCGTTTCCGTCGTGTAATTAGTTTTATTCGTTGCATAGTCATGTAGTTTGCATCATCGGATCATGCATGGCATCATGTCATCTATGCTTGTCTGGTGTGGCTAGTTGCACCTTGTTGTTTGAGTGTGAGCGCATGGCCTTGCAACGTGATTGGGTAAAACAAGTTCAAGCTCGTAACCCCTGTGGCACCATGTTTTCAAACTCCTTTCTTACCATTTAGTTGAGGCAGATTTAAAAGTTCATGGTTTGGTTCAAAACAAAATGTTCCTCCTCTTCAAAATTTCTTTCTATTAATTGTGGGGCGCAACACTCATTTATTTGATTTTTTCCTTTTGGTTTTATTCAAAAAACAGAGGCCCATTTCATTTAAAAGTAATTTTTTTTCCTTCTTCTAAAAATGTCCCACTTATTTTCTTAAACTTTGGCAACATTTTAGATGCCCAAATGTGTTTATATTTTTGTTTTACTCCTTTTATTTTATCTTCTGGATTTATTCAAAATCCATTTATTTTATTTTTTCAAAACGTTTTCTTTTAGTTTCACACAGAGAGGAGAAAGCGGAGTGGGCTTCCTGGCCCATCTCCTTTCTTTCTCTAGCGAGCCCACCTCCCTCTTCTCTCCCTGATCGTCCCGATCCATCCTTCCCCTTCTCCCAGCGCGGCCTTCCCCCTCGCGCAGCCTCCCCATCCCCGATCTCAGCTCTCCTCGTCCCCTGCGGCGCCCTAGCCTCCAGTCCCCGTGCTCGCTCGCCTCCCTTGCGTCGCCGTCGTGCCAGCTCCTCTCGGCGCCTTCCGCTCGCCCTCGCCCCTCCCTCCTGCTGCCTGGCCGCTTCGATGAGAGCCCTCGCCGCCGACGACCCTTGCGACCTCCGCCAGGGTTCCCCTCACCGCGCCGCCGTGGGGCCTCGCCGGACCGAGCCGCGCGCCCCCCATCGCGCCCAGGTCCCGCGCCGGCCCGAGGTCGCCCTGCCGTAGCACCTTCAGCGCCGCCCCGTGCCTTCCCTGGCGACGTCGGGCTCCTCTCGGCTCCTCCTGATGCGTCGCTCCCTTGGCCTCCCGCGCCACCCTACGCTCCATGGAGCTCCTCCATGCTGCTGCTGCCGATGCGTGATGCTGGCTCCCGTTGCTTGTTGTTTGCTGCTGATGTTGTGGCTTGCTGTTGTTGTGTTGCCGCTGCTGCCGAAGCTTTCTGCTCTTGCTATGCTGCTTGCTCACCTACGCCTTCTGATGCAGCCACCACGGACCAGTACACGTACAGGCCGGGGCTGCGGTGGCAGCCGGAAGTTGAGGAGTACTTCGCCCGCATCTCCCAAGCCAACGCAATGAACTTCCTGGTGGATTTAATGGTTTGAAGATCGGTGAGCAGAATGGTGGAGAGCAAGCACATGAACGGAGTTACCAGGTGGACAAGTGCCCGTATTCTGGCCTTGAAAATGTTGTAGTTGTTCGAGGTTCAGGACCGCATGCTCTGCATTACAATGGGCAACCTGGTCACTCTATGAAGGAGATTATTGTAAGTCGAAATGTGCAGAGTCAGTTCTTCGAGGAGCAAAGGTGTATGTACCTGGTGTTTTAGCTTGCAGTGCACATGTTGAAAGGGTGATAAGATTGCAGTGTCAGTTGCTATTGAACAACCTGTTAAGGACAGTGGTTGGGCTGATGGTAAAACACGAGGAATCGTTCTACAGGGGTCGCAGTCAGATGCACATTATGAAGAGAGAAAGGGTTTGTAGGTCAAGGGTTTGCTGCAATGTCAAGGCCAGGAATATTTCGTGTTCTTCATGGAGTTGCAGTAGAGATGACTGAGAGGACCCGGGAGCCACATACTTCAAACTACGTCCTCGACGAACCCCGGAACGTGTTCGACTCCCGACGCCGAAGACCCGTGACCCGACGCCGACCGAACGACTACCGTCGACGAGACCCGAGTACCAAGACGACCACGACTTCCACGACGTCCGCTACGAACCGATCCGCTCCAAATCACACGCTTCAAAGGTATAACGTTGAGACGTTGTCGTGACCGTGTGTAGTGTTGTATGAGTTGTATCGTTTGTTGCACCATATGTTGCCCGTTGCACGTTGTCCTCTTATGTTGTGCCCGACACATGGGAACCCGGTATCGGGATCACCCCATCTTTATTTACCGTTCCCGCACACGTTCCCAGTACGTTGGCACGAGATCTCGACGAGTTGTCGGGATAGGAACGTTGCCGTGGCTTCATTTCCGTTTTGCCGCCATGGTTCCCTCTCGCTCCCTGTGGCGACATATGTTTCTTCTCCTCTTGCCGTGGTGTGATGACTTGCATGCATGATGCATTCATGGCATATATATCGTGTGTTGTATGTTTCTTGTGCCGTATCTTCGATCTATGTTTCGCGTGATACCCGACTAGGATGTCATGTAGGATCATCGCTCACCCCTTGCCATGTTAACAACATTTAATATTGCGTGTTACATAATCGGGAGTGAATTAAATAATTAATCGCGGAGTTTCATCGATATGCAACTCGTTGCATATTGAGCTTCACTTAATGTGTAGTGTTTGCGTGAGGTGAATTGCCATGCCATCCCTTGCATCTTTGAACTGATCATGCATCATAGTAGGTTATGCATCATGTTGTGCATCGTGTGGTGAATATTTGTGTTGATGTTTGTTTCCGGTTTTCTCCGTTCCGATAGAGTTCCGCAAGCGTGTCGGAACGTGAGGACCCGTTCGACTACGATGGTTTGCCGACTCCACCGAGTTGTTCTTCTTCCAAGCGGGATCTCAGGCAAGATGACCATTTCCCCAGATACCATTACTATCATTGCCATGCTAGTTTTACCGCTTCTATCGTTATGTCTCGTTGCCTACCACATGTTAAATACCAGCCTCTCAACAATGCCATGAAAACTTCAACCTGTTTGACCTAGCAAACCACTGATTGGCTATGTTACCGCTTGCTTAACCCTGTTGTTAGCGTTGCTAGTTGTAGGTGCAGTTGCTTCCATGTGATAACATGGGTTCCTTGTCATATCACCATATTTAATGCTATTTAATTTAATGCACCTATATACTTGGTAAAAGGTGGAAGGCTCGGCCTTTCTAGCCTGGTGTTTTGTTCCACCTTTGGCCCCTTAGTTTCGGCTACCGGTGTTATGTTCCATAAATGAGCGCTCCTAACACGATCGGGGTTGTTGTGGGGACCCCCTTGATAATTCGTTTTAGATTAAAGCTGGTCCGGCAAGGCCCAACATTGGTTCTACATTTGCCCAACATAATAATTTTGTTAATATTGAAATGCATAGGGCGTCATGAATCCGAGGAGTAATTTTACATAAACAGGGGGGCCAGTGCTAATGGTGTTGGTCCCAAACGGTCTGCCTGCGGGGCCACCACGGGGAAACTCGAGGTTTGGCACCCGTAGCTAGTTCCATCCGTCGTGTCCTGAGAACGAGATACGCGGCTCCTATCGGGATCGTCGACACGCCGGGCGGCCTTGCTGGATTAGTTTTACCTTTGACGAGATATCTTGTGCATCGGGATTCCAGTGATGCTTTGGGTAATCTCAGAGTTGAGGTTTTCCACTAGGGAATCCGACGAGATCGCGAGTTTCGTGATTGAGGGTTTCTATGCGGCTTGTGGTAATTTGTGATGGACTAGTTGGAGCACCCCTGCAGGGTTAAATCTTTTCGGAAAGTCATGCCCGCAGTTATGTGGCAACGTGGAAACTTTGTTTAACACTGGTTCTAGATAACTTGAAGTTAACTTAATTAAAACTTGCCAACTATGTGCATAACCGTGACTGTCTCTTTCGTGAGTTCCTTCTCCGATCGAGGACACGGTGGGGTTATGTCTGACATAGGTAGGTGTTCAGGATCATTCATTTGATCATCAGTAGTTCACGTCCGTTATGCGTAGATCTTCCCCCTCTTATTTCTTGTACTCGTAAGTTTAGCCACCAAATATATGCTTAGCCGCTGCTGCAACCTCACCACTTAACCATACCTCACCCATTATGCTTTGCTAGTCTTGATACCTTTGGAAATGAGAATGTTGAGTCCCCTGTGGCTCACAGATTACTACAACACCAGTTGCAGGTACAGTTAAAGGTTACTCAACGCGAGCGCGTTGATTGTTCATTTGGAGTTGCTTCTTCTTCTTCTTCTTCATCGATCTAGGATGGGTTCCAGGCCGGCAGCCTGAGATAGCAAGGATGGACGTCGTTCTTATTTTTCTCGTTTGTTTTCGTCCGTAGTCGGACCCTGCTCTTACTCTTGATGTTTATGTAATGTACTGATGTGACTCTGATGTAACTTGTGGCGAGTGTAAGCCAATTCTATATATATCTCTTCTTTTCAGTACATGTACTTGTAACGATATCCATTCTTGCGACACGACGAGATGCACTTCTATCCCTGATGAGGCCTTCGTGCCAAATTGAGGATAGGGTTGCATCTTGGGTGTGACAGAGATTTACCGGTAACGAGATTGAAATAGGTATGCGGAATGACATACGGGATTATATGAATCCTTGACAGTGAGGTTCAACCGATAAGATCTTTGGAGAATATGTAGGATCCAATATGGGCATCTAGGTTCCGCTATTGGATATTGACCGAGGAGTGTCTCGGGTCATGTCTACATAGTTCTTGAACCCGCAGGGTCTGCACACTTAAGGTTCGATGATGTTTTAGTATAGTTGAGTTATATGTGTGGTTACTGAATGTTGTTCGGAGTCCCGGATGAGATCAAGGATGTCACGAGGGTTTTCGGAATGGTCCGGAAACGAAGATTGATATATAGGATGGTTTCATTTGGTCAACGGAAAGTTTCGGGCATTACCGGCAGTGTACCGGGAGTGACGAATGGGTTGCGGGTGTTTACCGGGAGGGGCCCACCCACCCGGGAGTGAGCCCAAGGCCCTAGGGTGGTGCACCAAGTCCTTAGTAGGCTGGTGAAGTCAGCCCAAGAGGGCTATGGCGCCACATGTAAAAATACCAAAGGAAAATAAAAAAATAGGAAAGAAGGAGGTGGGAAGGAAGAGGAGGACTCCTCCTTCCCAAACCGAATTGGAGGAGGAGTCCTCCTCCTCCCTGGCGGCCAGCGCACCCTTGGGGACCTTGTGCCCCAAGGCTAGCCCCTCCCCTTATCCTATATATATTGGTGGTTTAGGGTTTTTTGAGACACAACTTTGCCACGTGCAACTCTACCCTATTCCACATAGTTTTACCTCTAGATCGGATTTCTGCGGAGCTCGGGCGGAGCCCTGCAGAAGTAGATCATCACCACCACCGGAGCGTCGTCACGCTTCCGGAGAACTCATATACTTCTCCGTCTTGCTTGCTAGATCAAGAAGGCCAAGATCGTCATCGAGTTGTACGTGTGCTGAACGCGGAGGTGTCGTCCGTTCGGCGCTAGATCGGAACCATTCGTGGGACGGATCGTGGGACGACGATGCTTTGAATCACGAAGTTGTACCTCTACATCAACCACGTTTCTTTACGCTTCCCGCTGAGCGATCTACAATGGTACATAGATCTAATCTCCTCTCGTAGATGGACATCACCATGATAGGTCTACGTGTGCGTAGGAATTTTTTTGTTTCCCATGGAACGTTCCCCAACAGCGATCCACCTCCTCTTCATCTCCACGTCGCTGAGAGTCAGGATGCTCCCGCCCTTCTTCGGCATGGCGCTGCCACCCGGTGGGGTGGCGAGGAAGCCCTGCGGGTCCATGGTCGGAGAGGCCACTCCTGCCCCCGTAGCGGCAGCCCCGGCTTGCGGCTGCTGCTCAGATGGAGGTGAGGTTGGCGTCTCAATCGCCTTGCTAGAGCGGTGGGAGCCCCCTGGAGAAGGCGCGACCACACGCTTCTTCAGGGTCGCCCGGACGAATACCTGCTTGGTCTGGAGGGTAGGCCTTGGCCTCCTGAGGACCCGGTGAACCACGGGAAATCCGTGGCCCGGGGCTCGTCAGCATCGTCATCATCTTCAAGGTCGTGGAGGAGCTTGCTCTACGGCGGGGGAGACAGCTCTTCCAGGTCACCGTCCTCAGTCTCCTTTGAGTCTTCCTCCCGCCTGGTGCCGCCAGAGGACACCGGCACTTGGGATTTTGGGCACTCAAGCGGTGTGAGCCCCTGCTCGTCAAAAGCGGGCCTGGCGGTAACCAGCTCCTCCCTGTCGTCCCGATGATACAGTGGGGCCTAGGCCTCAGGGAGGTCCCCAAAATCGCTGAGGAGCAGGGTGGTCATGGCCCTGCCTAGCTCCTCTCCTGTAAGGCTGGCGAATCGGAGCCTAATGTTGTCCCCCAAACCCTCGTACTCCCACATGGGCCTCGAGTGCTACTGGAGCGGCACGAGGCACTGCGTCAGGAACTCCTTCACTATCATCGCCCCGAACATTTGCTTGGTCTCCATGTCCCGGGAGATCCACTACAAGACGGGCCTCGCCCGGGGATGAGTGAGCTTCGCGGAGCCCCACACAAGGGTCTTCTCGGGTAGCTCCGTTGGGAGGTCCAAGCGTGAATTGAGGCCACGGACATCCAAGAAAACCCAACGGTGCCTGAAGCCTTCCACCTTCTTCTCGGCCTTCAGGAGTAGGTTCCCGCTCTGGACCGCGGCGAAGGAGGTGCAGGCCGATCGGTGGGCAACATCGTGAAGTTGCAGGTTGAAGTAGTGGCGGAAGAGGGCCACTGAGGGCCTCACGCCTATGAAGGCCTCATAGTAAAAGGCGAACAGACATGAGCAAGATGGAATTGGACTGAAGGTGAAGGGCCTCGATCCCATAATGCTCAAGAATGGCAAAGAAGAACTCCGAGAAGGGAGGGACGAGCCCGGAGAAGACGTTGTGGAGGAAGAAGGGGTAGACCGCCTTCGCCAAGGAGCGTCGCTCCATGGAGCCGCACCAAATCAAGGTCTCCCCCCACTCATTGGAATCGCCTGCTGTCAACGGTAGCACTGGGGCAAGGTCCCCCTCCTTGGCGATGATGGAGGTCGTGAGCACGGGCAAGGGAGAAGAGGGGGTCGAGGCATGAGCCTCATACTTCGGCTTCCCAGCAGGCGTCATGAAGAATCCCAGGGGCCGGAGGAGCAAGAGGAAGGACGGCTTCACACCAAGATCTGGAGGAGGCTCTCGCAAAGGAAAGGGGATCTGAGCAAAGGCGCGGGGAAGGAGAGAAATGGTAACTAGGAAGCGGATGCAAGGTTTTTGTCGGCCCGGGCAATTGCCGAGGCAATGCGGGAAAGTGGAGGCGCCCACGTCCCATCATGCGCCACGCATCGGGCCTAGCCCGCAGGCGATTGGAGCCCGCGGTGCTTAGGCCTCCCTTCCTCGGCTTCGCCCCGCAGCCGGCCCGAGCGCGCCTTGGGCCCGAGGACTACTGTCGGCGTTCTGGGATTGGGGGTATCCAGACCCGCCTTCCTGTGGCCTAGTAGATGGTCCACCACAACAAACCGGTGCAACTCGACGGCAAACTCCCCAAGGCAAGACCCTCGTGAGGGCATCGGCCTCACGAGGAGAACAACGCCAAGGCCTCCAGGGGCGGCCTCCCCAGGTTGCCTCCCGAGGAGCGGAGATTCCTATACAGGCACCCGGCCTCAGGAGGCTGCGGTGATGTGAGCCATGACGATCGAAGCTAGGCGGGCGCCAGCGGGCTCAGGAGGGACAGTTTCCTCCTTGGTGCTAAGGAGACATGGACGTACGCGTGTTCCTAATGAATCCCCCCAAAGGTTTCCATTCCGGTGCAACAGGACCAAGACCAAGAGCTTGGCAGGACGGATTTCATCACCGAGCCCACCCCTACGTCACGCCGAGTTGCTTTGCATGCGAAGACCACCTTTAGTGACGATAAGATGTACTTCTCGTCTCCTTTCAAATTTGGCCATTGTGGGATCCCTTCCCGCCTGTGCGATAAGGGAAGAGAACCAAGGCCCCTATAAATTGGGACAAGCTCCCACTGTAGAGGGGTATCCGATTCGATCCACCCTGACCTTTGTGCCCTCGCGAGGCTGCTCAACCAATGTACGAGTTCATCCACCAAACCTCCTCGTGAGGCCAATCCACCAAGAGCAGGAGTAAGGTTTTACACTGCAAGGTGGCCCGAACCTGGGAAATCCTCGTGTCTGTTTTCTCGTTTGCTCGCGTGTATTAGGTAAGTCTTGGTTGTGGAGCGGCGAGCATAAGGCTAGCGCTGGAGGAGATCTTCGCACACGCCTCAGAGTTCGAACCTTCTTGGGTCTGCGGAGCCCGGATTTCGACACACATATCTCCAAATCCCATCATGTATTTCCTTAAAATTATTGCCTAATTATAATATAACATTACCCAGTGTATGCTATCACAATTCTATGGCTCCCAAGTCAATGGGGCTCAACAATAATTCAAACATAAGCACGCAAAGCAACTATAACAACAATATGTGAAAAACAGGACAGTCTGTAAAGATGTTGATGGAACGTACACTTCTGTAACTCAAGACATTCTGAAATAATAGTACGTAATAAAGAATTAGTATTCCTGAACTGTGTAAAAGTTTCACGATTTTTTTCATGTTTTGGTAAAATACGAAAATTCAAACACTACAGCAAAAGTTTCTGTTTTTGCACAGCACATGTCAAACAAGCAATTCAAACTTCCTAAAGGTAATTCTTGGCACATTATTTTTATAATACAATGGATTTATACAAGGGTATAATTATTTTTGTTTAAAAGTTTCTGTAATCAAGATTCACAAAGCATCTATGGGCATGAACAAAGTTCAAGGCTAGGCCCCACTTCAACGGTGCTCATCTTTCTCACTTTCACCTTTCATTTTGAAAAAGTTTTAGGTTCCCCGCATTTTTTGTTTTTAAATATTTTAAAATCATACAACATAAATAAATGACTCTCTAAAACTTCCTGGTTGTCTCCCTGGCTAGGCATACAGTTCTCAAGTAATTGATCCACCCGGATCCCAAGGTATATCAAAGCCAATTTTAATTAACAACGATTTGTAATTAAGTAGTGAGCACAAAACAACATATATCATGTAACAACGAAGTATAACTCTCTTCCTATGCATTGGCATGTCATACAAGAACAATTCATGCACATCAAGTAAATGTCAATACATAACATAAGTAGTTACTTGCAGTTTTATAGTATTGGAAACATAGAGAAGAGAAGATTTGGTTCCTCCCTCATTATAATTGCAAGTAGGAGCAGCAAGCACATGCATATTATATTCATCAAAATCATCATGTGTAATAGTAATACGCAACCCATCAATATAATCCTTAATAAGTGCAAACTTCTCTGATATAGTGTATTTGGGAGAATTCAAAAAGATAATAGGACTATCATGTGTGTGTGTAATAGCAATAATTTCATGATTAACATAAGGAACTATAGCAAGTTCATCTCCATAAGCATAATTCATATTGGCATCATGACCACAAGCATAGCAAGCATCAAGTTCATCAAAAAGGGATATTGCAAATGAATCCAAGGGATCATAGCAATCATGCGCAAAGGTAAATTAAACAATGTATGAGTTGAAGAGTTACTCTCATTAGAAGGTGTGCACGGGTAGCTAATATGCTCTTCCTCCTTTTGTTCTTCGCTCTCCTCCACATATTTTTCATCTAACGAGCTCATAGTTTCAACAATTTCTTCTTCCATATATTTTTGTAAATATTAGTCTCTTCCAAGGCACCGGACATTCTCTCAGTAAATTCTTTAACATAAGCATTAGAAGCATAGTTTTCATAGAAATATTTAAGTACGGCAAAATTTTCAGATTTGTAAAGAGTAGCATCATACTTTTCAATCAAAGTAGTAATTTCATAAGCACCCTTAAAAGCAACAAATTCTTCAATTTGTTCAACATCATAATAACACTAGGCATCCTTGTCATAAGAAAATAATATTTCTTTATCAATGAACACATATTCATAGGGAAGGTGTTCTTGAGTGTTTTTAGAACAAGTAAAATCATATAATTCACACAGATTCCAAGCATTGCACATCAAACATTTTATTTGATGGTCTAAAAGTATACCCTATTGGGACAACCGGTGACGCACAAAATAAGCATGCCCATCTAATGATTTCCCCTCAACTAAGCTAGTTGGGGTTTCCGCACGAGCACAAATGGATCGAAGATGATCCAAGTAATATTGTTCGGTAGTACGGAACACTAGTGGCTCCTCAGCTTTTGGAGTAGCAAGTACATCTAATTTTTTTGGTATTTTGCATTTCCTACCCATATCTAAAGATAGAAAACAACTAATAACAGAAAAAATAATACTTAGTGATAAAGCAAACAAGCACACACGAGAATATCAACCACTACGCTATTGCTCCCCGGCAACGGCGCTAGAAAAAGATCTTGATAACCCACAAGTGTAGGGGATCGTTTGTAGCCTTTTTTGATAAGTAAGAGTGTTGAACCGAACTAGGAGCTTAAGGTAGAATTAATATTCTCTCAAGTTATATCGACCACCGATACAACTCTAGACATGCTAACACTTACTTTAACTAGAACAAGTATGAAACTACTTTACAAGAAAGAAAAAGTGGTGATAGGATTTACGAGATTGCCCTAGGCAATTGATAATGAGATCCGTAATCATTATTGCAGTTTTATATGAGGGAGAGGCATGAGCTAACATACTTTTCGTACTTGGATCATATGCACTTACAATTGAAACACTAGCAAGCATCCGCAACTACTAAAGATCATTAAGGCAAAACCCAACCATAGCATTAAACATCAAGTGCCCTTTACTCCCATATGTAAATAACCCTCTTACTCGGGTCTAAGCTTCGGTCATTCTAGCCACCCACTATAAGAGAATCATGAACATATTGCAACACCCTTCACCATGAATCTTTCATGTGTGCGCCTCACGGAAAGGACCTTAAGACAACACCAATATAAACCATGCAACTCAAATCAATCAAGATCATCAATCAAACCATAGGACAAAAAGGAACTACTCAGACATCATAGGATAGCCACACATCATTGGATAATAATATATAGCATTAAGCACCATGTTTAAGTAGAGGGTACAGCAGGATGCGGGAGAGTGGACCATTGTATATAGATGAGGAAAGGTGATGCTAGTGGTGATGACGGCGGCAAAGTTGTTGTAGATCGTTATCATGATGGATGCCCTCGCGGTGCTCCGGCGCCACCGGGAAAGAGGGGGAGAAAACCCCCCTCCTCCGTATTCTTCCTTGGCCTGCTCCCTAGGTGGGAGGAGAGTTTCCCATCTGGTCCATTGCCGCCATGGCTCCCGTAGGGCAGGAGCCCCTCCGAGATTTGATCTATCTCTCTGCCTCTCTTCTGTTTTCGCGTCTGTTTTCTGGCCCTTCACCGTTTCTTAAACATCCGAAGATTCGTAACTTCGACCGGGCTGAAATTTTGAGGAGATTTTTACCGGAAAATTAGATTTCTTTCAGAGAAAGAAGGGCCCCAACCGACTTAAGGGTTGGCCACAAGCCATCGGGGCACGCCACCCCCTAGGTGTGCGCCCTGTTGGCTTGTGGGCCCCTCGGGCACTGTCTTGCGTTGATTACGACTCAAAAAATTCACATATATTCCAAAAAAATCGTTGCAAATTTTTATCGCGTTTGGACTTTGTTTGATATGGAATTTCTGCGAAACAAAAAACACACAAAAACAGGAACTGGCACTGGGCATTGGGTAAGTAAGTTAGTCCCAAAAATAATATATTTTTTTGCCAAAAGTATATGAAAGTTGTTGAATATTGACATGAAACAATCAAAAATTATAGATACGATGAAGACGTATCAAAAGATAACAAGTAGTAAAAGTGAGCATGAACGGCGTTGCAATGCTTGGAAACGAGACCTAGGGTTCATACTTTCATTAGTGCAATCTCTCAACAATGCTAACATAATAGAATCATATGATCATCCCTAAAAGTGCGATGAAGAATCACTCCAAAGTTCATAAGTAGCAAAGAACATAAGATGAAATTGTTGCATGTAGTAGAACCACCTCAAATTTACCATTTTCGATCAATCTATTGAGCTATTCCTATAGGTGTCACAAACATCCCTAGAGTTCGTACTAGAATAACACCAATGATAGACATCAATCAACCCTGGGTTAATTATTCGAATGCATCAAACAATTTCAGATTCATCATATTCAATCCAACACAAAGAACTTCAAAGAGTACCCCAGGACTTCTATCGCAGAAAGTAGGACAAGAACGTGTATCAAGTCATATGCATAGATTACCCCATTGTAACCACGGGAATCCGCAAGTTGATTACCAAAACATATATCAAGTGAATCAATAGAACACCCCATAGTCACCACAAGTATCCACATGCAAGACATACATCAAATGATCTCAAATCCAATATTCAATCTAACATAACAAAATCTCAAATGGAAAGATTCAATTCATCACATCAAGATAGCATGGGACAAACACCATAGGATCCAACTATATTAACAAAGCATGTGATACATCAAGATCGTGACATCTCAAGAACGCACAAGAGAGAGAGGGAGATCAAACAAATAGCTACTGGTACATACCCTCAGCCCCAAGGGTGAACTACTCTGTCCTCGTCATGGAAACCATTGGGGTGATAAAGATGGCCTTCGGTGATGATTCCCCCTCCGACAGGGTGCCAAAACAGGGCTTCAGATGAGTTCTCTTTGGTACAGAGGCTTGCGGTGGCGCAGCGGAATTTCTAGGTTAACTTTCAGACGTTTTTGGATTTATAGGATTTTTCAGTGTTGGAATCACGTCAACCGGAGCCACGAGGTGGTCCCGAGCCATCAGGGCACACCGAGGGGGGGTAAATGCGTCTTGTTGGCTTGGCACCAATAGGTGCCCCCTCTGGTGGTTCTTTGATCCGGTATTTCTTATTTGCTCCACAAAAAAATTCGAACAATTTCGAGAACTTTTATTTTCTGCACAAAAAACAACACCTTGATATTTCTGCTGAAAACAACATCAATCCAGATTAGTTCTAATTAAATCATATAAAGTGCATCAAAATCATATAAAAGTATTGTACACATGGGTAAATATGACATGAATACTTCATAAATTATCGACACGTTTGAGACGTATCACTAACCATCTGAGATTTTTGTTTTGCTCGAGTCTTTTTCGCTACAACATGACAATGCTAGTCGATGATAACGGCAAGCAAGAGCCAATGATGCGAGAGACGTTGTAACCACGGTGACCGCAAGCTGGAGAAAGCAGGCATTAGATATGCATCCATGGTGACCGCGCGTTGGGATCCACTGGCATCCGTGCTATACCCCGTCGGCGGGAGCCAAGACCACGTAGGTACTCATATACCTGGCCAAACGGGCCGGCCCGCCAGCCCGCCACGCCGGCATGGCACGGGCCCGGCCCGGCACGATTTAAACGGGTCATGCCAGGCACGCGGCACGCCTCGGGCCGTGCCTGGGCCTGAGGGCTGGGCACGCGGGCCGGCACGACACGGCACGTATAATTTTTTTTATATATATAGAATAAAAAAACCTAATATAGGCCAAAATCGGCCCAAAACACAGCCCAATATATTAAAATAGGCCCAATAAACAGCCTAACGGGCTAAAATCAGCCCAATAATAGCCTAAAAATAAAAAAAACTAATAGGCTAGCGGGCCTGGCGTGCCTACGGGCCGGCCCGTATAGCCTTCGTGTCGTGCCTGGGCCGGGAGGCTGCGCCGGTGGGCCGGCACGGCACGGCCCGGCTAATAATCGGGCCCAGGCGTGGCGTGCCGTGCCTGGCACGATTATGGTGGGCTGGGCCGTGCCGTGCCGGGCCGGCCCGTTTGGCCAGGTCTGGGTACTCATAGGTCATGGCCACGAACTATGGGGCAAACAATACTTCTTGAGGGTTGGAAGCAACGAGCCAGGGGACATTGCCCTGCATGTGGTGAGCATGTGGGTTTCCCCTTTTTCTACGAGCGCTATGAGGAAGAAAACGGCACGGGGAGAGAGAGAACCAAATCTAACGGCTCCACATGCCTAAATCGGTCGACTGGGTCCGACCGACCGAAATTTGGGCCGGTCGTCCGGCGCCGAGCACCGACCTTGTTTGATTGGATGCAAATTAGAAGATCAGACCCACCCAATCGAATTCGGGTGGGTTGAATAGTTTAGTTAGGCTAGCCATATTGAAAGTAACATATGTTGTAACATACATCCTCGTGCGATGTTAATAATGGTCCTCATTCATTACAAGCTTGTGCCAAAAGTCTATAGAAAAATGTCCTAGAACCATTTTAGCAATGTGGGCCTATCAAGGAAGGATACAAAATCATTGGTTCAAACACATACACAAGTATTACTAAAAAACATACACAAATAAAACCTTCCTAGTAGCATATTTAATTGGTTTAGAGTTAGAGCTAGGTCATCGTCTACGGAGCTTAGATATTTGCATTTTTTGTGTACCAGTGTTATTGCACATTCTTAGCAAGTTGTTAGGCCCGTGAATGGCATGTTCTGAAACTCGGATACCAGGCCAAACTTTCAAGTCTAATCTCCTTGACATGGTTTGATGTAATCTATTTTACTTATGATTTTGATTTTCCATTAATCCTTAATTTAGAACAAATGAGGTGTATATTTTTTGGCTACCCATATGGTGTCGATAATTCATGAGGAAGAGAACTACACTGAAGGTACTCCGTCCGTTCCATTGAAGTTCTAAGTTTGTGTCAAGTCAAACCTCCTCAAGTTTATCAATATCTACAACATCAACCATATGACTTATTTGATGTTGTATATGTTAGTACATCTTTCTATAGACTTGGTCAAACTAAAATATGTATGACTTAGGACAAACCTAAAACTTCAAATATTTTAGAAATAAGGGAGTAATTGCTAATAGTTTTTTCCTTCTGGAAAAACTACACTATGTACCTCAGATACAACACATATATACCTTGTTCCCAAAATCCTAATGTTAATACCACACATGGTTTTTCCAACTACTTCCATTGTTAACTAATATAAGATGTTTTTGATATTGTAGTATAGACTACGTACAGACTCAAATGACTGAACAAACACACTAAAACACTTGTATATACATCTGATTCAGAAAAAGAAAGTTACTGAACGGAGGGAGTAACTTTTAGGTTTATAGGCTTAAAGGCAACTTCAGGGATAGGCACCATCACCATTGTACTCCATGTGTAAAAAGCACTCCCTCCATAAATAAATATACGGGTTTAGATCATTAAAGTCGAAGGGAGTAGTGATCTAAAGATTCTTATACTAGTTTACGTAGGTAGTAAGGGCCAACTCCAACACAGGCTCCCAAATCGCCCGGGTCTATCCGTTTTGGCCCAAACGGGCAGATGACACGACCCATCGTACGGGGGAAAACGGATATTTGTCTGTTTTCTGTCCGGTTTGGACCAACAAATTTGGGTTGTGTTTGCACCGAAATGGACAGCACAAGGACGGGTGGGACGCGCGCCCTTGTCCTCTCCTGGCCCGCCCGTCAATGACACAGACGGCCCTTTTCCATTCTAGTGCTCTTCCCTCCCCCCTCGCCATCATTGCAGCCGCCGCCCGCACCCATTTTCTCCAGTCGCATTCCTTGTGTTCTTGCTAGGCCGCCCAAACCACCACCAACCGATGGCATAGACTACCCACTCAAAACATTTCGGAGGAGTTCTTGCCGGTGTTCGTGGCTCTTCCGGCGCAGAGAGAATCTACGACCGCCGACTACACCCGTCGACCTCTACATAGCCGCACGACACTGCCCCCAAACGCCAACCTTGTCTGTTGCCTATGAGGGGGAGCTCGAGGTGCTCTTATGGTCCACGTATCCATCACAACCACAAGGTGTTCGACACTTTGCTCACAGGGTACCATGGATAGTGCGGATGAGTATTTTTTTTCCACAACATCATTTGTTCATGGGATGAATCGTCCTTGGATGACGAAGACATTGTGGTGGTTGTGTTGGTCATCAACGACATATTTCTAGGCAGCGGCCTCGGTTTAGGGGATTAGTCCTGGGTCATGCTCCAGCCTTGAATCGCAATAGGGAGAGCGGCCACACCATGCTCTATGTCGATTACTTTGAGAATGGCCCGCTCTACAAACCACATCATTTTCGCCGTCGATTCCATATGGCGAGAGATGCGTTCAATCGTATTAGGGAGGGACTGGTACCATATGACCCACACTTTGAGTGCAAACTGGGTGTCCTTGGCAAGCTTGGGTTCTCCTCTTATCAGTAATGCACTACAGCTATCTGCATGCTTGCGTATGGAATTCCAGGCGATCACGTGGATGAGTATGGGCGTATGAGTGAGTCCACGTTCCTACAATCTATGCACAATTCCTGCACGGCTATGGTGGCAGTGTTTGGTCCTGAGTACCTGAGAGAGCCAACTGTCGCTCATACACATACATTGTTGTCGACCAATGCCTAGAGGGGCTTTCCACGCATGATTGGTAGTTTATATTGTATGTACCTGAAGTGGAAGAATTGTTCATTTGCTTGGCACGGGCAGTACAAGGGGCATGTGAAAGGTGCCACCGTCATACTAGAAGCGATGGCTTCACAAGATCTGTGAATATGTCATTCTTTCTTCGGCATGGCTGGTTCACACAATGATATCAACATGCTTCAGCATTCTCCTTGCAGAAGGCCACTCTTTAGAGGTCAACTTTGAGATCAATGGCAACCATTACAACAAAGGATACTACTGTATCTATCCTCGGCGGTCAACTCTTGGGAAAACAATATCCAATCCGCAAGGAGAGAAGAGACACTAATTTTTCCAAAATGCAAGAGAGTGCTACGAAGGATGTGGAGCGTGCTTTTGATGTGCTTCAATCACGGTGGAGGATCGTTTGAAACCCTGCACTCACATGGAGCGTTGAGAAGCCTTGGGAGATGATGACTGCTTGTGTGATCATGCACAACATGATCGTGGAGGATAAGTGTGCAGACAACATCTACGACTAGGGATTTGATTTTCACAGTGAAAATGTTGAGCGAGAGCACCAAGAACCGGCAACATTTGAATAGTTTACCCATTTTCATCATGAAATGCATGATTGGCATACTCATATCCAGCTCCAGGATGACTTGGTTAAGCACATGTGGACTCACATTGACAACCAGTAAATGTATCAATTCATTTAAGTTTCATCTATTCAAGACAATTTCAATTAGATTGTAAAACTACTCCTTCCGGTCCTTTTTACTCTGCATATTAGATTTCGGTCAAGTCAAACTTTGTAAAGTTTGACCAAATTTATATTAAAAAATATCAATATCTACAATACCAAATATATACATTATGAAACTACATTTCATAAAGAATCTAACAATATTGATTTGGCATGGTGAATGTTGATGATTTTTTCTATAAGTTTGGTCAAAGTGAAGATACTTTGACTTCAGACAAAACTTATATGCAGACTAAAAAGGACCGGAGGGAGTATTTGATAGTGTTCTTACTTGAACATGGAACTATTTTTGTTTGTAAAACTATTTAATTTAGTTTTTATTTGAACATTGAACTATTTGGTTTGTAAAACTATTTGCAATGTTTGATTTATAGTGATCATAATCCTAGGCCTTTCCCTGACCGTGGCGGACAAGATGCGTCTGTGCGTTAGGCGCACGACCAGCACATCTAGAAAAATGGTTGGATGTCACCCCATTGTCATACCAAACAGGGACGAAATCATCTAGAAAAATGGTTGGATGTCACCCCATTGTCATACCAAACAGGGACGAAATATGAAGAAAACGGACATGAAATATGAAGAAAACGGACGTCCGTTTGGGGTCATACGTTGGAATTAGCCTAATTGTTTCAAACAGCACGTGTCTTCTGAAAAATGAAAAAAATGCGTGTCCCTATCTCCAGGGCCCTTTCGTAAGCAAAGTAATCATAAGGAAAAAATGCTAAAGAGCACATCAAACTGACCACTGCAAACTGCGTACTTCTACAAAAACTTCAGGTGTTGGTTCGTCTCACACATATCTTACAAGTACAGAACGGGAACATCACAAGTCACACATCTTACAACAGCATGCTATTTCCAGGACCATGAGCATTGACCGAGCTTCCAATGGTTTCGCTAGCTAGCGAAGGAGTCCAGATAGTACACCACTACCATATCAACCTGATCATTCACAAGATGCAACAAACACGCAGCATCAATTTACCATACAGACCCGTCTATTTCGCTACAATAAGCTCATCCAGCTTCTTAGAGTCTGCATCCTGCGGTCGGAGCGCCAGTTCATCATCAGCGGCGCTAAAATGGTATTTCTCCCCAACAGCTCTCAGAAGCTGGTACACTTCAAACATTGTAGGTCTTTCCTTTGGAGCAGAAAGCACGCAGGAACAGGCGACCTTCAGAACTTGAAGCAGCTCGGCGTCACTGTTCTTTCCAATCAGGGACTTGTCCACCGCATCTTGAAGTATAGAGTTGTTTGATAGGTATGTTATCCAATCTACCAAACTCCCTTTGAAATTTTCTGGGGCCTTTGATACGCGTGTGGGCTCTTCACCAGTGACCAGTTCAAGTAAGACTACACCAAAACTATAGACATCCCCTTTTGGCGTGGCAACAAGGGTGTGCGTGTACTCAGGAGCTACATAACCCAAGTCGCCAAACTCGCCATTGACGAATGTGCTCAGGTGGGTGTCGATTGGATTCATAAGCCTTGCCAGCCCAAAATCCGAGATCTTCGGCTCATAGTCATCATCAAGTAGTATGCACTTGGAGCTAATATTGCGGTGAAGAATGCGGGGGTTGCAACTGTGATGAAGCCACGCCAATCCTCTACCAGCCCCGATGGCAATTTTTAGCCTCATTGGCCATTCCAGAGCCTCTCTATCACTGCCTTCATGGTGTAGTTGATCATACAGTGAACCCTTGGGCATGTACTTGTACACCAAGAGCCTCTCTTTCTTAGCAATGCAGTAACCTAATAGTGGAACTAAGTTTCGTTGCCTCGCGCTTCCCAATGTTGACATCTCGGACGTGAATTGGCTCTCTGAATGCTGAGTATCTTGCAACCTCTTGATAGCAAGGAATGAACCATCAGGAAGTGTAGCTTTGTACATAGTTCCAGAATGAACGGTTCCAATAATGTTTTCCTTGGTAAAATCACCTGTTGCCTTCATCAGATCATTCAATTTCATCTTTGAAACTGATATCTCAAACATTGATACCTGTAATGAGAATTTACAGAAACAGATGTGACAATGTAGCCAACCAAAAGTTTGTATGCCTAAGCTGATAAGTCATGTTTTCGATACGTCTGGTGCTTCAAATAAATGGCTGACAGCTATACTTCTAATTAAATATGATGCAGGTTATTCTTCAAGACAAAAGATATATGTATAAGAATATTCTGCTTTTGTATTTTGCAAAAACGTTAATCTGATTAGAATAAATACTGATAATTTGGTATCTCCAGTTCTGGATCTTCACAAGTGTGTGTGTGGGGGCGGGGGCATACCTTCACTCCTTTTGCTCCCTTGATAGACTTCGCCCACTTATTTTCTTCCACGTCCTTTTCCTTCTTTCTGGCAGGTATTTTCCGCAAGAAAATGAATAAAATCACACCAACAATGATTAAAGTGATGACTGCACCAGCAACAGCAGAACCAGCAATCACCCCTGTACGACTGCTTGAAGAGGCAGTGCAATCACCGCTCAGAGGTTTCCCACAGAGGTCTTGATTTGCGAAATTGGATGATGAGAATTTGCTCAAAGGTGATGGGATCTGGCCTGATAATTTATTGTTAGCAACATTAAACTCGGTTAAGCGAGAAAGACCAGCAAACTGCCCTGGGATTGCTCCAGTCAGCTTGTTATTTTGTAAACTGACAACATTGAGATAAGTGCAGTTAGCTAACGATTCTGGAATCTCCCCCGAGAAGCTATTATAAGAGAGATCAAGGTTTGTAATGTATGGAAGCCGTTTTGAGATGTCAGCCGGGATTGGCCCGGAAAAGCTGTTGCTTGATAGATCCAGCGAAGTCATGCTACTACAATTCTCGAGCCCATCAGGGAATTGGCCCTTAAGATCCATGCTGCCAAGCCGAAGAGAAAGAATCCTGTTTTCATTAGGATGCCAGCACTCCACGCCGTTAAAAGTGCATATGGATCCTTCTTTGTTGTCGTCAAATGTCCAATGCAACTTGTTGTTTGGATCAACCGATGCCTTCAACCTCTTCAGACATTGGATGTCAGTTACTGTGCCATAGCATGGCCGCCAGAGCATGAGGAAGAGAAGGATTTGGACCAGAGCAGCATAGAAATACCGAAGGGCCATCCTGGTGTGTTCTCTACTTCAACGTCGAGAGTTTACCATGAAGCTTGGTCAGTGCCTAAAAGGAAATATGTGACAAATAATGAAAATCTGGGCAAGATAAATGTAAACCAAACATGTAAATTCCAACAGAGCATACTGAATTTAGCAATACACAAGCATTAAAATATGGAAAAATCTAAGGAGAACAGCTTTCCCATGCGGCGGCTCACACAGCCCCATGCGCATGCAAGAATCTTCTACCTCATGCTTGCATCATTGCATTAAATGTTTTTTTGAAATTTAAAAATGATTTATCTCACAGATTAATAATATGATTGAAGATTCGCCTTCACCGTTAGATTCGTTTCGACGAGACCTTCAAAATAAGATCCCATGTTGACATGTTTCGTTGATTTTTTTCGTCATTCTTAGTTGCCACATTTATGTCATCATAGTTGTCATCTTACGGGCGTACAATTGTCACAAAAATTATACATAGTTATCGGAACAATAATTTTATACTTTTTAAATTGTAATGTTATGTGGAGCTAAAAAATGGGTATTAAAGCACCAACAATAAGCAAGTAAATGCATGAAACAGCACAAGTACAATGAATCAAGTTTTTTAGTGGGGTATGTCGACATTCATAAACCTGATAGCCAAGTTGATTTAATGTGAAAACTATGTGATAAATAATGTGACAAGTAAGTGATAGTAATCTGGCAAGTTCCGACGAAAACAAAAGTTATCGAAACATGCCGACATGGGATGTAGTTTTGAAGATCTCATCGCGAAAAAGTCAATAGTGAAAACGGATCATTAATTGAGATAATGGTTTGGAAGATAAATATATTTTTAAATGCAAAATCAAAAGAATATGTAATGATGTCATACTTGTGTAATGTTGCATTCATGCAAGAAATGAATGGAAGGAAGCATGCAAGAAATGGATGGAAGGAAGCTGCCGTACGGGAAGACTAATATGGGGGGCGCTCCCTAGTGAAGACCAAAAAAGATAACCAATGAGATTCGTAGCGCTAATGTGTCCGACAGAGCATATCATAATTACCTGCCCGACTTAATTAAGATGCACAACGCATGGAGGTTGAATTATTGCATGAAGCAAGTCAAACACAAAAATGCTGGAAGCAAAGTTCTTGAGGGCTAAAGGACTGTCTAATTCTTGTAAGTGGCTGTAGGTAGGTAAGGCAAAACTGAATAAAAGGAATCTGGATCAGAACAACGGCGCTGGGAAACCAAATTAGCCGCTCACGGATCCATCTAACGGACAGAAGGCGAGGACTGCAGCGAGACTCGGATTTGGTTGCTCGCGGCACAGAACATGGAAACAAGACAAATCAGGGGAAAGTGAAATCGGCACGGGGGCGTTTGGCCGGTGGCAGCAAAGCAAAGCAGAGGGTGGATGCTGCTGGGTTGCTGGCCGGGAACGGCGAGAGCGCGGATGAAGGGTACCTCAGCGTCCCGCCGTCGTTAGCGTCGCGGCCGCCAACCGATCCAGTGTCGCGAGCTCGCCGTCGCGACCAGCCGGGCCGAGCCGATGGTCGATCTCGCTGCAGCCTCGCCCTCGTTGCCAGCCGGCCGCCACGCTGACTGGTCAAGCAGGGGACGGTGGAGCTCCCAGTGGATCCCGGCGCCTCCCGGTCGCGGTCGTCGAGCGTGTTTTGGGGGTGGGAGTCAGAGTGGGGCGGTGGCGTGGTTCGAGGTTTCGGGGGTGGAACCGGAGCGTGGACTGAACTACGGTGACGGGAGTGTTTTTTTTCTTTCGAGGGTGTGTGAGAATGGGGCCCAGTGGTCGGTCACTGCATATGGACCACCTAAGCTAGTCAACTAAACAGTGAGCGAAAGTAAGGCTGGACCAAAAGCATCGCGAGGTTAGGCTACCCATAATGGAAGTATCATAGGCAGTATCATGCATGACAACTAGGTAATTTCGATGAGGTGGCATAGAATTAAATGAAGAAATAGAGGGTTGAGTATGAAATCATGATACCGTATCATATTAAATGATGTGCTACTTATGTGTCTTGCATGGCAATAAATGAATCATCCTATGATACTAAGGTTGCTCATAGTGGAGAGTAACATATAGTAGTATCATGCACATGTTACTATTGTACTCCCTCATTTCCGGTTTATAGGGCTCAAATCTGAAATCTCATCAACCAAGGTGAATTGTGAGTGAATGACACTAGCTTTAACTACTCAATTAAATATTACTCACATATTCAATTTCCAAGGCAATAAATGTAGCATCTTCCTTCTCATTGGACTTGGAAGTGGATGTAGAAAACGATGTATGCATAGCCACTCATCTCCTTTCTCTAAATTCTATGTATTAAATATGGCGTGGGACTCAAAGCACTTTAACTCAATTAGACTCAAAATGAGCCTAATATAATGGAAATCTGGAAATTTTAAGATGAGCCCTATAAACCGGAAAGGAGGGAGTATGATACTACATTCATAGTGCATAGTAACATAAATTAGTATCATAGATGATCTCATTTATTGACATGCATGACACATAGTAGCATAGCATTTAACATGTTAAGGTATCTAACTATGTTACTGTAATCCTCTCTCTCTCTTCTTTAATTACTTGCCACATCACCATGTTTGCTAGTCCCAAGACTATGTTACTAGCTATGATACCCCACTATGGCGAGCCTAACACATGATACTATGCATTACGGTTGTGGTATCATACACTAGTATCATATGCATGATACTAGTATATGATACTACCCATTACAACCAGTCTTAGAGCAGCAACTCGTGAAAAACGCAATAAGTGTAAATTTTCCGGACTTTGGATTGTTTTTGTTTTTTATCAGATCAGATCCCAGTCCGGCCCGTAAATATTTTACGGTGGCCCACAAACACCTCCCTCATACGGTATATATGCGGTTCACGTGTTTGAAACGGATTCAAACTCTATCCCTTCGTCGCCGCAAAATCCTCATTCTTCACCGCATTTCTCGCCGCGTGCGCCTCAAATACGTCGCTCACACACAAATCTACGCGATGCGGAACACCGGTAGCCATGACGACAACGACCTCGAGCGGGCGCGTTGCTTCATATCCGACGGGGCACGGAAGCGCGCCGCCCTGCAGTACACCCGTCACGGGTTGACATTGCTGCTGTCACGAAGGACTATGACCGCGCGCATGGGCGCCTCTTCTCCGCCGCATGCAGCTCCTCTGGGGCGTCCAGCTTGCGCTCCTCTCTCACCCCGGTGAAGAGGGAGCCAAAGGAGTCCCCCGGGCCCAAGCGGTAAAGAGGGAGCCGAAGGCCGAGGCGGGGCCAGAGCGGCGGGCCAGTGGCGTCGTCGGGCCGGAGGACTTCCTCCCCCTGACGAAGGCGGGCGTGATTTTGTCCGCGATGCTCGTACGGTGCACAAGAGGAGGAAGCGGAGCAGCAGCGTCGCCGGAGGGAGAAGGAGATCGATGTCCTGCTCTAGGGTAGGGCCTCGCATCAACCCTCGCCTTCAGCGAGAAAGAGGAGGAGTGGCGCCGCGAGGCCGCTCAGCAGGAGCGGATCTTCGTCGACCTCACCTCCGACTCCGACTCCGATTGAGCGTCGTCGTTGGTCAGCTACTGCAGCTTATGAGCTCCAGCGGACTCCATTTTGGCTAGTTCTGGGGTAGGGTAGCTATGACGAGGTCCGACGAGCTTTCATATGTACATATATCTATGTTTGTGTACGAACGATCTTCCCCTATGTACGAATGATCTATGCTCTGGCCAGCTTTGTGTTCTATAATTTGTCACGTGAAAGTTGTTATTCAAATTTTGCAGTTCTCGATACGGTTTCTCCTATGCGGCAGTGATTTTGAGCCCGTATAGACCCTGGTGCGCGAACTGTAAACAGTTCTGTGGAATAGGGTGTTGGAAATATGCCCTAGAAGCAATGGTAAAATAGTTATTATTATATTTCCTGTTACAATATAATCGTTTATTATCCATGCTATAATTGTATTGAATGAAAACATAGATACATGTGTGGATACATAGACAAAACAATGTCCCTAACAAGCCCCTAGTTAACTAGCCAGTTGATCAAGGATAGTCAGGGTTTTCTGACTATATGCAAGTGTTGTCACTTGATAACTGGATCACATCATTGGGAGAATCATGTGATGGACTAGACCCAAACTATGAACGTAGCATGTGATCGTGTCATTTTATTGCTATTGTTTTCTGCGTGTCAAATATTTGTTCCTATGACCATGAGATCTTATAACTCATTGGCACCGGAGGAATACCTTGTGTGTATCAAACGTGGCAACGTAACTGGGTGACTATAAAGGTGCTCTACAGGTATCTCCGAAGGTGTCTGTTGAGTTAGTATGGATCAAGAATGGGATTTGTCACTCCGTGTGATGGAGCGGTATCCCGGGGCCCACTCGGTAATACAACATCACAAACAAGCCTTGCAAGCAATGTGACTAAATGTAAGTCACGGGATCTTGTATTACGGAACGAGTAAAAAGACTTGCCAGTAACGAGATTAAAATCGGTATATGGATACCGACGATCGAATCTCGGGCAAGTAACATACCGAAGGACAAACGGAATGACATACGGGATTATATGAATCCTTGGCACAGAGGTTCAACCGATAAGATCTTCGGAGAATATGTAGGATCCAATATGGGCATCCAGGTCCCGCTATTGAATATTGACCGAGGAGTGTCTCGGGTCATGTCTACATAGTTCTCGAACCCGCAGGGTCTGCACACTTAAGGTTCAATGATGTTTTAGTATAATTGATTTATATGTGTGGTTACCGAATGTTGTTCAGAGTCCCGGATGAGATCACGGACATCACGAGAGTTTCCGGAATGGTCCGGAAATGAAGATTGATATATAGGATGGTTTCATTTGGTCACCGGAAAGTTTTGGGCATTACCGGCAGTGTACCGAGAGTGGCGAATGGGTTCCGGGTATTCACCGGGAGGGGCCCACCCACCCGGGAATGAGCTCACTGACCCTAGGGTGGCGCACCAGCCCTTAGTGGGCTGGTGAGGCCAGCCCAATAGGGCCATGGCGCCACAAAGGAAAAATACCAAAGGAAATAAAAAAAGGAAAGAGGGAGGTGGGAAGGAAGGAGTGGACTCCTTCCCCCAAACCGAATAGAGGTGGGAGTCCACCTCCTCCTTCGGCCGGCGCCCTTGGGGCTCCCTTGAGCCCCAAGGCTAGCCCCTCCCCTCCTCCTATATATACAGGTGGTTTTAGGGCTTCTGAGATACAACTTTGCCACGTGGAACTCAAACCTATACCACGTAGTTCTTCCTCTAGATCGAATTTCTGCGTAGCTCGGGCGAAGCCCTGCAGGAGTAGATCATCACCACCACCGGGGCGTCGTCACGCTGTCGAAGAACTCATCTACTTCTCCGTCTCTCTTGTTGGATCAAGAAGGCCGAGATCGTCATCGAGCTGTACGTGTGCTGAACGCGGAGGTGCCATCCGTTCGGCGCTAGATCGGAACGGATCGTGGGACGACGGTGATTTGAATCACGAAGCTGTACCACTACATCAACCGCGTTTCTTAACGCTTCCCGCTTAGCAATCTACAAGGGTACGTAGATCTAATCTCCTCTCGTAGATGGACATCACCATGATAGGTCTTCGTGTGCGTAGGAATTTTTTTGTTTCCCATGCAACGTTCACCAACAGTGGTATCAGAGCTAGGTTCATGCGTAGATGTTATCTCGAGTAGAACATAAAAGGTTTTATGGGCGTTGATGTTCGATTTGCTGTCCTCCTTAGTCTTTTCTCGATTCGGCGGTATTGTTGGATTGAAGCGGCCCAGACCAACATTACTCGTACGCTTACGAGAGACTGGTTTCATCGACTGACATGCAACTCGTTGCATAAAGATGACTAGCGGCTGTCGGTTTCTTCAACTTAAGTTAAATTGGTTTTGACCGAGGCGGTCCTTGGAGAGAGGTTAAATAGCAATTTGCACATCTCCGTTGTGGTTTTTGCGTAAGTAATATGCGATCAAACTAGATACCCATGGCAGCCACGTAAAACATGCAACAACAAATTAGAGGACGTCTAACTTGTTTTTGCAGGGTATGCTTGTGATATGATATGACCAATGACGTGATGTGATATATTGGATGTATGAGATGATCATGTTGTAATAGTTAATATCGACTTGCACGTCGATGCTACGGCAACCGGCAGGAGCCATAGGGTTGTCTTTAAACTAACGTTTGTGTTTGTAGATGTGTTTACTATATTGCTAGGTTGTCGCTTTAGTAGTAATAGCATAGATAGAACGACAACCTCGATGGTGGCACGATGATGGAGATCATGGTGTGGCGTCAGTGACAAGTAGATCATGTCGGTGCTTTGGTGATGGAGATCAAGAAGCACAAGATGATGAACATATCATGTCACTTATGAATTGCATGTGATGTTAATCCTTTTATGCACCTTATTTTGCTTAGAACGACGGTAGCATTATAAGGTGATCTCCGATACGTCTCCAACGTATCTATAATTTTTGATGGTTTCACGCTATCATCTTGTCAAACTTTGGATGTTTTGTATGCCTTATATATTTTTTTTGGGACTAACGTATTAACTCAGTGCCAAGTGCGAGTTCCTGTTTTTTCCATGTTTTGACCCCTTTCAGAGGAGGATTTTGAACGGAGTCCAAACGGAATGAAACTGCCAAAAAGATTTTTTCCGAAACAGAAAAAGATTGGGAAGCCGGAGAATCAGGGCAAGGTGCCTGCAGGGACCCCACAAGCCTTCATGGCGCGGCCAGGGGGGCCCGCGCCACCCTGGCTTGTGGGCTCCCTGGGCCACCTCTGCCCTAGGTTTTGCGCGTATATATTCCCTAAAATTCCAGAAAAAATCAGGAGATCATCGAAATTACTTTTCCGCTGCCGCAAGCTTCTGTCTCCGCAAGATCCCATCTGGGGCACGTTCTGGTGCCCTGCCGGAGGGGGGATTCAGACACGGAGGGCTTCTTCATCAACACCATGACCTCTCCGATGATGCGTGAGTAGTTCACCATAGACCTACGGGGCCATAGCTAGTAACTAGATGGCTTCTTCTCTCTCTTGGATCTTCAATACAAAGTTCTTCATGATCTTCATGAAGATTTATCCGATGTAATCTTCTTTTGCGGTGTGTTTGTCGAGATCCGATGAATTGTGGATTTATGATCAGATTATCTATGAATCTTATTTGAGTTTCTTCTGATCTCTCTTATGCATGATTTCATATCCTTGTAATTGTCTTTGAGTTGCGGGTTTTGTTTGGCCAACTAGATCTATGATTCTTGCAATAGGAGAAGTGCTTGGTTTTGGGTTCATACCGTGCGGTGACCTCACCCAGTGACAGAAGGGGTAGGAAGGCACGCATCGTGTTGTTGCCATCAAGGGTAAAAAGATGGGGTTTTCATCATTGGTTTGAGATTATCCCTCTACATCATGTCATCTTGCTTAAGGCGTTACTCTGTTCGTCATGAACTCAATACACTAGATGCATGCTGGATAGCGGTCGATGTGTGGAGTAATAGTAGTAGATGCAGAAAGTATCGGTCTACTTGTCTCGGACGTGATGCCTATATGTATGATCATTGCCTTAGATATCGTCACGACTTTGCGCGGTTCTATCAATTGCTCGACAGTAATTGTTCACCCACCGTAATACTTGCTATTTTGGGAGAAGCCTCTAGTGAACACTATGGCCCCCGAGTCTACTCCAAATCATATTTTCAGCCTTACACTTTTTACTTCGTTGCACTTTCCGCCTTCAGATCTCACTTTGCAATCAATCTTGAAGGGATTGACAACCCCTTTAAAGCGCTGGGTGCAAGCTCTTTTGTGTTTGCGTAGGTACTCTGTACTTGGCGAGATTCTCCTACTAGATTGATATCTTGGTTCTCAAACAGAGGGAAATACTTACTGCTCTTGTGTTGCATCACCCTTTCCTCTTCAAGGGAAAACCAACGCAAGCACAGTCTCCGTCAATGTGTCAATTTCTGGCGTTGTTGTCCGTTGCCGTAGCAGAAGAATTTATGGCGCCGTTGCCGGGAAAGATCAAGTCAAGAACTCATCCAAGTGCCACAAACTCATCTCTTGCATTTACTTTGTTTGCGAGTTGCCTCTCGTTTTCCTCTCCCCCACTTCACCAATTTGCCTTTTTTGTCTCCCTTTTTCGTTCTTCATCAAAGAAAAAAAGAAAATAATGATAAAAATATTTAATAAATCATCAATTGTTTGTGCATTCAATACAAGTTCATGATTTTGTAAATAAAAATGTTTGCTTATTTGAAAATGTATGCAACATTGAAAACAAAAGTTCGGAAAATAATAAAATATTCATGATGTTTTCAAGGTTCATGTGCTAAAAAATGTTAATGAAATTGAATAATTTTTTGCCAATTCAGAAAATGTTCATCTATGAAAAAATATTCTAAAGATTAGAAAACTGTTCGTGACTTACAAAATAGTTTATTCATTCAAAAAATGATCTTGCATTACAAAAAATATTGTTTAATATAAAAATGTTCGGTAAATAAAAAAATGTTGGTGAATTTCAAAAATAAAATCATCATTTCCAGAAAATGTTCGTTAAATAAAAAAATATTCATAAGTTTAAAAAATTGTTCCATCAATTTCCTAAAAATGATCGTCGATTATAGAAATGTTCGAAGATTGAATAAAATTGTCTATTTTTTCACAATATTTTTAAAAAGTATTTGTGAATAGTATTAAATGTTGGTGAATTCAAAAAATATTCTTGATTTTAGAAAATAGTCACGTATTCATAAGTGTACATGAATTTGAAAAATGTTGACGCTTTCAAATACGTGCACGAGTTTAAAAATATGTCCATGATTTCATGAAATTGAAAGTGATAGTGTATCTTGGTGAAGTAGCAAAATTTGTTCATGTTCATTGGATATTATGAATTTTTTTATTCCGTTGCAACGCACGAGCCCTTTTGCTAATAGGAAACTAAAGAAATCGTGGACAACATGCATGGAATGTGTTCATGCAGGAAATTCCGCCACTCTGTCCCCCGAAAATCAGAATCCTCTTTCCGCACTCAAAATAAATAGGAAGAAAAACAAAGTCAAACCACATGCAGCGTAGGAAGAACACACAACCCGATGAAGCCCCGCAGCAAAACGTCGTTATGAACAACTCCGGCCACCCAGCAAATCGGACAAGGCCAATGTGGAAGGCGAAGCTCCCGTGCCCAGACTAATCGAGAGGCGAGAGGCTATGCGTCAAACAGTCGGTGCTTCGCACATGTGAGCGACCGAGCAGCGACGCAATGAGCCAGCTCGTTTGAGCGTTCCAAAGCGCCCCTGTTTTCAAACATTCTAGACGTTCCACGCAGTTTTTTCTGTTTTCGGAAAATTTCTAGAAGGGTTCGTGAACCGTTTTTTCTTTTTTTTCTTCTTTTGTTTTTCGTTTTTCTTTTTTTTTCTTTTTTTTTCTTTTCTGTTTCTGTCTCAGAAAATGATTTCGATTTTTAATTTTTTTTCTTCAAATTCAAAAACTGATTTTTTGCTTTTCTAAAAAATGTTCTCATGTTAAATAGTTGCCACTTTTCCAAAACATTGACCACTTCAAAAAAATGTTTGGGATTTTCAAAAAATGTTCGGATTTTGAAGAAAATGTTTGGTATTTTTAGAAAATGTTTAGTATTTTAAGAAAAAATTAGGTATTCACGAAAAAATGTTTGAATTTCAAAAATTTGTTCAATTTATAAACTAAGTTTGTTTTTTCGAAAAATGTTCTTGCTTTCATAAAATGTTCATTTTATTTTTAAATTTCGGAAAATGTTCTTGCTTTTATAAAATGTTCCAAATTTTTAAAAATGTCGTTTTTAAACATTGTTCACAAATTGAAAAAATGTTTTGGATTTTCAAACATTGTTGGTTAAAATTGAAAAATGTCTTTCCTTTTTATAAGAATGTTCTAAATTTTTAATAGCTTCCTTTTTTGAAAAACATTCGTAACTTCAAAAAGTGTGTGGAATTTTCAAATTTCTTTTTTACTTTAACTATTTTCCAGTATTTTAAGAAAAATATTTGGTATTTTCAAAAAATGTTTGGTATGTTAATAAAATCGAGTTATAAAAAAATTGTTAAAATTTTAGACTAAGTTCCTGTCTGAAAATTATTCTAGAATTTTGAAAAATGTTTTTGCGTTTACAAAATGTTCCGAATTTGAAAGTTTATAATTTTTCATACATGTTTCATAAATTTGAAAAATGTTCCCGGATTTTCAAAAACTATCCTTCAAATTCGAAAAATGGTTTTGCTTCAAATTCGGAAAGAAAAGGAAAAAGAAGTAAAAAATGAACCCATAAAAAGCAAATAAATACAATTTTGTTTTAAAGGAACAGAAATGAAAAGCAAAAAAAAGAGGAAAATATCACATTTTCTTAAGACAAAAAACATACTGGGCTGGCCCAGTCGGACGACCCGGTGTGCGTCCGCTCGGCAGTTCGCCGTGAGAGCTCCTACCTGCCGCTCATTACGGCAGGGAGCCTTGCGCCACACAGGGGGAACCGAGAACAATTTTGAATAAACCTGAACAAATTTGGAAGCACGAAAATGTTTCTAAAGCCTGAACATTTTTTAATCTTGAGAACAAAATTTGGAAACGGAGAAGAATTTTGAAAAAAAACCCGAAAAAATTGGAAGCGCGAATAATTGTTTAAAGTATGGATATTTATTGAATCTTGAGAAAGAAATTTTGTGAAGGAGAACAATTTTGAAAAACCCTGAACAATTTGGAAACTGAGTACAAATCTGAAAACTCCTAGACAAATTTGGAAGTGCGAACAATTTTAAAAGGACATGAACATATTCCTTATTCGTGAACAACCTTTTAAAATTGTGAATGGATTTTTGGAAATGAGAGCATTTTTTGAAACACAAACTTTTTTTGAAAATTCGAAACAAAAAAATTGTATATGGGAACATTTTTCAAAATGTGAATATTTTTTGAATCTGTGAACACATTTTGAGACCGCCAACATTTTTCAAATTGGGCACAAATTTTAAAACATGAACAAATTTCAAATTTATGAACAAAATTATAAAAGTATGAACATTTTTAAAATTGTGAATTGTTTTTCAAAGAACAGGAACATAATTCTAATTCGTGAGTAAAATTTAAAAAATGTGATTGGTTTGTTGAAAATGAGGGAATGTTTTGCAAACACGAACATTTTTGGAAGTTTCAGAAAAACAAATTGAAAACGGGAAGAATTTTCGTATCTGTGAACCAAATATAAGAGGCCAAAGCAAAATATCTTCACAAACCGGGTGACCTCCTGGTGGTTATGGAGAAGCTCCCCTTGTTCTTAAATATAAGATCTTTTTAAAAAATGTACTATAAACTACATACATATGTATATATTAACGGATACCTGCAGTGTCAAAATAGTCAAAATAAGAATTGCATGTTTCCACCTCCCGTGATTAAGGAGGTTGAGCATGCACTGGAGTTCATAGGGAGGAAAGGATACATGAATCACTATAATCAAGGTTGCATGCAACTAGTATACTCGCAATATTTGGTTTTTACAAAATACCCCGCTGTAGGGAGTATCAAAGATTGATTTGGTTTATTGGCTTACCAATGATTGGTTTGATGAAAACCAAAAGGATGAAAAATGGGGAAAAGTCAATGTGTGTGTGTGTGTGGGGGGGGGGGGGGGGGGGGGGCTGCAAGTGGGACTTAATTTCCGATTGAAAGTAAATGTTCATATGAGAAAAGTGGGTTTAGCAGGCATTCCACATCCAACATACATGACTGAAAGTAAATGATTATGCACTCAAAATAACAGCCGACTACAACGCGTACAAGCACGTCAGGCAGCAGATAGTACAGATACTCAATTGTTCATGTTCATGCATATTAAGGTTGTTCATGTTCATGCATATTAAGGTTGTATTTGGTAGCATTCCCAACCTACCATGGTTGTTCTCCCCTGATAAATGTTCATTGTAGACACGTTGAGTACATGTATTTGGTGTTGTTTGATAGTGGTGTATGTGTTGAGACATGTTAAGCTAAGATCTGTTTGATAGATTGCATGTGTTTAGACATGTTGGTCGATACTATAACAGCCAATATTTTTTTAAAAGCCAACAAAACATCTCAAAAAAGTGAACAATTTTTTGAAACATGGGAAAAATATATTTAAAAAAAAATAAACATTTTTTATATTCTGAAGTTGTTTTCGGAAGTTTGAACTTTTAAAAAATTATACAAATTATGAAAATCTGAATTAGAAAATCCAAATATTTTTTGAAAATTGGAAAATGGAAGCTTGTACATTTGTTGAAAAAAATAACAAATTTTGAAAATATGGATATTTTTTGAAAAATTTAACAATTTTCTGAAATGGAACATTATTTTTGAAAATTTGATGAAAATTTGGATAATTTTGGGTATTCTGAGTATTTTCTAAAAATTATTATTTAGAAATTTTGAACATTTTTTGAAACACATTGTCGCTCGCTTCGCTAATGCATGCTGACCAGTAAACGATTGTTGGGGTGTTTACTCTTCGTGCATGCTAAACGGATATTTGAATTGAGCTCATGTATGCTAAGAAGGCCCCGTGCAGGCTAACAAACAAATAAAAATGGGTTGAGAGGAAAACTATTGAGTTCATGCACCCTCCATGACTCTACCAAACACACCCTAAGTGATGGTAGAACACGAGGGATTTTAGTGCGGGCGAACATCAGCAAGTTACCTGCTGGACATCGCGCACCGTCAAAACTGGTGTACTTAAAATTGTCGCCGCCCACGCGGGTCTCAAAGACTGAAAATAAATGACTAGTCCATGATAGAGATGGATGTGCGTCGCTGCTTGCGGATGGTGCGAGGCAATCACGAGCCTTTTTAAGATCGTGAGGATAGCGACACTGCAGCGTCCATGACGGAGCTGGGGTGGCCTCGACGGAGTTCGGCGGCGACAGCATCCATAGCAGACCTGGGGCGTCGATGTGGCATGGCGGAGTTGGAAGACCGCGTTGTGATCATGACAGAGCTACACCATCCGTAAGTGATGATAAATAAAGGTTTTCGAAAGGAAATCCTAGTGTGGGCCGACGCATGCAGGACCTCCTATAGTGCGGTCTCGGCGCTGGGAGAAGATGCAGCGCGCCGGTTCGGCCCGGCCCATGTCCGGCCGACAAGTATTTATTTTTTTCATTTAATTTTCTCTTTTTTTATTTTCTGTCTTTATTTTTTAATTTAAATAACTTAGGAATTATAAAAAGATCCAGAAAAACATTAAAAAAGGAAAATAATGATAAAAATATTTAATAAATCATAAATTGTTTGTGCATTCAATAGAAGTTCATGATTTTGTAAATAAAAATGTTTGCTTATTTGAAAATTTATGCAACATTGAAGCAAAATGTTTGGAAAATAATAAAATATTCAAGATGTTTTAAAGGTTCATGTGCTAAAAAATGTTAATGAAATTGAATGAATTTTTGCAAATTCAGAAAATGTTCATCTATGAAAAAATATTCTAAAGATTACAAAACTGTTCGTGACTTACAAAATAGTTTATTCATTCAAAAATGATCTTGCATTACAAAAAAAAGTTTAATAAAAAATGTTCGGTAAATAAAAAAATGTTGGTGAATTTCAAAAATAAAATCATCATTTCCAGAAAATGTTCGTTAAATAAAAAAATGTTCATAAGTTTCAAAAATTGTTCCATCAATTTCCTAAAAATGATCGTCGATTCTGGAAATGTTCGAAGATTGAAGAAAATTGTCTATTTTTCACATTTAAAAAAAGTATTTGTGAATAGTACTAAATGTTGGTGAATTCAAAAAATATTCTTGATTTTAGAAAATAGTCACGAATTCATAAGTGTGCATGAATTTGAAAAATGTTGACGCTTTCAAATACGTGCACGAGTTTAAAAATATGTTCATGATTTCACAAAATTGAAAGTGATAGTGTATCTTGGTGAAGTAGCAAAATTTGTTCATGATCATTGGAGATTATAATTTTTTTTCTCTGTTGCAACACACGAACCCTTTTGCTAGTACTCCCTCCGTTCCAAAATATAAGACCTTTTATATATTCCATTAGAACACTATATACGGAGCAAAATGAGTGAATCTATACTCTAAAATATATCTATGTACATCCGTATGTAGTTCATAGTGCAATATCTAAAATGTATTATATTTAGGAACGAAGGGTGTAGGAAACTAAAGAAATCGTGGACAACATGCATGGAATGTGTTCATGCAGGAAATTCCGCCACTCTGTCCCCGAAAATCAGAATCCTCTTTCCGCACTCAAAATAAATACGAAGGAAAACAAAGTCAAACCACATGCAGCGTAGGAAGAACACACAACCCGATGAACCCCCGCAACAAAACGTCGTTGTGAACAACTCCGGCCGCGCAGCAAATCGAACAAGGCCAATGTGGAAGGCGAAGCTCCCGTGCCCAGACTAATCGAGAGGCGAGATACGAAATAGCCTGTTTGCCATTCGTTGCGTCAAACAGTCGGTGCTTCGCACAGGCGAGCGACCGAGCAACGACGCAACGAGCCAGCTTGTTTAAGCGTTCCAAAGTGCCCCGTTTTTCAAACATTTTAGAGGTTCCACACAGTTTTTTCTGGTTTTGGGAATTTTCTAGAAGGGTTCGTGAACCGGTTTTTCTTTTTTCTTTTTTTCTTTTCTATTTTTTCTTTTCTGTTTCTGTCTCAGAAAACGTTCTCGATTTTTAAAAATTGTTCTTTAAATTCAAAAACTGTTTTTCTGCTTTTCTAAAGAATGTTCTCATTTTAAACAGTTGCCGCTTTTCAAAAACATTCATCACTTCAAAAAATGTTCGGTTTTTGAAGAAAATGTTTGGTATTTTTAGAAAATGTTTACTATTTTAAGAAAAAGTTAGGTATTCGCGAAAAAAATGGCTGAATTTCAAAATTTTGTTCAATTTATAAACTAAGTTCGTTTTTTCGAAAAATGTTCTTGCTTTCATAAAATGTTCAATATATTTTTAAATTTCGGAAAATGTTCTTGCTTTAATAAAATGTTCAAAGTTTCAAAAAATGACGTTTTTCAAACAGTGTTCACAAATTGAAAAAATGATCTGGATTTTCAAGCATTGTTCGTTAAATTCGAAAAATGTCTTTCCTTTTTATAAGAATGTTCTAAATTTTTAATAGCTTCCGGTTTTGAGAAACATTCATAACTTCAAAAAATGTTTGGAATTTTCAAAAATGTTTTTTACTTTAGTATTTTAAGAAAAATGTTTGGTATTTTCAAAAAATGTTTGGTATGTTAATAAAATTGAATTATAAAAAAATTGTTAAAATTTTAGAATAAGTTCGTGTCTGAGAATTATTCTTAAATTTTGAAAAGTGTTGTTGCTTTTACAAAATGTTCCGAATTTCAAAGTTTATAATTTTTCATACATGTTTCATAAATTCGAAAAATGTTCCCGGATTTTCGAAAATTATCGTTCAAATTGAAAAAAAATTGTTGCATCAAATTCAGAAAGAAAAGGAAAAAAAAGTAAAAATAAACCCATAAAAAGCAAATAAATACAAACAAATTTAGAGGAACAGAAATGAAAAGAAAAAAGAGGAAAGTATCAGATTTTCTTAAGACAAAAAAAAACTGGGCCGGCCCAGTCGGGCGACCAGGTGTGCGTCCGCTCCGCAGTTCGCCGTGAGAGCTCCTACCTGCCGCTCATTACGGCAGGGAGCCCTGCGCCACACAGGGGGAAGCTGAACAATTTTGAAAAAACCTGAACAAATTTGGAAGCACGAAAATGTTTCTAAAGCCTGAACATTTTTTTAATCTTGAGAACAAAATTTGGAAACAGAGAAGAATTTTGAAAAAAACCCGATTTTTTTTGGAGCGTGAACAGTTGTTTAAAGCACGGACATTTTGTGAATCTTGAGAAAGAAATTTTGTGAAGGAGAACAATTTTGAAAAACCCTGAACAATTGCGAAACTGAGTACAATTTTGAAAACTCCTAGACAAATTTGGAAGTGCGAACAATTTTAGAAGGACATGAACATATTCCTTATTCGTGAACAAACTTTTAAAATTGTGATTGGATTTTTTAAAATGAGAGCATATTTTGAAACACGAACATTTTTTGAAAATTGGAAACAAAAAATTGTATATGGGAACATTTTTGAAAATGTGAATATTTTTCGAATCTGTGAACACATTTTGAGACCGCGAACATTTTTCAAATTGTGTACAAATTTTAAAACATGAACAAATTTGAAATTTTTGAAAAAACTATAAAAGTATGAACATTTTTAAAATTGTGAATTGCTTTTCAAATAACAGGAAGATAATTCTAACTCGTGAATAAAATTTAAAAAATGTGATTGGTTTTGTGAAAATGAGGGAATGTTTTGCAAACACAAACATTTTTGGAAGTTTCAGAAAGACAAATTGAAAACGGGAACAATTTTTATATCTGCGAACCAATTTTGAAAAATCTTGAACATTTATTGAAAGTCTAGAACATTTTTCAAAATCAATAAATTTTCGAATTTGAAAAAGGTTTTTTAAATATACATATTTTTTTTGAAAATACGGTACATTTTTTGAAAATAGAGAACATTTTTAAAGTACAGAACGCTTTTTAAGTAGGAAAAACTTTCTTTGAATTTGAAGAACATTTTTTGAAAATCCCGAGCATTTTTAAAAAGAGCAAAAGTATTTTCCGAATTTGAAGAACAACTTTAAAAAATATAGACATTTTTTGATACTGAGACAAAAAAGAAAAAAAGAAACAGAAAAAAAGTAAGAAAAAAAAAGGGTTCAGGGAACCTTGTAAAAGTTTTCTAAAATAGGAATAACCAGCTGGTAACCTTCAGAAGGTTTTTAAAACAGGAGGTGTTGGAACTACATATGGTCCGGCCCATTCCCGAACGCTCGCTGGGTGCGCGTGTGCAAAGCCCCGACATGGCGACGCAGAGAGCGACGAATAGGCTTTTCCGATCGTCGCAAGGAGTGGTGCATAGGAGGTCCCGCGAGGCTAACACGTACGCAAAAGGCCCATGCACAATACAATTGCCAGGACTCACCTGAGACCAGGCCCGTATACAGCTATGCAGCGTACTCCCGACAGCCCGTCTTTACCACGATTCACCAGGCGTTTTCAATTCCTGCCGCCGTAACGTAATTCAACACCGATGCCCATGGCCTGCACGACACTCCCACCCCTCCTAAACTCAGCACGCAGCAACGTACGTGGGTCAATCTCAAGCAATGCCTATGTATTAATGCCGCGAACGCCATGATCATCACCGTAATTACCCCACTCAATCGAATCATTATCATCGTAAGTTCACCAAGATAGCTTCCAATCACTCACGCGAAACAAAAGGCTCGGAGGATGAGCGGCCATAGACTCACGCTACTGCTGGTCGCGTTGACGGCACTGGTTGGATTGGCGGCAGCGGACGCGGAGTACAACGTGGTGGACTACGGCGCGAGACCCGACGGCGGGGCGGACTCGGCGGCGGCGTTCCAGGCCGCGTGGGGCGCGGCGTGCAACGACACGGGACGCTCCGGCTCCCGGCCGGTGCTGCGCGTGCCGGCGGGTAGGTTCTTGCTCAGCCGGGCCTACTTCAAGGGCCCCTGCCGGAGCGCTGGCGTGGTCGTCGCCATCGACGGCAACGGCACCGTCTTCGCGCCGCCGGTTGTGGACAGCATGGCGTGGATCATGTTCCACCACGCCGACGGCCTGGCGATCCGCGGCGGCACGCTGGACGGGCAGGGGCAGGAGTACTGGGCGTGCAAGAAGGACGGCAGGTGCACCGGACAGGGCCCCAGGGTGAGCGATGGCATGATTTTTTCTTTGCAATGCGATTTGGTTCGGATTCCCTGTGGCGAACGGATGCCATACGTACGTGCGTTTGCAGACGCTGGACATTAGCCAGTCCAAGGGCGTGAGCGTGGAGCAGCTGACGCTGCTCGACAGCAAGAACGTCCACATTGCCATCTTCGACTCCACCGGTGTCACGGTCGAGGGCGTCAGGATCGTCGCGCCGGCCAACAGCCCCAACACCGACGGCATCCATGCCCAGCTCTCCCGCCACGTGCGCATCCTCAACACCACGATCGGTACTGGCGACGACTGCGTCTCCCTGGGGCCCGGCACCTCCGACGTGCTCATCAGAGACATCAAGTGCGGCCCGGGCCACGGCATCAGGTGCCACCTAGTTCATCATCCATTATTGTGTTTGCTTGTGATTTGCGCAACGTTCGATAGACATAATTGGTTTTGCGTTTGCGTTGGATGTATGGTGCCAGCATCGGGAGCCTGGGAGGGCAGGCCGGAGAGGAGGGGGTGAGGAACGTGACCGTGGAGAGGGCGGTGCTGACGGGCACGACCAACGGCTTGCGGATCAAGACATGGGGGATGCCCAACCCCGGCTCCGTCACGGGCGTCTCCTTCTCGCAGGTCACCATGCACCGCGTGGCGAACCCCATCCTCGTCGACCAGGACTACTGCCCCCGCAAGGTCGATTGCCCGGGCAAGGTATGTAAGAGATGCCACCATTCAAGTTGCCTACATGCAATGCAACTACTCGTGAACCATCCAGTGTATGTATCACGAACTACTCCTGTTGTTGTTTGTGCATGCATTCAGAGCTCGGGGGTGCAGATCAGCGACGTTTCTTACGAGGACATCGAGGGCACGTCGACGACGCCCGTGGCGGTGAAGTTCAACTGCAGCGCCACCAACCCCTGTAGCGGGATCAAGCTCAGGAACATCAGGCTGACGTACCGGCAAAAGCGGCCGGCGCAGGCCAAGTGCCGAAACGCCGGCGGGTCCGCGTCCGGAGAGGTCAGACCGGCGAGCTGCTTCTGACGATCGGAGTTTGCCGTCCGTTTGGAGAAATGCGAGCGTCTTCTTGGTTCGTTGGCTCTGTAAATACTTCTCTTACCTTGGCTGGTTCCTGTACTACTAATATACACCTTGGGCGTAGTTTTAGCGGATTTGCTAATTCTCAATTGATTGAGACATAGTTAAACCACAATCAACGTCATAAATTTTGCGTGGTTGTTCTTGTGGATTTTTTAAGATTTTTAATTAACTTTCGAGATGCTGAGTCTTCATGTAAAATCTGATGGTTATACCTTTTTTTTAGGGGTAGAAGCTTTGCTTTATTGATCAATAATACGGATTACAGGAATAAAATGAGTATCAAAGGGTTGTAGGAGCCACACTAGGCGTCCCTTCCCCAAATGCAAAGCATGCTTAGCTAAATGATGAGCTTTCATATTGGAGGTTCTTCCTTCGTGGACAAATGATATAGCCTGAAAATCAGTGTTCCCGTCCTTAATATCCCTGATGATTGGGGCTGTAATACCACATGTTCCGGAGTTGATCTTTGTTACCGCTGAGAGACACTCCGACGCCACTACGAGGTTCTGAAGAAGTAGATCCCTGCCCAAAGACACGTCAATGTTTCCAAAATGTGAGGGTCAGTTAAACCATGAAAAACTAAGGCTCATGCTCCCAGATACACATCCTGATCATTCCGGCACACTGCGCTCACAACGCCGATGGGAGGGCTATTGCAGACTGGCACATTCAGCAGGTGGTGGAATCCATCTCCTTGTATTAGCCTGAACCGGCCTCATATGTGATAATGCTCTTTGTGGCTTGGTCACCTCAAGCTCGGCTATGTATTTGTTGACAAAGGAATAGGTCGCCAAAGGGCTTTGGTGCTCTCCTTCATGGATCAGTCTCCTCCGTGCGAACCAAATTGCCCATAGTGCGATCGTAATTTTGAGCAGTTCGTCCGCTCAGACCGAAGATAACATACTGAACAGCCATGATTGAGCGTCTGGTTCAGTGGTGGCCAGCATATGCTCGACCAGCACCTGATCATGAAGTGCCCAGACACAGCGGGCCATTGTACAACTTAAAAGGGAGTGGAACCATGAGTCCTCGGCGCCGCATATTGCACAGGACGGAGATGACGCCATATGTCAGTGATGTCGAACATCCGCTGTGGGAAGAGATGTTTGTGCAAGCCGCCATAAGAAGACCTTGATCTTCGACGACACCTAGATTCGCCACAACGTGTCCTAGTACTTCTTCTCTCTGTTACTATCAGCAGGGCCCCCGCGTCCCTCAAGCCATGCTTCACGTCGGAGTTTTGTCGTGATGAGCATGCGATAACATGATTTGACAGTGAATTCACCTTTCTTTTCCTGTGACCAAGCCCAAAAGTCCTCACACTGTCGTGTGCTCATGGGTATATTAAAAATTACATTGGCATCTATTGGTAAGAATGTTGAGTTAACCAGTTCCTGTCGTCATCTTGCCGAAGTGCTGTCGATGAGTTCTGACACTAGTGTCGGTCGATGGGGAGTAAGGTATGCTATCGGTCTCATGGAGGCCTCCTTGGGGAGCCAGTTTTGGTTTGAGATATTTGTGTTGTTGCCGTCACCGATCCTCTTAATTAGTCCCACTTTGAGAACATCTTTACCCTCCATAATCGCCCGCCAAATCTTCGAAGGGTTGTTGCCAAGTTCAGCTTCCAAGAACCGAGTTGAGGGGAAGTAGCGTGCTTTAAGGATCCTGGCACTTAATGTTTCCGGAGATTTTGAACATGCGCCAAGCTTGTCTTGCCAGGAGGGCGAGATTGAACAGTTCAATATCTGTGAAACCCAACCCTCCTTCATATTTAGGTCATGTCATCACTTCCCACGAGACCCAACTAGTCTTTCGTTCACCATTTTTGCTGCCCACCAGAATTTGCGGATAATGGAATTGATATGGAGACAGAGTCCTCGTGGCAGTTTGAAACACGCCATCGAAAAAACTGGAACTGCTTGTGCTATTGATTTTATGAGTACTTCCTTCCCTCCTGTTGATATAATTTTCTCCATCCAGCCTTTAACTTTGTTCCATACTCTGTCCTTTAGATATTTGAAAGCTCCATTTTTGCTGCTACCCACATCTGTGGGCATACCCAAATACTTCTCATTCAAACTCTCATTCTGAACATTAAGGATATTCTTGATAGAGTCCTTCACCTCGGTTGCACATCCTCTACTAAAGAAACCCGAAGATTTAGCTTGGTTAATTTTCTGTCCAGAGGCCATACAGTAGGTCTCCAACAAAGAAGATGCCAGAGTAGCTCCCTCACTACTAGACTTGAAGAACAACAGTTTGTCATCGGCGAAAAGTAGGTGGCTAACCGGCGGAGCCGTTGGTGCCACTTTAATTCCATTGATAGGCGATGACTCATTCTGACTTTTAAGGAGGCACGAAAGGCCCTCTGCTTCCAGCGAGAAAAGGTAGGGTGATAACAGATCTCCGTGTCGAATCCCCCCTCGTAGGGGTGAATTGATCAAGTTTCTTCCCATTAAATAAGACTGAAAACTTAACGAAGCTCACCATCCTCATCATTGTATCGACCCAAGCTGGTGCAAAACCCAATCCGGTCATCATGGCTCGCATGTAATCCCACTCAAGTCGATAATATGCTTTCACCATATCCAATTTCAAGGCACAGAAACCATTCTTCTTTGATCTATTCCACTTCATAAAGTGAAGGCACTCATAGGCTGAAATTATATTATCAGTGATAAGCCCGCCCCCTACAAATGGTGACTGCTCCTCTAATATAATCTTCGGAAGGATAGTTTTCAATCTATTAGCCAAAACTTTGGAAGCAATGTTGTAAATGACATTACACAGGCTTATAGGGCGGAACCGAGTAAGGAGAGTGGGACTCGTTACCTTAGGTATTAAAACCAAAATAGTCTCATTCAAATTATTTACCTCTTCCTCCCCTTTCAGAATTTTTAAGATGATAGTGGTGATCTCATCTCCACACACATCCCAATGCCGTTGAAAAAGCTGGGCGGGGAACCCATCTGCCCCCGGTGCCTTAGTAGGTGCCATCTGAAAGAGAGCCGACTTCACTTCCTCCTTGGTGTATTCCGAGTTCAGCTTCTGGTTCATTTCGTCGGTAACTTTCCGAGGAACCCTACTAATCACCGCCTCCATATTCGTTGTACCCTCTGATGTGTAGAGATGGCGATAGAAATCTGTCACCATATGTTCCAACTCCTCGGCATCATCCACTGTAGTGCCATCTTCCCTTACAAGCGCTTGGATTTTATTTTTCCGCCTTCGTTTGCTTCCTCATAAATGAAATAATTTGGTGTTCTTGTCCCCTGCAGCAAGCCAGGTAATACGTGACCTCTGGCGCCACATTATCTCCTCCCTGTGATATAACTCAGCAAGAAGATCCTTCATTTTTATCTCAATGCGAGTAGGTTCACTGCGACTAGGATCAGCCTGAAGATGTGTCAGCTCACCATTTAGTCGTTTTATCTCTGTGCGAACATTACCAAAAGTGGTTTTATCCCAACGTCCAAGTCCCTTTGACAGAGCATCTATTTTCGCCCTTAGGCCCTCAACTGTTGTGGCACCTGGACCTGCCAATGTTGTTGTACCTCCTCTTGGAAGCCATCATGGGATTCCCACATCATCTCATACCTGAATGGTTTCTGGCGGCAATGCAGGTCTCTTGGTTGAACCTCGGTCTGAAGCAAGATGGGGTTATGATCCGAAGTGGCAGCCACTTTATGCGACAGTTCCGTGTGTGGGAAAATGATGCACCATTCCCCACCCGCAGGTGCTCTATCTAGCCGAACATGGGTGTACGTCCCTCCTGCTAACCTCCTTTCAAAGGTCCAGTTTGGCCCTGTGAACCCGAGGTCAGATAGCCCACAAACATCGATAGCGTCTCGGAAACCATGCACCTGAGTCATACTGCGGTGGCTTGATCCCTCATATTCGTCCAGTCACAAGACCTCATTAAAGTCCCCGATGCATAACCATGGGCTATCACTAGCAATGGCTAAGGATCGCAAAAGATCCCAAGTTATCCCTCTTTCCTCAACTCGTGCTTCTCCATACACAACCGTCATCCTCCATTGGGGAAACCCTGGCATAGTAATTATAGCATCAATGTGATAATCAGAATATCCAAAGGTCTCGAGCTTTATTGTATTATTCCAAAAGATACCAATTCCACCACTCCTTCCAGAGCTACTAACTGCAAAGGAAAAATCATAGCCTAGCGAGCTTGCTAAGCTTTCTACTCTAGCTCCAGGAAGTTGAGTTTCCACAATGCAAAACACTAGTGGAGTATACTGCCTCGCTAAGTTGTGAAGCTCGCGAACTATCTCAGGTCTACCAGCCCCTCTACAGTTCCAGCATAGCACACTCATTGAGCCCGGCGGCGCTCCTTGAAGGAGCCCGCCAACTCTCTCTTTGAGTTTGTCATTTTTAGGGGTGACGTCCTTGACCTATGTTTCTTCCTGTCCCCTGGTGTGACATATGCATGTGGGGGCGGCGGAACCTGCTCAGACTGCGAAATATCCTTTGGCATGGTAGAATTGTGTTGATTACATCCCCCCATTCCAGTCGGCTCCGTCGCTGCAGGTGCTATATTCGAAAGGTCAAGCCGTTTCTTTGCTGAAGATTCATCATGCGTTGGTTGTGCTATGTATCCGTCCTCCTGCTCCATCGGCATTGATTTCATGGGGCTCTCAGCTGTGTCTTCCAGGTTGTCAGTGTCACTCATTCCCGCCTCTTGTGAAGAACGTTTCTTGGCTGCATTAGCAGCTCTATTATTAGCACCAGCAGATCCATGTGTTCCGCCTCCCCTTCCACGACGAGCCCGGTTACATGGAGGATTCGAGTAGCTATTATGGTTGTATTGATTAGATGGTAATGTTCTCCTGTTAGCTACCATCCACTTACCATATTCAATCTCATCAGGGCCATGTACACCATCTCCACACTCTTCTAGATATGCCCCATTATACCATATATCTCACAGAAAAAGGCGATCTTCTCATACTTAACTGGCAACAATAGGCTTTCCTCCCCTCTGATCTTTAGCGGAGTGAACCGTACAAGTGGTTCGTCTACTTTGATCTTGACTCATACCCTCACATAATTGCCTTCAAAAACCCTAGTAGGGTTTATCTCCACGCTCTTAACCTGGCCAATACGACGTGCTAGTTGATCGAGCACCACCTCCCTGCGGTATAGCTCTAGGGTATCATGTATCTGTGCCCACACCTGCACCCGATCAAGAGCCACCACGTGCGATTTGCCCTTGCCGTCATATTCCTCGATAACAACCATGAGACCCCTAAAAATCCAAGGTCCTTGATGCATAACCCTGTTCCAATCTCCAACACAGAATAACTGAATAATGAACATGCTGTCATCTGCCTCGCGTATCGCGGGATCATACGCCAGCCGCCATACGAATTTCATTATCGATTTGAAATATTTAGCACTGAAAGCTTTGGTCGTGTTCACTTTAGCCACCTCAAGCCAGCGTGTCTCCTCCATGAACATTGAGATCTCATCGTCACCCACCATTACTGCGTCCAATTCAGATTCCTTGAGCTTCATGTTCTTCATCGCCGTCTCCAGATCAATTGACGATTTCCCCTTCCCGCCCCCGGAGCCGTGCCCCGCTGATGACCCACAAGTATAGGGGATCGATCATAGTCCTTTTGATAAGTAAGAGTGTCGAACCCAACGAGGAGTAGAAGGATCTGACAAGTGGTTTTCAGCAAGGTATTCTCTGCAAGCACTGAAATTATCGGTAACAGATAGTGGTGTGAAAAGATGATTCGTAGCAAGTAGCAAGAGTAACAAAGCTGCAGCAAAGTGGCCCAATCCCTTTTTTAGCAAGGGACAAGCCTGGACAAACTCTTATAGGAGGTAAAACGCTCCCGATGACACATGGGAATTTCTGTCAAGCTAGTTTTCATCATGTTCATATGATTCGCGTTCGCTACTTTGATAGTTTGATATGTGGGTGGTGCTTGGGTGCTGCCCTTACTTGGACAAACATCCCACTTATGATTAACCCCTCTCGCAAGCATCCACAACTATGAAATAATAATTAAGACAAAGTCTAACCATATCATTAAACTAGTGGATCCAAATCAACCCCTTACGAAGCAACGCATAAACTAGGGTTTTAGCTTCTGTCACTCTAGCAACCCATCATCTACTTACTACTTCCCAATGCCTTCCTCTAGGCCCAAATAATGGTGAAGTGTTATGTAGTCGACGTTCACATAACACCACTAGAGAAGAGACAACATACAACACATCAAAATATCGAACGAATACCAAATTCACATGACTACTTATAGCATGACTTATCCCATGTCCTCAGGAACAAAAGTAACTACTCACAAAGCATAATAATATTCATGACCAGAGAGGTATTGAATAGAATCAAGGATCTGAACATATAATCTTCCACCAAGTAATCCAACTAGCATCAACTACAAAGCGTAATTAACACTACTAGCAACCTTAATGTACCAATCAGAGTCGCGAGACGGAGATTGGTTACAAGAGATGAACTAGGGTTTGGAGATGAGATGGTGCTAATGAAGATGTTGATGGTGATGAGTCCCCTCCGATGAGAGGAGTATTGGTGATGACGATGTCGACGATTTCCCCCTCCGGGAGAGAAGTTTCCCCGGCAGGACGACCCTGCCGGAGCTCTAGATTGGTTCTGCTCAAGTTCCGCCTCGTGGCGGCGGTGATTCCTCCCGAAAGCCTCCTCTTGGTTTTTTGTGGAACAAAACCCTCCTTATAGCAAATGAGGGGAGCCAGAGGGCCAACAGGGAGCCCACAAGCGCCCTAGGCGCGGCCAGGGGGTAGGCCGCGCCTAGCAGGCTTGTGGCCTCCTGCTGGCTCCCCTGTGGTACTTCTTCGGCCCAGTATTTTTTATAAATTCCAAAATAAATCCTCGTTGATTTTCACGGCTTTTGGAGTTGTGCAGAATAGGTATCTCAAACTAGCTCCTTTTTCAGGCCAGCATTCCAGCTGCCGGCATTCTCCCTCTTCATGTAAACCTTGCAAAATAAGAGAGAAAAGGCATAAGTATTGTACCGTGAAGTATAATGAAAACCCATAAAGCGATAAATATCAACATAAAAGCATGATGCAAAATGGACGTATCAACTCCCCCAAGCTTAGACTTCGCTTGTCCTCAAGCGGTAACCGAGATCAATAAATATGCCCACATATTTAGAGAGAGAGGTGTCGACAAAACAAGATATGGACAAGCAGGCATCATGATCATAATCAGAACAACAATATCATCATATAATCTCTCATGCTAAAGTGACAATTCCTTCACAAAGTAAAGTATGGATCAAGAACCTTATTGAGAATTAACAACCAATAGCCTTTAGTCATTGAAGCAATTGCAATTTATCATAACATCGGAAAGAGTCAAATAAGAGCTTATAAAGCAAATCCACATACTCAATCATCCTTTAGTCTTCTACAATTGCTACAACTCACGTGGTACTCCTGAGATCAAAGTTTCAGTCGGACACATAGAAAGATAGGGCCTTATAGTTTCGCCTCCTCGACTTTTGTTATAGTGATGATTGTGATTAAGCGATAGTGAACCCGCGCTAATGATGCCACGTCACCGTTAATTATATCAATGATCTCGTATTGGTTGTAAGCGAATATAAATTTGAAGCTTTAAGATAAAGTCAAACGAGAAAAGATTTTGATTGTGAAAAGAAAAACGTCGGGGAGTTATGAAAATTCTCTAACAAATTATAAATGCGAATCGGGCACTTTTGAAATTATTAGTAATCCCAATATATTTAAAAGAGGAGCTTTAAATAAAATAAATAAAGGAAATATAGTAAGTGAAAAGAAATAAATAAAAGAAAGTATTAAAAGTATTTATAATAAATTGTAAAATAAAGTAAATAAATTAAATAATAAAAATAAATAATAAAAAAAGGAAAAAGACCCCGTGGCCGAACTGGGCCAAAAATGGCCCAGCGAGGCCATCCCTAATCGGCCCACCCACCTAGGGTATAAAGCCCCCACGGGACAACCCTAATACCCGTCGCTTCCCTCCAAGTTTCCCCCAGGCCGCCGCCAGGATCGAGACCTCCACCAACCCCCCACGTTCCCCGCTCGCCTAACCCACCCCTCGAGCCCTCCTCTCGTCCTCCCACGTTCCCCCCGCTACCGCTCCCCACGGGAGCCCCACCAACCGCAGCCCCCATCCCACGACACCACCAACCCCCCTAGCCCGATCCCCACCTAGACCGAACCCTCCCCAACCTCCCGCTCGGCCCCTCCCTCCCCACGAGAGACCGAGAGCCCCACGAGCGCCTCCGAGATCTACCGACCCCCAGCCTCCCGTCCCTTTCCCCTCGCTCCTCCCTGAGACCGGGAGCCCCAATCCCGTCGGCCTCCCCTGCGTCCTCTCCCGCCGGCGGCCCCCGGGAATCCCAACCCCACTTCGGCGGCCATCACCTCCCCGCCGGCCGTCACTCACCGGGGCCCCTCTCGGCGGCTCCATCCCCTGGGGCCCCTCCTCACCGGGGCCCCTCTCGGCGACCCCCCGGCCGGCTTCCCTCGCCGACACGTCCTCACAGGAACCGCGCCACCACCGTCACCACCTCGACCACCGCGCCGGCTCCTCCGTCGCCCCGGGCTTCCTACTGCACCATCGCACCTCCGTTCGTCGTCGACGTGTCGCTCCACCGAGCCCCCCTCGAGCCCACGTTGCAGACCTACAGGGCTCGGTGAGCTACCCCCCAATTTCCTTCTTCCCCGTTCCGGTTTCGTTCCGGCGACCCGCACCACGGTCTCTCGCGACCTCCAACTCGCCCCTGCGTCGTTTCCCTCCTGTTGGTCAGGAGGAGGAGGGGAGTAGCCCCGTGAGTTGTTAGAAGGAAGAAGATAATATATAGTATGCATATGAGATGTATGTAGTTGTGTATATAATGGTGTATGTGAATGGATGTACATATGTATGTATGTATGAAGGAATGTATGGACATATGAAAATATGTATGAGTAGATATGTGTGTGCACATAGTGTATGTGTGTGCTCGCTGTCCCAATGACACGCGGAGCCACACCCTTAAAAATAATAATAGATATAATAATGATAAAGATATATGTTTTTATTAAATAAATAAATAATTAGATATAATAATTAATTAATTAGTTAAATAGATATATAAGATAATCTGTTAATTAGAATAATTAGACAATGCCACGTGGGTCCCTCACTAAATTAATTTGATTAATTAATATTAAACCTATTTAAAAACTGGTGTCTATGACGGGTAGGACCCGCTGGTCAGTTGACCAGTCAACTGCTGATGTCAGCTTGACATCATGCTGATGTCATAATTGCTTTTAATCAATTTATTTAAATCTGTTTTTAATTCCTAAATAATTAATAAAACTTTAAAAATTAATAAAAAATAAACCGTAAGTCAGATCAAAATATTTTCAACATGAAAGTTGATCAGCAGAACGAGACGAACCCGGATACACGGTCCATTCGTTTGTCACGCGTCCCTAGCATAGCAAACATGGAACTTTTCCATCGTTTCCAGTCTGACCGGTAGTAGCCCGAGACCCGGAAAATATCGTCACATATTCTTCCGACCCGTCTGCAACGGATGTTACTGCATTAGCTCATGCCTAGCCTGCTTTTCACTACAAGAAATATGTAAACTAACAACCTTTTGTTAGTGACCCTAGAAGGAATGGTCATAAATCTATGACCATTTGACATCATTTGGTTGTAAGCTGTTTGGAGGGGTCCTAGCCCCAAAAACCAACGACCATTTTCATCAGAAAGGTCATCACTTGCTCACTGGAAAAGGTCATAAAGCGGACAGCACCTGGCACTGCCTTATTTCTAGGTGATAATGACCAATATGAATGGTCGTTACTAGGCTCGTGACCAGCGGTGGTGGTGCTGACGCCACGGCCACCTCACCCATCGGCAGTTGTTGCTGTTGCTGTTGCTATCTACATCAGAGAGCTGAATTGAGATGTTGCCTTTTGCTAACCAGTCGACCATAACATCCTGCCATAACATCAGTGAAGCAGCAAAATAGATCAAGCAGCAAAATAGAAGCAGCCATAACATCCTGCCATAATTAACATCAAAAGTATAAGACATTCTAACACAGTTCACAACACAACAGGCCGATAACACAGTGCGCAAAAGTACAACAGACAACGACGACGATAAACCGAGGATCATGGTGGGTGACGACTAAATGGGACCTAGAGCCTTCAGGAGGGCTGCATGCTCTGCCCTGGTCTTGATGTCTTGATCAGCACTCTGCGATAAACTGCGTGCATGCGACATCAGGTGTTCATAAACACCATCCCTGGGCTTTGGCTTTGTGGTGCAGTATGGGCATCTAAACATTCCCCTCCTGAAGTAGGCCGCCTTCCCCTTCTCCCTGATCTTCTGGGCTTCCTTCTCAATGAAGGACTCTTTGTTGCCGTCCTCCACGTCATCTCCAGAGTTATACTGCACACACAGATTAATTGCGCACACATTATGCATTCATATAGGCATTATGGCGCCAGAACACACACTTTGGATTCAGAATGATGCAATGAACAAACACCAAATTTTAATGAACAAACAAAGAAAAAAGTCATGTACAGTAATCTAGTTAAACAAACAACATTAAAACACTATCTACATCAATTTCATTAAAAAGCCCACCAACATGCATTCATATAGTGCTTACTGAACTAAAATAGTTGGGATTACCTCATACGGTTCGTCGTCGTCGTAGTCAGAGTCATACGGGCTCTTGAACCCAGTCTTGACGAGCTTCCTCTTCATGCCTGCAGCTTCCTTTTCCTACAATATAAGTAATTCGATTAGTACAAACTATGTAACACAGTATTCAAAAGGTCAAGCATTCAACAATGTGCTTCTAATTACATTCATAGTGCTGCTGCATCAGCCACCCGATTCTCTGCACTTGGTCTGTCCTTTGTGCATTTCACTTATACAATCTTTTGATCTTTCATACGAAGATTTAAATGTCCTTTCCAAAAATCAAACTGTACTCTGTAACTATATGTTATGTATACACTTCTTTTGTCAGGACATGTGCTGGATGTCACAACGAAATTGGCCATGGACGTAATTAGCCAGTATATGACTATACTGTAACTATATGCTTGTAATCAGCCAATATATGACTATGAGGTAGCTCTTTGTTGTTTTGTGTACTAATTAAGCACTTGCATTGGTATTGACTTTACCAACAAAAACATGCAGTTCTCCATGTCAGGAAACCATCCATACCATAAAACTTGTTACAAGGAGCGCTTTCATCCAAAATGTGATGTCTGCAAGCAATTTGTAAGTATCACTTCATTATCTTTTCTTATCTGTTTGCATAAGACGATTCTCTGTGTTCTGCATTTTATATAGCAGAACATTGCACTATTGGGCTGCTCGGCCCCTGCCGTGCCCTGGTGAGGGGATAACCACAACAAACATATCCGGCACATAATAAAATCTAAGCACATGCAGCAATCAAGATCCCAATTCAAAACCTAACTCTTATTAAATCCTTACTAATAATCCCAATAAAATGCAAGAGAGGGGGCAGACCTAGGCGAAATTTAGGAATAATGGGTGTTCGTATATATCAAGCACATGACTTAGGTGAAATCTTTACTAATAAGAGAAAGATTCCGTTGATTCAAGCCAACAAAATGCAAAAGTTCGCCAACACATGCAAAAGTAGAGTGTGTTCTGCTCTCTGAATATATGAAAGCAGAAAACCCTATCTAAATAATCTCCTTCTTATCAACGATAACTATGAAAGCAGGGGAACGGGAAGCATTACCACATCCACATGCACAAATCAAGATTGAAATTAAAGAAATCCAAGTCTCAATATATAAATCTATGTAGCATTCAAGCACGAATCAACTATAAAAAACCCAGAAAACCCTATCTAAAAACCCACCTCATCGTCGGCAGCACCGCTCGAGGTCGTGTCCTCCTGTTTCGGTACCTCCGCAGCGGCGAGAACGGTTGCGGTCGTGTCCTCCTGCTTCGGCACAGGCACCTCCTTCTCTTCCGCAACGGCGGCGATAGCGGTTGCGGTCGTGTCGACCTCCTGCTGCTTCGGCAGATCCGCAACAGCGACGGCGCGACGAGCGCCCTCCATTAGGAGACGAGGCGACGAGGGAGACGGTGCGACGAGGGAGACGACGGAGACGAAGTGGGAGACGAGGCGACGAAGTGGGAGACGAGGCGACGAGGGAGACGAGGGAGAAGAAGTGGCAGTTCCCTCTTTATATGATGTGACAGTTCCTGCAACGTCCTGTCCGCCACGTGCCGTCCGGGACATCTTACAAAAAAAATGGCATAGACACCTTAAAAAAAAAACAAATGGCCCGCTCGAACCTGGTCGGCACGAACCGGTTCGGTCGGTCTTTGTGTCTCGCTCGAACCTAGTTGACCGAGCCAGTCTACTCTGCTCGCGCTCTGCCCCCCTCGTCGCCGAAGCTCGCCGGCCGCCACCACCTCCGCCGTGCCATGGTTCACGAGGATGAGAGTAGCAATGACCTATCAAGCCTGGACATCAGCTCTTCCTCGGACGGCATGATGTACCGGGTAATTTGTAGAGCTAGGGTTAGGTTTAGGGTTTCAGTTTCTTCACATTGGGGATTTATCTCTGTTTCTTGGTTCTTCTTTAGATCCCTGCTAGCATCGACGACAAAGACTACATGGGCATCGAGAATTCTGCCCTGGATGTTTGCTTGGAGCATGGGCTGCCGCCTGAGCGTCGTGTAGCATTCGAAGGATTTGAGACACGGAGAAGATTTTTAGTGTGTGCTCAGCCGGGTAGTTCTATCTTCTTTAGTGTTAGACATGCATGAAGTTTCTTCTGTTTTTTCTATCTGGCTCAAAAGATTCAGACTGTCAGTGTTTACTACATCACTGTCATTGTTTGTTTAGCTCAAATATTCAGACTGTCAGTGTTTACTACATCACTGTCATTGTTTGTTTAGCTCAAATATTCAGACTGTCATTGTTTATTACAACACTCTCATTGCTAGTTTAGCTAAAAGATTCTGGCTTGTTACAACACTATCATTGCTTGTTTATTACAACACTGTCATTGCATGTTTATTACAGAATTCTGGCTTGTTATTTTCTGGTTATTTTGTATTGCTGAAGTACTGGTTATTTTGTATTGCAACCACCTCAAAACTGTGGTTTTGTTGGTTTGGTAGACCAAGAGTGGCCTCCCACAATGCAAAATGCATTGTTAAAACTGTGGGAAATGTTGGAAGACAGCAAGAGTGCTAGAAGGGATGATAATTTGGAGAATTCACTGAAAATTCACCACCTCACAGAGGAGAAAAGAAATCTTGATGCAAACTATGACAAATTAGTAGAAGATGTGAATCAACTGCTCAACCTTGCAGAAGCTCAAGGCGGGGTCATTAGGACAAATCATTTGAAGGAGAAGGACAAACTTAATGATGAAATTTTGGTGCTCAACCTTCACATTGATGGTCTGAAGAAAGGAATTGAGAATCTGATTAAACGCAGGGATGAGATGAAGATCCAGATTGCTGATCAGTTGAAGGCATTGGAGAAGAACCAAGAGAAGTTGAAGATGACCAGGGACATTTTGGATGGATGAGATGATCAGATGAAGATGAAGTCCACTATGCTATGGTTGATGTGTTGTTGTGTTGCTGTGTTGCTCTTTTGTACCAATGTTGTAATGCAAGATGATCAGAATCTCTATATTATGTATGATTAAGTGACTTCACTATGCTATGTTTGTAACTATACTATGCTATTGTTGGTGTGTTGCTCTTTTGTAGCAATGTTGTAATGCAAGATGAGAAGAATCTCTTAATTATGAATGATTAAGTGACTATCTTTGTTCAACCCAAGTATGTTGATAGATTGGTTGATCTTACTTGTTGTATCTTATTTGTTCATAGATTGGTTTAAGTGACTTCTTATTTGTTGCAAATGTCTTTAAGTGCCCATGAAAAGACCTAACCTGTTGCTATAAACAGATCATGACCATCAATCACACATAAAAAGACATCATGACCACTAGTTGTTGATCTTCTCGCATAGTTTGTTCATATGGTCTCATATTTTGCATAATTGTGCATGTTGGAATGAAAAACAACCTTGTATGAAAAATTCACTTTTCATTTTTCAAGTGCCCGAAATGAGATTTTTTGTGAAGGACCTACCATATATTTGTTTCAAAATTGGTCCAAATCATTTTTCTAACATACTAGGCCATATTTAATGTACAATTGACAAAATGGTTGGGTGTCAAAAGCTTTTATCCATCTCTCGTGAAAAAGACAAATCTATGTCGAATCAGCTCGTAGCGGGTCAAATTTGAACTGCGGCTGCCTTATAGTTTGCTCTTTATTTTTCCAAATATCATTTCTAGGTACACAAGTATCTATTTAATCATAGAAACACCAAAAGGTTTCCAAGATTCAACCACTAGGTAGGAACGGTCATGCCCGCCGTTTCGACCGCATTTTGAAACGGCCATGAAAAATTCAAAAAAATTCAAAAAAATGGGAAACCTTTGCATTATGTCATCATATGTGATAAAGTTACCATGTAAAATAATAAACTTGTAATACGACAATTATTTTTAAAAAGTGTTCACACAAATGAGCTATCATGTGTGAAGATTCATGGCTTTCAAGCCACATGATCAATCTCATGGCCATATTCATGGCATAGTTTGTTGAAATGGTCTCATATTTTGCATAATGGTGCATGTTGGAGTGACAAACAATGTTGATTAAGGAAGTTTTCATCTTCCTTGTATGAAAAATTCATTTTTCATTTTTCAAGTGCTTGAAATGAGTTTTTTTTGTGAAGGACCTACCATATATTTGTTTCAAAATTGGTCCAAATCATTTTTCTAACATACTATGCCATATTTAATGTACAATTGACAAAATGGTTGGGTGTCAAAATCTTTTATCCATCTCTCGTGAAAAAGAAAAATCTATGTCCAATCAGCTCGAAGCGGGTCAAATTTGAACTGCGGCTGCCTTATAGTTTGCTCTTTATTTTTTTCCAAAAATCATTTCTAGGTATACAAGTATCTATTTAATCATAGAAACACCAAAAGGTTTCCAAGATTAACCACTAGGTAGGAACGGTCATGCCCGCCGTTTCGACCGCATTTTGAAACGGCCATGAAAAATTGAAAAAAAATCAAAAAAATGGGAAACCTTCGTGTCGCATCATGACATGTGACATGCCAACTAGAAAAGATATATAAATTTGAGTACCGATGTCTTCTTGAACTATTCAGTATGATTTTAACCATTATTTCTACAATGTTTATAAAAAATAAAAAGAAAAAGTCTGCCTCCAAACCCCAAAAAACTAGTGAAAATTTTCCCTCCCACCCCACCAAATTTTCCCTGCCACCCCACCAAAATTTCCCTCCACTCCCTCTCCCACTACCATGCGGGACCCACCACTCCCTCTCCCACTCCCCTCTCCATTCCACTCCCCACTACCCACGCGAGATCCATTCCACTCCCCACCTCCCGTGCTCCGCGCCGCCCCTCTCCCATCTCCCCGACGACGACTACATCGACGACATCGACGGCTACATCTAAATCGGCGATGACTACATCGACGACGTCGACGGCTACATCTACATCGACGACGATAGCTACATCTACATCGACGTCGATGGCTACGACTACATCAACGACGACAACAGGTACATCTACATAATCAACAGTCAACGACGATAGGTACCTCTCCACTCGACCCATCTCCCGTTGATAGATCCTCCTCATGTGTTCTTCTAGGGTTTGATAGATCCCCCTCATGTGTTCTTCTAGGGTTCATGGGGCTGGATCAATTGGGATGGTTCGGTAAATTCATGGGGTTAGGGTTAGGGTTCATGGTGTTAGGGTTAGATTCATGGGGTTAGGGTTGTAGTTGTCATGGGGCTGGATCATGGGGTCCTGCATTTGTGATGGGTAACAAATGGGGGTACATCCCCCACCTGGTCGATCTAGGGTTAGGATTCAGTCAATCTAGGAGCTCCTGGAGGTTCTTGTTCATGGGATTTATTCCTAGTGGTTCGTTCTATCCCCCTCTGGTTAATTAGAGTTTCCATCAGCAATACTTGCTTGTATCATTAGCACTTGGAGAAGAAGCTACTAGGGTTGGTATCAACAGTACTTGCTCGCTTGCTCCTCTTCAATTTTCTTCCTTGCTTGCTTGTTTCTATCAGTAGCACTATGCTTGTTTCTATCAGTAGCACTTATTTTGCTTGCTTGCTTGTATTAGTAGCACTTATGCACTTTGCTTGCTTGCTTGCTTGTATTAGTAGCACTTATGCACTTTGCTTGCTTGCTTGCTTGCACAGTGCTTGCTTCTTTATTCACCAAATGTTGGGCAACCAGTTGCTATGAATGCATATGTTTGCCTCCATTAGGGATACAGTTGACTAATTACTTTGCTTATAGATGATTGCAGGTACATGGTTAAAATTGCAAGTTAAAACATAAAAGTAATTGTTGTAAATAGTTAATGCATTGCTTCACATATATAGTTTTCTTCAACTATCAGTTTAATACATTACTACCTCCTGTTTCACATGTTTTAATACTGATGCATTGCTACACTTGTATGTGCATGCTAGTCCAAGTGCTTCAATTTAGTTGCTTGCTTCAACTGTCAGTTTAGTACTGATGCATTAACTGTATGTGCATTGCAACACGTGTATGTGCATGCTGGTCCAAGTGTTTTACATGTATTAGTACTGATGCGTTAACTACATCACTATATTGTTGATCCAACAAGTTTGCTAGCTTCACATGTATTACATGTATGTGCATGCTCGTCTAAATGCTTTCCTTTATTGATATAAGTGCATCATTTTACTTTATCCCTATTGTATCTGATTGTTATTTATTCTATTTTGCAAGCACCACCTCAAGATCATCCATGTGAAGGATGACAAGGTCAAACCCGAGGCCAACCAGTGGTATGCAAGTTGCGCCTTGTGGTTATACTGTCAGATTTATAAAATGTGTCTTAATATGCTAAGTGAAATGTAATGTGTAAGTAAAATATCTTGGAGGCTGGTGATGTAAAATACTGTCAGATTTTATTATGCAAATGTATTGCTGTAATCTGAATTAGCCGGCTTAGCTGTGCCTGTGTGCTGTTACTCTTCCTTAGCTGAATAAGTAGGATTAAATGATAATAAAATATCATAAGATATGTTTGGCTGTCTGTCCATGGATTCCAACAATTAACGTAATAATTATGTTTACTTTGCCTTGCAAAGATGAGCATCCTCTCACCGAGTACGAGAATGTTAGGGCTAGAAATATGATGAGGAACAATCGGATATTCCAGTCCCTTGGAATTGATGCAATAGCGTCAATGATTAGGAAAACAAATGATGTACAAGAAGGTACAACTAATGGGGTTCAAGAAGGTAGTGGAGTTATCAGTGATGACCCAGAGTACAATCCTAAGGAGGATGAAGTTGTAGTGCACAAGACTGTTAAGGTGCAAACTCTGTCTTGCTTGGAGGGTTCGGGTTCTTGTATGCACTGTGTTTCCTTGTGCTCACATATTTATCTTGTGATCTAATTTTTTTCTGTGCTATTTATACAAGGCACTGAAGACAGCCAGCAAGAAGAGGAAGAGCTCAGAAGCATCTGTTGCAATGCCTCCAGGAAGGGTGATGGCCCCACCTCCAGGACAAACAAAGAGGATCCTGGAACCTGATGAACCTGATAGAGTCACAAGGCAGAAAGCAACTATGGCGGCTGCGACGGACCATCAGGAAAGTCCGCTGGGCATGGACTTTGAGAGCTTGGTGGAAATGCGTGATGAGTTTTTGTGAAGCTGTGCACCTGTGAAGTTGTCAATTATTTAAGTGATTGGTCATTCTGGTGATGAAACAATGTCTTGCTCTATTTGAACCTGATGAAGTATTTTGTGAAGTTGTAAATTATTTAAGTTTTGTTTGGACCATTTTGTTTGGGCACTAAAGTTAGTTTGGACAGCAAAAAGGCCGAGGCCCAAACAAGAAATAGACTAAGAAAGCTTGGGCCTAAAAAAATAGTAGGCCAAGGCCCAAACTAGAATTTGTCTAAAAAGGCTTGGGCCTAAAAAAAGAGTAGGCCAAGGCCCAAACAAGAACTGGACTAAAAAGAGTAGGCCAAGGCCCAAAAGAAAAGTGGACTAATAAAAAACCTGCTCGGTAAAAGATTCTATCCCAGAAAATAAAAGGCCAAATTATTGGGCCCGACCCATGTAGACGACCGGAATGGACCGGGCTGAATCTTATTTACGACCTTTTCATTTGGTTATAATTCTGCCACATCAGCCTACCACGGTGGCTCTGACGTGGTGTGGGCAGCTTGCTAGTGACCAAATCATTTGGTCGTTAAACCTACGACCTTCTGTTTGGTCATAAAATCCTACAACCAATCCAGAAAAAAGGTCGTTATAGTTCACTAAAGACCCTCAGCTTTAGACCTTTTGCTTTTGGTCATAAAAAGGTCACAAATGGAAATCAATGACCATTCAGTGACCAATATTGAAGGTCGTTAGTTGACATATTTCTTGTAGTGTTTTGCCATGTCGTGCTTAGTGTTGCACTGTTGCTGTTATTTATTGTTTCTTCCCCCTCTTCTTACCGGTAGACCCTGAGGCCGATGATGATCCGGTGATCGACTACTTCCCGGTCGAGGATCCGTTTTGTCTGCAGAGCAACCAGGCAAGCAAACCCCCCTTGATCATTCCTATATCGCCTATGTCTTTCTTCCTACTGCTTGCATTAGTATTTTGCTACTTTTGTAGTTAGCTCCTATATCCGATGCATAGCCAATTTTTGATGAACTGCTACTTTCAGTATTGTACTTTAAATCTGCTTAGTATAGGTGGAGCAGTCATCCCCTCTGACCCCGTAGTCCAGTTGCCCCGCTTGTTTTCAAATCTCGATCCCTGATAGACGAGCCAGACCCAACACAACACATACACACCCCCTTAGTTGTACAAGGCTACAGAGATACTATCGGGTACCGAGGGTGACACCTCGCTAAATACTCGCGATGATATCTCTGTAGTATAGCTAGTCGGTCGTAGTTATCGAGGGTGATTCCTCTTTCACCATTCCCGACGATGCCTCTGTCGTGCAACCCCTCAAGTGTGGGACCCCCGAGGGTGATTCCTTTAAGCCCACCTTGACGGCTACATCGTTCGGAATCCAACGAGGGTGATACCTCGGATTCCCCCCGATGTTACAACCACACAGTTACTCGACCATGTTACTGGGATCATTGGTGATTAGTTGTTAAGACGGGTGGATTCCCGCGAGACTGTGTCGATGGCCTAATTAAAATGTTAATGGATTTGGGTATTTGATCTGGGTTGGTCGGAGACCTTTTCACACTAACCGTCTGTGTGGGAAGAATTATGGGTACTCGGCGTCATGGTATCAGCCGAAGCTTTTCATATGTCAGCAATCATAGCGGCGCGCGCCCGAGTTGTCCCGAGATGCATCACGCTTTTGATTAAGGGATGCTAGTACTGACGTCGGCCGCCCACGCATTGTGTAGGAGCGCGGAGGAGAACTGGGCCCATGAACCCTTTGTGCTTAGGATTTAGACCAGTGGGCTGGCCTCTCTGATTAGTCTTAGGTGGGGCTGCAACGTGTCGATATTCCGAGGCCGGGCAGGACCCAGAAAATTGTGTCTGGCCAGAGTGTTATCGAGCGCGTCTGGACATGTGGTGCACCCCTGCATGGATGGAAATTAACTATTCGACTAGCCGTGTCCACGGTTACAGGACGACTTGGAGTTGTGCCCTGATCTTATACAACAACAATTGTTACTTAACTGGATCATCAGTTGCCTCGGGATTGCTTCTTCGCAGGGAGTCGAGGGAGGATCTCTGGGCGTGACCTCACTTTAGTTTTGCTGCAACAATATGACTATTAATTGTGTTACACCCCATCTTTATGTCTGTACTCAGATATTGCTGCTTCCGCTGACTCGTGTGTTTATCGAGCTTCTGTATTCTAGCCCTCGAGGCCCCTGGCTTGTAATATGAAGCTTGTATTATTTTATTTGTGTCTAGAGTTGTGTTGTGATATCTTCCTGTGAGTCCTTGGGTTTGATCGTACGCATTTGCGTGTATGATTAGCGTACGGTTAAACCGAGGGCGTCACAAGTTGGTATCGAAGCCGACTGCGTGTAGGTAGCCCCCCTTTCCAACTCCTTGGCCGAAGTTGAGTCTAGTATTTGAAAAACTTTACTAACAGTGATGTTGTGGCTTACGGGCCCACATCTCAATTGGGTGGTATTAGTATCTGTTACTCCTTTCCTATACTCTAGGCTCTACTCTCTCTTCTCTTTTGGGTTAAAGATTTTACTAACTCTAACATTAGGTTCTCGTAAATATTTCCTCCCGGAGAGCCCCGTAATTCCAGACGATGGCTTAATGCGTCAGAAGACTTCAATAGTACTCTCCGATGTTTTCTCTCGAGAACTTGTGCCCATCGCTCTTGCGATTTCCTTTCCTCCGTCAACCCTTGTGGATGACTACATACAAATGTCATTCATATTTTCTTTCCAAATGCTCTTGTTTTTTTGCGAGATGCAACGAATTATCTTATCAAGGAGTCATCCATCATCAGTTGTCATGGGTTTCGAAAGTTCTTTGAATTATTACTCGATCTTTCGGAATCCCCAGTAGCCTATTGCTTTTAAATTTTCTCACCTGCTGGTGTTATGGTTAAATCCATCTGTCTAGCATCCTACACTAAAATACTTTGTGATTTTCCTGTGATCTTATTGATTCTGCCTTTGTGTGAATGCACACAATCATCTGCAGATACTCATGAATTATCTTCCGGCTTAGATGTCCTTCCAGACAGAGCTGGTTCTCGATGAATCAACTTTGGTTGTCTGTCCATCCAACTTACTGGTATTTGACCAGAGCATCTGTTTAGGATACACCAATCTGGAAATCTTAATTCCTTTGGTTACTAAGTATCGATATTTTTCCGATGTTCTATAACCCGATGCATTGCATCCTATCTCCCTCTGATTGAGTACCGATACTAACATCAGATCATTTGTGGATTGCCAGACTCATCCTGTGTTATTATCCGACGACATCCTTGGTGGGGTTATAGTCCTAGGGTAGGGTCATAGGCCTGCCCTGTAGGTCCTACCCAAGGACTACCCCTCACAAAGGACAAGACCCTTAGTCCGTTCCGACTGAACTAAGGAGTCCCCATCATCCGGTCGGTAACAGGTCCTCGATCATCCAGTCGGAGACTAGCATTCGGAGGATATCAAGCTAACCGACTGTATACCACTCGGAACATCGTAACCCCCCTAGAGGGAAACGGTCGTACGTTTCCAGGTGCATTTATTAGCATTTAGGGCGTACGTTACGTGTAACGTACGCATTCAATCGCCACTACTCCACCCCTGTACCGGAACCGTTGTGGAGGGCAGCGCACTCTATATAAGCCACCCTCCCCCGCTGGTAGAGGGGTTAGCAACTCATTGTATTCCATATTCCACTCGACAACAAGCTTCCAGAGCACTGAGATGTAGGGCTATTACCTCCACCGTAGAGGGGCCTGAACTCATACAACCTCGTCGTAGCTGGGACTCTGCCCATCCTTTTCGTACCCTACACATCTACTGTCAGGCTTATACCCACGACAGTTGGCGCCCACCGTGGGGCAGGCGTCTAAGCGACTTCCGGCGAGTTTGCGACTACTTCCTTTCGTCATGTCGTCCGGTGGAGGTTCGAGCATGGGTCACCAGATCTTCTTCGGCGCTCTCTCCTTCATCATCGACGATTCGGCGTGGCTTCGGGATGCTCCTCTCGATGTCGAGGCACTTCCCCGTCGTGGGGCTACGCACTTCCGTGCCGGCGCCCGCGGCATTCTTCTTCTCCAACAGTCGGCTCCGGTGTCGACCTACACCGCCGTCACGCGCCGCGGCAAGCGGTCTCGCCGTCCGCGGCTCCAGCGTTGGGTGCAACACGCCCAGGCGCGCCAGAAAGCGTCTTCACAAGTGGCACTTCTAGAGTCTATTGTGGTTGCCCCGCAGTCCCAGCACTCGGGCTCGGTTCCGACTGAGTTTCCTTCCGAATACGCGGGTCGCGGGCCTGCAGCAGAAGTACACATGGCCAACTCCCATGAAGATCCCCGTCAAGCTGGCCGGAGCGAGCGCGAGGTCGGCGAAACGTCCGGCGCGCGTCGTCCACCTCGCCGTTCTGCCAGTCGGCACACTCGGCGGGGCAACATGGAGTTGTTCCGCACACCCCTCCTCAACTTGGCTGCGGCTGCCAAGATAGCCGATTCCCTCCAGCCGACTGATTCGGAGGCTGGCAGAGGGATCGAGCAGATCCGAGCCCTGTTGCACACGGTGCAGCAGCAGAATTCGGCAGTCTCCCAGTCGCATAACAAGATCCATAATAGTTCCGTTCATGCGAATACACATCGGTAGGTTCACAGCCCTGGTTCCCATCAGCGGCACAGAGGAGGCAGCCGTTCCATAAATCGCGAAGATCGCCGCCGTTCACGCATCCCTCCGCGGGGTGGGCCCTACGGGCCCCGACATCATGATGATCGGCGTTCAGTCGGTGACACTTACGACCCAAGTCCTGACACAAGAGGGCGTATCGCCCATCGAAGGGTCGACAGGGGCCGAGCCCACCGCGATGGTCACGATATGGACCGTCCAAGTGGAAGCAGGACCATCGTGTCTGGTCCCGAGTGTTTTAGTCGAGCCATCCGCTCGGCTGACATCCCGCCCAACTTCCGATTGGCGACGGGAATCAACAAGTTTACAGGAGAGTCCAAGCCGGAAACATGGCTAGATGACTACCGAGTGGCGGTCCAGATCGGAGGAGGGGACGACCATGTCGCCATGAAGCACCTCCCTCTGATGCTCGACGGCTCGGCGCGAGCGTGGCTGAATCAGTTGGCCCCCTCAAGCATCTACAGTTGGGCAGATCTTGCCCGAGTGTTCATCAAGACCTTCGAGGGGACGTGCAAACGCCCTACTGGCCTCGTGGAGCTCCAGCACTGCGTCCAGAAGCAGAATGAGCCCCTGCGCGACTTCACTCAGCGTTGGACAACCCTCTACCACACGTTGGAGAACGTCACCGAGCATCAAGCAGTCTGCACCTTCAAGGCAGGCGTGCGGTACAGGGATCTATACCTGAAGTTCGGCCGAACAGGCGACATCTCCATGAGCAAGATGATAGAGATAGCAACACGCTATGCAAATGGCGAAGAAGAGGACCGCATCCGAAGCGGCAAGCACAAAACAGTCGCTGATGGAGATGGGGGCAACACTCGGAAGCAGAAGCAGAAAGCTCCGACCGCTCCGCAAGCAGAAGCTGCAGTCGTAACCAATGCCAAGTTCAAGGGCAAAGGGAAGGCTCAGTTCACCCCCAAGAAGAAGCAATTCAATAACCCCATCCTGGACCAGCCATGTCCGGTTCATACGAAGATGGATGAAGAGGGCAACCCCATATATGCGAAGCATACCACTCGACAATGTCGCCTCCTGATCCAGGGGTTCAGCGAAGGGCAACCGAGTGAGAAGGACCATGAACAGGATGAGGAGGATAAGGAGGATCCGTTCCCCCAAGTCCATGCAACCCTGATGATTTTTGCCGACGTCGAGAGCAAGAGTCGACTGAAGCTGGTGAACAGAGAGGTGAACATGGCCACCCCTACCAACCCCAAGTTCCTCAAATGGTCTCAGACTGCGATCACCTTCGACCAGTCGGATCATCCGACACATGTACCCACCCCGGGGAGACAGGCTCTGGTCGTCGACCCGGTGGTGGAAGGAGTCTGACTGCGCAAAGTCCTCATGGATGGCGGCAGCGGCTTGAACATCATGTACGCCGACACACTCAAGGGGATGGGCATCCCGATGTCCAAACTCAGTGAGAGAAGCATGCAGTTCCATGGAGTCGTCCCTGGACGGAAGGCCAAGTCACTCGGCCAGATCGCGTTGGACGTCGTTTTCGGCTCCGACAAGAACTTCCGCAAGGAAAAGCTGACGTTCGAAGTGGTCGACTTCCAGAGTGCTTATCACACAATTCTGGGTCGCCCAGCGTATGCGCGTTTCATGGCCCGTCCATGTTACGTATACGTGAAGCTGAAGATGCCAGGCCCGAAGGGTGTGATCACCGTCACGGGCAATCGACAGCGAGCCGAAGAGTGCCTGCAGTAGGGATAAAGAATCGCCGACCAGCAGATAGCCGTCCTCGAGCTCGACGAGTACAAGAAAACAGTCGACCCCGCTGACCTGATGCGCTCAAAGAAGCCGGCTTCTGAATCCGCATTCCAGTCGGCAGGTGAGACGAAGAAGGTCAGCATTCACCCGACGAACGACATCGCTGCCCCGACGAACATCTCCACCACCCTCGATCCTAAATAGGAAGCCGAGCTCACCCAATTCCTCCATGAGAACTGGGACATCTTCGCATGGAAACCCTCTGACATGCCAGGTGTACCCAGGGAGTTGGCTGAGCACCGACTGCACGTGGATTCCACCGCTCGGCCCGTCCGAGAGCGCTTGCGTCGGTCCGCCGCGCACAAGAGGAAGGCAATCGGGGAAGAGGTGGCCAAGCTCCTGGCAGCCAACTTCATTCGCGAGGTTCACCACTCCGAGTGGCTCGCCAATGTTGTCATGGTGCCTAAGAAGGACAAGTCGCTCTGAATGTGCATCGACTTCAAGCATCTCAATAAGGTCTGCCCGAAAGACCATTTTCCGCTCCCCCGCATAGATCAAATTGTCGATTCGACTGCGGGTTGCGAGCGTCTGTCATTTCTTGATGCCTACTCGGGCTATCATCAGATCCGTCTGTATGGTCCCGATGAGTTAAAAACAGCCTTCATCACCCCATTCGGGTGTTTCTGCTACATCACTATGCCATTCGGTTTGAAGAATGCAGGAGCTACCTTTATGCGCATGATCCAAAAATGTCTCCTCGACCAGATCGGTCGGAATGTGGAGGCATATATGGATGATATCGTAGTCAAGTCACGCAAAGGTTCCGACCTGCTGACTGACTTGGCAGAAACATTCGCCAACCTTCGTAGGTACGATATCAAGCTCAACCCCGCCAAATGTTCATTGGGCGTTCCCAACGGAAAGTTACTCGGTTTCTTCGTTTCCGAACGAGGGATCGATGTCAACCCCGAAAAGATCGGGACCATCGTCCGAATGGAGAGGCAGGTCAGAATACACGATGTTCAACGGCTCACAGGTTGCCTAGCGGCTTTGAGCAGGTTCATCAGTCGACTCGGCGAGAAAGCACTTCCTCTGTACCGACTCATGAAGAAATCAGATACTTTCGAGTGGACAGACGAAGCCCAAGTTGCATTCGACGACCTCAAAGTCCTACTTTCCACCCAGCCGGTTCTTACTGCTCTGCTCAGTAAAGAGCCCCTTCTTCTGTACATTGCGGCTACAAATCAAGTCGTCAGTACTGTTCTTACAGTCGAACGAGAAGAAGAAGGCAAAGCATACAAAGTTCAGCGGCCAGTGTACTACGTCTCCGAAGTCCTGACTCCTTCCAAGCAGAGGTATCCCCACTATCAAAAGCTTATCTACGGGATCTACATGACTGCGAAGAAGGTGGCCCATTATTTCCAAGACCACTCGGTGTCTGTCGTTTCTGATGCTCCGTTGTCGGAAATTCTCCACAATCGAGACGCGTCAGGCCGAGTGGCGAAGTGGGCGATGGAGATGCTGTACTGCGATATCAAGTTCGAGGCCAAGAAAGCTATTAAGTCTCAAGCTCTGGCTGACTTCATAGCAGAATGGGTAGAACAACAGCAACCGACCCACATCTACTCGGCCCATTGGACAATGTTCTTCGATGGGTCCAAGATGTTGAATGGCTCCGGCGCTGGCGTTGTGATCATATCGCCAAAGGGAGACAAGCTCAAGTGCGTGCTACAGATACACTTCGATTCCTCCAACAACGAGGCAGAGTATGAAGCTCTCCTCTATGGGTTGCGTATGGCCATCTCACTCGGCGTCCGTCGCCTGATGGTCTACGACGATTTGGATTTGGTGGTCAATCAAGTGATGAAAGAGTGGGACGTCAGGAACCCCACCATCACCACATACTGCAATGCAGTGAGGAAGCTTGAGAAGAAGTTTGAAGGTCTTGAACTTCACCCTGTTCCGAGACTGAAGAACCAAGCAGCGGATGAGTTGGCTAAACTCGGATCAACTCGCAGACCAGTCCCGAGTGACGTCTGCCTCGAGCACCTCCACCTTCCCTCAGTCAAAGAAGATCCTTTTACAGAGGAACCAGTACAACCAAAGAGTTCAATAGATCCGACTGAAGTCGATGTACCTGCTGTGGTTGATCTGGTCATGGAGATTCTTGCTGTCATCCCCGATTGGACTGTGCCGATCATTGCATATATCCTGAGGCAGGAACTACCAGAAGACGAAGTCCAGGCCAGGAAGATAGTCCGCAGGTCGAAGTCATTCACTGTCATTGATGGCCAATTGTACAAGGAAGGCGTTTCAGGCGTTTTTCAACGATGCATCTCCCCAGAAGAGGGGAAGCTGATCCTGGAAGATATTCACTCGGGAACCTGCGGTCATCATGCTTCTTCGAGAGCAATCGTCGCCAAGGCATTCAGAGCTGGTTTCTTCTGGCTGCAGGCAAACGAGATGGCTAAAGATATGGTTGACCGATGTGAGGGCTGCCAGTTCTACTCCAATAAGTCCCACAAGCCGACGTCTGCGTTGAAGACGATCCCTCTTGTGTGGCCGTTTGCAGTGTGGGGATTAGATACAGTCGGTCCATTCAAGACATGCCAAGGTGGATACACACATCTGTTGGTGGCAGTCGACAAGTTCACGAAATGGATCGAAGCCAAGCCCATCAAGAAGCTCGACGCCTCAACAGCCGTCAAGTTTGTCAGGGACATCATCTTCAGATTCGGTGTACCTCACAGCATAATCACGGACAACGGGACAAACTTTGATTCGGACAGATTCAAAGGTTTCTGTACAAGCCAAGGTATCCGAGTGGACTTTGCTTCCGTAGCACACGTGCAGTCCAATGGACAAGCAGAGCGGGCGAACAGACTTATTTTGCAAGGTTTGAAGCCCCGACTCCTACGAGAGATAGGACATGCCGCTGGCGCTTGGGTCACCGAGCTACCTTCAGTGCTTTGGGGTCTTCGCACAACCCCGAATAGATCTACAGGGCGATCACCGTTCTTCCTTGTCTACGGAGCAGAAGCAGTCCTTCCGAGTGACTTACTTCACAACGCTCCACGAGTCGAACTCTTCTCCGAAGCTGAAGCAGAACAAGCAAGGCAAGACGGAGTGGACCTTCTAGAGGAGGAGCGCGAGATGGCACTGACTCGCTCGACCATTTATCAACAAGATCTGCGGCGTTTTCATGCACGACACGTCAGGAGTCGTACGTTCCAAGTAGGCGACCTGGTGCTCCGAGTGGATCAGCAAAGACCTCACAAGTTGGCTCCTGCCTGGGAAGGACCCTTCATCATATCAAAGGTGCTGAACAATGGAGCATACAGACTCTACAACATCGACAGGGAGATAGACGAGCCGCGAGCATGGAACGGAGATCTCCTGAAGCGCTTCTACACGTGACCGTCGACTGAAGCAATGTAAAGAACAAGCATTGGTGAAATAATATAAAGCAGATTGAGTTTTTTGCAGGTTCAAAGTTCTTCCGCGGTCGCAGACTCCGGTCTCAAAAAAAAAAACTTAGCTGCGATCCAGAATCGCCTAAGTATGAACTTTCTCCGAGTGTGCACTTAACGTCACACTCGGGGACTTAGCTGCGATCCAGAATCGCCTAGGTATGAACTTTCTCCGAGTGTGCACTTAACGTCACACTCGGGGACTTAGCTGCGATCCAGAATCGCATAAGTATGAACTTTCTCCGAGTGTGCACTTAACGTCACACTCGGGGACTTAGCTGCGTTTCAGAATCGCCTAAGTATGAACTTTCTCCGAGTGTGCACTTAACGTCACACTCGGGGACTTAGCTGCGATCCAGAATCGCCTAAGTATGAACTTTCTCCGAGTGTGCACTTAACGTCACACTCGGGGACTTAGCTGCGATCCAGAATCGCCTAAGTATGAACTTTTTCCGAGTGTGCACTTAACGTCACACTCGGGGACTTAGCTGCGATCATGAATTGCCCAAGTATTAACTTTCTTCGAGTGTGCACTTAAAGCCACACTCGGGGACTTAGATGCGACGCAGAATCGCCTAAGCACCTACATGCCTTCGACTGTATCCTACAGGTACACTCGGGTAATCAACTGACAACTACATGAGTTGCAGACCCTCATTGAGGCTCATGTGGATGTCAAAACAACTGACAACTACATCGGTACCAACTCGCCCCGAGTGCGACCTGATAGTCGCACTCGACAACCTAGCGGCGATCCTACCGATCCACTTGGTGACAATACAAATCCAACCGGAAATTCCACGGACCCTCAATGAGGCTCATGCAGATGTCAAGACAACTGACATGTTCCGAATGTTTGCCTTTGGCTTCACCAAGAAACGCCAAACAAAAACTCGAGTCAAAATTGCAACAGAAGAGCAAAAGATTCGATTCAAAGTTCAACCAAAGATAGTGCCTCGGTGTGGATCAAGCTTACCCACACTGAAACAAGAATGTGACGGCCAACAGCAGTGGCCAAAGTTTCTTACAAATCAACACTCGGCATACCGAGGATCAAGTTTTCTTACGCGTCGTCTGGAGTAGCGCCAGGACTGGAGGGCTCCACGAAGGTGTCCAGGTCGATTCCGTCGGCGATGCGGGTGGCACTTTCAAGGAAGATTTCCATGAAGTCTTTGAATCGAAGTTTCTTCGTGTTGGCCACCTTCAATGTCTTCAGCTTCTCCTCGCGCACCTCCTTGCAATGGACTCAGACCAAGGAAAGAGCAACATCTGCACCACAACGAGCTGCAGATTTCTTCCACGAGTGCACTCGGTTCGGAATCTCCTCCAGTCGAGCCATCAGGTTCTCCATCTCCTGCCGCGACTCATCTTCTGGCCAAAGCTCCTTGTCGATTCGGCCGACGACTTCGCTCAGTCGACCGATGAAAGGGCCAACTTTGCCCACGCGGATGTGCGCCCGGAGAAGATCCCGATTGGCGTCCTCGCCGAGTGGAACGTTCTCGAGCATCGACCGCTCCACATCAGCTGCTTCAGCTTCAGCGTCAAAGCAAAAATCTGCGACAACAGGACAAGCAAACAATAAGCGCCAAGTGTGACGCGCATAACACAAGCACTCGGAAAAAGCAGGACTTACCAGCCAAACGCGTCATCATCTGCCGAGCCCAGTCGCTGACATATTTCTCCTGCGCTTTGCACCGTTTGTTCAGCACGTTCATTTGTCCCATCAGAGCAGTCCTTTGTTTCCCCATCTTCTCAACTTCCTCAGTCAGCACTTTGTTCGCTTCGCGAGCCTCCTCCAAAGACTTCTCTCGCTCCGCCAGAACCACCTTCATACCATCCATTGCAAGCAGTGCCGCATCCCGCTCACCAGCAAACTGAATCTTCTCCGCCCTCAGAGTCTCATATGCTGTCCCCATTTCACAAGTTTTCTGCCAGCCAGCACCAAGAGACAATCAGATAATTCAACAATAAAAGTCTAAGTTCTTCAGACCCCTGCCGACGCATGCAGTCGACAGCGGTCTCGGGGACTACACCCAGTGGGTTCACTGAGAGTGACCCCACTGGCATGCAACTCAAGCAGGCCCGCCCTATTGAGATGCATGTTACCACCTACGCCTAGGAGGCCAATACTACCCGACCTGAGTACAAATTACTCTCGGGGACTCTTACAGTAAGTGCACTCCGAGTGCCACAACTGCTCGCAGTCGGTCATATTATTTACAGACCTGACCAAAGCAAAGACAATATGTATAAAGACAACTGCCGGTGCAAGCACTCAGCAGAAGTCTCGGGGACTACACCCACTGGGTTCACTCAGAGTGAACCCATTGCAAACAACAGATGCTATCCAAGAACACCCAGCGGGTTACAAGACAAAAGTAAATACTTACTAGCCCACTTACTCGGATATCATCCCGCAGCTCCTAGCTTCGCTGGTACAAGGATGCGACAGAGTCGTAGACCCTCTTGGCTTCTCTAGACATCAGCTCCGCCTGCACCATGGCTCCCTTGGCCGCTCCCACCTGCTCCTCCGGGAGACGCTGGATGTTGAACTCGACATTCAACGAGCCTGGCATCGTTGGAAGCTCCCTGGGCATCCCGAGGCCCGCTCCAGTCGGTTCAGCCGCCACCAGCGCCTCCTCAGTCGGCGGCATCGCTTCAACCGGCAGCACATTCACGGGGGGAGCAGCAACTGGCGGGACGGCCTCAAGGACAGGCTCTGCGGCTGCCTCAGGCCCCTCCTGGTCACCCTCACCCGCATAAATCGCCCCTGCCAGACCAAATGGCGCGAGATCTCAGAAAAAGAGAAGGACGAGACCGAAGACAGAATTCGAGACGCGATAGTAGAAAACACTCGGAGTCACTACAACGCACCTGGCTGGGACGAGACGACGTTGTCCGTGTCCATGGGGTCATCCTCCTGGCGCGCCGGAGAGGTGGCAGAAGTAGCGACTCTGTCGAGTGAAATCCATTCGACCAATAAACAGGAGTTCACTCGGAGATCAGAAGAAATTAGAAGATCGATACACTTACGTGGAGGTGACGGGGACAACAACCCTCATCCGCGGCAGAGCCTTCCGAGGTTTGGGCCCACTTGGTTTGGCCGCCTTGGAAGATTGACCCGCAGGCTCAGCGGCAGCGTCCCTGGCCCTCTTGGTGCTCCGAGCACTCGGGACCACTGGGGTAGTGGGCGGAGCACTCGAAGATGCCGGAGGGACCGAGAGAACGACAGGCTCTTGTCGGCGCTTGGTCCGATGCTCTAATTGCGGAGGCGGCGAGTCCTACTCTTCGTCTTCCTCCTCTTCCTCGCTAGTCTCTTCCTTCGACTCCCCGCTGTCGGAAACATACTCAGCGCTCTCCACGCTGCCCTCTTGGCTGCCTTCTTCCTCCTCCTCGTCTGGGTTCCCGTTCGAGACAGGAGAAAACCAGTTGGTCCACTTCTGCGTGAAATACAGTCGGCGACATCAAGCGACGAGCAGAGATTCAAGAAAGTGATAAAACTAAAACAGATACGTGCACTCGACACATGGTACTCACCTGATTCGGAGGAGGATTGTTCGCGCTGAAAGCCCTCACTCGCCGAGACCCTCTGGGGTTCTCGCAGGCGCCTGTGATCTGGAGCACCCATGACGCCACCTTCTCCTCGGTCACGCTCAAGACGTTAGTTCGAGTGGAGTCCTCGGTCCCCGAGTAGTGCCACATGGCGTGGTTGCGAGCCTGCAGTGGTTGTATGCGCCGACCAAGGAAAGTCTCCAGCAAATCCATGCCGGTGACTCCCCTCCTGACGACGTCTACGAGTGCGTTGACCAAGGGCTCGATGTCGAGCTTCTCCGCCTTCGTGAGCGCGAGCTGCTTAGGTGGAGCGGGACGATCAAGGCTGAAAGGGAGCAACCCTGAAGAGGCGTTCGGACATGCAACATCTTGGCAGTAGAACCACGTCGACTGCCAGTTCCGGACCGACTCGCTCAGCTGAAGAGCAGGATAACTACTCCGACTCTTTTTCTGGAAACCTAAGCCTTCGCAGAGTTGGAGAAGATGCGTTTTATCATCCGACTGGCTGAGTCGTTTGATAGTCTGAGATCTAGCAGAGAATATATGTTTGAACAACCCCCAATGGGGGGGCAGCCGATGAAGCACTCGCACATAACGATGAAAGCAGAGAGATGGGCAATAGCATTCGGAGGAAAGTGGTGAAGCTGTGCCCCGAAGTGGTTCATGATGCCCTTAAAGAAAGGATGCGGGGGCAGGGAGAAACCTCGGTAGACATGGCTGAGCAGCAAGACGCGCTCCCCCTCCCGGGGTGCCGGCTCGACCTCATTCTCCGCCGGCAGCCTCCAAGACTTTTGGACGATCATCTCATCCTCCACCAGCTGCAGTAGATCCCCCTCCGTCACCGTGGAGGGGAGGAAGTCGCCTTGGATCCACCCCGCCGGCAACGGCCGCTGCCGCCGCTGAGCAGGAGCCGCCGCCTTCCCCTTCTTCTTCCTCGCCTCCATCTTACTGGTCTGACCCTTGGTCATGGCGGAAGTTGCGAGTTCACGGAGAGGGAGGAGGAGTGGAGGGGTTAGGTGCGCTGGAAGAGGCGAGGAGGGCGAAGCAAAGGCAAAAGATCCGGCGGGCGTAACAAAAAACCCTTGCCGCCGGGATTTAAGTAAGGTTCCGACTGGGTCGCTCGCAGGTGGCCCCGAAACCTTATCCCCCGACCGGCCACGGCGATATCAGTGGAGGAGTTGAAGGCGCGAGAATCGAGGCGTCAGGCGCTACTCGAGCGCGCTGGCGTCATCCCCGCTGAGCGCGCGGAAACCGAAATTTGAAGATCCTGGAAAATCCGCTGCTGTCAGTTGACGGGTCGCGTCAAGAGATACCGTGAAAACACTCGGTTTCCGACAGTTTGTTCCACGGAGATTTCCACTCGGATCGTTGGTCTGAAAAGATAAAATTGATCGAGGCAAGCAACGCCCAAGCCAAATCCGTTCCAGTCGGATCCAAACTTCAAGCATCGCTTCGTCGTTCCAACCCCAATCCATTCGGGGACTAATGATGGGGTTATAGTCCTAGGGTAGGGTCATAGGCCTGCCCTGTAGGTCCTACCCAAGGACTACCCCTCACAAAGGACAAGACCCTTAGTCCGTTCCGACTGAACTAAGGAGTCCCCATCATCCGGTCGGTAACAGGTCCTCGATCATCCAGTCGGAGACTAGCATTCGGAGGATATCAAGCTAACCGACTGTATACCACTCGGAACATCGTAACCCCCCTGGAGGGAAACGGTCGTACGTTTGTAGGTGCATTTATTAGCATTTAGGGCGTACGTTACCTGTAACGTACGCATTCAATCGCCACTACTCCACCCCTGTACCGGAACCGTTGTGGAGGGCAGCGCACTCTATATAAGCCACCCTCCCCCGCTGGTAGAGGGGTTAGCAACTCATTGTATTCCATATTCCACTCGACAACAAGCTCCCAGAGCACTGAGACGTAGGGCTATTACCTCCATCGTAGAGGGGCCTGAACTCATACAACCTCGCCATAGCTGGGACTCTGCCCATCCTTTTCGTACCCTACACATCTACTGTCAGGCTTATATCCACGACAATCCCTTTACGTCCAAAAAAATTCTTGTGATAGTGTTCCACTAATACATAATGTCATTGGTAAATTGTGTCTTCTCCCTCTGATAAATTGTATCCTATACTTTTGTCGGCCATGCTCTGTTGTCAAGCATGTGTTAATTACTCTTGAAGTTTGTGGTATATGTTCCTAAGATTCCCCGATGGGTTGAACCTAGGCCTTCCTAAATCAATATGACTCGAAAAGTTTTCATGAGTCTTGCTCTTATGGTGTTTTGCCAGATAATATTTTTAAACTACAACCTGATCAAAGACGAGGAATAAATGGCAGGTGATGCATTGATGAAGTGGGAGTCGACCTTGAACTTTGTGTTCATGCCTATGGAAACGACGTTGATCTTACCATAGAAGCTTCTCGTATCAATAATCATTCCTTCTGTGGTTAAATTTGGTATCTATGATCTTATCCTTTGCAATCGTGGTTCCGACCATGTTGTCCTACCTTGATTTCATTCTCGAACGAGTTAAAGTACTTGTCTTATTCAGATCAATACATCGGTCCAAGTCTTAATGTTGATCTACCTCCGATTAATATCCCTTGTAGCCCGGCGATATCTCGGAGCTATATAACATCTTGTGAGCTCCTCATCAACTATGATATTTTCATTTATTCCAGTTTCCCTCATGTTTTGAATAGTTGGACACGCAAGTAAATCGATAACTGAATCGAGTATGCATTGCGTTTCAACAACTTTTAGTAATCTTCCTTGTTTACGAGTTTGTACTCGATCATGTCAGTCCAAGATGTTAAGCTACATCATCATCGTCATGTTGGAGCTCGACCATGCTATCTATACCCTTTATCCCTGTGACACAATTCCAACTGTGCGTTAAGCTTGCATCGAGCTTTCCACATCATGTTGGTTGTCCTGAAAGGCAATCTCAATTCTAAGCTAGCGGTTTTAGCTATGATTCCGACAAACTTTCGCTGCATCATTCCCTTGCTTGATGTCGTCGTTGAATGACTACCTCTTTGTGAAGCTTCTCGACAAACGTGTCGTGATCATCATCAACATCCCGAGTTCTTCCAGGGTCTCAATCGAATGCGTGGTGAGAAATGCCATCCTTGCCCTTCGATGATTGTATTATCATCAACATCATCGTTTACCTTCCCTCCAACACAAACGTGTTCATGTTTTGTGTTGTCCCTTAAGTTCCTTGCTATTCAGCTTATGTTATCTTCTACCTTGAAGTATTACTATCTTTTCTGTCAAGAATGTTGTGAGCATCATTGCACCTCTTAAGAATTCTTGATATAGTGATAATTCTCGACAACGCCATTCATTTCTTTGTCCCGTGTTGTTTCAAACCGGAATACCAACAAGTGAACTCTGATGTGTGATTTCAATACTTCTGGCAACCCTGTTGACTTGAGGTTAACAATTGATTGTTTCATTCTTAGTGAGTGGGGTGTTGACTCATCATTTTTGACATTGGTTGTGCTACTCCGTCCGTATTTCCGAGTGCACCCTTCGACCAATATCTAATTGTTGTTGTTCCCCCGAGCATTCGACATTATACCATTTGATTTGACAAATGCTATCTCCTTGATATTATAATTTTGGAAATTCGTCCCTGTCAAAATCTTGAAGGATTGATGCTGAGCCCATCGACCACACCCTCAACATATTCATGGTTCACGATGAAGCCCTTGAAAGCTTTATCTTTGTGCCTAGTTTGTGAAGGATATGTTTGATAGGAGAAGTGTATTTTCCCAAAGTTTACGTGCACTCTTTCCGCCGTGAATATGTGAAAGTTCTGTTTCGCTTCCTCTCGGGAAATACCAAATCATTCACGCATTTGCAAAGTGTTATATGTTTCGAAGATTTGTATTCTTCACTTCATATAATTTCTCTTAGCACGCCAAGCCACTGACTTATTTGATCAAGGGAAAGAAGTTCCTTCATAAGAGCTAATCCAGACTTACACATGGAGCCTTGATATCCTCGATGAGGGTTCACAAATCAGAACTCAGTTGCATTTTGGCGTAAGAATTCTTTGTGGGCACGAATGTTTTGACATTGTGTTCATATGTCTTACAATCGAACTCATGATTCAAGGATTGCTTGTGAAGTTCATACCCTGAGAATCCTGCATCATCACCTTTTCTTCTCAGGCATCTTGAGTCTGAGGTGTCCCGACACCAATCAGATCTGAATCTCGGGCAGATATGATGGTTGGAACATTTTCCCAATAATTATAACTTTGGTCTTACGTAACCCGGTACGGTGATGTCTTGTGTGGCACACCGGGCCGAAGGACCTATTGTTATAAATTCTTCCATACGTAAGGTTAGCCATTCTATGTTGGAATTATGCCCTAGAGGCAATAATAATATAGTTATTATTATAATTCCTGTATCAAGATAATCGTTTATTATCCATGCTATGATTGTATTGAATGAAGACTTATATACATGTGTGGATACATAGACAAAATACTGTCCCTAGCAAGCCTCTAGTTGGCTAGCCAGTTGATCAAAGATAGTCAGTGTCTTCTGATTATAAACAAGGTGTTGTTGCTTGATAACTGGATCACGTCATTAGGAGAATCACGTGATGGACTAGACCCAAACTAATAGACGTAGCATGTTGATCGTGTCATTTTGTTGCTACTGTTTTCTGCGTGTCAAGTATTTGTTCCTATGACCATGAGATCATATAACTCACTGACACCGGAGGAATACTTTGTGTGTATCAAACGTCGCAACGTAACTGGGTGACTATAAAGATGCTCTACAGGTATCTCCGAAGGTGTTCGTTGAGTTAGTATGGATCGAGACTGGGATTTGTCACTCCGTGTGACGGAGAGGTATCTCGGGGCCCACTCGGTAATACAACATCACACACAAGCCTTGCAAGCAATGTGACTTAGTGTAAGTTGCGGGATCTTGTATTACAGAACGAGTAAAGAGACTTGTCGATAAACGAGATTGAAATAGGTATACGGATACTGACGATCGAATCTCGGGCAAGTAACATACCGAAGGACAAAGGGAATGACATACGGGATTATATGAATCCTTGGCACTGAGGTTCAAACGATAAGATCTTCGTAGAATATGTAGGATCCAATATGGGCATCCAGGTCCCGCTGTTGGATATTGACCGAGGAGTCTCTCGGGTCATGTCTACATAGTTCTCGAACCCGCAGGGTCTGCACACTTAAGGTTCGACGTTGTTTTATGCGTATTTGAGTTATATGGTTGGTTACCGAATGTTGTTTGGAGTCCCGGATGAGATCACGGACGTCACGAGGGTTTCCGGAATGGTCCGGAAACGAAGATTGATATATAGGATGACCTCATTTGATTACCGGAAGGTTTTCGGAGTTACCGGGAATGTACCGGGAATGACGAATGGGTTCCGGGAGTTCACCGGGGGGGGGGGCAACCCACCCCGGGGAAGCCCATAGGCCTTGGGGGTGGCACACCAGCCCTTAGTGGGCTGGTGGGATATCCCAAGAAGGCCCTATGCGCCATAGGAAGAAAATCAAAGAGAAAAGAAAAAAAAAGAGGAGGTGGGAAAAGGGGGAAGGACTCCTCCTTCCAAACCTAGTTGGACTCGGTTTGGAAGGGGAGGGCTGCCCCCCTTGGCTCGGCCGAAACCCTTAGGGGTCCTTGGACCCCAAGGCAAGGCTCCCCCTCTTCCCCCTATATATACGGAGGTTTTAGGGCTGATTTGAGATGACTTTTCCACGGCAGCCCGACCACATACCTCCACGGTTTTTCCTCTAGATCACGTTTCTGCGGAGCTCGGCAGAGCCCTGCTGAGATAAGATCACCACCAACCTCCGAAGCGCCGTCACGCTGCCGGAGAACTCTTCTACCTCTCCGTCTCTCTTGCTGGATCAAGAAGGCCGATATCATCGTCGAGCTATACGTGTGCTGAACGCGGAGGTGCCGTCCGTTCGGCACTAGATCGTGGGACTAATCGCGGGACGGTTCGCGGGGCGGATCGAGGGACGTGAGGACGTTCCACTACATCAACCGCGTTCACTAACGCTTTTGTTGTACGGTCTACAAGGGTACGTAGATCACACATCCCCTCTCGTAGATGGACATCACCATGATAGGTCTTCGTGCGCGTAGGAAATTTTTTGTTTCCCATGCGACGTTCCCCAACAGTGGCATCATGAGCTAGGTTCATGCGTAGATGTCTTCTCGAGTAGAACATAAAAGTTTTTGTGGGCGGTGATGTGCGTTTTGCTGCCCTCCTTAGTCTTTTCTTGATTCTGCGGTATTGTTGGATCGAAGCGGCTCAGACCGACATTACTCGTACGCTTACGAGAGACTGGTTTCATCGCTACGAGTAACTCCGTTGCTCAAAGATGACTGGCGGGTGTCAGTTTCTCCAACTTTAGTTGAATCGGATTTGACTGAGGAGGTCCTTGGATGAGGTTAAATAGCAACTCATATATCTCCGTTGTGGTGTTTGCGTAAGTAAGATGCGATCCTACTAGATACCCATGGTCACCACGTAAAACATGCAACAACAAAATTAGAGGACGTCTAACTTGTTTTTGCAGGGTATGCTTGTGATGTGATATGGCCAACGATGTGATGTGATATATTGGATGTATGAGATGATCATGTTGTAATAGATAATATCGACTTGCACGTCGATGGTACGGCAACCGGCAGGAGCCATAGGGTTGTCTTTATACTAACGTTTGTGCTTGCAGATGCGTTTACTATTTTGCTAGGATGTAGCTTTAGTAGTAATAGCATGAGTAGCACGACAACCCCGATGGCGACACGTTGATGGAGATCATGGTGTGGCACCGGTGACAAGAAGATCGTGCCGGTGCTTGGTGATGGAGATCAAGGAGCACGTGATGATGGCCATATCATGTCACTTATGAATTGCATGTGATGTTAATCCTTTTATGCACCTTATTTTGCCTAGAACGACGGTAGCATTATGAGGTGATCTCTCACTAAAATTTCAAGACGAAATTGTGTTCTCCCCGACTGTGCACCATTGCTACAGTTCGTCGTTTCGAGACACCACGTGATGATCGGGTGTGATAGACTCAACGTTCACATACAACGGGTGCAAAACAGTTGCGCACACGGAACACTCGGGTTAAGCTTGACGAGCCTAGCATGTGCAGACATGGCCTCGGAACACATGAGACCGAAAGGTCGATCATGAATCGTATAGATGATATGATTAGCATGGGGATGCTTACCACTGAAACTATGCTCAACTCACGTGATGATCGGACTTGAGCTAGTGTAACTGGATCATGAACCATTCAAATGACTATAGAGATGTACTTTATGAGTGGGAGTTTAGCGAGTAATTTGATTAAGTTAAACTCTAATTATCTTGAACATAGTCTAAGTCCACTTTGAATATATTTGTGTTGTAGATCATGGCTCACGCGACATTCACCCTGAATTTTAATACGTTCCTAGAGAAAGCTAAGTTGAAAGATGATGGAAGCAACTTTGTAGACTGGGCTCGTAATCTTAAGCTAATCTTACAAGCTGGGAAGAAGGATTATGTCCTTAATGCTGCGCTAGGAGATGAACCACCCGCTACGGCTGATCAGGATGTTAAGAATGCTTGGTTAGCACGTAAGGAGGACTACTCGGTAGTTCAATGTGCAGTCTTGTATGGCTTAGAACCGGGACTTCAACGTCGCTTTGAGCGTCATGGAGCATTTGAGATGTTCCAAGAGTTGAAGTTTATCTTTCAGAAGAACGCCCGGATCGAGAGGTATGAGACCTCCGATAAATTCTATGCTTGCAAGATGGAGGAGAACTCGTTTGTCAGTGAACATGTGCTCAAAATGTCTGGGTACTCAAACCTTCTAGCTGAGCTGGGGATTGAACTCCCGCAAGAGGCTATCACTGACAGAATCCTTCAATCACTGCCACCAAGCTATAAAGGCTTTGTGTTGAACTACAACATGCAAGGGATGAACAAGTCACCCGGCGAGTTGTTTGCGATGCTGAAAGTCGCAGAGTCTGAACTCCGTAAAGAACATCAAGTGTTGATGGTGAATAAGACCACTAGTTTCAAGAGAAATGGCAAAGGCAAGAAGGGTAAATCAAAGAAGATCGGCAAGCCTGTTGCCAATCCGACGAAGAAACCCAAAGCTGGACCTAATCCTGAAACAGAGTGTTACTATTGCAAGGGTATGGGTCACTGGAAGCGCAATTGCCCCAAGTATCTGGCTGATAAGAAGGCGGCCAAAGAAAAATCAGGTATATTTGATATACATGTTATTGATGTGTACTTAACCGGCTCTCGTAGTAGTGCCCGGGTATTCGATACCGGTTCTGTTGGTCATATTTGTAGCTCGAAACAGGAACTGCGGAATAGACGAAGGCTGGCGAAAGATGAAGTGACGATGCACGTAGGAAATGGTTCCAAGGTTGATGCAATCGCCGTCGGCACAGTTTCACTTCAGTTACCATCAGGATTAGTTATGAACTTGAATCATTGTTATTTAGTGCCTGCGTTGAGCATAAACATTATATCTGGATCTTGTTTATTGCGAGACGATTACTCTTTTAAGTCAGAGAATAATGGTTGTTCTATTTCTATGAGTAACGTCATGCACCCAATGTGAGAGGATTGTTCATATTGAATCTTGATAGCGATACACACATACATAACATTGAGACCAAAAGAGTTAGAGTTAACAATGATAGCGCCATATTTTTGAGGCACTGCCGCTTAGGTCATATTGGTGTAAAGCGCATGAAGAAACTCCATGCCGATGGACTTTTGGAGTCACTTGACTTTGATTCACTTGACACGTGCGAACCATGCCTCATGGGCAAGATGACTAAAACTCCGTTCTCCGGAACAATGGAGCGTGCAAGTGACTTGTTGGAAATCATACATACCGATGTGTGTGGTCCGATGAGCGTAGAGGCACGCGGCGGATATCGTTATTTTGTCACCTTCACTGACGATTTGAGTAGATATGGTTATGTCTACTCAATGAAGCACAAGTCTGAAACATTTGAAAAGTTCAAGCAATTTCAGAGTGAAGTTGAAAATCATCGTAACAAGAAGATCAAGTTCCTACGGTCTGATCGTGGGGGTGAATATCTGAGTTTCGAGTTTGGTGCTCACTTAAGACAATGTGTTATTGTTTCACAGTTGACACCGCCTGGAACACCACAGCGTAATGGTGTGTCCGAACGTCGTAATCGTACTTTATTAGAGATGGTGTGATCTATGATGTCTCTTACCGATTTGCCGTTATCGTTTTGGGGTTATGCATTAGAAACAACTGCATTCACTTTAAATAGGGCACCATCAAAATCCGTTGAGATGACACCATACGAACTGTGGTATGGCAAAAGGCCAAAGTTGTCGTTTCTTAAAGTTTGGGGATGTGATGCTTATGTCAAAAAGCTTCAGCCTGAAAAGCTGGAACCCAAAGCGGAAAAGTGCATCTTCATAGGTTACCCAAAAGAGACAGTTGGGTACACCTTCTATCTCAAATCCGAGGGCAAAGTGTTTGTTGCTAAAAACGGAGCTTTTCTCGAGAAGGAGTTTCTCTCGAGAGAATTGAGTGGGAGGAAGATAGAACTTGACGAGGTTGTCGAACCTCTCATCCCTCTGGATGGTGGCGCAGGGCAAGGGGAAACCTCTGTAGTTGCGACGCCGGTTGAGGAGGAGTTAATGATGATGATCATGAAACTCCGGTTCAAGTTTCTGTCGAACCACGCAGGTCGACGAGACCACGTGCTGCTCCAGAGTGGTACGGTATTCCCGTCTTATCAATCATGTTGTTGGACAACAATGAACCTGCGAATTATGAAGAAGCAATGGTGGGCCCAGATTCCAACAAATGGCTAGAAGCCATGAAGTCCGAGATAGGATCCATGTATGAGAACGAAGTGTGGACTTTGGAAGTACTGCCTGAGGGCCGCAAGGATATTCAGAACAAATGGATCTTTAAGAGGAAGACGGACGCTAACGGCAATGTGACCGTTTATAAAGCTCGACTTGTGGCAAAGGGTTTTTCACAAGTTCAAGGAGTTGACTATGATGAGACATTCTCACCCGTAGCGATGCTTAAGTCCGTCAGAATCATGTTAGCAATAGCTGCATTTTTCGATTATGAAATCTGGCAGATGGATGTCAAAACGGCGTTCCTTAACGGTTTCCTTAAGGAAGAGTTGTATATGATGCAACCCGAAGGTTTTGTCGATCCTAAGAATGCTAACAAGGTGTGCAAGCTCCAGCGATCCATTTATGGACTGGTGCAAGCATCTCGGAGTTGGAACAAACGCTTTGATGAGGTGAACAAAGCATTTGGGTTTATACAAGTGGTTGGAGAATCTTGTATTTACAAGAAAGTGAGTGGGAGCTCTGTGGCGTTTCTAATATTATATGTGGATGACATATTGCTGATTAGAAACAACGTAGAGTTTTTGGAGAGCATAAAGGATTACTTGAATAAAAGTTTCTCTATGAAGGACCTAGGAGAAGCTGCTTACATTCTAGGCATTAAGATCTACAGGGATAGATCAAAACGCCTGATAGGACTTTCACAAAGCACATACCTTGATAAAGTTTTGAAGAGGTTCAAAATAGAACAGTCCAAGAAAGGGTTCTTGCCAGTTTTACAAGGTACGAGATTGAGTAAGACTCAGTGCCCAGCAACTGATGAGGATAGAAAGCATCTGAGCACCATCCCCTATGCTTCAGCCATAGGTTCTATCATGTATGCAATTCTGTGCACTAGACCGGACGTTAGCCTGGCCATAAGTATGGCAGGTAGGTTCCAGAGTAATCCAGGAGTGGATCACTGGACGGCGGTCAAGAATATCCTGAAGTACCTGAAAAGGACTAAGGAGATGTTTCTCGTGTATGGAGGTGACGAAGAGCTTGCCATAAAAGGTTACGTCGATGCAAGCTTCGACACAGATCCGGACGACTCTAAGTCGCAGACCGGATACGTATTTATTCTTAATGGGGGTGCGGTAAGCTGGTGCAGTTCCAAGCAAAGCGTCGTAGCAGATTCTACATGTGAAGCGGAGTACATGGCTGCCTCGGAGGCAGCTAAGGAGGGTGTCTGGATGAAGCAGTTCATGACGGATCTTGGAGTGGTGCCAAGTGCACTGAATCCAATAACCTTGTTCTGTGACAACACGGGTGCCATTGCCTTAGCAAAGGAACCACGGTTTCACAAGAAGTCCAGACACATCAAACGACGCTTCAACCTCATCCGCGACTACGTCGAAGGGGAGGACGTGAATATATGCAAAGTGCACACGGATCTGAATGTAGCAGACCCGCTGACTAAACCTCTTCCACGGGCAAAGCATGATCAACACCAGAACTGTATGGGTGTTAGATTTATTACAATGTAATTTGCATGATGATGTGAGGGCTAGATTATTGACTCTAGTGCAAGTGGGAGACTGTTGGAATTATGCCCTAGAGGCAATAATAATATAGTTATTATTATAATTCCTATATCAAGATAATCGTTTATTATCCATGCTATAATTGTATTGAATGAAGACTTATATACATGTGTGGCTACATAGACAAAACACTGTCCCTAGCAAGCCTCTAGTTGGCTAGCCAGTTGATCAAAGATAGTCAGTGTCTTCTGATTATAAACAAGGTGTTGTTGCTTGATAACTGGATCACGTCATTAGGAGAATCACGTGATGGACTAGACCCAAACTAATAGACGTAGCATGTTGATCGTGTCATTTTGTTGCTACTGTTTTCTGCGTGTCAAGTATTTGTTCCTATGACCATGAGATCATATAACTCACTGACACCGGAGGAATACTTTGTGTGTATCAAACATCGCAACGTAACTGGGTGACTATAAAGATGCTCTACAGGTATCTCCGAAGGTGTTCGTTGAGTTAGTATGGATCGAGACTGGGATTTGTCACTCCGTGTGACGGAGAGGTATCTCGGGGCCCACTCAGTAATACAACATCACACACAAGCCTTGCAAGCTATGTAACTTAGTGTAAGTTGCCGATAAACGAGATTGAAATAGGTATACGGATACTGACGATCGAATCTCGGGCAAGTAACATACCAAAGGACAAAGGGAATGACATACGGGATTATATGAATCCTTGGCACTGAGGTTCAAACGATAAGATCTTCGTAGAATATGTAGGATCCAATATGGGCATCCAGGTCCCGCTGTTGGATATTGACCGAGGAGTCTCTCGGGTCATGTCTACATAGTTCTCGAACCCGCAGGGTCTGCAAACTTAAGGTTCGACGTTGTTTTATGCGTATTTGAGTTATATGGTTGGTTACCGAATGTTGTTCGGAGTCCCGGGTGAGATCACGGACGTCACGAGGGTTTCCGGAATGGTCCGGAAACGAAGATTGATATATAGGATGACCTCATTTGATTACCGGAAGGTTTTCGGAGTTACCGGGAATGTACCGGGAATGACGAATGGGTTCCGGGAGTTCACCGGGGGGTGGGGGGGCAACCCACCCCGGGGAAGCCCATAGGCCTTGGGGGTGGCACACCAGCCCTTAGTGGGCTGGTGGGACAGCCCAAGAAGGCCCTATGCACCATAGGAAGAAAATAAAAGAGAAAAAAAAGAGGAGGTGGGAAAAGGGGGAAGGACTCCTCCTTCCAAACCTAGTTGGATTCGGTTTGGAAGGGGAGGGCTGCCCCCCTTGGCTCGGCCGAAACCCTTAGGGGTCCTTGGATCCCAAGGCAAGGCTCCCCCTCTTCCCCCTATATATACGGAGGTTTTAGGGCTGATTTGAGACGACTTTTCTACGGCAGCCCGACCACATACCTCCACGGTTTTTCCTCTAGATCGTGTTTGTGCGGAGCTCGGGCGGAACCCTGCTGAGATAAGATCACTACCAACCTTCGAAGCACCGTCACGCTGCCGGAGAACTCTTCTACCTCTCCGTCTCTCTTGCTGGATCAAGAAGGCCGAGATCAGCGTCGAGCTGTACGTGTGCTGAACGCGGAGGTGCCGTCCGTTCGGCACTAGATCGTGGGACTGATCGCGGGACGGTTCGCGGGGCGGATCAAGGGACGTGAGGACGTTCCACTACATCAACCGCGTTCACTAACGCTTCTGCTGTACGGTCTACAAGGGTACGTAGATCACACATCCCCTCTCGTAGATGGACATCACCATGATAGGTCTTCGTGCGCGTAGGAAATTTTTTGTTTCCCATGCGACGTTCCCCAACATTCTACTATGCGGAGAATATATGACTTATTTCATAAGTTGTTCCTCATGAATCCTCTTTGTGTGCCCATTGGTCTGACGTTTATCGGATGACCATGTCGATGCTACCCCGAAGCACAAATGTGGTACTTCAAATGTCAACAGGAACATTGGAAGCGCAATGCTAGATTGTTCCTGATCAATTATCCAAACCGCATGGTATGGGTAAACATCGTGTTTCTCTTTGTCTACCGTACCCTATGTTCTCCTCAGGAATGGTATACTTTATATTCTTGTGTGTGTGGACACATTCTCATTCTCATTGGTCTGCTTGACCTTTCTTGTGGCATAACTTATCTAAACAGTGTTAATTCCCTGCTTAGTTAAAAATCCCGTATACAACTCTGTCGGTAAGACCCCGTTAGTATTGTGGATAACATTCCGGTAATCGCCGGTGAACGAGAACCTTGCCTATTGGTCCGCCTCGTTTCAACGAGCAGAAAATGGTTCTATTTGTTCCCCGCCCTTGGTGCCGCTGTTGTTCCAACATAACTGACAGGCTATCCTCTGACATGTCTTGTTACCAAGACCGTATAATATGTCACCCCTCTGTCTAATCTCGGCCCACATGGTGGACCCATAACCCAAAGTTCCACAGGATTGAAACCTGACTCTCTTGTAGATCATTTGACTCCAAGGTATCCTCTACACTTGGCTTCATATGTAATTCTCGAGCCACCGTTCAATGGACCAATCGCTCTTCGGTCCGGTTATTATTCAACATGCCGGAGATCTAGTCCACATTATTCTTGAGAATCTGAAGGCTGCTCAGTCTCGTCAGAAGAGTCAGTATGACCGTCACCATCAAGATATGGTCTATCAACCTGGCGAAAAGGCTTATCTTCGTGTCACACCAATGAGAGGTGCACATCATTTTGCAATCAAGGGCAAGTTAGCTCCTCGCTATATTGGTCCTTTCACTGTTCTTGAAAGGCGTGGAAGAGTGGCTTATCAATTGGAACTGCCGGCGAAACTTTCTCAGGTTCACGATGTCTTCCATGTGTCTCAGCTCCGCCGTTGCTTCAAGGATCATACTCGGGCAGTGGATCATGGTATGCTTGAGCTGAAACAAGGCCTTTCTTATAAGGAGCATCCGGTCCGCATTCTCGACCAAGCTGAACGTAAGAATCGTCGCAAAGTCACCAAGTTCCTTAAGGTGCAGTGGTCAAATCATTCTGAAGATGAAGCCACTTGAGAACGCGAGGATCATCTTCGTGATGAATACCCCGAGCTCTTTCCTTCTACCTCTTGATTCTCGGGACGAGAATTCTTGTTAGTAGGGGAGAATTGTGACATCCTCGACTTTTGCTACAGTTATGATTGTGATTAAGCGACAGTGATCCCGCGCTAATGATGCCACGTCACCATTAATTATATCAATGATCTCGTGTTGGTTGTAAGCGAATCAGAATTCGAAGCTTTAAGATAAAGTCAAACGAGAAAAGATTTCGGTTGTGAAAAGAAAAACATCGGGGAGTTATGAAAATTCTCTAACAAATTATAAATGCGAATCAGGCACTTTTGAAATTATTGGTAATCCCAATATATTTAAAAGAGGAGCTTTAAATAAAATAAATAAAGGAAATATAGTAAGTGAAAAGAAATAAATAAAAGAAAGTATTAAAAGTATATATAATAAATTGTAAAAGAAAGTAAATAAAATTAAATAATAAAAAGAAATAATAATAAAAAACAAAAAGGAAAAAGACCCCGTGGCCCAACTGGGCCAAAAATGGCCCTGCCATGCCATCCCTAATCGGCCCACCCACATGGGGTATAAACCCCCGAGGGGGCAACCCTAATACCCGTCACTTCCCTCCCAGTTTCCCCCCTCGCCGCCGCCAGGATCGAGACCCCCCACCAACCCCCCACGTTACCCGCTCGCCTAACCCACCCCTCGAGCCCTCCTCTCGTCCTCCCACCTTCCCCCCGCTACCTCTCCCCAGGGGAGCCCCACCAACCGCAGCCCCCATCCCATGACACCACCTACCCCCTTGTCCCGATCCCCACCTAGACCGAACCCTCCCCAACCTCCCGCTCGGCCCCTCCCTCCCCATGAGAGACCGAGAGCCCCACGAGCCTCCCGTCCCTTTCCCCTCGGCTCCTCCCTGAGACTGGGAGCCCCAATCCCGTCGGCCTCCCGTGCGTCCTCTCCCTCCGGCGGCCCCGAGGAACCCCAACCCCACTCCGGCGGCCATCACCTCCCCGCCGGCCGTCACTCACCGGGGCCCCTCTCGACGGCTCCATCCCCGGGGGCCCCTCCTCACCGGGGCTGGCTCTCGACGGCTCCATCCCCGGCGACCACCCGGCCGGCTCCCCTCGCCGACACGTCCTCACAGGAACCGCGCCACCACCGTTACCACCTAGACCACCGGACCGGCTCCTTCGTCGCCCCGGGCTTCCTACTGCACCACCGCACCACCGTTCATCGTCGACGTGTCGCTCCACCGAGCCCCCCTCGAGCCCACATTGCACACCTACAGGGCTCGGTGAGCTACCCCCGTTTCCTTCTTCCCCGTTCCGGTTTCGTTCCGGCGCTCCGCACCACGGTCTCTCGCGATCTCCTACTCGCCCCTGCGTCGTTTCCCTCCTGCTGGTCAGGAGGAGGAGGGGAGTAGCCCCGTGAGTTGTTAGAAGGAAGAAGATAATATATAGTATGCATATGAGATGTATGTAGTTGTGTATATAATGGTGTATGTGAATGCATGTACAGATGTATGTATGTATGAAGGAATGTATGGACATATGAAAATATGTATGAGTAGATATGTGTGTGCACATAGTGTATGTGTGTGCTCGCTGTCCCAATGACACGCGGAGCCACACCCTTAAAAAGAATAATAGATATAATAATGATAAAGATATATGTTTTTATTAAATAAATAAATAATTAGATATAATAATTAATTAATTAGTTCATGAATTAGTTAAATAGATATATAAGATAATATGTTAATTAGAATAATTAGAGAATGCCACGTGGGTCCCTCACTAAATTAATCTGATTAATTAATATTAAACATATTTAAAAACTGGTGTCTATTCCTAAATAATTAATAAAACTTTAAAAATTAATAAAAAATAGACCGTAAGTCAGATCAAAATATTTTCAACATGAAATTTGATCAGCAGAACGAGACGAACTCGGATACACGGTCCATTCGTCTCTCATGCGTCCCTAGCATAGCAAACATGGAACTTTTCCATCGTTTCCAGTCTGACCGGTAGTAGCCCGAGACCCGTAAAATATCGTCAGATATTCTTCCGACCCGTCTGCGACGGATGTTACTGCGTTAGCTCATGCCTAGCCTGCTTTTTGCCATGTCGTGCTTAGTGTTGCACTGTTGCTGTTATTTATTGTTTCTTCCCCCTCTTCTTACCGGTAGACCCCGAGACCGACGATGATCCGGTGATCGACTACTTCCTGGTCGAGGATCCGTTTTGTCTGCAGAGCAACCAGACAACCAAACCCCCCTTGATCATTCCTATATCGCCTATGTCTTTCTTCCTTTTGCTTGCATTATTATTTTGCTACTGTTGTAGTTATCTCCTATATCTGATGCATAGCCTATTTTTTATGAACTGCTACTTTCAGTACTGTACTTTAAATCTGCTTAGTATAGGTGGAGCAGTCATCCCCTCTAACCCCGTAGTCCAGTTGCCCCGCTTGTTTTCAAATCTCGATCCCTGATCGACGAGCCAGACCCGACACAGCACATACACCCCCTTAGTTGTACGATGCTACAGAGATACTATCGGGTATCGAGGGTGACACCTCGCTAAGTAATCCTGATGATACCTCTGTAGTATAGCTAGTCGGTCGTGGTTATCGAGGGTGATTCCTCTTTCACCATTCCCGACGATGCCTCTCTCGTGCAACCCCTCAAGTGTGGGACCCCCGAGGGTGATTCCTTTAAGCCCACCTTGACGGCTACATCATTCGGAATCCAACGAGGGTGACACCTCGGGTTCCCCCCGATGTTACAACCACACAGTTACTCGACCATGTTACTGGGATCATTGGTGATTAGTTGTTAAGACGGGTGGATTCCCGCGAGACTGTGTCGATGGCCTAATTAAAATGTTAATGGATTTGGGTATTTTATCTGGGTTGGTCGAAATACCTTTTCGCACTAACCGTTTGTGTGGGAAGAATTATGGGTACTCGACGTTGCGGTATCAACCGAAGCTTTTTAGATGTCAGCAATCGTAGCGGCACGCACCCGAGTGGTCCCGAGATGCATCGCGCTTGTGATTAAGGGATGCTAGGACTGACGTCGGCCGCCCACGCATCGTGCAGGAGCGCGGAGGGGAACTGGGCCCACGAACCCTTTGTGCTGAGGATTTAGACCGGCGGGCTGGCCTCTGTGATTAGTCTTAGGTGGGGCTACGACGAGTTGATATTCCGAGGCCGGGCAGGACCCAGAAAAGGGTGTCCGGCCAGAGTGTTATCGAGCGCGTCGGGACATGTGGTGCACCCCTGGAGGGATGAAAATTAACTATTCGAATAGCCGTGTCCACGGTTACAGGACGGCTTGGAGTTGTGCCCTGATCTTATACAACTACAATTGTTACTTAACTGGATCATTAGTTGCCTCGGGATTGCTTCCTCGCAGGGAGTCGAGGGAGGATCTCTGGGCGTGACCTCACTTTAATTTTGCTGCAACAATATGAGTATTAATTGTGTTACACCTATTCTACTCTCGCCTATTGCTGCAAGACCCTGAAGATGCTAGTCTTCGATAGGACTAGGCCTTCTCTCTATTCTTGCATTGCTGCAGTCAGTCCACATATAAAACCCCTTCTTTGATACTGATGCATACTTAGAATAGTTGTGATGTAAGTCTTGCGAGTACTTTGGATGAGTACTCACTGTTGCTTTGCTCCCCCTTTGTCCCCTTGATCCGTTGTTGCGACCAGATGATGGAGCCCAGGAGATGGAGTTTCCTGCCGACGCCTGCCGCCCCGATGGTGTCTTCTTCATGGAGACCGCTGAAGAATAGGAGTAGTTAGGAGGTTCCCAAGCAGGAGGCCTCGCCTCGTTTGATCGTGTTTTCTTTTGTGCTAGACTTCTCTAAGGCACCCCATGCTTTATGTCTGTACTCAGATATTGTTGCTTCCGCTGACTCGTGTGTTTATCGAGCTTCTGTATTCTAGCCCTCGAGGCCCCTGGCTTGTAATATGAAGCTTTTATTATATATTTGTGTCTAGAGTTGTGTTGTGATATCTTCCCGTGAGTCCTTGGGTTTGATCGTACACATTTGCGTGTACGTTTAACGTATGGTTAAACCGAGGGCGTCACAGGTAATGTCAATAATAATAATTCATGAGTACTTACTTCCAAGTTGACATATGAATATAGATCTTTCCCTAGCATATGACATTAGCCAAGATAAAGGCGAAATAAGGAATTGGTGTAGATCACCATGACTCTTTCAAGGGCAAAAAGTAAAGGTACAAGATAGGCCCTTCGCAAAGGGAAGCAGAGGTTGTCATGCACTTTTGAGGTTTGGATGTGTGTCCTCTTAGTGTGAAGGAACGTCACTTTATATTGCCTCCTGTGATAAAGAACTTTAGTATGCAGTCTGTCGCTTTTATGTCTTCCCCATCAGAGGTTCATACAAAGCTTAATTTCCACACACTAATAGATCATACATATTTAGGGAGCAATTTTTATTGCTTGCACCGATGACAACTTACTTGAGGGATCTTATTCAATCCATCGGTAGGTATGGTGGACTCTCATGGAAAAACTGGGTTGAAGGTTTATGGATGCACAAGTAGTATCTCTACTTAGTGCAGAAGTTTTGGCTGATATGGGTGGAAGCAACCGTCACATGCTAAGTGAGCTCTAGTCATATAATCATTGTTCGGAACCAAGCAGGCATAATTCATTATGTTGTCTTCCTCGTCCAACATCTACTTCTAAGCATGCAATAGTTTAGTGAGTGTTCACAATCATAGATGGTGTCCAAGATGATATATTTATATGTGAACCTCTCCTTCTTTATTACTTCCTATTAATTGCAGCAATGACCAAAGTCTACGTTTGTCCACCCACAACAAGTTTCAATCAACATTCTTTTTATATGTGGAGTAATCACTTCGCATAAGATCATTACATGATCTTTCATGCTTTTGTTCTTTTATCATTCTTTCTTTAGATCATGGCATGAGGCAGGGCCCTGAACTAAAACACTCTTTATTATATGACTCACGAACTCGACTACATCGGGGGTGACACAAAGCAAAACTCAAGCCTACAAACACTAAGAACTTTATTCTACTAGAGAAAGATAAAACCAAAAAGGAACGAACTAAGAAAAGGTAAAGGCAAAAGATGTGATGGTGATACGATACCGGGGCAACTCCCCCAAGCTTGGCACAAGCCAAGGGGATTGCCCATACCCGTGCTTAGTTGTCTTCCTTTGGAGGTGATGGTGGTGGAGCTGTTTTGTCTTTTGATTCCAAGAGGGCCATCAATCTTTGATTTATACCTTGGAGCTCTGTGATATGTTTCTCCAGCAAAACAACTTCACAAGTGAGATAAGTATTACGAACACAAGTTATTTCACATAACCTCAAGAGCTCGATCAAGGATGGAGGTAAAAGGTGGAGGTAGGGTTGAAGAAAATCCTCTTCCTCAGCTTCTTCCTTGTTGAGCATAGATTTCCCTTCGTCCAACGCCGGATTCTTCTCCTTACTTTTGCCCTTAGTTTCTTTAGGTAGCCTTTCCTTTGCCTCCATGACCTCCATTCTTTTCAGATCAACATTTACTTCTTCATAGACTTGAGGGAGATCGTTCTCCCCTACAGATTCCTCAGACGACATCTTGCTCTAAATCTGCAACAGAAATAGGCTCGAAACAAAAACACAGGATAATTGCGTGATATGAGGGTCAGACCTTTCAGGAGCATATATAATGATTTTTTTCCGACCAGAAGGTGTACTCCGCAAGAAAACGGAGTCCGAGAGGCACACGAGGTGGTCACAAGCCCCCCAGGCGTGGCCAGGGGGTGGCCCGCGCATGGCAGGCTTGTCGCCTCCTCGTGCGCTTTCTGGACTACTTTAAATTTTTCTATTTTTCTAAAAATTCCAAAACGGAGAAAAATTCCTACTGGGAAAGTTTTGGAGTCGGTTTACTTACCGAATCACATACCTCTTCGTTTTTGGAGTCTGAAACAGGCTGATAAATATCCCTTACGTACTCCTTCGGAGTTATGGTGTTGATAATATTGCTTTCAACATTTATGGGAGTACCTGAGATATAATGCTTCATTCTTTGCCCATTTATCACTCTCGGAAAGTTACCTTCCGAGTTGTTGATCTTAATGGCACCGGAAAGATATACTTCCTCAACAATGTAAGGACATTCCCATTTAGAGAGAAGCTTGCCTGCAAAAAATCTTAAACGAGAATTATATAGCAAGACATAATCACCTAGATTAAACTCACGTTTTTGTATCCTTTTATCATGCCACCTCTTAACCTTTTCTTTGAACAACTTGGCATTTTCATATGCCTGAGCTCTCCATTCATCAAGTGAGCTAATATCAAATAACCTCTTCTCACCAGCACGTTTGAAATCAAAGTTGAGCTCTGCTACTTCTCAAACAACAAAGCCAGAAATTGACACGTTGACGGAGACTTGCCTGCGTTGGGTTTTCCCTTGAAAAGGAAAGGGTGATGCAGCACAGGAGTAGTAAGTATTTCCCTCAGTTTGAGAACCAAGGTATCAATCCAGTAGGAGAATCTCGTCAAGTCCAGAGTACCTGCGCAAACACAAAAGATCTTGCACCCAACGCTATAAAGGGGTTGTCAATCCCTTCAAGATTGATTGCAAAGTGAGATCTGAAGGCGGAAAGTGCAACGAAGTAAAAGAGTAAGGCTGAAAATATGGTGTGAAGTAGACCCAGGGGCCATAATGTTCACTAGAGGATTCTCTGAAAATAGAAAATATTACGGTGGGTGAACAAATTACTGTCGAGCAATTGATAGAACCGTGCAAAGTCATGACGATATCTAAGGCAATGATCATACATATAGGCATCACGTCCGAGACAAGTAGACCGATACTTTCTGTATCTACTACTATTACTCTGCACATCGACCGCTATCCAGCATACATCTAGTGTATTGAGTTCATGATGAACAGAGTAACACTTTAAGCAAGATGACATGATGTAGAGGGATAAACTCAAACCAATGATGAAAACCCCATCTTTTTACCCTTGATGGCAACAACACGATGCGTGGCTCGCTACCCCTTCTGTCACTGGGTGAGGTCACCGCATGGTATGAACCCAAAACCAAGCACTTCTCCCATTGCAAGAATCATAGATCAAGTTGGCCAAACAAAACCCACAACTCGAAGAGAATTACAAGGATATGAAATCATGCATATAAGATATCAGAAGAAACCCAAATAAGATTCATAGATAATCTGATCATAAATCTACAATTCATCGGATCTCGACAAACACACCGTAAAAGGAGATTACGTCAGATAGATCTCCATGAAGATCATGGAGAACTTTGTATTGAAGATCCAAGAGAGAGAAGAAGCCATCTAGCTACTAGATATGGACCCATTGGTCTATGGTGAACTACTCACGCATCATGGGAGAGGTCATGGTGTTGATCAAGAAGCCCTCCGTATCCGAATCCCCCATCCGACAGGGCACCAGAACGTCCCTTAGATGGGATCTTGCGGAGACAGAAGCTTGCGGCGACGGAAAAGTACTTTAAATGATCTCCTTATTTTTTCTAGAATTTTTGGGAATATATAGGCGAAAGACCTAGGACAGAGGAGGCCCAGGGATCCCACAATCCTGGGAGGCACGGCCCCCCTGGCCACGGCTAGGGGGCTTGTGGGGTCCCTGGTGGCCCACTGCCTTGGTTCTCAAGTTCCCCGACCGTCTTCTGTTTCGGAAAAAATATTTCTGGAAGTTTCATTCCATTTGGACTCCATTTAAAATCCTCCTCTGAAAAGGGTCAAAAGCATGGAAAAAACAGGAACTGGCACCTGGCACTGAGTTAATAAGTTAGTCCCAAAAAAGATATAAAAGGCATACTAAACATCTAAAGTTTGACAAGATAATATCATGAAACCATCAAAAATTATAGATACGTTGGAGAAGTATCAAGCATCCCCAAGCTTAACTCCTGCTCGTCCTCGAGTAGGGAAGTGATAAAGACTAAATTTTTGATGTGGAATGTGTTGGGGAACGTCGCATGGGAAACAAAAATTTTCCTACACGCACGAAGACCTATCATGGTGATGTCCATCTACGAGAGGGGATGAGTGATCTACGTACCCTTGTAGATTGTACAGCAGAAGCGTTAGAGAACGCGGTTGATGTAGTGGAACGTCCTCACGTCCCTCGATCCGCCCCGCGAACAATCCCGCGATCAGTCCCACGATCTAGTACCGAACGGACGGCACCTCCGCGTTCAGCACACGTACAGCTCGATGATGATCTCGGCCTTCTTGATCCAGCAAGAGAGACGGAGAGGTAGAAGAGTTCTCCGGCAGCGTGACGGTGCTCCGGAGGTTGGTGATGACCTTGTCTCAGCAGGGCTCCGCCCGAGCTCCGCAGAAACGCGATCTAGAGGAAAAACCGTGGAGGTATGTGGTCGGGCAGCCGTGAGAAAGTCGTCTCAAATCAGCCCTAATTGCTCCATATATATAGGAGGAGGGAGGGGGGCCTTGCCTTGGGGTCCAAGGACCCCCCAAGGAGTCGTCCGAGCCAAGGGGGGGAGGACTCCCCCCCAAACCGAGTTGGACTTGGTTTGGTGGGAGGAGTCCCCCTCCCTTCCCACCTCCTTCCCTTTTTTTTACTTTCCTCTTGATTTTTCTTCTCTTGGCGCATTGGGCACTTGTGGGCTGTCCCACCAGCCCACTAAGGGCTGGTGTGGCTCCCCAATGCCTATGGGCTTCCCCGGGGTGGGTTGCCCCCCGGTGAACTCCCGGAACCCATTCGTCATTCCCGGTACATTCCCGGTAACTCCGAAAACCTTCCGGTAATCAAATGAGGTCATCCTATATATCAATCTTCGTTTTCGGACCATTCCGGAAACCCTCGTGACGTCCATGATCTCATCCGGGACTCCGAACAACATTCGGTAACCAACCATATAACTCAAATACGCATAAAACAACGTCGAACCTTAAGTGTGCAGACCCTGCGGGTTCGAGAACTATGTAGACATGACCCGAGAGACTTCTCGGTCAATATCCAATAGCGGGACCTGGATGCCCATATTGGATCCTACATTCTACGAAGATCTTATCGTTTGAACCTCAGTGGCAAGGATTCGTATAATCCCGTATGTCATTCCCTTTGTCCTTCGGTATGTTACTTGCCCGAGATTCGATCGTCAGTATCCGCATACCTATTTCAATCTCGTTTACCGGCAAGTCTCTTTACTCGTTCCGCAATACAAGATCCCGCAACTTACACTAAATTACATTGCTTGCAAGGCTTGTGTGTGATGTTGTATTACCGAGTGGGCCCCGAGATACCTCTCCGTCACACGGAGTGACAAATCCCACTCTTGATCCATACTAACTCAACTAACACCTTCGGAGATACCTGTAGAGCATCTTTATAGTCACCCAGTTACGTTGCGACGTTTGATACACACAAAGTATTCCTCCGGTGTCAGTGAGTTATATGATCTCATGGTCATAGGAATAAATACTTGACACGCAGAAAACAGTAGCAACAAAATGACACGATCAACATGCTACGTCTATTAGTTTGGGTCTAGTCCATCACGTGATTCTCCCAATGACGTGATCCAGTTATCAAGCAACAACACCTTGTTCATAATCAGAAGACACAAACTATCATTGATCAACTGGCTAGCCAACTAGAGGCATGCTAGGGACGGTGTTTTGTCTATGTATCCACACATGTAAATGAGTCTTCATTCAATACAATTATAGCATGGATAATAAACTATTATCTTGATACAAGAATTATAATAATAACTATACATTTATTATTGCCTCTAGGGCATAATTCCAACAGTCTCCCACTTGCACTAGAGTCAATAATCTAGCCCTCACATCACAATGTGAATTACATTGTAATAAATCTAACACCCATACAGTTCTGGTGTCGATCATGTTTTGGCCGTGGAAGAGGTTTAGTCAGCGGGTCTGCTACATTCAGATCCGTGTGCACTTTGCATATATTTACGTCCTCTTCCTCGACGTAGTCACGGATGAGGTTGAAGCGTCGTTTGATGTGTCTGGTCTTCTTGTGAAACCTTGGTTCCTTTGCTAAGGCAATGGCACCAGTGTTGTCACAGAACAAGGTTATTGGATCCAGTGCACTTGGCACCACTCCAAGATCCGTCATGAACTCCTTCATCCAGACACCCTCCTTAGCCGCCTCCGAGGCAGCCATGTACTCCGCTTCACATGTAGAATCTGCTACGACGCTTTGCTTGGAACTGCACCAGCTTACTGCACCCCCATTAAGAATAAATACGTATCCGGTTTGCGACTTAGAGTCGTCCGGATCTGTGTCAAAGCTTGCATCGACGTAACCTTTTATGGCGAGCTCTTCGTCACCTCCATACACGAGAAACATTTCCTTAGTCCTTTTCAGGTACTTCAGGATATTCTTGACCGCTGTCCAGTGATCCACTCCTGGATTACTCTGGAACCTACCTGCCATACTTATGGCCAGGCTAATATCCGGTCTAGTGCACAGCATCGCATACATGATAGAACCTATGACTGAAGCATAGGGGACGGAGGGCATATGCTCTCTATCTTCATCAGTTGCTGGGCACTGAGTCTTACTCAATCTCGTACCTTGTAAAACTGGCAAGAACCCTTTCTTGGACTGTTCCATTTTGAACCTCTTCAAAACTTTATCAAGGTATGTGCTTTGTGAAAGTCCTATCAGGCGTTTTGATCTATCCCTATAGATCATAATGCCTAGAATGTAAGCAACTTCTCCTAGGTCCTTCATAGAGAAACTTTTATTCAAGTAACCTTTTATGCTCTCCAAAAGCTCTACGTTGTTTCCAATCAGTAATATGTCATCCACATATAATATTAGAAACGCCACAGAGCTCCCACTCACTTTCTTGTAAATACAAGATTCTCCAACCACTTGTATAAACCCAAATGCTTTGATCACCTCATCAAAGCGTTTGTTCCAACTCCGAGATGCTTGTACCAGTCCATAAATGGATCGCTGGAGCTTGCACACCTTGTCAGCATTTTTAGGATCGACAAAACCTTCGGGTTGCATCATATACAACTCTTCCTTAAGGAAACCGTTAAGGAACGCCGTTTTGACATCCATCTGCCAGATTTCATAATCGAAAAATGCAGCTATTGCTAACATGATTCTGACGGACTTAAGCATTGCCACGGGAGAGAAAGTCTCATCGTAGTCAATTCCTCGAACTTGTGAAAAACCCTTTGCCACAAGTCGAGCTTTATAAACGGTCACATTACCGTCAGCGTCCGTCTTCTTCTTAAAGATCCATTTGTTCTAAATAGCCTTGCAACCCTCAGGTAGTATCTCCAAAGTCCACACTTTGTTCTCATACATGGATCCTATCTCGGATTTCATGGCTTCTAGCCATTTGTTGGAATCTGGGCCCACCATTGCTTCTTCATAATTCGCAGGTTCATTGTTGTCTAACAACATGATTGATAAGACGGGATTACCGTACCACTCTGGAGCAGCGCGTGATCTCGTCGACCTGCGTGGTTCAACAGAAACTTGAACTGGAGTTTCATGATCATCATCATTAACTTCCTCCTCAACCGGCGTCGCAACGACAGAGGTTTCCCCTTGTCCTGCGCCACCATCCAGAGGGATGAGAGGTTCGACAACCTCGTCAAGTTCTATCTTCCTCCCACTCAATTCTCTCGAGAGAAACTCCTTCTCGAGAAAAGCTCCGTTTTTAGCAACAAACACTTTGCCCTCAGATTTGAGATAGAAGGTGTACCCAACTGTCTCTTTTGGGTAACCTATGAAGACGCATTTTTCCGCTTTGGGTTCCAGCTTTTCAGGCTGAAGCTTTTTGACATAAGCATCACATCCCCAAACTTTAAGAAACGAAAACTTTGGCCTTTTGCCATACCACAGTTCGTATGGTGTCGTCTCAACGGATTTTGATGGTGCCCTATTTAAAGTGAATGCAGCTGTTTCTAATGCATAACCCCAAAATGATAACGGCAAATCAGTAAGAGACATCATAGATCGCACCATCTCTAACAAAGTATGATTACGACGTTCGGACACACCATTACGCTGTGGTGTTCCAGGCGGTGTTAACTGCGAAACAATTCCACATTGTCTTAAGTGAGCAGCAAACTCGAAACTCAGATATTCACCCCCACGATCAGACCGTAGGAACTTGATCTTCTTGTTATGATGATTTTCCACTTCACTCTGAAATTGCTTGAACTTTTCAAATGTTTCAGACTTGTGCTTCATCAAGTAGACATAACCATATCTACTTAAATCGTCAGTGAAGGTGAGAAAATAACGATATCCGCCGCGTGCCTCTACGCTCATTGGACCACACACATCGGTATGTATGATTTCCAACAAGTCACTTGCACGCTCCATTGTTCCAGAGAACGGAGTCTTAGTCATCTTGCCCATGAGGCATGGTTCGCACGTGTCAAGTGAATCAAAGTCAAGTGACTCCAAAAGTCCATTAGCATGGAGTTTCTTCATGCGTTTTACACCAATATGACCCAAGCGGCAGTGCCACAAAAATATGGTGCTATCATTGTTTACTCTAACTCTTTTGGTCTCAATGTTATGTATATGCGTATCGCTATCAAGATTCAATATGAACAATCCTCTCACATTCGGTGCATGACCATAAAAGATGTTACTCATAGAAATTGAACAACCATTATTCTCAGACTTAAAAGAGTAACCGTCTCGCAATAAACAAGATCCAGATATAATGTTCATGCTCAACGCAGGCACTAAATAACAATGATTTAATTTCATCACTAATCCCGATGGTAGATGAAGTGACACTGTGCCGACGGCGATTGCATCAACCTTGGAACCGTTTCCTACGCGCATCGTCACTTCGTCTTTCGCCAGCCTTCGTCTATTCCGCAGTTCCTGCTTCGAGTTGCAAATGTGAGCAACAGAACCGGTATCAAATACCCAGGCACTACTACGAGAGCCGGTTAAGTACACATCAATAACATGTATATCAAATATACCTGATTTTTCTTTGCCCGCCTTCTTATCTGTCAGATACTTGGGGCAATTGCGCTTCCAGTGACCCATACCCTTGCAATAGAAGCACTCTGTTTCAGGCTTAGGTCCAGCCTTGGGTTTCTTCGGCGGATTGGCAACAGGCTTGCCGCTCTTCTTCGAATTGCTTGCCTTTGCCATTTCTCTTGAAACTAGTGGTCTTGCTCACCATCAACACTTGATGCTCTTTACGGAGTTCAGACTCTGCGACTTTCAGCATCGCAAACAACTCGCCGGGAGACTTGTTCATCCCTTGCATGTTGTAGTTCAACACAAAGCCTTTATAGCTTGGCGGCAGTGATTTAAGGATTCTGTCAGTGATAGCTTCTTGTGGGAGTTCAATCCCCAGTTCAGCTAGACGGTTTGAGTACCCAGACATTTTGAGCACATGTTCACTGACAGACGAGTTTTCCTCCATCTTGCAAGCATAGAATTTATTGGAGGTCTCATACCTCTCGATCCGGGCGTTCTTCTGAAAGATAAACTCCAACTCGTGGAACATCTCAAATGCTCCATGACGCTCAAAGCGACGTTGAAGTCCCGGTTCTAAGCCATACAAGACTGCACATTGAACTATTGAGTAGTCCTCCTTACGTGCTAACCAAGCATTCTTAACATCCTGATCAGCCGTAGCGGGTGGTTCATCTCCTAGCGCAGCATTAAGGACATAATCCTTCTTCCCAGCTTGTAAGATTAGCTTAAGATTATGAGCCCAGTCTACAAAGTTGCTTCCATCATCTTTCAACTTAGCTTTCTCTAGGAACGTATTAAAATTCAGGATGACTGTCGCGTGAGCCATGATCTACAACACAAATATATTCAAAGTGGACTTAGACTATGTTCAAGATAATTAGAGTTTAACTTAATCAAATTATATGCTAAACTCCCACTCAAAAAGTACATCTCTCTAGTCATTTGAGTGGTTCATGATCCACTTACACTATCCCAAGTCCGATCATCACGTGAGTTGAGTATAGTTTCAGTGGTAAGCATCCCTATGCTAATCATATCAACTATATGATTCATGATCGACCTTTCGGTCTCATGTGTTCCGAGGCCATGTCTGCACATGCTAGGCTCGTCAAGCTTAACCCGAGTGTTCTGCGTGCGCAACTGTTTTGCACCCGTTGTATGTGAACGTTGAGTCTATCACACCCGATCATCACGTGGTGTCTCGAAACGACGAACTGTAGCAACGGTGCACAGTCGGGGAGAACACAATTTCTTCTTGAAATTTTAGTGAGAGATCACCTCATAATGCTACCGTCGTTCTAAGCAAAATAAGGTGCATAAAAGGATTAACATCACATGCAATTCATAAGTGACATGATATGGCCATCATCACGTGCTTCTTGATCTCCATCACCAAAGCACCGGCACGATCTTCTTGTCACCGGCGCCACACCATGATCATCCATCAACGTGTCGCCATCGGGGTTGTCGTGCTACTTATGCTAGTACTACTAAAGCTACATCCTAGCAAAATAGTAAACGCATCTGCAAGCACAAACGTTAGTATAAAGACAACCCTATGGCTCCTCCCGGTTGCCGTACCATCGACATGCAAGTCGATATTTCTATTACAACATGATCATCTCATACATCCAATATATCACATCACATCGTTGGCCATATCACATCACAATCATACCCTGCAAAAACAAGTTAGACGTCCTCTAATTTTGTTGTTGCATGTTTTACGTGGTGACCAAGGGTATCTAGTAGGATCGCATCTTACTTACGCAAACACCACAACAGAGATATATGAGTTGCTATTTAACCTCATCCAAGGACCTCCTCGGTCAAATCCGATTCAACTAAAGTTGGAGAAACCGTCACTTGCCAGTCATCTTTGAGCAAAGGGGGTTACTCGTAACGATGAAACCAATCTCTCGTAAGCGTACGAGTAATGTCGGTCCAAGCCGCTTCAATCCAACAATACCGCGGAATCAAGAAAAGACTAAGGAGGGCAGCAAAACGCACATCACCGCCCACAAAAACTTTTGTGTTCTACTCGAGAAGACATCTACGCATGAACCTAGCTCATGATGCCACTGTAGGGGAACGTCGCATGGGAAACAAAAATTTTCCTACGCGCACGAAGACCTATCATGGTGATGTACATCTACGAGAGGGGATGAGTGATCTACGTACCCTTGTAGATCGTACAGCAGAAGCGTTAGAGAACGCGGTTGATGTAGTGGAACGTCCTCACGTCCCTCGATCCGCCCCGCGAACAATCCCGCGATCAGTCCCACGATCTAGTACCGAATGGACGGCACCTCCGCGTTCAGCACACGTACAGCTCGACGATGATCTCGGCCTTCTTGATCCAGCAAGAGAGACGGAGAGGTAGAAGAGTTCTCCGGCAGCGTGACGGCGCTCCGGAGGTTGGTGATGACCTTGTCTCAGCAGGGCTCCGCCCGAGCTCCGCAGAAACGCGATCTAGAGGAAAAACCGTGGAGGTATGTGGTCGGGCAGCCGTGAGAAAGTCGTCTCAAATCAGCCCTAATTGCTCCATATATATAGGAGGAGGGAGGGGGCCTTGCCTTGGGGTCCAAGGACCCCCCAAGGAGTCGGCCGAGCCAAGGGGGGGAGGACTCCCCCCCCCCAAACCGAGTTGGACTTGGTTTGGTGGGAGGAGTCCCCCTCCCTTCCCACCTCCTTCCCTTTTTTTTTCTTTCCTCTTGATTTTTCTTCTCTTGGCGCATTGGGCACTTGTGGGCTGTCCCACCAGCCCACTAAGGGCTGGTGTGGCTCCCCAATGCCTATGGGCTTCCCCGGGGTGGGTTGCCCCCCCGGTGAACTCCCGGAACCCATTCGTCATTCCCGGTACATTCCCGGTAACTCCGAAAACCTTCCGGTAATCAAATGAGGTCATCCTATATATCAATCTTCGTTTCCGGACCATTCCGGAAACCCTCGTGACGTCCGTGATCTCATCCGGGACTCCGAACAACATTCGGTAACCAACCATATAACTCAAATACGCATAAAACAACGTCGAACCTTAAGTGTGCAGACCCTGCGGGTTCGAGAACTATGTAGACATGACCCGAGAGACTTCTCGGTCAATATCCACTAGCGGGACCTGGATGCCCATATTGGATCCTACATATTCTACGAAGATCTTATCGTTTGAACCTCAGTGCCAAGGATTCGTATAATCCCGTATGTCATTCCCTTTGTCCTTCGGTATGTTACTTGCCCGAGATTCGATCGTCAGTATCCGCATACCTATTTCAATCTCGTTTACCGGCAAGTCTCTTTACTCGTTCCGCAATACAAGATCCCGCAACTTACACTAAGTTACATTACTTGCAAGGCTTGTGTGTGATGTTGTATTACCGAGTGGGCCCCGAGATACCTCTCCGTCACACGGAGTGACAAATCCCACTCTTGATCCATACTAACTCAACTAACACCTTCGGAGATACCTGTAGAGCATATTTATAGTCACCCACTTACGTTGCGACGTTTGATACACACAAAGTATTCCTCCGGTGTCAGTGAGTTATATGATCTCATGGTCATAGGAATAAATACTTGACACGCAGAAAACAGTAGCAATAAAATGACACGATCAACATGCTACGTCTATTAGTTTGGGTCTAGTCCATCACGTGATTCTCCCAATGACGTGATCCAGTTATCAAGCAACAACACCTTGTTCATAATCAGAAGACACTGACTATCATTGATCAACTGGCTAGCCAACTAGAGGCATGCTAGGGACGGTGTTTTGTCTATGTATCCACACATGTAAATGAGTCTTCATTCAATACAATTATAGCATGGATAATAAACTATTATCTTGATACAGGAATTATAATAATAACTATACATTTATTATTGCCTCTAGGGCATAATTCCAACAGAATGCTACCTAGCATAGTTGTCCTTTGTAACTTCTTTCATGTGACATGAATGTTCAGATCCGTAAGATTCAAAACAATAGTTTGCTATTGACATGAAAACAATAATACTTCAAGCAAACTAGCAAGGTAATCATGAACTCTCAAAATAACAAGGCCAAGGAAAGTTATCCCTACAAAATCATATAGTCTGGCTATGTTCCATCATCCTCACACAACTAATTTAAATCATGCACAACCCCGGTATTGGCCAAGTAATTGTTTTCGCACTCTTACTTTCTCAAACTTTTTATAACTATCACGCAATACATGAGCGTGAGCCATGGATATAGCACTATAGGTGGAATAGAGTGTGGTGGTGGTTGTGAGACAAAAAAGGAGGAGATGGTCACATTGACTCGGTGTATCAAAGGGCTATGGAGATGCCCATTAATAGATATCAATGTGAATGAGTAGGGATTGCCATACAAAGGATGCATGAGAGCTATAATTATGTGAAAGCTCAAAAGGAGAACTAGTGGGTGTGCATCCAACTTGCTTGCTCACGAAGACCTAGGGCAATTTGAGGAAGCCCATCATTGGAATATACAAGCCAAGTTATATAATAAAGATTCCCACTAGCATATGGTGGTGATGAAACGAGAGGCTCTCAATCATGAAGAACATGGTGCTATTATGAAGCACAAGTGTGGAAAAAGATAGTAGCATTGTCCCTTCTCTCTTTTTCTCTCTTTTTTTATATGGGCTCTTGGGCCTCTATTTTTTCTCTTTTTTTATTTGGGCTCTTTGGCCTTTTTTTATTTCCTCACATGGGACAATGCTCTAATAATGATGATCATCACACTTTTATTTACTCACAGCTCAAAGCTCAGAACGATGATGACTCTATAGAAAATGCCTCCGGCAGTGTACCGGGATGTGCAACGATCTAGCTTGGTGTACGACGTTGAAACATCTCGCTAGCTATCTTACGCTCATGCAATGGAAATATGAGAGTGATGACACAAGTCATGAGACGGAACGGTGGGAGTTGCATGGCAATATATCTCGGAATAGCTATGAAAATGCTATAGTAGGTAGGTATGGTGGCTGTTTTGAGGAAGGCATATGGTGGGTTTGTGCATCGGCGAAAGTTGCGCGGCGCTAGAGAGGCTAGTAATGGTGGAAGGTGAAAGTGCATCTATACCATGGACTCACATTAGTCATGAAGAACTCACATACTTGTTGCGAAAGTTTTTATTAGTAATCGAAACAAAGTGCTAAACGTATACTCCTAGGGGAAGGGTTGGTAGGTGTTAACCATCGCGCGATCCCGACCTCAACACAAAGGATGACAATCAATAGATCAATTATGCTCCGACTTCCTAACATAGCGGTTCACCATACGTGCATGCTACGGGAATCACTAACTCCAACACAAGTATTTCTAGGTTCACAACACCCTACTAACATAACTCTTAATATTACCAAATCCACGTCTCAAAACTAATTGAGAGGAATCAAAACTTCTCTTTCTACTCAATGCACATGAAGATGGAGGTTTTTGTATACTCTTTGGGTACCTATCACCTTTGGGACTACTTTCATAGCACAAGCCAACTACCAAGTCACGCACCGCCGTGCTCTAAAATATCTAAGTGAAGCACATAGAGCAAAATTATCTAGCTCAAAAGATATAAGTGAAGCACGATGAGCATTCTAGCAAAATCACGATGAGTGCATGTATCTATCAAAAGGTGTGCAGCAAGGATGATTGTTACACAACAACAAAAAAGACTCCTATGATACAAGATGCTCCAAGCAAAACACATATCATGTGTAAAAATATAGCTCCAAGTAATGTTACCGATGGATTGAAGACGAAAGAGGGGATGCCTTCCAGGGGCATCCCCAAGCTTAGGCTTTTTGGTGTCCTTGAATTTGGCTTGGGATGCCTTGGGCATCCCCAAGCTTGATCTCTTTCCACTCCTTATCTCTTTGTCCATGAGAACATCACCCAAAACTTGAAAACTTCACAACACAAAACTTAAACAGAAACTCGTGATAACATTAGCACAAGAAAACAAACTACCACCTCTTTAGGTACTGTAGCAATCTTGATTTCTATTGATATTTGTGTTAGATTACTGTATTCTCACTTTTCCATGGTGTAGCGACCCGACTCAAAACGAGTCAAGCCTCTGTGTTTCTATGCCATCCCTGGATCAGTATGCTGGCACACACAGTACATCAATGTATATATCAAAGTGCAATCACATGTAAATAGTGTAAAACTGATATATACCTTAAATATCTCAGCGGAAGCGGTCAAGGGAGTGGAGTCCCAATAAATACCAACGGCAAGTTGAGTGTAGACCGTAACCCTGAATCGTACTCTTACTCGTCGAAGAAAGATATCTGCAACATAAGACGTTGCAGCCGTGTAGGTGAGCATATTGAATATGCTGGCAAGTCACATAAGAGAGGGGTGAAAAGTAATCATCTATACTATATGCATATATGGCAGGTGGGGCTATAAGTTTTTAGCGAAAAGCAAGTTTTCTCCTACATCAAGAGAGGGCTAAAAGCAAAATGTTACTACGTTGTTTGTTGTTAACAAGATGGTTCCGCCAACCAATTCTCGTACCCAAGTTATCAATATTACCCTCATCAAATATATTTAATGGTGTTGAGAAATCCAGATAACTTCAGTTCCTTTGGCTCAAGTTGTCCATGACCGTGGACACGGCTAATCGATTAGGTTTGAGTACTCTGCAGAGTTTTGCACATGTTCCCCACAAGATTTGGTCGCCCCCGTGTATGTCCTCGCACTTCAGGGTGTTTGAAGAGTGGATGATCAAAACATGGTCTTTCAACGGGTCCCTCTGAATCCCTGTCGGTGCCCATCCATTCCTACCGTTCGTCTACATCTGCTAGCACCGCCTGTCCAGACTCGCCGCGTTGTCCAACCAAGCCAGAGCCCATAATGACTTGTGGCTGTGCAGGTAAGCCTTGGGTCTTGAAAATATCCGTCCGTCTCTTTGAGCCTGGGTGAAGCTTTCCGCAGGATGTCATGGCCGTCCCCAGCATCCCGGGCATCTACTGGGTTCCCCAAGGAGCCGATCAACCGTCCTTCACCCAGAGTTGCATTGCGTCCGAGGTCTTGAAAATCTTGTCTTAACCGGTCTTGATTATTTAATCAACCTTGCATCACTCGTGTTATGCACTCAACCGAAATCCCGTCTACTCAAGCATAGCAATATGAAATTTGTCGTCCCGGGGCCTAGTATCGGGGTTGTTGTGTGCCTACCACATGATACTACAACTTATACTAAAGTTTCCAAGTACCTACTCAGCATGCAATTGGGCATAGGATGGTAGAACTACGATGCATAAAACATAGGTGATAGTATGATCAAAGTGACTTGCCTGTGATGTTGACGAAGAAGAATTCCTCGAGAAAATAACTTGATAGACTACTCGTCACTCTCCGATGAAATCTATATAGCAAACATATCATTCACATAAGCACTCATACTAGCAATCATTCTAGCAATCAAAACAAAAGAGGGAACGAATAGGAATCCGAAAGAAACTTCAAATAAGACTAGGGAGTCTTCTACTACGTCAAACACTAAATAGTTTTTGTCTAATAGAAAATAAAATACTTAAATAATAGGGAACTAAGATATAAGTTTAACTAAGATAAAATAAAGTATTTTTCACAAAACTACTTGAAAGTATTCCCAAACAGGATTTGAAACAATGCGGAAACCAATTGCAAGTTACTAAGGAACTAGAATTGATTTCATGAAAACAAATAAAACTAAAAATAAAAACTTGTTGCAAAACTACTGTTATTTAACTTAAACAAGACAATAATGTTTCTGAAATAATAAAGAAAATATTTTAAAACAAAAGTAGAAAAGGAATTAGCCGAAATCCTAAAAGAGGTGAAACAGAAATTGTTTCACAAGAAACAGTGAGCTAAAATACTCAAACAAATCTGAACTTTTGACCACTGATAAACAAGATCACTAGTGATCAGTACCAAAAGGAATCAAATTAAAAACTATTTTTAAACTCCTGGAATAGGCAAAACAAGGTTTAAACTAAATCTGATCTAACTTATTTTTGAAAATTTCAAACACAGACAAATTATATGTTTTTGAGAACTACAGGAAATTTGTGAGCTACTGGAAAAAGAATCAATATCATTGGACTTCGGGATCAAAAGTTGTGGCCAAAACAAGATTGAAACTTTCTGTTTTTGCAATTTAAACAGAAAAAACTGAAGCTAACTATCTACAAATAGGGGGTACACGTGGCATGCTACAATAGGCCGAGGGTTCTGTTTGTTGCAATGTTTGGAGCAAACGGCCGACGCTAATAAAACTGGCTGGCTAAAACATAAGTGAAATAAAAACCACTGGTTTTCTAATCTAAACCGAAAGGTTATTCTAAGGATCTAATCTAACCATCTAAATAGGATCTAAGGGCTACAAAACAAAAGAAACAAAAAACAGAGAAGAGGAGGGAGTTACCTTCGGCTGGGAGAGCTCCCGTGGCTGGCTGCTGGCCGAGGTGGAGGGGGGGCTCCGGTGGGGAAGGGAGGGGCCGACGGGAGGAGGAGTGGTGGAGGGGGGGGACCGAAGGGTGGAGGGGCTCTCCTGGGAGGGTAGGGAGGCGAGGTGGAGGGTGGCTGTAGGGGGCAGGGCGAGGTGAAAACTGCTGGTTTTTTCTGCTGCTCGAGGCAATGGCGATGGGGAGGTGGAGAAGGGGTAGTAGGGGGCGGTGGAGGGGGTGCAGGAGGGTGGCCGAAGTGGTGGGGGAGGTGGCCGAAGGGTGGAGGGGTGCAGGGGTGGCGAGGTGGAGTTCCTGGCAGCTCTCTGGTGAGTTTTCCGGTGACGATTCTGGCGAGGGGTGCACGAGCTAGGGGCGAGGAGAGGCGGCGGTTTCAACGGGAATGGAACGAGGAGGACGTGGGGCTTCTTATAGAGGTGACGGGATGCGCTGGGAAGGTATGTGCGTCGCGAATCCCGGAGGTGGGGATCTCCTCTCCATGGAAGGAAACTTCCTGCTGTGACGTGAGGGAGAGAGAGGTAGAAGATGATCTGGTTGGGCCAAGTTTGGAAAGTGCTTATTGGGCCACCTAGAGTTTCCTAATAAAAACGATTCTATTCCTATTTTCAAAACTAGGAAACTAAAACGTTAAAAAGGAAATCAAATCAATTTGGAATAAAGAGTTTTTATATACTAAAATTATCAAAAAAATAAAATATAGATGATGGGCATTTTTCCACGGCAAAAATAAAAACTTCAGAAAAAATTATTTTTCCAAAAATCCCTAAAAGCATTATTTCTTTCTGCAAATAATTTTCAAATGATCCTCTAAGTTTGAGGGTTCAAATAACTTTCAAAATGCCCGTGGGTTCGAGGGTCATGTTCCTCCGCTCTAGAATGTATTTCCCGGCATTTTGTTTCACGAAGAAAACGAATGGAAATGCAAAAGAATTCAATGCAAATATCTCCGTTCAAATTATTTATAGTTGAAGAAGTCATGTCATCTTCTCTCGTTGCTTTTAAAAGATTGAATTTGAATTCACCGGAGAAGGGGAAAGTCATTTTATTCCCTCTCATTCAAAAGTTTTTGAAAAGTTTCAAATTTCACACAAGTTTCAGTCACTCAGCAAACAAACAAACAAACAATCTAATAACTATATTAACATTCCAAAATTTATAATTTTGGGATGTTACAAACTACCACACTTTAAATGAGTCTCGTCCTCGAGATTCGAAGAGGCTAGAAAGAAAGGTTAGGGTTTGGGGCTCTTCTAACAAATCCAACTCCCAGCAAAGTGGGATGCTACCACACTTAAAATCAGAGATACTGGTCCCTTAAGATTTTAACAATCCTCTGGGGTTTTGGCAACTGACATCGCACAGTCTTCATATTAAATCCTTTGGTGATGCTCTCCCGTTATATTCATAACGTTTTCCATCAAAATCGAGGGTTCTTCTGTTGATATAAGCTTCTTCCGTTACTGGGTCTTCTTAACTGACAGTCTCGTGGTCAATTCTAAATAACATATTGATGATTCTCATGGTGGTCTACCATTTGTGGTTATCCTGCAGAGAGAGAGGTCTTCGTTTTCATCCTCACCGTAAAATTTCCTACGCGTGACAACAAGTGCCATGTACATGGGCTTTTCTTATACCATTCTAAGTCTTAAACAAAAGCTTCAAAGAACGTCGTCTCTCTCTATGGGTATGTCTCTCAGATTTACCATTCTGAATAGCAAGATCAATGATAAGAGTAAGTCGTCATGGTGATCAATCCATTCCGCACCCAAATCATTTCTCTGTATAAGGTTTAGCGAATCTTGCATTCTAACACTTGGGCATCCTCACAAGCGTTGCAGAATTTCTCTTGTCCACGAACGAAGTTCGGATAATCCTTTGGTTCTGCAAGCTGAACAAAACATCTACCGTAACTTCACAACTCTCAGGTTTTCGTATGCTCCTAAGAAAACGTTTGCTGATCCATCATAGCTTCTTCCATAAATCATATTCATTTCATAATCAATCCTTTATTTCATCCTTAATTTCTTATTCAAAAACTCCAATTCAAAAGTACTCTACTACAAATGCTGCCATCCACATAGTTTGGTATGGTCGAGCATTTCTGCCAACTTTATTCATCTGCCTCTCTTGGAGGTACTTTAGTTCCACTCAAACTTTCCGAGGTGCTCCTTGAAATCATCCATCTTTTGCTTCATCATGGTGGTCATGAGCTTCATCTTCATCATCTCCGCACGTACTTCACTCAGGTATTCCTGGGTATGACGGAGTCTTGCTTCAAGGATTTCTCCGATCTGACGTATGGCTTCCATGGCAGCTTCACGAACAGCATCAAAGAAGGTTGCTCGTGGTACACGTGAAATGAAAAGGTATTGCCCCATAGTCTTTGGACAAACTCCTTTCACATGGTGGAGGTGTACTTCCACGTACCAAAGTTCCACTCCATTTTCCATGAATGGGTAGCCTTTGTAGACTGCATCTCCTTCAAGGTGAATGTGCTTCATCATGTCCTTCAGGATTTTCGGGTAGTCATGATCACTGAACAGGGTCATGATCGTTTCTGGGCCCTTGAGGAATGACTCGTAGAGAGTTGTCATCTGCAGGTGTCAGTAAATAGGTACTCAGAGGAATGTATGTGTCTCCTTGGCAATTATGGTACACTCCTGCTCAATGGATCCTGTGGGTTTACCGATTACTACCACACTTAAAATGAATTATACTCATGCCTGCATAGACCGTATTTTCTCATATCCTCATAATTGTTCAGAGATCTTTGTTCAAAGAGGAACAACACATACATTTTCAACATAGACAATCATGAGGCAATAAATTCCATTTATTCATGATGTTATTACAATCTCAGGGACTTCTGTTACAAAAATTTCACTCCATGATCTCATGAAAAACAAGAGTGCTTTAGATTACACTTATTGCCACGGTCAAAACTTAACTACTCCATTCTAGCTTTCTTCCTTTGTGGACAATCGCTGGCAAAATGTACTGCTTCCTTGCAACAAAAACAAATGATTTCTGATAAGTCTCGAGGCGTCTTAGTGTTTGCCTTTGCTCCTTGGGTTTCCGGCTTCCTTCCTGAGCACATGTATTTGTGGTGGCCAAATTTCATACACTTGTAACATCTGACATGACTCAGGTCTATGTCTGCAGAGATTTGGTTCCTCCGAGGGTACTTGTTCTTCTTTCCGGACTCCTTTACTTTGGCCAGTTCTTCTATTTCAAGTGGATCAAACTCCACTTCTTCCGTCGGGAAGTTTCCCAGATACTCTTGGCTTCTGTTCGTGCAATCATGTGAATAATGTCCTTCTTCTCCACATGAGTAGCATGCATTGGAGAAAAATCTGGTCAGACCTTGTCCATCAGGGTCTTCAATATATTCGTTCATCACCGGTTCCTCTAGAATCTTCTTCTTGAGGGTTTCCTTCACTGCATCTTTCTGCTGCTTGACAACTTGTTGCACCTTGGGGTAAATGTGACACGCCGCTGGGTAGTGGGTGGTTCCCTCACAAAGGAAACAAGTCACCTGACTACTTGGGCACTCCTCAGCTGGGTGATTTTCTTCACAATGAGTGCATCCATCCTTGTGTTCTTCCTGGGTGTGTCCTATTTCTCCACAGATCTTGCATGCACAAGTCCTTTTCTTTGGATTATCATAGCCCTTCCGAATGAGACGGGAATTTAACAGAGTCTTCTTGAATTCGTTCCAAGTTTTTGCTCCACTAAATCCTTGTATGGCATGATGCATTTTCCACCACATAGCTGCACTTTGGGTAAAGTACTGAAGAGCGTGTTCCACTTCATACTTCCTTGAGATCAAGTTGCTCCCGAAGTGGTTCTCCATGTTCTGAATCCATATCTCAGCTTCCAGCTGGGTCATTGGTCCAGAGACTACAAGTCCAGCTTCATACTCCATCTGGTAGGGTTGAGGTTTTGTGGATGAGACGGGTAAGAGAGGGAGGGAGATACACACAATACAAACAATATTTTTGAGAATGGGTTTTAGTTGTGGCCGTCGGAAAACACACACCAATGACGGCTCACAAATCATCGTATCTAACGTGGGTATATAACAGGGGTTTGGACTTCTAATGGTCATATAAATATTCGAACGCTTCAGGGTCTTCGAATTCTTCGGATCTTGAGAGTCTTCAATTGGTGTAGCTTCAATTCTTCAAATGCATGATGAAATCCTCTTTACTTTGAAGTGGGACTCAGTTGATCCTTCATGTGGTCAAAGGGGTAAGGGTATTGTCTAACTATTGGAGGTGAGAGGGAACATTAGATGAAATCAGAAGAGATGAGAAGTAAAAGGTGTTGTTGAAAATAAAATTTTTGAGAGATCCTTTCCTAAGCAATTTCCAGTTTCTAGGGTCACGTCCAACAGTCAACATGTGCTGTGAATACCATCTCTGTAGCGACCCGACTCAAAACGAGTCAAGCCTCTGTGTTTCTATGCCATCCCTGGATCAGTATGCTGGCACACACAGTACATCAATGTATATATCAAAGTGCAAGCACATGTAAATAGCGTAAAACTAATATATACCTTAAATATCTCAGCGGAAGCGGTCAAGGGAGTGGAGTCCCAATAAACAGCAACGACAAGTTGAGTGTAGACCGTAACCCTGAATCGTACTCTTACTCGTCGAAGAAAGATATCTGCAACTTAAGACGTTGCAGCCGTGTAGGTCAGCATATTGAATATGCCGGCAAGTCACATAAGAGAGGGGTGAAAAGTAATCAACTACACTATATGCATATATGGCAGGTGGGGCTATAAGTTCTTAGCAAAAAGCAAGTTTTCTCCTACATCAAGAGAGGGCTAAAAGCAAAATGTTACTACGTTGTTTGTTGTTAATGAGATGGTTCCGCCAACCAATTCTCGTACCCAAGTTATCAATATTACCCTCATCAAATATATTTAATGGTGTTGAGAAATCCAGATAACTTCAGTTCCTTTGGCTCAAGTTGTCCATGACCGTGGACACGGCTAATCGATTAGGTTTGAGTACTCTGCAGAGTTTTGCACACGTTCCCCACAAGATTTGATCGCCCCCGTGTATGTCCTCGCACTTCAGGGTGTTTGAAGACCGGATGATCAAAACATGGTCTTTCAATGGGTCCCTCTGAATCCCTTTCGGTGCCCATCCATTCCTACCATTCGTCTACATCTGCTAGCACCGCGTGTCCAGAGTCGCTGCGTTGTCCTACCAAGCCAGAGCCCATAATGACTTGTGGCTGTGCAGGTAAGCCTTGGGTCTTGAAAATATCCGTCCGTCTCTTTGAGCCTGGGTGAAGCTTTCCGCAGGATGTCATGGCCGTCCCCAGCATCCCGGGCATCCACTGGGTTCCCCAGGGAGCCGATCAACCGTCCTTCACCCAGAGTTGCATTGCGTCCGAGGTCTTGAAAATCTTGTCTTAACCGGTCTTGATTATTTAATCAACCTTGCATCACTCGTGTTATGCACTCAACCGAAATCCCGTCTACTCAAGCATAGCAATATGAAATTTGTCGTCCCGGGGCCTAGTATCGGGGTTGTTGTGTGCCTACCACATGATACTACAACTTATACTAAAGTTTCCAAGTACCTACTCAGCATGCAATTGGGCATAGGATGGTAGAACTACGATGCATAAAACATAGGTGATAGTATGATCAAAGTGACTTGCCTGTGATGTTGACGAAGAAGAATTCCTCAAGAAAATAACTTGATAGACTACTCGTCACTCTCCGATGAAATCTATATAGCAAACATATCATTCACATAAGCACTCATACTACCAATCATTCTAGCAATCAAAACAAAAGAGGGAACGAATAGGAATCCGAAAGAAACTTCAAATAAGAGTAGGGAGTCTTCTACTACGTCAAACACTAAATAGTTTTTGTCTAACAGAAAATAAAATACTTAAATAATAGGGAACTAAGATATAAGTTTAACTAAGATAAAATAAAGTACTTTTCACAAAACTACTTGAAAGTATTCCCAAACGGGATTTGAAACAATGCGGAAACCAATTGCAAGTTACTAAGGAACTAGAATTGATTTCATGAAAACAAATAAAACTAAAATAAAAACTTGTTGCAAAACTACTGTTAATTAACATAAACAAGACAATAATGTTTCTGAAATAATAAAGAAAATATTTTAAAACAAAAGTAGAAAAGGAATTAGCCGAAATCCTAAAAGAGGTGAAACAGAAATTGTTTCACAAGAAACAGTGAGCTAAAATACTCAAACAAATCTGAAATTTTTACCACTGATAAATCCGATCACTAGTGATCAGTACCAAAAGGAATCAAATTAAAAGCTATTTTTAAACTCCTGGAATAGGCAAAACAAGGTTTAAACTAAATCTGATCTAACTTATTTTTGAAAATTTCAAACACAGACAAATTATATGTTTTTGAGAACTACAGGAAATTTTTGAGCTACTAGAAAAAGAATCAATACCATTGGACTTCGGGACCAAAAGTTGTGCCCAAAACAAGATTGAAACTTTCTGTTTTTGCAATTTAAACAGAAAAAACTGAAGCTAACTATCTACAAATAGGGGGTACACGTGGCATGCTACGATAGGCCGAGGGTGCTGTTTGTTGCAATGTTTGGAGCAAACGGCCGACGCTAATAAAACTGGCTGGCTAAAACATAAGTGAAATAAAAACCACTGGTTTTCTAATCTAAACCGAAAGGTTATTCTAAGGATCTAATCTAACCATCTAAATAGGATCTAAGGGCTACAAAACAAAAGAAACAAAAAACAGAGAAGAGGAGGGAGTTACCTTCGGTTGGGAGAGCTCCCGTGGCTGGCTGTTGGCCGAGGTGGAGGGGGGGGCTCCGGTGGGGAAGGGAGGGGCCGGCGGGAGGAGGAGTGGTGGAGGGGGGGACCGAAGGGTGAAGGGGCTCTCCTGGGAGGGGAGGGAGGCGAGGTGGAGGGTGGCTGTAGGAGGCGGGGCGAGGTGAAAACTGTTGGTTTTTTCTGCTGCTCGAGGCAATGGCGATGGGGAGGTGGAGAAGGGGCAGTAGGGGGCGGTGGAGGGGGTGCAGGAGGGTGGCCGAAGTGGTGGGGGAGGTGGCCGAAGGGTGGAGGGGTGCAGGGGTGGCGAGGTGGAGTTCCTGGCAGCTCTCTAGTGAGTTTTCCGGTGTAGATTCTGGCGAGGGGTGCACGAGCTAGGGGCGCGGAGAGGCGGCGGTTTCAACGGGAATGGAACGAGGAGGACGTGGGGCTTCTTATAGAGGTGACGGGAGGCGCTGGGAAGGTATGTGCGTCACGAATCCCGGAGGTGGGGATCTCCTCTGCATGGAAGGAAACTTCCTGCTGTGACGTGATGGAGAGAGAGGTAGAAGATGATCTGGTTGGGCCAAGTTTGGAAAGTGCTTAATGGGCCACCTAGAGTTTCCCAATAAAAACGATTATATTCCTATTTTCAAAACTAGGAAACTAAAACGTTAAAAAGGAAATCAATACAATTCGGAATAAAGAGTTTTTATATACTAAAATTATCAGAAAAATAAAATATAGATGATGGGCATTTTTCCATGGAAAAAAAATAAAAACTTCAGAAAAAATTATTTTTCCAAAAATCCCTAAAAGCAATATTTCTTTTTGCAAATAATTTTCAAATGATCCTCTAAGTTTGAGGGTTCAAATAACTTTCAAAATGCCCGTGGGTTCGAGGGTCATGTTCCTCCGCTCTAGAATGTATTTCCCGACATTTTGTTTCACGAAGAAAACGAATGGAAATGCAAAAGAATTCAATGCAAATATCTCCGCTCAAATTATTTATAGTTGAAGAAGTCATGTCATCTTCTCTCGTTGCTTTTAAAAGATTGAATTTGAATTCACCGGAGAAGGGGAAAGTCATTTTATTCCCTCTCATTCAAAAGTTTTTGAAAAGTTTCAAATTTCACACAAGTTTTAGTCACTCAGCAAACAAACAAACAAACAATCTAACAATTATATTAACATTCCAAAATTTATAATTTTGGGACGTTACACATGGCTAGTGCCCCCCGATACTATCCATAGTTTCATCAAAACAAGCAACCAACTCAACAATAACAGAATCTGTCAAAAACAGACCAGTCTCTAGAAATCTGTATACTTCGTATACTTCTGGTACATCCAAAATTCTAACAAATTACTACTGCCTGGGAAAAAGGCATATAAACTAGTAGAAAAAAGAATGAACTCAAAATCTCTTTCTGAATAAAAATGAAAAATAATCTCGTGAGTGAAAAGTTTCTGTCTTTTTCCAGTAGGATAAAACAACCATCACCAAGACTAGTCATAAAGGTTTTACTTGGCTCAAACACAAAAACAAACACAAAAGAAACTATCATAACAGAATTATGATGGTGTGTAAGCGAAAAAACAGAAAGAAAAAGAAAAATTCGTTGGGTTGCCTCCCAACAAGCGCTATTGTTTAACGCCCTTAGCTAGGCATAGAGCGATAGAATCACGTATCGTCGTCTTTGGTGCTCAAACCATAAGTAGCCCTCATCATGGATTCATAAGGCAATCTTATTTTCTTTCTAGGAAAATGTTCCATCCCTTATTTAAAGGAAATTGAAATCTAATATTCCCTTCCTTCATATCGATGATAGCACCGATAGTCCTTAGGAAAGGTCTACCAAGAATAATAGGGCATGTAGGATTGCAATCAATGTCAAGCACAATGAAATCCACGGGTACATAGTTCCTATTTGCAATAATAAGAACATCATTGATCCTTACCATGGGTTTTTAACAGTAGAATCCGCAAGATGCAAATTAAAAGAACATTCCTCAATCTCATTAAAACCCAGAACATCACATAAAGACTTTGGAATCGAGGAAACACTAGCACCCAAATCACACTAAGCATTGCATTCATAGTTTTTGATTTTGATTTTGATAGTAGGTTCCCACTCATCATGAAGCTTTCTAGGGATATAGACTTCCAATTCAAGTTTCTCTTCAAGAGATTTTATCATAGCTTCGACGATATGATCGGTAAAGGCCTTGTTTTGGCTATAAGCGTGTGGAGAGTTCAGCATGGATTGCATCAAGGAAATGCATTCAATCAAGGAGCAACTATCATAATTGAGTTCCTTGAAATCCAAAGTAGTAATTTCATTACTACTCAAAGTTTTAATATCTTCTACTCCACTTTCAATGCTTTTAGCATCAAGATAGATGGACTCCGAATCATTGGGGCGTTTTTCAACCAAAGTGGATTCATATCCAGCCCCATCATCATTAGGTTTGAGACAAGAAAACAAAGATTCAATGGGAGTCACACCAAGCACTTTAAGATCTTCCTGATTCTTATCACGAGAACACGCCTTTTTAAGCCATTCATGTCTAGCATGAATTTGGGCGGTTCTTTCTTTGTTCTCACTCATGGAAACACGCATAGCTTTCAAAGTTTCATCCATATTGATCTTGGGAGGAGCACATCTAACTTTCAAAGCATCAATATCACTAGACATTCTATCAACGCTCCTAGCCAAATCGTCAATTTTGAGTAGTTTTTCCTCTATGGACGCATTGAAAATATTTTGTGAGTTGATAAACTCTTTGATATTACTCTCTAGATCAGAGGGTAATCTATTGTAATTTCCATGAGTATTGTTGTAGGAGTTGCCAAAGTTATTAGAGGAGTTACTAGGAAAAGGCCTAGGAACATAGTTTGCTCTAAAAGCATTGTTGTTGTCAAAATTATTCCTACCAACAAAATTAATGTCCAGGCTAGCGTTGCTACTCTCAATCAAGGAAGACAAGGGCATATCATTAGGATCTAAAGGAGCACTTCTACTAGCAACCAAATTCATTAACTCATCCATCTTAGCACTTAACGAGTTAATTTCTTCTATAGCGTGTACCTTCTTACTAGTAGGTGACCTTTCAGTGTGCCACTGAGAGTAGTTCGTCATGATATTGTCTAGGAGTTTTGTGGCTTCTCCTAACGTGATTTACATGAACGTTCCACCTGAGGTGGAGTCCAAAATATTTCTAGAAGCGAAATTCAAGCCAACGTAGAAGATTTGTATAATCATCCAAAGACTCAAGCCATGAGCGGGACAATTTCTAATCATCAATTTCATTCCCTCCCAAGATTGTGCAACATGTTCATGATCAAGTTGCTTAAAATTCATGATATCATTACGGAGAGAGATAATCTTAGCCAACCGAAAATACTTGGATATGTAAGCATCTTTGCACTTATTCCAAGAATCAATACTATTTTTGGGCAAACACGAAAACCAAGTTTTTGCTCGATCTCGCAACGAGAAGGGAAAAAGCTTCAATTCAATCACATCATTATCCACATCGATTCTTTCTTCTTTTGAATATCGCAAAGCTCAATGAAGGTATTAAGATGGGATGCGACATCTTCACTAGGAAGGCCAGAGAATTTCTCTTTCATAACAAGATTCAGCAAAGCGGCATTGATTTCGTATGAATCCGCACTAGTGGCGGGAGAAATCGGAGTACTGATAAAATCATTATTATTAGTATTCGAGAAGTCACAAAGTTTGGTATTTTCAGTCATGGTGACTTCAGCAAGCAAGCAAGCACACAAGCGAACAAAGAGCAAGTGAGAGAAAAGGGCGAACGAAAAAGGCAAACGAAGAAAAGGGCAAATATTTTTTTGTAAATTTTTGTTTTTCAGAAGTGGGGGAGAGGAAAACGAGAGGCAAAAAAAGTAAATGCAAGAGATGAGTTTGCGACACTTACGTGGATGAGTTCTTGACTTGATCCTCCTCGGCAATGGCACCAGAAATCCTTCTGCTGCTTCTGAAACAACAGCGCCAGAAATTGACACGTTGACGGAGACTTGCTTGCGTTGGTTTTTCCCTTGAAGCGGAAAGGGTGATGCAGCACAGGAGCACTAAGTATTTCCCTCAGTTTGAGAACCAAGGTATCAATCCAGTAGGAGAATCTCGTCAAGTCCAGAGTACCTGCGCAAACACAAAAGAGCTTGCACCCAACGCTATAAAGGGGTTGTCAATCCCTTCAAGATTGATTGCAAAGTGAGATCTGAAGGCGGAAAGTGCAACGAAGTAAAAGAGTAAGGCTGAGAATATGGTGTTAAGTAGACCCGGGGGGCCATAGTGTTCACTAGAGGCTTTTCTCAAAATAGCAAATATTATGGTGGGTGAACAAATTACTGTCGAGCAATTGATAGAACCGCGCAAAGTCATGACGATATCTAAGGCAATGATCATACATATAGGCATCACGTCCGAGACAAGTAGACCGATATTTTCTGCATCTAATACTATTACTGCACACATCGACCGCTATCCAGCATGCATCTGGTGTATTGAGTTCATGACGAAGAGAGTAATGCTTTAAGCAAGATGACATGATGTAGAGGGATAAACTCAAACCAATGATGAAAACCCCATCTTTTTACCCCTGATGGCAACAACACGATGCATGCCTCGCTACCCCTTCTGTCACTGGGTGAGGTTACCGCACGGTATGAACCCAAAACCAAGCACTTCTCCCATTGCAAGAATCATAGATTAAGTTGGCCAAACAAAACCCACAACTCAAAGAGAATTACAAGGATATGAAATCATGCATATAAGAGATCAGAAGAAACCCAAATAAGATTCATAGATAATATGATCATAAATCCACAATTCATCGAATCTCAACAAACACACCGCAAAAGAATATTACATCAGATAGATCTCCATGAAGATCATGGAGAACTTTGTATTGAAGATCCAAGAGAGAGAAGAATCCATCTAGCTACTAGCTATGGACCCGTAGGTCTATGGTGAACTACTGACGCATCATCGGAGAGGTCACGGTGTTGATGAAGAAGCCCTCCGTATCCGGATCCCCCCTCCGGCAGGGCAACAGAACGTGCCCAAGATGGGATCTTGTAGATGGCAACAGAGACAGAAGCTTGCGGCGGCGTAAAAGTACTTTCGATGATCTCCTGAGTTTTTCTGGATTTTTTAGGAATATATAGGCGAAAGACCTAGGACAGAGGAGGCCCAGGGAGCCCACAAACCTGGGAGGCATGGGCCCCCCGGGCCGCGGCTAGGGGGCTTGTGGGGTCCCTGGTGCCCCCCTGGCTTGGTTCCCAAGTTCCCCGATCGTCTTCTGTTTCGGAAAAAATCTTTTTGGAAGTTCCGTTCCATTTGGACTCCGTTTAAAATCCTCCTGTGAAAAGGGTCAAAAGCACGGAAAAATAGGAACTGGCACTTGGCACTGAGTTAATAAGTTAGTCCCAAAAAGATATAAAAGGCATACGAAACATCCAAAGTTTGACAAGATAATAGCATGAAACCATCAAAAATTATAGATACGTTGGAGACGTATCAAGCTGTTTGATTGCCCAATAAGCCTTATGCTCTAGCTCAAGAGGTAAATGACATGCTTTACCGTAAACCATTTTGTACGGAGACATGCCAATGCGATTCTTATAAGCAGTTTTATAAGCCCACAGTGCATCATCGAGCTTCTTAGACCAATTCTTTCTAGACCTGTTGACAGTCTTTTGCAGAATTAGTTTAATCTCTCTATTACTTAGCTCTACTTGACCACTGGACTGAGGATGATAGGGAGATGCAATTCTATGGTTGACATCATACTTAGCAAGCGTTTTACGGAAATCACCATGAATAAAATGTGAACTACCATCAGTCATTAGATATCTAGGGACTCCAAATCTGGGGAAAATAACTTCTTTAAGCATCCTGATAGAGGTGTTGTGATCAGCACTACTAGTCGGGATAGCTTCTACCCACTTAGTGACGTAATCAACACAACTAGGATATGAGTATACCCGTCAGATTTTGGAAAAGGTCCCATATAATTAGAACCCCAAACATCAAATGGTTCAATGACAAGTGAGTAGTTCATAGGCATTTCCTGACGTATACCTATATTACCTATTCTTTGACATTCGTCACAAGACAAGACAAACTTATGGGCATCCTTGAAGAGAGTGGGCCAATAGAAACCTGATTGCAATACCTTGTGTGCAGTTCTATATCCCGCATGGTGTCCTCCGTAAGCCTCGGAGTGACACTTCTGTAGGATCTGTCCCTGTTCATGTTCAGGTGCACAATGTCTAATAACACCATCTACTCCTTCCTTATAAAGGTGAGGATCATCCCAAAAGTAATGTCTCAAATCAAAGAAGAATTTCTTCTTTTGCTGGTATGTGAAACTAGGTGTTATATATTTGGCAATGATATAGTTTGCATAATCAGCATACCACGGTGTACTACGTGAAGTATTGATGACATTCAATTGCTCATTAGGAAAGCTATCATCAATAGGTTGTGGGTCATCAAGAACATTCTCCAACCTAGACAAGTTATCTGCTACTGGGTTCTCAGCACCCTTCCTGTCGACAACATGCAAATCAATTTCTTGTAGCAAGAGAACCCATCTGATAAGTCTAGGTTTAGTATCTTTCTTTTCTATGAGGTACTTAATAGCAGTGTGATCAGTGTGAATAGTGACTTTGGAATCAACTATGTAAGATCTGAACTTTTCACATGCAAACACGACTGCTAAAAATTCCTTTTCAGTAGTAGCATAGTTTCTTTGGGCACTGTCCAGAGTTTTACTAGCATAGTGAATAACATTCAACTTGTTATCAACTCTTTGTCCTAGAACAACACCAACAACATAATCACTGGCATCACACATGATTTCAAAAGGTAAGTTCAAATCAGGTGGTTGAACAATAGGCGCAGTTATCAAGGCCTTTTTAAGTATTTCGAAGGCTTTCTCACAATCATCGTCAAAAACAAAAGGAATATCCTTTTGCAGGAGATTGGTAAGAGGCCTAGAAATCTTAGAAAAGTCCTTAATGAACCTTCTATAGAAACCAGCATGACCAAGGAAACTTCTTATACCTTTGATATCTGTGGGGCATGGCATTTTCTCGATCGCATCAACTTTAGCCTTATCGACTTCAATACCTCTTTCAGAAATTTTATGTCCTAAGACGATGCCTTAATTGACCATAAAGTGGAACTTCTGCCAATTCAAGGCAATATTGGTATCTTTACATCTCTGCAAAACTCGATCAAGATTGCTGAGGCAATCATCAAAGGAAGACTTGTAAACGGAGAAGTCATCCATGAAAACCTCAACAATCTTTTCACAAAAGTCAGAGAATATAGCCATCATACATCTTTGAAAGATGGCAGGTGCATTACATAAGCCAAAAGGCATACGTCTGTAAGAAAAGGTACAGAAAGGGTAGGTGAAAGTGGTTTTCTCGTGATCAAATTGTGCAACAAGAATTTGGGAGAAACCAGAATAACCATCTAGAAAGCAGAAGTGTGTGTGTTTAGACAATCTTTCTAGCATTTGGTCGATAAAAGGCAAAGGGTAATGATCTTTCCTAGTGGCTTTATTCAATTTCCTAAAATCGATCACCATCCTATAGCCAGTAATAATCCTTTGTGGGAACAATTCATCTTTATCATTAGGGACAACGGTAATACCTCCCTTCTTAGGGACGCAATGCACCAGACTCACCCAATCACTATGAGAAACAGGATAGATAATACCTGCTTCCAGGAGCTTTAGTATTTATTTTATTACTACCTCTTTCATCTTAGGATTTAATCTCCGTTGATGATCGGCAACTGGTTTGGAATCAGGATCTGTTTTACTCTTGTGCTAGCATAGAGTGGGACTAATGCCCTTAAGATCATCAAGAGTATATCCAATAGTAGCACAGTGCTTCCTCAGAGTTTTTAGTAACTTCTTTTCTTCATGCTCGGAGAGGCTAGCACTAATAATAATAGGATATATCTCTTTTTCACCAAGATAAGCATACTTAAGAGTATCAGGCAACTGTTTGACCTCGAACACAGGATCACCCTTTGGTGGGGGTGGATCTCCAAGCAGTTCAACATGCAAATTATTATGAAGGATAGGATGTTGCTCAAAGATAACTCTATTTATCTCATCCCTTTCATCCATATGCATATCATTTTCATGCTCAAGCAAGTATTGCTCTAAAGGATCAGTAGGAGGCACGGAAATAGAAGCTAGGGAAATAATTTCATCCTTACTAGGCAACTCTTTTTCATGAGGTTGTCTACCAAACTTGGAGAAATTGAACTCATGTGACACACTGTCAAAGCCAATAGTGACAGTTTGCTTCTCACAGTCAATATGAGCATTGACGGTATTGAGGAAGGGTCTGCCAAATATGATGGGACAAAAGCTATCTTGCGTTGTAGCAAGAACAAAAAAATCAACAGGATACTTCGTTTTACCACACAAGACTTCAACATCCCTAACAATTCCCAAAGGGCAGATAGTATCTCTATTGGCAAGCTGAATAGTGACATCAATAGGTTCCATCTCAACAGGTGCAATATCGTCTTTAATTTCATCATATAAGTATTGAGGTATTGCACTAACACTAGCACCCACGTCACATAAACCATGATAACAATGATCTCCTATCTTAACAGAAACAACATGCATGCCAACAACAGGCGTATGTTTGTCTCTAGCATGTGGTTTAGCAATTCTAGCAGCATCTTCACATAAGTGAATATCATGGCCATCAACAGTGTCAGACAAGAGATCTTTGATAGTAGCAATGCTAGGTTTAACTCTAATTTGCTCAGGGGGTGTAGGTGTTCTAATATAGCCCCTACGTATCACAGTTGAAGCTTTAGAATGATCCTTTATCCTAACAGGGAAAGGTGGGTTCTCAATGTAAGCACTAGGAACAATAGGATCATTATAAGCGATGACTTTCTCTTCAACTGGATTGGGTTTAACTACATTGACTTCTAAGGGAGGATGATACCTAAACCACTTCTCTTTAGGGAGATCAATATGAGCAGCAAATGATTCACACAATGAAGCTACTATCTCAGAGTCAAGTCCATATTTAGCGCTAAAATCACAAAAAGTATTTGTTTCAACAAAGGATTTAACACAATCAAACTTGAAATTCATACCTGACTCCTTACCTTCATCAAACTCCCAATCTTCAGAGTTGCGTTTAATTCTTTCCAATAAATTCCATCTGAAGTCAATATCTCTCTTCATAAAAGAACCGGTACAAGAAGTGTCAAGCATGGTGCGATCATCATGAGAAAGCCGATCATAGAAGTTCTGAATGATAATTTCTCTCGAGCGCTCATGGTTGGGGCATGAATATAACATTGGTTTAAGCCTCCCCAAGCTTGAGCGATGCTTTATCTGTCACGAGGCCAAAAATTATAAATATAATTCCGATCACGATGTACTAGATGCATAGGATAAAACTTTTGATGAAATTCCAATTTCAACCGGTTGTAGCTCCATGATCCAGTATCATCATATAGCCTATACCATGTCAATGATTTAACCCTCAAAGATAGGGAAAGACCTTCTTCTTGACCTCATCCTTGGGCAAACCTGCAAGCTTAAATAAACCACAAACTTCATCTACATAGATTAGATGCAAGTCGGGATGTGATGTTCCATCTCGTGTAAAAGGATTAGCCAGCAGTTTCTCAAGCATACCTGAAGGAAATTCATAGAAAATATTTTCAGTAGGTGTAGAAGGTTGAGGAGCAACTCCTTGTGCTTCCGTTCGAGGTGAAGATACCCCAAACAAGCTCCTCAAAGGATTAGTTTCCATAGTGACAAGTCACAAGAAATTTCAGCACACTATATAAATGTTTCCTTACCGAATTCCACTTACCAAATGTGCTTCACTCCCCGGCAACGGTGCCAGAAAAGAGTCTTGATGACCCACAAGTATAGGGTATCTATCATAGTCCTTTCGATAAGTAAGAGTGTCGAACCCAACGAGGAGTAGAAGGATCTGACAACTGGTTTTCAGCAAGGTATTCTCTACAAGCACTGAAATTATCGGTAACAGATAGTGCTGTGAAAAGATGATTCGTAGCAAGTAGCAAGAGTAACAAAGGTGCAGCAAAGTGGCCCAATCCCTTTTGTAGCAAGGGACAAGCCTGGACAAACTCTTATAGGAGGTAAAACGCTCCCGAGGACACATGGGAATTTCTGTCAAGCTAGTTTTCATCATGTTCATATGATTCACGTTCGCTACTTTCATAATTTGATATGTGGGTGAACCGATGCTTGGGTGCTGACCTTACTTGGACAAACATCCCACTTATGATTAACCCCTCTCGCAAGCATCCTCAACTATGAAAGAAGAATTAAGACAAAGTCTAACCATAGCATTAAACTAGTGGATCCAAATCAGCCCCTTACGAAGCAACACATAAACTAGGGTTTAAGCTTCTGTCACTCTAGCAACCCATCATCTACTTACTACTTCCCAATGCCTTCCTCTAGGCCCAAATAATGGTGAAGTTTTACGTAGTCGACGTTCACATAACACCACTAGAGGAGAGACAATGTATGACACATCAAAATATCGAACGAATACCAAATTTACATGACTACTTATAGCATGACTTATCCCATGTCCCGAGGAACAAAAGTAACTACTCACAAAGAATAATAATATTCATGACCAGAGAGGTATTGAATAGCATCAAGGATCTGAACATATAATCTTCCACCAAGTAATCCAACTAGCATCAACTACAAAGAGTAATTAACACTACTAGCAACCTTACAGGTACCAATCGGAGTTGTGAGACGGAGATTGGTTACAAGAGATGAACTAGGGTTTGGAGATGAGATGGTGCTAATGAAGATGTTGATGTTGACGAGTCCCCTCCGATGAGAGGAGTGTTGGTGATGATGATGGCGACGATTTCCCCTTCCGGGAGGGAAGTTTCCCCAGCAGGACGACCCTGCCGGAGCTCTAGATTGGTTCTGCTCAAGTTCTGCCTCGTGGCGGCGGCGATTCCTCCCGAAAGCCTCCTCTTGATTTTTTCTGGAACGAAACCCTCCTTATAGCAAAAGAGGGGAGCCAGAGGGCCAACAGGGAGCCCACAAGCCCCCTAGGCCCGGCTAGAGGGGGTAGGCCGCGCCTAGCAGGCTTGTGGCCTCCTGCTGACTCCCCTGTGGTACTTCTTCGGCGCAGTATTTTTTATAAATTCCAAATAAATCCTCGTTGATTTTCACGGCTTTTGGAGTTGCGTAGAATAGGTATCTCAAACTTGCTCCTTTTTAGGCTAGAATTCCAGCTGTCGGCATTCTCCCTCTTCATGTAAACCTTGCAAAATAAGAGAGAAAATGCATAAGTATTGTACCGTGAAGTGTAATAACAGCCCATAAAGCGATAAATATCAACATAAAAGCATGATGCAAAATGGAAGTATCACCCGCGAAGCTCCGCTCGTCGATGAGGAAGCCATTGTCGTCGGAACAAAAACCCTAGGCCCCACGATCGCTCCAGCGAGGGCTGCGTAGGGGAGTGTCTGAACCAGCATCGAAGTCGATTAGGAGAAAATCTCAATGATGGCAGGGTGCCGTCGGAGTAGATAAGCCCGAAACCCTAGCCGCCGCCAGGGTCAGGTCCTTGGATATGTGATGGTTATACCTTGTGAGAGCATTTACCGGAACTTGTAAATCCGACCCTTCAAACGTTCGCGGACACACCCGGTCAGTGATCGGGTGTGTTCGTTTTGACCCCCTACGTTTTCATTTGTCCAGCCACCTCTCTCATATTTTTCCTCATATGTTTGATCACCTGCATATGATTGGTGGAGAAGATGAGAAAGAAAAAAAATGAATAAAACAAGAAAAAATATGGTCCAACGTGGGGTCGCGTCCTACATGATGGACTGACCGGGCGTGCTTTGGCGCGTCTGTGAACCCTCACATCGTCTTCATATTTGAGATAGACTAGCAAAAGGGCCCGCGCGTTGCAACGGAACCAAAAAAAATCATAATCTTCAATGATGATGACCACATTATGTTCACATATCATCGCTTGATTTTAAAATTTTGTGCACAAATACAAGAAAATATTTCTTCTTAAATCTATTCACAAGTTGAAGCAATCTTCATATTTAAAAAAATGATGGTTGTCAACAATCTTGGTATTTTAAAGAATTATTCTGAATTTGAAGATTTTTTTAGAGAACATACAATAATAATCCGATCCACCCAACCGTTAATTTTTCAAAATTCACACGGGTATATTGTCACAAAGACTTAGAAGCATTAGTGTTTAACTACATGCCATAGATCCTTCAAGAACATGTTTACCAATATGAGAACATTTTTACAATTGAGAACATGTTTTACAATTTACAAACATTTACTAAAAATCGAGAACATTTTTATATTTGGAACGACTTTTAAGTATTTTCTTTTGAATTGGCGAACAATTTTAGAATAGACGAACATATTTTCTGAAGTTGGAGGATTTTTTCTAAATTCACAAACATTTTTTGAAACACATGAAACTTTTCTGAATAAGCAAACATATTTACGGATCAGTAATCTATTTTTTAAATGCACGCACCTTGTTTTGGAATATGCAAAAATTTTACAAAAATCCCGAGCTTTTTTGAATTCCCAAACATTTTACGTTTTCGTTAACATTTTAATTCAAAATTCCTATTTTTTTAAATTGCAATTTTTTTTGTAATTCTAAATTATTTAAAGTAGAAAAAATGGAACAGAAAAATGAAAATAAAAAATGAAACTATAAAAACACGCATTAACTATTTTTCAAATTTTAGGACATTTTTAAATGTATTAACATATTTTGAATTAGAAAACATTTTTTTAAATGTCTTTAATAATTTTTAATACATGGAATTTGATTTGAAATCGTGGACTTTTTTTATGTTACAAACATTTTGTCCAAAGTTGCAAACATTTTATTGTATATGTGAACATTTTTTACAAAAACCACGAGCAATTTTTGAATTCACAAACATTTTATGTTTTTTTGAATATTTTGATTTTAAATTTCTAGTTTCTTAAAAGTTTAAGAGGTATTTGAAGTTCTAAATTATTTAAAACCGAAAATTAAAACAGAACTGGAAATAAAAATAAAAAACGGAACTAAAAAAAGCGCGACTGTGCATGGCGGCCCAAACGGGTGTGCTCCATGTTCTCCCAGCGTGGTGAGCGTAATATAGGAGGTTTCTACATGGGCCGGCCAAGTCCGAGATTTTTCGCTGCGAAATGTTCACTATTACTTACCTGTGGCATGGTGGGTAATTTATTTTAACTTCAAAGGCAATTTCCATGACGTATGGGCAGAAACACTCCGTCTTTTAATAGTAGGTATAGATATGAGGGATGTTGGTCAGTCCGGACGTTTGAGATGAGTATGAGGGATCCGCCAAATCGATTTTTTGTGACCGGTAAGTGATCGAACGGGCTTCCCGATCATTTGAGACGAGTTTGAGGGGTCCGGCTGTATATGCTGTGAGTGTATAGGTTTATGGGAGTCCGAGCGTTCGTCTAAGAGCATCCCCACTCGTTGCCCCCCCCCCCCCCCCCGAGGAGGCACTTTTTCAGCCGGTTGGGGTCAAGCCGGCAAAAAAATTGGCATGGAGGGGGGAGTTTACCAGCCATGCCCCCACCCTAACACTAGAAGACAAGAGAGATGAGAGGAAAAATAGATGAAGTGGGCGAGAGGCATGCACATGGATGGGCCTCTTGGATGCAAGAGAGAGAGAGGAGAGAGGAAGTGGGAGGCTGGCAGTGGGCATGTTGCATGCAAATAATAGCGTCGACGCTCCCGGGCGTGTCCCGACGCGCTGGATTCGGCTTGGGACCGTCGTGGGTAATTTGGGCTCTAACCGGCGAAAAACGGGCTTCTGGGAACGTGACTGGGGCGTTTTTGGCCCACCGGCAACAAAAATGGCTTAGGAGGGGCGTGTTGGGGGCATAGTTGGAGATGGTCTAAACTAACCGTGTAGGCACGGCGTGTTGTCTCGTTTGACGAAAAGCGGCTTGATTTTTTTCTAGATCAAGTGGCTTCAGTTCTCTCCCCACTCTACAACTCTCTTAAGAATTGAAAAGGTTTAACTCTCTTTATTCCCGAGCTTGAGAGAGCCCTACATCATCTTTGCCGTCAACCTCGACAACTTGCTAAAAGTATGTCAAACAACCGTTATTTTAGCCTATAACATGTATATGTATTGTTTTGTATGGTAGATCGACGAAAATGGCTTCTAACCGGTGAAATAAGAGTTCACATTATCACATAACTTGATTGAGATTCAACTTATTGAATTAGTAGATCTGTTGAAATAAATGAATGCAACACGAGTGAGTGCCATGGAAAAATCAATCAGGCTTAGTTTAGTAGAGTTAATTTTTCAAAACTGCAGTAATCTAGAACATTCTGTTAGTTTGGGTGAACGATATATTTAAAACCGATAATGTAAAACCTCAATATTCCAATATCCGAGTCATGCATACTTCACTTTGTGAAACTAGTATGGTTTAGAAAAAAAACTCTTTTTAATATACTGCAAAAATACTAGAGTATTGGAGATACTACAAATACAACGATTTATTAGAAATGTGGTACTACGATTAGAATGTGGTATTTATTGATACCTAACATATAATATTTTTTAGAAACTACGATTTCTAATCAAACCAGATATTCCTAAAAAAGCTATAAAAATACTTAGCTAATAAATGCAACCTCAATATTTCAATTCTTAGACAATAAATATTCAATTTTGTGTACACCATGGTTTTTATAACTTTGGTTTAGAAAGAAAAGAAAAGGTGAAAACCACTTTCTCAAATACTAAAATGTATGGTATTGCGAGGTGAGCCTAACTCAGATGTTACCATTCTTTATGGTGGAACCGGTCGACTAGGGTTCAAGACCTAGACTCTGCACTAGTGCCCGTTTTTTATGGATTTACTTAAGGCTTTCTGAAATTTTTCATGTAGTGGGAGGTGACGTTCATGTCACTACGAACATGCCCATGATGCCTCTATGAATATTTTTTGAATGATGGCAAAGGAGCCAGACTTTGAATTAAGAAACCATCAACCGGTTAGGAACTACATCGGGCTACAACTTCAACTACCAACAAAAGAAAAGAAAACGACTGATACAAAGTGCTAAGAAACCGTTCAAAGGCTATGGCAACCCAAGCAAACTAAAACTAAAATGAAACACATCTTGAGGCACCGAAACCATCATATATGTAAGAAACACCACCAAAGGAGCCACCCAACACTAGGGAGAGGTACCAGCGAACTAGGGACATGCTCCTGGACACTCCACAAAAAAACCATCGCAGCCTTAAGCCCTCCGTGTCTGTCGCCGAAGAGGACCCCTGCCTCTCGTCTTGGCTCGAAGGACGCCGCACCATCGTCACGAACATATGTTCACCCTAGAAGCGGAGAAGCCAAAGGAAGGCAAATAACTTGGGGAGACACCAGTTGAGCCGCCCTACACACTAAAAGACCTCCACACTAGTCGGGCAACACCATCGCCATTGCACTGAAGATGCAAACTGCTGAAAGAGCATGCAAACCTGGTAAGACACAACAAGGAAGATCTGTGGGATCAGTAAAAGGGATGTCTAGAGGGGGTGGGGTAATTAGACTACTTGACCAAATAAAAACTTAGCATTTTCCCAATTTTAGTTGTGGGCAAGTTTTCGCAATTGTAGCAAGTCAAACACCCTACACATGAAGTCTAAGAGTATAGCAACGGAAATTAAATACATGCACATGTAAACAGAGTGTGGGGATAGGAAGATCAAACGCAAAGATTGACACGGAGATTTTTGGCGTGGTTCCGATAGGTGGTGCTATCGTATGTCCACGTTGATGCAGACTTCAACCCACATAGGGTAACGGACAAGCGAGTCCATGGAGTGGTCAATCCGCGAAGGGTCCACGGAGAAGCAACCTTGTCTATTCCATCATGGCTTACGTCCACGAAGGACTAGCCTCACTCGGGGTAGATTGTCACGAAGTAGGCGATCTCCTTGCCCTTACAAACTTCTTGGTTCAACTCCATAACAAAAGTAGGAGGCTTCCAAGCGGCACCAAACAAATCTAGGAGACACCACTCTCGAAAAGGTAATAGATGTGGTAGTATGATGAACTCCTTGGTCTTGTGCTTCAAAAGATAGTCTCCTCAACACTCAATCACTCTCTCACAGATTTAGCTTGTGTAGAAGACATTGATTGGGTGGAAAGAAACTTGGGGAGGCTAGAAATCAAGATTTATATGGTAGGAATGGAATATCTTGATCTCAACACATGAGTAGGTGGCTCTCTCTCAGAAAAATGGATGGGGCAAGTGTTTGTTCGGTCTGAGTGCTTGATGTCAACTGTTCTTCCCCTTTGCAACGACACCAGAAGAATGTTGTTAGCACTCTCCGGCAATCGAAACTAGAAGAATGTTGTTGACGCCCACCAGCGTGTGGGATCGTAGCAGTTTTCGAGGGTAGAGTATTCAACCCAAATTTGTTGGTTCACACGATGGGAGGTGAGAGAATACTCTCAAGTATTAGCAGCTGAATATGTCAGATTCAACTACACCTGAAAGATTAGTATCTGCAAGCAAAGTAGTAACATCAAAGTAGTAACGGCAGTGGCAAGGAACAGCGGTAGTGACAACAGAGCAAGACAAGTAACAACGGTAGCAACAGTAGTAGCAGCAGCAGAGCAAGACAAGTAACAGCAGTAGCAACAGTACTAGTAGCAGCAGAGCAAGACAAGTAACAACAGTAGTAGGACAAACTCGTAGGCAATGGGTCGGTGATTTGTTTGGAGTATATTCATCATGCAACAGCTATAACACGGAGAGATATGTGGCTAGCTCCCGTTCATCAATGTGATGTAGGCATGCATTCCGTGTGTCGTCATACGTGCTTAGGGAAAAGAACTTGCATGGCATCTATTGTCCATCCCTCCCGTGGCAACGGGGTCCAAAAGGAAACTACGAGATATTAAGGTTCTCCTTTTAATAAAGAACCAGACCAACGCATTAGCACTTGGTGAACACATGAACTCCTCAAACTATGGTCATCACCGGGAGTGGTTCCGGTTATTGTCACTCTGGGGTTGCCGGATCATAACACATAGTAGGTAACTACAACTTGCAAGATCGGATCTAAAACACACATATATTGGTGACAACATAATAATTTTAGATCTGAAATCATGGCACTCGGGCCCTAGTGACAAGCATTAAGCATGGCAAAGTAGTAGCAACATCAATCTCAGAACATAGTGGATACTAGGGATCAATCCCCATCAAAACTAACTCGATTACATGATAGATCTCATCCTACTCATCACCGCCCAGCGAGCCTACGAATAGATTACTCACGAACGACGAAGAGCTTCATGGAATTGGAGAGGGAAGAAGGTTGATGATGACGATGGCGACGATTTCCCCTCTCCGGAGCCCAAGACGGACTCCAGATCTGCCCTCCATATGAAGAACAAGTCATCGTAAACGCGATGAAAACTTCTCTCTTTATTTTTTCTGGGACGAAAGGGGACTTATAGACCTGAGGTTGGGGGCGACAGAGCTGTGTGGGCCCCACAAGCCTGCCCACCGCCACCAGGGGGTGGTGGCGGAGCGAGGGTTTGTGGCCCACTGGCCCACCCCCTCAGGTGGAACTTGGCGCAAATATTTTTTATATTTTCCAAAACTGCTCCCCGTAAATTTTCAGGACGTTAGGAGAACTTTGATTTCTGCACAAAATAACACCAAGGAAATTCTGCTGAAAACAACGTCAGTCCAGGTTAGTTCCATTCAAATCATGCAAATTAGAGTCCAAAACAAGGGCAAAAGAGTTTGGAAAAGTAGATACGATGGAGACGTATCAACTCCCCCAAGCTTAAAACCTTGCTTGTCCTCAAGCAACTCAGTTGACAAACTGAGAGAGAAAGAAAATTTTGACAAACTCTATTTGATCTTGTTGTTGCAACTATGTCTAACTCATAACCAGAATTTCAGCAAGATCACAAGTTAACCACATAAGCAAATGACGCAAAGGTCTCACGATAAACTAATATCAATCTGGGGGGAGTCTTGTTTTACAGTTATGTTTTCGATTTAAGCGTGGAACTGGGCATTCCAATTACCGACCCCTTTCTCATGAATGAGTGTGAATAAACACAGGTCGAGGATAACACTCCTAGCATGGAAGATATCAATAGCCCCCTGTCACCACATGAGCGGTTCGGGCATGCAAAACAGATTATTTCTTGAAGGTTTAGAGAGTGGCACATGCAAATTTACTTGGAACGGCAGGTAGATACCGCAAATAGGTAGGTATGCTGGACTCTCATGGAAAAACTTTTGGGTTTATGGAAGTGGATGCACAAGCAGTATTCTGCTTAGTACAAGTGAAGGCTAGGAAAAGACTGGGAAGCGACCAACTAGAGAGCGACAACAGTCATCAAGATGCAATGAGTTTAACTAACATTGAATGCAAGCATGAACATGATATAAATCACCATGAACACGAACATCATAGAGGCTATGTTGATTTTGTTTCAACTACATGCATGAACATGCGCCAAGTCAAGCCACTTGAAACATTCAAAGGAGAATACCATCCTATCATACTACATCATAGTCATCTCAAAATCTATGTTGGCATTCAAGACAAACCATTATAAGCTCTCAGCTAAATAAGCATGACATCAGAGACTATGATCTCTAAGTTGTCATTGCAAACATGGTTCTCTCACAACAAAGCTAAATCTAGGTCGACAAGCTAGTCATATTTACAAAAACAAAATAGATAGAGTTCATACCAGCTTTTCAGTCTCAGTCACTTCATCATATATCATCATTGTTGCCTTTCATTTGCACGATCGAACGATGTGAACAATAATAAGCGCATTGGACTAAGCTGAATCTGCAGGCAAACACAAAGGAGAAGACAAAGTAATATGGCTCTTTGAAAGCTAAACAGGTAAGCATGTAAGAACCAATAAACATTGTAACCAATATCTTCTACCTTGACACAAAGAAAAAGAAAACTATTTACACGGGAAAGCTCCCAACAAGCAAAAGAAGAACGAAAAATCCTTTTGGGTTTTCTCAAAAGGACACAAAACAAGAAAACAAAAATAAACTAGCATGGATAATAAAGTGGCAAAGTGTAAACACCGACTAACAAGGTGAAAGCATAAGCATGAATGTAAAGTCGGTGAGAACACGTACCCCCCCAAGCTTAGGCTTTTGGCCTAGCTTGGTCTACTCCCAAGGTGGGAAATAACCAGCTCCAGGATACTCCGGAGCAGACTGTGGATGCTACTGCTGTGTGAGCTCCTCTGGCTCCCAGTGATAAACTGGCGTCTGGTACTCGGCTGGCGGCTCGGGCACGGGCGCATGTGGTTGGGCCAAGCCCCAATATGCGTAGATGTCCGCGGGCATAGTAGTGTACCTGCCTGCATGAAGATCGAACAAAGAAGGAGCAGGCAAAGTAATAGTCTCTCGAGTACCCTGACTAAAGACCAGGTTATAAATCATCCGTCTACTAGCATCTCTATCCAGAAAATCATGGCGAACCATGCAGTCATAATCCAGATATTACTCAGGGAGAAGCATCTCTCCTTCCTCTCCCAGTCTAATGGGTATCTCAAAGTGTCTCGCAAGACGGGTAGCATAGATTCCTCCATAGACAACACCTTTAGAACGGTTCAGGTTCAACCGTTGAGCTACTATAGCGCCCAAGCTATAAGTCTTATCGTTATAAAGGCCTTCGCGCAAAACCGCAAGGTCTACAGAACTAAGTGATCCAGCCTCCCCACGGCCAATCAAACATTTTCCCACAAATAGTGAGAAGTACCGAAGCACAGGAAAATGTATGCTAGCAATTCTAGCGCGAGACACTGCTCTCTCCTCGCCAACAACAATAGAACCAATGAAATCCTCCAAGTCCCGTGGACGAGGGTCATAGATATCCCCAACATAAGGTAATTTGCATACATTGCAAAAATACTGCAACGTCATGCACTGGGAGACATCGTATATCATGAACTCAACCATGGGAGGATTCTTCCTCGGATAAAAGTTGAAGCTTTGAACGAAAATATTGGTGAGGAGGAGGTATTGTGGGCACTTATCTTCAACGAACGTAGTCAGACCTCCGTTCTCCACCAAGTAATAAAAGTCTTCATAAAGTCCGGCGGCGCGCAAAAATTCATCACTTGGCCACTCGCACGCTCGAACTTCTGTGACTCGAGGGACTACGTACTTGGGGTGGTTCTTCTCATCCTCCTTGGGGTAACGGCTTGAAGAGCCTCTCAAGAACCTCCTCATCTTTTCCTTTTTCTAGCTCTGAAAAATTCTGAAATTTTTAGAGACTTCGAAAGAAAAGTGAATAAGGATTAACCCAACTTGTAGCAACTACTCCTACTAGTGCCTAGAGACCGTATCACGCGCTAAAACTACTTGGAACCGGCTAAAATCAACATTTCTAGCTCAAGAACAGGGTCACCAAGGTAGCAAGAATGCGCGAAGGATAAAGCACTAGAGCAAAAACTAATTGGACCAATGGAGGAGTCACTTACCAAGGAGTAATTTCCCCAAAACGGTTCAGAGAATGGTGCTTTGAGCAAGGAGATCGAAAATCACAGCCAAATGAGCAAGAATAGGGGTTTGAGCTGCGAAGCAATTTTTTCTGGAGGTGCAAGAAGAGGCCGAGAGCTGTAATGAGTGGAGGGGGTGCCTGTGGGCCCCACAAGCTTGCACCCCGCCACCAGGGGGGTAGGTGGCGATGGCAGGGCTTGGGGCCCACTGGTCTGGCCCCCAGGCCATCTCTCAGGCCCAGTAATTTTCAAAAATTCCAGAAAAAATCATACTAAATTTTTAGGACCATCAGAGAACTTCTATTTTCGAGGTATTTTTCTTCGGGATGCTAAAACAGAAAACAGGAAAAACTAAACTAATTCTATCATTTTTCTTCTAAGCAAAAGAAAGTGAAAGCTCGAAATAGAGGTATGTGAATCTTTGATTCATCCGTTTCATGGTCATCGAAAGAAATCCGTCAATGGGGTTGATCAAGTCCTCATGAAAAAACCTTCTTGAATCGCAAGAGAGAATGGAGAATTTTCAAATAGCCACTAAGTCACCTCAATGGGGATATGTATCTCCCCAACAAGCAAATCATACTTCATCTTGACACGAGGAATAGGGCATTCAAAGCTCCCAATGAGAATCGAAGAAGCCTTTTCGATAGCATTGATGCAATGTACTTGATATTGTTTCTTCGGAAAGTGCACGGTGTGCTCATTACCGTTGACCTGGAAAGTGGCATTGCCTTTGTTGCAATCTATAACAGCCCCTGCGGTGTTTAAAAAGGGTCTTCCGAGGATGACAACCATGGCATCGTCCTCAGGAATATCCAAGATAACAAAGTCTGTTAAGATAGTGGTGTTAGCAACCACAACAGGCACATCCTCGCAAATGCCGATAGGGAAAGCAGTTGATTTGTCGGCCATTTGCAGAGAAATTTTAGTGGGTGTCAACTTATCCAATTCAAGTCTACGATAAAGAGAGAGCGGCATAACACTAACACCGGCTCCAAGGTTACATAAGGCAGTTCTTACATAGTTTCCTTTAATGGAACAAGGTATAGTGGGCACTCCGGGATCACCAAGTTTCTTAGGAGTTCCACCTTTGAAAGTATAATTGGCAAGCATGGTGGAGATCTCAAGATCTGGTATCTTCCGTTTATTAGTCACGATATCTTTCATGTACTTGGCATACAGAGACATCTTGAGCATATCAGTTAACGCATCTGCAGAAAGACGGGTCTTATCATCTCAACGAAGCGCTCAAAATCCTCATCATCCTTTTTCTTGGATGGATTAGGAGGAAAGGGCATAGATCTCTGAACCCATGGCTCCCTTTCTTTACAATGCTTCCTAGCAGTGAAGTCATTCTTATCGTATTTCTTTGGTTGTGGGTTACCAAGATTAACCGTCGGTTCAATCTCCACATCCTCATCATTGCTAGGTTGAGCATTATTATGAACATCACTGTCCATATTGTCACCAGGTTCATGTTCATCACCATATCGTGTTTCTGCATCAGACGCAGAAATATCATTAGGTTCTTCACGTGTGACAGTATTTGGTGAACTGGCATGCATGCTTCTATCATCGTTCTTCTTCTCCTTAGGATGACTAGGTGGATTAGCATTGATTCCTTGAGAATCTTGATCAATTCTCTTAGGATGACCTTCAGGATACAAAGGTTCCTGAGTCATTTTGCCTCCTCTAGTAATTGTCATTTAATTCATTGAGCAGGTCATTCTGAGCTTTAAGTACTTGTTCTACCTGAGTAGTAATCATAGAGGCATGTTTACTCAGAAGCTTCAGATCATTGACATTTCTGTCTACACAAGCACTTAAATGGCTAAGCATACGAGTACTTTGTTCCAAATGTCTACTAACATAATCATTGAAACTCTGTTGTTTGGCAACAAAGTTATCAAATTCATCAAACCATAGGCTAGCAGGTTTGTCAAAAGGAATATCACTCTCATCAAACCTACGCAGAGAATTCACTTCTACTACCTGTATCGGGTTATCGAGACCATGGATCTCTTTGATAGGTGGTAGATTTTTGACATCTTTAGATCTAATGCCTTTCTCTTGCATAGATTTCTTGGCTTCTTGCATATCTTCGGGACTGAGGAATAGAATACCTCTTTTATTCGGAGTTGGCTTAGGAGGTGGTTTGGGAATAGTCCAGGCATTATCGTTGATGAAGATGTTATTCAGTAGGGTCTCAGTTTGTTCCCTAAAAACACAACCGGCACAACTATCTAGGTGGTCTCTAGAGGCATCGGTAAGTCCGTTATAGAGGATATCAAGTATCTCGTTCTTCTTAAGAGGGTGATCAAGCAAAGCATTTTGTAGCTGGAGGAGCCTCCCCCAAGCTTGTGGAAGACTCTCTTCTTGGAGTTGAGCAAAGTTGTATATTTCCTGCAAGGCAGCTTGCTTCTTATGGGCAGGGAAATATTTCTCACAGAAGTAATAGACCATCTCCTGGGGACTACTCACACATCCAGGAGCAAGAGAGGTGAACCAGGCTTTAGCATCATCCTTTAGAGAGAAAGGAAACAACTTAAGGATATAGTAGTGGCGGATCTTCTCCTCATTAGTGAAAAGGTTGGCTATATCGTGTAGTTTGGCAAGATGGGCTATGACCGTCTCAGACTCATAACCATGAAAATGATCATATTCGACTAGAGAGATTATCTCAGGATCGACAGAGAATTCATAATCCTTATCGGTGATAAAGATAGGTGAAGTGGCAAACTTTGGGTCATATTTCATCCTAGCTTCCCGAGATTTTTCCTTCCACTTGAGAAGTAATTTCTCAGCGTCATAGGCATCCTTACACGCAAGAAAATCCTCAGCTATCTATCCCTCCATAACGTAACGCTCAGGTATATCAGGCAATTCATATCTAGGAGAGTTAGATCTAGCAAGAGCAAAAGCAGGTTCTATCTCAATAGTATCGGTAGTTTCAGAAGCATCACGAGCATTGGCAGTAACTCTAGCAATATGAGCATCAAGGAATACCCCTAGTGGAACATCGGGCAAAGTAGTATCTCTAGCAGTATCAAGCATAACATCATTAGGCAAAATAGCATCTCTAGCATCATCAGGCAAAGCAGTATCAAGCATAGCATCTCTAGCAGTATCAAGCATAGTATCAAGCATAGCATCATCAGGCATAGTATCAAGCATAGCATCTCTAGCATCATCACGCAAAGCAGTATCAAGCATAGCATCTCTAGCAGTAGCATCATAAGCATCATCAAGCACAATATCAAGCATAGCATCTCTAGCAGTAGCATCATAAGCATCATCAAGCTCAGTATCAAGCATAGCATCTCTAGCAGTAGCATCATAAGCATCATCAAGCACAGTATCAAGCATAGCATCTCTAGCAGTAGCATCATAAGCATCATCAAGCACAGGCGACATATCAAGATTTCTAGCAATAGGTGATGTCGCAAACTTACTCATAACTGAAGGTGAATCAAGTGCAGAGCTAGATGACAATTCCTTACCTCCCCTCGTAGTTGAGGGCAAGACTTTGGTCTTCGGATCCTTTAGATTCTTGATAGTGATCAGCAGATATAAATCCCAAGTGACTCAGAGAATATAGCAATACCTCCCCGGCAACGGCGCCAGAAAAATGCTTGATGTCAACTGTTTTTCCCCTTTGCAACGGCACCAGAAGAATGTTGTTAGCACTCTCCGGCAATCGAAACTAGAAGAATGTTGTTGACGCCCACCAGCGCGTGGGATCGTAGCAGTTTTTGAGGGTAGAGTATTCAACCCAAATTTGTTGGTTCGCACGATGGGAGGTGAGAGAATACTCTCAAGTATTAGCAGCTGAATATGTCAGATTCAACCACACCTGAAAGATTAGTATCTGCAAGGAAAGTAGTAACATCAAAGTAGCGAGTAACGGCAGTGGCAAGGAACAACGGTAGTGACAGTAGAGCAAGACAAGTAACAACAGTAGCAACAGTAGTAGCAGCAGCAGAGCAAGACGGGTAACAGCAGTAGCAACAGTAGTAGCAGCAGCAGAGCAAGACAAGTAACAACAGTAGTAGGACAAACTCGTAGGCAATGGGTCGGTGATTTGTTTGGATGATATTCATCATGCAACATCTATAACACGGAGATATATGTGGCTAGCTCCCGTTCGTCAATGTGATGTAGGCATGCATTCCTCGTGTCGTCATACGTGCTTAGGGAAAAGAACTTGCATGACATCTATTGTCCATCCCTCCCGTGGCAAAGGGGTCCAAAAGGAAACTACGAGATATTAAGGTTCTCCTTTTAATAAAGAACCGGACCAACGCATTAGCACTTGGTGAACACATGAACTCCTCAAACTATGGTCATCACGGGAGTGGTTCCAGTTATTGTCACTCCGGGGTTGCCGGATCATAACACACAGTAGGTAACTACAACTTGCAAGATCGGATCTAAAACACACATATATTGGTGACAACATAATAATTTCAGATGTGAAATCATGGCACTCGGGCCCTAGTGACAAGCATTAAGCATCGCAAAGTAGTAGCAACATCAATCTGAGAACATAGTGGATACTAGGGATCAATCCCCATGAAAACTAACTCGATTACATGATAGATCTCATCCTACTCATCACCGCCCAGCGAGCCTACGAATAGATTACTCATGAACGACGAAGAGCTTCATGGAACTGGAGAGGGAAGAAGGTTGATGATGAAAATGGCGACGATTTCCCCTCTCCGGAGCCCAAGACAGACTCCAGATCTGCCCTCCAGATGAAGAACAGGTGGTGTCGGCGCCTCCGTATCGTAAACACGAAGAAAACTTCTCTTTTTATTTTTTCTAGGATGAAAGGGGACTTATAGACCTGAGGTTGGGGGCGGCAGAGCCGTGTGGGCCCCACAAGCCTGCCCACCGCCACCAGGGGGGTGGTGGCGGAGCCAGGGCTTGTGGCCCACTGGCCCACCCCCTCACGTGGAACTGGGCGCAGATATTTTTTATATTTTCCAAAACTGCTCCCCGTAAATTTTCAGGACGTTTGGAGAACTTTGATTTCTGCACAAAAATAACACCAAGGCAATTCTGCTGAAAACAGCGTCAGTCCAGGTTAGTTCCATTCAAATCATGCAAATTAGAGTCCAAAACAAGGGCAAAACAGTTTGGAAAAGTAGATACGATGGAGACGTATCAGTGCTTCCTTTGCAAATGAGAGGAGGTGGAGGGGTATATATAGGCATCTACAAAAATCCAAATGTTAAAACATTATTGCCCAACTCGGTGAAATCGAAGTAAAACTCGGTTGTGCCGATTAGTGCAAAATGTGGCAACTTTCGGTGTTTTGGTGAGACCAATATATGAATCTCGGTGGGTCCAATTTTGGCTGGCCTAGGCAGTCACCAGACTCGGTGGCACCGATTCCTAAAATCGGAAATTCCGGTTCTTAGAAACAAGTAGATAGATTGTTGTTCACTCATTCTCGGTTAGCGAAAGCAGACTTGGTGTCACGAGAAGCTAGAGTTTGGAATAGGATCTGTCTAAGACAAAACTCGGTAGGGCCGAGCAGAATTTGTTGGTGGCACAAAATTTTGGATATTTAGGATATTGGGCAGAATATTTGGGGAAGAATATCATGAATATTTTTGGTGTCTAACTCTAAGCACTTGAGAAATTAGATCATCATGGTCACCAAATCCCCTTTTCAACATTATTGTCTTTCCTATGGACTCAAGTGTGTTTTCTCACAAAATATAAAATGTAGTGTCTTGAAGCTTGGCCAATCCTATTCCTTTTCTTCATTGGGGCTTCTCCTCACAACCCATAGCCATTACTCTCTATGGACTATATCTGAAATAAACTAGGTAAAAGTATTAGTCCAAGAGACAATGTATGTTGTCATGAATTATCAAAACCTCTAAGGGGTATATGTGCTTTCAATCTCCCCATTTTGGTAATTGATAACAACATACAATCAAAACTTCAAAAAAAGATAGGCAGTAAAGTATGACAACTTTGAGAGACACATGACTAAGACATGCTCCCCCTTGAATGTTTGTAATCCTTTTTAAAGGATATTTGCATTGGACTACAAGGTCACACACATAGTAGAAGGGATAAGACAAGTCATGTGAATCTTGGCTATATGCATCAAACATACGTGAATTAAAAGTCTCCATGTTCAGGACTCACTCTTGCAAACAGTATGTGCAAGATACAAGAGATCATCATGGACAAGGATATGATGCATATACTTACCTTGGAGTTCTTGAGCATCTTAACACTAGGAACACACTTGAGGTAACAATTGTTAGATAACACATGAGTATTCTATTGTAAGGATACAAAGAGCTTCAATAGTACCAAGACATGGAAGACATATTGATAATAGGATTTGATGATAGATATTTCCCCTCCTATTTGTTTGGATAGATATGTATCCAAGAACATTTAAAAAAGTCTCCCCTAAGTATGAATATGTAGGTTTTCCTCTCCCCCTGACTCATAGCATGTAGATATTGGGAGTAGGTAGAGTGAGACAAGTCCAATACAAAAAGCTTTGATAAGCATGTGGATATTTGCCTTCTTTTAGTTCTTCTCCTTTGTGTAAACATAAGCTTTGTTATCTCTCCCTTAAAGATTTCTCCCCCTTTGATATCTCTCCCACTTAAGGATTTCTTCCCCTTCAAGCATAACTTTGATATTTCTCCCCCTTTTGCATTAATTTCCAAAAATGTCAAAGCGTAAGGGTTCGTTGAGAGTAAGGATCCTAGATATTTCTTCCTTTGGTATAGATAAGGGTTCCTTGATATTTCTCCTCCTTTTAGTAGGGATCCTATATGTTTCTCTCGCTTTTGATATTCCCTCAAGAAAATGGTTGACATAAAGGCAAAGAACTCAAGTAGTATCAAAATTTGGAGTATCCGAGGCAAAACAATTTGGTAGAACCAAGAATGATCTTAGGCCTGTGGGAGAAATCGGTATGACCGATTTTCCCACTTCGGAGGGACTGAGTTGAAAATGGAAACTTAACTACTTGAAAATATGGGGTCTCTATTATCACATGAAAATCCTTCTTCGCCATTTTGACAATAAAGATTCTTAGATATTTTGGCCAAAGCTCTCAAAAAGTATTCAAATGATTTTCAAGTAATATTCAAAAGATTTACAATGAATTTTCACAACTAGATGAGAATTGAATGGTTCCAAGATAGCATGCAACAAAAATATGAACCATACAAGCAATTTCATTTAGATGTTGGTCGGTGACTAGGTCACCTATATTAGAGTATATTGACTTAAGGAGGCAAATAAGAATGCTTGATCATAGGTCATACTCATCGTTAAGCTCAGAATGGGGTTACCATTTTTCGTTAAGCATTTTAATGTCTTCATTTCACTTGAGTTGCTTTACCTCATGACTTGGTGTAAATCTTTATCAAGGATATGAGTACATACCTATGAGAGATATTGATGACGTAACATGTAGGTGAACTTGTTATGGATGCTCAATGTTGATGATGACCATCTTGAATTTGGAGCAATCCTTAATGTTTCGGTTCACTTTTCACCTACATACACTATTAGGGAAAAGTTTATAGGTAGAATGTTACTAATAGCATCGGTTATGGTCCAAGCGCTACTCCTAAGTACCAGTAGAGCGCATAAAAAAGGCGCTACTGGTACTATTTACCAGTAGCGCTTGGTGGGCCTAAGCACACTACTGCTAAGTGGGCCAAAGGGTACCCCAGGGTCAGCATAAATTAGCAGCGCTCCCATAAAAACAAGCGCTACATCTACTAGTGTATCTCTAGCGTGTTTCCTTCAAAGGGCGCTACAAATATGTTTCTACGAATAAGCTTGTGGGTCCAACTTATCAACAACGCTTGTATACGAGAAGCGCTACTGCTAGTTACACTATCAGTAGCGTGTTTCTCCGAAAAGGTGCCAGTGCTAATTTCCTACAGTTACACTGGTGGGCCCCAGTTAATAGCATCATGTGGTAGGAAGCGACACTACTGCTAGTGTATCTAGGAGTAGCGCGTTTCCCTACCAGCGCTACTCCTATGGTCGCTAGCCACAAAATATCTACCAGCTTTTCTCCACCTCCTCTTCTTCTCCCTTCCTTCTTCCCCACCTCCTCTTCTTCTTCCTTCAATGCTCCCCCTCCTCCCTCTCTCTTCTTTGCCCCTCCATCACCCCCATTAATGCCCTCCCTCCCCCTCTCATCTCTTTATTTGCCCTCCACCAGCATCTCCATTAATTAATGACCTAACCTCCCCTCTCTTTAATATTTTAGACCTCCACTAGCTAGCTTGTTCTCCCTCTCTCTCCCTCCCTAGTTAGAGCTATATATCTAGTTACCTCACTATCTAGATCTACTAGATAATTAAGAAAGAGAGTTGTATATATATATCTTCCTATCAGCTGGCTTTATCTCTCCCGACATAGGTGAGGAAAAAGAAGATATAACGTGTAAGAATGGAAATATGTGTATGTGTTTGTGCGCGCACGCGATAGGACCGAGCTATGTGATTGCGTGTGTGGCATGTGTGAGTTGCCTATATTGTGTATTTGTTGAAATGTGCGTGACATGAGTTGTCTATGTTTTTCCGAAATGTTGATTCATTTTCTTTTTGGTGAATTTTGGGCAAACTTGACATGTCCCATGTTTAGGGAAGGTCATGTCAAATTTTTGTATGAATTTGTTGCATGCATGTGTACGTGGTTACAATTGTTTGGCATCGCACATGCAATCATGAAGGCCAATGTAAGAAAGGTGGAAAGATACTAGCAATCCGAAGTGGACAACATGTATGAAAACAAACGGATGGAGGTTTTATGTCCTTGTTGTAGATGCAAACATAGATTATGGCTCAACCCCTTTAAGGCTAGAAAATCCAAGGCGCACTTGCTCATGCATGGTTTCATGGATAGACATACTCGATGGATAAGTGAAGACGATGATGATGGGATGTCGATGGGGAAGGCAATAACAACATGGGCCCAGACGAAGATATGATAAAAAATGGGCCCGAAGAAGAGGGCGTAGGAAATGGCGCCGTATATGGCGCATCAGAGGCCGGACCTGACAAAGAAGTAGCCGGACATGAAGGAGAAGACACACACATGCCTCAGTCTTTGTCGATACTAAGTTCGGCCAAGCGGGACACGCATGTTCGAGGACTGCTTCGCAAGAGGATGGCTAGCAACATAGTGTTGGAAATATGCCCTAGAGGTAATGATAAAATAGTTATTACTATATTTCCTGTTACAAGATAATTGTTTATTATCCATGTTATAATTGTATTGAATGAAAACATAGATACATGTGTGGATACATAGACAAAACAATGTCCCTAGCAAGCCTCTAGTTGGCTAGCCAGTTGATCAATGATAGTCAAGGTTTTCTGAGTATATGCAAGTGTTGTCACTTGATAACTGGATCACATCATTAGGAGAATCATGTGATGGACTAGACCCAAACTATGAACATAGCATGTTGATCGTGTCATTTTGTTGCTATTATTTTCTGCGTGTCAAGTATTTATTCCGATGACCATGAGATCATATAACTCACTGGCACCAGAGGAATACCTTGTGTATATCAAACGTCGAAACGTAACTCGGTGACTATAAAGGTGCTCTATAGGTATCTCCGAAGGTGTGCGTTGAGTTAGTATGGATCAAGACTGGGATTTGTCACTCCGTGTGATGGAGAGGTATCTTGCGGCCCACTCGGTAATACAACATCACACACAAGCCTTGCAAGCAATACGAGTAAAGAGACTTTCCGATAACGAGATTGAAATAGGTATACAGATACCGACGATCGAATCTTGGGCAAGTAACATACCGAAGGATAAAGGGAAAGACATACGGGATTATATGAATCCTTGGCATTGAGGTTCAACCGATAAGATCTTCGGATAATATGTAGGATCCAATATGGGCATCCTGGTCCCGCTATTGGATATTGACCGAGGAGTGTCTTGGGTCATGTCTACATGGTTCTTGAACCCGCAAGGTCTGCACACTTAAGGTTCGATGATGTTTTAGTATAATTGAGTTGTATGTGTGGTTACCGAATGTTGTTCGGAGTCCCGGATGAGATCACGGACGTAACGAGGGTTTCCGGAATGGTCCGGAAACGAAGATTGATATATAGGATGGTTTCATTTGGTCACCGGAAAGGTTCGGGCATTACCGGTAGTGTACCGGGAGTGACGAATGGGTTCCGGGTGTTTACCGGGAGGGGCCCACCCACCCGGGAGTGATTCCATGGCCTTAGGGTGGCGCACCAAGTCCTTAGTGGGCTGGTGGAGTCAGCCCAAGAGGGCTATGGCGCCACAAGCAAAAATACCAAAGGAAAAAAGAAAAACAAGGAAAGAGGGAGGTGGGAAGGAAGAGGAGGACTCCTCCTTCCCAAACCGAATTGGAGGAGGAGTCCTCCTCCCCCTTCGACTGGCGCACCCTTGGGGCCCTTGTGCCCCAAGGCTAGCCCCTCCCCTCCTCCTATATATATTGGTGGTTTAGGGCTTTTTGAGACACAACTTTGCCACGTGCAACTCTAGCCTATTCCACATAGTTTTACCTCTAGATCGGATTTCTGCGGAGCTCGGGCAGAGCCCTGCAGGAGTAGATCATTGATATGTCCATTTTGCATCATGTTTTCATGTTGATATTTATCGCTTCTTTGGCTGTTATTTCACTTCACGGTACTATTCTTATGCCTTTTCTCTCTTATTTTGCAAGGTTTACATGAAGAGGGAGAATACCGGCAACTGGAATTCTGGCCTGAAAGTGGAGCAAAGTTGAGATACCTATTCTGCGCAACTCCAAACACCGTGAAAATCAACAGGGATTTTTTTCCCAATTTATAAAAAGTACTGGGCCGAAGAAGTGCCGGAGGGGCACTAGGGGATGCCCACAAGCCTGCACGGCACGACCACCCCCCAGTCCGCGTCATGGGGGCTTGTGGGCAGCCCACTGGCCCACCTATTTTTCTATATGGAGGGTTTCGTCCAGGAAAAAAATTCAAAAGGGAGCTTTTTCGTGGTTTCGCCGCCGCCACGAGGCGGAACTTGAGCAGAACCAATCTAGAGCTCCGGCAGGACGATCCTGCCGGAGAAACTTCCCTCCCGGAGGGGGAAATCGTTGCCATCGTCATCACCAACACTCCTCTCATCGGAGGGGACTCGTCACCATCAACATCTTCATCAGCACCATCTCATCTCCAAACTCTAGTTCATCACTTGTAACCAATCTCCGTCTCGCGACTCTGATTGGTACTTGTAAGGTTGCTAGTAGTGTTGACTACTCTTTGTAGTTGATGCTAGTTGGATTATTTGGTGGAAGAGTTTATGTTCAGATCCTTGATGCTACTCATTACACCTCTGATCATGAGTATGATAATGCTTTGTGAGTAGTTACTTTTTTTCCTGAGGACATGGGATACGTCATGCTAATAATAGTCATGTGAATTTGGTAGTCGTTCGGTATTTTGATATGTTGTATGTTGTTTTTCCTCTAGTGGTGTTATGTGAACGTCGACTACATAACACTTCACCATTATTTGGGCCTAGAGGAAGGCATTGGGAAGTAGTAAGTAGATGATGGGTTGCTAGAGTGACAGAAGCATAAACCCTAGTTTATGCGTTGCTTCGTATGGGGCTGATTTGGATCCACTAGTTTAATGCTATGGTTAGACTTTGTCTTAATTCTTCTTTCGTATTTGCGGATTCTTGCGAGAGGGATTAATCATAAGTGGGATGCTTGTCCAAGTAAGGGCAGTACCCAAGCGCCGGTCCACCCACATATCAAACTATCAAAGTAACGAACGCGAATCATATGAACATGATGAAACTAGCATGACAGAAATTCCCGTGTGTCCTCGGGAGCGTTTTCCCTCCTATAAGACTTTTTCCAGGCTTGTCCCTTGCTACAAAAGGGATTGGGCCACTTTTCTGCACCATTGCTACTTTTGTTACTTGTTGCTCGCTACGAATCATCTCACCACACAATCACTTGTTACCGAAAATTTCAGTGCCTGCAGATTTTACCTTGCTGAAAACCACTTGTCAGATCCTTCTGCTCCTCGTTGGGTTCGACACTCTTACTTATCGAAAGGACTACGATTGATCCCCTATACTTGTGGGTCATCAAGACTCTTTTCCGGCGCCGTTACCGGGGAGTGAAGCGCCTTTGGTAAGTGGAACTTGGTAAGGAAACATTCATATAGTGTGCTGAAATTTATTGTCACTTGTCACTATGGATACTAATCCTTTGAGGGGCTTGTTCGGTGTATCTTCACCTCGAACGGAAGCACAAATGGTTGCTCCTCAACCTGCTGGACCTACTAAAAATATTTGCTTTGAATTTCCTTCGGGTATGCTTGAGAAACTGCTGGCTAATCCTTTTACAGGAGATGGAACATCACATCCAGACTTGCATCTAATCTATGTAGATGAAGTTTGTGGTTTATTTAAGCTTGCAGGTGTGCCCGAGGATGAGGTCAAGAAGAAGGTCTTTCCTTTATCTTTGAAGGATAAGGCGTTGACATGGTATAGGCTATGTGACGATACTGGATCATGGGACTACAATCGGTTGAAATTGGAATTTCATCAAAAGTTTTATCCTATGCATTTAGTACATCGTGATCGGAATTATATTTATAATTTTTGGCCTCGTGACAGAGAAATCATCGCTCAAGCTTGGGGGAGGCTTAAATCAATGTTATATTCATGCCCCAATCATGAGCTCTCGAGAGAAATGATCATTCAGAACTTCTATGCTCGGCTTTCTCATGTTGATCGCACCATGCTTGACACTTCTTGTACCGGTTCTTTTATGAAGAGAGATATTGACTTCAAATGGAATTTATTGGAGAGAATTAAATGCAACTCTAAATATTGGGAGCTTGAAGAAGGTAAGGAGTCATGTATGAATTTCACGTTTGATTGCGTTAAATCCTTTGTTGAGACAAATACCTTTAGTGACTTTAGCGCTAAGTATGGACTTGACTCTGAGATAGTAGCTTCATTGTGTGAATCCGTTGCTACTCATATTGATCTCCCCAAGGAGAAGTGGTTTAAATATCATCCTCCTTTAGAAGTTAAACCCACTCTAGTTGAAGAGAAAGTCATTGCCTATAATGATCCTGTTGTTCCCAGTGCTTACATTGAGAAACCACCTTTCCCTGTTAGGATAAAGGATCATTCTAAAGCTTCAACTGTGATACGTAGAGGCTACATTAGAACACCTACACCCCCTGAGAAAATTAGAGTTGAACCTAGCATTGCTATTATCAAAGATCTTCAGTCTGAAGAAGTTGAGGGACATAATATTCACTTCTGTGAAGATGCTGCTAGAATTGCTAAACCTCACGCTAGAGACAAACATAGGCCTGTTGTTGGCATGCATGTGGTTTCTGTTAAGATAGGAGATCATTGTTATCATGGTTTATGTGACGTGGGTGCTAGTGTTAGTGCAATACCTCAATCCTTATACGATGAAATCAAAGATGAGATTGCACCTATTGAGATAGAACCTGTAGATGTCACTATTCAGCTTGCCAATAGAGATACTATCTGCCCTGTGGGAAATGTTAGGGATGTTGAAGTCTTGTGTGGTAAAACGAAGTATCCTGCTGATTTCCTCGTTCTTGCTACTGCACAAGATCGCTTTTGTCCCATCATATTTGGTAGACCCTTTCTCAATACTGTCAATGCTCATATTGATTGTGAGAAGCAAACTGTCACTGTTGGCTTTGAAGGTGTGTCACATGAGTTCAATTTCTCTAAGTTTGGTAGACAACCTCATGAAAAGGAGTTGCCTAGTAGGGATGAAACTATTGCCTTAGCCTCTATTGTCGTGCCTCCTACTGATCCCTTAGAGCAATACTTGCTTGAGCATGAAAATGATATGCATATGGATGAAAGGGATGAAATAGATAGAGTTGTCTTAGAACAATATCCTATCCTTAAGAATAACTTGCCTGTTGAACTGCTTGGGGATCCACCCCCACCAAAGGGTGATCCTGTTTCGAGCTTAAACAGTTGCCTGATACTCTTAAGTATGCATATCTTGATGAAAAGGAGATATATCCTGTTATAATTAGTGCTAGCCTCTCAGAGCATGAAGAAAAGAAGTTACTAAAAACTTTAAGGAAGCACCATGCTGCTATCAGATATACTCTTGATGATCTTAAGGGCATTAGTCCCACTCTATACCAGCACAAGATTAAAACTGATCCTGACTTCAAACTAGTTGCTGATCATCAAAGGAGATTAAATCCTAAGATGAAAGAAGTAGTAAGAAAAGAAATACTAAAGCTCCTGGAAGCGGGTATTATCTATCCTGTTGCTCATAGCGATTGGGTGAGTCCGGTACATTGCGTTCCCAAGAAGGGAGGCATTACCATTGTCCCTAATGATAAGGATGAGTTGATCCCACAGAGGATTATTACTGGCTATAGGATGGTGATCGATTTCAGGAAATTGAATAAAGCCACTAGGAAAGATCATTACCCTTTGCCTTTTATCGACCAAATGCTAGAAAGGCTGTCCAAACACACACACTTCTGCTTTCTAGATGGTTATTCTGGTTTCTACCATATACCAGTTGCACAATCTGATCAGGAGAAAACCACTTTCACCTGCCCTTTAGGTACTTTTGCTTATAGACGTATGCCTTTTGGCTTATGTAATGCACCTGCCACCTTTCAAAGATGTATGATGGCTATATTCTCTGACTTTTGTGATAAGATTGTCGAGGTTTCATGGATGACTTCTTCGTTTACGGGTCTTCCTTTGATGATTGCCTCAACAACCTTGATCGAGTCTTACAGAGATGTAAAGACACCAATCTTGTCTTGAATTGGGAGAAGTGCCACTTTATGGTTAATGAAGGCATCGTCTTAGGCCATAAAATTTCTGAAAGAGGTATTGAAGTCGATAAGGCTAAGGTTGATGCAATCGAGAAAATGCCATACCCCACAGATATCAGAGGAATAAGAAGTTTCCTTGGTCATACTGGTTTCTATATAAAGTTCATTAAAGACTTCTCTAAGATTTCTAGGCCTCTTACCAATCTCTTGCAAAAGGATATTCCTTTTGTCTTTGACGTTTGATTGTGGTGCTTCGCATTCTTTTGTCATCCAAAAGTTTTCCACGAAAAGTGGCTTGAAAACTACATTCCTAAAGGGCTGAATGGCGGTACTGACCCCGGGTGCAGTATTAAGGACTAATATAGGATGTAGGGGAGGTGGGATCAGCATCAACGGAGTAGACTTCATAGCAGATCTCATCATCCTTAAGTCGCAAGGCTTGGACGTGATCCTTGGTATGGACTAGTTGGCCAAGCACCAGAGCATACTGGAATGCGCCAATAGGCTTTCACCATGACCAGTAACCAAGGGCTCAAACTCAAATGTGTTCTTGAGCCTACCTCTGCCTAAGTTCCTCATGTTAACTGCCTTTGGGGAAACGAGTTGGATCAAGTGCCAGTGGTATGTGAATATCCGAATGTCTTTCCTGATGAACTGCCTGGGATGCCTCCTCATCGTGACATCGAGTTCATCATTGAGCTCATTCCCGGGTGGAGGCCTATCTATAAGAAGCCCTATAGGATGGGATCCGAGGAACTGGCAGAACTAAATAAGCATCTAGTCGAGCAACTCAGGAAGGGATTTATTCGCCCTAGTGCCTCACCTTGGGGATCACCTCTTCTATTCGTGTCCAAGAAGGATGGGACTATCTGGCTCTGCGCTGATTACCGTTCCCTCAATGAAGTCATGATAAAGAACAAGTATCCACTCCCCAAGACTGAAGACCTATTAGACCAGTTAAATGGTGCCAAAGTATTCTCCAAGATCGATCTCAGAACTGGGTACTACCAACTAAAGATTCGGTCCGAAGACATACCAAAGACGACATTTGTGACCACGTATGGCATGTACGAGTGCACCGTCATGTCATTTGGGTTGACCAATGACCCAGCCTACTTCAAGTACCTCATGAACAAAGTATTCATGAAATACATGGATAAGTTTGTTGTCGTCTTCATCGACGACATACTCATCTTCTCCTAGTTCGAAGAAGAGCATGAGCAACACTTGAGGATGGTGTTGGAAAAACTTCAAGAGCATCAACTTTATGCCAAATTCAGCAAGTGCGAATTTTGGTTACACGAAGTTGGATTCTTGGGTCATACCATGACGGCTGATGGATTGGGAGTAGATCCCGCCAAGATTAGTACGACAACAAACTGGGAATCGCCAATCGATGTGAAGGAAGTCAGAAGGTTCCTTTGACTCACGGGATATTACCGCAAGTTCATAGAAAGATTCTCTCGCATCGCCCGACCAATGAATCAACTCTTGAAGAAAGGCAAGAAGTTCGAATGGATGCCAGAGTGCGAAGAAAGGTTCCAAGAACTGAAGAAGAGGTTAACCACCGCCTCGATACTGGCCACTCGAGATATCAACAAGGAGTTTGTGATATACTATGATGCGTCAAGAATCGGACCCGGTGGCGTTGTAATGCAAGATGTGAGGGTCGTGGCTTACCTATCACAACAAGTGTGCCCTCATGAAGAGAACTATGCCACGCACGACCTCAAGTTGGCAGTCGTAGTTCATGCCGTGAAGACATGGCGGCATTATCTTTTGGGGGTAGCGATGGTAAATATACACCGACCACAAGAGTCTGAAGTATGTTTTTACCCATAAGGAATTGAAAATGACACAACGTAGATAGTTGGAGTTGATCAAAGACTATGACCTTAGCAATCAATACCATCCCGGTAAGGCCAACATGGTAGCAGACGCCTTGAGCCGGAAGGCTTGCACCTTGAATGCCATGATCAAGGAAACGCTACCCTCTCTATATGAGAACTGGAAAGCTTAGGGTTGGAGCTAGTCGAACAAGGATTCCTGGCAAACCTCGAAGCTAAACCCGCGCTGATGGACGATAATAAAGAGGCCCAGAAGGGGCACGAGAGCATTGAAGGCACCAAGAGGAAGATCAAGGAAGGCAATTCCCCAGGATTCTCAGTAGATGAACATGGAGTTGTGTGGTTTGGGAATCACATATGCGTACCCAACAAGGCTGAGCTCAAGAACCTAATCTTGCAAAAGCCCACAACACTCCATACTCAATTCACCCTGGTGTGACCAAGATGTATCAAGACCTCGGAGAAAGGTTCTGGTGGCATGGCATGAAGAGGGAAATAGCTCCATATGTTGCAAAGTGCGACATGTGCCAGCGAGTCAAGGCTGAGCACTAGTGACCTGCTGGACTGCTACAACCTCTCTAGTGCCCGAATGGAAGTGGGATAAAGTCAGTATGGAATTCATCACCGGTCTTCCGAAGTGATGCAAGGGACACGAATCCATATGGGTCATTGTAGACCATATGACCAAGGTGGCCCACTTCATCCCTGTCAGCACCACGTACGACGGTAGCCAGCTGGCCAATCTGTACATCCGTCGTGTCGTGAGTCTTCATGGGGTTCCCAAGGAAATTGTGCCAGACCAAGGCACGCAATTCACCTCAAGATTCTCGAAGAAGTTCCAAGAATCTCTGGGAACTAAACTCTCCTTCAGCATCGCCTTCCACCTACAGACCGGCGGACGGACGGAAAGAGTAAATCAGATACAGGAGGACATGCTGTGCGCATGTGTCTTGGCACATGGAACCAAATGGGAAGATTGTCTGCCATTTGCTGAGTTCTCTTACAACAACAGCTATCAATCGAGTCTCAGATGGCTCTATTTGAGGTGTTGTACAGGCGTAAGTTCCACACTCCCCTCAACTGGTCCGAGACTGGTGAGGATTGATTTTCGGGCCACACGTTCTCCGTGAGGCTGAGGAGAAGGTGTAACTCGTCAGGGAGCACCTAAAGGCTGCCAAGTCACGACAAAAGAGCTACGCGGATTCGCACCGCCGAGAAGTGGAACTCAACCCTAGAGATCAAGTGTACCTCTGCGTCATGCCTTTCAAGGGGACAAAGCGTTTCTGCCTCAAGGGAAGATTGCCCCAAGGTACATTGGACCTTTTAACATCACTGCGAGGCGTGGAGAAGTTGCTTACCAGTTGGAGCTACCTCCAGAACTTTTTGGTGTGCACAACGTCTTCCACGTGTCACAACTCCGGAAGTGCCTCCAAGTGCCAAACCGTTCAGACCTTTATAAGGATGTCGATCATCAAGCGATTGACCTCTAGTCGGACCTCACTTATTGCTAGAGACCGATCCGCATTCTGGACGAAGCCGATCATTGTACTCGAAGCCATACCTTCAAGTACTTCAAGGTCCAGTGGAGCAACCACACCGAGGCAGAGGCAACATGGGAGCGTGAAGACTATCTTAGATCCGAGTTTCCGTACCTCTTTAGAACCTAGCTTAGGAATCTCGGGGACGAGATTCTTGTAAGGGGGATATGTGTGTCACACCATGTTTTCACACCACTTTGTCTCCCTTTCATTATTTGGTGTAAATTAATACTTTTTAAAGTGAATGCCATGAATGCCTTCTTTCTCATTGTTGTATGTGTGTCTGTAAGTAGATCTCTTAAAAATCAGTTTTCAAAATAATATTTCCACAAAACTCCTTTGAGTTATTTTTGATACTTGAAAACCTTGCTTTGGAGTTGCACTATAGGTCCCTGAATTTAGGGGAGTGCCTTCATCCAAAGATTGTATTTTGATTCTAATACTATTATAACTCTTCAAAACCAGGATATGATTATTTTTAAAGTCATTTTCCTGTTTTATTTATGTGTCCTTCTAAGGACAGAAATGGTATTTCTGGATGGAAAATTATTTCTCTAACAAAAAATCTCAGAAAACTTGGGAATAGTGAGAGGACATATATTTTCCATACATAAGAGTTTCAACCCCTAGTCCTATTCGAAATATTTGAGTGAACCTTTGAAAACCAATTATGTTTGTTTTGATCAGTTGAAATATTTCCAAAGGAAATATTCTCAATAAATTCCTAGAAAATTCTACCATGTCCTACATGCTATATTTGGTGAACATTCCAAGTTACATCTCCATACAAGGTGATTTAATTCACCAAATAATTCAGAAACCGTCTTTGTCCATAATCAAGTTAGAGAAACTCTACATTACAAAGTTTGTCCATTTGGTCTCAAACTATGCAGGAGTGCTCAATACCCGAAATAAGGAGATCATGCCAAGATTTCGATTTGCGGGGATTGATTTGCTCACATCTTTTCACAAGAGTACAGATTTTCCCATTTGTTGGTATTTTCAAGTTTACATTGTCAAACTTGTCCAATGGAGCTCAAATTTGGTAGAGCCTCCTAATTATGACTAAAACGAAATCCTGTTAACTTTCAATGCATTTGGAGGAGGTTAAATTCCCCAAACATGCATCAAACACCTTCTGCAAGATTTGTAAAACAACTTCTAGCAACCACCACACTTACTCCATTCCGTCCAAACTCTTGTCACATATGGCCTGTGTCCCTCCTCAACTTCAGACGAGAGACCCAGCATTTGTTTAATGAGAGGGAGCCAGAATCTCCATTTTAGCTACTGAACCAACGCTGCAAAACCACTTTAACTCTCTCCCCTTGGCCAGCTTACTTCTCCTCGGTTACTAGCACTCAAGGGGCATCTAACTCATCTCGTAGACACGCTAGACGCGACCGAAACGCGCCAGAGCATGCCAGCATGTCGTGGCATGCCAAACTGCGCTCTGGACGCGCTACAGGGCGCACCCGGGCCCCAGGGGACCAACTTTGACCGGTTCTCGCCTCCACGTGTTGCCCCTCTTTGACCACACCGACGACCGCATCGAGGGCAGCGTCGGGCCCCTCATTCCCCCTCTCCTCTGCCCGTGGCGACGCGTGCCCGTGCGCGGCCAAAGCAGCCAAAAGGACCTCACCTCCTCGACGCACCAGGGAGTTGTCCCCGCTCCTCCTGAAGATGTCGCGCAGTCCTAAACTGCGTCCGCAAACCATGGTTCCCGCTCAAGCTCTCTCTCCCTCTCCTGCCACCGCAGCAAAACCACCGGCTCATCACCACTCGGTGGCTGGTCGCCCACCTATAAATAGGCGACCCTCGACTCTCCCAGCACCTCAAACCTCTCCCTCCTACCACCAATCGACCACCCCAATGCCCCATTTGAGCTAAGAGAGCCCCGGTACTCGAGATCGAAGGAGGCGCCGCCGCATTGGGGATCCGTCGATCTTGGGCTACACGCTCCCGAGCTCATTTCTCCTTCCTCATGACCGCAGAGACCTCGTGAGCCTTCTCCACCACTCCTCTGTCCTTCTCCCTACTCGTAGCACCGATTCTGACACCTTCCCGAAGGGTCTCCGCCGCAGCTCCGTCGTCGCCGACAACTCAGGCCACCTCTGTCGTCCCTTCGACCGTCATCACGTAGGTGGAGGAGCCACGGGTCCGTTCTCGTACTTGCCTGACCTCGAGAGCCTCGGAGCTGCCACCGGTGAGCTCTCCCTCCTCTGTGTCGTGAGGTAGAAGACAACCCCGATAGGGGGACCCCACCTATCGGGAGCTGCCTCGTCTCTCTCTCCCTGTTGTCGCTGGCCACACGGCCCGTGTGTCACGTTTAAACCTGACAGCGCGCACGCCTGGGCTGGCTAGCTCGCTGGCCAGTTGGCCAGCTCGGCCGGCCCAGCCACTCGCCGAGCGAGGCCAGTGAGCTGGACTTCCCTTTTTCTTTTTTAATCCTGGTTTTGAAATAATTCTATAAGATTAATTATTTATCCAAACTTAAATATCTTTCCACCATAATTCTTGAAAAATTGTGTAGTATTAAATAGTACTGTTTGTAGAATTTTTATAAAAACTTTTAGGCACAGGTTATTTAAAAACCTAGTTTAAGTATTTTTAAACTCCTGCTAAAAAGACTTTTAAAATATTTTTTCATTTCAAAACCAGAAACAAATATTTTTATAACTAATAATAGGATTTTACAGAATAGGGTAGCATTTTTTATGTGAGTGGTCCTTATTATTATTATTGCTATTACGAAGATAGATCACGAGCTTGACGAAGGACTTGGACATGAAGGCCTCGAAGACCCCGGATGCCTAGCTGATCAAGGCACGCAGCCCTTTGACCATGTATGAGAAAATGTTTTATGCATGACATGTTGATTACCTTATTCCGATGCATGTAGTCATGATTAATCGGTACACCCCGATATGGTGTTACCGATGGCTCCCCTGGAGCACTTGAAGTGAGCATGACCTTACCATCTATGAAGGTTACACTGATAAAACTTGACAAGTAGATGGTAGTGCTATGCATAGTATGAGCATATGCATGGTGATGTGATACGTCTCAAACGTATCTATAATTTTTTATGGTTTCATGCTGTTATCTTGTCAACTTTGGATGTTTTTTGTACCTTTTATATCTTTTTTGGGACTAACTTATTAATTCAGTGCCAAGTGCCAGTTCCTGTTTTTTCTGTGTTTTTTACTCTTTTCAGATCTGATTTTGGAATGGAGTCCAAACGGGATAAATCACCGAAATAAATTTTTCCAGAACGGGAGAAGATCAGGGGACTTGAGGGCCGGGGCAGGAGAGCCACAGGGGGCCCACAAGCCCTGTAGCCGCCACCAGGGGGCGGCGGCTACCAGGCTTGTGGCCTCCCTCGAGCCCCCTGCCCTAGCTCTTTCGCCTATATATTCCCTAAAATCCAGAAAAAATCAGGGCATCCACGAAAACACTTTTCCGCCGCCGCAAGCTTCCGTTTCCGCGAGATCTCATCTGGAGACCCTTCCCGGTGCCCGGCAGGAGGGGACTTTGGAGTTGGAGGGCTTCTACAACAACATCATCGCCTCTCCAATGACTCGTGAGTAGTTCACTTCAAACCTACGGGTCCGTAGTTAGTAGCTTGATGGCTTCTTCTCTCTCTTGGATCTTCAATACAAAGTTCTCCATGATCTTCATGGAGATCTATTCGATGTAATCCTCTTTGGTGGTGTGTTTGTCGAGATCCGATGAATTGTGGATTTGTGATCAGATTATCTATGATATATATTTGAGTCTTTGCTGATTTCTTATATGCATGATTTGATATCCTTGTAAGTCTCTTCGAGTCTTGGGTTTTGTTTGGCCAACTAGATCTATGATTCTTCCAATGGGAGAAGTGCTTGGTTTTGGGTTCTTACCGTGTGGTGACCTTTCCTAGTGACAGTAGGGGCAGCAAGGCACACATCGTGTAGTTGCCATCAAGGGTAACAAGGTGGTCTTTGTCGTAGATATGAGATTGTCCATCTACATCATGTCATCTTGCTTAAGGCGTTACTCTGTTCTTTTGGACTTAATACAGTAGATGCATGCTGGATAGCGGTCGACGTGTGGAGTAATAGTAGTAGATGCAGAAAGTATAGGTCTACTTGTTTTGGACGTGATGCCTATAGATATAATCATTGCCTTACATAACGTCACGACTTTGCGCGGTTCTATCAATTGCTCGAGAGTAATTCGTTCACCCACCGTCTACTTGCTTTCATGAGAGAAGCCACTAGTGAACACTACACCCCCCAGGTCTATTCACAACTATCCTCCACTTTTGCTTTTACTTTGCTTTGTTTCTTTTTGCTTTCAGTTCTCAATTGGCAACCCCTTCATAGCATTTGGTGCAAGCTCTTTGTGTTTGTGCATGTACTTGTGACAATCCTTCACTGGATCGATACCTTGGTTCTCAAAACTGAGGGAAATACTTACTGCCGCTGTGCTACATCACCCTTTCCGCTTCGAGGGAACACCAACGCAAGGCTCCAAGGCCACGGGGGAATCCTTTGCATATTTGCCAAGGAAGTCTGTGGTGACCCCGACTAGCAAGTCGAGTTCGCCGTGCCCAGTGACCCCAAGGTTCAATGTTCACTGAACACAGATACTGAATAGTAGAGTCTTACATCCAAGTACCGAAATTATTACATCAAACGACCAGAAGGTCGGGTTCGAGTAGCGGAAACTCGTAAGGGCTAAGCGGTGCCCATGGCATCAAGCCTACACCGACATGCATTCTGACTTGGAAGCGTCCTAGATCGCAGGTTCGTCTCCGACGGCGTACTCATCGCCAAACTCTGGTCCTTCCATGTCTGGTCAATAATATAACCAGTGGCAAGCCAATGAGTACTTTGAATGTACTCGCAAACAGCCCATGAAATGAATATATAGTAAGGAATAACAGTAATATGTATCTTTAGCGGAATGCAATGTGGGACATGATCAGGTATATGCAACAAGTTAAAGAATTACTTTTTAAGAACAGGTTACAGATACCAACATATCTGACAAGGGTTGAACACACCGGGTTCACCCTATATGCCAAGTCATCGGACTTGTCATAACCTCAAGGTTTTAATAAGGGCTAAGCCATCCGGGTTAACCCTATATGCCAAGTCACCGAACTTGATCATATTATTGTGATTATCATAACAACACCTTTTTAATACGACACACACACACTTGGTTTATGCGGAAACACTGGACGTAGTTTAAGTAGCACCACCCAACTGTCCTTGACCGTGGACACGGCTATTCGAATAGTTTGACACTCTGCAGAGGTAGTACGCTGGACCCACGAGAAACGGGAAACTTCCGTGTCATCCACAACTCGCGGTATATCACATATACCCGAGGTAAGTACCCGATCATCATCTTTCCCCTGACGATACTAGACAAAGAGGTCCACTCGATTGGTACCCAGCCCACATGTTGTACGTCTTACGAGCACCGACTCTGGACCGTATCAACCATGCAGGGACCAACGGTGTGCCTGGAACTCCTAATAATGGCATACTCGTCCTACCTGGCATGACCCCATCACGAGAGTGACACCGATCACTCCCGCCACTAGTAATGTGGCTCTTTGCTAGTACCGACCAGAGTAATCAACAAAGCCCCGTCCCATAAAGGGGTATCGTGGTCGTACTGGTAAGGTTGGGACGGTCGACACATCATAAATCTAATCCCATTTCTGAAACCATACTCACACAAAATCACCGGTGCATCACTTCACCAAAAGTGATCACCAACTCATCATCACCCTCGAGCATTAGTGGCACCCGACGGGGTTTTCATAAACTCTTTATTTAACTCAACATCATGCTTGTGATAATATGCTCTATCTTTACTTGTCAATATGGTAATAACACGACCCTCACGGGGTAGGGTCAAGCTCAATGCAATGATCTTGTAACTTTACTAATCAACATGACAGTAGCACGATCCTCATAGACAGTAGGGTCAGCTCATCATGTTTGTGCTCCGAGGAGCCATGTGAATATCATTTCTATCATGCAAGTGATTCGAAGAAGCCTTCGGTACCATCTCATCAATGATGAACCGGCACTGTGATCACATGTAACGGGAAAAGTACTTGCTATTCTAGCATGCATCATTTCATATGCTCAAGTCATGGTCAAAGGGCTGCTTGCCTTGGTCAGCTAGGTATCCTGGGTCTTCGAGGTCTTCCGCTCCGGATCCTCCATCACTCGGTAACTCTACCGTCGAGAAAGGAATAAATAAATACTAGCTCTCACTAAAACAGATCACAAACTGCCTTTAAAAATGTTCCAAGGCTTGAATAAATTCAGTTTATTATTTCAGAAAATGTTACCTATAGTTTTATTAACTAGGCATATTTATTTAAAAACAAATAGAAGTAAATAAGTGCTTTTTAATATCATTTTATTATATCAAAATAGTTTCTGTTTTTGATAAATGTCAACTAATACAGAATCAAATACTACTCATTTTTAGAAAATTACTGGTGGAAGAATCATATTTTTCTACTAGTTAAATCTTTTTATAAAAAATCATTTAAGTTACTGGATTAAAACAAAAGAAAAAGGCCAGGGGAACAGATCCAGCCAGCCCAGCCAGCAGGCCTGGCCACCAGGCGCGCGCGAGCCAGGTTCAAACCTGACCTGCGGGCCCCTGGGGTCAGCATCCGCGGCTGCGCGCGCTGGCTGCCCCAGGACACCGACAGGTGGGCTCCACCTATCGGATCCTTCACCTACCTCTAGCCAGAGAGGTGGAGACGGACGTCGGCGAGGCTGCCGTTCTCCTCAGGCCGATCTAGGAACGGGAATGGGTCCCTCGTGCCTCCGCCTACCTGTTCGTGGTCGGGACGTCACCGGAGGTGGTCTGGGTCGCCGGCGACGAGGTGCCCGTGGCGGAAGGGTTTCGGGTTGGTGTTGAACTAGGGGCTAGGGGCACGGATTCGTTCGGGAAGTTAGGGGAAATGTTCCTGGTGTCAAGGGGAGTGTAATGGGAGGTCGGGCAGCGCAGGAGCCGACGTGTAGCCGAAGATCGACCGGAGCTCCGAGGCGGAGGGGCCTCGGTCGATATCGAGCACCGGGGCTCTGCGAGCTTGACTAGGTGGCTAGGGAGTGTCTACTGGTCGTGCTGAAGCTGCTTGGAGGGTGCTGGGGTGCCGGGGGGACCTATTTATAGGCCAACGACGGTGACCCGACTCGGGTGCGCCGGTGACTCACCGTGGCGTGCGTGCGAGCACAGTGAGGTGCTGGCCGCGAAACCACGGGTTTGGGACGTGGTTTAGGACCTCCTGGTGCAATGGCCGCAGAGGGAAAGCAAGTGGGGTCGAGCCGCAGCGACCGTGCATGCTCGGCCGCGTCGGGCACGCACGGGCACGCGTCGCCTGAGCTCTTGAGCGAGGGGGAGAGGGTCCCTGGGGTAGCTTTGCACTGAATGGTTGTTGGGGGAGTGTTTGGACATAACTGGGGAGGTTGGGACCGACCGGAGCGTCGTCCCCTTGCTGTTGGCTCTCTGCAACGCGCCCAGAGCGCAATTTTGGCATGCCACGGCATGCTGGCTCGCTCTGGGGCACTTGGGACGTGTCCTTCATGTCCTGAGTGTTGCTGGGAGTGTGCCTAGTCGTTGTGGCTTAGTGGGAGCTCGAGCTGGTCAAGGGAGCAAGGAACACTAGTGTTGCCAGTACTGCCCTGCGGCTTAAATTGGAGTTCTTGTCACTTGTGCTTGGAGTTGGGGAGGGGCTGATTGACTGGGTGCTCAGGGTGTTCTGGTGCTCTATCCCACCAAGTTTGGGGCCTTGACATTGGGTAAAACAGTGGCTAGGAGGGTTTTTACTTTCCTGTCAGTAGGTGTTCGACAGTGACTTGGGGTGCTTCCACCCCACCACTGGAAATGAAACTTAACAGGTTTGGTCTTGGGGTAAAAACATGGGGTTCCACCAAATCTGAGCTCCATTGAACAAGTTTGGCTTTGTAAACTTGAGAATGTCGCAAAATGACCAGTACTGTCCTTTACAAAGGGAGTGTGGCCAAACAGAGTCTCACAAATCCCATCTTTGGTGTGGAGTCCTCATTTGGGGTGTCAAACACCTATGCAAAGTTTCAGCTCCATTGGAGAAACTTTGCAATGTAGAGTTGTTCCAACTCTACTCTGGACAGAGAGGGTTTTGGTCTCATTAGGTGCACTTCCCCACCTTGGATCAAGGTGAGATTTTAGGTGAGCACCTAATATGGCTTGGGAGGGCTCCTGAAATTTTATGGGATTTGATTGAGATAATTTCCTTTGGAAACATCTCAAAAAGCTAAAACAGACAGAAATGGTTTTCAGGGTTTTACTCAAATAATACTAATATAAAATAGGGTATAAAATCTTATATATGGAAAATATATGTCCTTCCGAGCTTCCATGAATTTACTCAGAATTTTCGAAGGTAGGAAAGCAATTTTCCTTGTGGGAATATCATTACTGGCCTTAGAAACAGACATAGCTATAAAATAGGAAAATAATATTTTAAATCACCAATTAGTGTTTTTAATGGATGAAAATAATATTTGGATCAGACCACCAACTTTGGTTGGAAGTGCCACTTGGCTTCATGAGCTAGTAGTGTATCCCAACATGATGAAGGTGATCTTGATATAAAGGAAAAAGGGTTTTTGAAGAGAGCAAAATAATAAGTTTTCATAGGTTTGAGTCATCAAACAAACAAGCATACACTCAAACAAGGGTTCACATTGCACTCACAACATTACTTGAAATTTTTTTAACAAGCTCTGATTTTTGCAACATAAAATACTTGTGGTGAAAAACAGGGTGTGACAGACCTATCCCTCTTACAAGAATCTCGTCCCCGAGATTCCTAAGCTATGCGCTAAATAGCTCGGGAAATTCTAATCGGAGATAGTCTTCACGTTCTCATGTGGCTTCTGCTTCGGTATAGTTGCTCCACTGAACCTTGAAAAATTTGATGGTGCGGCTTCTGGTACAACGTTCGGCTTCATCCAAAATGCGGATCGGTCTCTCGCGGTAGGTAAGATCTGGTTGAAGGTCAATAGCTTGATGATCAATGTCATTGTAAAGATCGAGACGGTTCGGCACTTGCAAACACTTCCGGAGCTGTGATACGTGGAATACGTTGTGCACACCCGAAAGCTCAGGAGGTAGCTCCAATTGATAAGCTACTTCCCCGCGCCTTGCCGTGATCTTGAAGGGTCCAACGAACCTTGGAGCTAGCTTCCCCTTGACGTGGAAACGCTTGGTCCCCTTGAGAGGCGTGACTCGCAAGTACACCTGGTCTCCGGGAACAAACTCCATGTTTCTGTGGTGAGGGTCAGGGTAACTCTTCTGCCTTGACTTAGCTGCCTCCAAGTTCTCTCGGACAAGTTGAACCTTGTCCCCTGCTTCCTGCAGTGCTTCTGGTCCAAATACTAGTCCTTCACCGGTTTCGGACCAATTGAGCGGGGTGTGGCACTTCCGCCCATATAACGCTTCGAATGGAGCCATTTGAAGACTGGACAGGTAGCTGTTGTTGTAAGAAAACTCAGCAAACGGCAGGCAGTCTTCCCACTTGGCACCATGGGCCAAAACACAAGCGCGGAGCATGTCCTCAAGTATCTGGTTTACCCTCTCGGTTTGTCCGCCCGTTTGCGGGTGGAAAGCCGTACTGAAGGAGAGTTTGGTCCCGAGAGCTTCTTGAAACTTCTTCCAGAATCTTGAGGTGAATTGCGTGCCGCGGACGGACACGATCTCTTTGGGAACTCCATGGAGACTCACCACTCGATGAATGTATAGACTGGCCAGCTGGCTGCCATCATAAGTGGTGTTGACGGGGATGAAATGGGCCACCTTGGTCAAATGATCGACTATGACCCAAATGGAGTTATGACCCTTATTCGACCGGGGCAACCCGGTGATGAAGTCCATGCCGACTTTGTCCCACTTCCATTCCGGCACTTGAAGAGGTTGTAGCAATCCAGCAGGTCGCTGGTGTTCAGCCTTGACTCGCTGACATACATCGCATTTAGCGACATAGGAGCCGATTTCCCTCTTCATGGCATGCCACCAGAATCGTTCTCGGATGTCTTGGTACATCTTGGTACCACCTGGATGGATAGAGTACGGTGTGTCATGAGCCTCTTGCAGGATCAAGTCCTTAAGTTCGGCCTTGTTAGGTACGCACAAGCGCTTCCCATACCACAGTACTCCTTGCTCATCAATCGAGAATCCTCGGGCTTTGCCTTCTCGCACCTTCTTCTTGAGGCCTTCGATACTCTTGTGCCCCTTCTGGGCTTCCTTGATGTCGTCTGCCAGAGTAGGCTTGATTTCGAGGTTGGCCAGGTACCCTGGTTCGACTATCTCAAGCCCGAAGTCCTCCATCTCTTCATACAAGACGGGTAACCTTTCCTTGAGCGTGACGTTCAAGGAGCTTGCCTTCCGGCTCAAGGCATCGGCTACCACATTCGCCTTGCCGGGATGGTACTGAATGCTGAGGTCGTAATCCTTGATTAACTCAAGCCATCTCCGCTGTGTCATATTCAGCTCCCTTTGAGTGAAGATATATTTAAGACTTTTATGGTCTGTATATATCTCACATCGCTTCCCCAGAAGGTAATGTCGCCACGTCTTCAGAGCATGCACTACAGCTGCTAGCTCGAGATCATGGGTGGCGTAGTTCTCCTCATGCGGTCGCAGTTGCCGTGACAAGTACGCCACGACCCTGCCATCTTGCATCAGGACTCCACCGAGCCCGGTTCCAGAGGCATCACAATATATCACGAATTCCTTGCTGATGTCGGGGGTAGCCAACACCGGAGCGGTAGTTAGCCTCTTCTTCAACTCCTGGAAGCTTGCTTCACACGCCGGTGTCCACTCGAATTTCCGGCCCTTCCTCAAGAGCTGAGTCATAGGTCGGGCGATGCTGGAAAATCCTTCGACAAACTTGCGGTAGTATCCCGCGAGCCCGAGGAAACTCCTAACATCCTTCACGTCCTTTGGTGATTTCCAATTGGTCACTTTAGTAATCTTGGATTGATCTACGGCCAAACCGCGTGCCATCAGGGTATGACCCAGAAATCCAACTTCGTTTAGCCAGAACTGACACTTGCTGAATTTGGCATAAAGTTGGTGCTCTCGAAGCTTTCCCATAACTAACCTCAGATGTTGCTCATGCTCCTCTTCGGACTTGGAGAAGATTAATATGTCATTGATGAACACGACGACAAACTTGTCCAAATATTCCATGAAGACCTTGTTCATGAGGTACATGAAGTAGGCTGGGGCATTAGTCAAACCGAAGGGCATGACAGTGCATTCATATAGACCGTATCGGGTCACGAATGCAGCCTTGGGTATGTCTTCGGGTCGGATCTTCAACTGGTAGTATCCCGATCGAAGATCAATCTTGGAAAATACCCTGGCCCCGTTTAACTGGTCAAACAGGTCTTCGATCTTGGGGAGCGGGTACTTGTTCTTAATTGTGACTTCATTAAGAGAACGGTAGTCGATGCAGAGTCGAATGGTACCATCCTTCTTTGAAACAAATAGAACAGGTGATCCCCAAGGTGACACACTCGGACGGATGAACCCTTTCTTGAGTTGCTCATCCAGCTGTTTCTTCAGCTCTGCCAGCTCTTCGGAACCCATCCTGTAAGGCTTTTTATATATAGGCCATGATCCGGGCATGAGCTCAATGATGAACTCGATGTCTCGATCAGGAGGCATTCCGGGTAGCTCGTCAGGAAAGACGTCCGGGTATTCACAGACTATAGGCACTTGATCAAGCTCTATCTCGGATAGACTGTTGACTCGAGATGCGTGAGCCGATACTGGCTCGGAGACAAACTTGACCTTTACCCCTTGGTTGCTTATCATGGTAATGGCCCTGTTGGCACAGTCCAAAAGACTCTGGTGCTTGGCCAACCAATCCATGCCAAGGATTACTTCTACACCTTGCGATTTAAGCACAATGAGGTCTGCCAAGAAAGTCGTCCCATTGATAACTATCTCGACCCTTCTACACCCTAGGTTGGTCCTCAATACTGCTCCCGGGGTTTGAATTGCCATCTGCCCACGGAGTAAAGTGGGTTTTAAGCCGCACTTCTCCGCAAACCCTTGAGAAACAAAAGAATGCGAGGCACCACAATCAAACAACACTGTTGCTGGAGTTGAGTTGACGAGGAACGTACCCAGAATGCAGTCCGGGTCTTCTTGTGCTTCTTCTGCAGTGATGTGATTGATCCGGCCCCTGCCATTGAACTGTTGGTTGCGGGGGGCCTGGTTCCTTCCTGGTGCACCTTGACCGGGGTTGGGTGCATTGGGACGCGGTGCGTCGGGCTTCTTGTTGGGACACTGCCTGGAATAGTGCCCAGTCTGACCACACCCAAAGCAGGTGACTTGCCCCGGAGGGTTGGTCTTGACTCCACCATTGTTCGGCGGGTTGACTGCTGGCTTGGCTTGCTGCTGAGGCTGATAATTCTGACGGAACACATGATACTTGTACTACTGCTGCTAAAAGTTGGGTCTTGCAGGTGCTGTCTGCCATGGTCTTGGTCTTGCGTTACCGGGTCCTCCACTGCCTATCAATTTGCGCTTGCGGGTGTCGTCCATCGCACGACGCTTGTCTTCCAACATAAGTGCCTTGTTAACCAGCTCGCTGAAAGTCTGGCAGCTGCAAACCACCAGCTGGTATTGCAGGGACTGTTGTAATCCTTCCATGAAGCGTTCCACCTTAGCGGCCTCAGTGTTAACATCTTTAGGCGCGTACCTCGACAAGAGGTTAAACTTCTGCAGGTACTCCTTAACAGTTCTACTGCCCTGCCTCAAGGCTCGGAATTCCTGCTTCTTAATGGTCATCAGTCCAGGTGGAATGTGAGCCGCGCGAAATCCTTCCTTGAACATCTCCCAAGTGATGACTTGCCCTACCCGCATGATTTGGAATCCATCCCACCATGCCCTGGCGGTGCCTCCGAGACAGTGAGAAGCATAAAGGACTTTCTCATGATCATCGGTGCACTTGACAAGCGCAAGGAGGTCTTCAATGGTGCGAATCCAGTCATCGGCGTCCAGGGGTTCAGTTGAGTCCGTGGATATGGGAGGCGTGGTCCGCATGAACTCAGAAAGAGTAGAGCGACCACCGCCATTCCCATTCCACGGCGGGTTGTCCACCATAACTTGAGTCAGCTGCTGGATAGCGGCATTGCTGGCTTGACGCTCCTCCCAAAGAGCTTGAAGGAACCAAGCCATCGTCAAGTTCTCAGGAGGAGGTGGTGGTGGAAGGTCTCTAGGCTGCTCGTGGTGACCTCCAGTGTGAGCTTCTCCTTTGGTTCCCTGCGGCGTCCCTGAGGAGCCAGCGCCGGGGTTGCCGAAGGTGCTGTTGCGGGTTGCATTCACCATCCTGTCATAGAAACAGACAGGTCAAAATGCCACCTTGCTCGGGAATACAAGGATACGTTCCTAGTAAGAGGGGGTCCAATACGTGCATGTGCCAAGTTTTCAAAACCAAGTTTTTTTTGACAAACTGGAAATTGCATTCATAACAACTAGGTGATGTAGTCACTTACAGGCCGCCTACGGCAATAGGTGAATTACATCAAGCACACATACGCAAATTAGAAACGGATACACAGATACCCTATGCTCGGGGTACTCCTAATTGTCTATGCTAAAACCTACATGGCGGACTGCTCGGTCTCAAAGACGGACTCAACAGGATCCTCATCTACATCAACATCTTATTCCTTTATAGGAGTGGAAGAAAGAATCCACACATCACCGCATCTCTTGGGCGAGGCGGCGAAGATCTCAGTGTACTCTTCTGCTATCAGACAGTGACTCCGAAGATGGACTGCCTGGATGGGTAACACACCACCCCTAGTGGCAATAGCTGCCCTCCCTTCAGGTGCGCCTGCCTTCTTTACTTTGCGGTTCTGCATCTTCTCAGTGTGGAGCAGGCCCTTGACTAGGTGCAGCTCTTGGCGAAGCTTGACGGATTCCTTAACCAGGAAGTGTGTCAGGGTGTCCGACGAGAGGCTGAAGTAGGTCTGAAACCTTAATGGCATTCCATCATCCACGGCTGGGGTGAGCGTCCAACTCCCATCCACTCCTTCCTTAACAAAAGGTAGGTGACGAGTGACAGGCTCATTAGCCATCTCAGGGAGGATGCTGCGGAGTTGCACGAGCGCCTCTCGTGCAGCCGTCTCCACTGCCAACATCACCTCTCCCATCTGTGGTGCTTCGAAGAACAACCTAGACGGGGAGTCATTATCCTTTACTATCACGTCCACGTGATATTCCTTGGTGTTGGCATTGACCCAGTGCTCGTGGTAGAGGAAGATGGGCGTGCGTCGTACGTGGCACTTCTCAAGACAATCCACCAGTAGTAGTGGAAAGCCGGTCTCTAGAAGCGTCTCAGGTACGGCAGCCATCTACAAGGCATAGGAGAGAAGTTAGAAGGTTGTATGTGCAAAAGTCTTGTGCAAGGCTGGCGTTCTAACGTTCTCGGCTAACGTCCATGCTATCTAAGGCTTCCTGTAGTCAGGATGGCTCTGATACCAGTTCTATGGTGACCCCGACTAGCAAGTCGAGTTCGCCGTGCCCAGTGACCCCAAGGATCAATGTTCAGTGAACACACATACTGAATAGTAGATTCTTACATCCAAGTACCGAAATTATTACATCAAACGACCAGAAGGTCGGGTTCAAGAGCGAGGCCTAAGGACAAATTAAACAGAAACATTGAGTAGCGGAAACTCGTAAGGTCTAAGTGGTGCCCATGCCATCAAGCCTACACCGACAGGCATTCTGACATGGAAGCGTCCTAGATCGCAGGTTCGTCTCCGACGGCGTACTCATCGCCAAACTCCGGTCCTTCCATGTTTGGTCAATAATATAACCAGTGGCAAGCCAATGCATACTTTGAATGTACTCGCAAACAGCCCATGAAATGAATATATACTAAGGAATAACAGTAATATGTATCTTTAGCGGAATGCAATGTGGGACATGATCAGGTATATGCAACAAGTTAAAGAATTACTTTTTAAGAACAGGTTACAAATACCAACATATCTGACAAGGGTTGAACACACCGGGTTCACCCTATATGCCAAGTCATCGGACTTGTCATAACCTCAAGGTTTTAATAAGGGCTAAACCATCCGGGTTTACCCTATATGCCAAGTCACCGAACTTGATCATATTATTGTGATTATCATAAAAACACCTTTTTAACACCACACACACACACACACACACACTTGGTTTATGCGGAAACATTGGACGCAGTTTAAGCAGCACCACCCAACTGTCCTTGACCGTGGACACGACTATTCGAATAGTTTGACACTCTTCAGAGGTAGTACGATGGACCCACGAGAAACGGGAAACTTCCGTGTCATCCTCGACTCGCGGTATATCACATATACCCGAGGTAAGTACCCGATCATCATCTTTCCCCTGACGATACTAGACAAAGAGGTCCACTCGATTGGTACCCAGCCCACATGTTGTACGTCTTACGAGCACCGACTCTGGACCGTATCAACCATGCAGGGACCAACGGTGTGCCTGGAACTCATAATAATGGCATACTCGTCCTACCTGGCACGACCCCATCACGAGAGTGACACCGATCACTCCCGCCACTAGTAATGTGGCTCTTTGCTAGTACCGACCAGAGTAATCAACAAAGCCCCGTCCCATAAAGGGGTATCGTGGTCGTACTGGTAAGGTTGGGACGGTCGACACATCATAAATCTAATCCCATTTCCGAAACGATACTCACACAAAATCACCGGTGCATCACTTCACCAAAAGTGATCACCAACTCATCATCACCCTCGGGCATTAGTGGCACCCGACGGGGTTTTCATAAACTCTTTATTTAACTCAACATCATGCTTGTGATAATATGCTCTATCTTTACTTGTCAATATGGTAATAACACGACCCTCACGGGGTAGGGTCAAGCTCAATGCAATGATCTTGTAACTTTACTAATCAACATGACAGTAGCATGATCCTCATAGAAAGTAGGGTCAACTCATCATGTTTGTGCTCCGAGGAGCCATGTGAATATAATTTCTACCATGCAAGTGCTTCGAAGAAGCCTTCGGTACCATCTCATCAATGATGAACCGGCACTGTGATCACATGTAACGGGAAAAGTACTTGCTATTCTAGCATGCATCATTTCATATGCTCAAGTCATGGTCAAAGGGCTGCTTGCCTTGGTCAGCTAGGTATCCTGGGTCTTCGAGGTCTTCCGCTCCGGATCCTCCGTCACTCGGTAACTCTATCGTCGAGAAAGGAATAAATAAATACTAGCTCTCACTAAAACAGATCACAAAGTGCCTTTAAAAATGTTGCAACGCTTGAATAAATTCAGTTTATTATTTTGGAAAATGTTACCTACAGTTTTATTAGCTAGGCATATTTATTTAAAAGCAAACAGAAGTAAATAAGTGCTTTTTAATATCATTTTATTATATCAAAATAGTTTCTGTTTTTGATAAATGTCAACTAATACAGAATCAAATACTACTCATTTTTAGAAAATTACTAGTGGAAGAATCATATTTTTCTACTGGTTAAATCTTTTTATAAAAATCATTTAAGTTACTGGATTAAAACAAAAGAAAAAGGCCAGGGGAACAGATCCAGCCGGCCCAGCCAGCAGGCCTGGCCACCAGGCGTGCGCGGGCCAGGTTCAAACCTGACCTGCGGGCCCCTGGGGTCAGCGTCAGCGGCTGCACGCGCTGGCTGCCCCAGGACACTGACAGGTGGGCTCCACCTGTCGGGTCCTTCTCCTACCTCCAGCCAGAGAGTTGGAGATGGACACCGGTGAGGCTGCCGTTGTCCTCAGGCCGATCTAGGAACGGGAATGGGTCCCTCGTGCCTCCGCCTACCTGTTCGTGGTCGGGACGTCACCGGAGGTGGTCTGCGTCGCCGACGACGAGGTGCCCGTAGCGGAAGGGATTCGGGTTGGTGTTGAACTAGGGGCTAGGGGTATGGATTCACTCGGGGAAGTTAGGGGAAATGTTCCTGGTGTCAAGGGGAGTGTAATGGGAGGTCGGGCAGCGCAGGAGCCGACGTGTAGCCGGAGATCGACCGGAGCTCCGACGCGGAGGGGCCTCGGTCGATCTCGAGCACCGGGGCTCTGCGAGCTCGACTAGGTGGCTAGGGAGTGTCTACTGGTCGTGCTGAAGCTGCTTGGAGGGTGCTGGGGTGCCGGGGGGACCTATTTATAGGCCAACGACGGTGACCCGGCTCGGGTGCGCTGGTGACTCACCGTGGCGTGCGTGCGATCACAGTGAGGTGCTGGCCGCGAAACCACGGGTTCGGGACGTGGTTTAGGACCTCCTGGTGTAATGGCCGCAGAGGGAAAGCAAGTGGGGTCGAGCCGTAGCGACCGTGCATGCCCGGACGCGTCGGGCGCACACGGGCATGCGTCGCCTAAGCTCTTGAGCAAGGGGGAGAGGGTCCCTGGGGTAGCTTTGCACTGAATGGTTGTCGGGGGAGTGTTTGGACATAACTGGGGAGGTTGGGACCGACCGGAGCGTCGTCCCCTTGCTGGTGGCTCTCTGCAGCGCGCCCAGAGCGCAGTTTTGGCATGCCACGGCATGCTGGCTCGCTTTGGGGCACTTGGGATGTGTCCTTCATGTCCCGAGTGTTGCTGGGAGTGTGCCTAGCCGTTGTGGCTTAGTGGGAGCTCGAGCTGGTCAAGGGAGCAAGGAACACTAGTGTTGCCAGTACTGCCCTGCGGCTTAAATTGGAGTTCTTGTCACTTGTGCTTGGAGTTGGGGAGGGGCTGATTGACTGGGTGCTCAGGGTGTTCTGGTGCTCTATCCCACCAAGTTTGGGGCCTTGACATTGGGTAAAATAGTGGCTAGGAGGGTTTTTACTTTCCTGTCAGTAGGTGTTCGACAGTGACTTGGGGTGCTTCCACCCCAGCACTGGAAATGAAACTTAACAGGTTTGGTCTTGGGGTAAAAACATGGGGTTCCACCAAATCTGAGCTCCATTGAACAAGTTTGGCTTTGTAAACTTGAGAATGTGTCAAAATGACCAGTACTGTCCTTTACAAAGGGAGTGTGGCCAAACAGAGTCTCACAAATCCCATCTTTGGTGTGGAGTCCTCATTTGGGGTGTCAAACACCTGTGCAAAGTTTCAGCTCCATTGGAGAAACTTTGCAATGTAGAGTTGTTCCAACTCTACTCTGGACAGAGAGGGTTTTGGTCTCATTAGGTGCACTTCCCCACCTTGGATCAAGGTGAGATTTTAGGTGAGCACCTAATATGGCTTGGGAGGGCTCCTGAAATTTTATGGGATTTTATTGAGATAATTTCCTTTGGAAACATCTCAAAAAGCTAAAACAGACAGAAATAGTTTTCGGGGTTTTACTCAAATAATATTAATATAAAATAGGGTATAAAATCTTATATATGGAAAATATATGTCCTTCTGAGCTTCCATGAATTTACTCAGAATTTTCGAAGGCAGGAAAGCAATTTTCCTTCTGGGAATATCATTACTGGCCTTAGAAACAGACATAGCTATAAAATAGGAAAATAATATTTTAAATCACCAATTAGTGTTTTTAATGAATGAAAATAATATTTGGATCAGACCACCAACTTTGGTTGGAAGTGACACTTGGCTTCATGAGCTAGTAGTGTATCCCAACATGATGAAGGTGATCTTGATATAAAGGAAAAAGGGTTTTTGAAGAGAGCAAAATAATAAGTTTTCATAGGTTTGAGTCATCAAACAAACAAGCATACACTCAAACAAGGGTTCACATTGCACTCACAACATTATTTGAAAAAGTTTTGACAAGCTCTGATTTTTGCAACATAAAATAGTTGTGGTGAAAAACAGGGTGTGACAAAGTCCCTAAAGGCGTAGCCATAGCAGAAGGATTCCTGGTGCCGTTGCTGAGGAGTATCAAGACAAGAATAGTCTCCCGTCAACATGCCTGTTTCTGGCGCCGTTGGAAGGTCTTTCGTTGCAGTAGCAGAAGTATTTATGGCGCCGCTGCCGCGGAAGGAGAGATTTATCCAAGTAGGTGTCACAAACTCATCTCTTGCATTATCTTTTTTGCCAGTTGCCTGTCATTTTCCTCTCCCCCACTTCACATTTGTTGTTTTCTTGTGCCTTTCTCCTTTGCCGTTTCCTTTTGCCTTTTTGCCGGTTTGCTTTGCCGTTCTCTTTTGCCCGCCTACTTCCTGCTCGTTTGTGTGTGGGATAGTCCATCAATGGCTAGACCCACCACTCCAAACGATACCCCTGAGAACGAAGTTCTCAATTTCAAGCAGATTGAGGAAGAAAGTTTAAAGGACGCTTGGTACAGGATTTGCAATGCTCAAAGTAGATCTACTCGTAAGCAATCCACTACCGTTCTTCTTCGCAGTTTTTATGTTGGTATCTCTCCTTGGAATAGGTATATTCTTGATACCATTGTAGGTGGAAATTTTTTGGGGAGCCATACTGTTGACTCCTATGGAGCTATCATGAATTTGGTAGGCTCACCCCCACTCATGGTTAATGGGACTACCTTGACCTTGGAACACGTGATGCAAAGGCTTGACGCTATTGAAAACAAAATTGCCACAATTGAACTTATTGAGTGTTTGGACAGAAAGATCCACAATCAAATTCCTCAGTACGGATCCAAAGTGGGAATGGTCTTGAAAAATTTAAGGGAGAAGGAACCTATAGTTAATGATTCCTCTAGAATTGGCAAACTAGAAGATGTCATAACCAACTTGGGTTCCGCTTTTGCCGCTGTGCAAAATACTCCAAATCTCACTCTCAAAAAAACCGTCAAGTCTGTTTTTGTTCCTAAAGCTAGTGGTGAGTCATAAAATAAATATGAAGATCTTAAGATGATAAATGATCACGCTACTTATGGTTTGAGCACCAAAGATGACTATACGTGATTCTATCACCTTTTGCCTAGCTAAGGGCGTTAAACAATAACGCTTGTTGGGAGGCAACCCAACGAATCTATCCTTTTTCTTTCTGTTTTGTGTTTTCCACACTTTCATAATTCTGTTATGATTGTGTTTTTGTGTTTCTTTTTGCGTTTGTGCCAAGCAAAACCGTTAAGATTAGTCTTGGGGATGATCGTTTGTTCATGCTGGAAAAGACAGAAACTTTCTGCTCATGTAAGGAATTTTCATTTTTTTCTGTACGTGATTTTGAGTTGATTCTTTTTTCTGCTGATTTCTACGCAAATTCTTCAGACTTCCGTAATTTTTCAGAATTTATGAAGTGCCATAAGTATACGAAGTATACAGATTGCTACAGACTGGTCTGCTGTTAACATATTCTGTTTTTGTTGTGTTGGTTGCTTATTTTGATGAAACTATGGATAGTATCGGGGGGTATTAGCCATGGAATATTGAAAATACAGTAACCCAACATCAACATAAGTAGAATTTATGTTTGCTACAGTACCAAAGGAAGTGGTGGTTTGCTTTCTTATACTAATGTTATCACGAGTTTCTGTTTAAGTTTCGTGTTGTGAAGTTTTCAAGTTTTGGGTGAAGTTCTTATGGACAAAAATATAAAGAGTGGCAAGAGCTCAAGCTTGGGGATTGCCAAGGCACCCCAATATGATTCAAGGTTGCCGTAAAAGCCTAAGCTTGGGGATGCCCCGGGAAGACACCCCCTCTTTCGTCTTCAATCCATCGGTAACGTTACTTGGGGCTATATTTTTATTCACCACATGTTATGTGTTTTGCTTGGAGCGTCTTGTATCATAGGATTCTTTTATTTTTGTTGTGTCACAATCATCCTTGCTGCACACCTAGAGAGAGATACATGCACTCACCGTGATTTTGTCGAGCTTCACTTATATCCTTTGGTAGACAATTCAGCTCATATGTGCTTCACTTATATCTTTTGAGCTAGTTGATTTTGCTCTAGGTGCTTCACTTATATCTTTAAGAGCATGACGGTGCATGGCTTGGTAGTTGATCTATGCTATGAAAGTAGTCTCAAAAGGGGTAGTTATCCAAAGGGATATGAAAACTTCCATCTCCATGCGCATTGAATAGTTAGAGAAGTTTGATTCATCTCAATTAGTTTTGAGTTGTGGTTGTGGTAATATTGAAGTTATGATAGCAAGGTGTTGTGGATCTAGAAATACTTGTGTTGAAGTTAGTGATTCCCGTAGCATGCACGTATGGTCAACTGCTAGGTGATGAAGTCTGAGCATGATTAGTCTATTGATTGTCATCCTTTGTGTGGTAGTCGGGATTGAGTGATGTTTTATACCTACCAACCCTTCCCCTAGGAGTATGCGTTGAATGCTTTGTTTCGATTACAACTAAAACTTTTGCAACAAGTATATGAGTTATTCATGCCTAATGTTGAGTCCATGGTTTAGATGCACTTTCACCTTCCACCATCACTATCTTCTTAGTGCCGTGCAACTTTCGCCGGTGCACAAAACCCACCATTAGCCTCCCTCAAAACAGCCACCATACCTACCTACTATGGCTTTTTAAAGTCATTACGAGATATATTGCCATGCAACTACCACCATCACATGTGCCACCACTTCTACATTGCCATTGCATGATCGTAAGATAGCTAGCATGATGTTTCCGTTAATGTCTATGCCATGCTAGATCATTGTCACGGTACACTACCGAAGGCATTCCATATAGAGTCATCATTGTTCTAAGTTTTGAGTTGTAAGTGTGATGATCATCTTGATGGAGCATTGTCCCATGTGAGGAAATAAAAGAGGCCAGCGAAGCCCATATACAAAAAGAGGCCAAAGATGCCCCCCCCCCCAAAAAAGAGGCCAAAGAGCCCACCAAAAAATGAGAGAAAAAGAGAGAAGGGACAATGCTACTATCCTCCCACACTTGTGCTTATTAAGCACCATGATCTTCATGATTGAGAGTCTCTCGTTTTGTCACCACCATATAGCTAGTGTGAAATTTTCATTATATAATTTGGCTTGTATATTCCAATGATAGGCGTCCTCAAATTTGCCTTAGGTCTTCGTGAGCAAGCAAGTTGGGATGCACACCCACTAGTTTTCTTTAAGAGCTTTCACGTACTCTTAGCTCTAGTGCATCATTTGTATGGCAATCCCTCCACACCACTTATAGTGCTAAATCCATGGCTCACGCTCATGTATTTTGTGAGAGTTGAAAAGGTTTGAGAAAGTAAAGGTGTAAAAACAATTACTTGGCCAATACCGGGGTTGTGCATGATTTAAATTCGTTGTGCAAGGATGATAGAGCATAGCCAGACTATATGATTTTGTAGGGATAACTTTCTTTTGGCCTTGTTATTTTGAAAGTTCATGATTACCTTGCTAGTTTGCTTGAATTATTATTGTCTCCACTTCAATAGCAAACTATTGTTTTGAATCTAATGGATCTGAACATTCACGTCACATAAGAGGAGTTACAAAGGACATCTATGTTAGGTAGCATGAAAGCATCAAAAGTTCATTCTTTATCACTTCCCTACTCGAGGACGAGCAGGAGCTAAGCTTGGGGATGCTTGATACGTCTCAAACGTATCTATAATTTTTGATGGTTTCATGGTGTTATCTTGTCAACTTTGGATGTTTTTTGTACCTTTTATATCTTTTTTCGGACTAACTTATTAATTCAGTGCCAAGTGCCAGTTCCTGTTTTTTCTGTGTTTTTGACTCTTTTCAGATCTGATTTTGGAACGGAGTCCAAACGGAATAAAATCCCCGAAATAAAATTTTCCAGAACGGAAGAAGATCAGGGGACTTGAGGGCCAAGGCAGGAGAGCCACAGGGGGCCCACAAGCCCTATAGCCACCACCAGGGGGCGGCGGCTATCAGTCTTGTGGCCTCCCTGGAGCCCCCTGCCCTAGCTCTTTCGCCTATATATTCCCTAAAATCCAGAAAAAAATCAGGGCATCCACGAAAACACTTTTCCGCCGCCGCAAGCTTCCGTTTCTGCGAGATCTCATCTGGAGACCCTTCCCGGTGCCCTGCCGGAGGGCACTTGGGAGTTGGAGGGCTTTTACATCGACATCATCGCCTCTCCAATGACTCGTGAGTAGTTCACTTCAGACCTACGGGTCCGTAGTTAGTAGTTAGATGGCTTCTTCTCTCTCTTGGATCTTCAATACAAAGTTCTCCATGATCTTCATGGATATCTATCCGATGTAATCCTCTTTGGCAGTGTGTTTGTCGAGATCCGATGAATTGTGGATTTGTGATCAGATTATCTATGATATATATTTGAGTCTTTGCTGATATCTTATATGCATGATTTGATATCCTTGTAAGTCTCTCCGAGTCTTGGGTTTTGTTTGGCCAACTAGATCTATGATTCTTGCAATGGGATAAGTGCTTGGTTTTGGGTTCATACCGTGTGGTGACCTTTCCCAGTGACAGAAGGGGTAGCAAGGCACGCATCGTGTTGTTGCCATCAAGGGTAACAAGATGGGCTTTTATCGTAGATATGAGATTGTCCATCTACATCATGTCATCTTGCTTAAGGCGTTACTCTGTTCTTTTGGACTTAATACACTAGATGCATGCTGGATAGCGGTCGACGTGTGGAGTAATAGTAGTAGATGCAGAAAGTATCAGTCTACTTGTTCTGGACGTGATGCCTAAAGATATAATCATTGCCTTAGATAAAGTCACGACTTTGCGCGGTTCTATCAATTGCTCGACAGTAATTCATTTACCCACCGTCTACTTGCTTTCATGAGAGAAGCCACTAGTGAACACTACGGGCCCCAGGTCTATTCACAACTATCGTTTCCACTTTCGCTTTTACTTTGCTTTGTTTCTTTTTGCTTTCAGTTCTCACTTGGCAAACAATATGTAAGGGATTGACAACCCGTTCATAGCATTGGGTGCAAGCTCTTTGTGTTTGTGCAGGTACTTGTGACAATCCTTCACTGGATCGATACCTTGGTTCTCAAAACTGAGGGAAATACTTACCTCCGCTGTGCTACATCACCCTTTCCGCTTCGAGGGAACACCAACGCAAGGCTCCAAGGCCATGGGGGAATCCTTTGCATATTTGCCAAGGAAGTCCCTAAAGGCGTAGCCATAGCAGAAGGATTCCTGGTGCCGTTGCTGAGGAGTATCAAGAAAAGAATAGTCTCCCGTCAACACGCTTGTTTCTGGCGCCGTTGGAAGGTCTTTTGTTGCAGTAGCATGATGGTAACACTAAAGTGATTACAAAAGTTTTTCAAAAACCCTGTCGGGTTCCACTAATGCCAATGGTGATTGTGTTGAGATGGATGACCACTTGAGAAAGAAGTGGTGTACCGAAAAGGTTTTGTGTGAGTGGTTTCGGAAATGGGATTAGATTTAAGATTTGTCGACCGTCCCAACCTTACATGTATGACCATGATAGCCCTTTATGGGACATGGTTGTGTTGATTACTCTAGTCGTGCTGGCAAGGAGCCCACATTACTAGTGGCGGGAGTGATATGGTCACTCTCGTGGCGGGGTCGTGCCAGGTAGGATGACTATGTCGTTTTTACATGTTCCAGGCACACCGTTGGTCCCTGCATGTATGATACGGTCTAGAGTTGGTGCGCATAAGACGTACATCATGTGGGGCAAGTACCAATCAAGTGGAATCTTTGTCTAGTGTTGTCGGGGGAAAGGCATTGATTGGGTACTTACCTCGGGTATGTTATATACCACGAGTCGTGAATGACATGGAAGTTTCCCGGATCTCGTGGGTACAACGTACAAGCTCTGCAGAGTGTAGAACTATTCGAATAGTCGTGTCCACGGTCAATGTGTATAACTCATCTAGTATTTTCCGCATAAACCAAGTGTACGTGTGTATAAAGGTGCCACCTAAGAAAGTGATTACTTGGTCAAGTTTGGTGACTTGACATGAAGGATGAGCATGAGGTGTTGAGTCCTCGGTATATTTAAGTTGATACGTGTAACCTGTTCTTATGGTACTATTTACTTATTGATGCATGACTATCTAGGTACATGACCATGTTTATGCATTTATAAAACTTGCTTTTCGCAAACGCTACATTATACTTCATTTTGCACTCATTTACATAACCCGCACCATGGGCTATTTGCCAATACAATCAATGTACTCATTGGCTTGCCACTGGTTATTTTATTGACCAGACATGGAGGAACGAAAGTATGGAGAAGAATTCGTCGTTGGAGACGGACACACGAACTAGACCGCTTCCAAGTCACAATGCCTGATGGTTAGGCTGATGGCATGGGTTCACGTTTACTACCAAGAATTCCGCTAGTAGTTGAGTTGGAGTGATTGGCCTTCATGGCCCTATCTAAGTAAGACTTGACCATAATGGTCCTTATTTGTATCAGACGTTAATTATGGATGTAAGAATCTTGTTATTCAGTATATGTGTGTTCAGTGAGCATTGATCTCTGGGATCACTGTACATGTTCATTCAGCGATATCGACTCATAAGTCGGGGTCCCCACCATACCCTTGTAGATCGCTTAATGGGAAGCGTTAAGAAAAGCGGTTGATGTAGTCGAATGTCTTCGTGATCCAATCACGATCCATCCCGTGATCCTATCACGATCTGTCCCAATCTAGCGCCGACTGGATGGCACCTCCGCGTTCAGCACCCGTGCAGCTCTTTGACGATCTCCGCCTTCTTGAACCAGCAAGAGAGACGAAGAGGTAGCTGAATTCTTTGACATCACGACGGCGTGACGGCGATGATGCTGGAGCTAATCCGGTAGGGCTTCGCCGTGCACTACCGGAATAACCTACGGGGTGTCACGAAGTAGTGGAGGGAGAGGGGTTGTGCTACTACAACAAAAGACCTTCCAACAGCGCCAGAAACGTGCTACGGCACCTGGAATCCTTCTGCTAGGGCTACGCCTTAAGGGACTTCCTAGGCAAATATGCAAAGGATTTCCTCCGTGGCCTTGGAGTGTTGCGTTGGTCTTCCCTCGAAGCGGAAAGGGTGATGTAACGCAGCGATGGTAAGTATTTCCCTCAGTTTGAGAACCAAGGTATCGATCCAGTGAAGGAATATCACAAGTGCCTGCACAAACACAAAAAGCTTGCTCCCAACGCTATGAAGGGATTGTCAATCCCTTATAGATTGTTCGCCAAGTGAGAACTGAAAGCAACAAAGTAACAAAGAAAAGTAAAACCGAAAGTGGAAACGATAGGTGTGACTAGACCCGGGGGCCGTAGTATTTACTAGTGGCTTCTCTCATGAAAGCAAGTAGACGGTGGGTGAACAAATTACTGTCGAGCAATTGATAGAACCGCGCAAAGTCGTGACGTCATCTATGACAATGATTATATCAATAGGCTTCACGTCCAAAACAAGTAGACTGATACTTTCTGCATCTACTACTATTACTCCACACGTCGACCGCTATCCAGCATGCATCTAGTGTATTAAGTCCAAAATAACAGAGTAACGCCTTAAGCAAGATGACATGATGTAGATGGACAATCTCATATCTACGACAAAGCCCACCTTGTTACCCTTGATGGCAACTACACGATGTGTGCCTTGTTGCCCCTACTGTCACTAGGAAAGGTCACCACACGGTAAGAACCCAAAACCAAGCACTTCTCCCATTCGAAGAATCATAGATCTAGTTGGCCAAACAAAACCCAAGACTCGGAGAGACTTACAAGGATATCAAATCATGCATATAAGAAATCAGCAAAGACTCAAATATATATCATAGATAATCTGATCACAAATCCACAATTCATCGGATCTCGACAAACACACCGCCAAAGAGGATTACATAGGATAGAACTCCATGAAGATCATGGAGAACTTTGTATTGAAGATCCAAGAGAGAGAAGAAGCCATCTAGCTACTAACTACAGACCCATAGGTCTAAAGTGAACTACTCACGAGTCATTGGAGGGGCGATGATGTTGATGTAGAAGCCCTCCAACTCCAAAGTCCCCTCCGGCAGGGCACCCGGAAGGGTCTCCAGATGAGATCTCGCGTAAACGGTAGCTTGCGGCGGCGGAAAAGTATTTTCGTGGATCCCTTGATTTTTTCTGTAGTTTAGGGAATATATAGGCGAAGGAGCTAGGTCAGGGGGCGCCAGGGAGGCCACAAGCCTACTGGCCGCCGCCCCCCTGGTGGCGGATAGGGGGCTTGTTGGCCCCCTGTAGCCCTCGTGGCTTGGCCCTCAAGCCCCGTGATCTCCTTCCGTTTGGGAAAAATTTATTTTGGGGATTTTATTCCGTTTGGACTCCGTTCCAAAATCAGATCTGAAAAGAGCCAAAAACACAGAAAAAACAGGAACTGGCACTTGGCACTGAATTAATAAGTTAGTCCCAAAAAAGATATAAAAGGTACATAAAACATCCAAAGATGACAAGATAACAGCATGAAACCATCAAAAATAATAGATACGTTTGAGATTTATCAGGCTACACCCTGGATTAAGGTGCGGCTAGCCTCTCTCTCCTCCGCTATATATAGGGGGGAGGGGTGGCACCATAAGGAAAACCCTAGGGGTTTTGCCGACGCACCAAGGAGGGGGCAGAATCCTCCTCCAAATCGGTTTGGTGGAGGAGGAATCATTCTCCTAGTAGGTTTGCCCCACCTCTCTCTCTTTTGGCGCATAGGCCTATTGGGTTGGCCGCTCAACCCACTAGGAGCTGGTGCGCCACCCTTTAGGTCTATGTGGCCCTCTCCGGGTGGCTGGCCCCTCTCGGTCGACCCCCGAAACCCATTCGTCACTTCCGGTACATTACTGGAAATACCCGAAAACCTTCCGGCATCCAAATATACCTTTCCTATATAACAATCTTCATCTCCGGAACATTCCGGAACTCCACATGACGTCCGAGATCTCATCCGGGACTCTGAACAACATTTGGTCACCAACATACATAATTCAACTATACCAAAACGTCACCGAACCTTAAGTGTGCATACCCTGTGGGTTCGAGAACTATACAGACATGACCAAATACACTCTCTGGTCAATAACCAATAGTGGGACCTCGATGTCCATATTGGCTCCTACATATTCCATGAAGATCTTTATCGATAGAACCTCTTTGTCAAGGATTCAGTTAAACCCGTATCACATTCTCTTTGTCCTTCGGTATGTTACTTGCCCGAGATTCGATCGTCGGTATATCTATGCCTATTTGAACCTCATTACGGGCAAGTCTGTTTACTCATTCCGTAATACAAAATCACTTGGGTAACTCTTTAGTCACATTGCTTGCAAGGCTTCTTGTGATGTTGTATTACCGAGTGGGCCCTGAGATACCTCTCGGTCATACGGAGTGAAAAATCCTAGTCTTGGTCCATGCTAACTCAACGAACACCTTTGCAGATACATGTAGAGCACCTTTATAATCACCCAGTTACGTTGCGACATTTGATACACACAAGGTATTCTTCCGGTGTCAGTGAGTTACATGATCTCATGGTTATACGAACATATACTTGACATGCAGAAAAACAGTAGCAATAAAACGAAACGATCACATCCTACGTTCATAGTTCGGGTCTTGTCCATCACATCATTCTCCTGATGATGTGATCCCGTTATCAAGTGACGACCCTTTTCTATGGCCATCTTTGATCAACGAGCTAGTCTACTACATGATTAACTAGGGACAGTGTGTCGTCTATGTCTCCACACATGTATCTGAGTTTCCATTGAATACAATTCTAGGATGGTAAAAAACAATTATCTTAAACAAGGAAATATAATAATAACTATTTTATTATTGCCTCTAGGGCATATTTCCAATAGTCTCCCACTTGCACTAGAGTCAATAATCTAGCTCACATCACTATGTGATTTACAATGTATCAAATCTAGCGCCCATAGAGTTCTTGTGTTGATTATGTTTTGCTCGTGGAAGAGGCTTAGTCAACGGGTCTGCAACATTCACATACATGTGCACTTTGCAAATATTTATGTCATCCTCTTTGATGTAATCGCGGATGTAATTGAAGCGTCGCTTTATGTGTCTGGTCCTCTTGTGAAACCTTGGTTCCTTGGCTAGAGCAACGTCACCAGTGTTGTCACATAACTGAGTCATTGGATCCAGTGCACTGGGCACAACTCCAAGATCTGTCATGAACTGCTTCATCCAGACACCTTCTTTAGTTGCCTCTTCGGGATCTATGTACTCTGCTTCGCATGTAGAATCAGCTACCACACTTTGCTTGGAACTGCACCAACTTACCGCACCCCCATTAAGAATAAGTACGTATCTGGTTTGAGATATAGATTCATCCGGATCATTGTCAAAGCTTGCATCAACATAACCCTTTACAACGAGCTCTTTGTCACCTCCATAAACGAGAAACATTTCCTTAGTCCTTTTCAGGTACTTCAGAATATTCTTGACCGTTGTCCAGTGCTCCATTCCTGGATTACTTTGAAACCTTCCCGCCATACTTATGGCAAGGCTGACTTCAGGTCTTGTACACAACATTGCATACATGATAGAGACTATGGCTAAAGCATACGGGACGACATTCATCTTTTCTCTATCTTGTGCAGTTGCTGGGCATTGAGTCTTACTCAACTTCACATCTTGTAGCACACGCAAGAACCCTTTCTTGGACTATTCCATTTTGAACTTCTTCAAAAGTTTGTTAAGGTATGTGCTCTCTGAAAGTCCTATTAAACGTCTTGATCTATCTCTATAGATCTTGATGCCTAATATGTAAGCAACTTCTCCTAGGTCCCTCATTGAAAAACTTTTATTCAAATAATCATTTACGCTTCTCAAGAGATCTATATTGTTTCCAATCAGCAATATATCATCCACATATAATACTAGAAACACTATAGAGCTCCAACTCCCTTTCTTGTAAATACAAGCATCTCCATAAACTTGTATAAACCAAAACGCCTTGATCACCACATCAAAGCGCTCATTCCAACTCCAAGATGCTTGCACCAGTCCATAAATGGATCGCTCGAGTTTGCATACTTTGTCAGCATTCTTTGGATCGACAAAACCTTCTGGTTACATCATATACAACTCTTCCTTAAGGAGTCGTTAAGGAACGCTATTTCGACATCCATCTGCCAAATTTCATAATCGAAAAATGCAGCTATTGTTAACATGATTCTGACGGACTTAAGCATCGCTACGAGTGAGAAAGTATCATCGTAGTCAACTCCTTGAACTTGTGAAAAACCTTTTTCCACAAGCCGAGCTTTATAGATGGTGACATTACCGTCCGCGTCCTTATTCTTCTTCAAGATCCATTTGTTCTGAATGGCCTTTCGCCCTTCAGGTAACACTTCCAAAGTACAAACTTCATTATCATACATAGATCCTATCTCGGATTTCATGGCCTCTAACCATTTCTTGGAATCTAGGCTCACCATTCTTCTCCATAGCTCGTAGGTTCATCGTTGTCCAACAACATGATTGATAACACAGGGTTGCCGTACCACTCAGGAGCAGTACGTGCCCTTGTCGACCTACGAGGTCCGATAGCAACTTGATCTGAAGTTTCATGATCATCATCACTAGATTCCTCTTCAACTGGTGTAGGTTTGACAGAAACATATTGGTGTGTTGTGCTACTCTCTGGCTGAAATAAAGGTTCTTAACCTCATCAAGTTCTATCTTCCTCCCACTCAATTCATTCGAGAGAAACTCTTTCCCAAGAAAAGCTCTGTCTTTAGCGACAAACACTTTGCCTTCGGATCTAGGATAAAAGGTGTACCGAACTGTCTCTTTTTGGTATCCTATGAAGACGCATTTTTCCACTTTGGGTTCCATCTTTTCATGATGTAGCTTTTTGACATAAGCATCGCATCCCCAAACTATAAGAAATGAGAACTTTGGCTTCTTGCTAAACCACAGTTCATATGGCGTCGTCTCAACGGATTTTGATGGTGACCTATTTAAAGTGAATGCAGTTGTCTCTAATGCATAACCCCAAAACAATAACGGAAAATCAGTGAGAGACATCATAGAACACACCATGTCTAACAATGTACGATTACAACGTTCGGACACAGCATTACACTATGGTGTTCCAGGCGATGTCAACTGTGAAACAATTCCAAATTGTCTTAAGTGAGTGCCAAACTCATAACTCAGATATTCACCTCCTTGATTAGATCGCAAAAATTTGATCTTCTTCATGATTCTCAACTTCACTCTAAAATTGCTTGAACTTTTCAAACATTTCAGACTTCTGTCCCATCAAGTAAACATTACCATATCTACTCAAATCATCTGTGAAGGTGAGAAAATAACGATAACCATCGTGCGCCTCTATGCTAATTGGTCCGCACACATCAGTATGTATGATCTCCAACAAGTTACTTGCACACTCCATTGTTCCGGATAACGGAGTCTAAGTCATCTTGCCCATGAGGCATGGTTCACATGTGTCAAGTGATTGAAAATCAAGTGACTCCAAAAGTCCATCAACATGGAGTTTCTTCATGCGTTTAATACCAATATGACCTAAGCGGAAGTGCCACTAGAAAGTGGTGCTATCATTATCAACTCTACATCTTTTGGCATCAATGTTATGTATATGTGTATCATCACTATTGAGATTTAATATGAACAAACCCCTCACATTGGGTGCATGACCATAAAATACATTACTCATATAAATAGAGCAACCATTATTCTGTGACTTAAAAGAGTAACCGTCTCACAGTAAATAAGATCCAAATATAATGTTCATGCTTAACGCATGCACTAAATAACAATTATTCAGGTTCATCACTAATCACGATGGTAACTGAAGTGAGAGCGTGCGGACCTCGATCGTATCAACCTTGGAACCATTTCCCACGTGCATCGTCACTTCATCCTTCGCCAGCCTCCGTCTATTCCGCAATTCTAGCTTTGAGTTGTAAATGTGATCAACTAAACCGGTATCAAATACCCAGGCACTACAACGACAGCTGGTGAGGTACACATCAATAACATGTATATCGAATATACCTTGTTTGCCGTTGGCCGCCTTCTTATCGGCCACATACTTGGGCAGTTCCGCTTCAAGTGGCTAGTCCCCTTGCAATGAAAGCACTCAGTTTCCGGCTTGGGTCCAGCCTTGCGATTCTTCGTGGGAGGAGCAACTGCTTTGCCACTCTTCTTGGATTTACCCTTCTTGCCCTTGCCATTTTTCTTGAAACTAGTGGTTTTATTAACCATCAACAATTGATGTTCTTTTTGGATTTCTGACTCAGCAACTTTCAGCATCGCAAATAGCTCAACGATTGACTTATTCATACCTTGCATGGTGTAGTTCAACACAAAGCCTTTATAGCTAGGTGGCAATAATTGAGAAACTTTGTCACTGATTGCCTCTAGCGGGAAAACGATTCCCAATTCAGCCAGACAGTTAGAGTACCCAGACATTCTGAGTATGTGTTCACTGACACACCCATTCTCCTTCATTTTGCAAGCATAGAACTTATCGGAGGTTTCATACATCTCGATCCGGGCATTCTTCTCAAAGATAAACTTCAACTCCAGGAACATCTCATATGCTCCATGACGTTCAAAACGCCTTTGAAGTCCCGGTTCTATGCCATACAAAATTGCAAAATGAACAACTCAGTAGTCATCTAGACGTGCTTTCCAGATGTTCATATCATCTTGGGTCACCGGTTGGGGTGGCATGTCACATAGTGGTGCATCAAGGACATAATTATTTTAAGAAATCGTGAGAACAAGTCTCAGATTTCGGGCCCAGTCTACAAAGTTACTTCCATCATCTTTCATCTTGGCTTTTTTAGGAACGCATTAAAGTTCTAGGGTGCTACTGCGCGAACCATTGATCTACGCCATGAATTTGCAAAGACTACTTAGACTGTTGTTCAAGATAATGAGTTTAGTTAATCATATTACTAATAAACTCCCACTCAAATTGACATCCCTCTTGTCATTCGAGTGACACATGATCCAAATTCACTAACTCAAGTCCGATCATCACGTGAGTTGAGTTGGCTTCAATGGTGAATATCTCTATGTTGATCATATCTACTATATGACCCATGTTCGACCTTTTGGTGTCTTGTGTTCCGAGGCCATGTCTGTACATGCTAGGCTCGTCAAGTTTAACCCGAGTGTTCCGCGTGTGCAAAACTGTCTTGCACCCATTGTATGTGAACATAGAGTCTATCACACCCGATCATCACGTGGTGTCTCAAAACGACGAACTTTCACAACGATGCACACTCGGGGAGAACACAATTTTATCTTGAAATTTCAGTGAGGGATCACCTTATAATGCTACCGTCGTCCTAAGCAAAATAAGGTGCATAAAAGGATTAACATCAGATGCAAATCAATAGTGACATGATATGGCCATGATCTTGTGCTTTTGATCTCCATCTTCAAAGCACCGACATGATCTCCATCATCACCTACGCCACACCATGATCTCCATCATTGTGTTGCCATTGAGGTTGTCGCGTCAACTATGTTGTTACTACTAAAGCTACTCAACTAGCGATAAAGTAAAGCATCACCGATCACAAAATAATTAAAGACAACCCTATGGCTCCTGCCCGTTGTCGTAGCATCGACATGCAAGTCAATATTAAACTATTACAACATGATCATCTCATACGTCAAATATATCATATCATGTCTTTGGCTGTATCACATCGCAACATACCCTGCAAAAACAAGTTAGACGTACTCTAATTTGTTGTTGCATGTTTTAAGTGGCTGCTATGGGTATCTAGCATGATCGTATCTTACTTACGCAAAACCACAATGGTGATATACAAGTTGCTATTTAACCTTCTCCAAGGACCGCCTCTGTAAAATCCGATTCAACTAAAGTAGGAGAAATAGACACTCACCAGTCATATTTATGCAACAAGTTGCATGTTAGTCGATGAAACCGGTCTCTCATAAGCGTACGAGTAATGATGGTCCAGGCCGCTTCATCCAACAACACCGCCGAATCAAGAAAAGACCAAGGAGGGAAGCAATCTGGATATTAACACCAACAAACTCATTTTTGCTCTACTCGAGATGTCATCTATGCATAGACCTAGCTCATTGATGTCAGCTCTGCTTCCCTTGCAACAGTGCCAAGATAAGTCGTGTCGACGGCACCAGGAATCCTTCAGCTGCGGCTACGCCTTAAGGGACTTCCTAGGCAAGTATGCAAAGGATTTCCCCCGTGGCCTTGGAGCCTTGCGTTGGTGTTCCCTCGAAGCGGAAAGGGTGCTGTAGCACAGCGGTGGTAAGTATTTCCCTCAGTTTGAGAACCAAGTATCAATCCGGTGGAGGAGTATCTCAAGATCCTGCACAAACACAAAAGCTTGCTACCAACACTATGAAGGGGTTGTCAATCCCTTATAGATTGTTTGCCAAGTGAGAACTGAAAGCAACAAAGTAACAAAGCAAAGTAAAAGCGGAGGTGTAAACGATGGATGTGAATAGACCCGGGGGCCGTTGTGTTTACTAGTGGCTTCTCTTATGAAAGCAAGTAGATGATGGGTGAACAAATTACTGTCGAGCAATTGATAGAACCGCGCAAAGTCGTGACGATATCTATGCAATGATTATATCTATAGGCATCACGTCCAAAACTAGTAGACCGATACTTTCTGCATCTACTACTATTACTCCACATGTCGACCGCTATCCAGCATGCATCTAGTGTATTAAGTCCATAAGAACAGAGTAACACCTTAAGCAAGATGACATGATGTAGAGGGATAATCTCAAACCAATGATAAAAACACCATCTTTTTACCCTTGATGGCAACTACTTGATGTGTGCCTTGTTGCCCCTACTGTCACTGGGAAAGGTCACCACATGGTAGAACCCAAAACCAAGCACTTCTCCCATTGCAAGAATCATAGATCTAGATGGCCAAACAAAACCCAAGACATAGAGAGACTTACAAGGATATCAAATCATGCATACAAGAAATCAGCAAACACTCAAATATATATCATAGATAATCTGATCACAAATCCACAATTCATCGGATCTCGACAAACACACCGCCAAAGAAGATTACAACAGATAGATCTCCATGAAGATCATGGAGAACTTTGTATTGAAGATCCAAGAGAGAGAAGAAGCCATCTAGCTACTAACTACGGACCCATAGGTCTGAAGTGAACTACTCACGAGTCATTGGAGGGCTTATGATGATGATGAAGAAGCCCTCCAACTCAAAAGTCCCCTCTGGCAGGGTGCCGGGAAGGGTCTCCAGATGAGATCTCGCGGAAACGGAAGCTTGCGGTGGCGGAAAAGTATTTTCGAGGCTCCCCTGGTTTTTTGCTGAATATTTGGGAATATATAGGCCAAGGATCTAGGTCAGGGGGCGGCCAGGGAGGCCACAAGCCCTGACAAAAGCATATAGTCTGGCTATGCTCTATCATCATTGCACAACGAATTTAAATCATGCACAACCCCGGTATTGGCCAAGTAATTTTTTCACACCTTTACTTTCTCAAACCTTTTCAACTCTCACGCAATACATGAGCGTGAGCCATGGTTATAGCACTATCTATGGTGTGGAGTGTGGTGGAGGTTGCAAGACAAAAAGGAGAAGATAGTCACATTAACTAGGTATATCAATGAGCTATGGAGATGCTCATCAATAGATATCAATGTGAATAAGCAGGGATTTCCATACAAATGATGCACTAGAGCTACGAGTATGTGAAAGTTCTTAAAGGAAACTAGTGGGTGTGCATCCAACTTGCTTGCTCACGAAGCCCTAAGGCAATTTTGAGGAAGCATATCATTGGAATATACAAGCCAAGTTATATAATGAAAATTTCCCACTAGCTATATGGTGGTGACAAAACGAGAGACTCTCAATCATGAAGATCATGGTGCTTAATATGCACAAGTGTGCAAAAAGTGGTAGCATTGTCCCTTCTCTCTTTTTCTCTCATGTTTTTTATTTGGTGGGCTCTTTGGCCTCTTTTTTTTATTTTGGTGGGATTCTTTGGCCTCTTTTATTTCCTCACATGGGACAATGCTCTATTAATGATGATCATCACACTTTCAACTCAAAACTTAGAGCAACAATGACTCTTATGGAATGCGTTCGGTAGTGTACCGTGGTAATGATCTAGCATGGCATAGACATCAATGGAAACATCATGCTAGCTATCTTACGATCATGTAATGGCAATGTAGACATTGTGGCACATGTCATGGTGGTAGTTGCATGGCAATATATCTTGGAATGACTTTGAAAAAGCCATAGTAGGTAGGTATGGTGGCTGTTTTGAGGGAGGCTAATGGTGGGTTTTGTGCACCGGCGAAAGTTGCACGGCACTAAGAAGATAATGATGGTGGAAGGTGAAAGTGCATCTAAACCATGGACTCACCATTAGTCATGAAGAACTCATATACTTGTTGCAAAAGTTTTATTAGTAATTGAAACAAAGCATTCAACGCATACTCCTAGGGGAAGGGTTGGTAGGTATAAACCATCGCGCGATCCCGACCGCCACGCAAAGGATGACAATCAATATACTAATCATGCTCAGATTTCATCACATAGCGGTTTGCCATACGTGCATGCTACGGGAATCACTAACCTCAACACAAGTATTTCTAGATCCACAACACCTTACTAGCATGACTTCAAAATTACCATAACCACAACTCAAAACTAATTGAGATGAATCAAACTTCTCTAACTATTCAATGCACATGAAGGTGGAAGTTTTCGTATCCCATTGGATAACTACCCATTTTGAAACTACTTTCAAAGCATAGATCAACTACCAAGCCACGCACCACTGTGCTCTAAAAGATATAAGTGAAGCACATAGAGCAAAAGTATCTAGCTCAAAAGATATAAGTGAAGCACATGTGAGCTGAATTGTCTACCAAAAGATATAAGTGAAGCTCGACAAAATCACGGTGAGTGCATGTCTCTCTCTCAAGGTGTGCAGCAAGGATGATTGTGACACAACAACAAAAAAGACTCCTACGATACAAGACGCTCCAAGCAAAAACACATAACATGTGGTGAATAAAAATATAGCCCCAAGTAACGTTACCGATGGATTGAAGACGAGAGAGGGGATACCTTCCCGGGGCACCCCCAGCTTAGGCTTTTACGGCATCCTTGAATATCTTGGGGTGCCTTGGGAATCCCCAAGCTTGAGCTCTTGCCACTCTTTATCTCTTTGTCCATAAGAACTTCACCCAAAACTTGAAAACTTCACAACACGAAACTTAAACAGAAACTCGTGATAACATTAGTACAAGAAAGCAAACCACCACTTCCTTAGGTATTGTAGCAACCTTAAATTCTACTTGTACTGATGTTGGGTTACTGTACTTTCGATCTTCCATGGCTAATACCCCCCCCATACTATCCATAGTTTCATCAAAATAAGCAACCAACACAACAAAAATTGAATATGTTAACAGTAGACCAGTCTGTAGCAATCTGTATATTTCGTATACCTCTGGTACTTAAACAATTCTGAACAATTACGACAGTCTGAATAATTTGCGTAGCAATTAGCAGCAAAAAGAATCAACTCAAAAGCTCTTACAGAAAAAATGAAAATTCTTTTCGTGAGCAGAAAGTTTCTGTCTTTTCCAGCATGACCAAACGATCATCCCCAAGACTAATCATAACGGTTTTGCTTGGCACAAACGCAAAAAGAAACACAAAAAACACAATCATAACAGAATTATGAAAGTGTGGAGAACACAAAACAGAAAGAAAAAGGATAGATTCGTTGGGTTGCCTCCCAACAAGCGCTTTTTTTAACGCCCTTAGCTAGGCAAAAGGTGATGGAATCACGTATAGTCATCTTTGGTGCTCAAACCATAGGTAGTGTGATCATTTATCATCTTAAGATTTTCATCTTTATTAGATGACTCACCACTAGATTTAGGAACAAAAACAGGCTTGACGGTCTTTTTGAGAGTAAGATTTGGAGTATTTTGCACAGCGGCAAAAGCGGAACCCAAGTTGGTTATGACATCTTCTAATTTGCCAATTCTAGAAGAATCATTAACTAGAAGTTCCTTCTCCTTTAAATTTTTCAAAAAGTTTCCCACTTTGGATCCGTACTGAGTAATTTGATTTTGGATCTTTCTATCCAAACCCTCAATAAGTTCAACTGTGGCAGCTTTGTTTTCAATAGCGTCAAGCCTTTGCATCACGTGTTCCAAGGTCAAGATAGTTCCATTAACCATGAGCGGGGGTGAGCCTACCAAACTAATGATAGCTCTATAGGAGCCAACAGTATGGCTCCCCAAAAAGTTCCCACCTACAATGGTATCAAGGATATACCTATTCAAAGGACAAATTCCAACATAGAAACTGCGAAGAAGGACGGTAGTGGATTGCTTACGAGTAGATCTACTTTGAGCATTGCAAATCTTGTACCAAGCGTCCTTCAAATTTTCTTCCTCATTCTGCCTGAAATTGAGAACTTCATTTTCAGGGGTGTCGTTTGGAGTGCTGGGTCTAGCCATTGATGGACTATCTCACGCACAAACGAGCAGGAAGAGAGAGTGAAACGGGCAAAAGAAAACGGCAAAAAGGCAAAAGAAAACAGCGAAGGAGAAAGGCAAATGAAACCGGCAAATGTGAAGTGGGGGAGAGGGAAATGAGAGGCAACTCGCAACAAAAGTAAATGCAAGAGAAGAGTTTGTGAGACCTACTTGAATAGATCTTGATTTCTCCTCCCCGGCAACGGCGCCAGAAATACTTCTGATGTCAGTTGTGCTTCCCTTGCAACGGTGCCAAGAATAGTCGTGTCGACGGCACCAGGAATCCTTCAGCTGCGGCTATGCCTTAAGGGACTTCCTAGGCAAGTATGCAAAGGATTTCCCCCTGTGGCCTTGGAGCCTTGCGTTGGTGTTCCCTCGAAGCGGAAAGGGTGATGTAGCACACCGGTGGTAAGTATTTCCCTCAGTTTGAGAACCAAGGTATCAATCTGGTGGAGGAGTATCTCAAGATCCTGCATAAACACAAAAGCTTTCTCCCAACGCTATGAAGGGGTTATAAATCCCTTATAGGTTGTTTGCCAAGTGAGAACTAAAAGCAACAAAGTAACAAAGCAAAGTAAAAGCGGAGGTGTAAACGGTGGATGTGAATAGACCCGGGGGCCGTAGTGTTTACTAGTGGCTTCTCTCATGAAAGCAAGTAGACGGTGGGTGAACAAATTACTGTTGAGCAATTGATAGAACCGCGCAAAGTCGTGACGATATTGATGCAATGATTATATCTATAGGCATCACGTCCAAAACAAGCAGACCGATACTTTCTGCATCTACTACTATTACTCCACACGTGGACCGCTATCCAGCATGCATCTAGTGTATTAAGTCCATAAGAACAGAGTAACGCCTTAAGCAAGATGACATGATGTAGAGGGATAATCTCAAACTTATGATAAAACCCCCCATCTTTTTACCCTTGATGGAAACTACTTGATGTGTGCCTTGTTGCCCCTACTGTCAGTGGGAAAGGTCACCACATGGTAGAATCCAAATCCAAGCACTTCTCCCATTGCAAGAATCATAGATCTAGTTGGCCAAACAAAACCCAAGACTCGGAGAGACTTACAAGGATATCAAATCATGCATATAAGAAATCAGCAAAGACTCAAATATATATCATAGATAATCTGATCACAAATCCACAATTCATCGGATCTCGACAAACACACCGCCAAAGAAGATTACATTGGATAGATCTCCATGAAGATCATGGAGAACTTTGTATTGAAGATCCAAGAGAGAGAAGAAGCCATCTAGCTACTAACTACGGACCTGTAGGTCTGAAGTGAACTACTCACGAGTCATTGGAGGGGCGATGATGATGATGAAGAAGCCCTCCAACTCCAAAGTCCCCTCCGGCAGGGTGCCGGGAAGGGTCTCCAGATGAGATCTCGCGGAAACGGAAGCTTGCGGCAGAGGAAAAGTATTTTCGAGGCTCCTATGGTTTTTTGCTGAATATTTGGGAATATATAGGCCAAGGATCTAGGTCAGGGGCGGCCAGGGAGGCCACAAGCCCTGACATCGCCGCCTCCCCCCTGGTGGCGGAGTGGGGGATTGTGGGCTCCCTGGAGCCCACATGGCTTGGCCCAAAGGCCCCCTAATCTTCTTGCGTTCGGGAAAAAATCATTTCGGGGTTTTTATTCCGTTTGGACTCCGTTCCAAAATCAGATCTGAAAAGAGTCAAAAACACAGAAAAACAGGAACTGACACTTAGCAATGAATTAATAAGTTAGTCCCAAAAAAGATACAAAAGGTACATAAAACATCCAAAGAAGAGAAGATAACAGCGTGAAACCATCAAAAGTTATAGATACGTTTGAGACGTATCACTCATCATGCCACTGTTGGCGAACGTTGCATGGGAAACAAAAAAATTCCTACACACACATAACATCTATCCATGGTGATGCCCATATCTGAGAGGAGAGATTGGATCCACATACCCTTGTAGATCGCTAAGTGGGAAGCGTTAAGAACCGCGGTTGATGTAGTCAAACGTCTTCGCGATCCAATCACGGCAGTCATGCGATCCTATCACGATCCGTCCTGATCTAGTGCCGAACGGATGACACCTCCGCGCTCAACACACGTGCAACTCCATGACGATATCTGCCTTATAGACCCAGCAAGAGAGACAAAGAGGTAGCTGAATTCTCCAACGGCACGACAGGTGACAGCGATGATGGTGGAGCTAATCCGGTAGGGCTTCGCCGTGCACTACCGTAATAACCTACGGGGTGTCACGACGTAGTGAAGGGAGAGGGGATGCGTCGTGGCTTAAGGTGCGGCTAGCCTCTCTCACCTCCATTATATGTAGCAGGGAGGGAGGGGTGGCGCCATAGGGAAAACCCTAGGGGTTCGTCCGGCGCACCAAGGAGGGGGGGGGAGTCCTCATCCAAATCGGTTTGGTGGAGGAGGAGTCCTTCTCCTAGTAGGTTTGCCCCCACCTCTCTCTCTTTTGGCGCATAGGTCTATTGGGCTGGCCGCCCAGCCCACTAGGAGCTGGTGCGCCACCCTTTAGGTCTATGTGTCCCTCTCCGGGTGGGTGGCCCCTCCCAATGGACCCCCGCAACCCATTCGTCACTCCCGGTACATTACGGAAAATACCCGAAAACCTTCCAGCATCCAAATATACCTTTCCTATATATAAATCTTCGTCTCCGGACCATTCCAGAACTCCTCGTGACATCCGGGTGTCATCAATGACTCCAAACAACATTCAGTCACCAACAAACATAATTCAACTATACAGAAACGTCATCGAACCTTAAGTGTGCAGACCCAGCGGGTTCGAGAACTATGCAGACATGACCTGATACACTCTCTGGTCAATAACCAATAGCGGGACCTGGATGCCCATATTGTCTCTTTCATATTCTATGAATATCTTTATTGGTTGAACCTCGATGTCAAGGATTCAGTTAATCCCATATAACATTCCCTTTGTCCTTCGATATGTAACTTGCGTGAGATTCGATGGTCGGTATCTCTATACCTATTTGAATCTCATTACCGGCAAGTCTCTTTACTCATTCCATAATACAAAATCCCGTGGCTAACTCTTTGGGCACATTGTTCTCGAGGCTTATTATGATGTTGTATTACCGAGTGGGCCTCGAGATACCGCTCCGTCATAGTGAGTGAAAAACCCCAGTCTTGATCCATGCTAACTCAACATGCAACTTCGAAGATACCTATAGATCACCTTTATAGTCACCTAGTTACATTGCGATGTTTGATACACACAAGGTATTCTTCCGGTGTCAGTGATTTACATGATCTCATGGTCATAGGAACATATACTTGACATGCAGAAAACAGTAGCAATAAAACGAAACGATCACATGCTACTTTCATAGTTTAGGTCTTGTCCATCACATAATTATCCTAATGATGTGATCCCGTTATCAAGTGACAACCCTTGTCTATGGCTAGGAAACCTTGGCCATCTTTGATCAACGAGCTAGTTTACCATAGGCTTACTAGGGGCAGTGTGTCGTCTATGTATCCAGACATGTATCCGAGTTTACATTCAATACATTTATAGAATGGATAATTAACGATTATCTTAAACAAGGAAATATAATAATAACTATTTTATTATTACCTCTAGCGCATATTTCCAACAGATACGTTGTAGACATATGAGGTTGTCGGTAAGGCCAAAGTCGGTGCCTTGGTTAGTTGTGGGGATGTTGGATTGTTGGGAGGCGACTCTAATGGTTGGAGGTGTGGCATTTGTGGGTGTAGAGTATGTATCAACTGTGGGTGGGCAACCTTGGTACGCGGGTGGTGTGGTTGCGAGTGGTTGAAGAAGCTTGGGTGTGACAATGGGGTGTGAGCGTCGGGGTACTCTACTTGCCCAGTCCCTATACTGGCCGATGGTGGCGATGGTTATTGATGTCGTACCCTTCCCGAAGGCTTTGTCGCGGCGTTCCCACTCCTGTCGTCCTACTCTGGGTGAATACTTGATCTATGAGAATGGGTGGTCGCGGCTATCAACAGTCGTACCCTTCTGGGAGGCACCATTTTGAAGTCCTGGCTTCGTTAGGGTTCGTATCACCTCTTTGTTGTGGATGATCATAGTGGAGGTCTTTGTCGGCTCCAAACATACTTTGTGGTTTTCTTGGTAGTTAGTGGGGTGGTGTGATGGTGTCTGGCACATTTGAATCTTGGCTTGGGTGTTTGTGTTGTGTGCGATGGTGGTGTGTGTTTGTATCGGTATCTTGGATGTAATCGGTGATGGTTGATTTATAATATGTCCGTTGAGATTTCAGAGGGTAGATTTTAGCCCTTAAAAGTTAAAAAAACGAAAAAAAGAAAAACCAAAGGCTTCCCCCTTAGGTATTGCTATATACTTATTACTTAGAGCATCTATAATCGGACTTGTCAAATCTACCCCCCCTATACGCCGGCAAGCGCAATCGGACGTGTCCGCGGACAGCGTTGGGCGGCCCCTCATATGGGTTGCCGCATATCCACACACCTCAAATGCGAAATCTCAAAGCCATGCAATCATACGCGGCGATCATACGATACAAATTGTTCAAATTCAATAGTTCAAACAAAGCAAAAACAAATAATAGTTAAACAATCCGGACATGCCAAATAAAATGAATGTCCGATCAGTCGTTGGCTGCACGGATCACTCGTCTGACGCTATCCATGTTGGCAGCTCCGAGGCCATCATTGTGACCTTCTCCTCTTGCATCGTTACCACATGCACCAGTGTTTCCTTTAGCCACCCTCCCAACCTCATACTCCCTACGGTTGTTGATCTTTTACTTGTTCTGTCATTCCATCGAAAGATCGTAGGCAACCTCGGTGGCGGTGGTGTCGTGCTTGTTCGCACTTGAACGAGTTGCGGCGACTGACATGCATTCATTGTCAGCATCTGCATGGGCGAAAAGATCTTTGGAATGTCCCCAACTGGCCATTGGATCCTTCTCTCTCCTAACTGGGTCCGACGACATGATCCTTGTCAGCGGCTCGATGGATGGGGTGCAGGATCTCGGGGGGTCGAGGAAGACGATCAGTGACTCATGCATGTCTGCATCCATTCCTTGCAACGACAATGCTTCCCTCTCTCGATGCATGTGCTGCTTTTCCCTCCACGCGATGTTCTCTAGCTTGCATGATGAAGCAGAGGACGAGATGTTGATGAAGGTGTGATACGTCCAAAACGTATCTATAATTTTTGATGGTTTCATGCTACTTTTAAGCGTTTTATAATTGTTTTTATATTAATTTTATGATTTATTTGGACTAACCTACTAATAGTTTCAAAAGTGCACAATGTTCTTGTTTTACACTTTGATGTGTAGGAACTATCAAAAATAGAAGAGGAAACCTTGTTGGAGTGGGACTCTGACTTTTATGAAATCTGTCCCCCCTACAGATTTTAGAGATTGTCTGTTTCTGCATCGAAGATGACGTCAAATGTAAAAATAATAGATATGAACGTTGTGGGGAATTTTATGCTTATAATTCGAGACATAAAATTAGGCCCGTTTGGAGTACAGGAGCTCCAGGAAATCCCGTTTTACTGGAGGACAAATATCTGATTACAGGATTACGGGAATCGGTGACGTGATTGAGTCCAACTCTTACCATATTATATGGATTCGGACAAGCCACGACTTGGGGACCTCATTAGGGATGAGAGGGGTTCCTAAAAAGGTTCCAGAGGTGCCCAAGAGACCTTGGATCAAAGGGGCATCCATCGGAGGGCCAAGGATGATCGTCTCGACTCATATAAGGAGAGGAAAAAACTGATTTCTGGAGGGCCACCAAGAGCTACGAGATTTCCTCCTCCCACGCAGCCGCCTTGGGGTGGAGAACCACCTCCATACCAGTACCATATCCAAGGAAGAAGGGGGGCCAAGGGCCACCGCCCCCAAGTGTCGGGGTCGCCGCCGTCGGCCGTCGTCTCCTCTCCGGGCTGCATCTCTCCATCAACCTCTTGCTCACCATGGCCATGTGTGAGTAGTCTCCCTCGGGGATGAGGTCGTCTACGTGTAGCTATGTGGTAATCTCTCTCCCATGATGTGATCTTGATTGTGATCATAGGCTCTGTTAATCTAGGGTGATCCCATGATGTTTCCCCTTCTTCTATGTATTGGATTGATGTACTTACTTGATCTTATCTAGTATAATCCCCGAGACCATGGTGACAGCGGTCTATTGGACATAGATTAGAAGAATATTTTCATGAGTGATTTCCTCTTTTGTGAATTGATTGAAGATTGAGAGTCTCTTGGTACTTTTCTTTGACTATCCTTGAGATATGTTGTGGTGATTGTTGTACTCTCTTAGGATGGCCGCGGTGACATTGGGAAACCCATAGATGAGAACTACAAACTCTGAGGTGTGCTTTTGTAACCCTACATAATTCTCGTCCTCTCATGAGCACAAAGCAATGACCTCCAAGTACATCCCCATTGCATGTTTTAGTGGAAATATCATATGATTAGATTATGTTAATGTTGTTGGGAGTTGTCACTAGTGAAAGTATGAAGCCTAAGCCTTGTTTTCCACCATTGAACACCGTTTACTTTCAATTTTGTTTCATGTTTTCTTTCTGCCATTTTTATTTCAGATTTACAATACCTTGTTTTACCATCCATATCAGCCTTTTAACATCTCTTCGCCGAACTAGTGCACCTATACAACTGACAATTGTATTAGGTGTGTTGGCGACACAAGAGACTTCTTGTATTTTAATTGCAGGATTGCTTGAGAGAGACCACCTTCAACCTCTACTTCCCTGAGTTCGATAAACCTTAGGTCATCCACTTGAGGGAAATTGCTGATGTCCTACAAACCTCTACGCTTGGAGGGCCAACATAGTCTACAAGAATAGGCGTGCGTAGACATCAAGCTATTTTTGACGTTGTTGCCGGGGAGGTGAGTGCTTGAATGAATATATTTAGATCTTGCAATTAATTCTTTTTGTTTCTTGTTTTTATCTCACTAGTTGGGATTAATGGAAAACAACAAAAATATGTGAGAGCTTTATAAACTTTATCTCGAACTAGGACATGAAGTGTTTAAGGAGAAAATTAAAAAACCTATGGAGCTTTATTATTTGCATAACAATTATGATGGTGGCAATGTTATTAGTATGCTTCCTTTGAATACAATATTTCTAATGACATGGAAAGCTCTAAGCTTGGGGATGACGCGTTTGATGAACATGATACTTTTAGTCCCCCAACTTTTGAGGAGAAAATTTGCTATGATGATTATCATGATGATAATGATAGTCCTACTCCCACTATTACCAATGAGAAAGATTATGCTTATGTGGAGAGTAAGAGTACTTTTTTGCATGTGGATCATGGTAACAATGCTTTATGTGATACTTATATTGTTGAGTTTATTCATGATCCCACTTAAAAAATTTACGAGAAGGGAACATATGCTTATAGATATTTCAATAATATCAAGTTCCCTCTCTTTATGTCGAAGGTTTTGAAGTTGCACTTGTTTTGCCTTCCTATGCTTATTGCTTTGTGCTTCAATGAATTATTCTATTACAATATTCCTATGCATAGAAAGCATGTTAGACTTAAATGTGTTTGGTATTTGCTTCTCGATGCTATCCTTTGTTCTACAACTCTTATTCCTACGAGAGCATCATTAAAGTCTTAAGCCTATCTTTATGGCTATAAAGAAAGAGCTCTAGGGAGACAACCCTTGTTATCTTTACTTTGAGTTTTTACTTTCAGTTTTTAGTGGTCTTGATGCTTGTTACTACTCTAGCAACATCATTTTATCTTTATTTTCATGCTTTGTGCCAAGTTTTAGCCTCCGATTGCAAGAAAGTTCAAAAGTTGTGACATGTTGTGCAGAAACAGATTATGTGTGCTTGACGGAAAAATTTGCCAAAAATCACCAGATCATATTTTTCATCTAAATTGTTTTGATAGAATGATCTATATAATTGTCTTTCTGGCATCTGTTCTGAGTTTTTTGATTTAAGTTGCAGAAGTGCCCCGAAAAAATTATTTACTACCTGTTGTTCTGTTTTTCATAGATTCTGCCACATTTTGCATTTTCATCATTTTGCAAATCTCAAGCTTGCTTTTAATTTGCAAAAAACCTTTTGGAAATCATGAGAAACAGTAGATTTTCATAAAAATCAGTATTTCCAGTAGATAATGAATTATTTTATCATGGGTACTAACCACTCTAATCAGCTTATGATGAGTTTCATATGAAGGGAGTTTTCAAGTATGGGATGGAAGATGATGAAAGAAGATCCAGGAGTGTCAAGCGCTCAAGCTTGGGGATTCCCCCATGCACCCCCAAGAAATATTCAAGGATACTCAAGCGTCTAAGCTTGGGGATGCCCCCGTGCATCCCCTTCTCTATCAACAATCATCAGTTCGTCCATCTCCATGCTATATTTTTACCACTTCATATGTTATGTGTTATTCTTGGAGCGTCCCGCTCTTTACTTTTTAGTTTGTTTTAGTTTTGCTTGCTGGAAATAAATAAGTTACATCCTATCATTCTTATTTGGGAGAGACACATGCTCCATTTTAATTGCTTAGGACACTCTGGTTTTCACTCTTATTGTTCTCTGAGTGTTCACTTTTTTCTAGTACTGCTTTTAGCTCTTGTTTTCCACTCATATTTTGTTTAGAGCTTGTTAGTTTGCTTCAATTATATATGATTATCCCTCTGGTCTTTAATTAATATTATCTATGAGAGTTGTTTCAAGAAAGTTGATTGGTGTTGAAGAAGAGTAAAATATTTCATGCTTATAGTGGTGCAATAGGAAACTTGTTTAGATTGTGGCTTAGACTTTAACATGTCATGTTAGATATTATCTTAATTATATGTTTAGTAGTTATTGATGTAGCATGACTTGTCTCGAATAGTTGAGAGTGCTTAATGTGCCATTGAAAGAATCATGTGTTGTTTTTACCATATTGAAGCATAATATTGTGGTATTCTCCTTTACTGCTTCATTTGGGTTGACTTGGCGCATGCTCACACCATGTTATGACTACAAACTAGTCACCTCTAGCCTCTATGATCATTTAGTTTTTGACTTAAAATATTATTTATTCTTTGATTAATAATATTTTGTCGCTATGCATGATTATGGCCGTTATTGCTCTCTTAGTTGGTCGCTCCCAGTCTCTTGCTAGCCTTCACCTGTACTGAGTATGAGCTCTACTCGTGCATCCAACTCCCAAAAAAAAGTTTGCCAAATGTGTCCATCCTACCTACCTACATATGGTATTTAATCGCCACTCCAAGTAAATTTCTCATGTGCTACCTTTAAAACTTTCAAAATTATTCCTGTTTTGTGCCTCTGTTTTATATCATGAGGAAGTAGTAGATAATTCATGATCTTCTCATACTTGACAAGCTTTATATTGAGTTTGCATGTATAATCTGTGAACCCCTGATAAGAGGAGGGACTGGCATGAGTGCGCCCAGCTTGTAAAAGATAATAGCAACAAACAACACCTCCTTCATGCTTTGTTCATGAGAATTCAGAATAGTGATAAACAAAGGAGACTAAGGGGGTGTGATCGTCCCCACTTTGGGAGTCGTTCCTCAAAACTTGTCCAGCATGAGAAGTATTGGGCTATCTGCTAGCATTTGTTGACGAATTATGCACCTCCCAAAAGCTTGTTTTACAGTCTTATTAATTTAAAAAATCTCTAAAAGATCTAGCACATGAGTAATCCATGCTTCCCTCTCCGAAGGACCTTTCTTTTACTTTTATGTTGAGTCTTCATCTTCTAACTTTATGCACCAATTAACAGACCATAGTTGTCATTCTGAGTATAATGTGCATAGTTCCAAAATTTATTATTGATTGATTCATGATTATGTTATTACTTGTTCTCAAATTATTTGTATCTAGTCACCACTTGAACTTCGAAGGTGTCCTGGCATTTATGTTTTGCCCCACTCTTAAGGACAAGCGAAATACCACTTTGCTATGTTTTCGTTATGCTCAAAACAAACGTATAACTTTCAAGTGCATTAATATTCATGATCTTTTGTTTGTGTTACTTTTCATGTTGCAACATGGTTGCTAAGTTTCATTGTTAGAATTATATCTATCATGCCTATGTTTAGAGTGCTATGATCTCAGCTTACAAATGCTTTTACAAATGATGATCAAGATTATGTTGGTAGCATGTCACCTCAAAAATTATTTTGTTATTATTGTTTTACCTACTCGAGGACGAGTAGGAACTAAGCTTGGGGATGTTGATACGTCCAAAACGCATCTATAATTTTTAATGGTTTCATGCTACTTTTATGCTTTTGATAATTGTTTTTATATTAAGTTTATGATTTATTTGGACTAACCTACCAATAGTTGCGAAAGTTCACAATGTTCTTGTTTTACACTTTGATGTGTAAGAACTATCAAAAATAGAAGAGGAAACCTTGTTGGAGTGGGACTCTGACTTTCCTAAAATCTGTCCTCCCTACTAACTTTAGAGATCGTCCGTTTCCGCCTCGAAGATGACGTAAAATGGAAAAATAATAGATGCAAAAGTTGTGGGGAATTTTATGATTATAATTATAGACATAAAATTAGGATCATTTGGAGTCTGGACGCTCCACGAAATCCCGTTTTACTAGAGGACAAATATCTGATTACAGGATTACAGGAATCGGTGACGTGATTAAGTCCAACTCTTACCATATTAGATGGATTCGGCCAAGCCACGACTTCGATAACTCATTAGGGATGATAGGGGTTACTAAGAAGGTTCTATAGGTTCCCAAGAGCCCTTGGATCAAAGGGGCATCCATCGGAGGGCCAAGGATGATCGTCCCGACTCATATAAGGAGAGGAAAAACTTGAATTCTGGAGGACCACCAAGAGCTACGAGATTTCCTCCTCCCAGGCAGCCGCCTTGGGGCGGAGAAGCACCTCCATACCAGCACCCTCTCCAAGGAAGAAGGGGGGGCCAAGGTCTGCCACCCCAAGGGCCGTGGCCGCCGCCGTGGCCGCCGTCGGCCGTCGTCTCCTCTCCGGGTTGCACCTCTCCATCAACCTCTTGCTCACCATGGCCATGTGTGAGTAGTCTCCCTCGGGGCTGAGGTCTTCTACGTGTAGCTATGTGGTCATATCTCTCTCCCATGATGTGATCTTGATTGTGATCATAGGCTATGTTAATCTAGGGTGATCCCATGATGTTTCCCCTTCTTCTATGTATCGGATTGATGTACTTACTTGATCTTATCTACTCCCTTTGTCACGATTTAGAGGGCCTGCATGGAAATTATCTAGAACCTAGGTGGTTATTGATTGGTTGTGAAATGAGTTAAAAAATAGCATTCGCACTACGCATGCATATAGAAGTAGTACAACGGAGTACTATTTAGATGCTAGGAGTAAATGCAATGCGCCTTAAACCTTCTCTGTTGTTGAAATGCACGTATATTTAACTGTGCCTTCTAAACCGTGATGGAGGTAGTAGTATAATCCCCGAAACCATGGTGACAATGGTCTATTGGACATGGATTAGGAGAATATTTTCATGAGTGATTTCCTCTTTTGTGAATTGATTGAAGATTGAGAGTCTCTTGGTCCTTGTCTTTGACTATCCTTGAGATATGTTGTGGTGATTGTGGTACTCTCTTTGGATGGCCGCAGTGACATTGGGAAATCCATAGATGAGAACTGTGCTTTTGTAGCCCTACATAATTCTCGTCCTCTCTTGATCACAAAGGAATGACCTTCAAGTACGTCTCCATTGCATGTTTTAGTAGAAATATCATGTGATTAGATATGTTAATGTTGTTGGGAGTTGCCACTTGTGAAAGTATGAAGCCTAGGCCTTGTTTTCCACCATTGAACACCGTTTACTTTCAGTTTTATTTCATGTTTGCTTGCTGCCATTTTTATTTAAGATTTACAATACCTTGTTTTACCATCCATATCACTTGCCTTTAAACATCCGTTCGCCGAAATAGTGCACTTATACAACTGACAAATGTATTAGGTGTGTTGGGGACACAAGAGACTTCCTGTATTTTAATTGCAGGATTGCTTGAGAGAGACCATCTTCAACCTCTACTTCCTTGAGTTTGATAAACCTTAGGTCGTCCACTTGAGGGAAATTGTTTCTGTCCTACAAACCTCTGCACTTGGAGGCCCAACATAGTCTACAAGAATAGAAGCGTGCGTAGACATCAAGCTATTTCTGGCGCCGTTGCCGGGGAGGTGAGCGCTTGAAGGTATATCTTCAGATCTTGCAATTAAATCTTTTTGTTTCTTGTTTTTCTTCACTACTTAGGCTTAATGGGAAACAACAAAAATACGAGAGAGCTTTATAAGGTTTATCTCGAACTAGGACATGAAGTGTTTGAGGAGACAATTAAAAAACCTATGGAGCTTCGTTATTTGCATAACAATTATGATGGTGGCAATGTTACATAGTATACAAGAATAGAAGCGTGCGTAGACATCAAGGTGGTGGACGCAGCCTCGATCGCGGTGGTTGGGGACAGACTGGACAACATCTCGGCCAACGGATTAGGACCGACAACAAGGATGGGAAACGGCGAGGGATCGGTCGTGGGAAAGGTAGGAGGGAAGCGGGAGGACGAGAAAGATTTGATGAATTTGATGCAGTTTTTGTGAGGTAAGCTTGTTGGGTCCGACGTGACAAACACGCCCGGGCCTCCCTATATCCACCTCATATTTAAGATGGATATTAGGGAGGCCGGTAAGTCCAAAGTCCAAACGTTTAAAGCCCGTTTGATCGTTTTTTTTGAATGGTTACTAACCGGATCATTTTTAAAATGTTCCGATGTAGATGTTTTTATGTGCTCATGCATATACTTTTTTTGCTTCTTAAATATAAGTCTTTCTAGAATCAAGAAAGGCTTGACGAAAAAGGGTTTCCCCCGCTTTATATTATAAAGCCTCAACCAAAGAATACAAGAAACCACAAGGTTCAATGCACGCACACACCTGCTAAAAATAATGCACGCACGCACATGCCACCTGGCATATAGCCATGGACAAAGTACAAACAAAAATATAAAGTCTTGCTAGGGGAGTAGCACAATAATCCCCAAGATAGAGTTAGTGACAACTAAGCTAATCTGGCTCTGGAGGAGGACGCGGGAGCGGAAGACATGCGGGCGGCAACGACCCTCAATGCAGCGACAGCCGTGTTGATGGAGTGTCGGTCGTTGTGTCGACTAAGCGGCCGCCATAGGTATAGAAAGCCACACAATTCAAAAATTGCATGAGTCGCACGGAGATGAATTGCATGCTCTATCACAAGCTTATTATGGATATTCTATAGAGTCCATAGGAGGGCCCCGATGGTAACCCAGAGGGCCGGTCTCACGGCGGCGCTATGTGACAAAAGCACCTCGACAAACATGTCGGGCAGGTTGTCGTAGCGCCAACTGCCCCCAACCGCCTCCCGTACACAGCTCCACATGAACCTAGCGGTCGGGCAAGTGAAGAAGATATGGTTGCAATCCTCTGGGATCCTACACAGAGGACACGACCCATTAACTGGTTCGTGCCTTTTCAGCACCTACATCCCAGATGGGACCCGGCCGCATACGAACTGCCACACGAAAATATGGATCTTCAGCGGAACCTTTAATTCCCACATATGTTCATTTCGGTCGGTCCCGGAGTTGGCAGGATCACCTGGTATAAACATTTGGTGGAGAACTATCCATTAGGATCAAGCTGCTAGTGGATTACATCCTTCTCCAGGAACGGAGAGTGTAGAGCCACACACTGAACTAACTCATCCCAGAGGTCCCGCTTAGTGGGAATGAAGGACCTCATGAAGGCTATACCCGTTAGGTTGGGTAGAGCGCATGCAACTGAGATGAATTGATGTGCTCAGATGCAGAAGAGAGGATGGAAATGAATGGTGAAGGTCTAGGGGCCGCACCATCGATCAAGCTAGAATAAAGTGGAATTGCCCCGTCCCACATCTATGGAAGAGCCTATCCGTAGAATCGGCATGAGCCGAACAATGGATTGCTAGAACTGCGAACCCCCAGACCTAGGGGTGAACGGTAGTGGCTGTCCACGAAGGTATTTAGCCCAAATAATATCTAACCATAGGCCTCCTTCACTGGAGGCATCCATAGCCATTTATCTAGGAGGGAAATATTCATCCGTTTGGATGAGATAATCCCAAGACCGCCCTGGTCCTTGGGTTTACATATCTCAGACCATTCGACCATGTGATATTTTTGTATATCGGCTTTCCCGACCCAGAAAAACCAGGCCTGGTACTTGGTGATATCATGGTAAAGGGATTCATTAAGACTATAGAATCCCATCAGATACATCAATAAACTCGTCAACGACAAGTTGGTCACAACAACCCTAGCCGCCTTGGACAGCCAACGTCCTTGCCAAGGTTCCACTCGGTGTTGGACCTTGGTCACCGAGGGCCTCAAAACGTTTTCGAGGATTTGAGAGTCACTGATGGGCATGCCGAGGTAGGTGGTCGGGAAGGTCCCGAGACGACAGTTAAGTCAGTTCATTATACTAAGCTTCTCCTCACCTGAATAACCTAAGACCATTAGTTCACTCTTGGTGAAGTTAATTGTTAGGCCGGAAATCTTAGGAAGCACAGAAGGAGGAATTTTAGGTGGGTAATGTCGTGAGACGATCCTTCTACCATCAGGATCATGTCATCAGCATACTGGAGGTGTGTGATTCCGCCAGCCAAAGGGAGGTGTTGGCAGAGACTCGACAGGTGTTCGGCCCGCTTGGCCCTGTCAAGCATGGCGGCGAGGGCATCAACCACGAGGTTGAATAGGAAAGGGGAGAATAGGTCCCCTTGTCGTACGCCGTGAGTCGTGGGGAAGTAGGGGCCAAGCACGCCATTGATGTTAATGGCAGTCCTACCACTCATTACCATTTGCATCACCCGGGTTATCCAATGTGAGTCGAAACCCTTCTTGATCATCACATCCCACAAAAAGGAACAATGCACCACACCAGGCACTTGGATTTTATTTCATGGATCCTAAAGATCACATTAATGACCGTTATAGGTCGGAACAACCTAATATCCGAGGCCCCAGGAACCTTCGGGATAAGAGAGATAATCCCGAAGTTCAGCCGAGAGAGGTCAGAAACACCCTGCTCAAACTCGCAGGAGAGCGACATGATCTCTCCCTTAATGGAGTGCCAGAATGTGTGGAAAAACCGAACCGGGAGCCCACCTGGCCCCGGGGGCGAAGAGGGATTCATCCCCTTGATGATCGCAGCCACCTCGACCTCCTCGAAAGGAGCAAGCAGGGCCCTATTCTCTGCCGGGAGACCCTTTGCCTGTTATCCCAAATGGATTCATCAAGGGCAATGCCCGATCGCAACCTAGCACCAAAAAGCTCCTTATAGAAGTCGTCTATGTGCGCCCGGATTTCACCGGGCTCCTGGATCAGCCGATCACCATCCCAAAGCAGTGGGATGGTGCATCGACGCGTGCGGCCATTGGCAATGGCCTGAAAGTAAGTCGTATGGCATCACCAAAGAGAACCCAGTTGAAGGGCCCCCTCTGCCTCCAGTAGGCCTCTTCCTTCCTATAAATCTCCAGCAGCTCATCCTCCAGGCTGTACCGGAGGGCCCAATCATCGGCTGATAAGCCAGACGAGTCCACGCGCATATCCAGGCATTGGATTTGGAGAAGAAGTGCCCCCTTACGTATTGTAATGTCTCGTCCCATATTGGTACCCCATCCTCTCATAAATTGTCTAGATCGGTTGGCCAAGAAGTGCCAGTCATCAACCGCAGACACAATTCGATGGGATTCCCTATGGGCCGCCACCCAATGCGTCTGAACCGCCTCGGCAAAACCAGGTTCGCGGATTCAAAATGCCTCGAAGTGGAACCAAGAGGGAGGCCGCGACCTTTCATCCGCATATGAGAGTAAGAGGGGAACATGGTCGGACCCAATCCTAGTGATGGCCCGCAAGGACGCGAGGGGAAATCGTGCTTCCCAATCCGGGGACATGAACACTCTGTCAAGGACACTTAGCATGGGGTTCAGTTGACGATTGGTCCAAGTGAATCTCGCACCAACCTGGTCAAGCTCTCGGATACCAAGATCAGCAATCAAATCATTGCACCGCTGCATGCCCGGGACATCAACCCGGGCATTACTCTTAGCTAACGAGGACCGCATGAGGTTAAAGTCGCCCCTACAATTAGAGAGAGAGAGAGACGTCGCCTCAATTTTTTGATGCATTTCATCTAGGAAGTCTTGGGAGCGGGTGTGGTTCGCCGGACCATACACCACAGTCACTTCCCACTTGAAATTGACGGCTCTCTCCCACACTTCTATACTCACGAAAAACTCTCCATGGTCCATAGACCCAACATCAAAGGTGGTATCCTTCACCCCTAGAAGGATACCCCCCCCCCCCCCCGAGCGGCTAGCAACCCAAGAGGAGGGCAGCCAATGCCACGCAAATAGGTGTCTGCTCAAGGGCTCCAGTTCGGGTAAATAGAATTCGTTCGCATGGTTTCGGAAATGGCAACGATGTCAATGTCCTCATCTCGCATGTAATCAACTAGATGCCTGCGGCCACAGTCATTCCCAAAACCCCGCAGGTTCGAAAACAACGTGTGCATCTATACGTCATGGGGGTCCACCCTGGACCCCGGTGCAGATGAAGCGCAGACGGCGCAGCGAAGCAACAGCGTGCGAGACCGAGTGCGCCCACGAATCTCCATCGGGGCCGAAGGGCCTACTTCTCCACGGGCCAAAGGTCGTGGCACATTCGGGTTCTCGATCTCCACCGCAACACGCGCCCAGGCCACCAGAAGCCATCCAGCAAGGATCTCCTTGGCCTGGATGGCAGCGAGTTGCTCCAGGGCAGGCCCCTTCTCGCTTCGGAAGACGATGGTGGAATCAACCACAATTTTGGCAAGGCGGCCCAGCGACACACCCACAAGAGCAGAGAAGGCGGAGGACACCTCCTCCATAGAAGAGTCAAGGAGGGAAGCAAGGGACGGACTTGTGTCAAGGTTGTGGGCTATCGCCCGACGGAGGGCCTTCTCAACGACATTTGGCGAAGCCGCATCCAGCCCAGCCGAGCCAAGCCACGCGTTCTTCCGTGCAGACGTGGCGGAAGAGGAAGCAGAGTACAACCGAGGCTTGGGGCGCGGGAGGAGGGAGCCTAGACTGTCCTCAGCTCGCGAGCAGCCACTAGCCGCGACGGCGAGTCCAGCTTTGCAACAGGGGTAGGTTCGTCTGGCGCCGGCAACAGGGCGGGAGAAGACTCCACGAGCCCCACTAGAGAGCCGACATGCGGGGAGGACGGCGGACACACCTCTAGACCCATGTTGCTGGCATCGCTAGCATGCGGAGAGTCCGGAGATGCCGGCAGCAATGAGTCACAGGAGTCGCGAGAGGCCTCCTCAAGATGAGCAGAAGAGTCCTCCCGGACCGGAGCATCGAGTGGAGCGTCGACCGAGGCCACCCGTGTCGATCCCAGACCAGCCGCATGCTTAGGCTGTGGTCCGGCCCCGAGGTCGCGTCCGCGTAGTCAGAGGCAGGAGACATGGACCGACAATGCTCCGGGGGCCCCGACCGTCGCCCATGTCCCCATCCGCTTGGTGACCGGGAGGGTCATCACCCGACGCTGGGCTGCCATCCCACCGCAACTCCTCATCCTCGACGGAGATGCGCAGATCATAGACCACACGATTGAAGAAGACCCTGAAGGTGGTTTGGATCTTGGTAGAGTCCAGCGTTAGGACCAAGGCGTGCACAACCGCATGGAATAGAGAGGCATCGTCCACCTCCACGATCCTTCTCAGAAGGCGAGAGAGCTTGCGAACCACCTTGGCCCGCTTGGCAATCGGTGGGAGGCCTTGAATCTGGATCCACGCCGGCTCAAGCACGGCAACGACAAGGGGGTCAACATCCGGAACCGAGATATTCACCGTGAGCTTGTTGAGGGCCAAAGTCAGCTCATCACTGTGGGTGCCGAAGCGCAGACTTGCAGGGTCGGGGAAGATGGTAGTAAATTCGTGGTCAGAAATGGGAGTGACCACCCAATCCCAGTCTAGGCGGAAGAGATGCTGAAGCTCAGCCAAGATGATGCTCGTAAACGCCGTCCTCCCGCCCAACACAGAGTTGAGGGCCATGAGAGACGGTGAAGTCGGCGGCTCGGAGATCTCCATCTGGTAATAGCCAAAGTCCTCCAAGGCATGGCCATACAGCGCCAGCTCGCTAGAAAGATCGACCTCAGGGCACATCAAGGCAGGGTGATCGGTGCTCTTGCACTTGTGATAGGAAGGGGGGAGCTTGCAATCCACTTGGTAGTGACCTGCCACCCCGCAGTTGAAGCAGACGGCGGACGAGGCGTGGGGACCTCCTGAAACAGGAGCGTCCACGAGCAGGGGAGGGGGTGGGTCACCGATGAGGCCTGACCCGCGCCACCATGGACAGGCTGTCCACCCTTCTTCTTCTTCTTCTTCTTAGCAAATGCCCCCTTGTTCCTCCCACCAGGCCCTGTCAGAGGAAACTGTGGCTGGTGCTAGGGAGGATTGTAGCACCGTGGAGGGGACGCTTCAGCCCGACCTGAGCGCGTCAGGAATCGAGAACGCCGGCCGCGTTGCGAAGACCGGTTGTCACGGCCTCGCCATTGATCAGGGGAGCGGTCACGCACTCACGCTGCCGGGACTCACGCCAGGACAAGGCATCCTTGCCAGCCACCGCCTTGCCCTTAAGCAGGGACCTGCGAAGCTCCGACTCCTTCCGGTTGGCCGAGGGGGAGGGGTGACGATTCACGGCCGACCCCTCGTCATCCCGCTCCGGCGTGCGGTGTTTGGGGCGAGGAGCGCCATATCAAGGTGTCGTGCATGGCGTCGGGGAGCAATAGGCTGGAGTAGATGGAGGGAGCGGAGGATGAAGCGGCGTGCGGTGCAAGGGGAACAGGATTGGGAATGGGCGTAGTAGCTGAGGTCTAGGGAGCTGCTAGGGTTAACCCCGCCACTGGGCTCAACAGCGCAACATGGCCAGATGTAGAAGCCACATCGCAGGCCAGGTCTAGGCCCATCCCAGGCAACAGGCCTCCGGTCTGTTTGAAATATGCCCTAGAGGCAATAATAAAATGGTTATTCTCATATTTCCTTATTCATGATAATCGTCGATTGTTCATGCTATAATTGTATTAACAGGAAACAGTAATACATGTGTGAATAAATAGATCACAATCTGTCCCTAGAAAGCCTCTAGTTGGCTAGCTCGTTAGTCAATAGATGATCATGGTTTCCTGGTCATGGGCATTAGATGTCATTGATAACGGGATCACATCATTGGCAGAATGATGTGATGGACAAGACCCAATCCTAAGCATAGCACTAGATCGTATTGTTCGTATGCTAAAGCTTTTCTAATGTCAAGTGTCTTTTCCTTCGACCGTGAGATTGTGCAACTCCCGGATACCGTAGAAGTGCTTTGGGTGTATCAAACGTCACAACGTAACTGGTTGACTATAAAGGTGCATTACGGGTACCTCTGAAAGTGTCTGTTGGGTTGGTACAAATCGAGATCGGGATTTGTCACTCCGCGTGACAGAGAGGTATCTCTAGGCCCACTCGGTAGAACATCATCATGAGCTCAAAGTTAATCACACGATGGCGTACTACCGAACGAGTAAAGAGACTTACCGGTAACGAGATTGAACAAGGTATAGGTATACCGACGATCGAATCTCGGGCAAGTTCTATACCGACAGACAAAGGGAACTGTATACGCGATTGATTGAATGCTTGACATCGTGGTTCATCCGATGAGATCATCGTGGAGTAAGTAGGAGCCACCATGGGTATCCAGACGCCGCTGATGGTTATTGGCCGGAGAGGTGTCTCGGTCATGTCTGCCTGTCTCCCGAACCCGTAGGGTCTACACACTTAAGGTTCGATGACGCTAGGGTTATAGGGAATTGTTATACGAGGTTATCGAAAGTTGTTCGGAGTATATAGGACGGATGGTTTCGGACACCGAAAGTGTTTCGGGCATCTCCGGTAATGTACCGAGACCACCGGAGGTGGCCCCGGGGGTCCACCGAAAGGGGGAAACGACCCCGGGAGGCTAGATGGGCCAAGTGGGGGAGGGAACCAGCCCCTAGGTGGGCTGGTGCGCCCCCCACTCAGCCCATGGCGCAGGAAGAGGGGAGAGGGGGGGAAACCCTAGCGCAGGTGGGCCTAAGGCCCACTAGAGGGGTGTGCCACTCCTCCTCCCCCCCTTGGCCGCCGCACCTCCCCTCATCTAAAGCTGCCACCCCCCCCCCAGGAGAGGGAAGCCCTCAAGGGGGAGCAGCCCCTCCCTCCCCTATATATAGTGGGCACTTTTGGCCATTGGGGGATACACTTTTCCCTCTCCCTCGGCGCAACCCTGCCCTTCTTTCTCCTCCTCTGTGCCGGTGCTTGGCGAAGCCCTGCTGGGAGAACTCGTCTCTCCATCGACACCACGCCGTCGTGCTGCTGGAGTTCTTCCCCAACCTCTCCCTCCTCCTTGCTGGATCAAGGTGCGGGATATGACACCGGGCTGCACGTGTGTTGAACGCGGAGGTGCCGTAGTTCGGCACTAGATCGGAATCACATCGCGATCTGAATCGCCGTGAGTACGACTCCATCAACTGCGTTCTAGTAACGCTTCCGCTTAGCGATCTTCGAAGGTATGAAGATGCTCTTACCCCTCTCTCGTTACTGGTCTCTCAATAGGAAGATCTGAATATGCGTAGGAAATTTTTTGAATTTATGCTACGTTCCCCAACAGTGGCATCCGAGCCAGGTTTTCTATTCGTAGATTCCATGCACGAGTAGAACACAAAAGGTTGTGGGCGGTGATTTGTCAATTGCTTGCCGCTACTAGTCTTATTCTTTTCCGGCGGTATTGTGGGATGAAGCGGCCCGGACCGACCTTACACGTACGCTTACGTGAGACTGGTTCCACTGACAGACATGCACACCGTGCATAAAGGTGGCTAGCGGGTGTCTGTCTCTCCTACTCTAGTCGGATTGGATTTGATGAAAAGGGTCCTTATGAAGGGTAAATAGCTTTGGCATATCATCGTTGTGGCTGTCACGTAGGTAAGAAGGCGTTCTTGCTAGAATCCCAAATCAGCCACGTAAAACTTGCAACAACAATCGTTGTGATGTTGCATGTATGATGTATGAGATGATCATGTTATTGTAATAGGTTTCACGACTTGCATGTCGATGAGTATGACAACCGGCAGGAGCCATAGGAGTTGTCTTAATTTATTGTATGAGATGCAACGCCATGTGCTTACTACTTTTACTTCATTGCTAACGGTTAGCTAATGTAGTAGTGATAGTAGTAGTTGGTGTGACGACTTCAGGAGACACGATGATGGAGATCATGATGATGGAGATCATGGTTTCACGCCGGTGACAATGATGATCATGCGATGCCTGAAGATGGAGATCAAAAGAGCAAAGATGATAATGGCCATATCATGTCACTATATGATTGCATTGTGATGTTTCTCATGTTTTTCATCTTATTGCTTAGAACGACGGTAGCATAGTAAGATGATCCCTCTTAAAATTTCAAGAACGTATTCCCCTAAGTGTGCACCGTTGCGAAGGATCGTTGTCTCGAAGCACCATGTGATGATCGGGTGTGATAGATTCTAACGTTCGCATACAACGGGTGTAAGCCAGATTTACACACGCGAAACACCTAGGTTGACTCGACGAGCTTAGCATGTACAGACATGACCTCGAATACAAGAGACCGAAAGGTCGAACATGAGTCGTATGGTTAAATACGATCAGCATGAAGTTGCTCACCATGGTGACTAGTCCGTCTCACGTGATGATCGGAGACGGGTTAGTCAACATGGATCATGTATCACTTAGATGACTAGAGGGATGTCGATTTAAGTGGGAGTTCATACTTAATTTGATTAAATGAACTTAATTTTCATGAACTTAGTCTAAAAGTTGTCTTTATAAATATTGTAGATGGCCAACGTCAACCTCAATTTCAACGCATTCCTAGAGAAAAACAAGCTGAAAGATGATGGTAGCAACTATGCGGACTGGGTTCGCAACTTGAAGCTCATCCTTGAAGCAGCTAGAAAGGCGTATGTCCTTGATGCGCCGCTAGGTGACCCTCCCGCTCCTGCAGCAGCCCAGGACATTCTGAACGTCTGGCAAATGCGGAGTGATGACTACTCTCTGGTTAGGTGTGGCATGTTATACAGTTTAGAAATGGGGCTCCAAAGGCGTTTTGAGCAACATAGTGCATATGAGATGTTCCAAGAGCTGAAGCTAGTTTTTCAAGCTCATGCCCGTGTCGAGAGATATGAAGTCTCCGACAAGTTCTTTAGCTGTAAGATGCAGGAGAATAGTTTTGTCAGTGAGCACATACTCAAAATGTCTGGGTTACACGGACGTCTCTCCCACCAAGCTACAAAGGTTTTGTGCTAAACTACAACATGCCAGGGATGGAGAAGACCATTCCCGAGTTGTACTCGATGCTCAAGTATGCAGAAGTAGAAATCAAGAAAGAGCATCAAATGTTGATGGTCAACAAGACCACTAGTTTCAAGAAGGGCAAGGGTAAGAAGAACTTCAAGAAAGACGGCAAAGCCGTTGCCGCACCCGGTAAGCCAGATGCCGGGAAGAAGAAAAAGAATGGACCCAAGCCTGAGACAGAGTGCTTCTATTGCAAGGGGAAGGGTCACTGGAAGCGGAACTGCCCCAAATACTTAACAGACAAGAAGGCCAGCAACGTTAAAGGTATATGTGATATACATGTTATTGATGTGTACCTTACCAGCGCTCGTAGTAGCTCCTGGGTATTTGATACCGGTGTTGTTGCTCAGATTTGCAACTCAAAGCAGGAACTGCGGAATAAGCGGAGACTAGCAATGGACGAGGTGACGATGCACGTCGGGAATGGCTCCAAGGTCGATGTGATTGCCGTCAGCATGTTACCTCTACATCTACCGTTGGGATTAGTTTTAAACCTTAATAATTGTTATTTAGTACCAGCTTTAAGCATGAACATTGTATCAAGGTCTTGCTTAATGCGAGACGGCTACTCATTTAAGTCAGAGAATAATGGTTGTTCTATTTATATGAGTGATATGTTTTATGGTCATGCTCCGCTGGTGAATGGTTTACTCTTGATGAATCTCGATCGTGATGTTACGCATATTCATAGTGTGAGTACCAAAAGATGTAAAGTTGATAATGATAGTCCCACATACTTGTGGCACTGCCGCCTTGGTCATATTGGCGTTAAGCGCATGAAGAAGCTCCATACTGATGGACTGTTAGGGTCTCTTGACTTTGAATCATTTAACACATGCGAACCGTGCCTCATGGGCAAGATGACTAAGACTCCATTCTCACGAATAATGGAGAGAGCAACGGACTTATTGGAAATAATACATACTGATGTGTGTGGTCCAATGAACGTTGAAGCTCGCGGTGGCTATCGTTATGTTCTCACTCTTACCGATGATTTGAGTAGGTATGGGTATATCTAATTGATGAAGCACAAATCTGAGACATTTGAAAAGTTCAAGGAATTTCAGAGTGAGGTCGAGAATCAACGTGACAGAAAAATTAAGTATGTACGATCTGATCGTGGAGGAGAATATTTGAGTCACGAGTTTGGCACACACCTAAGGAAGTGTGGAATCGTTTCTCAACTGACGTCGCGTGGCACACCGCAACGCAACAGAGTGTCTGAACATCGTAATCGCACTTTATTAGATATGGTACGATCTATGATGTCTCTTACCGACTTACCGCTATCATTTTGGGGATACGCATTAGAAACTGCAGCATTCACTTTAAATAGGGCACCATCTAAATCCGTTGAGATGACACCATATGAACTATGGTTTGGCAAGAAACCTAAGTTGTCGTTTCTTAAAGTTTGGGGCTGCAATGCTTATGTGAAGAAACTTCAACCAGAAAAGCTCGAACCCAAAGCGTAGAAATGTGTATTCATAGGATACCCTAAGGAAACTATTGGGTATACCTTCTATCTTAGATCCGAAGGTAAAACCTTTGCTGCCAAAAATGGATCCTTTCTAGAGAAAGAATTTCTCTCGAAAGAAGTAAGTGGGAGGAACGTAGAACTTGATGAGGTAATTACACACCCTCCCGAACAGGATAGTAGCGCAGCGCGGGAAGTTGTTCCTGTGGTGCCTGCACCAACTTAAGAGGAAGTTAATGATAATGATCATGAAGCTTCGGATCAAGTTACTACTGAACCGCGAAGGTCCACAAGGGCACGCTCCGCACCAGAGTGGTACGGCAACCCTGTGATGGAAATCATGTTGTTGGACAACGGTGAACCTTCGAACTATGAAGAAGCGATGGTGGGCCCGGATTCCAACAAATGGCTTGAGGCTATGAAATCCGAGATAGGATCCATGTATGAGAACAAAGAATGGACTTTCGTGGACTTGCCCGATGACCGGCGATCCATAGAAAATAAATGGATCTTCAAGAAGAAGACTGATGCAAACGGTAATCTAACCGTTTATAAAGCTCGACTTGTCGCAAAGTGTTTTCGACAAATTCAAGGAATTGACTACGAAGAGACTTTCTCTCCCGTAGCGAAGCTGAAATCAGTCTGAATCATGTTAGCAATTGCCGCCTTTTATGATTATGAAATTTGGCAAATGGACGTCAAAACAGCGTTCCTTAATGGGAACCTTAAGGAAGAGTTGTATATGATGCAACCAGAAGGTTTTGTCGACCCTAAGGGTGCTAGTAAAGTGTGCAAGCTCCAGCGCTCCATCTATGGGCTGGTGCAAGCATCTCGGAGTTGGAACATTCGCTTTAATGAGGTGATTAAAGCGTTTGGGTTCATACAGGTTTATGGAGAAGCCTGTCTGTACAAGAAAGTGAGTGGGAGCTCTATAGCTTTCCTCATACTATATGTGGATGACATATTATTGATGGGGAATGATATAGGGATGTTGGAGAGCATAAAGGCCTATTTGAACAATAGTTTTTCAATGAAGGACCTTGGAGAAGCTGCATACATATTAGGCATCAAGATCTATAGAGATAGATCGAGACGCCTCATAGGTCTTTCGCAAAGTACATACCTTGACAAGATATTGAAGAAGTTCAATATGGAAAACTCAAAGAAAGGGTTCTTGCCAGTTTTGCAAGGTATGAGATTGAGTAAGACTCAGTCGCCGACCACGGCAGCAGATAGAGAGAAGATGAGTTATGTCCCCTACGCTTCAGCCATAGGCTCTCTTATGTATGCCATGCTATGTACCAGACCTGATATAAACCTTGCCATAAGTTTGGTAGGGAGGTACCAAAGTGATCCCGGTATGGAACACTGGATAGCGGTCAAGAATATCCTTAAGTACCTGAAAAGGACTAAGGAAATGTTTCTCGTTTATGGAGGTGACGAAGAGCTCGTCGTAAAGGGTTACGTCGACGCCAGCTTCGACACAGATCCGGATGACTCTAAGTCACAGACCGGTTACGTATATGTTTTGAATGGTGGGGCAGTGAGCTGGTGCAGCAGCAAGCAAGAAGTCGTGGCAGCGTCTACATGTGAAGCGGAGTACATAGCTGCTTCAGAAGCGGCTCATGAAGGAATTTGGATGAAGGAGCTCATCACCGACCTTGGAGTGGTTCCAAGCGCGTCGGGTCCAATGACACTCTTCTGTGATAACACTGGGGCCATTGCCATTGCCAAGGAGCCCAGGTTTCACCGGAAGACCAAGCACATCAAACGCCGCTACAACTCCATCCAGGACCATGTCCAGAGTGGAGTAATAGATATTTGTAAAGTACACACGGATCTAAATATTGCAGACCCGTTGACTAAACGTCTTCCACGAGCAAAACATGATCAACACCATAATGCTATGGGTGTTCAATACATTACAATGTAACTAGATTATTGACTCTAGTGCAAGTGGGAGACTATTGGAAATATGCCCTAGAGGCAATAATAAAATGGTTATTATCATATTTCCTTGTTCATGATAATCGTCGATTGTTCATGCTATAATTGTATTAACAGGAAACAGTAATACATGTGTGAATAAATAGATCATAATGTGTTCCTAGCAAGCCTCTAGTTGGCTAGCTCGTTAGTCAATAGATGATCATGGTTTCCTGGTCATGGGCATTAGATGTCATTGATAACGGGATCACATCATTGGGAGAATGATGTGATGGACAAGACCTAGTCCTAAGCATAGCACTAGATCGTGTTGTTCGTATGCTAAAGCTTTTCTAATGTCAAGTGTCTTTTCCTTCGACCGTGAGATTGTGCAACTACCAGATACCATACGAGTGTTCTGGGTGTATCAAACGTCACAACGTAACTGGGTGACTATAAAGGTGCATTACGGGTACCTCTAAAAGTGTTTGTTGGGTTGGTACGAATCGAGATCGGGATTTGTCACTCCGCATGACGGAGAGGTATCTCTGGGCCCACTCGGTAGAACATCATCATGAGCTCAATGTGACTAAGGAGTTAGTCACACGATGACGTACTATGGAACGAGTAAAGAGACTTACCGGTAACGAGATTGAACAGGGTATAGGTATACCTACGATCGAATCTCGGGCAAGTTCTATACCGACACACAAAGGGAATTGTATACGGGATTGATTGAATCCTTGACATCGTGGTTCATCCGGTGAGATCATCGTGGAGCAAGTGGGAGCCACCATGGGTATCCAGACCCCGCTGATGGATATTGGCCACAGAGGTGTCTCGGTCATGTCTGTCTGTCTCCCGAACCCGTAGGGTCTACACACTTAAGGTTCGATGATGCTAGGGTTATAGGGAATTGTTATACGAGGTTATAGAAACTTGTTCGGAGTCCGGATGAGATCCCGGACGTCACGAGAAGCTCCGGAATGGTCCGAAGGTAAAGATTGATATATAGGATGGATGGTTTCGGACACCGGAAGTGTTTCGGGCATCACCGGTAACGTACCGGGACCACCGGAGGTGGCCCCGGGGGTCCATCGAAAGGGGGCAACGACCCCGGGAGGCTAGATGGGCCAACTGGGGGAGGGAACCAGCCCCTAGGTGGGCTGGTGCCCCCCCCCACTCAGCACATGGCGCAGGGAGAGGGGAGAGGGGGGAACCCTAGCGCAGGTGGGCCAAAGGCCCACCAGAGAGGTGCGCCACCCCTCCTCGCCCCTTGGCCGCCGCACCTCCCACCCATCTAGGGCTGCCCCCCCCCCCAGGAAAGGGAAACCCTCAAGGGGGCGCAGCCCCTCCCTCCCCCTATATATAGTGGGCACTTTTGGCCATTGGGGGACACACTTTTCCCTCTCCCTCGGCGCAGCCCTGCCCTTCTTTCTCCTCCTCTCTGCCGGTGCTTGACGAAGCCCTCCCGGGAGACCTCGTCTCTCCATCGACACCACGCCGTCGTGCTGCTGGAGTTCTTCCCCAACCTCTCCCTCCTCCTTGCTAGATCAAGGTGCGGTCGACGTCACCGGGCTGCACGTGTGTTGAACGCGGAGGTGCCGTAGTTCGGCACTAGATCAGAATCACACCGCGATCTGAATCGCCACGAGTACGACTCCATCAACCGCGTTCTAGTAACGCTTCCGCTTAGCGATCTTCAAAGGTATGAAGATGCTCTTACCCCTCTCTTGTTGCTGGTCTCTCCATAGGAAGATCTGAATATGCGTAGGAAATTTTTTGAATTTATGCTACGTTCCCCAATACTGGCATCCGAGCCAGGTTTTCTTTGCGTAGATTCTATGCACGAGTAGAACACAAAAGGTTGTGGGCGATGATTTGTCAATTGCTTGCCGCTACTAATCTTATTCTTTTCCGGCAGTATTGTGGGATGAAGCGGCCCAGACCGACCTTACACGTACGCTTACGTGAGACTGGTTCCACCGATAGACATGCACACCGTGCATAAAGGTGGCTAGCGGGTGTCTGTCTCTCCTACTCTAGTCGGATTGGATTTGATGAAAAGGGTCCTTATGAAGGGTAAATAGCTTTGGCATATCATCGTTGTGGCTGTCACGTAGGTAAGAAGGCGTTCTTGCTAGAAACCCAAATCAGCCACGTAAAACTTGCAACAACAATTAGAGGATGTCTAACTTGTTTTTGTAGGGTTTGACATGTGATGTGATATGGCCAAAGTTGTGATGTTGCATGTATGATGTATGAGATGATCATCTTATTGTAATAGGTTTCACGACTTGCATGTCGATGAGTATGACAACCGGCAGGAGCCATAGGAGTTGTCTTAATTTATTGTATGAGATGCAACGCCATGTGCTTACTACTTTTATTTCATTGCTAACGGTTAGCTATAGTAGTAGTGAAAGTAGTAGTTGGCGTGACGACTTCACGGAGACACGATGATGGAGATCATGGTGTCACGCCGGTGATGATGACGATCATGCGCTGCCTAAAGATGGAGATCGAAAGAGCAAAGATGATAATGGCCATATCATGTCACTATATGATTGCATTGTGATGTTTATCATATTTTTCATCTTATTGCTTAGAACGACGGTAGCATAGTAAGATGATCCCTCATAAAATTTCGAGAACGAATTTCCCTAAGTGTGCACCGTTGCGAAGGATCGTTGTCTCGAAGCACCACGTGATGATCGGGTGTGATAGATTCTAACGTTCGCATACAACGGGTGTAAGCCAGATTTACACACGCGAAACACCTAGGTTGACTCGATGAGCTTAGCATGTACAGACATGACCTCGAATACAAGAGACCGAAAGGTCAGACATGAGTCGTATGGTTGAATACGATCAACATGAAGTTGCTCACCATGGTGACTAGTCCATCTCACGTGATGATCGGACACGGGTTAGTCAACATGGATCATGTATCACTTAGATGACTAGAGGGATGTCGATTTAAGTGGGAGTTCATACTTAATTTGATTAAATGAACTTAATTGTCATGAACTTAGTCTAAAAGTTGTCTTTATAAATATTGTAGATGGCCAACGTCAACCTCAATTTCAACGCATTCCTAGAGAAAAACAAGCTGAAAGATGATGGTAGCAACTATGCGGACTGGGTTCGCAACTTGAAGCTCATCCTTGAAGCAGCTAAAAAGGCTTATGTCCTTGATGCGCCGCTAGGTGACCCTCCCGCTCCCGCAGCAGCCCAGGACATTCTGAACGTCTGGCAAACACGGAGTGATGACTACTCTGTGGTTAGGTGTGGCAGGTTATACAGTTTAGAAACGGGGCTCCAAAGGCATTTTGAACAACACAGTGCATATGAGATGTTCCAAGAGGTGAAGCTAGTTTTTCAAGCTCATGCCCGTGTCGAGAGATATGAAGTCTCCGACAAGTTCTTTAGCTGTAAGATGGAGGAGAACAGTTCTGTCAATGAGCAGATACTCAAAATGTCTGGGTTACACGGTCGTCTGACTTCACTTGGAGTCGAACTTCCGGATGATGGTATAATTGAAAGAATCCTCCAGTCTCTCCCACCAAGCTACAAAGGTTTTGTGCTAAACTACAACATGCAAGGGATGGAGAAGACCATTCCCGAGTTGTACTCGATGCTCAAGTCTGCAGAAGTAGAAATCAAGAAAGAGCATCAAGTGTTGATGGTCAACAAGACCACTAGTTTCAAGAAGGGCAAGGGTAAGAAGAACTTCCAGAAAGACGGCAAAGCCGTTGCCGCGCCCGGTAAGCCAGATGCCGGGAAGAAGAAAAAGAATGGACCCAAGCCTGAGACTGAGTGCTTCCATTGCAAGGGAAAGGGTCACTCGAAGCGAAACTGCCCCAAATACTTAACAAACAAGAAGGCCGGCAACGTTAAAGGTATATGTGCTATACATGTTATTGATGTGTACCTTACCAGCGCTCGTAGTAGCTCGTGGGTATTTTATACCGGTGTTGTTGCTCACATTTGCAACTCAAAGCAGGAACTGCGGAATAAGCGGAGACTGGCAAAGGACGAGGTGATGATGCGCGTCGGGAATGGATCCAAGGTCGATGTGATCGTCGTCGGCATGTTACCTCTACATCTACCGTCGGGATTAGTTTTAAACCTTAATAATTGTTATTTAGTACCGGATTTAAGCATGAACATTGTATCAGGGTCTTGCTTAATGCAAGACGGCTACTCATTTAAGTCAGAGAATAATGGTTGTTCTATTTATATGAGTGATATGTTTTATCGTCATGCTCCGCTGGTGAATGGTTTATTCTTGATGAATCTCGATCGTGATGTTACGCATATCCATAGTGTGAGTACCAAAAGATGTAAAGTTGATAATGATAGTCCCACATACTTGTGGCACTGCCGCCTTGGTCATATCGGCGTTAAGCGCATGAAGAAGCTCCATACTGATGGACTATTAGAGTCTCTTGACTTTGAATCATTTGACACATGCGAACCGTGCCTCATGGGCAAGATGACTAAGACTCCATTCTCAGGAATAATGTAGAGAGCAACGGACTTATTGGAAATAATACATACTGATGTGTGTGGTCCAATGAACGTTGAAGCTCGCGGTGGCTATCGTTATGTTCTCACTCTCACCGATGATTTGAGTAGGTATGGGTATATCTACTTGATGAAGCACAAATCTGAGACATTTGAAAAGTTCAAGGAATTTCAGTGTGAGGTCGAGAATCAACGTGACAGAAAAATTAAGTGTCTACGATCTGATCGTGGAGGAGAATATTTGAGTCACAAGTTTGGCACACACCTAAGGAAGTGTGGAATCGTTTCACAACTGACGCCGCTTGGCACACCGCAACGCCCAAAGGAGTGTCCGAACGTCGTAATCGCACTTTATTAGATATGGTACGATCTATGATGTCTCTTACCGACTTACCGCTATGATTTTGAGGATACGCATTAGAAACTGCAGCATTCACTTTAAATAGGGCACCGTCTAAATCCGTTGAGATGACACCGTATGAACTATGGTTTGGCAAGAAATCTAAGTTGTCGTTTCTTAAAGTTTGGGGCTGCAATGCTTATGTGAAGAAACTTCAACCAGAAAAGCTCGAACCCAAAGCGGAGAAATACGTATTCATAGGATACCCTAAGGAAACTATTGGGTATACCTTCTATCTTAGATCCGAAGGTAAAACCTTTGTTGCCAAAAATGGATCCTTTCTAGGGAAAGAGTTTCTCTCGAAAGAAGTAAGTGGGAGGAAGGTAGAACTTGATGAGGTAATTACACCCCCTCCCGAACAGGATAGTAGCGTAGTGCGGGAAGTTGTTCCTGTGGCGCCTACACCAACTTAAGAGGAAGTTAATGATAATGATCATGAAGCTTCGGATCAAGTTACTACTGAACCGCGAAGGTCCACAAGGGCACGCTCCGCACCAGAGTGGTACGGCAACCCTGTGATGGAAATCATGTTGTTGGACAACAGTGAACCTTCGAACTATGAAGAAGCGATGGCGGGCCCGGATTCCAACAAATGGCTTGAGGCTATGAAATCTGAGATAGGATCCATGTATGAGAACAAAGTATGGATTCGACAAATTCAAGGAATTGACTACGAAGAGACTTTTTCTCCCGTAGCGAACCTGAAATCAGTCCGAATCATGTTAGCAATTGCCGCATTTTATGATTATGAAATTTGGCAAATGGACGTCAAAACAGTGTTCCTTAACGGGAACCTTAAGGAAGAGTTGTGTATGATGCAACCAGAAGGTTTTGTAGACCCTAAGGGTGCTAACAAAGTGTGCAAGCTCCAGCGCTCCATCTATGGGCTGGTGCAAGCATCTCGGAGTGGGAACATTCGCTTTAATGAGGTGATTAAAGCGTTTGGGTTCATACAGGTTTACGGAGAAGCCTGTCTGTACAAGAAAGTGTGTGGGAGCTCTGTAGCTTTCCTCATACTATATGTGGATGACATATTATTGATGGGGAATGATATAGGGATGTTGGAGAGCATAAAGGCCTATTTGAACAAAAGTTTTTCAATGAAGGACCTTGGAGAAGCTGCATACATATTAGGCATCAAGATCTATAGAGATAGATCGAGACGCCTCATAGGTCTTTTCCAAAGTACATACCTTGACGAGATATTGAAGAAGTTCAATATGGAAAACTCAAAGAAAGGGTTCTTGCCAGTTTTGCAAGGTATGAGATTGAGTAAGACTCAGTCGCCGACCACGGCAGCAGATAGAGAGAAGATGAGTTATGTCCCCTACGCTTCAGCCGTAGGCTCTCTTATGTATGCCATGCTGTGTACCAGACCTGATATAAACCTTGCCATAAGTTTGGTAGGGAGGTACCAAAGTGATCCCGGTATGGAACACTGGATAGCGGTCAAGAATATCCTTAAGTACCTGAAAAAGAACTAAGGAAATGTTTCTCGTTTATGGAGGTGACGAAGAGCTCGTAGTAAAGGGTTACATCGACGCCAGCTTCGACACATATCCGGATGACTCTAAGTCACACACTGGATACGTATATGTTTTGAATAATGGGGTAGTGAGCTGGTGCAGCAGCAAGCAAGAAGTCATGGCAGCGTCTACATGTGAAGCGGAGTACATAGCTGCTTCAGAAGCGGCTGATGAAGGAATTTGGATGAAGGAGCTCATCACCGACCTTGGAGTGGTTCCAAGCGCGTCGGGTCCAATGACACTCTTCTGTGATAACACTGGGGCCATTGCCATTGCCAAGGAGCCCAGGTTTCACCGGAAGACCAAGCACATCAAACGCCACTACAACTCCATCCAGGACCATGTCAAGAGTGGAGTAATAGATATTTGTAAAGTACACACGGATCTGAATATTGCAGACCCGTTGACTAAACTTCTTCCACGAGCAAAACATGATCAACACCATTATGCTATGGATGTTCGATACATCACAATGTAACTAGATTATTGACTCTTGTGCAAGTGGGAGACTTTTGTAAATATGCCCTAGAGGCAATAATAAAATGGTTATTATCATATTTTCTTGTTCATGATAATCGTCGATTGTTCATGCTATAATTGTATTAAGAGGAAACAGTAATACATGTGTGAATAAATAGATCACAATGTGTCCCTAGCAAGCCTCTAGTTGGCTAGCTCGTTAGTCAATAGATGATAATGGTTTCCTGGTCATGGGCATTAGATGTCATTGATAACGGGATCACATCATTGGGAGAATGATGTGATGGACAAGACCCAATCCTAAGCATAGCACTAGATCGTATTGTTCGTATGCTAAAGCTTTTCTAATATCAAATGTCTTTTCCTTTGAACGTGAGATTGTGCAACTACCGGATACCGTAGGAGTGCTTTGGGTGTATCAAACGTCACAACGTAACTGGGTGACTATAAAGGTGCATTACGGGTACCTCTAAAAGTGTCTGTTGGGTTGGTACGAATCGAGATCGGGATTTGTCACTCCGCGTGACGGAGAGGTATCTCTGGGCCCACTCGGTAGAACATCATCATGAGCTCAATGTGACTAAGGAGTTAGTCACACGATGACGTACTATGGAACGAGTAAAGAGACTTACCGGTAACGAGATTCAACAAGGTATAGGTATACCGACGATCGAATCTCGGGCAAGTTCTATACCGACAAACAAAGGGAATTGTATACGGGATTTATTGAATCCTTGACATCGTGGTTCATCCGATGAGATCATCGTGGAGAAAGTGGGAGCCACCATGGGTATCTAGACCCCTCTGATGGTTATTGGTCGGAGAGGTGTCTCGATCATGTCTGCGTGTCTCCCGAACCCGTAGGGTCTACACACTTAAGGTTCGATGACGTTAGGGTTATAGGGAATTGTTATACGAGGCTATCGACAATTGTTCGGAGTCCCGGATGAGATCCCGGACGTCACGAGGAGCTCCGGAATGGTCCGGAGGTAAAGATTGATATATAGGACGGATGGTTCCGGACACCGGAAGTGTTTCGGGCATCACCGGTAACGTACCGAGACCACCGGAGGTGGCCCCGGGGGTCCACCGAAAGGGGGCAACAACCCCGGGAGGCTAGATGGGCCAAGTGGGGGAGGGAACCAGCCCCTAGGTGGGCTGGTGCGCCCCCCCCACTCAGCACATGTCGCAGGAAGAGGGGAGAGGGGGGAGGGAAACCCTAGCGCAGGTGGGCCTAAGGCCCACCAGAGGGGTGCGCCACCCCTCCTCCCTCCCTTGGTCCTCGCACCTCCCCTCCATCTAGGTCTGCCCCCCCCCCCCCCCAAGGAGAGGGAAGCCCTCAAGGGGGCGCAGCCCCTCCCTCCCCCTATATATAGTGGGCACTTTTGGCCATTGGGGGACACACTTTTCCCTCTCCCTCGGCGCAGCCCTGCCCTTCTTTCTCCTCCTCTCTGCCGGTGCTTGGCGAAGCCCTATCGGGAGACATCGTCTCTCCGTTGACACCACGCCGTCGTACTGCTGGAGTTCTTCCCCAACCTCTCCTTCCTCCTTGCTGGATCAAGGTGTGGGAGAAGTCACCGGGCTGCACGTGTGTTGAACGCGGAGGTGCCGTAGTTCGGCACTAGATCGGAATCACACCGCGATCTGAATCGCCGCGAGTACGAGTCCATCAACCGCGTTCTAGTAACGCTTCCGCTTAGCGATCTTCAAAGGTATGAAGATGCTCTTACCCCTCTCTCGTTGATGGTCTCTCCATAGGAAGATCTGAATATGCGTAGGAATTTTTTTGAATTTATGCTACGTTCCCCAACAGTGGCATCCCAGCCAGGTTTTCTTTGCGTAGATTCTATGCACGAGTAGAACACAAAAGGTTGTGGGCGATGATTTGTCAATTACTTGCCGCTACTAGTCTTATTCTTTTCCGACGGTATTGTGGGATGAAGCGGCCCGGACCGACCTTACATGTACGCTTACGTGAGACTGGTTCCACCGACAGACATGCACACCGTGCATAAAGGTGGCTAGCGGGTGTCTGTCTCTCCTACTCTAGTCGGATTGGATTTGATGAAAAGGGTCCTTATGAAGGGTAAATAGCTTTGGCATATCATCGTTGTGGCTGTCACGTAGGTAAGAAGGCGTTCTTGCTAGAAACCCAAATCAGCCATGTAAAACTTGCAACAACAATTAGAGGACGTCTAACTTGTTTTTGCAGGGTTTGACATGTGATGTGATATGGCCAAAGTTGTGATGTTGCATGTATGATGTATGAGATGATCATGTTATTGTAATAGGTTTCACGACTTGCATGTCGATGAGTATGACAACCGGCAGGAGCCATAGGAGTTGTCTTAATTTATTGTATGAGATGCAACGCCATGTGCTTACTACTTTTACTTCATTCCTAACGGTTAGCTAATGTAGTAGTGATAGTAGTAGTTGGTGTGACGACTTCAGGAGACACGATGATGGAGATCATGATGATGGAGATCATGGTTTCACGCCGGTGACAATGATGATCATGCGATGCCTGAAGATGGAGATCAAAAGAGCAAAGATGATAATGGCCATATCATGTCACTATATGATTGCATTGTGATGTTTCTCATGTTTTTCATCTTATTGCTTAGAACGACGGTAGCATAGTAAGATGATCCCTCTTAAAATTTCAAGAACGTATTCCCCTAAGTGTGCACCGTTGCGAAGGATCGTTGTCTCGAAGCACCATGTGATGATCGGGTGTGATAGATTCTAACGTTCGCATACAACGGGTGTAAGCCAGATTTACACACGCGAAACACCTAGGTTGACTCGACGAGCTTAGCATGTACAGACATGACCTCGAATACAAGAGACCGAAAAGTCGAACATGAGTCGTATGGTTGAATACGATCAGCATGAAGTTGCTCACCATGGTGACTAGTCCGTCTCACATGATGATCGGACATGGGTTAGTCAACATGGATCATGTATCACTTAGATGACTAGAGGGATGCTGATTTAAGTGGGAGTTCATACTTAATTTGATTAAATGAACTTAATTGTCATGAACTTAGTCTAAAAGTTGTCTTTATAAATATTGTAGATGGCCAACGTCAACCTCAACTTCAACGCATTCCTAGAGAAAAACAAGCTGAAAGATGATGGTAGCAACTATGCGGACTGGGTTCGCAACTTGAAGCTCATCCTTGAAGCAGCTAAAAAGGCGTATGTCCTTGATGCGCCGCTAGGTGACCCTCCCGCTCCCGCAGCAGCCCAGGACATTCTGAACGTCTGGCAAACGCGGAGTGATGACTACTCTCTGGTTAGGTGTGGCATGTTATACAGTTTAGAAATGGGGCTCCAAAGGCGTTTTGAGCAACACGGTGCATATGAGATGTTCCAAGAGCTGAAGCTAGTTTTTCAAGCTCATGCCCGTGTCGAGAGATATGAAGTCTCCAACAAGTTCTTTAGCTGTAAGATGGAGGAGAACAGTTCTGTCAGTGAGCAGATACTCAAAATGTCTGGGTTACACGGTCGTCTGACTTCACTTGGAGTCGAACTTCGGATGGTGCTATAATTGACAGAAACCTCTAGTCTCTCCCACCAAGCTACAAAGGTTTTGTGCTGAACTGCAACATGCAAGGGATGGAGAAGACCATTCCCGAGTTGTACTCGATGCTCAACTTTGCAGAAGTAGAAATCAAGAAAGAGCATCAAGTGTTGATGGTCAACAAGACCACTAGTTTCAAGAAGGGCAAGGGTAAGAAGAACTTCAAGAAAGACGGCAAAGCCGTTGCCGCGCCCGGTAAGCCAGATGCTGGGAAGAAGAAAAAGAATGGACCCAAGCCTGAGACTGAGTGCTTCTATTGCAAGGGAAAGGGTCACTGGAAGCGGAACTGCCCCAAATACTTAGCGGACAAGAAGGCCGGCAACGTTAAAGGTATATGTGATATACATGTTATTGTTGTGTACCTTACCAGCGCTCGTAGTAGCTCCCGGGTATTTGATACCGGTGTTGTTGCTCACATTTGCAACTCAAAGCAGGAACTGCGGAATAAGCGGAGACTGGCAAAGGACGAGGTGACGATGCGCATCGGGAATGGCTCCAAGGTCGATGTGATCGCCGTCGGCACGTTACCTCTACGTGTACCATCGGGATTAGTTTTAAACCTTAATAATTGTTATTTAGTACCAGCTTTAAGCATGAATATTGTATCAGGGTCTTGCTTAATGCGAGACGGCTACTCATTTAAGTAAGAGAATAATGGTTGTTCTATTTATATGAGTGATATGTTTTATGGTCATGCTCCGCTGGTGAATGGTTTATTCTTGAGGAATCTCGATCGTGATGTTACGCATATTCATAGTGTGAGTACCAAAAGATGTAAAGTTGATAATGATAGTCCCACATACTTGTGGCACTGCCGCCTTGGTGATATCGGCGTTAAGCGCATGAAGAAGCTCCATACTGATGGACTATTAGAGTCTCTTGACTTTGAATCATTTGACACATGCGAACCGTGCCTCATGGGCAAGATGACTAAGATTCCATTCTCAGGAATAATGGACAGAGCAAACAACTTATTGGAAATAATACATACTGATGTGTGTGGTCCAATGAACGTTGAAGCTCGCGGTGGCTATCGTTATGTTCTCACTCTCACCGATGATTTAAGTAGGTATGGGTATATCTACTTGATGAAGCACAAATCTGAGACATTTGAAAAGTTCAAGGAATTTCAGAGTGAGGTCGAGAATCAACGTGACAGAAAAATTAAGTGTCTACGATCTGATCGTGGAGGAGAATATTTGAGTCACGAGTTTGACACACACCTAAGGAACTGTGGAATCGTTTCACAACTGATGCCGCCTGGCACACCGCAACGCAACGGAGTGTTTGAACGTCGTAATCGCACTTTATTAGATATGGTACGATCTATGATGTCTCTTACCAACTTACCGCTATCATTTTGGGGATACACATTAGAAACTACAGCATTCACTTTAAATAGGGCACCGTCTAAATCCGTTGAGACGACACCGTATGAAATATGGTTTGGCAAGAAACCTAAGTTGTCGTTTCTTAAAGTTTGGGTCTGCAATGCTTATGTGAAGAAACTTCAACCAGAAAAGCTCGAACCCAAAGCGGAGAAATGCGTATTCATAGGATACCCTAAGGAAACTATTGGGTATACCTTCTATCTTAGATCCGAAGGTAAAACCTTTGTTGCCAAAAACGGATCCTTTCTAGAGAAAGAGTTTCTCTCGAAAGAAGTAAGTGGGAGGAAGGTAGAACTTGATGAGGTAATTACACCCCCTCCCGAACAGGATAGTAGCGCAGCGCGGGAAGTTGTTCCTGTGGCGCCTGCACCAACTGAAGAGGAAGTTAATGATAATGATCATGAAGCTTCGGATCAAGTTACTACTGAACCGCGAAGGTCCACAAGGGCACGCTCCGCACCAGAGTGGTACGGCAACCCTGTGATGGAAATCATGTTGTTGGACAACGGTGAACCTTCGAACTATGAAGAAGCGATGGCGGGCCCGGATTCCAACAAATGGCTTGAGGCTATGAAATCCAAGATAGGATCCATGTATGAGAACAAAGTATGGACTTTGGTGGACTTGCCCGATGACCGGCGAGTCATAGAAAATAAATGGATCTTCAAGAAGAAGACTGATGCAAACGGTAATGTAACCGTTTATAAAGCTCGACTTGTCGCAAAGGGTTTTTCATAAATTCAAGGAATTGACTACGAAGAGACTTTCTCTCCCGTAGCGAAGCTGAAATCAGTCTGAATCATGTTAGCAATTGCCACCTTTTATGATTATGAAATTTGGCAAATGGACGTCAAAACAGCGTTCCTTAACGGGAACCTTAAGGAAGAGTTGTATATGATGCAACCAGAAGGTTTTGTCGACCCTAAGGGTGCTAACAAAGTGTGCAAGCTCCAGCGCTCCATCTATGGGCTGGTGCACGCATCTCGGAGTTGGAACATTCACTTTAATGAGGTGATTAAAGCGTTTGGGTTCATACAGGTTTACGGAGAAGCCTGTGTGTACAAGAAAGTGAGTGGGAGCTCTATAGCTTTCCTCATACTATATGTGGATGACATATTATTGATGGGGAATGATATAGGGATGTTGGAGAGCATAAAGGCCTATTTGAACAAAAGTTTTTCAATGATGGACCTTGGAGAAACAGCATACTTGTTAGGCATCAAGATCTATAGAGATAGATCGAGACGCCTCATAGGTCTTTCGCAAAGTACATACCTTGACAAGATATTGAAGAAGTTCAATATGGAAAACTCAAAGAAAGGGTTCTTGCCAGTTTTGCAAGGTATGAGATTGAGTAATGCTCAGTCGCCGACCACGGTAGCAGATAGAGAGAAGATGAGTTCTGTCCCCTACGCTTCAGCCATAGGCTCTCTTATGTATGCCATGCTATGTACCAGACCTGATATAAACCTTGCCATAAGTTTGGTAGGGAGGTACCAAAGCGATCACGGTATGGAACACTCGACAGCGGTCAAGAATATCATTAAGTACCTGAAAAGGACAAAGGAAATGTTTCTCGTTTATGGAGGTGATGAAGAGCACGTCATAAAGGGTTACGCCGACGCCAGCTTCAACACAGATCCGGATGACTCTAAGTCACAGACCGGATACGTATATGTTTTGAATGGTGGGGCAGTGAGCTAGTGCAGCAGCAAGCAAGAAGTCGTGGCAGCGTCTACATGTGAAGCGGAGTACATAGCTGCTTCAGAAAGCGGCTCATGAAGGAATTTGGATGAAGGAGCTCATCACCAACCTTGGAGTGGTTCCAAGCGCGTCGAGTCCAATGACACTCTTCTGTGATAACACTGGGGCCATTGCCATTGCCAAGGACCCCAGGTTTCACCGGAAGACCAAGCACATCAAACGCCGCTACAACTCCATCCAGGACCATGTCCACAGTGGAGTAATAGATATTTGTAAAGTACACACGGATGTGAATATTGCACACCTGTTGACTAAACCTCTTCCACGAGAAAAACATGATCAACACCATAATGGTATGGGTGTTCGATACATCACAATGTAACTAGATTATTGACTCTAGTGCAAGTGGGAGACTGTTGGAAATATGCCCTAGAGACAATAATAAAATGGTTAATATCATATTTCCTTGTTCAAGATAATCGTCGATTGTTCATGCTATAATTGTATTAACAGGAAACAGTAATCATATTTCCTTGTTCATGATAATACTAGTTGGTAGCTCATTAGTCAATAGATGATCATGGTTTCCTGGTCATGGGCATTAGATGTCATTGATAACGGGATCACATCATTAGGAGAATGATGTGATGGACAAGACCCAACCCCTAAGCATAGCACTAGATCGTATTGTTCGTATGCTAAAGCTTTTCTAATGTCAAGTGTCTTTTCCTTCGACCGTGAGATTGTGCAACTCCCGGATACCATAGGAGTGCTTTGGGTGTATCAAACGTCACAACGTAATTGGGTGACTATAAAGGTGCATTACGGGTACCTCTGAAAGCGTGTGTTGGGTTGGTACGAATCGAGATCGGAATTTGTCACTCCGCGTGACGGAGAGGTATCTCTGGGCCCACTCGGTAGAACATCATGATGAGCTCAATGTGACTAAGGAGTTAGTCACACGATGACGTACTACGGAACGAGTAAAGAGACTTACCGGTAACGAGATTGAACAAGGTATAGGTATACCGACGATCGAATCTCGGGCAAGTTCTATTACGACAGACAAAGGGAATTGTATACGGGATTGATTGAATCCTTGACATCGTGGTTCATCCGATGAGATCATCGTGGAGCAAGTGGGAGCCACCATGGGTATCTAGACCCCTCTGATGGTTATTGGTCGGAGAGGTGTCTCGGTCATGTCTGCCTGTCTCCCGAACTCGTAGGGTCTACACACTTAAGGTTCGATGACGCTAGGGTTATAGGGAATTGTTATACGCGGTTATCAAAAGTTGTTCGGAGTCCCGGATGCGATCCCGGACGTCACGAGGAGCTCCGGAATGGTCCGGAGGTAAAGATTGATATATAGGACGGATGGTTTCGGACACCGGAAGTGTTTCGGGCATCACCGATAACGTACCAGGACCACCGGAGGTGGCCCCGGGGGTCCACCGAAAGGGGGCGATGGGCCAAGTGGGGGAGGGAACCAGCCCCTAGGTGGGCTGGTGGGCCCCCCCACTCAGCCCATGGCACAGGAAGAGGGGAGAGGGGGGGGAACCCTAGCGCAGGTGGGCCTAAGGCCCACCAAAGGGGTGCGCCACCCCTCCTCCCCCCTTGGCCGCCGCACCTCCCCCACATCTAGGGCTGCCCCCCCCCCCTTAGGAGAGGGAAACCCTCAAGGGGGTGCAGCCCCTCCCTCCCCCTATATATAGTGGGCACTTTTGGCCATTGGGGGACACACTTTTCCCTCTCCCTCGGCGCAGCCCTGCCCTTCTTTCTCCTCCTCTCTGCCGGTGCTTGGCGAAGCCCTGCCGGGAGACCTCGTCTCTCCATCGACACCACGCCGTCGTGCTGCTGGAGTTCTTCCCCAACCTCTCCCTCCTTCTTGCTGGATCAAGGTGCGGGAGACGTCACCGGGCTGCACGTGTGTTGAACGCGGAGGTGCCGTAGTTCGGCACTAGATCGGATTCACACCGCGATCTGAATCGCCGCGAGTACGACTCCATCAACCGCGTTCTAGTAACGCTTCCGCTTAGCGATCTTCAAAGGTATGAAGATGCTCTTACCCCTCTCTCGTTGCTGATCTCTCCATAGGAAGATCTGAATATGCGTAGGAAATTTTTTGAATTTATGCTACGTTCCCCAACACGGTCGACCTGGGCCCAGGAAACAGGTCACCCCCCCCCCCCCCCGACTCTTGCAGCTCAAGGCCCAAGAGCCGGCCCAACCCATCACGCACCGCTCGAGGATGGGAGGGAAGGGTTTCCACCGAGGCGGAGCTTAGGTGGCAGCGCGGCGACGCCCACCCCACCGTTGGCAAAACCCGGAAGGCGAGGAAGGACGCCGTGCGAGAAGCACCCGAGTGGGCGATGACGAGCGGTCCCGGCACCAGGGGTCGCATGGCCGCGCCGGCATCCAATGCACCAGCCCTTCGCACGCAGCCAGGGGACTCCCGCCGACGCCAAGACCAGGCGGCCGCCCCGCGATCCGCCCGTACCGACACACCCCAGGTCCATGGGCGGCGGCCCCGACCACCACACGTCGAGGAGGACCAACCGTGCAGGCGGGAAGGAGAAGAGTGTGGGGGAGGGTTGGGGGAAGGGAACGCACCAGGAGGGCGCGCGGGGGCGCAGATCCAGCGAGGTTTGCGACCACTGCTCCCCCCCCCCCCTCCCCCGCGTGCCTCCGCCTGTGCGGCTGCTGTCCCGCCGCCAACATTGCCCGGTCCTCGGCTCCGCCAAGTCCGCCCAAATCTCATCGCCCGCCGAGTCGTCCGCCATGCTCTAACGTCTTATCGCGGGTGTGTGTAGTTCCCAGTATCATATTATGCAATCAAAGTTGAACCATCAAGAAAGACTTACAGGAAGACTTAGTATTTAGGAAGCCGAGATCTTACAAGTGACACTCAGGAAACATTACAAGGCACGAAAGTTTGCACGTGACGAAACACTACTCCTGCACGCCGGAAGCTAAACGACACGAACCAATCAACCGTGTTGCTTAACACAACTCCCAAACTGCCAACAGTCCTATCCACCAACAGCCTGCAAAGTTGCAAGGCACGAACCCAAACGATCAGTGGACACACGCATCACCGGCCACGCGCTGACCCGCGGGACGCTACCGCCCCAATGCCGCCACGCCGCACCGGGCTCGCACTTCTCGCCCACCTGTGCGTGTCACTCGCCGCCGCGGCGTCCTACAGCGTCGTCGACTACGGCGCCGTGGCCGACGGCCAGACGGACTGCGCGGGCGCGTTCCTCCGCGCGTGGTCCGCGGCGTGCGCGGCGGAAGGCGAGGGCCCAGCCGCGGTGGTCGTGCCGGCAGGCGAGTTCTTGGTGTCCAGGGCGAGGTTCAGTGGGCCGTGCCGGGGCGGCACGGTGGCCGTGAACATCTCGGGCACGGTGCTCGCGCCCGTGCCGTACGCCGGTGTGCAGCTCTGGATCGTGTTCCAGAACGTGGACGGCGTGTCCGTCACCGGCGGCACGCTCGACGGCAGGGGCCAGGCGTACTGGGCGTGCCGGAGAGCCGGCAGCGGCTCCTCTTGCCCGGCCGCCACCAGGGTAAGTACGTGCTTTAAATTCAGAAGAAAGAGTGGGAGATATATGCATGAGTAGATGGACTGATGGTGTTTGATATTCGTTGCGAGATAATCCATCGCAGTCGTTGACGATCTACCGGTCTAGGAACGTGGTGATCCAAGGCCTGACGTCGCTGAACAGCGCAGGCATCCATGTCACCGTCCAAGCGAGCACCGGCGTGGCGATATTGGACACGGTGGTGTCGGCGCCGGGGGACAGCCCCAACACGGACGGCATCCACATCAAGCAGTCGAGCAACGTCACGATTCGGGACGCTGTCATCGGCACCGGCGACGACTGCATCTCCATGGTCGAGGGCTCGTCGGACGTGTGGATTCAGGGCGTCAGGTGCGGCCCAGGGCACGGCATCAGGTGAGTGACGAGGTCCAACCCTGTCCATCCACTCCTGACAAGTGTCTCACAATCTGTTCCGTTTGGTATGCCATTGTCAGTATTGGGAGCCTGGGAGACACGCCGGAGCAGGTGGCCGTGCGGAACATCACCGTGAAGGCCGTGACGCTCGCCGGGACGACCAACGGGCTGCGGATCAAGTGGTGGGTGAAGGCCAACCGCGGGCTCGTCGACGGCGTCGAATTCTCGGACGTGGTCATGAGGGACGTACGGAACCCGATCATCATCGACCAGAACTACTGCCCCGGCAACGTCAGCTGCCCCACCGAGGTGTCGTACCCGTCCATGATCACACTCGTCAAACACTGCATTTTCAGGGAGTGCTGCTGAGTGTGTGCTGTGTTACTTTCAGGGTTCAGGCATCAAGATCAGCAATGTGTCATATACGAACATCGAGGGGACGTCGGCAACGCCGGTGGCGGTGCGGTTCGACTGCAGCCCGAGCCGACCGTGCACGGGAATCACCATGCGGAACATTTGGCTGGAGTACGGGGAGCGGCGGCGAGCGGCCGAGTCTTTCTGCCGAAACGCGCATGGGGTCACGTATGGGCAGGTTGTTCCGCCCAGTTGCCTGGCCGCCCAGGTAATGTCCTGCTACAAGTGAGTAGTGAGATGGCCAGGCCAAAGGAAACACACTATGATTGCTGTTGGATAAGAACAACTCTAGCAAACCCTTTAAACCACCAAGCGATTTTCAGTGTACCAAAAACACGTTTTAAGTGAAAAACACGTTTTAAGTATGATTTGAGCTGCGGTCGAACAGACCCCTTAAATATAAACTGTAAATATAATATTCATTTATATCTTTTTCACGTCTTCTTTCTCACGTCCGTGTTCATGGACAGCGCACCAAATGATCAAATACGAAGCCGCGGCATCCAGGACAACACATGAAGCTAGCTCGTCCGTGGTCGGATCAATCCAGGAGCTCTTCTTCGTCGCTGTAGCGAGCGCCCCTGTAGTTGTTCGAGTTTTCGGCGAGTTTCCGATGAGATTCCGACAAGATTCATGGCGGAATGTCACCGGAACGCGTAGCGTTGACCGGATTACACGCCCCACTTAGTTTTGCCTTCAAATCTGTAAATAAATGGGTCGCCGGGGTGTATCCTTAGGGCATGTAATTTTTTACAGGTTTGACCTTTTTACGGGCTCTATTCAAGGTGTTTTTTAACACCGTGAAACTGAAAAGATCATTTTATATGGATTTAACCACTTTTAAGAGGTGTGCTAGAGTTGCTCTAAGATACATCTGGGCATGGGCAGCCCGGCCCAGAAAACCCGGACGGGGCTGGGTCGGGCTTTGTGTTCGGGCCGGACTCGGGATTGGAAATCGGGCCCGAAAAGCAGTTCGGGTCGGGCTCGGGCTTGCAAAAAACGGTGATTTACACGGAGGCCCGGCCCGGCCCGGGATTCACCTTTTGTGCCCATTCGGGCCAGGCTTGGGCTTGAGATTTCCAGTTCGGACTTTGTGAAGCCTGGCCCAGCCAGGTTTACTCTAAGACATGTTATGTCCTGGTTGATATCATGTCCCACGCCTAAGATTTAGTTTTTTTCATATTTGGGTGTGTCTAGTCACCCAAATTTGACTCACCTTGAGAAAAAGAGAGGCTCCTTTCTGGTCCATTGCACGCACTGTACATTGATAATCAAACCTGATTTACTAAAAACTAAGGTAGCTATGCCTTGTGCATGAGTCGGTGTAGGATTTTGTAGAGTTAGTGAACTGAAGACCTGAACAACGAAATAACTTGAGACTGAACAATGAAAACTGAAGACCTGAAACTGAAAAACAAAACTGAAAAGAGAGAAAAGAAAACGTACAACATGTGGGAAGCAGCTGGAGACTGAGATCATCTCATGAGAGGGTGCCTTCTCGCATGTATGATGAGAAGATACGTGGCACCAATATTATCACACCACAGTCCACAGCCGAGCAACCAAGAAAAGAAAACGTACGGGACATTCTAACACCCCCTCAATCGCACCTATACCAAGTTAAGATTGTTAATGAATTCTTCTAATTTGCACTGTGATAACTGATAAGGCTTTGGTGAACCCATCTTCAACTTGATCATTGGTGGGAATAAACCAAATGTCAAGTAGCTTCTTAGCTACTCTTTTACGCACAAAATGATAATCAACCTCAACGTGCTTTGTGCTTGCATGAAACACTGAATTTGCTGAAAGATATGTGGCACCAATATTATCACACCACAACCGAGCAATAGGAGAGTGACTTACACGAAGCTCATTAAGCAAGGCTTGAACCCATATTAGTCGAGTCGTAGCATTTGCTAAAGCTTTATATTCAGCTTCTGTGCTTGACACAGTAGCTTGCTTACGTGCACTCTATGGTATGTGGTTTGGTCCAAAGAAGATAGCAAAACCTCCACTTGATCTTCTGTCATGAGGACAATCTGCCTAGTCAGCATCACAAAAGGCACTCACCAAACTTGAGAGTGACTTTGTGAATTTCAGCCATGTACTCGTAGTACCTCTTGTTGGAAATATGCCCTAGAGGCAATGATAAACAGTTATTATTATATTTCCTGTTTACAGATAATCGTTTATTATCCATGCTATAATTGTATTGAATGAAAACATAGATGCATGTGTGGATATATAGACAAAACAATTCCCTAGCAAGCCTCTAGTTGGCTAGCTAGTTGATCAAGGATAGTCAAGGTTTTCTGACTATGTACAAGTGTTGTTGCTTGATAACTGGATCACATCATTAGGAGAATCATGTGATGGACTAGACCCAAACTATGAACGTAGCATATTGATCGTGTCGTTTTATTGCTATTGTTTTCTGCGTGTCAAGTATTTATTCCTATGACCATGAGATCATATAATTCACTGGCACCGTAGGAATACCTTGTGTGCATCAAACGTCATAACGTAACTGGGTGACTATAAAGGTGTTCTAAAGGTATCTCCGAAGGTGTCCGTTGAGTTAGTATGGATCAAGACTGGGATTTTTCACTCCGTGTGACAGAGAGGTATCTCGGGGCCCACTCGGTAATACAACATCACACACAAGCCTTGCAAGCAATGTGACTAAGTGTAAGTCACGGGAATTTGTATTACGGAACGAGTAAAGAGACTTGCCGGTAACGAGATTGAAATAGGTATGCGGATACCGACGATCGAATCTCGGGCAAATAACATACCGAAGGACAAAGGGAATGACATACGGGATTATATGAATCCTTGACACTGAGGTTCAACCGATAAGATCTTCGGAGAATATGTAGGATCCAATATGGGCATCCAGGTCCCGCTATTGCATATTGACCAAGGAGTGCCTCGGGTCATGTCTACATAGTTCTCGAACCCGCAGGGTCTGCACACTTAAGGTTCAATGATGTTTTAGTATAATTGAGTTATATGTGTGGTTACCGAATGTTATTCAAAGTACCGGATGAGATCACAGACGTCACGAGGGTTTCCGGAATGGTCCGGAAACGAAGATTGATATATAGGATGGTTTCATTTGGTCACCGGAAAGTTTCGGGCAATTCCGGTAGTGTATCGGGAGTGACGAATGGGTTCCAGGAGTTCACCGGGAGGGGCCCACCCACCCGGGAGTGAGCCCAAGGCCCTAGGGTGGCGCCACAAGTCCTTAGTGGGCTGGTGGAGTTAGCCCAAGGAGCCCATGGCGCCACATAAAGAAAATACCAAAAGAAAAGAAAAAGAAAAAGGAAAGAGGGAGGTGGGAAGGAAGAGGAGGACTCCTCCTTCCCAAAACGAATTGGAGGAGGAGTACTCCTCCTCCCTGGCGGGCGACACACCCTTGAGGCCTTGTGCCTCAAGGCTAGCCCCTCCCCCTCCCTCCTATATATAGTGGTGGTTTAGGGCTTTTTGAGACACAACTTTTCCACGTGCAACTCTAGCCTAAACCACACAATTTCCCCTCTAGATCGGATTTCTGCGGAGCTCGGGCGATGCCCTGCAGGAGTAGATCATCACCCCACTGGAGCGACATCACGCTGCCGAAGAACTCATCTACTTCTCCGTTTCTCTTGCTGGATCAAGAAGGCTCATCGTCGAGTTGTACGTGTGCTGAACGCGGAGGTGTCGTTTGTTCAGCGCTAGATGGGAACGGATCATGGGACGGTTTGTGGGACGATTCGAGGGACGTGAAGACGTTCCACTACATCAACCGCGTTTCTTAACGCTTCCTGCTATGCGATGTACAAGGGTACGTACATCAAAATCTCCACTTGTAGATGGACATCACCATGATAGGTCTTCGTGTGCGTAGGAAATTTTTTGTTTCCCATGCAACGTTCCCCAACAGTGGCATCATGAGCTAGGTTCATGCGTAGATGTTATCTCAAGCAGAACACAAAAGGTTTTGTGGATGGTGATGTTCGATTTGCTGCCCTCCTTAGTCTTTTCTCGATTCAACGGTATTGTTGGATTGAAGCAGCCCGGACCGACATACCTCGTACGCTTATGAGAGACCGGTTTCATCGATTGACATGCAACCTCGTTGCATAAAGATGACTAGCGGGTGCCTGTTTCTTCAACTTTAGTTGAATTGGTTTTGACTGAGGTGGTCCTTGGAGAGGTTAAATAGAAATTTGCACATCTCCGTTGTGGTTTTTGCGTAAGTAAGATGTGAACATACTAGATACCCATAGCAGCCACGTAAAACATGCAACAACAAATTAGAGGACGTCTAACTTGTTTTTGCAGGGTATGCATGTGATATGATATGGCCAATGACATGATGTGATATATTGGATGTATGAGATGATCATGTTGTAATAGTTAATATCGACTTGCACGTCGATGCTACGGCAACCGGCGGGAGCCATAGGGTTGTCTTGAAACTAACGTTTGTGTTTGCAGGTGCGTTTACTATATTGCTAGGTCGTAGCTTTAGTAGTAATAGCATAGATAACACGACAAGCTCGATGGCGACACGTTGATGGAGATCATGGTGTGGCGCCGGTGACAAGAAAACCATGTCGGTGCTTGAGTGATGGAGATCAAGAAGCACAAGATGATGGCCATATCATCTCACTTGTGAATTGCATGTGATGTTAATCGTTTTATGCACCTTATTTTTCTTAGAACGACGATAGCATTATAAGGTGATCTCTCACTAAAATTTCAAGACGAAATTGTGTTCTCCCCGACTGTGCACCGTTGCGACAGTTCGTCGTTTCGAGACACCACGTGATGATCGGGTGTGATAGACTCAACTTTCACATACAACGGGTGCAAAACAGTTGCACACGCGGAAAACTCGGGTTAAGCTTGACGAGTCTAGCATGTACAGACATGGACTCAGAACACATGAGGCCGAAAGGTCGAGCATGAATCGTATAGTTGATATGATTAGCATAGAGATGCTTACCACTGAAACTATTCTCAACTCACGTGATGATCGGACTTGAGTTAGTGAATTTGGATCTTGTACCACTCAAATGACTAGAGAGATGTACTTTTTGAGTGGGAGTTTAGCAAGTAATTTGATTAGTTAAACTCTAATTATCTTGAACATAGTCTAAGTCCACTTTGAAATATTTGTGTTGTATATCAATGGCTCATGCGACAGTCACCCTAAATTTTAATACGTTCCTAGAGAAAGCTAAGTTGAAAGATGATGGAAGCAACTTTGTAGACTGGGCTCGTAATCTTAAGTTTCTCCTGCAAGCTGGGAAGAAGGATTATGTACTTAATGCTACGCTAGGAGATGAACCACCCGCTACGGCTGACCAAGATGTTAAGAACGCTTGGTTAACACGTAAGGAGGACTACTCAGTAGTTCAATGTGCAGTCTTGTATAGCTTAGAGCCGGGACTTCAACGTTGCTTTGAGTGTCATGGAGCATATGAGATGTTCGAGGAGTTGAAGTTTATATTTCAGAAGAACGCCCGGATCGAGAGGTATGAGACCTCTGATAAATTCTATGCTTGCAAGATGGAGGAGAATTCGTCTGTTAGTGAACATGTGCTCAAAATGTCTAGGTACTCAAACCGTCTAGCTGAGCTGGGGATTGAACTCCCGCAAGAGGTTATCACTGACAGAATTCTTCAATCATTGCCACCAAGCTACAAGAGCTTTGTGTTGAACTATAACATGCAAGGGATGAACAAGTCACCCGACGAGTTATTCGCGATGTTGAAAGTCGCAGAGTCAGAACTCCGGAAAGAGCAGCAAGTGTTGATGGTCAATAAGACCACTGGTTTCAAGAGAAACCACAAAGGCAAGAAGGGTAATTCCAAGAAGAGCGGCAAGCCTGTTGCCAATCCGACGAAGAAACCCAAGGCTGGACCTAAGCCTGAAACAGAGTGTTATTATTGCAAGGGACTGGGTCACTGGAAGCGCAAGTGCCCCAAGTATTTGGCTGATAAGAAGGCGGCCAAGGAAAAATCAGGTATATTCGATATACATGTTATTGATGTGTACTCAACCAGCTCTCGTAGTAGTGCCTGGGTATTCGATACCTGTTATGTTGCTCATATTTGCAACTCGAAACACGAACTGCGGAATAAGCAAAGGCTGGCGATGGACGAAGTGACGATGCGCGTGGGAAATGGTTCCAAGGTTGATGCAATCACCGTCGGCACAGTTTCACTTCAGTTACCATCAGGATTAGTTATGAACTAAAATAATTGTTATTTAGTGCATGCGTTAAGCATGAACATTATATCTGGGTCTTGTTTATTGCGAGACGGTTACTCGTTTAAGTGAGAGAATAATGGTTGTTCTGTTTCTATGAGTAATATCTTTTATGGTCATGCACCCAATGTGAGAGAATTGTTCATATTGAATTTTGATAACGACGATACACATATACATAACATTGAGACCAAAAGAGTTAGAGTTAACAATGATAACGCCATGTTTTTGTTGCACTGCCGCTTAGGTCATATTGGTGTAAAGCGCATGAAGAAACTCCATTCCGATGGACTTTTGGAGTCACTTGACTTTGAGTCACTTGACACGTGTGAACCATGCCTCATGGGCAAGATGACTAAGACTCCGTTCTCCGGAACAATGGAGCGTGCAAGTGACTTGTTGGAAATCATACATACCAATGTGTGTGGTCCGATGAGTTTGGAGCCACGCGGCGGATATCGTTATTTTCTCACCTTCACTAACGATTTGAGTAGATATGGTTATGTCTACTTGATGAAGCACAAGTCTGAAACGTTTGAGAAGTTCAAGCAGTTTCAGAGTGAACTTGAAAATCATCAGAACAAGAAGATCAAGTTCGTACGGTCTGATCGTGGGGGTGAATATCTGAGTTTCGAGTTTGGTGCTCACTTAAGACAATGTGGAATTGTTTCACAGTTGACACCGCCTGGAACACCACAGCGTAATGGTGTGGGTGAACGTTGTAATCGTACTTTGTTAGAAATGGTGCGATCTATGATGTCTCTTACCAATTTGCCGTTATCGTTTTGGGGTTATGCATTAGAGACAGTTGCATTCAATTTAAATAGGGCATCATCAAAATCCGTTGAGACGACACCATACGAACTGTGGTATGGGAAAAGAACGAAGTTATCGTTTCTTAAAGTTTGGGGATGTGATGCTTATGTCAAAAAGCTTCAGCCTGAAAAGCTGGAACCCAAAGCGGATAAGTGTGTCTTCATAGGTTACCCAAAAGAGATAGTTGGGTATACCTTCTATCTCAAATCTGAGGGCAAAGTGTTTGTTGCTAAAAACAGAGCTTTTCTTGAGAAGGCGTTTCTCTCGAAATAATTGAGTGGGAGGAAGATAGAACTTGATGAGGTTGTTGAACCTCTAATCCCTCTGGATGGTGGCGCAGGGCAAGGGGAAACCCCTGTCGTTGCGATGCCGGTTGAGGAGAAAGTTGATGATGATGATGATGAAACTTCCGATCAAGTTCCTATCGGACCTCGCAGGTCGACAAGATCACGTACTGCTCCTGAGTGGTATGGTAATGTTGTCTTATCAATTATGTTGTTAGACAAAAATGAACCTGTGAATTATGAAGAAGCAATGGTGGGATCGAATTCCAACAAATGGCTGGAGGCCATGAAGTCCGAGATAGAATCCATGTACGAGAACAAAGTGTGGACTTTGGAAGTACTGCCTGAAGGCCGCAAGGCTATTTGGAACAAATGGATCTTTAAGAAGAAGACAGACGCAGACGGTAATGTGAACGTTTATGAAGCTCGACTTGTGGAAAAGGGTTTTTCACAAGTTCAAGGAGTTGACTGCAATTAGACGTTCTCACCAGTAGCGATGCTTAAGTCCGTCCGAATCATGTTAGCAATAGCTGCATTTTTCAATTATGAAATCTAGTAGATGGATGTCAAAATGGCGTTCCTTAACGGTTTTCTCAAGGAAGAGTTGTATATGATGCAACCCGAAGGTTTTGTCGATCCAAAGAGTGCTAACAAAGTGTGCAAGCTCCAGCGATCCATTTATGGACTGGTGCAAGCATCTCGGAGTTGGAATAAGCAATTTGACGAGGTGATCAAAGCATTTGGGTTTATACAAGTGGTTGGACAATCTTGTATTTACAAGAAAGTGAGTGGGAGCTCTGTGCGTTTCTAATATTATATGTGCATGACATATTGCTGATTGGAAACAACGTGGAGTTTTTGGAGAGCGTAAAGGATTACTTGAATAAAAGTTTCTCTATGAAGGACCTAGGAGAAGCTGCTTACATTCTAGGCATTAAGATCTATAGGGATAGATCGAGACGCCTAATAGGACTTTCACAAAGCACATACCTTGATAAAGTTTTTAAGAAGTTCAAAATGGATCAGTCCAAGAAAGGGTTCTTGCCAGTATTACAAGATATAAAATTAAGTAAGACTCAGTGCCCAGCAACTGCAGAAGATAGAGAACAGATGAGTTCCGTCACCTATGCTTGAGCCATAGGATCTATCATGTATGCAATGTTGTGCACTAGACGAGACGTCAGCTTGGCCATAAGTATGGTTGGCAGGTTTCATAGTATCCAGGAGTGGATCAGTGGACGGCGGTCAAGAATATTCTGAAGTACCTGAAAAGGATTAAGTAAATGTTTCTCGTTTATGGAGGTGACGAAGAGCTCGTCGTAAAGGGTTACGTCGACGCAAGATTTGACACCGATCCGGATGACTCTAAGTCGCAAACCGGATACGTATTTATTCTTAATGGGGGTGCGGTAAGCTGGTGCAGTTCCAAGCAAAGCGTCATAGCAGATTCTACATGTGAAGAGGAGTATATGGCTGCCTCGAACGCAGCAAAGGAGGGTGTCTGGATGAAGCAGTTCATGACGGATCTTGGAGTTGTGCCGAGCGCACTAAATCCAATAACTCTGTTCTGTGACAACACTGGTGTCATTGCTCTAGCAAAGGAACCAAGGTTTCACAAGAAGACCAGACACATCAAACGATGCTTCAACCTCATCCGCGACTACGTCGAAGGAGAGGACGTGAATATTTGCAAAGTGCACACGGATCTGAATGTAGCAGACCCGCTCACTAAACCTCTTCCACGGGCAAAACATGATCAACCCCAGAACTGTATGGGTGTTAGATTTATTACAATGTAAATCGCATGGCGATGTGAGGACTAGATTATTGACTCTAGTGCAAGTGGGATACTGTTGGAAATATGCCCTAGAGGCAATGATAAATAGTTATTATTATAATTCCTACTTAAAGATAATCGTTTATTATCCATGCTATAATTGTATTGAATGAAAACATAGATACATGTGTGGATACATAGACAAAACAATGTCCCTAGCAAGCCTCTAGTTGGCTAGCCAGTTGATCAAGGATAGTCAAGGTTTTCTCACTATGTACAAGTGTTGTTGCTTGATAACTGGATCACATCATTAGGAGAATCATGTGATGGACTAGACCCAAACTATGATGGTAGCATATTGATCGTGTCGTTCTATTGGTATTGTTTTCTGCGTGTCAAGTATTTATTCCTATAACCATGAGATCATATAATTCACTGGCACCGGAGGAATACCTTGTGTGCATCAAACGTCACAACATAACCGGGTGACTATAAAGGTGTTCTACTGGGATTTGTCACTCCGTGTGACGGAGAGGTATCTCGGGGCCCACTCGGTAATACAACATCACACACAAGCCTTGCAAGCAATGTTACTAAGTGTAAGTCACGTGATCTTGTATTACGGAACGAGTAAATAGACTTGCCGGTAACGAGATTGAAATAGGTATGCGGATACCGACGATCGAATCTCGGGCAAGTAACATACCGAAGGACAAAGGGAATGACATACGGGATTATATGAATCCTTGACACTGAGGTTCAACCGATAAGATCTTCGGAGAATATGTAGGATCCAATATGGGCATCCAGGTCCCGCTATCGGATATTGACCGAGGAGTGCCTCGGGTCATGTCTACATAGTTCTCGAACCCGCAGGGTCTGCACACTTACGGTTCGATGATGTTTTAGTATAGTTGAGTTATATGTGTGGTTACCGAATGTTGTTCAGAGTCTCGGATGATATCACGGACGTCACGAGGGTTTCCGGAATGGTGCGGAAACAAAGATTGATATATAGGATGGTTTCATTTGGTCACCGGAAAGTTTCGGGCAATTCCGGTAGTGTACCGGGAGTGACGAATGGGTTCTTGAAGTTCACCGAGAGGGGCCCACCCACCCGGGAGTGAGCCCAAGACCCTAGGGTTGCGCCACAAGTCCTTAGTGGGCTGGTGGAGTTAGCCCAAGGAGCCCATGGGGACACATAAAGAAAATACCAAAAGAAAAGAAAAAGAAAAAGGAAAGAGGGAGGTGGGAAGGAAGAGGAGGACTCCTCCTTGCGAAACCGAATAGGAGGAGGAGTCCTCCTCCTCCCTGGCGATCGGCACACCCTTGAGGCCTTGTGCCTCAAGGTTATCCCCTCCCGCTTCCTCCTATATATAGTGGTGGTTTAGGGCGTTTTGAGACACAACTTTGCCACGTGCAACTCTAGCCTAAACCACACAATTTCCCCTCTAGATCGGATTTCTGCGGAGCTCGGGCGAAGCTCTGCAGGAGTAGATCATCCCCACCACTGGAGCACCGTCACGCTGCCGGAGAACTCATCTACTTCTCCGTCTTGCTTGCTGGATCAAGAAGGCCGAGATCATCGTTGAGCTGTACGTGTGCTGAACGCGGAATTGCAGTCCGTTCGGCGCTAGATCGGAACGGATCGTGGGACGGTTTGAGGGACGTGAAGACGTTCCACTACGTCAACCGCGTTTCTTAACGCTTCCTGATGTGCAATCTACAAGGGTACATAGATCCAAATCTCCACTCGTAGATGGACATAACCATGATAGGTCTTCGTGTGCGTAGGAAATTTTTTGTTTCCCATGCAAAGTCCCCCAACACGTGTTAGGTACCTTAGGGTACTTTTGACGGCAGTCCAATTTTCAAGAGTAGGAGCATGCAAGAACAGGCACACTTTATTGGACTTTGAGTGTTAAATATTGCAGAGCACCTACCACACTTTTGTAGTTTGTAGATGATTCATCACTTAAAGACTCATCTTCCTCTTTAGACAATTTTTAAGAGGTCAAGAGAGGCATTTTTAAAATTTTACAATTCATCATACCTGCTCATTTTAGTACATCTGACACATACTTTTCTTGACTTAAGAGTATGCCATCTTTGACATTATTTACCTCTATTCCCAAGAAGTAATGCGAATCACCAAGATCATTTAGAGCAAAGTCTTTCCTTGGATCTTCTACCAATGCCTTGGTTGCATTGTGTGATGAGCTAGCAACAATAATGTTATCAACATATACTAAGATAAAGATGAAAAAATTTCCTCTTGTGTAGAAGAACGGTGATGTGTGAGCTTTAGATGGTTGAAAGCCAAGTCTTTGGAGTTTCCCAGCCAACCTAGAGTACCATGCTTTAGGTGTTGCTTGTTTCAAGCCATATAGAGCCTTATCAAGCTTGCAAACATACTCGTGCTTATATTTTACTACATACCAGGTGGTTGTTTCATATACACTTCCTCCTCTAGAACGACATGCAGAAATGCATTCTACAAATCTAATTGGTGAAGACTCTAACTATTTGACATTGCAACAAAGAGAACAGGTCTAACAGTAGTTGTTCTCACAACTCGGCTAAAGGTATCTTCATAATATAAACCATATCTTTGCTTAAAGCCCTTTGTAATTAGCTACTATAGCCTTGTATATATCTAGTTCTCCATTTTCTTTCCTTTTGATTTTGTAAACCAATTTACAATCAATAATACTTCTGCCTCTTGCAGGAGAAACTAAATGCCAAGTTCTATTTTCATTAGAGCATTATATTCCTCATCATTGCTTTTTGCCAATTTTTATTTTCTAATGCATCCACCAAAGTATTTGGTTCTCGTGTGGTAGCAAGACCAACAAACCATACCTCATCATACATCATCGTACCGTCGATACGCTCTTTTTGTCCTGAGATACCATGTTGAGATCTTGTTCTTGTTAGGTTCTACCGTAGGTGCATCGCATGCAAATTAAAATTTTCCTACGTGAAGAACAACCTAGAACATGCTACGGATATGGATCACACATTGTTACCACTAGAAAAGTAGTGTCGTGCAGCGGAAGTAGATGTGGCAACACGTCCGCGTGGTCCATCTCCTCCTCGTCCAATCTCTCTTGAACAGACGGCCATCAGATCCCTCTCCCATGAACAGTCGGTCGCTGGATCCCACGTACAGGTTCACTCGAGCGGCGCAGGTGCACCGCCTCTAACAGTATCCGTGCGTGCAGGAGGAACACCGTTCAACGGACTACTAGGTCCGGATCACACACTTGGCAGCGGCAAGTGGGCGTGACTAGGTGCAACACATGCACAACCCTAATGACGGCGCCGAAGCGATCAACCGAATAAGTGTGCCGCACCTCCACTACATAGGCGTCCGGCGCAGGCTCAACTCTTGGGCCTCCCACGGACCCTAAAGCCCACATGTTCCTTCCCTTAAGCGCCCGACACTTCAGGTTCTCGCTCACTTGATCGCGAGTCAGACCACGTCCGACTCGGCTAGTCTTACTGACCTCTAGCAAGGAGTGCCGACTCCAAGTGTGCGATGAAGCTGGTTAGGCAAACCTGTACTTCATACTTCTGTTTCCTTTGCCACATGATATATGTTGTCGTGCTCAAGGCGACAAGGTCATCCTTGTTGCCGCACGACCTCTTTCTCGTTCCGGTGAACCCGACCAACACTTCGGATTATCTCATAATCCTCATTACATGGCCATGCTTATTCAGGTCGGATGACCCGAGGGGCCCACGGTATATCGGTCCTGATTGGAGGGGCAAATCCCATCTTGCTCGACCATCTCCCACAACATGGGTCTGGACAAGCCCGAAACCTACCTTTGTAACTACCCAGTTACGGAGTAGCGTTTGGTAGGCCCAAAGCAGGTCTATCACCATCCCGAGTACATGCACCAACTCAGGTCATAGGACATAGAATGTATGTTGTACTAGAGACTCACGGATGACCTATCACTGCGTCTCATAGTTGGGTCTGTCCAACTCAGACCTTATCTCGACTCGGATCTGACTACGTCGAATCCGACAAAATATTTCTGAGTCCATATTATCCAGCTAGCATCTGATGCTACATGGTCAGTGAGACCAGACCATCCACCGTATCATATGCTAGTCTAGTTGGTTGCGTGTCCACACAACTCTTTCTCCTAGGGACCATTTAGGACAGTCATCATACAATGTGTAGTCTCATAGACAAGTCACATACTTGTTAATGCACATCATTGATAATGTCCAAGGACTATCTTTATTCATAAACACATAGGAAATACCATCATACATGATTGCCTATAGGGCATATCTCCAATAGTCTCCCACATGCACTAGAGTCAATCAAATAGACATCGAATGCCCATAGCTCTAACGTGCCCCTCATGCTTGGGTTGTGGAAGCGGCTTAGTCAAAGGATCTACGACATTTGCATCTGTGTGAATCTTGCATAAATTAGTATCGCCATTCTGTACGAGCTTACGTATCAGGTGATACTTTGGGTCTATGTGCCTAGTCTTGTGGTGTTGTCTCGGCTTCTTGGCATGTGTGATGGCACCTGAGTTATCGCAATAAAGGTCCAGTGGCTTGGACCAGCCTGGGAACACACCAAGATCCTCCAGGAACTTCTGAATCCAAACACCTTCCTTTGCAGCTTGACAAGCCACAATGTATTCGGCCTCTGTTGTCGAGTCGTCCATCGTATCTTGCTTGGAACTCATCCAGCTCACTCTTCCTCCATTCATGACATACACGAATCCAGTTTGCGATCGACAATCATCTTGTCAGTTTGGAAACTAGCATCAATGTAACCTTTACGTTGAGCTCCTCCTCACCTCAAAAAACTAGGAACATCTCTTTAGTCCTTTTCAGGTACTTCAAGATAGATTTCACTCCTGCCCAGTGACTCTCACCTGAGTCGGCCTGGTATCTGCTTGTTAAGCTTATTGCATAGGAAACATCAGGTCGTGTACATATCATGGCATACACGATGGATCCTATTGCTGAAGCATACAGAAACCTACTCATCCGGTTTCGCTCATCAGAAGTGGTAGGACTCTAAGTCTTGCTTAGCCTTATACCATGTTAGACGGTCAAGAACCCTTTCTTGGCCTCACTCGTGTTGAACTGCTTCAACACTTTGTCTATGTACGTGCTCTGGCTTAAGCCGAGCAGCCTCCTCGATCTATCTCTATTGATCTTGATGCCTAAAATGTACACTGCCTCTCCAAGGTCCTTCATTGAAAACTTGCCATTCAATGATTCCATGAGTGGGTTCAGCATCGAAACATCATTTCCGAACAATAGTATGTCATCCACATACAAGATCGAAAATACTACCGAGCTCCCACTAGACTTCTTGTCTAAACAATAGTCCTCTTAGTTCTTTATGGAACCAAGGTCAGCGATGACTTCATCAAAACGAATATTCCAACTCCGAGATGCTTGCCTCAATCCATAAATGGATCTATTGAGCTTGCATATTTTACCAGCGTTAGTTGGATCGACAAAACCGTTGGGTTGTATCATGTATACATCCTCTTTTAAATTTCCATGAAGGAAAGCCATTTTGACATCCATCTGCCATATCTCATAATGAAAATATGCATCTATAGCTAGTATGATCCTCATCGACTTCGGCATCGCTACTGGCGAGTAGGTCTCGTCATAGTCAATTCCTTTAACTTGTCCATAACCTTTAGCGACAAGGCGAGCTTTGTGGATCTCAACATTTCCATCCACATCGATTTTCTTCTTAAAGACTCATTTGCAACCAGTGGCTACTATGTCAGGCGATGGATCAACCAAGTCCCAGACTTGATTATCATCCACGGACTTTAACTCGGATCTCATGGCCTCAAGCCATGCCTCAGAATCTGGGCTTACCATCGCTTCCGCATATGTGGCTGGCTCATCGCTTTCTAGCAACAACACATCGCACACTTTGTGCAATCTATCCGACCTCCATTGCTCCGGTGCCGACTCTAGTACGGGTTCCCTAACTAACTCCCGTATGATCTCATCACCAGTCGAGTTGTTCCTGAGTGTCTCTTGAATTTGTTCGAGTCGCACCGTTCTCCCACTAGCCTCTCGAATGAGAAACTCTTTGTCTAGGAAAAACCCATTCTGAGCAACAAACACTCTGTTCTCTTGGTTTCCCTCGGATATCCCACGAATATGCATTTATCTGACTTGGGTGTAAGCTTGTCCGACATGAGTCACTTTACAAATGCTCCAGAACCCCAAATCTTTAGAAAAGACAAACTAGGACTCTTTCCAGTCCACATCTCATGTGGTGTCTTGTCTACAGATTTTTATGGTACCGTGTCAAGTGTGAAAGCTCCAGTTTCTAGAACGTATCCGCAGAATGACAAGGGTAAATCCGATTTGCTCATCATCGATTGGACAATGTCCAACAAGGTTCGATTTCTCCATTCTGACACGTTGTTTCTCTATGATGTACCCGGAGGTGCGAGCTGAGGCACTATACCTCGACTTTTCAAATGATCATCAAACTCATGGCTCATGTACTCACCTCCATGATCTGATCGTAGAATCTGTATCGTCTTGTCGAGCTGATTTTTCAACCTTGTTCTGAAACTCTTTGAACTGTTCAAAAGTCTCTAACTTGTGCCTCATCGAATAGATATATCCATATCTACTCAAATCGTCGGTAAAAGTCATGAAGTTCTAATAGCCACCTCTATAAGTTGTGCTCATTGGACCACACACATCACTGGGTATAAGCTCCAACAGCTCAGACGCCCTCTCGCAACTCTTTGCAAAAGGAGACTTAGTCATCTTGCCTAGCAAGCATGATTCGCATGTCTCGAATGACTCAAATTCGGACGAAGTTTGGAGTCCATCATCATGGAGCTTCTTCATGCATTTCAGACTAATGTGTCCAAGCCAGCAATGCCAGAAGTATGTAGGATTTATCTCATTAGGCTTATGCCTCTTAACATTCACGTTAAAGACTAGTTCCGTTTCTAGATTCAAAATAAATAGCCCATCTACAATGGGTGCATAGCCATGGAACATTCCATTCAAATAAAATGAACAATCATTGTCCTTTAAATGGAATTCATAACCCCGACTGATCAAGCCTGAGGCAGAAATAATGTTCTGACTAAGTGGAGGAATGTAATAAAAATTATTCAATTCCAAAATAAATCCAGAAGGAAGTTGGAGCTGCATAGTGCCGACCTCCAACACAACAACTCTTGCTTTGTTGCCGACCCTAATGTCAATCTCCCCTTGGGCCACACGCCTATTTCTTACTAGCCCTTGCATCGAGTTGCAAATATAAACAACCGATCCGGTATCAAATACCCAAGAGCTACTAGGTATGTCAACAAGATAAATGCGTATAACATATGTAACAAGTGTACCTTTGCTTGAAGAAGCATCTCCGGCCTTCTTGCCATGCTCAGCAAGCCACGTGCTACATTTCCTCTTCCAGTGACCAGCTTCCTTGCAATGAAATCAAATGGTCTTTGAGTTTGGTCCGAACTTCGGCTCAGCGGCGGAGACAACCTTCTTTGTGCCCTTTGCCTTACCCTTTTTCTTGGACCAACTCTTCTTGAACTTTGCCGAGTTCTGCACCATCAGCACTTGATGCGTGCCTTTCTTAATATCCTACTCTGCCATCTTGAGCATCCCATGCAATTCAGTGAGCTTCTTATCCATGCCATGCATATGATAGTTTGAGATGAACGTCCCATGGCTAGCTGGAATAGAACCTAGAACTGCATTAGTAGCCAGCTCATCCGAGATCGGGAAGCCCAAACGATCGAAAGCTTGCATGTACCCGATCATCTTGATCACATGCGGTCTCAGTGGATCACCTTCCTTCAGATTGCAATCCATCAAGGATCGCCACACATTGAACCTTTCGGTCCTAGCCTGCACCTGAAGCATAATCTTGAGACTCTTGATCATATCGAAAGCCGCAATCTCTTCAAAATGCTATTGCAAGTCAGGCTCCATACAAGCCAACATGAGGCACTTGATCTCGTTCCATTCATCAACGAGTTCCTGGTAGGCATTCTTGGTTGTGGCATTAGCATTATCGGTAGGTACCTCTCGAAGTGGATCCTCTAGAACATGTTCCTTTTTATCGTGCTTGAGAACAAATCTCAGATTTCTATACGAGGTGGTAAAGTTCATTCCATTCAGTTTATCCTTTTCGAGAATTGATTTCAATGCAAAGTTTTGAGTGGGTGGTACCATTGATCTACAACAGAAAATATGCAATCACTAAGCCATGTGTTTATGTAGAGTAATTCAAGCCTTAAATAGAACTACTCCCACTGAAGTCAGCATCCCTCCGCAAACTCTCAGTGATTCACGTTCCGTCTAGCGCGAGCGACTAGTGAGCTTTAGCATCACTGCTAGCCAAGTTGCCTATTCGGTAAGCAACACCTTGCTAATCGTATCTCTATACGACTCCTGTCGGTCGGGTAGGTATATTATACCCCGGATCCCAACCTTCTTTGCCACATGGCCCAAAACAATTTTGATAGCCTTGTCAAGTTAACCTGATGCGATGCATGTCCATGTCCGACATGAACCCTCCAGTTCAAGGACACCTAGTAGCACCTCAATTTTATGAGCCCACCACTAGACGTACTTGAGGTGCGAAGGTGCAACATTCGGAATGGCAATGTGCTTGATATTAATGAGTGATCTTTCTACACTATAACATGCATAGAAAATAAGAAGCAATATCAATCACAGATAAACATAAATATGTGAAATAGTATGCCCCCTTCATGGACGTCCTTCCAAGTCGGCTCCAACTCCGATGGCCACGGCGGAACTCAATCTTGTTCGTCACACTAGGACACCAAAACCACGAAATTGATCTCTGTCCTCCAACTAATACAACTAGTAATAAATTTACACAGAATCACAAGTCGACACGCAAGTCATTATACAATATAATTACAGCCCTTTGGCTGATGTCGGCTGACAATCATGACATGGAGGTCATGTTAAATTACACACATGCATCACATACACATGAGCCATACTATTCACATCAAACCTGCAAAACAAACTTATGCATAGAACCACATTCTACCGGTTTGTGTGATTGTGTACAAAATATTCGGTGCAGCGCCCCTCGCGGGTGCGGGCAGTACCCGACATTTTGGGAAATCACAGATCAAATTTGTACTCCGATCACGCCGGATTTTCTGATCTAACCGATCTCATCGATCATCGCGAACCCAATTCAGATTTAAGTTTCACTAGTAACCCCAATGGCGGAAACCGACCGGTAGGGGTAGGTTGTGTCATGACCTCATCGATTACGGTGGACAGAAACCATAGCCACAACGATCCCGATGTGCAGTTGATCTCATCAACTGTGCACACAGTCGATCTCAAGAACGACGACGGATCTCATCCGGAGCGTCCACATATCAAATATGCATCCGATCTGAATACCAAATCCTATAGCAGAGGGTCTCATACCATAGTTGGGTTCTACCATAGGCACATCGCATGCAAATTAAAATTTTCCTATGTGAAGAACAACCAAGAACATGCTATAGAGATGGATCACATATTGTAACCACTAGATGCGCAGTGTCGTGCAGTGGAAGTAGATGTTGTAGCGCAACCGCATGGTCCGTCTGCTCCTCATTTGTTCTCCCTTGAGCGGTCGATCATCGGATCCCTCTCCTACAAACAGTGAGTCACCAGATCCCACGTACACGTGTGCCTCAGTGGCACACGTGCACCGCCTCTAACTGTATCCGCGCATGCACGAGGAAGACCGTGCGGCAGACTGCTATGTCCGGATCACATAGTTCGCGGCGGCGACTGGAGGTGGCTAGGTGCAACACATACACAACCCTAATGACGGTGCCGAAGCGATCAACCTAATAAGTGTGCTGCGCTTCCACTATATATAGGCGTTCGGCGCACACTCAACTCTTGGGCCTCGCACGGACCCTAAAGCCCATGTGTTCCTTCCCTTAAGCGCGCGACCCTTTAGGTTCTCGTTCACTTGGTCCCGAGTCAGACCACATCTGACTCTGCTAGTTAGTATCGGCCTCTAGAAAGGCGTGCCGACTTCAAGTGTCCGATGAATCTGGTTAGGTGGACCTGTAGTTCATACTTCTATTCCCTTTGCCAACGATATACGTTGTTGTGCTCAAGGCGACATGGTTACCCTTGTTGGCACATGACCTCTTTCTTGTTCTGGTGAATCCGACCAACACGTTGGATTATCTCATAATCCTCATCGCATGGCCATGCTTATCCGAGTCGGATCACCCGAGGGGCCTAGAGTATATCTCTCATGATCAGAGGGGCAAACCCCATCGTGCTCGAACCTACCTTTGTAACTACCCAGTTACGGAGTAGCTTTTGGCAGGCCTAAAGGAGATCTGTCACCATCCCGAGTACATGCAGCAGCTCAAATCTTAGGACATAGAACGTATGTTGCACTAGAGACTCACAGATGACCCATCGCTTCGTCTCATAGTTGGGTATGTCCAACTCAGACCTTATCTCGACTCCGATCCGACTACATTGAATCCGACCAGATCTTTCTGAGTCCATATTACCCGGCTAGAATCCAATGCTACATGGTCAGTGAGACCGGACCATCCACTGTATCATATGCTAGTCTAGTTGGTTGCGCATCCACACAACTATTTTGACTAGGGACCATTTAGGGCAGTTATCATACAATGTATAGTCTCACAGACCAGTCACGTACGTGTTAATGCACATCATTGATAATGTCCAAGGACTATCTTTGTTCATAAACACATAGGAAATATCATCATACATGATTGCCTCTAGGGCATATCTCCAACAGTTCTTTGCATGGGCACAAGAATGACCGCAGAAGGCTATTGCATAGACGATACAAGCGCCCCTCATGCTGACACAACCGCAGTTGATCCGCCTGCAACAGATCCAAGAATAGTGTTGTCGGTGGCTCTCGATTCTGCAGAGGATACCGTGCCACTTGGTGGCTTGGGGAGGTGTCCCGCTTCCGTCGGGTCCACCCGATGCGGAGTGTGCCGCTGACCATGTCACTTGGCGGGTGGAGGGACACGTCCCGCTTTTGTCGGGCCCACCCGACGTGGAGTGCGCTGCTGACCGTGCCGTTGGAAGGTGAGGGGAGGCTCCCCGCTTCTCTTGGGTCCACCCAACGCGGAGGGCACTGTTACATCCTTGTTCATAGGGCCACGGTTAGACGGATGGAGCGACTAGGCTAGCTTGCCTCCTCTCGAGGTTGATGCGGTGTTAATCCCACTACCTTGTGTGACAGACAAGGGAAAATCATCCCAGGGATCGTTGTTGTATGGACCGGGTGTAGTTCCTGAATCCTCATCATGTCTTGCGGTGGTTTGTTGCTACATAAAATCATGTGGCACAAAATTTCCCCCAAAATTTACAACAGGATTTCATGAAGATTATCCAAGAGATCAACCAACTGTTCGACCCCATGATCAAGAGGTTCATATGGGACATTTTCACGGAGGAGTAGAACTTCATATCTAAGAGAAGTTCCGGCGTTCGGATTGAGCAAGCCACGTCATTGATAATGTCCAAGGACTATCTTTATTCATAAACACGGTTTCATCAAAAAATGACATCACGAGAGATGTAAACACGTCCAACACTTATGTCAAGACACTTGAACCCTTTGTGTAGATTTCTATAGACGAGGAACATACATTGCTTAGAGCGAAATTCTAGCTTCCTGGAATTAAAGAGGTGAAGGTTTGGCCAATAAGCACAACCAAAAGTGCAAAGAGCTTGATAGTTTGGTTTTTCATGGAATATTTTTTCCAAGGGAGTTTGAATATTGATCACCTTGCTAGGAGTGCGATTTATAAGGTATGTGGAGGCTAGGTATGCTTCATCCCAAAAATTTAAAGGCATGGAGGCATGAGCTAAAAGAGGGAGACCCACATCTACAATGTGACGATGTTTCCTCTTGGCTGACCCGTTTTGTTGATGGGCATGAGGGCATGACACATGATGTGTGATGCCTATTTGGTAAAAGAAGGAGTTCAATCGCTCATATTCACCACCCCAATATGTTTGCATGGTGATAATTTCGCGATCAAAAAGGCGTTCAACTAATGCTTGGAGTTCTTGAAACACTTAGAAAACTTCTTATTTGTGTTTGAGAATACACAACCAAGTGAACTTACTAAAGTCATCAATAAAACTCACATTATAGTTTTTCTTATTCATCGAATCACTGGTAGGCCCCCATAGATCAAAGAAAACTATCTCTAATGGACCATTCGAAGTACTACTAGAATTTGGATAATGAAGTTGATGACTCTTGCCTTGTTGGCAAGCATCACAAACACCCTCTTTATTCAACTCATTGCTTGAAAAAGAGATTTTATTGTGCCTATGAACATGTTGAACTATTGTTGAAGACAGATGGTCTAAACAATCGTGCCACCGTGAGAGGGGGATATTGGTGGCACCAAGTGCATGCTAGCCCGAGCTCATGGCAGATGATGAAAAGGGATGTAGCCCGTTCCTACACCTGCCCTCAAGGAGGGGTTTCCTTGTTGCATTGTCCTTGACAAAGAACAACTAAGGATGAGTTTCAAGAAACACATGATTGTCATAGGATAAGAGATGAGCAGAGATCAAGGTTTTGGTGGCATTACGCACATGCAAGATGTTTTTAAGATGAAGTTTGCGAGTAGGGTTATGAACACAAGCATGACCAATATGGGAAATCTTCATATATGCATTATTTGGCATGTTTACTTGGTCATGTCCATTGTACTTTTCTGGGACAGTGAGCTTGTCAAGCTTGCTAGTGATGTGGTCCATTACTCCTGAGTCCACATACGAGTTTTTGTCCACTCAGTAATACTTGGCCGCAACCACAAGACGTCAGGAATATCATTGCTACTTCCTCCTCCATTGTCGCGGGTGCCTCCACAACCTTGGCCGCAACCACCTCCACCGTTGCCTCGGCCGCTAGATACTTGTGATCTGCGTTGGGTATTTCCCCGAAGAGCGGTATAGATAAGTATTTCTATCGGTGATAACCAAGGTTATCGACTTAATAGGAGGACCACATAATTTCCTATCTTCAGCGCCTACACACAAAAGAGCACACACTTGCACCCAACGCGAGCAAGAGGGTTGTGATCCCCTTGAACTCACTACTTGGAGGCAATAAGTAGTGATAGATAGATAGCTTAAATATATTTAATATGAAAAGTAAATACAAATAAGAAAAGGCAGTGAGGTATTTAGAGTTTTTTGTAAATATATTTGTGAATAGACCCGACCACCCGGGGGCATAGTTTTCGCTAGAGGCTTCTCTCTCGTAGAAAGCATACGGTGGGTAAACAAATTAGTGTTGGGCAATTGATAGAAAAGTGCATAGGTATGCAATATTCATTCATGAGAATGATCATTACATATAGACATTGATACGTCTCCAACGTATCTATAATTTTTTATGGTTTCATGCTATTATCTTGTCAAACTTTGGACGTTTTGTATGCCTTTTATATCTTTTTTGGAACTAACTTATTAACTCAGTGCCCAGTGCCAGTTCCTGTTTTTCCGTGTTTTTGACCCTTTTCAGAGGAGGATTATACACGGAGTCCAAACGGAATAAAATCTGCGGAATGATTTTTTCCGTAACAGAAGACACACGGGAGACTTGAGAACCAAGGCACGGGACCTCGGAAGAGGTCACAAGCCCACCAGGCCCAACCTAGGGGGGCCGGGCCTAGAAGGCTTGTGAGCTCCCCGTGGCTCCCCTTCCCTAGGTCTTCCGCCTATATATTCCCTAAAATCCCAGAAAAAATCAGGAGATCGTCGAAAATACTTTTCCGCCGCCGCAAGCTTCTGTCTCCGCAAGATCCCATCTGGGGCACGTTCTGGTGCCCTGCTGGAGGGGGGATTCGGATACGGAGGGCTTCTTCATCAACACCATGACCTCTCCGATGATGCGTGAGTAGTTCACCATAGACCTATGGGTCCATAGCTAGTAGCTAGATGGCTTCTTCTTTGTCTTGGATCTTCAATACAAAGTTCTCCATGATCTTCATGGAGATTTATCCGATGTAATCTTCTTTTGCGCTGTGTTTGTCGAGATCTGATGAATTGTGGATTTATGATCAGATTATCTATGAATCTTATTTGAGTTTCTTCTGATCTCTTTTATGCATGATTTCATATCCTTGTAATTCTCTTCGAGTTGTGGGTTTTGTTTGGCCAGCTTGATCTATGGTTCTTGCAATGGGAGAAGTGCTTGGTTTTGGGTTCATACCGCGTGGTGACCTAACCTAGTGACAGAAGGGGTAGCGAGGCACGTATCGTGTTGTTGCCATCAAGGGTAAAAAGATGGGGTTTTCATCATTGGTTTGAGATTATCCCTCTACATCATGTCATCTTGCTTGAGGTGTTACTCTGTTCATCATGAACTCAATACACTAGATGCATGCTGGATAGCGGTCGATGTGTGGAGTAATAGTAGTAGATGCAGAAAGTATTGGTCTACTTGTCTCGGACGTGATGCCTATATGTATGATCATTGCCTTAGATATCGTCATGACTTTGCGCGGTTCTATCAATTGCTCGATAGTAATTTGTTCACCCACCGTAATACTTGCTATTTTGAGAGAAGCCTCTAGTGAACACTATGGCCCCCAGGTCTACTCAACACTATATTTTTAGCCTTACTCTTTTTCTTTGTTGCACTTTCTTCCTTCAGATCTCACTTTGCAATCAATCTTGAAGGGATTGACAACCCCTTTATAGCGTTGGGTGCAAGCTCGTTTGTGTTTGTGCAGGTACTCTGGACTTGACGAGATTCTCCTACTAGATTGATACCTTGGTTCTCAACTGAGGGAAATACTTACTGCTCCTGTGCTGCATCACCCTTTCCACTTCATGGGAAAAACCAACGCAAGCAAGTCTCCTTCAACGTGTCAATTTTTGGCGCTGTTGTTTGAGAAGTACCAGGCATCACATGCGTAAGCAAGTAGACCGACTCCTGTCTGCATCTACTACTATTACTCCACCCATCGACCGCTATCCAACATGCATGTAGAGTATTAAGTAAAATTGAGTAATGCTTGGAGAACAATGACATGATGTAGACAAACAAAATCCAATTAATATGAATTAACCCCATCGTTTTATCCTTAGTGGTAGCAATACAAATACGTGTCTTGTACCCTACTTTGTCATTGATATATAGAGCACCGCAAGATTAAACCCACTACAACGCACCTCTCTCACTTAAAATAGATTAATCTAGTTGGCCAAATGAAATCAATACATCGGAGAGAATTATGAAGCTATCACAATCATTCATATAATAATTCAGAGAAGACTCAAATATTTCAAGCTTTTATTGCAAGCTTTTATTAGCATGCCCCTAGGGAGGAGGTTGGTAGGAGTCAACCATCACGCACCCCACCTAAACAACACTAGGATTTCAACGAGGAAGAAGAATTCTCACACATCATCACTGTTAGAGCATATTTCTCCATATGTGGTTTCGGTAATTGATGACAATCCCTATGGACTAATGGTTGCCTTAAGTTATATTTGAAGGATTTGTCCATAGGCACTTCTTGAAGTCCATCTGTTGGTGTCAAGTAGTTTATATGATGACCAAGGTGGTATTCAAGGTATTATCCAAAGATTGGTCATAAGGACACAAGGTTGATCAAGACTAAGCAAAGAGTAAATCAAGATGATCAACACACAAAGTGTAAAAGATGTACCGAGAGGGATCAAGTGATCCCATGGTATGGTAAGCATTGTCCATAACGCTTATGTGTACTAACCCATGGTCCTTGTGATAGTTCTATGTGGGGTTAGGTGTGTCTCCATGGGTATGCGTTGAGAGGAAGATCTCATTCAAGCTATGAAGGATGACATCAAGTGGTGATCGTCATCAAAATTGCATCTGCAAGTTCAAGTGGAGCATCACGAAGATATCATGCTTGAAGCTTCCCGTCCATTGTGGTGGCAATGGACTTGTGAAGATGTGCTGAAGAGTGGCTCACCCATAGTGAGTATGGGGGAGCAATCAACTAGTCTTCTTCAAACCAAGGCAATCAAGAAAGGTGGTCCATCTTGCGGAAGCCAAGATCATCATCATCTAGCTCAATAGGACTAGGTGCAAGGTATAGTTTTGCCCTTGGTAGCTTTTCTATTTTAGGATAGATTGTCGTACTGTCAAGGGGGGCTCTCAAGTGAGTAGCGTGATCGTATCGTTTGTTGAGAGCTCAAACCATTTGCATCCTTGCATCATATTTCTTGGTTCTTTTTTGGTGTTTCTCTTTGTGAGTTTTAGAGCTTATGGTCATCTTCATGACAAGCTCGAGTTCATCGAAAACGGAGTCCATATGCATCTTCTATGATGTTTTTGATGTTGGAAGTTTTTGCTGGTTCTTCATTCATAGAGATCTCACTTCTCTATATCATTGGCATTTTCTAACTGCATGTTCTTAAGATTTTATGTCAATGTTGGATAGCTCTTGTCGTTTTCAATTCAACAAGCTTGAGTTTGCTCAATTTGGAGTTCGTATGCAAAAGTTAGAGCAGTTTCACTATCCAGCGGTAGTACCGCTCATGGTGCAAGCGGTAGTACCGCCCCCGGAGCGGTAGTATTTTTTTACTACCGCTCCCTCGGACATTCTGGAAGCGGTAGTACCGCTCCGAACAGCGGTAGTACCTCTCCAGTCAGACTGTCGGTGGGGGTAACTCTTGGATTCGTTCCCCCACTATATAAAGGAGGTCTTCTTCCCCATTGGACCTTATCTATCCGTTGAGCTCATATTCTTCTCCCATTGTTGACCTTCTTAAAGCTTTCTAACTCTCTCAATCCCTCCAATGATTTTTGCTAGTTCTTGAGGGAAAAGAGAGAGGAGATATAGATCCACATCTCCACCAATCACTTTCTTCTCTATGTGAGGGGAACCCCTTGGATCTTGATCTAGGAGTTCTTCCTCTCATATTTCTCCATATCTTTTGTTGTTGTGGAGGAATTTGAGTGTGAGGGACTTGATCACTTCATGTGTTCTTGCCATTGCATTAGTTGCATCAGTTTGAGTTCTCCACGGTGATACGTGGAAGTGAGAAGTTGAGAAGATTATTACCCTTGGGTATTTGGTACCCCTAGAATCTTGGTGGTGCCTCGGAGCTTAATCATTGTGGTGTAAAGCTCCAGGCAAGCGTCGGGGTCTCCAATTAAGTTGAGTAGATTGCCTCGAGCATTTGTGGTCACCTCAAAGCCATATGTCATTATGGTGAAGCATTGTGGTGTTGTTGGGAGACATCAATTAAATTGTGGAGATTGCCCCAACCTTGTTTGCACGGGTTCGGTGACCGCCCTCAAGGGGCCTTAGTGGAATCACGACATCTTGCATTGTGCGAGGGCATGAGGAGATTACGGTGGCCTTAGTGGCATCTTGTGGAGCATTGTGCCTCCACACCGCTCCAAACGGAGATTAGCATCCGCAAGGGTGTGAACTTAGGCATACATCATCGTCTCCGCGTGCCTCGGTTATCTCTTACCGTAAACCTTTACTTATGCACTTTACTTTGTGATAGCCATATTGATTCTTGTCATATATCTTGCTATCACTTAGTTGTTTATCTTGCTTAGCATAAGTTGTTGGTGCACATAGGTGAGCCAAGTTGTTTTAGGTTTTGTGCTTGACAAATTAAACGTTAGTTTTATTCCGCATTTGTTCAAGCCTAAACCATAATTATTTTAAAGCGCCTATTGCTGCGGCAACAAAAGTCCTTCCCTGGCGCTTAGGAATTCTTCTTGTTACTTCTCTCATTTGCGTTGCTTTTTCCCTTGAAGAGGAAAGGGTGATGCAGCGCAGGAGCAGTAAGTATTTCCCTCAGTTTGAGAACCAAGGTATCAATCCAGATGGACGGCCTCGTCAAGTCCAAAGTACCTGCGCAAACACAAACAAGCTTGCACCCAACGCTTCAAAGGGGTTGTCAATCCCTTCAAGATTGTTTGCAAAGTGAGATCTGAAGGCGGAAAGTGCAACGAAGTAAAAAGTGTAAGGCTGAAAATATGGTGTGGATTAGACCTTGGGGGCCATAGTGTTCACTAGAGGCTTCTCTCATAATAGCAAATATCACGGTGGGTGAACAAATTAGTGTCGAGCAATTGATAGAACCGCGCAAAGTCATGACGATATCTAAGGCAATGATCTAGCATATAGGCATCACGTCCGAGACAAGTAGACCGATACTTTCTGCATCTACTACTATTACTCCACACATCGACCGCTATCCATCATGCATCTAGTGTATTGAGTTCATGACGAACAGAGTAACGCTTTAAGCAAGATGACATGATGTAGAGGGATAATCTCAAACCAATTATGAAAACCCCATCTTTTTACCCTTGATCGCAACAACACGATACGTGCCTGGTTACCCCTTCTGTCACTAGGTGAGGTCCCGGCACGGTATGAACCCAAAACCAAGCACTTCTCCCATTGCAAGAATCATAGATCTAGTTGGCCAAACAAAACCCACAACTCGAAGAGAATTACAAGGATATGAAATCATGCATATAAGAAATCAGCAAAGACTCAAATATATATCATAGATAATCTGATCACAAATCCACAATTCATCAGAAACGCACCGCCAAAGAGGATTACATCGGATAGATCTCCATGAAGATCATGGAGAACTTTGTATTGAAGATCCAAGAGAGAGAAGAAGCCATCTAGCTACTAACTACGGACCCGTAGGTCTGAAGTGAACTACTCACGAGTCATTGGAGGGGCGATGATGTTGATGAATAAGCCCTCCAACTCCAAAGTCCCCTCCGGCAGGGCACCGGGAAGGGTCTCCAGATGAGATCTCGCGGAAACGAAAGCTTGCGGCGGTGGAAAAGTGTTTTCGTGGATGCCCTGATTTTTTCTGGATTTTTAGGGAATTTATAGGCCACAGACCTAGGGAAGGGAGTGCTAGGGGGGGCACTATCTTGGTTGCCGCGGCCTCCCCCCTGGTCGCGGCAACAGGGCTTGTGGGCCCCATGTGGGCCCACTTGCTTGGCCCTCAAGCCTCCCGATCTTCTTCCGTTCTGGAAAAATTTATTTCGGGGATTTTATTCCGTTTGGACTCCGTTCCAAAATCAGATCTGAAAAGAGTCAAAAACACAGAAAAAACAGGAACTGGCGCTTGGCATTAAATTAATAAGTTAGTCCCAAAAAAGATATAAAAGGTAAACAAAACATCGAAAGTTGACAAGATAACAGCGTGAAACCATCAAAAATTATTGATACGTTTGAGACGTATCACTTGCTCACGAAGACCTAGGGCAATTTTGAGGAAGCCCATCATTGGAATATACAAGCCAAGTTATAAAACGAAGATTCCCACTAGCATATGGTAGTGACAAAGCAAGAAGCTCTCAATCATGAAGAACATGGTGCTAACATGAAGCACAAGTGTGGAAAAAGATAGTAGCATTGTCCCTTCTCTCTTTTTCTCTCATTTCTTTCTTTTTTTATTTGGGCTCTTAGGCCTCTTTTTTTCTTTTCTCTTTTTTTTGTTTTTGGGTTCTTTGGCCTCTTTTTTTCCTCACATGGGACAATTCTCTAATAATGATGATCATCACACTTTTTAGTTACTCAAAGCTCAAAGATCACAATGATGATGACTCCATAGGAAATGCCTCCCGCAGTTTACCGGGTTGTGCAACGATCTAGTATGATCATGCAATGGCAATATGAGAGTGACGACACAAGACATGAGACGGAATGGTGGGAGTTGCATGGCAATATATCTCGGAATGGCTATGAAAATGCCATAGTAGGTAGGTATGGTGGCTGTTTTGAGGAAGGAATTTGGTGGGTTTGTGCACCGGCGAGAATTGCGCGGCACTAGAGAGGCTAGCAATGGCGGAAGGTGAAAGTGCATCTATACCATGGGCTCACATTAGTCCTAAAGAACTCATATACTTATTGCGAAAGTTTTTATTAGTAATCGAAACAAAGTGCTAAATGCATACTCCGAGGGGAAGGGTTGGTAGGTGTAAACCATCGCGCGATCCTGACCTCAACACAAAGGATGACAATCAATAGATCAATTATGCTCCGACTTCCTAACGTAGCGGTTCACCATACGTGCATGCTACGGGAATCACTAACTCCAACACAAGTATTTCTAGATTCACAACACCCTACTAACATAACTCTCAATATTACCGAATCCACGTCTCAAAACTAATTGAGAGGAATCAAAACTTCTCTTTCTATTCAATGCACATGAAGATGGAGGTTTTTGCATCCTCTTTGGGTACCTAGCACATTTGGGACTACTTTCATAGCATAAGCCAACTACCAAATCACACACCACCGTGCTCTAAAGATATAAGTGAAGCACAAGAGAAAAAGTATCTAGCTCAAAAGATATAACTGAAGCACTAGAGCAAAAGTATCTAGCTCAAAAGATATAAGTGAAGCACTATGAGCAAAAGTATCTAACTCAAAAGATATAAGTGAAGCACTATGAGCATTCTAGCAAAATCACGATGAGTGCATGTCTCTCTCTCTCAAAAAGGTGTGCATCAAGGATGATTGTGACACAACAAAAGAAAAGACTCCTAAGATACAAGACGCTCCAAGAAAAACGCATATCATGTGGTGAATAAAAATATAGCTCCAAGTAATGTTACCGATGGATTGAAGACGAAAGAGGGGATGCCTTCCCGGGGCATCCCCAAGCTTAGGCTTTTTTGGTGTCCTTGAATTTGGCTTGGGGTGCCTTGGGCATCCCCAAGCTTGAACTCTTTCCACTCCTTATCTCTTTGTCCATGAGAACGTCACCCAAAACTTGAAAACTTCACAACACAAATCTTAAACAGAAACTTGTGATAACATTAGTACAAGAAAACAAACTACCACTTCTTTTGGTACTGTAGCAAACTTGAATTCCATCTATATTGATGATGGGCTACTGTATTCAGACTTTTCCATGGCTAGTACCCCCCCGATACTAACCATAGTTTCAGCAAAACAAGCAACCAACTCAACAAAAACAGAATCTGTCAAAAATTGACCAGTCTATAGCAATCTGTATACTTCGTATACTTCTAGTACCTCAAAAAATCTGAAAACTTACGACGTACTGGACAAAAAGCATATCAATCAGCAGAAAAAAGAATCAACTCAAAAGCACTTTCTGAATAAAAATGAAAAATCATCTCGTGAGCCAAAAGTTTCTGTCCTTTTCCAGCAGGATCAAACAACCATTACCAAGACTAGTCATAAAGGCTTTGCTTGGATCAAACACAAAAACAAACACACAAAACACAATCAAAACAGAATTATGAAAGTGTGGACGCCACAAAACAGAAAGAAAAGGATAAATTTATTGGGTTGCCTCCCAACAAGCGCTATTGTTTAACGCCCCTAGCTAGGCATTGATAATTCAATGATGCTCACACAAAAGACAAGAATTGAAGCACAACGAGAGCATCATAAAGCATGTGAAAATCACATCTAAGTCTAACATACTTCCTATGCATAGGCATTTTATAGGAAAACGGATTGTCAAGACAACCAATAGTTACCATATGCAAGGAAGAAGAAAGAGACAATAGCAATCTCAACATAACGAGAGGTGATTTAGTGATACGAAAGTTTCTACCACCTTATTTTCCTCTCTCATAATAATTACATGTGGGATCATATTCAAATTCAACAATGTAACTATCACACAGGACATTCTTTTCATGATCCACATGCATGCAAAGTTGTCGCTCTTCAAAAATAATGGGATTATGATCAACTAAAGTCATGACTTCTCCAAACCCACTTTCAATAATATTGCAAATATCATATTCATCATGAGGCTTAAACAAATTTTCAAGATCATAAGGAAAATCATCGCCCCACTCATGATCATTGCAACAAGTAGTGGACATAGCAAAACTAGCATCCCCAAGCTTAGCGTTTTGCATATTTTTAGCATCATTGTCACTAATAGAATTTATAGTGAAGCCATTGCAATCATGCTTTTCATCCAAGGAGCCCTCGTGAATCACTTCATAAATTTCTTCCTCACAATTTTTAGATTCACGCATCTCAAGCAAAACTCCATAAAGATAGTCAAGTGCACTCAACTCACTAGCAATTGGATCAACATGATTGGATCTCTTAAAGAGATTAGCAAGTGGATGAGGATCCATATCACTAAATTTTCAGCAAGCGAAGATGCAAGCATATTGAAGGCACATAGCACACAAGTGAACTGAAAGCAAGCGAGATAAAAGGGCAAACGAAAAGGGCAAACGAAAAAAAGGCAAATTGGTGAAGTGGGGGAGAGGAAAACGAGAGGCAACTGGCAAACAAAGTAAATGCAAGAGATGAGTTTGCGACACCTACTTGGATGAGTTCTTGACTTGATCTTCCTCCCCGGCAACGGCGCCAAAAATTCTTCTACGGCGGCAACAAAAGTCCTTCCCTGGCGCTTAGGGATTCTTCTTGTTATTTCTCTAATTTGCGTTGGTTTTTTCCTTGAATAGGAAAGGGTGATGCAGCACAGGAGCAGTAAGTATTTCCCTCAGTTTGAGAACCAAGGTATCAATCCAGAAGGAGGGCCTCGTCAAGTCCAAAGTACCTGCGCAAACACAAACAAGCTTGCACCCAACGCTTCAAAGGGGTTGTCAATCCCTTCAAGATTGTTTGCAAAGTGAGATCTGAAGGCGAAAAGTGCAACGAAGTAAAAATTGTAAGGCTGAAAATATGGTGTGGAGTAGACCCTCGGGGCCATAGTGTTCACAAGAGGCTTCTCTCATAATAATAAATATCACAGTGGGTGAACAAATTACTGTCGAGCAATTGATAGAACCGCACAAATTCATGACGATATCTAAGGCAATGATCTAGCATATAGGCATCACGTCCGAGACAAGTAGACCGATACTTTCTGCATCTACTACTATTACTCCACACATCGACCGCTATCGAGCATGCATCTAGTGTATTGAGTTCATGACGAAGAGAGTAACGCTTTAAGCAAGATGACATGATGTAGAGGGATAATCTCAAACCAATGATGAAAACCCCATCTTTTTACCATTGATGGCAACAACACGATACGTGCCTCGCTACCCCTTCTGTCAGTGGGTGAGGTCACCGCATGGTATGAACCCAAAACCAAGCACTTCTCCCATTGCAAGAATCATAGATCTAGTTGGCCAAACAAAACCCACAACTCGAAGAGAATTACAAGGATATGAAATCATGCATAAGAGAGATCAGAAGAAACTCAAATAAGATTCATGGATAATCTGATCATAAATCCACAATTCATCGGATCTCGACAAACACATCGCAAAAGAAGATTACATCGGATAGATCTCCATGAAGATCATGGAGAACTTTGTGTTGAAGATCCAAGAGAGAGAAGAAGCCATCTAGTTAGTAGCTATGGACCCATAGGTCTATGGTGAACTACTCACGCATCATCGGAGAGGTCATGGTGTTGATGAAGAAGCCCTCCGTATCCGAATCCCCCCGTCCGGCAGGGCACCAGGACGTGCCCCAGATGGGATCTTGCGGAGACAGAAGCTTGCGACGGCGGAAAAGTAATTGCGATCATCTCTTGATTTTTTTGGGAATATTTGGGAATATATAGGCTCAAGATCTAGGTCACGGGACCTCCAGGGGGGCCACAATCCTAGATGGCGCGGCCGCCCTGGCCGCGGGGTGGGGGCTTGTGGGGCCCGTGGGGCTCTTCTGGCTTGGCTCCCAAGTCCTCCGATCTTCTTCCGTTCGAGAAAAAATCTTTTCGGGGATTTTCTTCCGTTTGGACTCCGTTTCAAAATCTCCTCTGAAAGGGGTCAAAAACATGGAAAAAACAGGAACTGGCACTTGGCAGTGAGTTAATAAGTTAGTACCAGAAAATAAATAAAAGGCATGCAAAACATCCAAAGTTTGACAAGATAATAGCATGAAACCATCAAAAATTATAGATACGTTGGAGACGTATCACCTATTCACCCCCCCTCTAGGCGACATCCATGTCCTTTGAATTGGTATCAGAGCTAGGTCCCTCTTTATTAGGTTTAACCACCTAGAGACTAAGGATGTCGACTAGGGGTTTAGGATTCTCTGACACTCTTAGTTTTGATGGCACAAATTTTGATGTTTGGGTAATTCGCATGCTTAATCACTTTAGGGTCATGGACCCAAATTTGGAGCGAATTGTATATATATGGGGTTTTCTCCTCCAAAGGATTCTCAAAATATATCTTTAGAGGATGAGAAAAACTCTTATCTCAATGTTCGAGCTTCTAATGTGCTTTTTGATGATTTGAGCAATCTAGTTATATTTCAACTCATGCCATTTCGGGATGCTCATGAGATAAATATGGTACGTCCAAGATTTGTGGGAATGATTGTTCTCCCTCCACCTCCGATCGTGTGGTCTTCTCAAATTCATCTACTTCACCTACATGTGGATTGCCACAAGGTAATGGTATGGTGAGTAGTGGAGATCATTGCAATGATGATAGTGGGCTTATTGTTGATGATCCTTCATCACTATATTATTGCAATGCTTCATCTTGACTGCTTTGAGCACTCTAAATGTTTTACATGCTTGTGTTGATAGTCCGTGCATATCATGTAAAAACTGCTTAACTAAATCTCATGATGATATGCTTTCTATATCTTATTGCCATGATAAAAATGTATCTATTTACTCGAGTTGTTGTGCTAACAATGTAGAGGAAATCCATCACTCCTTGGAACAAGATGTGGCCTTAAATGATGCTTCAAGGGATCCCACGTCAGCATCTATTGTTTCTCACTTTTGCCTTATGGCTAAGGCTTCAAAGGTATCTCCTACTGTGAATCCCAATATATCTCATGATGATGACGTTGATGATAATGAGGATGAGGATAAAGATGAAGAGAGTGATGATATTGCATCCTTAAAAATTAAGGGTGAAATGGTTTTTAAAACTCTTTATTAGAATAAACTTGCTTGTTCCAATTTCATGGAAATCATGTCCATTGCCACTTAGGGCAAGAAATATATTGAGGAGTTGGAAGCTCATCTCAAGGAGCATGAGTCCACCATTGAGATAATGGAAGGTCATGAACGTGATTATGCTAATGAGATCTCGGAGCTATCTCAAGCTCTTGAAAAGGAACAAACCACCAAGGAATCTCTTGAGGAGACCTTTGCTCTAGAAGTATCTAGATTAAAGTAATCTCATGATAAGCTTGACTTTGCACATGCTAAACTCCTTGAGGACTATGAGCACCTCGAAAATGGCTCAAGGGTTATTAAGAGTCCGCTCATCGAACTCACCGATTCTCATGCTCAACTTGAAGCGTCATATGCTAAAGAGCTTGCCAACTTGAAGCGACATCCACGTCCTTTCAATTGGTGCCATAACAAATATTTAGATGAACAACAAATTAACACCCTTTAACTATTATATTTTTTACTAACCAACTACCATACACTCACGCCCTTTCATATTACCACATCAATATCATTAACTCACAATTTCTCTTTTATGTGCTACATGAAGGTTTTGATTATGCGCTCTTCGAATACCTATTATTTTTGGACTAGTCTTATAACCCATGCAAATTATCGTCACTATTTATTAACTGTCAAACAAATTTAAGTGAAGAACGAGAGTGCAATTATTTTTATAAAATCTATACACCACCGTGCTCTAAAAGATATAAGTGAAGGGCTAGAGCAACTGCTTATCTCAAAAGATATACGTGAAGGGCTAGAGCAACTGCTTATCTCAAAAGATATAAGTGAAGCACGTCGAGTTTATAAACAATCATGGTGAACATGTGTCTCTCTCAAGTGGGTGTGTCCATAAAACAATGATTGTGGAAAACTAAAACAAAATAAAACTATAGTACACGATGCTCCAAGCAAAACTCATATCATGTGATGACTATAAATATAGCTCCAAGTGACATACCAATGGATTGAGACGAAAGAGGGGATGCCTTCTGGGGCATCCCCAAGCTTAGACACTTGAGTATTCCTAGAATTTGACTTGGGTGCATTTGGAATCCGCAAGATTAGGCTCTTTGATGCTCATTATTCCTTCATCCATCCTCATAACACCCAAAATTTGAAAACTTCAGCACACAAAGCGCAACAGAAAACTCGTGAGATCCGTTAGTAGGATAGGCAAACCATAAACATTAGGTACTATTGTAAATTAATTCATATTTAATTATTGCATATGGTAATTTATTCTAACTTCTCCAAGACTTATACCCCCCACCCCCGATATAATCCATGGCACCACCAAAACAAGCAAACTATGCAAGAGAAAAATGAATCTTTTTAAAACAGAATAGTTTGTAGTGATCAGCAAAGACACCCTACTTATGCAACTCCAAAAATTATGAAACATTAGGAAATCCTGAGAAATTCGTATGAAAATGTTGTGTAACAAATTCAGATTAAAAACAAATTCCAGTAAAATCATAGAAATTCTACACTGGACGCAAAAGTTTCTCTTTCTGCACCGTATCAATTCTACTCATCATTCAAATCATCCCAAAGGATTTACTTGGCACAAGCACTAATTCAAGCATAAAAACACAATAATTAAAGTATCAATAATAATTTTCTCTCACACAAACAGCAATTGGAACAAAAAACAAGATAAGTATTGGGTTGCCTCCCAACAAGCACTATTGTTTTACGCTCCTAGCTAGGCATAATGCATAGTTTCAAGTGTTGTCATCTTTGACACTCCACCTCTCTTAACCATCATTGATAATGTGAACAAGTTGTTTCAAATTTTCATTGAGAATTTTAATTTCATCTTTCACAAAACTAACGACATCAATCTTTTGATCTAAAGTATCAAATCTCCTATTTTGTATTACTATGTTCCCATTGATTTTAGTAGACATGTTGTATAAACCACTAAGGTTGGATTCCATAGTGGCCTTGCGTTGTTTTAATAGCTCGGTTTTACGATATCTATCCAATATGGTATGTTCAATGGTATCAATCTTTGGTTGCCCGAATACACTCTTCATCTTTTCATAAGTGTCAAAAGCATTGTTTCCGAGAAAATCTTTTTTCATATATGGAGTCTAGAACACATCTATGAGATAGTGGTAAGACAAAATAAAAGCTTCTAAGAAGTAAGTTGATACGACTCTTGGGATTATCTCTCATTTGTATAACTAATAATATTTCCCAAGTTCCTTTAAAAATTCATCACTCAAGTATTTAAAATCTAGAACTTCGGAACCTTCTCCCAAGTAGGGAGGAAGGAGCATGTCCGGAGGAGAACTAGCCATAGTAACAAGCAGGCAAGTAAACTAGCAAAGATAAATATTTTTGTAAATTTATTTTTATATCAAGAAAAATATAACAGAAAATAAAATTTAGAACAAGTGAATGATATTTTTTGAGAAGGTACGTCATAGCAAATTGGTGATACTCCCCGGCAACGACACCTGAAATCCTTCCTCATACTTGTGATCTGCGTTGGGTTTTTCCCGAAGAGGAGGGGATGATGCAACACAGTATAGATTAGTATTTCCCTCAATGAGAACCAATGTTATCAAACTAGTAGGAGCACTACACAATTTCCCGTCTTTAGTGCCTACACACACTTGTACCCAACATGGGTAAGAGGATTCTCAATCCCCTTGAACTCGTTACTTGCAAGCGATAAGTAGTGATAGATAGATAGGTGAAATATATTAAATATGAAAAGAAAATACAAATAATAAAAGCCAACAAGGTATTTAGAGTTTTTGTAGATATGATTGTGAATAAACCCGGGGGCCATAGTTTTTTCTAGAGGCTTCTCTCTCGTAGAAAGCATATGGTGGGTAAACGAATTACTGTTGGGCAACTGATAGAAAAGCGCATAGTTATGCAATATTTATTCATGGCAATGATCATTACATGTAGGCATCACGTCCGTAAGCAAGTAGACCGACTCCTGCCTGCATCTACTACTACTACTCCACCCATCGACCGCTATCCAGCATGCAACTAGAGTATTAAGTAAAACAGAGTAATGCTTGGAGAACAATGACATGATGTAGACAAAGAAAATACATTTAATATGAATCAAGACCAACGTTTTATTCTTAGTGGGAGCAATACAAATACGTGTCTTGTCTCTACTTTATCACTGGGATATAGAGCACCGCAAGATTGAACCCACTACAACGCACCTCTCGCACTCAAGATAGATCAGTCTAGTTTGCCAAACCAAATCAATAGATGAGAGAGAATTACAAAGCTATCACAATCATGCATATAATAATTCAGAGAAGACTCAAATATATTTCATGAATAATCTGAACATAAAATAAAAATTCATCGGATCCCAACAAACGCACCGCAAAAAGTGATTACATAAGATAGATCACCACAAGAATCACGGTGATCATGGAAATGGATAACATAGAGAGGGAGATAGCCATCTAGATACTAACTACGGACATGTAGATCTATGGTGAACTACTCACACATCACCATCGGAGCAGCTATGTTGATGTAGAGGCCCTCCGTGATTGACCCCCCCTCTAGCAAGGCAGCAGAACACGGCTCCATATGGGCACATGATGGAATGGAGACTTGTGATGGCGGAAAAAGTGTTTTTGAGAGGCACCTTAGGGTTTTCGGGATTAATGTGAATTTATAGGACAGAGAGGAACGTCGGAGGCCAAGGGAGGTGGCCCCATGTAATCAGGGCCTGGCCACCCCCGTGGACGCACCCTGTTGGCTTGGCGCCACCCCGTGGTGCCTCCGATCTCCTTCCAAAGCTTCTAGGTCCTTATTTTGTCTAGAAAAATTGTGAAAAAGATTTGGGGTATTTGGACTTCATTTGGTATAGTATCTTGAGAAGACAAAAACATGTAGAAAATAACAACATGCACTTGGCACTGGTTTAATATGTTAGTGCTCAAAAAGAATATAAAACAACAAGTAAATGCCTAAAAAGCATCCTAGAATGATAATATAATAGCATGGAACAACAACAAAAATTAGATAAATTAGAGACATATCACCGCCTCCATTGTGAACGATGTTGCCACTGCGGCCTTCATCGCAGTTGGGTCCACCATGCCCTCCATGACAAACAACATTGGTGGAGGAGTGGGAGGACTCATGATACTTGTGATCTGTATTGGGTTTTCCCTGAAGAGGAATGGGTAATTGCAACACAGTGCGAGTAAGTATTTCCCTTAGTTAAGAAACCAAAGATTATCAAACCAATAGGAATACAAATCCTCAATCCTCTTCAACGGATGCACACAAAAGAGAAAACAACCTGCACCCAACACGGGCAAGAGGGTTGTCAATCCCCTTGATCTCATCATTTGCAACCAAATGTGGGGTAAAAAGTGGAGAACATAGTCTCACATCAACAAGGCGTACCGATGGTCTATGGATATGCCCATCGACAGATGTCAATGCAAGGAGTAAGGATTGCCATGCAAATGATGCACTACAGCTATAAGTGTATGAAAGCTCAACTGAATCTAAGTGGGGTATGCATCCAACTTGCTCGCTCATGAAGACCTCGGGCATTTGAGGAAGCCCGTCATTGAAATAACAAGCCAAGTTTATAATAATGAAAAAATAATTCCCACTAGCATATGAAAATGACATATCATGAGACTCTTTATATGAAGCACAAGGTGCCACTTTGAGGTGCAAGTGTGGTAACGGAAAGTAGCAAAGTCCCTCCTCTCTTTTTCTCTCATGTTTTCATTCATTTTTTCCATTATGGTGGGCTAATTTGGCCTCCCCCTTTTTATTTCCTCACTAGTACAATGCTCGAATAATGATGATCATCACACTTTTATTTAATTACAACTCAATGAAAACTCGATATGAAGAACTATGAAGCAATATGACTCAATATGAATGCCTCTCGTAGTGTACAAGGATGTGCAATGATCTTAGCGTGACATGTATCAGCAATAGAAATACGATGAACGGTGGCTTTGCCACAAATGCTATGTCAGCTCTATATGATCATGCAAAGCAATATGATGACGAACGAACTAGTCATATGATGTAACGGTGGAATTTGCATGTCAATATACATCAGAATGCCTATGGAAATGCCATAATAGGTAGGTATGGTGGCTATTTTGAGGAAGGCATGGGAAGTCTTATGTGTGACAGAGTGTATCATTCCATGGGGTTTGGACGCGCCAGCGAAGTTTCCACCGATCCTCGAGGTGAGAATGGGCAATGCATGGTACCGAAGAGGCTAGCAAAGTATGAGGAGGTGACATTGCGTATGTCCATAGTGTCACATTAATCATGAATAACTCATATACTTGTTTCAAAGATCTATTAGTTTTATCACAAATCAAAGCACTACTTATATGCCCCGAGGAAGGGGGTTGGGAGGAGTTAACCATCGCGTGCCTCTGACCCAAAACAACACTAGGATTTTAACGAGGAATAGAAATGCACACACAACAATCCCCACCATGCCTTTTAAATATTCATACAAACAAGAAATTAAAACCTCTTAATACGTATACTTCTAAAAATCAACAATGATGCACTCACACCTTGTTAATATTACCACATCAATATCATTAACCCATAATTTCCATTTGTGCGCTACATGATGGTTTTGATTATCACTCATTGAATACTTATTATTTTTGGACTAGCCTTATGACCCAAGAAAATTACCATTATTATTCATTAACTCTCAAAAAAATATAAGTGAATTATAAGAGTCCAAATATTTCTACAAAATCTATACGCCACCGTGCTCAAAAAGATACAAGTAAAGTACTTGAGCAACTTCTAAGCTCAAAAGATATAAGTGAAGCACATAGAGTATTCTAGCAAATCATGATGAAGGTGTCTATTTCTTGAATAGGTGTTTACAGAAAATGGTTATTGTGGCAAACTAAAACTAAAATCAAACAAAAGTAAACTATGCTCCAAGCAAAACTCATATCATGTGACGAATAAAAATGTAGCTCCAAGTGACATACCGATGGTTTGAGACGAAAGAGGGGATGCCTTCCGGGGCATCGCCAAGCTTAGATGCTTGAGTCTTCCTAGAATATTACCTTGGGGTACTTTGGAAATCACCAATCTTAGGCTCTTTCTGCTCCTTATTCCTTTGTCCATCGTGCTAACACCCAAAACTTGAAACTTCAATCACACAAAACTCAACAGAACTTCATAAGATCCGTTAGTATAAGCAACATATCAAATACTTTAGGTATTGTTATAGATTGATTCATATTTAAGTATTGCATAATAGGTACTGTATTCTAACTTCTCTATGGCTTATACCCCCCGATACATTCCATAGCATCATCAAAACAAGCAAACTATGCAAGCAAAAAACTGAATCTGTCTAAAATACAATAGTCTGTAATGATCTGTAAAGAACCTATACTTATGTAACTCCAAAAATTCTGAAACATTAGGAAGACCTGAGTAATTTTTACAACAATACTATGCAAAAAGACGTTCCGGTAAAATCACGGAAATTCTGCACTGGACGTCAAAGTTTCTATTTTTGCATCGTATCAATTCTACTTATCATACAAGTCATCCCAAAGGCTTTACTTGACACAAACCCTAATTTAAACATCAAACACAATAATTACAGAGGAAATAATCATGTCATCACACCAAAACAGAAGGTAAAAGCAAAAATTATCATAACTATTAGGTTGTCGTCCAACAAGCACTATTGTTTTATGCCCCTAGCTAAGCATAATGCATATTATCAAGAGTTGGACCCCTTCATGTCCTTCAAAATTAGCTCCTCCAAAATTTTACTTAGTAAATCACCTTTGTCAAACCTAGTTGAAGATATCAAGTGTTCAAAAAGATTTATAATATCATTACTTGCATCACTACCATCAAAGGGTTCTTCATGTAAGACATGGATTTCATCACTGATAGGTTCTCTAGTAGTGTTTTCTATCCATTAAAATTTATCACAAGCATGGAGAAATAAGGATTGTGTTAATTCTGGAAGCACATTCCTCCTCATATTCATATCAAATCTGGGATAGTCATTAGATTTCAACCTACGCATATCATTTCTGTTATGGAGGATCACTTCTATGGGAGGATGTTCTGATTTTATTTTATAGAAGGAAGAAATTTCTTTCGCTCCGAGCACAATATAATCAAATTCATGCATAAGGATAGTGATAGGAAATTTTCTAATCTCGGGACCGTGCAAGATAGGAGTCCCAAAAATATCTTTTGAAGCATAGGATGGAGATGCACAAATTTTCTTTCCATTTTCAATATAAGCATGGTAATAGCATCCACATAACAATTTGTTTTATCAAGTATGGTTCCTTTAACAAGAGGGTAAACTACCGAATACTCAAAGAATTCTTGGATGACATGCTTTCCAATAATATTCCCACTGCCCACATGATAAATTTTGGAATTGAGAGTCATGTGAGTATTACTAGTAGGGACTTTATTCGTAGGAGGATCATGACTGGAACCAATAAATTCTGGTCTTTGTTCATCCATGTCACTAGAACTATCTTGACTAGCGCTTTCAACGATAACTTCCTCAAATTCAGACATAATAGCAACTTTCAAGCAAGCAAGGGATCAAACTAGTGACAAGAAAAGATAAATATTTTTACATTTTTTGATTTATATTACGCAAACTAAATATAACAGCAAACAAAAATAAGAACAAGTGAATGATAATTTGTGTGAAGTTACTTGATAGTTGGTGACGATATTCCCTGGCAATGGCGCCAAAAATCCTTCCTGATACTTGTGAATTGCGTTGGGTTTTCTGTGAAGAGGAATGGTTAATTGCAGCACAATACGAGTATGTATTTCTCTTAGTTAAGAAACCAAGTTTATAGAACCAATAGGAGCAAACAACTTGCACCCAACGCGGGCAAGAAGGTTGTCTCAATCCCCTTGATCTCGTTATTTGCAAATAAATAAGGTGTGTAGATAATTGTAAATACAAAATAAAATAAAAGACAAATAAAGGCAGCAAAGTAAAGATAAGTTTTGTGAAGATAAGTTTCCAAAAGTCTTAGAAATCATTTTTGTCTCTCACACCATGCAAAATCCCATCCCATTTGCGTAGCAACTACTAGCATCCTATCTACTTCCCACCCACACAACTCTCATAGGAAAGTAGGGTCATGCATAGTGTGAGAGTCAACGAGGAAAATAACGGAGGTAACCCACCACGATGGCCACCGTTTCATTCATGATTCGATGGAACAGATAAAGTTCTATATGCCATGCAAAAAAGGTTTCTTAAACATGGTGAAAGAGCTACTTTCCTGGCTCAAAAAAGTATTCGGGGTCTTCAAATTCTTTTGATCAGACTCCTCCATCACCAATGTAATCTATCGCCGCAAAATAAAGGGCACAAATAAGGCCACGGCAAAAAGAGGAAAATAAATAACTCCTAAAAATGTTAAACCATTTTTCTAAAGTACTATGGTGGTTACTAGTATTGTAAAAAAATTTAGGTTTTAGTTTTGAAGTGTTAAAAACAGTGAAAAGCATTTTAACAGAAAATAAAGTGGTTTTAAATAGAAACAATAAAAAATTGTTTTCAAAGTGATGCACAAGTGACATCATTAAATAGGTGGTATTTTTACAAGATTTTATAAAATTGGAGTTATTTGATGTGGACATTTATTTTAGGTTGTGGAATTTGTGGAAGAAAATGCGAGAAAAGAAAAAGGAAAGGGCTATGTGCTGTGAGCGAGATCGACCCGCGGCTGGGCCGACCCAGAGGCTAGCCGGCCCAGGCGAGCCAGGCTCGCGTGCGCCGCCAGGTTTCAAACCTGACGGGTGGGGGCCGGCGATAGAGAGAGATGCGTGAGGGCGCGAGATGATGACGAGCGGGCCCCTCTTGTCAGGGTCATCGTCAACCCCTGGCTAGAGGGTGGTGGGGCTCACTGGCATTGGCAGGGGGCATGACAGCGGTATGTGAGGACGGGGATGGTCCAAGACAGCGTCGTCAATCGGCTCGACGTCGATGGAGTCGCCGGGGTGGCCGGAGTTGCCAGCGACAAAGAGGGCCACGATGGAGCTGCTCCACAAGAGGTCGAACCCAATGCTTCATGCAATAACCCACGCGGACGAGGAGGGGGGAATGGTCAGGTAGGCAAGGGGAACCAAGGGAGAAGGAAACATGGCTGGAGAGTGGATGTACCCAGAGATCACCGGAGTCCCGATGCGGCGGGGCTCGGGCTCGATCTCGAGCTCAGGTGACTTGGGGGAGGAAATGGGGGTGCATGCACTCGATTGGGAGGGAGAGACAGCCATCAGAGGCTAGAGAGCAGCCCGGGGATGGCTTAAATAGCCTCAAGCAGGGGCACCGTGGACTCGTGCACCGGTGAGGTCTTAGCCATCACTAGAGGGCACGACGGTGAGCGGGGGCATGTCTGGGGTCTTGGTGGACGTCGTCAATGACACGGGAACAAGAGAGGAGGGGCGAGGTGTGGCTCGAGAAGGTCCCGCGTGCGACCAAGGAATGGCGGGCTCAGGCGGCGCAGGGCACGCGCATGAGGGGGAACTAGAGAGACGAGAAGGGGGCCGACCACTTGGCGTGTCTTGGACATCGAGGCAGTCTCGGGGGACACGATGGAGAGGCCTGAGATGGTTGGGGCCCTTGATTGGGCGCGCACTATAGAGCGCTCCACATCGCCCTTTTGGCATGCCATGCATTTCCTTTGTGCCATGGCTGCGACCACTTGTGTCTAGGGGGTCTAGGGGGATATAAGGAAGGTATATCTTGCCTTGTATGCTTTGGGGGTTCCTTTGAATATAAGGAAGGTGGAGAGATAGGTAAAACCTCGCTGTCCTAGAATGATAATATTATAGCATGAAACAATCAAAAATTATAGATACGTTGGAGACGTATGAGCATCCCCAAGCTTAATTCCTGCTCATCCTTGAGTAGGTAAATGATACAAACAGAATTTTTGATGTGACATGCTACCCAACATGTAATCTACTGTAGATTTGATCACTCAGAAACAATGAATTAATAAATATCAACATAGCAATGTATATAAACATAAGCAACATAATCGTCAAGTTTCAAAATATATGATTGATCTGAGTTGTGCTTCCCCGGCAACGGCGACAGGAATAGTCATGTCGACGACACGAGGAATACTTCTGTTGCGTCTATGGAGCCTTGCGTTCGTGTTCCCTCGAAGCGGAAAGGGTGATGTAGCACAGCGGTGGTAAGTATTTCCCTCAGTTTGAGAACCAAGGTATCAATCAAGTGGAGAAGAATCACAAGATCCTGCACAAACACAAAGAACCTGCTCCCAACGGTATGAAGGGGTTGTCATTCCCTTATAGATTGTTTGCCAAGTGAGAACTGAAAGCAACAAAGTAACAAAGCAAAGTAAAAGTGGAGGTGTAAACGATGGACGCGAATTGACCCGGGGGTCGTAGTGTTTACTAGTGGCTTCTCTCATGAAAGCAAGTAGACGGTGGGTGAACAAATTAATGTCGAGCAATCGATAGAACCGCGCAAAGTCGTGACGATATCTATGGCAATGATTATATCTATAGGCATCACGTCCAAAACAAGTAGACCGATACTGTCTGCATCTACTACTAGTACTCCACACGTCGACCGCTATCCAGCATGCATCTAGTGTATTAAGTCCAAAAGAACAGAGTAACGCCTTAAGCAAGATGACATGATGTAGATGGACAATCTCATATCAACGACACAGCCCATCTTGTTACCCTTGATGGCAACTACTTAATGTGTGCCTTGCTGCCCCTACTTTCACTGGGAAAGATCACCACGTGGTAGAACCCAAAACCAAGCACTTCTCCCATTGCAAGAATCATAGATCTAGTTGGCCAAACAAAACCCAAGACTCGGAGAGACTTACAATGATATCAAATCATGCATATAAGAAATCAGCAAAGACTCAAATATATATCATAGATAATCTGATCACAAATCCACAATTCATCGGATCTCGACAAACACACCACCAAAGAAGATTACATCGGATAGATCTCCATGAAGATCATGGAGAACTTTGTATTGAAGATCCAAGAGAGAGAAGAAGCCATCTAGCTACTAACAACGGACCCGTAGGTGTGAAGTGAACTACTCACGAGTCATTGGAGGGGCGATGATGATGATGAAGAAGCCCTCCAACTCCAAAGTCCCCTCCGGCAGGGCGTCGGGAAGGGTCTCCAGATGAGATCTCGCGGAAATGGAAGCTTGCGGCGGTGGAAAAGTATTTTCGAGGCTCCCCTGATTTTTCGCTGTATTTTAGCAAATATATAGGCCAAAGATCTAGGTCAGGGGCGGCCTGGGAGGCCACAAGCCCTGCCACCGCCACCTCCCCCCTGGTGGCGGAGTGGGGGCTTGTGGGGTCCCTGGAGCCCTCCTGGCTTGGCCCACAGTGTTGGAAATATGCCCTAGAGGCAATAATAAAAGGGTTATTATCATATTTCCTTGTTCATGATAATCGTCTATTGTTCATGCTATAATTGTATTAACAGGAAACAGTAATACATGTGTGAATAAATAGATCACAATGTGTCCCTAGCAAGCCTCTAGTTGGCTAGCTCGTTAGTCAATAGATGATCATGGTTTCCTGATCATGGGCATTAGATGTCATTGATAACGGGATGACATCATTGGGAGAATGATGTGATGGACAAGACCCAATCCTAAGCCTAGCACTAGATCGTATTGTTCATATGCTAATGCTTTTCTAATGTCAAGTATCTTTTCCTTCGACCGTGAGATTGTGCAACTCCCGGATACCGTAGGAGTGCTTTGGGTGTATCAAACGTCACAACGTAACTGGGTGACTATAAAGGTGCACTACGGGTACCTCCGAAAGTGTTTGTTGGGTTGGTACGAATCGAGATCGGGATTTGTCACTCCGTGTGACGGATAGGTATCTCTGGGCCCACTCGGTAGAACATCATCATGAGCTCAATGTGACTAAGGAGTTAGTCACACGATGACGTGCTACGGAACGAGTAAAGAGACTTACCGGTAACGAGATTGAACAAGGTATAGGTATACCGACGATCGAATCTCGGGCAAGTTCTATACCGACAGACAAAGGGAATCGTATACGGGATTGATTGAATCCTTGACATCGTGGTTCATCCGATGAGATCATCGTGGAGCAAGTGGGAGCCACCATGGGTATCCAGACCCCGCTGATGGTTATTGGCTAGAGAGGTGTCCCGGTCATGTCTGCCTGTCTCCCGAACCCGTAGGGTCTACACACTCAAGGTTCGATGACGCTTGGGTTATAGGGAATTGTTATACGAGGTTACCGAAAGTTGTTCGGAGTCCCAGATGAGATCCCGGACGCCACGAGGAGCTCCGGAATGGTCCGGAGGTAAAGATTGATATATAGGGCGGATGGTTTCGGATACCGGAAGTGTTTCGGGCATCACCGGTAACGTACCGGGACCACCGGAGGTGGCCCCGGGGGACCACCTAAGGGGGGCAACGACCCCGGGAGATAAGGTGGGCCAAATGGGGGTGGGAACCAGCCCCTAGGTGGGCCGGTGTGCCTCCCCACTCAGCCCATAGCGCAAGGGAGAGAAAAGGGGTGGGCAAACCCTAGGCCAGGTGGGCCTAAGGCCCACCAGATGGTGCGCCACCCCCTCCTCCCCCTTCTGGCCGCCGCACCTCCCATCTGGGGGGGCTGACGCACCCCCTAGGGTGGGAAGCCTAGGGGTGGCACCCCCTCTCCCCTTCCCCTGTATATATCGGGTACTTTTGGCCATTGAGACACACGGTTTTTCCTCTCTCTCGGCGCAGCCCCGCTCCTCTCCCTCCTCCTCTCTGCCGGTGCTTCGCGAAGCCCTACCGGGAGACCTCGTCTCTCCATCGACACCACGCCGTCATGTTGCTGGAGTTCTTCCCCAACCTCTCCCTCCTCCTTGCTGGATCAAGGTGCCGGAGACGTCACCGGGCTGCACGTGTGTTGAACGCGGAGGTGCCGTTGTTCGGCACTAGATCGGAATCGCTACGAGTATGACTCCATCAACCGCGTTCTAGCAACGCTTCCGCTTAGCGATCTTCAAAGGTATGAAGATGCTCGTACCCCTCTCTCGTTGCTGGTCTCTCCATAGGAAGATCTGAATATGCGTAGGAAAATTTTGAATTTATGCTACGTTACCCAACACACAGGCCCCCTGATCTTCTTCCGTTCAGAAAAAAAATCATTTCGGGGATTTTATTCCGTTTGGAAGCCGTTCCAAAATCAGATCTGAAAAGAGCCAAAAACATAGAAAAAACAGGAACTGGCACTTGGCACTAAATTAATAAGTTAGTCCCCAAAAAGATATAAAAGGTACATAAAACATCCAAAGATGACAATATAGCAGCATGAAACCATCAAAAATTATAGATACGTTTGAGACGTATCAAGCATCCCCAAGCTTAACTCCTGCTCGTCCTCGAGTAGGGAAGTGATAAAGAATGAATTTTTGATGCTTTCATGCTACCTAGCATAGATGTACTTTGTAACTCCTCTTATGTGACGTGAATGTTCAGATCCATTAAATTCAAAATAATAGTTTGCTATTGACGTGGAAACAATAATAATTCTAGCAAACTAGCAAGGTAATCAAGAACTTTCGAAATAACAAGGCCAAAAGAAAGTTATCCCTACAAAAGCATATAGTCTGGCTATGCTCTATCATCATTGCACAACGAATTTAAATCATGCACAACCCCGGTATTGGCCAAGTAATTCTTTCACACCTTTACTTTCTCAAACCTTTTCAACTCTCACGCAATACATGAGCGTGAGCCATGGTTATAGCACTATAGATGGTGTGGAGTGTGGTGGAGGTTGCAAGACAAAAAAGGAGAAGATAGTCACATTAACTAGGCATATCAGTGAGCTATGGAGATGCTCATCAATAGATATCAATGTGAATGAGTAGGGATTGCCATACAAATGATGCACTAGAGCTAAGAGTATGTGAAAGCTCTTAAAGAAAACTAGTGGGTGTGCATCCAACTTGCTTGCTCACGAAGACCTAAGGCAATTTCAAGGAAGCCTATCATTGGAATATACAAGCCAACTTATATAATGAAAATTTCCCACTAACTATATGGTGGTGACAAAATGAGAGACTCTCAATCATGAAGATCATGGTGCTTAATATGCACAAGTGTGGAAAAAGTGGTAGCATTGTCCCTTCTCTCTTTTTCTCTCATTTTTTTGGTGGGCTCTTTGGCCTCTTTTTTTTGGTGGGCTTCTTTGGCCTCTTTTATTTCCTCACATGGGACAATGCTCCATTAATGATGATCATCACACTTTCAACTCAAAACTTAGAGCAACAATGACTCTATATGGAATGCCTTCGGTAGTGTACCGTGGCAATGATCTAGCATGGCATAGACATCAATGGAAACATCATGCTAGCTATCTTATGATCATGCAATGGAAATGTAGACGTGGTGGCACATGTCATGGTGGTAGTTGCATGGCAATATATCTCGGAATGACTTTGAGAAAGCCATAGTAGGTAGGTATGGTGGCTGTTTTCAGGGAGGCTAATGGTGGGTTTTGTGCACCGGCGAAAGTTGCACGGCACTAAGAAGATAGTGATGGTGGAAGGTGAAAGTGCATATAAACCATGGACTCAACATTATTCATGAGGAACTCATATACTTGTTGCAAAAGTTTTATTATTAATTGAAACAAAACATTCAACGCATACTCCTAGGGGAAGGGTTGGTAGGTATAAACCATCGCGCGATCCCCACCGCCACGCAAAGGATGACAATCAATATACTAATCATGCTCAGATTTCATCACGTAGCAGTTCACCATACGTGTATGCTACGGGAATCACTAACTTCAACACAAGTATTTCTTGATCCACAACACCTTACTAGCATGACTTCAATATTACCATAACCACAACTCAAAACTAATTGAGATGAATCAAACTTCTCTAACTATTCAATACACATGAAGGTGGAAGTTTTCGTATCCCTTCGGATAACTACCCCTTTTGAGACTACTTTCAAAGCATAGATCAACTACCAAGCCACGCACCGCTGTGCTTTAAAATATATAAGTGAAGCACATAGAGCAAAAATATCTAGCTCAAAAGATATAAGTGAAGCACATGTGAGCTGAATTGTCTACCAAAAGATATAAGTGAAGCTCGACAAAATCACGGTGAGTGCATGTCTCACTCTCTAGGTGTGAAGCAAGGATGATTGTGACACAACAAAAATAAAGGACTCCTACGATACAAGATGCTCCAAGCTAAAACACATAACATGTGGTGAATAAAAATATAGCCCCAAGTAACGTTATCGATGGATTGAAGACGAGAGAGGGGATGCCTTCCCGGGCATCCCCAAGCTTAGGATTTTATGGCATCCTTGAATCTCTTGGGGTGCCTTGGGAATACCCAAGCTTGAGCTCTTGCTATTCTTTATCTTTTTGTCCATAAGAACTTCACCCAAAACTTGAAAACTTCACAACACAAAACTTAAACAGAAACTCGTGATAACATTTGTATGAGAAAGCAAACCACCACTTCCTTAGGTACTGTAGCAAACTTAAATTATACTTGTGCTGATGTTGAGTTACTGTATTTTCAATCTTCCATGGATAATACCCCCCGATACTATCCATAGTTTCATCAAAATAAGCAACAAACACAACAAAAACAGAATCTGTTAAAAGCAGACCAGTCTGTAGCAATCTGTATATTTCGTATACCTCTGGTACTTCAAAAATTCTGGAAAATTACGACAGTCTGAAGAATTGTGTAGAAATTATCAGGAAAAAGAATTAACTCAAAAGCTCTTACAGAAAAAAAATAAAAATTATTTCCGTGAGCAGAAAGTTTCTGTCTTTTCCACCATGACCAAACGATCATCCCCAAGACTAATCATAACGGTTTTGCTTGGCACAAACGCAAAAAGAAACACAAAAAACACAATCATAAAAGAATTATGAAAGTGTGGAAAACACAAAACAGAAATAAAAAGGATAGGTTCGTTGGGTTGCCTCCCAAAAAGCGCTATTGTTTAACGCCCTTAGCTAGGCATTCAATGATGCTCACACAAAAGACATGACTTCTCCAATCTCACTTGTCAAAAATAGTTGCAAAGCGCTTAGGAAGTCAAAAGCTTAGGAAGTTGCAGCACAAAAATAGATTGGAGAAGTCAAATAGTTGCAAAGCGCTTAGGAAGTTGACGCTCTTCAAAAATAGTGGGATTGTCATCAACTAAAGTCATGACTTCTCCAATCTCACTTTCAATATTGTTGCAAATATCATATTCATCATGAGGCTTTTCAAGATCATAAGAAAAATCATTGCCCGACTCATGATCATTGCAACAAGTAGTGGACATAGCAAAACTAGCATCCCCAAGATTAGGGTTTTGCATATTTTTAGCATGATTGTCACTAATAGAATTTATAGTGAAACCATTGCAATCATGCTTTTCATCCAAGGATCCCTCGTGAATCACTTCATAAATTTCTTCCTCACAATTTTCAGATTCACGCATCTCAATCAAAACTCCATAAAGATAGTCAAGTGCCCTCAACTCACTAGCAATTCATTCCACATAAGTGGGTCTCTTAAAGAGATTAGCAAGTGGATGAGGATCCATATCACTAGATTTTCAGCAAGCGAAGATGCAAGCATATTGAAGGCACATAGCACACAAGCAATGGAAAGGCAAACGAGAGAAAAGGGCGAACGAAAAAGACAAACGAAAAAGGCAAAGGAGAAAGGCAAATGAAAACGACAAATGTGAAGTGGGGGAGAGGAAAACGAGAGGCAACTGGGAAATAAAGTAAATGCAAGAGATGAGTTTGTGAGACCTACTTGGATAGATCTTGATCTCTCCTCCCCGGCAACGGCGCCATAAATACTTCTGATGTCAGCTGTGACAGCCCGAGACCGACGTTCCAGAAGATTCCCCCTTTATTTCCGTTTCCGTCGTGTGATTAGTCTTATTTGTTGCATCGTCATTTAGTTTGCATCATTGCATCATGCATGGTATCATGTCAATTGTGTTTTGTCGGTGTTGCTTGTTGCTTCGTGTTGTTGCTTGTGAGTGCTTGCGAGTGTGGCGTTGTTCGTTGGCGTGACGTGAGTGGGTGCAACAGAGTCGCTCAAACCCTGTTGCACCGCGAACCTAAAACCTTCTCTCCCCTCTTATTTCATTTTTGTGGTTTTGCTAAAGATTTCAGACTTAACCCCCCCTTTTAAAAAATTCGTCTTCTTTTGAAATTTCCTTTTATTAAATGTGGGGGCAACCCTTGGGTTTTATTTTATATTATTTCTCCTTTTGTTTTATTTTTAAACCGTCTCATTTTCTTTTCTCTTTTAAAGAGCTTTTATTTTTATTCTTTAAATAAAAGAGGTTTTATTTTATTCTCTTGTCAAAAGGGGTTTAAATTTTATTCTTTTGTAAAAGGGTTTTAATTTAATTCTTAAGAAAAAGGTTTCATTTTTATTTCGTTTAAAAATGCCCGAACTATTTTTAAAGTTGGGGTGTATTTTTAAAGGAGCAAAGGCATTTTTTTATTTTTTTATTTTTTTATTTTTTTCTCTTTGTTAAAAGCCTTTCTTTATTTAAAAAAAATTATGTTTTAAAAGTTAAAAAAAACCTAATAGGGGGAGGGAGCAGGCCCAGCCGAGCAGGCCAAGGCCCAGCTCCCCCTTGCCCTAGCGAACCGCCCCGATCCCTCGTTCTCCTCCCGACAGTGTCGTCATCCTCGTCTCCTCCCTCCTCTCGTCCTCCCGTCCTCCTCCCGATCCCCTTTTCCTCCTCCTCGCCAACCCCCGCCTCCAGCTGCCGAGCAGCCCTCGCCGCCGTGCTCGCCCTCCTCCCGATAGCCGCTGCTCCTCCCGAGCCGCGCCGCCTCGCCCCCTCGCCCGCGTGCGCGCCTCCAGGCCGCCGACGCCGCCCCGCCTGCTCCACGCCGGACTCACCTCCTTGCCGAGCCGCCGTCTCGCGAGAGCTCGCACCGGCCTCGTCCAAACCTCGCCTCCAGGCCTCCCCGTTGAGGTCGCCCCTGTCGTAGCCTCTCCAGCGCCGCCCCGTGGCTTCCCCCGGCGACGTCGGGCCCCTCTCGGCTCCTCCCGGTGCGCCGTGCCCTTGGCCTCCCGCGCCGCCTGCGCGCCATGGAGCTCCCCTAAGCTGCTGTCGTCGATGCGTGTTGTCTGTTGCCATCGCCGCTGTGCCTACTATCTACCGTAGTTGTTGCCTGCGCGATGCTTGGTGCCGTCGTCGCCTAGTTGTTGTAGGTTGTTGTGCGTTGTTGCTTAGCTGCTTGGTTGCTCATGTTGTTACTGCTTGCTATTGTAGTTGTTGTTGCCTTTGCTATGTTGCTGCCATAGTTGCTTGCCGTTTTGTTGCTGGCTGTAGATGATGTAGCTGCTTGTGCCGAGCTTAGCTGCTGCTTGTGCCGAGGTAGTTTGTTGCTGCTGTTAGTTGCTAGGTGTAGGTTGGTGTTAGCTGCTAGGTTGATGTCTGCTACCATTTTTGGTTTGCCTGATGTGCTTGCTGCACTTTCTTGCCAGCCTGCTAGTGGGTGTCATTCCTGCCCGAGTGCTAGCTAGATGCCTTGTCGGTGTATTGCCGCTCTTGTTTTTGCCTGCGTTGCTAGTTGCTATTGCTAAGTTGTAGATGCTAGCTGTAGCTGCCAGTTAGATTTTGTTGCTTGCTTGTTGTCGTTGTCGACGATCGTTGCTGTTGTGTCGCCACCGTCGCCGCGTGCATCATCCCCGCCACCATGAGTCATCGACAAAATCGACGAGCACCACGTCATCCTCAACGGCCTCTTCGGAAACGTGTTCGACTCCCGACGCCGAAGATCGTCTACCGACGCAAGAGAACGACTACCGTCGACGAGACCGTGTACGACTACTTCCACGATGACCAAGACTTCCACGACGTCCGCTATGAACCGATCCGCTTCGAATCGCACGCTTCGAAGGTATACCGATGAGATGTGTCGTGTAACGAACGAATGTGATGTATGAGTTGAATGTATGTTGCACCGTATGTTGCTCGTGGCATGTTGTGTTCCTCTTTCGTTGTGCCCTCGACACATGGGAACCCGGTAGCGGGATCACCCCATCTTTATTTAACATTCCCCCACACGCTTCCTATACGTTGGCACGATATCTCGACGAGTTGTCGGGATAGGAACATTGCCATGGCTTCATTTCCGTTTTGCCGCCATGGTTCCCTCCCGCTCGCCGTGGCGACACATGTATCTTTCTCCTCTTGCCCGTGATGTTTGAGCTTGCATGCATGTCGCATTCATGGCATAATTATCTTGTGTTGCATGTTTCTTGTGACGTAGCTCCGTTCGATGTTTCGCGTGTTACTGACTAGGATGACTTGTAGGATCACCGCTTCACCCCGTGCCATGTTAACCACAATTAATATTGCGTGTAAATAACGGGAGTGAACTAATAATTAAACGTGGAGTTCGTCGGTATGCAACCCGTTGCATACCGAGCTTCACTTAATGTGTAGTGTTTGCGTGAGGTGAATTGCCATGCCATGCCTGCATCATTGAACTGATCATGCATAATATTAGGGCATGGATCATGTCTTGCTTTTGCTGTGGTGAATATTTGTGTTGATGTTTGTTTCCGGTTTGCTCCGTCTCGATAGAGTTCCGCAAGCATGTCGGAATGTGAGGACCCATTCGACTACGTTGGTTCGCCTGCTTCACGGAGATGTTCTTCTTCCAAGCGGGATTTCAGGCAAGATGACCATTTCCCCAGATACCATTACTATCATTGCCATGCTAGTTTTATCGCTTCTATCGTTTATGTCTCGATGCCTACCACCTGTTTAATATCAGCCTCTCAACAATGCCATGATTACCCTCAACCTGTTCGACCTAGCAAACCACTGATTGGCTATGTTACTGCCTGCTTAACCCTGTTGTTAGGGTTGCTAGTTGCAGGTGCAGTTGCTTCCATGTGATAACATGGGTCCCTTGTCATATCACCATATTAAATGCTATTTAATTTAATGCACCTATATACTTGGTAAAAGGTGGAAGACTCGGCCTTTCTAGCCTGGTGTTTTGTTCCACCTTTGCCCCCTTAGTTTCGGCTACCGGTGTTATGTTCCATAAAAGAGCGCTCCTAACACGATCGGGGCTGTTATGGGGACCCCCTTGATAATTCGTTTTAGATTAAAGCTGGTCCGGCAGGGCCCAACATTGGTACTACATTTGCCCAACATAATAATTTTGTTAATACTGAAAGCATAGGGCGTCATGAAGCCAAGGAGTAATTTCACATAATACAGGGAGGGCCAGTGCTGATGGTGCTGGTCCAAAACAGAGCATTGTGCGGGGCCAGCCCAGGGAAACTTGGGTGATTTCTATCAGGCCTCCGTATGTGTAGCTTATCCGTCATGTCCTGAGAACGAGATACGCGGCTCCTATCGGGATCGTCGACACGCCGGGCGGCCTTGCTGGATTAGTTTTACCTTTGACGAGATATCTTGTGCATCGGGATTCCGGTGATGCTTTGGGTAATCTCAGAGTTGAGGTTTTCCACTAGGGAATCCGACGAGATCGCGAGCTTCGTGATTGAGGATTTCTATGCGGCTTGTGGTAATTTGTGATGGACTAGTTGTTGCACCCCTGCAGGGTTAAATCTTTCAGAAAGTCGTGCCCGCGGTTATGTGGCAACGTGGAAACTTTGTTTAACACTGGTTCTAGATAACTTGAAGTTAACTTAATTAAAACTTGTCAACTGTGTGCGTAACCGTGACTGTCTCTTTCGTGAGTTCCTTCTCCGATCGAGGACACGGTGGGGTTATGTCTGACGTAGGTAGGTGTTCAGGATCATTCATTTGATCATCAGTAGTCACGTCTGTTATGCGTAGATCTCCCCCCTCTTATTTCTTGTACTCGTAAGTTAGCCACCAAATATATGCTTAGCCGCTGCTGCAACCTCACCACTTAACCATGCCTCACCTAATAAGCTTTGCTAGTCTTGATACCTTTGGAAATGAGATTGCTGAGTCCCCTGTGGCTCACAGATTACTACAACACCAGTTGCAGGTACAGGTAAAGGTTACTTGACGCGAGCGCGTTGATTGTTCATTTGGAGTTGCTTCTTCTTCTTCTTCATCGATCTAAGATGGGTTCGAGGCCGGCAGCCTGGGATAGCAAGGATGTACGTCGTTCTTCTTTTCTCGTTTGTTTTCGTCCGTAGTCGGACCCTGCTCTTCTTCATGATGATTATGTATTGTACTGCTGTGACTCTGATGTAGCTTGTAGCAAGTGTAAGCCAATTCTATTTATATATCTCTTCTTTTCAGTACATGTACTTGTAACGATATCCATTCTTGCGACACGACGAGATGCGCTTCTATCCCTGACGAGGCCTTCGTGCCAAATTGAGGATAGGGTCGCATCTTGGGCGTGACATCAGCTGTGCTTCCCCGGAAACGGTGACAGGAATAGTCGTGTCGACGGCACCAGGAATCCTTCTGCTACGGCTATGGAGCCTTGCGTTGGTGTTCCCTCGAAGCGGAAAGGGTGATGTAGCACAGCGGTGGTAAGTATTTCCCTCAGTTTGAGAACCAAGGTATCAATCTAGTGGAGGAGTATCACAAGATCCTGCACAAACACAAAATCTTGCTCCCAACGCTATGAAGGGGTTGTCAATCCCTTATAGATTGTTAGCCAAGTGAGAGCTGAAAGCAACAAAGTAACAAAGCAAAGTAAAAGCGGAGGTGTAAACGATGGATGTGAATAGACCCGGGGGCCGTAGTGTTTACTAGTGGCTTCTCTCATGAAAGCAAGTAGACGGTGGGTGAACAAATTACTGTCGAGCAATTGATAGAACCGCGCAAAGTCATGACGATATCTATGGCAATGATTATATCTATAGGCATCACGTACAAGACAAGTAGACCGGTACCGTCTGCATCTACTACTATTATTCCACACGTCGACCGCTATCCAGCATGCATCTAGTGTATTAAGTCCAAAAGAACAGAGTAACACCTTAAGCAAGATGACATGATGTAGATGGACAATCTCATATCAACGACAGAGCCCATCTTGTTACCCTTGATGGCAACTACTTAATGTGTGCCTTGCTGCCCCTACTATCACTAGGAAAGGTCACCACATGGTAGAACCCAAAACCAAGCACTTCTCCCATTGCAAGAATCATAGATCTAGTTGGCCAAACAAAACCCAAGACTCGGAGAGACTTACAAGGATATCAAATCACGCATATAATAAATCAGCAAAGACTCAAATATATATCATAGATAATCTGATCACAAATCCACAATTCATCGGATCTCGCAAACACACGGCCAAAGAAGATTACATCGGATAGATCTCCATGAAGATCATGGAGAACTTTGTATTGAAGATCCAGGCGAGAGAACAAGCCATCTAGCTACTAACTACGGACCCGTAGGTCTGAAGTGAACTACTCACGAGTCATTGGAGGGGCGATGATGATGATGAAGAAGCCCTCCAACTCCAAAGTCCCCTCCGGCAAGGCTCCGGGAAGGGTCTCCAGATGAGATCTCGCGGAAACGGAAGCTTGCGGCGGCGGAAAAGTATTTTCGAGGCTCCCCTGATTTTTTGCTGTATTTTAGGGAATATATAGGCCAAAGATCTAGGTCAGGGGGCGGCCAGGGAGGCCACAAGCCCTGCCACCGCCGCCTCCCCCCTCGTGGCAGAGTGGGGGCTTGTTGGCTCCCTGGAGCCCTCCTGGCTTGGCCCACAGGCCCCCTGATCTTCTTTCGTTCGAAAAAAAATCATTTCGGGGACTTTATTCCGTTTGGACTCCGTTCCAAAATCAGATCTGAAAAGAGCCAAAAACACAGAAAAAACAGGAACTGGCACTTGGCACTGAATTAATAAGTTAGTCCCAAAAAAGATATAAAAGGTACATAAAACATCCAAAGATGACAAGATAAGAGCATGAAACCATCAAAAATTATAGATACGTTTGAGACGTATCAATGATCCTTAAAGAATGTTCACCCCCTATTCATTTTATCATATAAGTATAGCATGGCTCTGTCCTCACCACATAAATACAAATGTTAAGCACCATGGTGTCAAGTCAGACAATTGGATCATACTTTTTAATGCACTTCAGCTTTTTATTACTTACTCAATATATGCGTGTGAACCATGGATATAGCATAAAGGTGGAATAGAATATGGTGGTAGGTTTCAAAGGAGTGAAAGTGGAGAAGAAAGTCTCTCATCAACTAGGCGTATCAACGGGTTATGGAGATGCCCATCAATATATATCAATGTGAGGGGTAGGTATTGCCATGCAACGGATGCGCTGGAGCTATAAGTGTATAAAAGCTCAACTGGAGCTAAGTGGGTCTCCATCCAATCTTGCTTGCTCATGAAGACCTCAGGCATTTGAGGAAGCCTGTCATCGGAATATACAAGCTAAGTTCTATAATGGAAATTCCCACTAGCATATGGAAGTGAAAAAAACAAGAGACTCTCTATATGAAGAACATGGTGCCACTTTGAGGCACAAGTGTGGAAAAGGAGGTAGTAGCATTGTCCCTTCTATATTTTCTCTCATTTATTACTTTATCTCTTCCCCCTTTTTCATTTTTCTTTTTCTCCTTTTTTCTTTCTCTCTTTTTTATTTTTCTTTGTCTTTCTCTCTCTTTATTTTTTTTCGTTCGGAGTCTCATCCCGACTTGTGGGAGAATCATTGTCTCCATCATCCTTTTCCCACTCAGATAGTGCCCTACTAATGATGATGATCACACTTTTATTTACTTACAATTCAACATGAAAACTGTAGTATGACTCTATATGAATGTTTGTGAGACTGTACTGATATCCCACAAGTATAGGGGATCGTGTGTAGCCTTTTCGATAAGTAAGAGTGTCGAACCCAACGAGGAGCTAAAGGTGGGATAAATATTATCTCAAGTTCTATCAACCACTGACACAACTCTTTGCACACTAAACGTTTTGCAATATCTAGGAAATAAAACTAGAGTGACAATACGGGTATGAGAGAAAGCTTTGCAAGATAATAAATACAAGAAAGTAAATGTTAGTGCTGCAACAATAAAATATACTAAGTAACCATAAACTAATAGTACCATGAGTTTGGAAAAGTGGTGGTAATTTTGATGGATTTGTCCATGATCAAATAGTCAAATACAAGGTTGATATTCCTCTTTTATGTGGGAGAGGCAAAGCTAACAAGCTCTCACTATCCAATGATTGCAAGTACTTATGATTGGAACTCTAGCAAACATCCGTAAATACTAGAAGATAAATTAAGGTAAAAATACCCAACCATAGCATTAAGATCAAAAGGTCCTCTTTATTCCATATGCTTTGATCACTAGATTGGGGCTCATGTTTCTGTCACTCAAGGAGCCCACCCTCTAGCTTTCTACACATACTACAAACCCTATGATGTGATCCATGAATGCATAAAAATATGATGGGAACCATAGGACCGTAACAAATTCAATATATGGCTCAAACCATCCATGGAGATTCAATAATCAATCATATGACAAAAGGGAACTATACAAACATGACATAGATGCAATAGATCATCTACAAATAATTTATAACATCAAACACCATGTTTACATAGGGGATTATAGAGGTTTGTGGGAGAGTGGACCATTGTATCTATGGAGAAGATGATGATGGAGGTGTTGGTGAAGGCGGCATCATGGCGGAGAGGATGGAGAAGGGGCAGCACATGAGGTGCAGGGCGGTGACGGCGGCCGTCGGCGGCGCAGGGGGCTCCTCCTGCGCTGGCCGACCATCATGGGGGAGCGTTGCCCCTTAGCCCCTTACTACATGGCTTATTGGTGTTGTATATGAGCCCTCCCCCATGGAGATGAGGCCATGGGGGGAGCAAAATTCATGGCTTTTGATGGGTGCCTAGAAATCAGGGTTTTCCTCTCCTTATATGAGCTGGGACGATCATCCTTGGCCCTCCAATGGATGCCCCTTCGATCCAAGGGCTCTTGGGCACCTCTAGAACCTTTTAGGGACCCCTCTCAACCCCTAATGAGGTCACAAAGTCGTGGCTTCACCGAATCCATCAAATATGGTAAGAGTTGGACTCAATCACGTCACCGATTACCGTAATCCCGTAATCAGATATTTGTCCTCCAATAAAACGGGCTTTCCTTGAGCGTTCGAACTCAAAATGGACCGAATTGTATGTCTAGAATTATCAGCATAAAATTCCACACACGTTTGTCTTGTGTGAGATATCCGTTTGAGGCCGTCTTCAACCTGCAACGTGGCAATCCTTAAAAAGAGTTTATAGACAAATTTCAGGAAAGTCCCAATTCAACTCCAACAAGGTTTCCTCTTCTATTTTTGATAGTTCCTACACATAAAAGTGTAAAACAAGAATACTGTGCTCTTTTGAAACTATTAATAGGTTAGTCCAAATAAATCATAAACTTAAGATAAAAACAACTATCAAAAGCATAAAAGTAGCATGAAACCATCAAAAATTATAAATACGTTTTGGACGTATCATGTACCAGGATGTGCAATGATCAAGCATAACATGTATAAAAAATGATGAACAGTGGTTGTGCAATAAATACTATGTCAGCTTATATGATCATGCAAAAGCAATATGACAATGGAAGTACAAGTCATGTGATGTGATGGTGGAAGTTGCGTGGCAATATATCTCAGAGTGGCTATGGAAATGCCATGGTAGGTAGGTATGGTGGCTGTTTTGAGCAAGATATAATGAGGTTTTTGTGCAACAGAGTGTATCATGTCATGGGTTTTGGATGCACTGATGAAGGTTGCACTGATCCTCGAGGTGAGAATGGGCAATGCACGATACCGAAGAGGCTAGCAGATATGTGGAGGTGAGAGTGCGTATATTAATGGATTCATATTAGTCATAAGGAACTCACATACTTATTGCGAGATTTTATTAAGTATCTCGAAGCAAAGCACTACTCGCATGCCCCTAGGGAGGAGGTTGGTAGGAGTTAACCATCGCGCGCCCCCGACTCAAACAACACTAGGATTTCAACGAGGAATAAGTATGCTCACACATCATTAGCGTGCCATAAAAAAATTTGGATGAACAATAAGTTAACACCTCTAATTCGCGATACCTATATTAATCAATGATCCTACACCCATGCCTTTTCACATTTCCACATTAATATCATTAACCATGATTTCTCTTTTATGTGCTACATGTGGTTTTGATTATGCACTCATTGCATACCTATTATTTTTGAACTAGTCTTATAACCCATGCAAATTACCGTCGCTATTTCTTAACTCTCAGACAAATATAATAAAAGAATGGGTTTTCAAAATAATAATAATATCTAGACGTCATCGTGCTCTAAAAGATATAAGTGAAACACTAGAGCAACTGCTAAGCTCAAAAGTTATAAGTGAAGCACAAAGAGTATTCTAATAAATCATGATGATCTTGTTTATCTCTCAAGTGGGTGTATTCAAAGAACAATGATTGTGAAAAACTAAAAGAAAAAGAAAATCTCAAGCAAACAATGCCCCAACCAAAGCCCATATCATGTGATGAATAAAAATGTAGCTCCAAGTGACATACCGATGGATTGAGATGAAAGAGGGGATGCCTTCCGGGGCATCCCCAAGCTTAGATGCCTGAATCTTCCTTAGAATGTTACCTTGGGGTGCCTTGGGCATCCCAAAGGTTAGGCTCTTGCCACTACTTATTCCATCATCCATCGTGGTAACACCCAAAACTTGAAAACTTCAGCACACAAAACTCAACAAAAACTTTGTGAGATCCATTAATATAATAAACATATCAAATACTTTAGGTACTGTTATAATTAATTCATATTTTACTATTGCATAAGGTAGTATAATGTAACTTCTCCATGACTTATGCCCCCCGATACAATCCATGGCATCATCAAAACAAGCAAACTATACAAGGAAAAATAGAATCTGGTAAAATAGAACCTGAGAAATTTGTATAAAAATATTGTGTAAAAAATTCAGATCAAAAAGACGTGTGGTAAAATCATAGAAATTATGCACTGGACGCTAAAGTTTATGTTTTCCAACCGCATCAATTCTACTATCATTCAAATCATCTCAAAGGTTTACTTAGAACAAACACTAATTTAAACACAAAAACACAATAATTACATAGGCAACAATCTTGTTACCACACATAAACATAAATTAAAAACAAAAATATTAAGATAACTATTAGGTTGCCTCCCAACTAGCGCTATTATTTTACGCCCCTAGCTAGGCATAATGCATATGGTTCAAGTGTTTTCATCTCTTTCTAGGGAAGTGTTACATCCCTTTCCTTAATGGGAGTTGGAACCGTATGTGTCCCTCTTTTATATCAATTAATGCACCTATAGTTTGTAGAAAAGGTCTCCAAAGTATTATTGGACAAGATGGGTTGCAATCAATATCAAGAACTATAAAATATATAGGCACATAATTTCTATTAGCAATTATGATAACATCATTTATTCTTCACATAGCTTTCTTGAGAGTAGAGTCTGCAAGATGTAAATTAAGGGAACACTCTTGAATATTAGTGAGACCAAGTACATCACATAAAGATTTGGATATAGTTGAAACACTAGCACCTAGGTCATGCAAGGCATTGCATTAATATTCTTTGATTTTGATTTTAATATTAGGTTCCCACTCATCATCCAACTTTCTAGGAATAGAGACTTCTAACTCAAGCTTTTCATAATAGGCTTTTACCATAGCTTCTACTATATGTTGGTCAAAGCTTTACTTTGCTCATAAGCATTAGGTGAGATAATTATGGATTGCAAAAAGTAAATACATTCTACTAAAGAACAATTATCATAATTAAAATCCTTGTGATCCAAGATAGTGGGCACATCACTAGTTAAAGTTTTGACTTCTCCAAACCCACATTTTTTAGTTTTATCACTATAGTCATCACCCTCCAAGCAATTGTTACACTCTCTAGATAAAGTTGACTCATATCCAGTCTTGTTATAATTCATATTTAGATTAGTAAACAGATATTCCATAGGAGAAGTACCAAACACTTTAAGATCTTCATCATGATTCGTGTAAAAACCGGGTGGAAGAGCTTTTCTAGGAATTCCTGCTTAGCTTGCAACTTAGCAGTCCTCTCCTTACTTTCATGAATGGATGTTTGGATGGATTTAGTAGTATCATTGAAGTCATGCTTTGGTGGCCAACTTTTACTTTTAAGAGTTTCTACATCAAGAGCACTCATATCCATGTTCCTAGCCAAATCATCAATCTTATGCAACTTTTCATCTACCATAGTATTGAAAACTTTTCAAGAACTAATGAAATATTTAATGGTGTTCTCAAGATCAGAGGATAAGTTATTACTATTGATAGAAGGATTTCCATAAGAAATACCATAAGAGTTGCCATAACCATTAAAGGAGTTACGGGGATATGGCCTACCATTAAAATGTACCCCTATAGGCATTGTTATTAAAATTATTTCGCGAGATAAAATTCACATGAATGGAATTATAATTTTTATCAACCAAAGTAGACAAGGGCATGACATTAGGATCAACATGAGCATTTTTATTAGCAACCAAATCAATAAGAGCAACAACTTTTTCACTCAAAGTAGTGATTTCCTCAACATAATTTACCTTCTTACCAGTTGGAGCTCTTTCGGTATGCCATTGAGAGTAGTTTGTCATGATGTTATCCAGGATTTTAGTGGCATATCCTAGTGTCACGTCCATGAAGGAACCACCTGCACCAGAATCTAGAAGATTTCTAGACACAAAGTTTAGTCGAGCATAGAAATTTTGGATAACCATCCACAAGTTTAAACCATGAGTAGGACAATTTCTAATCATTGTTTTCATCCTCTCCCAAACTTGTGCAACTTGTTCTTTTAAATTTTTCTTAAAATTCATAATTTTATTTCTAAGGTAGATGATCTTAGCGGGAGGAAAATACTTGGTAATAAATGCATCTTTACATTTATCCCATGTTCCAATACTATTACGTGGTAAAGATGAGAACCAAGATTTAGCTTTATCTCATAATGAGAAAGAGGAAATAACTTTAATTTCACAATATCAGTATCCATGTCCTTTTTTGTTTGCATATCACAAAGTTCAACAAAGGTATTGAGTTGAGTACTGGAATCCTCATTAGGACTTCCCGAGAATTGATCTTTCATCACAAGATTCAGCAATCCAGCATTTATATCATAAGACTCCACACTTGTGGTGGGTGGTATAGGTGTACTAATAAATTTGTTATTATTAGTATCTAAGAAGTCACACAACTTAGTAGTATCTGGAGACATGGTGACCGAGCAAGCAAAGTAACAAGCTGGACAAGTAAAGTAACAAGAAAAGAAGTAAACTAGTAACAAGTAAAGATAAATATTTTTGTAATTTTGATTTTTATGGAGCAAGATAAATAAAAAACAAATGAAAATAAGAACAAGTGAATGATCTTTGTGTGTAGTTACTTGATAGTAGGTTGATGATACTCCTTCGCAACGGTGCTAGAAATCCTTCTTGTTGCTTGTGATCTGCGTTGGGTTTTCCGTGAAGGGGAATGGGTGAGGCAACACAATATACGTGAGTATTTCCCTCAGTAGAGAACCAAGGTTTATAGAACCAACAAGAGTAACAACCAACCTCTGTCTTCAGTGACTCCACACAAAAGAAACAAATACTTGCACCCAACGCGAGCAAGAGGGTTGTCAATCCCCTTGGAATCATTATTTGCAAGCAAGTAAAGTATGTAGATATAATTTGCAAAGTGAAAAGTAAATAAAACGTAAATTATGGCAGCAAGGTATTGTAGTGTTTGTAAACTTATAAGTGAATAGACCCGTGATACGCTCATTTTGCATCATGAATTACTATTGGCATTTGTGTTGATCCTGTCCATTATCCATTATTACCATACAATTATTATGCATTTTCTCTCTGGATATGCAAGATACATCACTGAGATAGAAATATTTGGAAACTGGAATTCTAGATAGGGAAACCGAGAAAAAGCCAGAAAATCAACTTGCTCCAAATGACCTGAAACTTTACGGAGAATCTTTCTCGAATATTTGAGAATTTATGGGTCAAAAATATACCGGAGAGGGGCCACTACCTAGGCACAAGCCAACATGGCGCGCCCCCCTCGCCACGCCCTGATGGCTTGTGGGGCCCAAGCTGGCCCTCTAGCGATCATCTTATCCTATATGATGTTTTCCCTAGGAAAATCATAAGTTATCTTTTGTGATGGATCACCGTCGTCTCAAGGTGGAAACCTGGGAAGAGGCCCTTTTGCTCTTCTGCAGAGATATTCTGCCGAGGGAATTCCCCTTCGAGAGGGGCAAATCAAAGCCATCGTCATCACCGATACTTCCTCCTTCATGGGGGGACCGATCTTCATCAACGTATTCACTACCACCATCTCATATCCAACCCTAATTCATCACATGTAACCAATCTTTGTCTCCAAACCTCAGATTGGTACCTGTGGGTTACTAGTTGTGTTGATTACATCTTGTAGTTGATGCTTGTTGGATTACTTGGTGGAAGATATTATGTTCAGATCCTTAATTATTATTATTACACCTCTAATCTTGAACATGTTGATTATGTGTGAGTAGTAGTTATTGATCCTGAGGACATGGGAGAAGTCTTGCTATAAGTAATCATGTGAAGTTGGTATTCGGTCGATATTTTGATGATATGAATGTTGTTACTAAGTAGTATAGGGTAATCATAAGTAGTATTTTAATTCAAGTAAGAACATCACCTTAGCACCAGTGCACCCACATATAAAATCATAAAAGTAGCGAAAAAGAATCAACCAAATATGGTAAACATGACTAGACACAAATTCCCATGTGTCCTCGGGAGCGCTTGCTTTATATAAGAGAACTTGAAGGCTTGTCCTTTGCTATAAAAAGGATTGGGCTACCTTGTTGCACCTTTGCTACTATTGCTACTTGTCACTTGTTACGAATTATCTTGCTACAAAACTATCTATCACTGTTTCTTATAGCACTTGTAGAGTATCCCTTGCTAAAAACTACTATCATTTCATCCTGCTCCTCGTTGGGTTCGACACTCTTACTTATTGAAAGGACTATGATTGATCCCCTATACTTATGGGTCATCAAGACTCTTTTGTCACATTGTTGCCAGGGAGTGAAGTGCCTTTGGTAAGTGGAAATTGGTAAGGGGACATTTCGGTACATGCTGTAATTTACTGTTGTTTATTACTATGAACGGTCACCCTTTGAGTGGCTTGTTCGGGGCATCTTCGCATCAAATGGAAGTTGAGGAAATTGTTCCTTAACCTGTTGAACCTACGGAAAATATTTATTACGAGATTGCTTCGGGTATGGTAGAGAAACGGCTGGCTAATCCTTATAACGGTTCAACTCATCCTGATTACCATTTGATATATGTCGATGGGATTTGTGGATTGTTTAAGCTTTCAGGTCTACCCGGAGACAAAGTTAAGAAGAAAGTTTTCAGTTTATCTTTGGATGTATAATCACTAATGTGGTACATGCTATTGGATGATATTAGATCGTGGGATTGGAATCGCTTGAAGGTGGAATTTCATCATAAATTTTATCCTATGCATCTAATTCATCGTGATCTGAATTTTATTTACAATTGTTGGCCTCATGAAGGAGAAAGCATCGCTCAAGCTTGGCGGAGGCTTAAATCTATGACGCACACTTGCCCCAACCATGAGCATGATACGTATCCAACATATCTATAACTTTTTATTGTTCCATGCTGATATAATATTATTCCATAATACTTTTGGGGTATTTATTTACCTTTTATATTACTTTTGAGCACTAACCTATCGACCCAGTGCCGAGTGCAAGTTTTTGTTTTCTGCATGCTTTTCACTTTTTAGGTTTTCCATACAAACAAAGTCCAATTCCCTAAAACTTTTTGGTGATTTTATCGGACGAAAATAAGACCAACGTGCATCGGAAGAAGGCTGGAGCCCTCACAAGGGGGGCCACAAGCCAACAAGGCGCAACCTGGGGGGTACCCTGATGGCTTGTGCCTCTCTGGGGGGTAGCCCTCCCGCCTATGTTCTTTATCTTATAAATTCTCATCTACCCTAAAAACACCAAACAGAGCCCCAAAACACTTTTTACACTTCCACAAGTCTCTATTCCGATGGGAGTCCATCTAAAGCTCCGTTTTGGCACCCTGGCGAAGGGGGGATCGATCACGGAGGGCCTCTTCATCAACCTTGCTGCCCTCACGATGATGTGTGAGTAGTGCACCACAAACCTATGGTTTCGTGGCTAGTACCTAGATGTAAATCTCTCTCTCTCTCTTTGATCTTCAATACAATGATCATCGCATCTTCGCTTCGATCCATATGATGTAATTCCTTTTGTGCGGTGCGTTTGTTGGGATCCGATGAATTGTGGGTTCATGTTTAGATTATTCTTGATAAATATTTGAGTCTCCTATAAATACTTATATGATTCTTATGTGCATGATTATGATAGTTTCATAATTCTCTCCGATCTATTGAAATACTTTGGCCAACTAGATCGATATTTCTTCGGTGATAGAGATGCATTGTGGTAGGTTCAACCTAGAGAATTTCTATATCCTAGTGACAGAAGGGGACAAGATGTGTCTTTATGTTGGTGATACTAAGGATAAAATGACGGGGTTTATTCATAATGCTAGAGTTTATTTTGTCTAAATCGTGTCATTGTTCTCCATGCATTACTCTGTTTTACTTAATACTCCACATGCATACTCATTAGTGGTCGATGAGTGGAGTAATAGTAATAGGTGCACGCGGGATTCGACCTATTTGTTTATGGACGTGATTCATATATACACATGATCATTGTCGTGAATATCGCATAACTATCCGCTTTTCTGTTAATTGGCCAAGAGTAAAAAAATTACCCATCGTATGCTATATTTCATGAGAGATGCCATTAGGGAAAGCTATGGCCCTCGGGTCTATTCACAACATATTGATAAATCCTACATTACCTTGCTACCATTTACCTTTTTTATTTTATCTTGCTATCTACAATTATCTACACACCTCACTTGCTTGCAAATAACAAGACAAGAGGATTGACAACCCTCTTGCCCGCGTTGGGTGCAAGTTGTTTCTTTTTTGTCTACAACTACTGAAGACGGTTGTGGTTGATATTCCTATTGGTTTGATCAATGTCGGTGCCCCGATCCTAAGTCATAAGAACCCAGCCTGTAACACATCACATCACTTTGCGGCCTCACGCACGGTGAACTCCATGGCTGCCACCTTACCTTGGCCGGGACCGTTTGCGTCTTTTGGCTCATGTATATGAATGTGTCGCTAGGATTCAAACAACAAAGAACCCGGGTCGACATGACTAGTTATATACCCAAGTGGTACATCCCTACACGGACATGCATAGATAACCCAGCAGAGCAGGTGTCGGTCATCAGTGTATGTAGACGAGTCGTAGCAAGCTACAAGAACTCCATTACATTGCGTGACATTTCCCCGAAGGGACACACACAACAGCAAAGAAGGATACATGCCGGTCAATCAATGTGTCCGAAGCAGTAGCAAGCTACCAAAGCTCGGTGGAACCACAAAGAGGCATTTCCCCGTAAAGAGTACTACTAAGGGCACACAACTAGGTGTCGAATCCCACACATATAATGCATTTCATAACATACACACAATATGCACGATATGTGTAGATACAACATGGCATCACAACATAACTCTATGACTCAAGCTTTTATTAAAGACTCATAAGAGTCGACATAGTATGATATTACAAATAGGGGTCTCGTGACCCGACACTCAAGTCATACAAACATCAAGCGGAAGCATAACATGTCTGGGTACAGACATCTACCAAAAGTGGTTGAAGGAGCCTGAAAAGCTACAACGACCCTACCAAAGGAACCAGACCTCTGTCTGGGATTCCCAAGCTATTCCGGTCAACATTGAACACATCGTGTAGAAACCTTTAATGAGACTAAATTTTTCTCTGCAAAAACATAAATAAAGCAACCGTGACTACAAAGGTACTCAGCAAGACTTACATCAGAACTATCTACATATGCATCAGTATCAATGAAAGGATTGTGGGGTTTGATTGCAGCAAGCCAGCTTGGACTCTTGGCTAACCTGTACTACGACTACAAGTTCTTTTTTTGAGGTGGGATAGTGCACACGAGTCCACATATTCACCAATCAATACACCACCATGGATCCACTCTCGTCTCCCTACGAGAAGGCCATCCATAGCACTCACACTTATCTTGCATATTTTAGAGTATCCATTTAAATTGTCTATGTACCACGTAATGTTTCCAAGTAGTCCATATCCGAGGAAGCGGCTATTCGAACAGATTAATTCACCCTGCAGTATACTTCTTCACACATGCTCTCACCACTTAGCACCATATGCACGTCATGCATCTCGGCAACCTTCAAGCGGAAGCACTAGCGTGGGTGTCGGCCACGACCGTTAACCACACAAGACCCTAGTCCAGGTTTATCGCCTATTTGAGACTGAACCCGCAAGGAAGTCCGGCTCAGGTTTCCTCTACGACCCCAAACGATGTACTAAGAGTTCCCAAGCCCACCATTCGAGTGCCACTTGGTACACCGTGCCACTGTGTATCTACCACAGAGAAGCCTAGCCCGTCGGGCAGAGCTAAACACGGCTGTCAACACTTTTCCTACAAACACCAGAAACTAGTTGCAACTCCTGGACAGAGATCTAGGCGATTAATAAGCCAAGAGGGTCAATTAAGTATCCCAATGTGTGGCAGTATCTTGTCTTGGATAACATACACATAACTCAGTTCTTAAGGACGGTCCCAATGAGACTACCCACCATGTACTCCTACATGGCCTCTCATCGCTACCTTTACCAAATCGGATTCACACCTTTACTCTCACACTTTAGGACATGAACACAACCATTCCGATTCATCATCCATATGGATTAGACCCGACACGACTCTCAGCATAGCAGGCATTATAAGCAAGCATGGATGAGTAAGCACGACAAGGCTCAAGCAGTTGCTACTCATGCTAAGTGGTTTCAACTATTTACTGTAACAAAATCAGGTCATGCAGAGGAATGGGTTCAACTACCGAGAACATGTAACAGTTGAATCATGTTTGTCCTAATGCAATAAAAGAGAGTAGGAGCGAGAGAGTGGGTTTATATCAGTATTCTCAAGGGGGTTTGCTTGCCTGACATGTCTGAAGATAGCAATGAGTCTTCATCAATGTCAACGATCACATCGTCGGAACCATTGTCTACCGAGAGGGAACAACACCGGCAAACAAGAAAGAACAATAATTACTTCACAGAAATGCAACACTATGATGCATGATCATGATATGAAAATGAGAAGTGGAAGGGCTAATATAGCCACCATTTCTTAAGTTGAAGCTGGTTTGAATTAGAATTCAAATATCACTTCAAGCAAGGTATTTTTCAGGTACCCTTTTAATTGATTCGACTTGATGCTCAGGCATAACTTGTTTACTCATGCATGAAGATGGCATACTGATGTACTGAGTTTCCTAGCTCAATGTTTGCTCCTATTCATTCAGGTGGAATTCAAATATACACCAAATTCCAACTCCAAACTACTCCCTCCGTCCGGAAATACTTATCCTAGAAATGGATGTATCTAGACTTATTTTAGTTAAAGATACATTCATTGTATAAATTTTTAGGACAAGTATTTCCGGATGGAGGGAGTATTTATTAAATTTGCCCTAATCATCATTTTGCCTACTTGGTGATGTTAACTTTCTCAAACATGCATGAAAATGCCATAATCAGATTCCTTGAATTTTTCTGATCATTTTTCATATGTAAATTATTTTCATCTGATTTATATTTTATTTTCTATGCATTTTTGAAGTTTTGCTATTATTTTGGAATTATTTAAAATCAGAAATATATTTATTGCATCACCTCTGCGTCAGCAGTGCATCAGCAGGTCAACTCGCCGGCCAGATCAACCGTGACAGCCAGGGCCCACCAGTCAGTGACACTAGGCTAATCCCCGGTCAAACCAGAGGTTAACTAGGCTTTGACCCCATGTGGGACCCTCTGTCAGTGACTAGGGGGGTTATTAGCGGTTAATGGCTGGCCACGTCGGCCCCCACCGGAGGTGGTCGCCGACGACCATAGCCGCGGCGGAGGGCTTGCCGGAGTTGGCCTATCCGAGGCTACACAACACCAAATTGAGCACGGTTTGCGGCTACGCGAAGCTGGCGAAGCGGACGTTCTTCCAGGGGTAAGCAAGGAAGTTAGGGTGGCCGAAGGAGGTGCCGATGACAAGCTCGCGCGGTGGTGGGATTTGGCCGATGTGGGGAGCGGGGCTTGCTACCTCTTGAGCTTGCGTTGGTTTTTCCCTTGAAGAGGAAAGGGTGATGCAGCACAGTAGCAGTAAGTATTTCCCTCAGTTTGAGAACCAAGGTATCAATCGAGTAGGAGTATCAAGATGAGGCACCAATGTACCTGCGCAAAAACAAAGAAACTTGCACCCAACGCTATAAAGGGGTTGTCAATCCCTTCATGATTATTTGCAAGGTGAGATTTGAAGGTGAAAAGTGCAACAAAGTAATTGTGTAGATCTGAAAATATGATATGAAGTAGACCCGGGGGTCATAGTGTTCACTAGAGGCTTCTCTCATGATAGCAAGTATTACGGTGGGTGAACGAATTACTGTCGAGCAATTGATAGAATCACGCAAAGTAATGATAATATCTAAGGCAATGATCATACATATAGGCATCACGTCCGAGACAAGTAGACCGATACTTTCTGCATCTACTACTATTACTCCACACATCGACCGCTATCCAGCATGCATCTAGTGTATTGAGTTCCTAACAAACAGAATAACGCCTTAAGCAAGATGACATTATGTAGAGGGATAGATTAATGTAATATGATATAAACCCCATCTTTTTACCCTTGATGGCAACAACACGATGCGTGCCTCGCTACCCCTTCTGTCACTAGGTGAGGACACCGCACGGTATGAACCCAAAACCAAGCACCCCATTGCAAGAATTATAGATCAAGTTGGCCAAACGAAACCCACAACTCGAAGATAATTACAAGGATACGAAATAATGCATATACGAGATCAGAGGAGACTCAAATAATATTCGTAGATAATCTGACCGTAAATCCACAATTCATCGGATCTCGACAAACACACCGCAAAAGAAGATAACATCCGATAGATCTCCATGAAGATCATGGAGAACTTTGTATTGAAGATCCAAGAGAGAGAAGAAGCCATCTAGCTACTAGCTATGGACCCGAAGGTCTGTGGTGAACTACTCACGCATCATCGGAGAGGCAATGGTGTTGATGAAGAAGCCCTCCGTGTCCGAATCCCCCTCTGGCGGGGTACCAGAACGGTCCCCAAATGGGATCTTGCGGAGACAGAAGCTTGCGGCGGCGGAAAAGTATTTTCATGGTTCTCTCTAGTGGTTTTGGATTTTTAGAGAATTTATAGGCGGAAGAGGTAGGGAAAAGGAGCCACGGGGGGCCCACAAGCCTGCTAGGCGCCCCCAAGGCCATGGCTAGGGGGCTTGTGACCTCCCCCGAGGTCCTTTGCCTTGGTTCTCAAGTTCCCTGCGCATCTTCTGTTATGCAAAAAATTGTCCCGCGGGTTTTATTCCATTTGGACTCCGTTAAATATTCTTCTATGAAAAAGGTCAAAAACACGGAAAAAACAAAAACTGGCACTTGGCACTGAGTTAATAGGTTAGTCCCAAAAAGATATAAAATAGCATATTCATGCATACAAAACATCCAAAGTTGACAAGATAATAGCATGGAACCATCAAAAATTATAGATACGTTGGAGACGTATCACGGCTACGGGGCACGGGAGAGCGTGGAAAGGGAGGGGAAAAGCACAGGAGCTCACGTCGGTTCCGTTTTTAGCATCGGGGAGGTCGGGGTCGTCTTGTAGCCGACGAATCGATGACGCATCCGACGGCCGGAGATGGGGAAGACGGCAGCGATGGCGGCGCTCCGAGTCCTTCGGGCTCGATTCCTTTTGCACGGAGGAGCAGGGTGACGAGGCCATCCTTCTGAGCTTCTCGGAGAGGCGAGGGGAGGCCGGAGGCTACGGCTGCGACGTACGGCAATGACGGCCTCGCTGGGATCCGGGGGGAGAGAGAAGCAAAGAGATGGGGGGAAGAGACCAGAGAGGGGGATGAGCTCAAGGGGTCTAGGGGCGTCTCCGGGCGAGGACATCAGCTCGGGGACCCGGCAGGAGGTGGCCGAGGCGCACGCATGCTCGACAGCGAGGTGCCTGCGTGCTTTGGCGAGAGGAGGAAGACAGCTCTGTCCCTAGTGGGCTGGGCCAGGCGACAGGTAAGCTAGGTAATCTCCTTCTTCTTCTTTTCTTTTTCTACTTTTATTTGTTTTCTGACATTTGTGTTTGAATTGAAAATAAAATCAAACATTTTATAATATCCTAATGACATATTTATGTGACATAACATAATTGTCCAATGCCACATAAATATTTTCATAGTATATGAAACTAAATATTATATTTAGAAAATATAATTCTAATTAAAATAATTGTTTGATTGATTCAACAAGCCAAGATAAAATGTTTCTTTGTTTTCAAAAATACTTGTTTGAATTTTTACTCACCTTAATATTTTATTAGAAAATCAGGGACATTTTCCTGGAATTGTTTGAAGTAACTTTTATCTTGGTCATTAGACAAAATTCTTTATAAAACTTGATCATATCTCAATTCAAATCCTTTTGAATATAGAATGCATGCATGAGTATGCAATGGCAAGCAATGCTAAGCTAGGGCTGTGACAACTCACCCCCACTAAACAAGAATCTCGTCCCGAGATTCAACCGTAGTCGGGAAGAGGAAGAGTGGACACTAGATATCAGAATCTTCACGATCCAATTGCCCTTCTCGGAGATGTCGATTCATTGCACCATGTTGATCTTGACATCTTTGTCTTTGAGGTATTCATCTAACATGACGACAAGAACAGGAAGACTCTACAAGATCCGATCTCCTCAAAGATCGAGCAACTCAAGATCAACTCATAGAATGAGACGTAGGAACGTCCCTTGAGCCAAGACACGAAACACCTAGCAGGGATGAGGAAATGAGACATATGATCGAGGTTCAATTGGTAGGCAACAATTCCACACTTAGAATAGATGGAGACGAGGTTTCAAAGTAGCGAGGAGTTAAGTTGCCCTTCATACCATAACGGGGCACCTTAGGAAGGTGACTCGTAGAGTTATTCCCTTAAGTGGCAAAAAGAATTATTTTTGATACAAAGATCATTAAAACTCTTCACACCAGGGTAAGGCAATTCACAATTGATCGTTTGAAGGAATTTGAAAGAATGGCATACTCAGTTTGGAAAGAAACTAGAGTTATAGAATAACTCGGCAAACGGAAGGCACATTCCAATTGATACCGAGGATATAACCTAGTGTCTGAGCGTGCTCTCAAGAACTTGAGCATTTCCATATTCATCAAGGTTTACTAACATTCGTGCCAAGGATCCTGGTGACACAACATACTACCATGATGAATAAAAATGGAGAATGCAGATGCAAAGGAAGACAACACTTTCTCAGATTTCACCTTAGCTATGCCAAGGGAACGAAATCTGGTTAATCGACCGAGAGACATTTAGCACTCCGCTTCTAATGTTCTTCTTGATGTAATAAGATAACTCAACTTCTTGATATCTAGAACATCAAGTAAAGGTCGGACTTCGGGACTCAAAGGGGGTTCATGAGGAACAACTTCCAAAATAAGTCATACAAAAACCTCACAAGAAGATGGCTAAGGTTGTTGATGCAAGATATTATAATATTAAGTCTTCCGGTTAGGTGTGTTAGCCACGACATCACTTTACCGGGTTACACGGAGACCAATATTATAATCCTTGGGAAGCGTTACAACCATCATATCTGCTTGAGATTCAGATCTAGTTGGTGACATGATATTTCAGATTCAGCATGTCCGAAAAGAAAGTTTGCAACACAAATCAACGAGATAACATTGCGAGATTCTCGGAAATGAACTACGGAAGACAACTCCAAAACATGAGCTGGATTTGCAAGACCCACATGAGCACACTGTCCAAGACAAGGATGAGCACATGAAAAATCTTACAACAAAACACTACCGAGTTCTGGTTTGGGAACCATCATTGCGGGTAACGAAGCCATGTGCAAGTCCGTCTGGGCCCTTTGGGAATAACACTTAACTTCTTTTCCTTGAACAAATCAATCAGTGGCTTGGTGTGCTAGGAAATACATATGGAGAGAGAGGTTGCAAAGCTATCAAACCACAGCATACTTCGCACATGCATGACTGATTTGGGATGATTCCGAAGAAAACAATTTAACTATTCTCAAATTCACGATGGCAACTTGCATAAATTCCACGTGAATGGAGAAGAAGTCACTTCTTACACCTAACATATACTTCATGAATATACATGAAAACAATGTATACAAAGTTTCCAGCACTAGCTTAATGTCCAACATAAATCATGGAACAAATGAAAATGTTGTCGATAGGCTCAACAACAATTCATCGAGATACCCATATAAACGGATTTCCACAACTATGTGAGCAAGATAATAGCATTGGTCAAATCAAAGAATATAATGGTGTATACTCAAGGAAATCCACGAGTAAGACACCGTTACGAAAATCTTTGGTTCTCAGTTTGATTTGACAATAGCCCATACTCAAAACAAAATTGGACAAGATAATATATGCAACAATTGATCACACGAATCTACCGATCACAATATCATCTTTCTTCAAGACTCATACAACAGGAAAGATATCCCTTTAAAATGAACTAAGTTCAGGCGAAGCTTTTATCTTCCAACTCTCCGAGTTGTTGTTTAGCTTAACCAACTAGCTCGGGGGTATCCAACATGGATTCTTGGAGAAGGGTGGCTTATAGGGAAACCAACTTGATCACGAGCTCTATCATAACAGTCAGGAAACAACCTGGTAGTACTTCAGAGAAGATATTCGAAAAATCACGAACCATCGATATCTTATTATGCTCGAGAACAATCTCGCTTTTCAGGGCAAGATGATGTGATCAAAAAGCGAAGGATTGACACAATCCTAGATCATTGATTGAAAAGTGCACCATGAAAAATGGACTAGGTAGCACGGTCAATCTTAGGATGACGATTCAATCACCATCACCATAAGATTGAAATTATTGTCCATTAGCTACCAAGCAATAACATTGCTAGGAGTATTGATTTCACACATCATGGTTCACTTGTTGATATTCCGGTTACAACCAACACGGAACACGAGGGATGAATAATGATGTCAATAGGTATCACTACATCAAGAGCTCATAAGAGATGGTGCAATTTTCACGACATTCTTGACAAAAGAGGGTAATACTCTAAGATAGAACAGAGCAAAAGCTGGATTGGCATTTTGATCTTTGGAATACAACTACTTTGACCCAATCCAAGAAATGGATGAGGTACTCGAGTTTGCTTCTCCCAGTCATTCGTAAATAGAACAACTTCACAGACCACATGAATAAAAGACATCGATGACACGAATGCACAACTACTCTTGACTATCCTCTCATAAATGAAGGTCAGAAACAATTGAAGAGGCCCAACTCAAGAGCACGTGATTTCCTGAGTTGTGGATGCATAGATTAGCATGTCGAACGAGTTCAACATAATTCTTCCAGATAACCCATGCAAAAGGGCGGAGTTGGCAGAATCACAATATAGAGTAGAGAACTCATCACGAGCACTCTTGTTATGATCTTTAGTTCACGAAGAACTTCTGCGAGAGATGACCCATGGTATTGGAAGAATGATATACCATGAACCTTGGAAACTACAACAAGGTTACTAATCATTCCAAAGGAACTAACAACACTATCAACAGAAGTGAGCAGAATGATCCTTGGATTCAAGGACCCAGAAATAGAATACCTACAAACTAAATAACATCATGAGATGTTTTCAAAAATGATGGCCATAATTATCACACTGGAAACATAGATCACATCTAGACTATTGGGTGGTTTTCGAGGTAACATGTTTTCCTAATACTTCAACAAAACATCGAGGTAATAGAGTACCTCAACACAATGATTAGTGTGCTTTGTCTGGCCAAACGGAATTAACTCGGGATGAGAGGATTTGCAATTGCATTAGATTATTTAGAAACCTTGGAAAACTCGGACAGCATAACGGTTGTACGGACATGAAATATGAGGCCACCTGCAAGAAACTGACAACATAACAATTGAATTCTTATGGAGACATTGATCCTTGAGGACAACAACTTTCCTATAGACCTCCAACATAGTAACTCGTCATCCTAATGAATAGATGAGAAAGCCTAATTCTTAAACCCCGTAGAATAAAGAAGAGGGTGACTCAGAATAAGACTGACACAAGGAAAGGAGTAAAAAGAGCCTTACGTTCCCTTCCACAAGCAATTCCCTTATATAACTAAAGAGTTGCTAGACTCAACATCGACCAGTTTGGCTCGGTTATCCTACAGGCAGTCAAGCTCGGATACCAAAGCTGTCGGGGCCCCGATCCTAAGTCATAAGAACCCAACCTGTAACACATCACATCACTTTGCGGCCTCACGCACGGTAAACTCCTTGGATGCCACCTTACCTTGGCCAGGACCGTTTGCGTCCTTTGGCTCACGTATATGAATGTGTCGCTAGCATTCAAGCGACAAAGAACTCGGGTCGACAAGACTAGGTATATACCCAAGTGGTACATCCGTACAGGGACAGGCATACATAACCCAGCAAAGCAGGTGTCGGTCATCAGCGTATGTAGAAGAGACATAGCAAGCTACAAGAACTCCATTACACTGCATGACATTTCCCCGAAGGGACAAACACAGCAGCAAAGAAGGATAAATGTCGGTCAATCAATGTGTCCGGAGCAGTAGCAAGCTACCAAAGCTCGGTGGAACCACAAAGAGGCATTTCCCCGTAAAGTGTACTACTAAGGGCACACAACTAGGTGTCGAATCCCGCACATATAATGCAATTCATAACATACACACAATATGCACGATCTGTGTAGATACAACATGGCATCACAACATAACTCTATGACTCAAGCTTTTATTAAAGACTCATAAGAGTCGACATAGTATGATATTACAAACAGGAGTCTCGTGACCCGACACTCAAGTCATACAAACATCAAGCGGAAGCATAACATGTCTGGGTACAGACGTCTACAGAAAGTGGCTCAAGGAGCCTGAAAAGCTACAACGAACCTACCAAAGGAACCAGACCTCTGTCTGGGACTCCCAAGCTATTCCGGTCAACATCGAACACATCGCGTAGAAACCTTTAATGAGACTAAATTCTTCTCTACAAAAACATAAAAAAAGCAACCGTGACTACAAAGGTACTCAGCAAGACTTACATCAGAACTATCTACATATGCATCAGTATCAATGAAAGGATTGTGGGGTTTGATTGCAGCAAGCCAGCTTTGACTCTTGGCTAACCTGTACTACGACTACAAGTTCTTTCTTTGAGGTGGGATAGCGCACACGAGTCCATATATTCACCAATCAATACACCACCATGGATCCACTCTCGTCTCCCTACGAGAAGGCCATCCATAGCACTCACACTTATCTTGCATATTTTAGAGTATCCATTTAAATTGTCTATCTACCATGTAATGTTTCCAAGTAGTCCATATCTGAGGACGCGGCTATTCGAACAGATTAATTCACCCTGCAGGGGTATACTTCTTCAAACATGCTCTCACCACTTAGCACCATATGCACGTCATGCATCTCGGCAACCTTCAAGTGGAAGCACTGGCGTGGGTGTCGGCCACGACCGTTAACCACACATGACCCTAGTCCAGGTTTATCGCCTATTTGAGACTAAACCCGCAAGGAAGTCCGGTCGAGGTTTCCTCTATGGCCTGAAACGATGTGCGCAGGGTTCCCAAGCCCACCATCCGGGTGCCACTTGGTACACCATGCCACTATGTATCTATCGCAGAGAAGCCTGCCCCATCAGGCAGAGCTAAACACGACCGCCAACACTTTTCCTACAAACACCAGAAACTAGTTGCAACTCCTGGACAGAGATCTAGGTGACTAATAAGCCAAGAGGGTCAATTAAGTATCCCAATGTGTGGTAGTATCTTGTCTTGGATAACATACACAGAACTCAGTTCTTAAGGATGGTCCCAATGAGACAACCCACCATGTACTCCTACATGGCCTCTCATCGCTACCTTTACCAAATCGGATTCACACCTTTACTCTCGCACTTTAGGACACGAACACAACCATTCCGATTCATCATCCAGATGAAGCAGACCCGACGCGACTCTAAGCATAGCAGGCATTGTAAGCAAGCATGGATGAGTAAGCACGACAAGGCTCAAGCAGTTGCTACTCATGCTAAGTGGTTTCAACTATTTACTGTGAAAAAATCAGGTCAAGCAGAGGAATGGGTTCAACTACCGATAACATGTAACAGTTGAATCATGTTTGTCCTAATGCAATAAAAGAGAGCAGGAGCGAGAGAGTGGGTTTATATCAGTATGCTCAAGGGGGTTTGCTTGCCTGACACGTATGAAGATAGCAATGAGTCTTCATCAATGTCAATGATCACATCATCGAAACCATTGTCTACCGAGAGGGAACAACACCGGCAAACAAGAAAGAACAATAATTACTTCACAGAAATGCAACACTATGATGCATGATCATGATATGAAAATGAGAAGTGGCAGGGCTAATATAGCCACCATTTCTTAAGTTGAAGCTGGTTTGAATTAGAATTCGAATATCACTTCAAGCAAGGTATTTTTCAGGTACCCTTTTAATTGATTCGACCTAATGCTCAGGCATAACTTGTTTTATCATGCATGAAGATGGCATATTGATGTACTGAGTTTCCTAGCTCAATGTTTGGTCTTATTCATTGAAGTGGAATTCAAATATATACCAAATTCCAACTCCAAACTATTTATTAAATTTACCATAATCATCATTTGGCCTACTTGGTGATGTTAACTTTCTCAAACATGTATGAAAATGCCATAATCAGATTCCTTGAATTTTTCTCATCATTTTTCATATATAAATTCTTTTCATATGATTTATATTTTATTTTCTATGATTTTTTGAAGTTTTGCTATTATTCTAGAATTATTTAAAATCAGAAATATATTTATTGCATCAGCTGTGCGTCAGCAGGTCAACTAGCCGGCCAGGTCAACCGTGACAGCCAGGGCCCACCAGTCAGTGACACAGGGCTAATCCCCGGTCAAACCAGAGGTTAACTAGGCTTTGACCCCATGTGGGGCCCTCTGTCAGTGACTAGGGGGGTTATTAGTGGTTAATGGCTGGCCACGTCGGCCCCCACTGGAGGTGGTCGCCGGCGACCATAGCCCCAGCGGAGGGCTCAACGGAGTTGGCCTATCCGAGGCTACATGGCACCAAATCGAGCGCGGTTTGCGGCTACACGAAGCAGGCGAAGCGACCGTTCTTCCAGGGGTAAGCAGGGAAGCTAGGGTGGCCGGAGGAGGTGCCGGCGACGAGCTCGTGCGGCCATGGGATTCTGCCGATGTGGGGAGTGGGGCTACGGGGCACGATAGAGCGTGGAAAGGGAGGGGAAAAGCAGAGGAGCTCACGCCGGTTCCATTTTTAGCATCGGGGAAGTCGAGGTCGTCATGTAGCCGACGAATCGACGACGGCATCCGACGGCCGGAGATGGGGAAGACGGCGGTGATGGAAGCGCTCCGAGGCCTTCGGGCTCGATTCCTTTTGCAGGGAGGAGCAGGGCGACGAGGCCATCCTTCTGAGCTTCTTAGAGAGGCGAGGGGAGGCCGGAGGCTACGGCTGCGACGGACGGTGACGACGGCCTCGCTAGGATCCAGGGGGAGAGAGAAGCAGAGAGATGAGGGGAAGAGGCCAGAGAGGGGAATGAGCTCGAGGGGGTCTACGGGCGTCTCCGGGTGAGGAGATAAGCTCGGGGGCGTGGCAGGAGGTGGCTGAGGCGCACGCATGCTCGATAGCGAGCTGCCTCCCTGCTCTGGCGAGAGGAGGAAGACGGCTCTGCCCCTGGTGGGCTGGGCCAGGCGAGAGGTAAGCCAGGTAATCTCGTTCTTCTTCTTTTCTTTTTCTCCTTTTATTTTTTTTCTAACATTTGTGTTTGAATTGAAAATAAAATCAAACATTTTATAAAATCCTAATGACATATTTATGTGACATAACATAATTGTCCAATGCCACATAAATATTTTCGGAGTATATGAAACTACATATTATATTTAGAAAATATAATTCTAATTAAAATAATTGTTTGATTCATTCAACAAGCCAACATAAAATGTTTCTTTGTTTTCAAAAATACTTATTTGAATTTTTACTCAGCTCAATATTTTATTAGAAAATCAAGGACATTTTCCTGGAGTTGTTTGAAGTAACTTTTATCTTGGTCATTAGACAAAATTCTTTATAAAACTTGATCATATCTCAATTCAAATCCTTTTGAATGTAGAATGCATGCATGAGTATGCAATGGCAAGCAATGCTAAGCTAGGGTTGTGACAATAAACCTTTGTTTCCTAACTGAGGGAAATACTTTCTCAGATTGTGTTGCGATAACCCGATCCTCTTCACAGAAAACCCATCACAGATCACAAGTATCATAGCTCTCAAAGGAATTGATTATACAGAATTTTTATGCTCGGCTTTCTCATGATGATCAAACCTTAGTCGATGCTTGTGTTGTCGGTTCCTATATGAAGGACACTATTGAATTCAGATGGGATCTTTTGGAAAAGATTAAATGCAACGCTGAAGATTGGGAACTCAATGAAGGTAAAGAGTTAGGTATAAAGCTTAATTTTCATTTTGTTAAATCTTTTATGGAAACTTCTCCTTTTCATGAGTATAGCAACAAATATGGCCTTGACTCTAAGATAGTAGATTCTTTCTATGAATCTTTTGCTACCTATGTTGACCTACCCAAGGGAAAGTGGTTCAAATATCATCCTGATACGTCTCCAACGTATCTATAATTTTTTATGGTTTCATGCTATTATCTTGTCAAACTTTGGATGTTTTGCATGCCTTTTATTTATTTTCTGGGACTAACTTATTAATTCAGTGCCAAGTGCCAGTTCTTGTTTTTCCATGTTTTTAACCCCTTTCACAGGAGATTTTGAGACGGAGTCCAAACGGAAGAAAATCCCCAAAAAGATTTTTTCCTGGAACGGAAGAAGATCGGGGGACTTGGGAGCCAAGCCAAAAGAGCCCCATGGGCCCCACAAGCCCCCACCCCACGGCCAGGGGGGTCGCGCCATGCAAGCTTGTGGGCCCCCTGGAGGTCCCCTGACCTAGATCTTGCACCAATATATTCCCAAATATTCCCAAAAAAATCAGGGGAGCATCGTAATCACTTTTCCGCCGCCGCAAGATCCCATGTGGGGCACGTACTAGTGCCCTGTCGGAGGGGGGATTCAGACACGGAAGGCTTCTCCATCAACACCATGACCTCTCCGATGATGCGTGAGTAGTTCACCATAGACCTACGGGTCCATAGCTAGTAACTAGATGGCTTCTTCTCTCTCTTGGATCTTCAATACAAAGTTCTCCATGATCTTCATGGAGATCTATCCGATGTAATCTTCTTTTGCGGTGTGTTTGTCGAGATCCGATGAATTGATGACTTATGATGAGATTATCTATGAATCTTATTTGAGTTTCTTCTAATCTCTCTTATGCATGATTTCATATCCTTGTAATTCTCTTCGAGTTATGGGTTTTGTCTGGCCAACTAGATCTATGATTCTTGCAATGGGAGAAGTGCTTGGTTTTGGGTTCATACCGTGCGGTGACCTCACCCAGTGACAGAAGGGGTAGCGAGGCACGTATTGTGTTGTTGCCATCAAGGGTAAAAATATGGGGTTTTCATCATTGGTTTGAGATTATCCCTCTACATCATGTCATCTTGCTTAAAGCGTTACTCTGTTCGTCATGAACTCAATACACTAGATGCATGCTGGATAGCGGTCGATGTGTGGAGTAATAGTAGTAGATGCAGAAAGTATCGGTCCACTTGTCTAGGACGTGATGCCTATATGCTAGATCATTGCCTTAGATATCGTCATGACTTTGCGCGGTTCTATCAATTGCTCGACAGTAATTTGTTCACCCACCGTAATACTTGCTATTTTGAGAGAAGCCTCTAGTGAACACTATGGCCCCCAAGGTCTACTCCACAACATATTTTCAGCCTTACACCTTTTTACTTCGTTGCACTTTCCGCCTTCAGATCTCACTTTGCGAACAATCTTGAAGGGATTGACAACCCCTTTGAAGCGTTGGGTGCAAGCTTGTTTGTGTTTGCGCAGGTACTCTGGACTTGACGAGACCCTCCTTCTGGATCGATACCTTGGTTCTCAAACTGAGGGAAATACTTACTGCTCATGTGATGCATCACCCTTTCCTCTTCAAGGGAAAAACCAACGCAAGCCCAATCTCCGTCAACGTGTCAATTTCTGGCGCTGTTGTTTGAGAAGTAGCAAAAGGATTTCTGGCGCCGTTGCCAGGGAGGAAGATCAAGTCAAGAACTCATCCAAGTAGGTGTCGCAAACTTATCTCTTGCATTTACTTTGTTTGCCAGTTGCCTCTCATTTTCCTCTCCCCCACTTCACCTATTTGCCTTTTTTCGTTTGCCGTTTTTGTTCGCCCTTTTCTCTCGCTTGCTTTCTATTCGCTTGTGTGCCATGTGCCTTCAATATGCTTGCATCTTCACTTGATGAAAATCTAGTGATATGGATCCTCATCCACTTGCTAATCTCTTTAAGAGATCCAACTATTTTGATCCAATTGCTAGTGAGTTGAGTGCACTTGACTATCTTTATGGAGTTCTGCTTGAGATACGTGAATCTGAAAATTTTGAGGAAGAAATTTCTGAAGTGATTCATGAGGGCTGCTTGGATGAAAAGCATGATTGCAATGGTTTCACTATAAATTCTATTAGTGACAATCATGCTAAAAATATGCAAAACCCTAAGCTTGGGGATGCTAGTTTTGCTATGTCCACTACTTGTTGCAATGATCATGAGTGGGGCGATGATTTTTCTTATGATCTTGAAAAACTATTTAAGCCTCATGATGAATATGATATTTGCAATATTATTGAAAGTGGGTTTGGAGAAGTCATGACTTTAGTTGATGATAATCCCACTATTTTTGAAGAGTGGCAACTTTGCATGCATGTGGATCATGAAAAGAATATCCTTTGTGATAGCTATATTGTTGAATTTGATTATGATCCCACATGTAATTGCTATGAGAGGAAAATATTTTGGTAGAAACTTTCATGTTACCAAATTACCTCTCGTTATATGGAGATTGCTATTGTCTCTTTCTTCTTCCTTGCATATGGCAACTATTGGTTGTCTTGACAATCTATTTTCCTATAAAATGCCTATGCATAGGAAGTATGTTAAACTTAGATGTGATTTTCATATGCTTTATGATGCTCTCGTTGTGCTTCAATTCTTGTTTTTTGTGTGAGCATCATTGAATTATCAATGCCTAGCTAAGGGCGTTAAACAATAGCGCTTGTTGGGAGGCAACCCAATGAATTTATCTTTTTCTTTCTGTTTTGTTGCGTCCACACTTTCATTATTCTGTTGTGATTGTTTTTTTTGTGTTTCTTTTTGTGCTTGAGCCAAGCAAAACCTTTATGACTAGTCTTGGTAATGGTTGTTTGATTCTGCTGGAAAAAGACAGAAACTTTTTGCTCACGAGATGATTTTTAAGTTTTATTCACAAAGAGCTTTTGAGTTGATTCGTTTTGCTGCTGATTGATATGCTTTTTCCCCAGACCGTCGTAATGTTTCACATGTTTTGAGGTACCAGAAGTATACGAAGTATACATATTGCTACAGACTGGTCTGTTTTTGACAGATTCTTTTTTTCTTGAGTTGGTTGCTTGTTTTGATGAAACTATGGTTAGTATGGGGGGGTACTAGCCATGGAAACGTGAGAATATAGTATCCCATCATCAATATAGATGGAATTCAAGTTTGCTACAATACCAAAAAAGTGGTAGTCTGTTTTCTTGTACTAATGTTATCACAAGTTTCTGTTTAAGTTTTGTGTTGTGAAGTTTTCAAGTTTTGGGTGACGTTCTCATGGACAAAGAGATAAGTAGTGGAAAGACCTCAAGCTTGGGGATGCCCAAGGCATCCCAAGCCAAATTCACGGACACCAAAAAAGCCTAAGCTTGGGGATGCCCCGAGAAGGCATCCCCTCTTTCGTCTTCAATCCATCGGTAACATTACTTGGAGCTATATTTTTATTCACCACATGATATGTGTTTTGCTTGGAGCGTCTTGTACCATAGGAGTCTTTTCTTTTTGTTGTGTCACAATCATCCTTGCTGCACACCTTTTTGAGAGAGAGAGACATGCACTCATCGTGATTTTGCTAGAATGCTCATAGTGCTTCACTTATATCTTTTGAGCTAGATACTTTTGCTCTTGTGCTTCACTTATATCTTTTAGAGCACGATGGTGCGTGATTTGGTAGTTGGTTTATGCTATGAAAGAAATCCCATGTGCTAGGTACCCAAAGAGGATGCAAAAACCTCCATCTTCATGTGCATTGAGTAGAAAGAAAAGTTTTGATTCCTCTCAATTAGTTTTGAGACATGGATTCGGTAATATTAAAAGCTATGTTAGTAGGGTGTTGTGAATCTAGAAATACTTGTGTTGAAGTTAGTGACTCCCGTAGCATGCACGTATGTGAACCGCTATGTTAGGAAGTCGGAGCATAATTGTTCTATTGATTGTCATCCTTTATGTTGAGGTGTAGCGACCCGACTCAAAACGAGTCAAGCCTCTGTACATCTGTGCCATCCCTGGATCAGTATGCTGGCACACACAGTACATCAATGTATATATCAAAGTGCAATCACATGGAAATAGCGTAAAACTGATATATACCTTAAATATCTCAGCGGAAGCAGTCAAGGGAGTGGAGTCCCAATAAACACCAACGGCAAGTTGAGTGCGGACCGTAACCTTGAATCGTACTCTTACTCGTCGAAGAAAATATCTACAACATAAGACGTTGCAGCCGTGTAGGTCAGCATATTGAATATGCCGGCAAGTCACATATGAGAGGGGGTAAAATATCATATGTACTATATGCATATATGGCAGGTGGTGTTGTAAGTTTTAGCGTAAAGCAAATTTTCTCCTACAACAAGAGGGGCTAAAAGCAAAATATTACTACGCTGTTGGTTGTTAATGAGATGGTTCCGCCAACCAGTTCTCATACCCAAGTTATCAATATTACCCACATCAAATATATATAAATGGTGTTGAGAATTTCAGATAACTTCAGTTCCTTTGGCTCAAGTTGTCCATGACCGTGGACACGACTAATCGGTTAGGTTTGAGTACTCTACAGAGTTTTGCACACGTTCCCCACAAGATTTGATCGCCTCCGTGTATGTCCTCGCACTTCAGGGTGTTTGAAGACCGAATGATCAAAACATGGTCTTTCAACGGGTCCCTCTGAGTCCCTGTCGGTGCCCATCCAATCCTACCGTTCTTCTACATCTGCTAGCACCGCGTGTCCAGAGTTGCCACGTTGTCCAACCAAGCCAGAGCCCATAATGACTTGTGGCTGTGCAGGTAAGCCTTGGGTCTTGAAAATATCCGCCCGTCTCTTTGAGCCTGGGTGAAGCTTTCCGCAAGATGTCATGGCACGTCTCCAGCATCCCGGGTCATCCACTGGTTTCTCCAGGGAGCCGATCAACCGTCCTTCACCCAGAGTTGAATTGCATCACGAGGTCTTGAAAAGTCTTGACTTAACCGGTCTTGGTTATTAAATTATTCTCGCACCACTCGTGATAAACTCTCAACCAGAATCCCGTCTACTCAAGCATAGCAATATGAAATTTGTCGTCCCGGGCCAAGTAACGGGGTTGTTGGGTGCCTACCACATGATATTAAAATATGTAACCATAATTTCCAAGTACCTAGTCAGCATGCAAGTTGGGCATAGGATGGTAGAACTACGATGCATAAAACATAGGTGATACATGATCAAATGACTTGCCTCGTGATGTTGGCGAAGAAGAATTTCTCGAGAAATAACTTGATAGACTATTCATCACTCTTCGATGAAATCTATATAACAAACATATCATTCACATAAGCACTCATACTAGCAATCATTCTAGCAATCAAAACAAAAGAGAGAGCGAATAGGAATCCGAAAGAAAATTCAACTAAAACTAGGAGTCTTCTACTACCTCAAACACTTAATAGTTTTTGTCTAACAGAAAATAAAATACTTAAATAACAGGGAACTAATAAATTTAACTGAGATAAAATAAAGTATTTTTCACAAAACTATTTGAAATATTTCCAAACGGGAGTTGAATCAGTAGAGAAATCAATTGCAAGTTATTAGGGAACTAGAATTGATTTCCTTGATAACAAAATAAAAATAAAAACTTGTTGCAAATCTACTTTTAACTAACAGAAACAAAACATAAACTTTCTGAAATATAAAAGAAAATAATTTAAAAACAACTAAAGAAAGAGAATTAGTCACAATCCTAAAAGAGGTGTAACAGAAATTGTTTCACAAGAAACAATTAGCTAAAATACTCAAACAATTCTGAAATTTTTACCACTGATAAATAAGATCAGTAGTGATCAGTAGCAAAAAGAATTAAATTAAAAGCTATTTTTAAACTCCCAGAATAAGCAAAACAAGGTTTAAACTAAATCTGATCAAATTCAAATTTGAAAATTTGAAACATAAAAAAATAATGTGTTTTTGAAAACTACAGGAAAATTTTGATCTACTGGAAAAAGAACCAACCCCATTGGAGTTATGGATCAAAAGTTCTAGAAGAAACAAGATTGAAACTGCCTCTGTTTTTGAATTAACACTGAAAAAAACTGAGTAGCTAATCAGTGAACGGGGGTCCACGTGGCGCGTCCTGAGTGGCTAGGAAGTGTGCGCTGTGAAAGCTAACAGGCAAGCGGCCGCATATTAAGTAAAAGTCCTCCGGCTAATCTTAAGTGAATAAAAAGCCGTGTCGGTTTTTTTGTCTAAAGACGAAGGGGTATGGCTATCTAATCACATGCGTCAAAATCAAATCGGACGGCTACGGGGAGAGATGGGGTTGCTTACAGGGAGGTTGCCGGCATGTTCCTCTTCTCCGGCGAGGCCGAGAGGAGGTGCTGGTCAGGGCGGGCTCTCCGGCGATGCCCGAGGGCTAGAGGAGACGGCGGCGGGTCTCCCGCGTCGGTTGGAGGCGGCGGAGAGGGGGTTCGGGGGCCGGGGAAGGAGCAGCAGGGCGGCGGGGTTCGGGCGGAGCTCGGCTGTGGCGAGCTCGGGCACAGGGCGGCGGGGCTTGGGCAGGGGGCGGCGACTAGGGGAACGGGGTGCGGGGGGAGGTGGGCTTATATAGGGGGAGAAGGGAGGGCTCCAGAGGGAAGGAGGAGGGAGATTGGGGCAACTCCGGCGAGGGGGGGCTCGGCCGGCTGAGAGAAAGGAAAGGGAGGGAGATCGGGGGTTGGAGGTGACCGAGGGAGGGGGACGGTCGGACGGGCGGGGCCCACTGGCAGCGAGGGGGGCGGAAGGTGGCTCCGGTCGGTTGACCGAAAAGGAAAGGAGGGAGGGATCCCGGGCCAGGGGGATCGGGACCGAGCTAAATCGCGCCCAGGGCGCTTTCCTATTTTAAAAATTCCTTTCCCGATTTTGATCTTTTTCAAAAACAGAAACTAAAAGAAATTAAAAGGAAACAAAATAAAATAATTAATATAGGGTATTATATACCAAAATTTTCAGAAAAAAAAATCTCTACACGATTAACATTTTTCCAAGGAAAAAATAAAAACATAAAAAAATCAGAAAATCCCTAAAGGCTTTATTTCCTTTTGCAATTATTTTGTCCATAAACTTGGTTTTTCTTGGCTCAAAGATTTTCAAAAACACCCCTGGCTTGGGAGGGTCATTTTCCTCCGCTCTTTCTTGCGTGCAAGAATTATCTTTGGGGTATTTTCTTGGCGAAGAAAAAAAATAGAAAAGCAAAAGCAAATATTTGAAGAATTCAAATGCAAACTCCATTCAAATTCTTTATAGTTGAAGAAGTCATGTCATCTTCTCTCATTGATTTTAAATGGATGAATTTGCATTCACCGGAGAAGGGGAAAGTCATTTTATTCCCTCTCATTCAAAAGTTTTTTTGAAAAGTTTCAAACTCCACTCAAGTTTCAATCACTCAATCAAACAAACAAACAATCTAATAATTATTTTAACATTCCAAAATTTGGGATGTTACAAGAGGTCGGGATCGCGCGATGGTTTACACCTACCAACCCTTCCCCTCGGAGTATGCGTTTAGCACTTTGTTTCGATTACTAATAAAAACTTTTGCAACAAGTATGTGAGTTCTTTATGACTAATGTTGAGTCCATGATATAGATGCACTTTCACCTTCCACCATTGCTAGCCTCTCTAGCGCCGCGCAATTCTCGCCGGTGCACAAACCCACCAAATTCCTTCCTCAAAACAACCACCATACCTACCTACTATGGCATTTTCATAGCCATTCTGAGATATATTGCCATGCAACTACCACCATTCCGTCTCATGACTTGTGCCGTCACTCACATATTGCCATTGCATGATCATACTAGATCGTTGCACATCCCGGTACACTGCCGGAGGCATTTCCTATGGAGTCATCATCATTGTGATCTTCGAGCTGTGAGTAAATAAAAGTGTGATGATCATCATTATTAGAGCATTGTACCATGTGAGAAAAAAAGAGGCCAAAGAGCCCAAAAACAAAAAAACAAAAAAAAGAGGCCTAAGAGCCCAAATAAAAAAATGAGATAAAAAGAGAGAAGGGACAATGCTACTATCTTTTTCCACACTTGTGCTTCATGTTAGCACCATGTTCTTCATGATTGAGAGCTTCTTTCTTTGTCACTACCATATGCTAGTGGGAATCTTCGTTTTATAACTTGGCTTGTATATTCCAATGATGGGCTTCCTCAAAATTGCCCTAGGTCTTCGTGAGCAAGCAAGTTGGATGCACACCCACTAGTTTTCCTCTTGAGCTTTCACATACTTATAGCTCTAGTGCATCTCTTGTATGGCAATCCCTACTCATTCACATTGATATCTATTAATGGGCATCTCCATAGCCTATTGATACGCCAAGTCAATGTGACCATCTCCTCCTTTTTTGTCTCACAACCACCACCACACTCTATTCCACCTATAGTGCTATATCCATGGCTCGCGCTCATGTATTGCGTGATAGTTATAAAAAGATTGAGAAAGTAAGAGTGCGAAAACAATTACTTGGCCAATTCCGGGGTTGTGCAGGATTTACATTAGTTGTGTGAGGATGATGGAGCATAGCCAGACTATATGATTTTGTAGGGATAACTTTCTTTGGCCTTGTTATTTTGAAAGTTCATGATTACGTTGCTAGTTTGCTTGAAGTATTACTGTTTTCATGTCAATAGCAAACTATTGTTTTGAATCTTACGGATCTGAACGTTCATGCCACGTGAAAGAAGTTGCAAAGTACAACTATGCTAGGTAGCATTCCACATCAAAAATTCATTCTTTATCACTTCCCTACTCGAGGACGAGCAGGAGTTAAGCTTGGGGATGCTTGATACGTCTCCAACGTATCTATAATTTTTGATGGTTTCATTCTATTATCTTGTCAAACTTTGGATGTTTTGCATGGCTTTTATTTATTTTCTCAAACTAACTTATTAATTCAGTGCCAAGTGCCAGTTCCTGTTTTTTCCATGTTTTTGATCCCTTTCAGAGGAGATTTTGAAACGGAGTCCAAACGGAAGAAAATTCCCGAAAAGATTTTTTTCTGGAACGGAAGAAGATTGGGGGACTTGGGAGCCAAGCCAGAAGATCCCCAAGGGCCCCACAAGCCCCCACCCCGCGGCCAGGGGGTTGCGCCATGCAGGCTTGTGGGGGCCGTGGAGGTCCCCTGACCTAGATCTTGCGCCTATATATTCCCAAATATTCCCAAAAAAATCAGGGGAGCATCATAATCACTTTTCCGCCGCCGCAAGCTTCTGCCTCCGCAAGAACCCATCTGGGGCACGTCCTGGTGCCCTGCCGGATGGGGGGATTCGGACACGGAAGGCTTCTCCATCAACACCACGATCTCTCCGATGATGCGTGAGTAGTTCACCATAGACCTACGGGTCCATAGCTAGTAACTAGATGGCTTCTACTTTCTCTTGTTTCTTCAATACAAAGTTCTCCATGATCTTCATGGAGATCTATATGATGTAATCTTCTTTTGCGGTGTGTTTGTCGAGATCCGATGAATTGTGGATTTATGATCAGATTATCTATGAATCTTATTTGAGTCTCTTTTGATCTCTCTTATGCATGATTTCATATCCTTGTAATTCTCTTCGAGTTGTGGGTTTTATCTGTCCAACTAGATCTATGATTCTTGCAATGGGAGAAGTGCTTGGTTTTGGGTTCATACCGTGCGATGACCTCACCCAGTGACAGAAGGGGTAGCGAGGCACGTATCGTGTTGTTGCCATCAAGGGTAAAAAGATGGGGTTTTCATCATTGGTTTGAGATTATCCCTCTACATCATGTCATCTTGCTTAAAGCGTTACTCTGTTCGTCATGAACTCAATACACTAGATGCATGCTGGATAGCGGTCGATGTGTGGAGTAATAGTAGTAGATGCAGAAAGTATCGGTCTACTTGTCTCGGACGTGATGCCTATATGCTAGATCATTGCATTAGATATCGTCATGACTTTGCGCGGTTCTATCAATTGCTCGACAGTAATTTGTTCACCCACCGTAATACTTGCTACTTTGAGAGAAGCCTCTAGTGAACACTATGTCCCCCATTGTCAACTCCACATCATATTTTCAGCCTTACACCTTTTTACTTCGTTGCACTTTCCGCCTTCAGATCTCACTTTGCAAACAATATTGAAGGGATTGACAACCCCTTTGAAGTGTTGGGTGCAAGCTTGTTTGTGTTTCTGTAGGTACTCTGGACTTGACGAGACCCTCCTTCTGGATCGATACCTTAGTTCTCAAACTGAGGGAAATACTTACTGCTCTTGTGCTGCATCACCCTTTCCTCTTCAAGGGAAAAACCAACGCAAGCCCAATCTCCGTCAATGTGTCAATTTCTGGCGCTGTTGTTTGAGAAGTAGCACATCCCCTATTGAAAAATTACCCGAGGAACCTGTTAGAATTAAGAAGGAAGAAATAATTGTTAACCATGTTGATCCAACTATTCCTACCGCTTACATTGAGAAACCTCCTTTCCGTGTTAGAATTAGATAACATTTTAAGGCTACACTAGTGGTTAATAAGAGTTATGTTAGAACACCTACACCTTCTGAACAAATAAATGTTGAGCCTAATGTAGATATAGTGAAAGATCTCCTAGTTAATAATATTGATGGGTGGGTTATTTACCTGTGTGATGAAGCTGTTAGATTTGCAAAACCTGTTAGAAACAAACGAGATGAACTAGATAAAAATGAACCAGTGGCAGGCACACCTGTCATCTCACTTAAAATTGGAGATCATTGCTATCATGGCCTATGTGATATTGGTGCTAGTATTAGCGCTATACCCTTTACATTATATCAAGAAATTATGCATGATATGGCACCCTGAGAAATTGAAGATATTGATGTCACTCTTAAGCTTGCAAACCGTAATACTATTTTGCCACTTGGAATTGTTAGAGATGGTGAAGTCTTGTGCGGAAAAGTCAAGTATCCCACTAATTTCTTAGTGCTTAGTTCAGAACAAGATAACTTCTGTCCAACATATTTAGTAGATCATTCTTGAACACGGTTAATTCTGAAATTAACTGTACTAGATATGTTTAACTTCTCTAAGTTTAGAAAATAGCAACACGAAAAAGAATTGCCTAGTAAGGATGAAATAATTGGTCTTGTTTCTATTGATGTACCTCCTACCGATCCACTAGAACAATATTTGCTACACCATGAGAATGATATGCATTTTAATGAAAGGAATGAAATACATAGGGTACTCCTTGATCAACGGCCTATCCTTACGCACAACTTACCAGTTGAGATTCTAGGTGATCGTCCTCCACCCAAGAGAAATCATGTATTTGAGCTTAAGGCTTTACCTAATACCATGAAATATGCTTATCTTAATGACAAGAAGATATATATTGTTATTATTAGTGGTAACCTTTCAGAACATGAAGAAAAGAAATTACTCAAAACTCTAAAGAAGCACAGGGCTGCTATTGGATATACTCTTGCTGATCTTAAAGGCATAAGCCCCACTCTCCGTGAGCACAACATTAATATGGAACCTGGTGCTAAACGAGTTGTTGATCATCAATGTCGTCTCAACCCTAAGATGAAAGAGGTGGTAACAATTGAAATACTAAAACTACTGGAAGCAGGTATAATCTATCCTATTGCTGATAGTAGATGGGTAATTCAAGTTCAATCTGTTCCTAAGAAAGGTGGTATAACTGTTTTTGCTAATGATAAAAATGAACTTATTCCACAAAGGTTAGTAACTGGTTATAGGATGGTAATTGATTTCTGGAAATTGAATAATGCTACTAGAAAAGTGTAACATCCCAATTTTCCCAATTGCGAATGTTTTACAATTGTAGCTAAGCATCTATGCATATTGAATGGCAATAAAGGTTTGCATTTGAATTCTTTCAAAAAAAATCTTTTGCATTTCTATTTGTTTTCTTCGTGCAAGAAGTGCCGAGAAATAATTTCTTGCAAGCAAGAAAGAGAGGAGGAATATGACCCTCCAAAATGACCAGGGGCACTTTTGATATATTTTGAGCCAAGGAAACACAAACTTTGTGGAGAAAATAATTTCAAAAAGAAAATAAAGCCTTAGGGGTTTTTCTGAAGAAAAAAATACATTTTTAAAAAGTTTTTATTTTGGTTTTGGAAAATGATAATCAATTAGGACATATTTTTCTGGTCGATTTGGTATATAATACCCCATATAAATTATTTTTATTTTGTTTCCTTTTATTCCTTTTTCTCTTGCTGTTTAAAAAAATCTTTTTTTTGGAAGGCGCCCTCGGCGTTTTCTTGGGCCAGAATCCCCCCCCCCCATCGCTGGGAGAGATCCCTGGCCATCCCCACGCAGCGCACCCCCCCCCTCTTTTTTTTCCTTCCTTCTTCTTCCTCTTTCCTTTCTTCTCCCATGCCTTTTCCTTCCCAGCGCCTCGGCAACCCCTCCATGGCGTGACCCCTGATCCGACGGGATCCCCCCGATTCGGCCTCCCCCTTCCTTCCCTCGCCCCCCCTGCCTCCTATATAAACGCCGCCTCCAGCCCCCCCCCTCTCGGCCCCCTCCTCCCCACGCCACGCCACTGCCCCGCAACCTCGCTGGAGCCCAAGCTCCACAGAGAAAAATCGCCACCACCCCCGCGCCACCACTCGCCTCCCTGCCCCAACCAACGCCGCCACAAGCACCCCCTCGTCCCCCGCAACCCATTTTTGCCCCTAGCCCAAGCTTTCGCCGCTCCTCGCCACTCCCCTCCACTCGCCGGAGTTCGGCCGGCAACACAGACTCCCCGAGCTCGTGTAGCTCGCCTCCGACCCTCCCTGCCGCCCTTGGAACCACGAGACGACGCCAGAGCTTTGCCGCATCCCCTTGGTGCTCTCGCCGTCGCCGGAGGATCACCGGAGCACCAGCCTCGACCACCTCCACCTTCCTGTCTCGCCGGAGAAGAAGCAACTCACAGTGAGCCCCCCCCCCCAACTTCCTGTAGCCGTTCGATCTAAGTCAACGCCTGAGATTAGACAAGAAGATACCCCTTCGGTTTTGTTAAGAAAGCCGTTCGGTTTTCTATTAGTAATCTTTAGCCGAGCAGTTTTCTTTAATTTGCGGCCGTTCGTTAGATTAGCCACGCAGCACACACACCCTGACAAATCAGGAGCTGCCACGTGTACCCCTGTCCGTTAGAATCAGTTTTTCTTTTTCTGTTTTAATTCCAAAACAGAGAGAGTTTCATCTTGTTCCCCCCATAACTTTTGATCCAGAACTCCAATGGAGTTGAATCTTTTTCCAGTAGATCACAATTTTCCTGTAGTTTTCAAAAACATATTATTTGTCTATGTTTGAAATTTTCAAATTTGATTTAGATCAGATTTAGTTTAAACCTTGTTTTGCTTATTCTAGAAGTTTAAAAATGATTTTTATTTGATTCTTTTTGCTACTACTTCCTAGTGATTATATCTTACTGTAGTATAAGTTTCAAAAAAATTTAAATATTTTTACTTGGGGTTTTAACAAAAACAATTTCTGCCTTAGTTAGGTGAAGTGAATTCTTTCACTTTATGCCATAGCTACTTTATGCTTGTGATGTTATTTTACTTGTTGATGATTGTAGTGCTTATGGTGTGTACTTGTTTGTATCGGTAGATCACCCGGAGTGCGAAGCTTGTTACTTAGAAGCGCTCGATCAAGACAACTATCATCAAGGCAAGTCATTTTGATCATACTATCTCCTATGTTTTTCTATGCATGGTAGTTTCACCTTTCTTTGCCCAATTGCATGTTGAGTAGGTACTTGGAAATTTTAGTTATAGGTTGTAGTATCATGTGGTAGGCGCACAACAACCCCAATACTTGGCCGGGGACGACAAATTTCATATTTCTATGCTTGAGTAGACGGGATTCTGGTTGAGTGCATAACACGAGTGATGCGAGGATAATTAAATAACCAAGACCGGTTAAGTCAAGATTTTCAAGACCTCGTGAAGAAATGCAACTCTGGGTGAAGGACGGTTTGACGGGCTCCCTGGAGAAACCAGTGTACAACCCCGGGATGCTGGAGACGTGCCATGACATCTTGCTGAAAGCTTCACCCAGGCTCGAAGTGACGGACGGAGGCTTCAAGACCCAAGGCTTACCTGCACAGCCACAAGTCATTATGGGCTCTGGCTTGGTTGGACAACGCGGCGACTCTGGACAGGCGGTGCTAGCAGATGTAGAAGAACGGTAGGAATGGATGGGCACCGACAGGGATTTAGAGGGACCCGTTGAAAGACCATGTTTTGATCATCCGGTCTTCAAACACCCTGAAGTGCGAGGACATACCCGGAGGCGATCAAATCTTGTGGGGAACGTGTGCAAAACTCTGCAGAGTGCCCAAACCTAATCGATTAGCCGTGTCCACGGTCATTGAAAACTTGAGCCGAAGGCATTGAAATTTCCCTGAACTCTCGACACAACTTAATAATGATGTGGGAATTATCAACAACTCAGGTACGAGAATTGGTTGGTGGAACCATCTCGTTAACAACAAACAATGTAGTAATATTTTGCTTTCAGCCCCCTCTTGCTGTAGGAGAAAATTTGCTTTATGCTAAAACTTATAGCCCCACCTACAAAATATGCATGTAGAGATAGTTTGTTATTATTTTTTCCCCTATCTCTGATGACTTGCCGGCATATTCCATATGCTGACCTACACGGGTGCAACGTATCATGTTGCAGAGTACTTTTCCGACCAGGAGTGAGGCTACGATCTACGCTCAACGACATGCCCTGGAGTCGGATGGACTCGTCTACCTGATGCTTCCGCTAGTCTTCGTTAGATATCTCATGAGATGGCCTTCAGCCACTTTATTGTAATTCATTATTGTAATAAAGTACTCGATATGATATTTCGATTAATAAAGTTGTGTGATTGAACTCTTGATATATACATTGATGTACTGAGTGTGTACTAGCATGATCTTGGGATGGTACGGAAACACCAGAGGCTTGACTCGTATTGAGTCGGGTCGCTACAGAAATGGTATCAGGGCCAGGTTGACCGTAGGACGTAACCTCTAGGAATGGAAAAGCCTTAGGAACAAAACTATTTTCTTATGTCTATAAATCCTCTATTTCCTCTTTTGATCATTTCTGACTTCTCTCTGATTTTTCCAATGTTTTAGATGGCCACCTTCATCCCCGTTAAGTTCACGGAGTTTTGCCTGCCCGACGCCATTATGCCTTTCGGAAAGGAGCTAAGACAGATCACCAAGGACTTGAGGATTGCTCTGCCGACTATCACAAGGAAGCCTACTTCATCTTACCCGGAGGATTCACGCTACAGGATTGAGGTGCACGTTCCCGGAAGGACATTCGAGCCGCGCACTGAGCCTGTGGACTTCAAGTTCATCGCACCCAACTGGATTCTTGGAAGGGACATGGCGGTCCATTGTGCACTCGGACGTATCAAGGAAGTGTACAGAGGCTGCCCTATTTCACCGGACCTATTCACGGTATCCCGGAGAGGAGAAGATGGAGAAATCATCTCAAGCAAGACCAAGGACACTCTCGTGTCCTATGCCCATACCTTGGAGAAGCACAGCGGGACTCTGGAGCATCGTGTGATCAAGGACGCCAGGAAGATCAAGCAACTGTCGCTCCGCGAACTCGGACTCGAAGAAGCAGCCCGGGAAGCCCACTATGAGCATGAATTGGAGGTGAAGGACTTTCTGGAGAGGATCGAGAAGCTGAAGACTCGAGTCGCATACCTGGAGGAGGAACTGGACATGGGCAAGAACCTTCATCCCGAAGGAGACGTAGCCCCCTTGATCAGCAATGAGGAGGACTATGAAGAAAGCTCCACCGAAGGACCCACCACCATGCTTTTCTGAGGAGGACACTTAGACTAGTCCACCAAATTTATCTTATCGTTAAACGCGTAGGCCGATGTTTAGGTTATTGAATTTTGTATCCCCGTGTGTGAACCTTTTGTGATGGTATTGAATAAAATGTGTGGTGTGATACTTGTTTGTTGCATTTCATATGGGTAGTGTAATTACTCTTTAGACCATTGTTCTATGCTAATCTCACCCCTCTACAAACACCAGATGCCTCCGAGACGTGCCCCTGCTTCCAACTTCCCGCCGGAACTCACTCAGTTGATTCAGCAACAGAATACCCTGATGGAGCTGATCATCCAGAACCAGAACAATAACAACAACCATCATCCACCCCAGGCCGACAATCTCATCCGTTTCCTGAGGTTGAACCCTCCAACTTTCTCTAGCAGCATTGAGCCCATTGTGGCAGATGATTGGCTCCGCAAGATGGAGCGGGAACTAATCACTGCTGGTTGTACTGAAGCTGAGAAGGTGCGCTTTTCCGCGCATCAACTTGAAGGCCCTGCAGCTGCATGGTGGGAGAACTACACCACCACATACCCCATTGCTGGAGTTACTTGGGAGCAGTTCAAGCAAGCCTTCCGCATCGCACATGTCTCAGCTGGTGCAATGAGTCTGAAGAAGCGTGAGTTTCGCAACTTACGCCAGGGAAATTGCTCTGTGGCTCAGTATGTCGATGAATTCAACATGCTCGCCCGTTATGCACCTGGATATGTGGCCGATGATGCGGCCAAGCATGAAAAGTTCTTGGAGGGACTCAATGATGAGCTGAGCATTCAGCTGACTGTAGCCAACTTCAACAACTACCAGGAGCTGGTAGATAAGGCCCTCATCTTGGAGGGGAAACATCAGCAGATGGAGAACCGCAAGCGGAAGTATGGCAATGGAAAGTTCAACTCCAACACTCAGCAGAAGCCTCGCTACACCCCCTATTCAGGGAATACCGAGACTCGATCCGGTAAGTTTGGAGGACACGTCCAGCATAACCACCCAGTGCACAACCATGGAGGCCACAACCATGGAGGAAATGGGAACCACCGCAACAACAACAACTTCAAGAATGGCGGTATCGGCACTTAGCATCATTCAGCTCCAGCTCAGAAGGATCTGAATCACATCACCTGCTTCAAGTGTCAGAAGACGGGACACTATGCCACTGAATGTCCCCAAAACAAGCAGGGAAATGGAAACGGCAACAGAAACTCTGCAGCAAAGAAGCCCAATCCTTTTCCTCGAGCTCAGGTGAATCACATTGATGTTGAAGAGGTCTATGATCACCCCGATACTATGGTTGGTAAGTTTTTGCTAAATTCACGTCCAGTATTGGTACTTTTTGATTCTGGTGCAACGCATTCATTCATATCAAAGGTAGTTGTGGAAAAGTATAGTTTGCCAACTAGAACCCTCAGCCAACCTATTAAGGTCAGTTCCCCAGGAGGCATGATGACAACCGGGATAGGATGCCATGCTTTGAGTCTCAACATCGGGAACCATAAGTTTCCCACTGACCTCATCGTATTAGAGTCTCAGGGATTGGATGTAATCCTAGGCATGGATTGGTTGGCCAAGTACGAAGGGAATATTGATTGTGCCCTTAAGTCTATTTTGCTCACCACCCCCGAGCAAAAGCGGATTAAGTACGTGTCTCAGCGCCCGACACGGAGTAAACGAGTAAAATCCCTCACGGGAGTAGTCCAGGAGGAAGTACCGATTGCACAAGAATACCCATATGTATTTCTGGAGGAATTGCCGGGCATGCCACCTGATAGAGAGATTGAGTTCCTGATTGAGCTATTACCCGGAACAGCCCCGATATCCAAGAGACCCTATCGGATGCCCGCAAATGACTTGGTAGAAATCAAGAAGCAAATTAAGGAGTTGTTGGACAAAGGGTATATTCGCCCAAGTTCTTCACCTTGGGAGCCCCAGTGCTCTTAGTTGAAAAGAAGGATAAGTCCTTGAGAATGGTTGTCGATTATCGTGCATTGAACGAGGTGACCATCAAGAACAAGTACCCCTTACCGATGATCAATGATCTGTTTGACCAGTTAGTTGGAGCCCGAATATTCTCCAAGATCGATCTTTGATCCGGGTATCATCAGCTGAAGATTCGTGAATAGGATATACCCAAGACAACCTTCACCATTCGGTACGGCTTGTATGAGTACACGGTCATGTCATTTGGACTGACTAATGCTCCGGCATATTTTATGAATCTGATGAACAAGGTATTTATGGAATACTTGGACAAGTTTGTCGTGGTGTTCATCGATGACATACTGATATTCTCCAAGAACGAGGAGGAACACAAGGAACATCTGTGTCTAGTTCTGGAGAAACTTCGAGAGCATCAGCTGTATGCAAAGTTTAGCAAATGTGAATTTTGGTTGAAGGAAGTCGGATTCCTCGGACACGTCATTTCAGGAGAAGGAATAGCAGTAGACCCTGCCAAGGTCGCAGCAATCATCGAATGGTTAGCACCCACTTCAGTTAAGGAGATCCGCAGTTTCCTCGGACTTCCCGGATATTACCGGAGGTTCATTGAGAATTTCTCAAAGATCGCCAAGCCCATGACAGAGTTGTTGAAGAAGGAGTCCAAGTATGTTTGGACTGAGGAATGTGAATCCAGTTTTCAAGAGTTGAAGAAACGTCTGGTTACAGCCCCAATACTGATATTGCCGAACATTCGGAAGGATTTCCAGGTTTACAGTGACGCTTCTCGTCAAGGACTCGGAGGAGTGCTCATGCAAGAAGGTAAAGTTGTAGCCTATGCATCCAGACAGCTCAGACCCCATGAGTTGAATTATGCCACGCATGACTTGGAGCTAGCAGCCGTAGTGCACGCTCTCAAGACTTGGAGACATTTCCTGATCGCAAATAGTTGTGATGTTTACACTAATCACAAGAGCCTGAAATATATCTTCACGCAGAAGGAGTTGAACCTCAGACAGAGGCGATGGCTAGAATTGATCAAGGACTATGACATGAGATTGCATTATCACCTAGGCAAGGCAAATGTTGTAGCCGATGCGTTGAGCCGCAAGAGTTATGTGAACACACTCATAGCAGGAGGATTACCCCAGGAGTTAGCCGATGATCTCCGAGAGCTCAAATTGGAAATAGTTCCAAGAGGATTTGTAGCCACACTGGAAATTCAGTCCACTTTGACAGAAAAGATCCGCGAAGCACAGAAATTAGACAAGGAGATAGCTGAGATTAAGCAGAAAATGAAAGACGGGAAGGCTAAAGGTTTTCGTGAGGATGAGCACGGAACTTTGTGGTTTGAGGATCGCATTTATGTGCCCAATGATCCCGAACTCAGGAAGTTGATACTTCAGGAGGCCCATGATTCCCCGTACTCGATACACCCCGGCAACACCAAGATGTATCTGGATCTGAAAGAAAGTTTCTGGTGGACAGGAATGAAGAAAGACATTGCCGAGTTTGTAGCAATATGCGATGTTTGTCAGCGAGTAAAAGCCGAGCATCAGAAGCCAGCAGGTTTGCTTCAACCTCTGCCGATACCCGAGTGGAAATGGGAAAAGCTTGGTATGGACTTCATCACAGGATTACCCAAGACCCGTTCTGGCTATGATTCTATTTGGGTTGTGGTCGATCGTTTGACCAAGGTAGCTCACTTCACTCTCGTGAAGACTACTTACACGAGTGCCAACCTGGCCAAGATATATATGACCAGGATTGTATGTCTGCATGGAGTACCGAAGAGTATTGTGTCAGATAGAGGGACTCAGTTCACATCAAAATTTTGGCACCAACTACATGAAACCTTGGGAACGAGACTGGAGTTCAGTACAGCTTTTCACCCACAGACAGATGGACAGACCGAGAGAGTCAATCAGATTCTGGAGGACATGTTGAGAGCTTGCGCACTAGACTATGGGTCTAGCTGGGATGACAATTTGCCTTATGCCGAGTTCTCATACAACAACAGCTATCAGACCAGTCTGAAGATGGCCCCTTTCGAAGCTCCATACGGAAGGAGGTGCAGAACACCGTTGATGTGGGATGGTGTTGGAGACCGACAACTTTTTGGTCCCGACCTTATCCGAGATTCCGAAGAGAAGGTCAAGCTGATTCGTGGCCAACTCAAGATAGCCCAGTCCAGGCAGAAAAGTTATGCTGACAGCAAACGCAAGGAAGTAACATACGAAGTGGGAGACCGAGCATATCTTCGGGTGTCTCCACTTTGAGGAATCAATATATTTGGTGTGAAAGGAAAGTTAGCACCCCGATTCATTGGCCCCTACAAAATTCTTGAACGTAGAGGCGAAGTTGCTTATAAACTGGAACTGCCGGAAGGATTGTCCGGAGTTCATGATGTCTTCCATGTTTCCCAGTTGAAGAAATGCCACGCTGAGATGGCTGATGTTCCGTTGAGAGATACAGTGCCCCTAGAGGCCATACAGCTTGACAGTGATCTGACGTATGAGGAGAAACCTGTCAGGATTCTCGAGACTGCCAACAGAGTTACCCGCAGCAAGATCATCAAGTTCTGCAAGGTGTTGTGGAGCCACCGCACCGAGGAAGAAGCCACCTGGGAACGAGAAGAAGATCTTCGTCGAGACCACCCGCACCTATTTTCTAGCCAACCCGAATCTCGAGGGCGAGATTCATCTTAAGGTGGGTAGGTTTGTAACATCCCAATTTTCCCAATTGGGAATGTTTTACAATTGTAGCTAAGCATCTATGCATATTGAATGGCAATACAGGTTTGCATTTGAATTCTTTCAATTTTTTTCTTTTGCATTTCTAATTGTTTTCTTCGTGCAAGAAATGCCGGGAAATAATTTCTTGCAAGCAAGAAAGAGAGGAGGAATATGACCCTCCAAAATGACCAGGGGCACTTTTGATATATTTTGAGCCAAGGAAACACAAACTTTGTGGAGAAAATAATTTCAAAAAGAAAATAAAGCCCTAGGGGTTTTTCTGAAAAAAAACATTTTTAAAAAGTTTTTATTTTGGTTTTGGAAAAATGATAACCAATTAGGAAATATTTTTCTGATCAATTTGGTATATAATACCCCATATAAATTATTTTTATTTTGTTTCCTTTTATTCCTTTTTCTCTTGCTGTTTAAAAAAAATCTTTTTTTTGGAAGGCGCCCTGGGCGTTTTCTTGGGCGAGAATCCCCCCCATCGCTGGGAGAGATCCTTGGCCATACCCACGCAGCGCACCCCCCCCCCTTTTTTTTTCCTTCCTTCTTCTTCCTCTTTCCTTTCTTCTCCCGTGCCTTTTCCTTCCCAGCGCCTCGGCCACCCCTCCATGGCGCGACCCCTGATCCGATGGGATCCCCCCCGATTCGGCCTCCCCCTTCCTCCCCTCGGCCCCCTGCCTCCTATATAAACGCCGCCTCCAGCCCCCCCCCCTCGGCCCCCTCCTCCCCACGCCATGCCACTACCCCCGCAACCTCGCTGGAGTCCAAGCTCCACAGAGAAAAATCGCCACCACCCCCGCGCCACCACTCGCCTCCCCGCCCCAACCGACGTCGCCACAAGCACCCCCTCGTCCCCCGCAACCATTTTTGCCCCTAGCCCAAGCTTTTGCCGCTCCTCGCCACTCCCCTCCACTCGCTGGAGTTCGGCCGGCAACAGAGACTCCCCGAGCTCCTGTCGCTCGCCTCCGACCCTCCCTGCCACCCTTGGAACCACGAGACGACGCCGGAGCTTCGCCGCATCCCCCTGGTGCTCTCGCCGTCGCCGGAGGATCATCGGAGCACCAGCCTCGACCACCTCCACCTTACTGTCTCGCCGGACAAGAAGCAACTCATGGTGAACCCCCCCCCCCAACTTCCTGTAGTCGTTCGATCTAAGTCAACGCTTGAGATTAGACAAGAAGATACCCATTCGGTTTTGTTAAGAAAGCCGTTCGGTTTTCTATTAGTAATCTTTAGCCGAGTAGTTTTATTTAATTTGCGGCCGTTCGTTGGATTAGCCACGCAGCACACACCCCCTGACGAATCAGGAGCTGCGACGTGTACCCCTGTCCTTTAGAATCAGTTTTTCTTTTTCTGTTTTAATTCCAAAACAGAGAGAGTTTCAATCTTGTTCCCCCCATAACTTTTGATCCAGAACTCCAATGGAGTTGAATCTTTCTCCAGTAGATCACAATTTTCCTGTAGTTTTCAAAAACATATTATTTGTCTATGTTTGAAATTTTAAAATTTGATTTAGATCAGATTTAGTTTAAACCTTGTTTTGCTTATTCCAGGAGTTCAAAAAATGATTTTTATTTGATTCTTTTTTCTACTGCTTCATAGTGATTATATCTTACTGTAGTATAAGTTTCAAAAAAATATATTTTTACTTGGGGTTTTAACAGAAACAATTTCTGCCTTAGTTAGGTGAAGTGAATTCTTTCACTTTATGCCATAGCTACTTTATGCTTGTGATGTTATTTTACTTGTTGATGATTGTAGTGCTTATGGTGTGTACTTGTTTGTATCGGTAGATCACCCGGAGTGCGAAGCTTGTTACTTAGAAGCGCTCGATCAAGACAACTATCATCAAGGCAAGTTATTTTGATCATACTATCTCCTATGTTTTTCTATGCATGGTAGTTTCACCTTTCTTTGCCCAATTGCATGCTGAGTAGGTACTTGGAAATTTTAGTTATAGGTTGTAGTATCATGTGGTAGGCGCACAATAACCCCGATACTTGGCCCGGGACGACAAATTTCATATTTCTATGCTTGAGTAGACGAGATTCTGGTTGAGTGCATAACACGAGTGATGCGAGGATAATTAAATAACCAAGACCGGTTAAGTCAAGATTTTCAAGACCTCGTGAAGAAATGCAACTCTGGGTGAAGGACGGTTTGACGGGCTCCCTGGAGAAACCAGTGGACGACCCCGGGATGCTGGAGACGTGCCATGACATCTTGCGGAAAGCTTCACCCAGGCTCGAAAAGACGGGCGGAGGCTTCAAGACCCAAGGCTTACCTGCACAGCCACAAGTCATTATGGGCTCTGGCTTGGTTGGACAACGCGGCGACTGTGGACAGGCGGTGCTAGCAGATGTAGAAGAATGGTAGGAATGGATGGGCACCGACAGGGATTTAAGGGACCCGTTGAAAGACCATGTTTTGATCATCCGGTCTTCAAACACCCTGAAGTGCGAGGACATACCCGGAGGCGATCAAATCTTGTGGGGAACGTGTGCAAAACTCTGCAGAGTGCCCAAACCTAATCGATTAGCCGTGTCCACGGTCATGAACAACTTGAGCCGAAGGCATTGAAATTTCCCTGAACTCTCGACACAACTTAATAATGATGTGGGAATTATAAACAACTCGGGTACGAGAATTGGTTGGCGGAACCATTTCGTTAACAACAAACAATGTAGCAATATTTTGCATTCAGCCCCCTCTTGTTGTAGGAGAAAATTTGCTTTATGCTAAAACTTCTAGCCCCACCTGCCAAATATGCATGTAGAGATAGTTGGTTATTATTTTTTTCCCTCTCTCTGATGACTTGCCGGCATATTCCATATGCTGACCTACACGGCTGCAACGTATCATGTTGCAGAGTACTTTTCCGACCAGGAGTGAGGCTACGATCTACGCTCAACGACATGCCCTGGAGTCGGATGGACTCGTCTACCTGGTGCTTTCGCTAGTCTTTGTTAGATATCTCATGAGATGGCCTTCAGCCACTTTATTGTAATTCATTATTGTAATAAAGTACTCGATATGAGATTTCGATTAATAAAGCTGTGTGATTGAACTCTTGATATATACGTTGTTGTACTAAGTGTGTACCAGCATGATCTTGGGATGGTACGGAAACACCAGAGGCTTGACTCGTACTGAGTCGGGTCGCTACAAAAAGATCATTACCCCTTGTCCTTTATTGATCAAATGTTAGAAAGATTATCTAAGCACACACACTTTTGCTTTCTTGATGGATACTCTGGATTCAATGCACCTTCTACCTTGATTCAATGTTAGAAAGGTACCTTTACTTTCCCCTTTGGAACTTATGTGTATAGGTGTATGCCTTTTGGTCTATGCAATGCACCTTCTACCTTTCAAAGATGTATGACTACTATATTCTCTCTGACTTGTGTGAATAGATTGTTGATGTTTTCATGGATGATTTTTCCATTTACGGGACTTCCTTTGATGATTGCTTGAGCAACCTTGACTGAGTTTTGTACACATGTGAAGAAACTAATCTCGTCTTGAACTGGGAGAAGTGTGACTTTATGGTGAATGAAGGTATAATGCTTGGCCATAAATTTTCTGAACGTGGTATTGAGGTGGATAAGGCCAAAGTTGATGCAATAAAGAAAATGCCTTGCCCAAGAGATGTCAAACATATAAGAAGTTTCCTTGGTCATGCTAGTTTCTATAAGTGTTTCATTAAAGATTTTCCAAAAAATTCTAGTCCACTAACTAATCTTCTCCAAAAAGATGTTCCTTTTGTTTTTTATGATGGTTGTGTAAAAGCCTTTGAAAAACTTAGAAAGCTTTATTTTCAGCACATATTGTCCAGCCACCTGATTGGAACCTACCCTTTGAAACTATGTGTGATGCTAGTGATTATGGTGTTTGTGTTGTTCTAGGGAAAAGGGTGGACAAGAAATTAAATGTTGTTCATTATGCTAGTAAGACCCTAGACACCCCTCAAAGTAATTATGCTACTATTGAAAAGGAATTTGTAGCATTTGTGTTTGCATGTGATAAGTTTAGGCCTTACATTGTTGTTTCTAAAGTGACTATTCACACGGATCATGCTGCTATCAAATACCTTATGGAAAATAAAGATCTAAACCTAGACTTATTAGGTGGGTACTCTTACTTCAAGAGTTTGATTTGCATATTGTTGATAGGAAGGTGGCTAACAATCATATAGCAGATAACTTGTCTCGGATGGAAAATGTTCTAGATGACCCATTGCCTATTGATGATAATTTTATAGATGAGCAACTTGGTCTTATAAACACTTCACGTAGTAATCCTTGGTATGCGGATTATGCCAATTACATTGTTGCTAAATTTATTCCGCCTAGCTTCACCTATCAACAAAAGAAAAAAAAATCTTCTTTGATTTACGCCACTACTTTTAGGATGACCCACATCTTTCTAAAGAAGGAGTAGATGGTGTTATTAGACGTTGTATACATGAGCATGAGCAGGAACAGATTCTAAGGAGGTGTCATTCCGAGGCCTACGAAGGACACCACGCCGGTGACAGAACTGCACACAAGGTATTAGAATCTGGTTTCTATTGGCCTACTCTCATTAAAGATGCTCGTAAGTATGTACTTTATTGTGATAAATGCCAAAGAGTTGATAATATTGGTAAACTTCGAGAAATGCCTATGAACTATTCACTTGCTAATTGAACCATTTGATGTCTGGGGATTTAACTTTATGGGACCTTTTCCTTCCTCTAATGGATATAATCATATCCTAGTTGTTGTTGATTACATTGCTAAGTGGGTAGAAGCTATTCCAACTAGTAGTGCTGATCATAACGCTTCTATTAAAATTCTTAAAGAGAATATCTTTTTGAGGTTTGGTGTCCCTAGATATTTAATGACTGGTGGTGGTTTACATTTTATTCATGGTGCTTTCCATACATTGCTAGCCAAATATGATGTTAACCATAGTACTGCATCACTTTATCATCCTCAATCTAGTGGTCAAGTTGAACTGTGTGATCGAGAAATAAAATTAATCTTGCAGAAGACTGTCAATAGGTCCATAAAGAATTGGTCTAAGAAAGTTGATTATGCTTTGTGGACTTATAGACTACTTATAAGAATCCCATGGGGATGTCCTCATATAAAATGGTCTATGGAAAAGCTTGTCATTTACCTCTTGAGTTAGAACATAAGGCTTATTAGGCAATTAAAGAACTTAATTATGATTTAAAACTTTCTGGTGAAAATAGGTTATTTAATATTAGCTCACTAGATGAATGGAGGACACAAGCTTATGCAAATGCGAAGTTATTTAAAGAAAAGGTTAAAAGATGGCATGACAAGAGAATTCAAAAATGAGAATTCCATATAGGAGACTTGGTGCTTTTGTACAATTCTCATTTTAGACTTTTTGTATGGAAACTCCTCTCCAAATGGGAAGGACCTTATGTTGTTGAGGAGGTTTATCGCTCCAATGCTATAAAAATTAATAACTTCGAAGGTAAAAACCCGAGAGTGGTGAATGAGCAAGGAATCAAGCATTATATTTCACGTACACCCATTAATGAGTGTGCGGACCCCCGACTCATAACTCGTGAACTCTGAACGTACGTGCATAGTAATCCGAGAGATCAATGCTCACTGAACACACAGAAACTGAATAATAAGAGTCTTACATCCATTACGTAGCATTTTACTCAGGTATGGCCTTCATGGCCAAGTCTTCATATATTTGCAGTGGAAAATCTTCATCTATAGCATGAACCCATGCCATCTGCCTCAACCCTACAAGCATTCTGGCTAGGAAGTGCCCTAGCTCACACGTACGTCACCGTTGTAATCTTCATCATATCATGTTTCTCTCATGCCTAGCCAATAAAATAACGAGTGGCAAGCCAAAGAGTAATTTGAATGTACTCACAAGCAACCCATGTTTGGAGCAAGGCAATAACAACGCATGATATAGTACTAAGTAGGGAAGTTGCAGAAAGCTAGTTTTGAGTGCAATGTCATGATCAAACAACTTGTAAAAGCATGCATCAACAGGTTGCAGATATCCATACAAACAAGTTATAGATATCATCATAAGCTGAGGTTTAACATTCTATGTTCATTTATCATGTCAAGTCATTCGACTTAACTCGAGCATCATCTTTCTCACACCATCATCTTTATCACACACACGCACCCGATTTATGCAAAAACATCTGGACGTAGTTTAAGCAGGACTACCCAACTATCCTTGACCTGGACACGACTATTCGAATAGTTTTACACTCTACAGAGGTTGCGCATTGTACCCAGAAGGCTCGAGGAACTTCCGAGTCATCGATGACTCGTGGTATATTACATACCCGAAGTAAGCACCCGAACAATGCCTTTCCCCTAGCGACACTAAACAAAGAGTCCACTTGATTGGTACATAGCCCTCATGATGTACATCATACGAGCCTCGCTCAAGATCGTACCATCCAAGAGGGGACCAACGATGTGCCCGGTGTCTATAAAAACAGCCCATGGTCATCCTACCATACACGATCCCATCTCAAGAGGGTAACTCTGGCCCTCTCGCCACTAGTAATGCGGGCTCTCTGCTAGCATCGACCAAAGTAATCAACAAAGCCACGTCCCATAAAAGGGTATCGTGGTCGCACATGTAAGGTTGAGACGGTCAGCAGATCTTAAATCTCTCCTATTTTTGAAACCACACACACAACTTGTCTCGATGTACCACTTCTTTATCAAGTGGTTACCTAGATCAACACCATCTCCCTTGGGCATCAGTGGCACCTGATGGGGTTTTTGAAAAGTCTATGGAATCATTTCTATTTCTGACACCATGAATATTCCCATCCTATTTGAGTAGCAACTACTAGCATCCTAAAAACTTCCCACCCGAACAACCCTCATAAGATGGTGGGGTCATGACCAATGCAAGTATCAACATGGAAATATCGGAGCAACCCATCAAGGTGGTTACTGCTGCCTCTTGAGCTTGCGTTGGTTTTTCCCTTGAAGAGGAAAGGGTGTTGCAGCACGGGAGCAGTAAGTATTTCCCTCAGTTTAAGAACCAAGGTATCAATCCAGTAGGAGAATCGCGCCAAGTCCAGAGTACCTGCGCAAACACAAAAGAGCTTGCACCCAACGCTATAAAGGGGTTGTCAATCCCTTCAAGATTGATTGCAACGTGAGATCTGAAGGTGGAAAGTGCAACGAAGTAAAATTGTAAGGCTGAAAATATGGTGTGAAGTAGACCCGAGGGCCATAGTGTTTGCTAGAGGCTTCTCTCAAAATAGCAAATAATATGGTCGGCGAACAAATTACTGTCGAGCAATTGATAGAACCACGCAAAGTCATGACGATATCTAAGGCAATGATCATACATATAGGCATCACGTCCGAGACAAGTAGACCGATACTTTCTGCATCTACTACTATTACTCCACACATCGACCGCTATCAAGCATGCATCTAGTGTATTGAGTTCATGATGAACAGAGTAACGCTTTAAGCAAGATGACATGATGTAGAGCGATAAACTCAAACCAATGATGAAAACCCCATCTTTTTACCCTTCATGGCAACAACATGATGCGTGCCTCGCTGCCCCTTCTGTCACTAGGAGAGGTCATCGCACGGTATGAACCCAAAACCAAGCACTTCTCCCATTGCAAGAATCATAGATCAAGTTGGCCAAACAAAACCCACAACTCGAAGAGAATTACAAGGATATGAAATCATGCATATAAGAGATCAGAAGAAACTCAAATAAGATTCATAGATAATCTGATCATAAATCCACAATTCATCGGATCTCGACAAACACACCGCAAAGAAGATTACATCGGATAGATCTCCATGAAGGTCATGTACAACTTTGTATTGAAGATCCAAGAGAGAGAAGAAGCCATCTAGCTACTAGCTATGGACCCGAAGGTCTATGGTGAACTACTCACGCATCATTGGCGAGGTCATGGTGTTGATGAAGAAGCCCTCCGTATCCGAATCCCCCTTCCGGCAGGGCACCATAACGTGCCCTAGATGGGATCTTGCGGAGACAGAAGCTTGCGGCGGCGGAAAAGTATTTTCGTGGATCTCTCTCGTAGTTTTGGCATTTTTCTGAATTTATAGGCGGAAGAGGTAGGGCAGACGAGCCATAGGGGGCCCACAAGCCTGCTAGGTGCTCCCCTGGCCGCGCCTAGGGGGCTTGTGGGGTCCCCTGGTGGCCCCTGCCTTGGTTCTCAAGTCTCGTGCGTATCTTCTGTTCCGGAAAAAATCTTTTCGGAAGTTTTATTCCATTTGGACACCGTTTAAAATCCTCCTCTGAAAAGGGTCAAAAACACGGAAAAACAGGAACTGGCACTTGGCACTAAATTAATAAGTTAGTCCCAAAAAAGATATAAAAGGCATATAAAACATCCAAAGTTTGACAAGATAATAGCATGGAACCATCAAAAATTATAGATACGTTGGAGACGTATCAAGCATCCCCAAGCTTAACTCCTGCTCGTCCTCGAGTAGGGAAGTGATAAAGACTGAATTTTTGATGTGGAATGCTACCTAGCATAGTTGTCCTTTGTAACTTCTTTCATGTGACATGAATGTTCAGATCCGTAAGATTCAAAACAATAGTTTGCTATTGACATGAAAACAATAATACTTCAAGCAAACTAGCAAGGTAATCATGAACTTTGGAAATAACAAGGCCAAAGAAAGTTATCCCTACAAAATCATATAGTCTGGCTAAGCTCCATCATCCTCACACAACTAATTAAAATCATGCACAACCCCAGTATTGGCCAAGTAATTGTTTTCGCACTCTTACTTTCTCAAACCTTTTTCAACTCTCACGCAATACATGAGCGTGAGCCATGGATATAGCACTATAGGTGGAATAGAGTGTGGTGGTGGTTGTGAGACAAAAAGGAGGAGATGGTCACATTGACTCAGTGTATTAAAGGGCTATGGAGATGCCCATTAATAGATATCAATGGGAATGAGTAGGGATTGCCATACAAAGGATGCACTAGAGCTATAAGTATGTGAAAGCTCAAAAGGAGAACTAGTGGTGTGCATCCAACTTGCTTGCTCACGAAGACCTAGGGCAATTTTAAGGAAGCCCGTTATTGGAATATACAAGCCAAGTTATATAATGAAGATTCCCACTAGCATATGGTGGTGACAAATCAAGAGACTCTCAATCATGAAGAACATGGTGCTATTATGAAGCACAAGTTTGGAAAGGAGATAGTAGCATTGTCCCTTCTCTCTTTTTCTCTTTTTTTGTTTGGGCTCTTGGGCCTCTTTTTCTCTCCTTTTTTTATTCTGGGCAACTTTGGCCTCTTTTTTTTTATTTCCTCACATGGGACAATGCTCTAATAATGACGATCATCACACTTTGATTTACTCCCATCTCAAAGCTCAGAATGATGATGACCCTATAGGAAATGCCTCCGGCAGTGTACCGGGATACGATCATGCAATGGCAATATGAGAGTAAAGGCACAAGTCATGAGACGGAATGGTGGGAGTTGCATGGCAATAAATCTCGGAATGGCTATGAAAATGCCATAGTAGGTAGGTATGGTGGCTGTTTTGAGGAAGGCATATGGTGGGTTTGTGCACCGGCGAAAGTTGTGCGGTACTAGAGAGGCTAGCAATGGTGAAAGGTGAAAGTGCATCTATACCATGGACTCACATTAGTCATTAAGAACTCACATACTTGTTGTGAAAGTTTTTATTAGTAATCGAAACAAAGTGCTAAACGCACACTCCTAGGGGAAGGGTTGGTAGGTGTTAACCATCGCGCGATCCCGACCGCAACACAAAGGATGACAATCAATAGATCAATTATGCTCTGGCTTCCTAACATAGCGGTTCACCATACATGCATGTTACGGGAATCACTAACTTTAACACAAGTATTTCTAGATTCACAACACCCTACTAACATAACTCTTAATATTACCAAATCCATGTCTCAAAACTGATTGAGAGGAATCAAACTTTTCTTTCTACTCAATGCACATGAAGATGGAAGTTTTTTATATCCTATTTGGGTACCTATCACCTTTGGGACTATTTTCATGGCACAAACCAACTACCAAGTCACGCACCACCGTGCTCTAAAAGTTCTAAGTGAAGCACATAGAGCAAAATTATCTAGCTCAAAAGATATAAGTGAAGCACGGTGAGCATTCTAGCAAATTCACGATGAGTGCATGTCTCTCTCAAAAGGTGTGAAGCAAGGATGATTGTGACACAACAAAAAGAAAAGACTCCTACGATAAAATACGCTCCAAGCAAAACACATATCATGTGGTGAATAAAAATATAGCTCCAAGTAATGTTACCGATGGATCGAAGACGAAATAGGGGATGCCTTCCCGGGGCATCCCCAAGCTTAGGCTTTTTGGTGTCCTTGAATTTTTCTTGGGATGCCTTGGGCATCCCCAAGCTTGAGCTCTTTCCACTCTTTATCCCTTTGTCCATGAGAACATCACCCAAAACTTGAAAACTTCACAACACAAAACTTAAACAGAAACTCGTGATATCATTAGCACAAGAAAACAAACTACCACCTCATAAAGTACTGTAGCAAACTTGATTTCCATTTATATTGGTGTTAGATTACTGTGTTCTCGCTTTTCCATGGCTATTACCCCCCGACACTATCCATAATTTCATCAAAACAAGCAACCAACTCAACAAAAACAGAATCTGTCAAAAACAGACCAGTCTGTAGCAATCTGTATACTTCGTATAATTCTGGTACCTCAAAAATTCTGAACAATTACGACTGCCTGGGAAAAAGGCATATCAACTAGCATAAAAAAAGAATCAACTCAAAAGCTCTTTCTTAATAAAAATGAAAAATAATCTCGTGAGTGAAAAGTTTCTGTCTTTTTCCAGCAGGATCAAACAACCATCACCAAGACTAGTCATAAAGGTTTTGCTTGGCTCAAACACAAAAAGAAACACAAAAGACACAATCATAACAGAATTATGATAGTGTGGACGCAACGAAACAGAAAGAAAAACATAAACTCATTGGGTTGCCTCACACCAAGCGCTATTGTTTAACGCCCTTAGCTAGGCATAAGGCGATAGAATAACGAATCGCCGTCTTTGGTGCTCAAACCATAAGTAGCCCTCATCATAGATTCATAAGGCAATCTTATTTTATTTCTAGGGAAATGTTGCATGCCCTTAATTAAAGGAAATTGAAATTTAATATTCCCTTCCTTCATATCGATGATAGCACAATAGTCCTTAGGAAAGGTCTACCAAGAATGATAGGGCATGTAGGATTGCAATCAATGTCAAGCACAATGAAATCCACGGGTACATAGTTCCTATTTGCAATAATAAGAACATCATTGATCCTTCCCATGGGTTTCTTGACAGTAGAATCCGCAAGATGCAAATTAAGAGAACACTCCTCAATCTCATTAAAACCAGAACATCACATAAAAACTTTGGAATCGTGGAAACACTAGCACCCAAATCACACAAAGCATTGCATTCATAGTTTTTTATTTTGATTTTGATAGTAGGTTCCCACTCATCATGAAGCTTTCTAGGGATAGAAACTTCCAATTTAAGTTTCTCTTCAAGAGATTTTATCATAGCCTCGACGATATGATCGGTAAAGGCCTTGTTTTGGCTATAAGCGTGTGGACAGTTTAGCATGGATTGCATCAAGGAAATGCATTCAATCAAGGAGAAGCTATCATAATTGAATTCCTTGACATCCAAAGTAGTAGTTTCATTACTACTCAAGGTTTTAATATCTTCTACTCCACTTTCAATGCTTTTAGCATCAGGATAGATGGACTTCGAATCATTGGGGCATTTTTCAACCAAAGTGGATTCATATCCAGCCCCATCATCATTAGGTTTGACACAAGAAAACAAAGATTCAATGGAGTCACACCAAGCACTTTAAGATCTTCGTGATTCTTATCACGAGAACACGCCCTTTTAAGCCATTCATGTCTAGCACGAATTTGGGCGGTTCTTTCTTTGCTCTCACTCATGGAAACACGCATAGATTTCAAAGTTTCATCCATATTGATCTTGGGAGGAGCACATCTAACTTTCAAAGCATCAATATCACTAGACATTCTATCAACGCTCCTAGCCAAATCGTCAATTTTGAGTAGTTTTTCCTCTATGGACGCATTGAAAATCTTTTGCGAGTTGATAAACTCTTTAATACTACTCTCTAGATCAGAGGGTAATCTATTGTAATTTCCATGAATATTGTTGTAGGAGTTGCCAAAGTTATTAGAGGGGTTACTAGGAAAAGGCCTAGGAACATAGTTTCCTCTAAAAGCATTGTTGTTGCCAAAATTATTCCTACCAACAAAATTAACGTCCAAGCTAGCGTTGCTACTCTCAATCAAGGAAGACAAGGGCATGTCATTAGGATCTAAAGGAGCACTTCTACTAGCAACCAAATTCATTAACTCATCCATCTTAACACTCAACGAGTTAATTTCTTCTATAGCGTGTACCTTCTTACTAGTAGGTGACCTTTCAGTGTGCCACTGAGAGTAGTTCGTCATGATATTCTATAGGAGTTTTGTGGCTTCTCCTAACGTGATTTCCATGAACGTTCCACCTGAGGCGGAGTCCAAGATATTTCTAGAAGTGAAATTCAAGCCAACATAGAAGATTTGTATAATCATCCAAAGACTCAAGCCATGAGCGGGACAATTTCTAATCATCAATTTCATTCTCTCCCAAGATTGTGCAACATGTTCATGATCAAGTTGCTTAAAATTCATGATAACATTATGGAGAGAGATAATCTTAGCCGGCGGAAAATACTAGGATATATAAGCATCTTTGCACTTGTTCCAAGAATCAATACTATTTTTGCGCAAAGACAAAAACCAAGTTTTTGCTCGATCTCGCAACGAGAACGGAAAAAGCTTCAATTTAATCACATCATTATCCATATCTTTCTTCTTTTGCATATCGCAAAGCTCAATGAAGGTATTAAGATGGGATACGACATCTTCACTAGGAAGGCCGGAGAATTGCTCTTTCATAACAAGATTCAGCAAAGCAGCATTGATTTCGTATGATTCCGCACTAGTGGTGGGAGCAATCAGAGTACTAATACAATCATTATTATTAGTATTCGAGAAGTCACAAAGTTTGGTGTTTTCAGTCATGGTGAATTCAGCAAGCAAACAAGCACACAAGCGAACATGAAGCAAGCGAGACAAAAGGGCGAACGAAAAAGGCAAACGGAAAAAGGCAAATATTTTTGTAAATTTTTGTTTTTCAGAAGTGGGGGAGAGGAAAACGAGAGAGAAAAAAGTAAATGCAAGAGATGAGTTTGCGACACTTACTTGGATGAGTTCTTGACTTGATCCTCCCCGGCAACGGCACCAGAAATCGGCACGTTGACGAGAGACTATTCTTGACTTGATCCTCCTCCCCGGCAACGGCGCTAGAAATCCTTCTGCTTCCTCTTGAGCTTGCGTTGGTTTTTCCCTTGAAGAGGAAAGGGTGATGCAGCACATGAGCAGTAAGTATTTCCCTCAGTTTGAGAACCAAGGTATCAATCCAGTAGGAGAATCGCGCCAAGTCCAGAGTACCTGCGCAAACACAAAAGAGCTTGCACCCAACGCTATAAAGGGGTTGTCAATCCCTTCAAGATTGATTGCAAAGTGGGATCTGAAGGCGGAAAGTGCAACAAAGTAAAATTGTAAGGCTGAAAATATGGTGTGAAGTAGACCCGGGGGCCATAGTGTTCGCTAGAGGCTTCTCTCAAAATAGCAAATAATAGGGTGGGTGAACAAATTACTGTCAAGCAATTGATAGAACCGCGCAAAGTCATGACGATATCTAAGGCAATGATCATACATATAGGCATCACGTCCGAGACAAGTAGACCGATACTTTCTGCATCTACTACTATTACTCCACATATCGACCACTATCCAGCATGCATCTAGTGTATTGAGTTCATGACGAACAGAGTAACGCTTTAAGCAAGATGACATGATGTAGAGGGATAAACTCAAACCAATGATGAAAACCCCATCTTTTTACCCTTGATGGCAACAACATGATGCGTGCCTCGCTGCCCCTTCTATCACTGGGAGAGGTCACCGCACGGTATGAACCCAAAACCAAGCACTTCTCCCATTGCAAGAATCATGGATCAAGTTGGCCAAACAAAACCCACAACTCGAAGAGAATTACAAGGATATGAAATCATGCATATAAGATATTAGAAGAAACTCAAATAAGATTCATAGATAATCTGATCATAAACCCACAATTCATCGGATCTCGACAAACACACCGCAAACAAGATTACATCGGATTGATCTCCATGAAGATCATGGAGAACTTTGTATTGAAGATCCAAGAGAGAGAAGAAGCCATCTAGCTACTAGCTATGGACCCGAAGGTCTATGGTGAACTACTCACGCATCATCGGAGAGGTCATGGTGTTGATGAAGAAGCCCTCCGTATCCGAATCCCCCCTCCGGCACGGCACCACAACGTGCCCAGATGGGATCTTGCGGATACAGAAGCTTGCGGCGGCGGAAAAGTATTTTCGTGGATCTCTCTCGCAGTTTTGGATTTTTCCTGAATTTATAGGCGGAAGAGGTAGGGCAGACGAGCGATAGGGGGCCCACAAGCCTGCTAGGCGTGGCCCCCTGGCCATGCCTAGGGGGCTTGTGGGGTCCCCTGGTGTCCCCTGCCTTGGTTCTCAAGTCTCGTGCGTATCTTCTGTTCCGGAAAAAATCTTTTCGGAAGTTTTATTCCGTTTGGACACCGTTTAAAATCCTCCTCTGAAAAGGGTAAAAAACACGGAAAAAACAGGAACTGGCACTTGACACTGAGTTAATAAGTTAGTCCCAAAAAAGATATAAAAGGCATACAAAATATCCAAAGTTTGACAAGATAATAGCATGGAACCATCAAAAATTATAGATACATTGGAGACGTATCAGTTACTGATTCAACATAATTCATATGCAATGAATAAAGTGCTATATGGCATGCATAAAAATGGTTTCAATGTCATGGTCAAAGGGTTGCTTGCCTGGCTCAGCAAAGTCTTCGAGGTCTTCATAGCTTCTTGTCCAACTCCGAACACTTCGTCTACTTCGTCAATTATTGTCGGAAACACCCAAAATAAGCAACATAACAAGCAAAACATAAAAATGCTCTATAAATAGGATTTTTGTTTTCCTTGTACATCTCTCGTCATAAGAAAATGCCTAAAGTTTGTTCTAATGGATTTGGATCACCGTAGAATTTTGAATGGTGGAAATGGAGGCATCATTAGCCCCACAAGAAGTCTACAGAGAATCCTAAAATGAGTGGATGCACTCATTTAATAGGGCATGATTTTAGAAGACTTTTGGAAGTGGTTTCATTAGATTTGGAGTTGGGATGAATTTCCTAGAGATTTAATAAGATGGGGTAAATAGAAATGGGAATATTTATTTGGTCCAACCAAAATATAGCATAGGAAAAATGTTAACTGAGGCTAGAAAAATATTTTAATATTTTATAGACAACTAGGAACTTGAATCAATCAATTTGGAGTTGATTTGGACAATCTAGGAATTTTGTAAGGTGGATTTTGAATAATTAAAAATTGAGTTTGAATTTGATCACTACAGAAAATCTCTATGAAAAAATGTGCAATGCACATATTTGGATAGCACGTAATTTTAGGAATTTGTAGGAATTTTAATCATTAACTTTTTATGTCATATTAATTAGTTATGAATTATTTTCCTCCTCTGAAAAATAAAAAGGAAAAGAATCCTTACCCAGAAGGTTAAAAGAGTGCACCGGGTGTGGAATAGTAGCTGGGCCGGCCCAATGGCTCGGTGAGGTGGCTCGGGCCACGTCGAAGGCGTAAAGAGGTAAATACGCTTCCTATGGCCGAAGACGTTTACTCAGAAACCCGTGTCCACTTATTCGCACGGGGGCCATCGGACATCTCCTATGAGGCTAACGAGTGGGGTTGCCGGCCCCACTGGCAGGCTCGTATCCTTCCTCACACCTATGTCAGATGGAGAGGCTGGGGGAGGTGGGTCGGGCGTGCTCCAGTGCTCGTTCTAGTGGCTCCGATCGCCTCCGGTGGTATTCTGACCACCTGCGAACTCGAGAGAGAGAGAAAAAGAGAGAGAGAGAGAGAGAGAGAGAGAGAGAGCTCTAACTCCCTCAAGGAGTTTAGGCCCTCGGGGAGGATGGAGCTTACTATGGTATTGCCCATGGCGGAAGACGGCGATGTCAAGGGATGTCATGATGCACCGGCCACTTAGAGGGGTGGAACAAGTGCGGACAAACCCGTTAAGAAGTAGGGGGGGTTCTTTGGTAGGGTTTAGATGGAGAGGGACTATCCAATGCGCCCGAATTGGAGCAAAGGCCGACGGGAGAGCTTCAGCCATGGGAATGTATGGAGGGTACTCGAGGACAAGGGAATCGGTCCAAGGGGTCCATGGGAGAGAGGGGGCGAAGGAAGTTGAGAGGGGCGCTCAAGGGGGCTCTTATAAAGGACCAAGGCGTGCCATGGACCGATTCCATGGGCGGCGCTCGGGCGAGCTTCTCGGGGGTAGAGGAGGGCGACAGAGGAGGGGCCCGATAGTGTGGCATGTTGAGGACGTCGAGGCGACCTCGGTAGACATGACCATGACGCCCAAAGTCGTCGATTGGCTCAGGATGGGGCCACGACAGTGTGTGAAAGCTCAATTGCTCCCTAAGGTGGTTTTGATAATTGATCACAACATATGTGATGACCCACAAGTGTAGGGGATCTATCGTAGTCCATTCTATAAGTAAGAGTGTCGAACCCAACGAGGAGCAGAAGGAAATGACAAGCGGTTTTCACTAAGGTATTCTCTGCAAGCACTCAAATTATCTATAACAGATAGTTTTGTGATAAGGTAATTCGTAACTCCTAGCAAGTAATAGATGTAGTAATGGTGCAACAAAGTGGCCCAATCCTTTTTGTAGCAAAGTACAAGCATGTACAAACTCTTATATAAAGCAAACTGGTCCCGAGGACACATGGGAATTTCAGTCAAGCTAGTTTTCATCATGCTCATATGATTCGCGTTCATTACTTTGATAATTTAGTATGTGGGTGGACCGGTGCTTGGGTGCTGCCCTTACTTGGACAAACATCCCATTTATTATTAACCTCTCTCGCAAGCATCTGCAACTACAAAAGAAGAATTAAGATAAATCTAACCATAGCATGAAACATATGGATCCAAGTGAGCCCCTTACGAAGCAACGCATAAACTAGGGTTTAAGCTTCTGTCACTCTAGCAACCTATCATCTACTTATTACTTCCCAATGTGTTCCCCTAGGCCCAAATAATGGTGAAGTGTCATGTAGTCGACGTTCACATGACACCACTAGAGGAGAGACAACATACATCTCATCAAAATATCGAACGAATACCAAATTCACATGATTACTTATAGCAAGACTTATCCCATGTCCTCAGGAACAAACGTAACTACTCACAAAGCATATTCATGTTCATAATCAGAGATGTATTAATAATCATTAAGGACGTGAACATATGATCTTCCACCAAGTAAACCAACTAGCATCAACTACAAAGAGTAATCAACACTACTAGAAACCCACACGTACCAATCTGAGGTTTTGAGACAAAGATCGGATACAAGAGATGAACTAGGGTTTGAAGAGGAGATGGTGATGATGAAGATGTTGATGGAGATTGACCCCCTCTCGATGAGAGGATCGTTGGTGATGACGATGGCTTCGATTTTCCCCTTCGGGAGGGAAGTTTCCCTCGCAGAATAGCTCCGCCGGAGCTCTAGATTGGTTCTGCCGAAGTTTCGCCTCGAGACGGCAACGCTTCATCCCGAAAGATCTGATATGATTTTTTCCATGTCAAAACCCTTCATATAGCAGAAGATGGGCACCGCGGGCCTGCCAGGGGGCCCACAAGCCTGTAGGGCATGCCAAGGGGGGTAGGTCGCGCCCCTGGCTTGTGGCCACCTGGTGGGTCCCTTGATGTATTTCTTTCGCCCACTATTTTTTATATATTCCAAAATAGTTCTCCGTAAGTTTTTAGGACTTTTGGAGTTGTGGAGAATAGGTCTCTCATATTTGCTCCTTTTCTGGTCCAGAATTCCAACTGTCGGCATTCTCCCTCTTCATGTAAACCTTCTAAAATAAGAGAGAAAAGGCATAAGTATTGTACCACAATGTGTATTAACTGCCCATAATGCAATAAATATCGATATAAAAGAGTATATCCAGGAACATCGACGAGGCATAGGGCATCGACTCATCGGCCTCCTTGTTAAAATTATGCGTAGAACTAATAGCCTTTGTTTAGAGAGTCGGTCTTTTGTTAGAACTATGTATAGTTCAAGCAACTTGATTATTTAGTGAACTTGCTCGGTTTAGTAACTGCGAGCTATGTGTACGCTAATTTGTCTACCTAAGTTAGCAGTTTGTGTTAAATTGTGCAATGATGTGGATGTGCACTATAACCAGGAAATATGTGGGGAGGGTAAAATTTTGTATGCTCTATATCATCGCACATGCTAAAAGCAGAGAAACCATGTCTGATGAATCTTTGCACGCCAAGTTTCCTCGCACCTAGCGAAAAATTTCGCCAACCGTTGAAATATCTGCCTCCGCCCAAGGGCCACATTTCCCCTCTTACCCCCTCCCTCGGTTGCCGCTGCCACATCTCTCCCTCTAGCATCCGACTACCACGGACACGCCATGGTCTCCTCGAATGACCCCTCAAGGGGTATCTCCGACGACGAATCTCTCACCAGCCAGGTATTCGTCTCTCTTCTCTCTAGCTAAACTAGGATAAGGGTTGTGGTTTGGAATTGGGAATTTTAAAGCGGCAAGCCGATTTGAGCCATTTATTTCTCTTGTAGATACCTAGGACAATCACTTCCAAGGAATGGTGCAGGGTAGCTAAAGACCTGTCTGTTCATGGTCAACATCAATGTCCATCCATGAAGTTATGAGGTTTTCAATATGGTTACAGTGGGAGGAAGTTTGTGGGACGTGCAAAGAAGGTTAGCCTAACTCTCATCATTAGAAATCATTCGTTATATTAGGTGTGATTTAGACACTTCCCATGTGCTTTTTGATTCTAGATGTGATTAAGACACTGTCAGAGTTCTACGATTGTGAGTACCATGTTAATTGACTATAAAACACACTAGTAGTAATATGTTATAAATTTGTTCGGATCGCATGGTAGAAATCTCACAACATGACTATAAAACATATCATGTAGGGACTTAGTGAAAATAACAGTTTTTCACAAATTGTTTTAACCTGAAGGCATATTGACACTAAGAAATCTATATGATATAGGACTTATCATGGCATGAAAATTTACAACATGGTAGTAGACATGATGCACATCATTTCATTCAACACGAGAAATGTCTAATTATGCATAGAAACATGGCTAGCATCAACACAACGTGGCAATCTGAAATAAACAAATTATGAGACTTGGTGAAAATAACAGGGTGCAAGAGCAGCATATTTTAACAGATTGGCATGTTTGATAGCAGAATGTACATACGTGTCACTATTAATTTGATCTCATTCAAACAATGTCGATGTGCATCTTGTACTACAAAGACTATTGCATTTATATTTAGCTTCCTGGTAAAGTTGGCAATTTGTTATTACACATGATAGAAACAAAGGAGGCATGAGAACCAGAGCATCCTACTACAAAGACTCATCAATCATAACCATGGCATGGCCGATGAAGACCCATGTAATGCACGCAAGTACAAGCATGGCCAACCATTTCTTGTTGGCGAATAGTATGAGGAGTGCAATTCCACTTGTCGCAAGTTAGATAAATATTGCATGGACAGAATGTTAGAAGGAGAAGATACCAACATTCTCGCAAGTGCACTATGACAGTAGGCAATTCAATCATTGTGAGGGTACCATCAATGTGTACTTGAAGGGCTTTTATCTCTTCTTCAACTACAATGAGCTTGCTGCCACTCTTGTCAAATGCTTGATGTTGTAAGTACTTCACAAACTCTAATCAACTTCTCTATACAAGGTTGTAAATGAAAAAAAAACTAACTCTAATGTATTCATCTCACGGGATTGATGATGTAGAGATCACTGAGGATGGAGGTGTATTTCATAGATCCTGATTTAGCAGATGGTATTTTGTTACGTAATAATGTTACACACAAGTATTCCATTGATCATGTCGCATTTATCTTGCTTAAGTTACAGGTAGCAGAATTCTTCATATGGCCATATCACGAATGGTAACTTAAATATACAACCACACATACATTAATCATCTTTCAGTTTTCGACAAAGTTCATAAGTTCATGGTTTTCTTAAACTGTAGCTAGCACCGGATCTTGGTGGTCATTGTTCCAAAACACAACACAGTTTACTACCTGGATTCTATCAGAGAGTCAAATAAGCCTAAGGATCTAAATGATCTTCAAGATTTCATGGATAGGTATTAAATCCTTTGATGTTAATATGTTGTGTTCGTATCTGGTTCAAAAATTGAGTATATGAAAATTCATCTTCATTTGCAGTGTATTGTCAAAGAACATAACTTTAGAAGGGAGACGATTCGACCGCCAGTTATCTGTGTAGCACGTGATCGTTTCTTCGGTAAGAAAATGAAATCATTTTTTTATAAAATGCTAGTCAGATGTTCAAGTTTCTAAGTAAACCTCTTTCTATTTATCTCAAAAAAAGAAGCAACTTACACCGGTTAGGTTATTCCTAACAGGACAATTACATGACTAATATTATACAAAAAAATTCAGTGTCCTCAACAACAACAAGGACCAACCTATGTGGATACTATGTGTGCGCACACATGATGAACCTATGTAGACATGTTCTATGTGGTGTCGGTGGTGACAACATTGAACCGGTAAGTCTCTTTCTTAATTACTATCTTCTACTCCACATGTATGTCATATTTTGATCTAAAAATTCTGCAGTTGGTCTTCGGACGATGACCTCTGAACTGCTCGTCGCACGTGAATTGATGTGTGCTAGGAAATTTATTAGCACATTCTTTGTGAAACACTATAACAAGCCCACTAAAGATGTCGAAAATTTCATATTCTTATCCACCAAGAATAAGTACGCATTCATATAGTGTTATCAGTTAAAAATATATGCATGGATACATTGTTTTACATGTGATCATGTCTTCGTATATCATCCAATATGATTATGTACTACATATGTCCATACATTTGTGAAATTTATTTATTATTTTCTCAATTGCATATTGTCATGAATTATGATGAATGTTCTTTCTATGGACACTATTTTTTCAATTGCATATTGTGGTGAATTATGATGAATGTTCTTCATGTGGACATTATTTTTTCAATTGCATATTGTGGCGAATTTGCTATTCGCGGGGTCATTCAAATGCGACATTTTACAATAACCTCGCCATTTCCACGCATACGGTTCAAGCAACCAAGCATGTGCGATCCAGAACGAAAAGCACACACAACTCATAGCGCAACCGCCTATGAGATACACAAAAAGCACACGAGATATAAACTGCAACATTGGTGATACATAAGAAATCACACACGATTTGTAGCACTTGTAGGTGTGCGTAGGAGCTCCTCAACCATTTGCGATATCACCTTATCTCACACGTGATCCAAAAGGAAACCGTGCCCGATGTAAAGATGATCCCACATGTAATTTTTTTGGTAAACACGTGCAATGGTATCATGCATGGCACACGATTGCCAGGAAAATCTCGTATGTGATGATGAAGATATCACACACAGTTTCTACAATGGTCCGTGTGGATTAGGTAATGTTTCGCAAATGCTAAAAGGTCAAACACCATTTGTTTTCCATGAGAAATTAGACGTTTTTGACTCGTGATAGACGTGTGTGATTGATCCCAAACCCCACACGTAGGCCCAAAATATAGTCTATGTGATATGTTCCTCCACCGCACATGATTATGTTTGGTAGATCGTCTGCTTTCTTAATTTACTATCTCTGATGATTTTTCTGTGTCGTATGGGATGGACCCCCCTATCACCCACACATGCAAGGCGATAGTTTAAACATTCATCATGGAAAGGGGTTAAAAACCGTTTGTATAGCACATCGTTGCACCAGTTTATGACCAATATTGTGATTGTCAAACTTTAATAGATTTTATTTTCTAAACCAAATGTGAAAGTACAATTAAGCATAAAGCACATGGATAATTTCATATTTATGATATTCAATTCATCCACAATTTACTTTTAGGATAGAAGTGAAGCACAAGAGTAAACATCAAACTACTCTCAAAAGATATAAGTGAAGATCAATGAGTAGTCAAACAATTAAGTAGCTATGTGAGGACGCTCTATAAATAAAGATTTTCAGATCCGTGATTTATTTAAAACAACAAAGAAAATGAATACACATTCCACGAAAATCACATACCATGTGGACAAAAAAAAATTGGGCTCAACACAGGGTAGCCGGTATTTGTTTGATGAAGAGAGGTGGGATGCATAGCATACCCAAGCTTAGATGTCTAATGTTTCTTGAAATATTTACTTGGGGTGCCTTGGGCATCCCCAAGCTTGAGCTTTTGTATCTCCTTCAATCCTCTCATATCCCGGTTTCACCTAAGTCTCAAAAACTTCATCCACAAAAACTCGAAAAGAACTCGTGAGATAGGTTAGTACACATAAGAATAAATCAACACTTCATGTACAACCAAGACAAGCTGCATATTAATTTTAAAACATTAGGTATTGTATACTATCATTTCAAAAATTTATATCTACTAATCTAAGCCATGAAAACTCTAGGATAAGTAAATAACAAAACTATGACAACAATTTGTCTAAACAGAATAGTATGTAGCAAACAATTTACAAACTATACTTCTGTATCTATAAAAATTATGAAACTTTAGTACATGATAAAGAATTTGTATGATAGTACCATGTAAAAATTTCAGTAACTTTTCATGTTCGAGTAAAGTCTCATAATTCAAATACTACAACAAAAGTTTCTGTTTTTGTACAACACATACCACACATGCAATTCAAGCATTCTAAAGGCCATTCCTGGAACCTTTTTTATTTAAAAACAAGATTATAAATAACGGAAACAAATACTACCAAAATAAAATGACGCTCCAAGCAAAAACACATATAATGTGATGAATAAATATATTGCTCTAAGTAAGATATACCGATAATGTTGGAGACGAAAGAGGGGATGTGTTAGAGCATATTTCTCCATGTGTAGTTATGGTAATTGATGACAATCCCTATGGACTAATGGTTGTCTTAAGTTACATTCGAAGGATTTATCCATAGGCACTTCTTGAAGTCCATCTCTTGGTTTCAAGGAGTTCATATAATGACCAAGGTGGTATTCAAGGTATTATACAAAGAATGGTCATAAAGACACAAGGTTTATCAAGACTAAATCAAAGAGTAAATCAAGTTGATCAACATGCAAAGCATACAAGATGTACCAAGAGGGATCAAGTGATCCCATGGTATGGTATGAATTGTCCATCACGCTTTTGTGTACTAACCCATGGTCTTCGTGAGAGTTCTATGAGGGGTTAGGTGTGTGTTCCATGGTCTTGCGTCAAGAGGAAGATCCCATTCAACCCAAGATGGATGACATCAAGTGGTGATCGTCATCAAGATTGTGATGTACAAGTTCAAGTGGAGCATCACAAAGATATCATGCTTGAAGCTTGTCGTCCATTGTGGTGGCAATGGACTTGTGAAGATGTGCTGAAGAGTGGCTCACCCATGGTGGTGTATGTAGGAGAAATTTACAAGTCTTCATCAAGCCAGCGCAATCAAGAAAGGTGATCCATCTTGAGGAATTCATGATCATCATTGTCTAGCTCAAGTGGACTATGTGCAAGGTATAGGTTTGTCCTTGATAGGTTTTGTATTTTAGGATAGATTGACGTATAGTCAAGGCGGGCACTCAAGTGAGTAGCTTGATCATATCGTTCGTTGAGAGCTCAAACCATTTGCATCCTTGCATCATATTTCTTTGTTCTTGTTTGGTGTTTCTATTTGTGAGTTTTAGAGCTTAGGCCTTAGGGTCATCTTTATGACAATCTCAAGTTCATAGAAAACGGAGTTCATGTGCATCCTCTATGATGTTTTCGATGTTGGAGTTTTTGCCGGTTCTTCATTCAAAGAGGTTTCACATATCTATATTATTGGCATTTTCATAACTGCATGTTCTTAAGATTTCCCTTGTCGTCCTGAATCCAACAATCTTGAGTTTGCTAAATTCAGAGCTCGTATGGGAAAGTTATAGCAGTTTTAGTGGTTGGGTAGTTTTTCTCGCTTAAGCGGAAGTGCCGCTCTGGGGCACGGTAGCACCGCTCTAGCGGTACTACCGTCCTCCAGTGCCGGTCCCACTTTCGCTTATTCTTTTCTTCTAGCATCCAGAGGGACTTTTTCTTTTTCGAGCGGAAGTACCGCTCTGGGGGAGCGGTAGTACCGCTCCAGCGGTACTGCCGCCCTCCCCTTCCTCTCACACTTCCACTTATAAATATTTTATGTGGCTTCTTCAGTCAATTTTTCATTGTTGAGGGAAAGTACCGCTCTGTGCTCGGCGGTAGTACCGCTGCAAGCGGAAGTACCACTCCCTTGCACGGTACTACTGCTTGTGCACTAACTAGGTGCATAATGGTTTGATTTGCGGAGGCCTATAAAAGGGGGTCTTCTTCCCCAATGGTTTTCTATCCATTGAGCTCGTGTTCTTCCCCATTGTTGACCTTCTTAGAGCTTGCTAACTCTCAATCCCTCCAATTATTCTTGCTAGTTCTTGAAGGAAATGAGAGAGGAGATCTAGATCCACATTTCCACCAATCACTTTCTCCTCTATGTGAGGGGAACCCCTTGGATCTTGATCTTCGAGTTCTTTGGGAGCTCCTCGTTATTCCTCTCATATTCCTCCATAATTTTGTTGTTGTGGAGGGATTTGAGTGTGAGGGACTTGATCACTTTGTGTGTTCTTGCCATTTCATTAGTTGCATCGATTTGAGTTCTCCACGGTGATACGTGGAAGTGAAAAGATTGAGAAGCTTATTACCCTTGGGTACTTTGTACCCTAGAAATTGTTCTTTGTGGATGCTTTGGCGTCCTGGAAGCTTGGTGGTGCCTCAGAGCTCAATCATTGTGGTGTAAAGCTCTGGGCAAGCGTCGGGGTCTCCTCGAGTTAAGTTGTAGAGATAGCCCCAAGCATTTGAGGAGACACATTCCATTGTGGTGAAGCTTCGTGGTGGTGTTGGGAGCCTCGAGTTAAGTTGTGGAGGTTGCCCCAACCTTTTTTGTACGGGTTCGGTGACCGCCATCAAGGGTACCTTAGTGGAATCAGGGCCTCTTGCATTGTGCGAGCGCATGAGGAGATTACGGTGGCCTTAGTGGCATCTTGCGGAGCATTGTGCCTCCACACCGCTCCAAATGGAGATTAGCATCCGCAAGGGTGTGAACTTAGGGATACATCGTTATCTCTGTGTGCCTCACTTATCTCTTACCCGAGCCTTTTACTTATGCACTTTACTTTGTGATAGCCATATTGTTTCTTGTTATATATCTTGCTATCACTTAGTTGTTTATCTATCTTAGCATAAGTTGTTGGTGCACATAGGTGAGCCTAGTTGTTTTAGGTTTTGTACTTAACAAATTAAACGATAGTTTTATTCCGCATTTGTTCAAGGCTAAACCATAATTATTTTAAAGCGCCTATTCACCCCCCTCCCCTTCTAGGCGACATCCATGTCCTTTCAGGATGCCTTCTAGGGCATCCCCAAGCTTAGACGCTTCAGTCTTCCTTGTATATTACCTTGGGAGTGCCTTGGGAATCCTCAATCTTAGGTTCATTTTGCTCCTTATTCTCCTCGTATCAATATCTCCCCAAAACTTGGAAGCTTCAATCACAAAAAACTTAATGGAACTTCGTGAGATAGGTTAGTGTAATAAAGATAGATCATTCACTTAGGTAATTTCAAGACAAGATTAATAATTGTTCTCACATAATACCTACTGTATTATATCATTCCCATAATTTATATCACTAAATATAAGCTATGGAAACACTACAACAAACAAACTATGCATGCAAAATAGAATCTGTCAAAAACAGAACAATTTGTAAAGATCTAAACTTAAACCATAATTCCATATTTCTGCAAATTCTAAAAAATTAGGAAAGCACACATAATTTGCATAGCAAAACAGTGTAAAAACGTCGGAATTTTTTAACTGTCCAGCAAAATAAAAGAAATTCCGCACTGGACGTAAAAGTTTCCGTTTTTGCACAAAATCAAACTAACAAGTATCCACACTATCCTAAATGCTTTACTTGGCACTTTATTAAAACAAAAGGCACACAAAATAATTACTATGGTAGCTTAATCATGTTAACACACAAAAAGAGAAAGTATAAATATTGGGTTGTCTCCTAACCATCGCTTTTATTTAAAGCCTTTTTAGCTAGGCATGGTGATCTCTATGATGCTCACATAGGAATGGTATTTGAAACATGCCAAAGAGCATAATGGATCTCACTGCAAGCACATTTAAGTCTAACCCACTTCCTATGCATAGGTATTTTGCAAGCAAACAATTTATTGAATCAAGAATCAGCTGGCATAGGAAGGCAAAACAAGCATAACTTCAAGATTTTCAACACATAGAGAGGAAACTTGATATTATTGCAATTCCTACAAGCATTTGTTCCCCCCTCATAATAATTTTCAGTAGCATCATGAAGGAATTAAAAAAAATAACTATCACATAAAGCATTCTTTTCATGATCCAAAAGCATAGAAAATTTATTACTCTCCCAACAAGCAAACTTCTCATACATAATAGTGGGAGTATCATAGGAGACTCGAATATTATAAATTGTTTCCACATTAAAAGAGTAATGTTCAAAAAATAGTATTCATAGCTATGACAAGTTTTATAATGATAATAATCACTACTTTTTTATAACATAAGTATCATCACAATAATCATCATAACTAGTAACTTGGTTCTCATCAGAATCAATTGAAACCTCTTCCAAGATAGTGGAATCATTACTAAATAAAGTCGTGACCTATCCAAATCCACTTCTATCATTATAATAAGATTTAGCACCATCCAAAATAGTGGGATAATAATCATCTAAAGTTGATACTCTTCCAAACCTACTTTCATAAAAATCACAATCATCAAAAATAGGAGGCATGAAATCATCACAAAAAATTTGGTCATTGAAAGTAGGGGAACTAAAAAAGATAATCTTCATACAACATTGCATCCCCAATCTTGGGATAAACATTATTTTCAACAAATAAATTCTCAAATATGTCATTTTCATCAAACATAACATCCCCAAGCTTGTGGGTTTGCATATCATTGGCATAATCATCAATAGCATGAATGACACCAATAGTATAACAATTATTATCATCATGATTTTCCAAGTTAGTACCAAAAATATTTTCAATATTGTAGGGAGTATCATTATCTTCCCAATCATCCGCATCACAACAAGTAGTAGGCATAACAAAATAATCATCGTGTATCATCGTCCATACTACTTACGGATTCATTCTCAACAATGATAGGAGCAACATTATTTGGTAGGAATACCTTTTTACCTCTACTTTTCCTTCTTTTCTTCTTCCTCGCCACTCATGTGTGGGTTTAAGTAATTTATCCTAGCTTCTTATCGATGAGATTGGTTGGATATTGTCACATCCCTAACCCTTAAGCAAGATAGCATTGTGCTCATGTCTTCTTTGCATTTGCATCTAAGAAGTTTCAACAAAAACAACAAAGTGGCAAAGGAAAAACTCAAAACCCTAGCCACCATTTCAATTAAAGGAAATCTCAAACTAGTTCAAAATCAATGAACCCAAAATGGCCTCAAGAAATGTTCAAACTTTCTGATAAATCATGAAAGTAAATGAGCATTGGAGAAAACTATTTTCTTGACACTTTAAGCATTTTAAATAAATGCAAAAGCCACTGGTTTCAAATTTAAAAATTGAAATCAGAAACTATAATTTTCCAAAAATGTTGAAAACCTTGGAAATGAGTGGGGATATTATAACAAATATTTCAGGAGGTCTAAAATAGTTTTTACTTTTTGTTTTGGAGCTGAATTAATTAGCAATACAATAATTAGCAAAACATAAAAAACAAAAACAGAGAAAATGGGAAAAAGCTTACTTGTCGCCCAAGCCTGGCCCGACCCATCTCCCCGCTCGTCCCCTCCCTCGCGCCAGTAGGCAGCAGGAGGTGGCCGCCGCCTCCTCCGGCGCGGCCACGCACCTGCGTGCCTGCCTGGCCGCCGGTTCGCGCTGGCGACGACGGGGATAAGCTCCCCAGAGCCTCCCCTATCCATTCCCCGCCTCGGTTCTCCTCCTCCGCCCGGATCTCCTCCCCCTCCTTGCTGCCGCCATTAGAGCCGAGCTCGAGCTCGAGCTGCCCGTGCCCCTGGCCATAGGATCCCCTCCCAGAGCACGCCATTAGCTCCGCCTCATCGCCCTGGTCATCTCTGCAGAAGCCGAAGCTTCCTTGAGCCCTGCAACGCCCGCAACACCGTCGTCTTCCACCTCCGGCCGCCGGACCTCTCCCGTCGATTCGTCACCCCTAGGCCTTCCCCGAGCCGTCTAAGCTCTGCTCTGCACTCCCCGCGAGCATGCGGTCGTTTCCCCTAAGTTTTCCCCCTCGATCCCCTCCTCTAGCCCTAGTTTCACCGGAGCCCGACGAGGACCGCCGCTGCCGCTCGTCGCCGGTAGCCCTCCGTTGATCAGCTCGTCCTTCCGAGGGCACCAGCAGCTCCAGGACGACGCGTAGATGCCGTAGCAGCTAAGAACTGATCGTGGATCCCTCTGATTCAAAGCCCCCGACGACGCCCGAGATTCGGCCGCCGCTCCGGCTCGTCGCCGACGCCTCTTCCGGCGACCCTAGCCTCCCCAGATGGTCCTGCCAGATCGGCCGCTTCGCGAGCTTGCTTTAGCTGCCAACCGCGTGCGATTTGGTGCTGTGCAGCGCCATCTAGGTCGCCTTCGGCGAGCCCTCCGCCGCGGGTTTGGTCGCCGGCGACCACCCTCCGGTGGCCGTCGACGTGGCCGGCCATTAGGGCCTAATCGCCCTCCTCTGAGTCGCTGACAGAGGGCCCCACGCCTGGTCAAACCCCAATTAGGGGCTGGTCAGCGCGGGATTAGCCCAGAGAGGCTGACCAGTGGGGCCCCCTTGTCAGGTTTGACCTGGACAGGTCGGCTGACCTGCTGACGTCAGCCTGATGCAATAAATAGAATTTCCAGTTTAAAACTAATTCAGGAAATTGCTAAAAATTGTAAAAATCATAGAAATTAATCTGTAACTCCAATGAAAATAATTTATATATGAAAAAGTATCAGAAAAATTCAAGGATTCTGATTATGCTATTTTCAACTATGTTTGAAAAAGTTACAGAACCCTAAATTGTGAAATAAGGAATAATTCAATTCTTTTAATCACCTTATAAATGGAATTTGCAAAAATATTCAAATTTCATTATATATGCAATGATCACACACTGCCCTAAGTACAAATCAGTATCATAACATGACAATTCTTGCATGTTAACATCAAGATGAACCGAGCATCAGGTCGAATCAATTAAACCGGTATCCGAGAATACCCGTTTAAATTGCTATTCGAATGTGATTCAAATCAACTCTAAACCTGTTACATGTTGAAAATAATAACTTATCACCTTGCATTCTCATGCCATGCTCATGCATCATTTTGAGTGCATATGATTGTTATTGAATGTTGCCATTCATTTCGGTAGGCTCCGCACCCCCGGATTCCACCGAATATCCGTCTGACGGATATCGTTCCTCCTCTGAGCAACAAGGCAAGCACCCTCTTTTGATCATCCCGATAACACCTATGTTCTTGCTCCTGCACCTATTTAATGCATTAGGATCAAATGCTACAAGTGGTTTTGCCACGATAGTTGGACCCACTTCCTCTGCATGACTTAACCTTGTCGCAGTAAATAGCCGAACCTTGCAATCTAGCATACCTGGTAGTTGCTTGAGCTATGATGTGCCTTATCCTGCTATGCATGCTATGCTTAGAGTTGTGTATGGTCTGTCATCTGGGAGATGAACAGAAATGTGGAATGTGTTAGGTAAGCAAAGGTCGTGTGTTGAACTTGATTTGGTAAAGGTACCGGTGAAAGGCTGTGTAGGAGTACATGGCGGGTTGTTTCATTGGAACCGTCCTTAGGACCTGAGTTCCGTGTATGTAATCCAAGACTAGATACTACCACATGCTGGGCCCTGAAATATGACCCCGCTCGGCCTATTAATCGCGTAGTACTCGGTCCAGGAGTTGCAAGTAGTTTCTGGTGTTTATAGTAATGCTGGAGGCCGTGCATGGTGCTGACTTGAGAGGTGGACCGTGATGCGGTAGGCAGTGGCACGGTGTACCAAGTGGCACCCGGATGCTGGGCTTGGGAACCCTGCGCACATCGTTTGAGGCCGTGGCGGAAACCTCGGCCGGACTTCCGTACGGGTTACTCTCAGATAGGCGATAAACCTGGACTAGGTACTAGTGTGGTTAACGGTCGTGGCCGACTCCCTCGCTGGGCTTCCGCTTGAAGGTTGCCGAGGTGCATGACGTGCACATGGCGATAAGTGGCGGGAGCGTGTGTGACGAAGTACACCCCTGCAGGGTTATGATCTATTCGAATAGCCGCGTCCGCGGATATGGACTACTTGGAGACATATGTTGTTCATAGATAACTTCAATGGCTACTCATAAAATTGTCAAGATAAGCGTGAGTGTCATGGACGGCATTTCCGTATGGAGACGGAATGATTCCACGATAGTGTATTGTTGTGGTGTTAGTGGACTCGTGTGCGAGAAATCTAGTTGTCAAAACTAATTTCAAAAGCAAGTTGTCTAGCCACGAGTCAAATGCTGGCTTTCCGCATGAAACCCCACAATACCTTTTGATACCTTGCATGAGTAGTTAGTTCTCCTAAAGTCTTGTTGAGTACCTTCGTACTCATGTTTGCTTAATAAATGTTGCAGAGGTTGCTAATGACCCTAATGGAGGGTTCTTCGTAGACATCGACGACGACGAGTAGCTGGTGTCCCAGCTACGATCTGGCCCTACGTCGGCTCTGTAGTATAGTCAGGCCACGTGCCTACTGGTTGCCCTGTCTGTACTCAGACAGTTTATAACTCTTCCGCTGGCTTGTATTGTATGACTGCTATCATGGGTCGCGAGACCCTTAAGGTGTAATATTATGTGTGTGGCTCTTCCGAGCCTCTTAAATAAAGCTTGTATGTTTATGGTTATGTTGTGATGCCATCGATGTATCTATACATATCGGTATGCCATGCGTACGTGTGTCGTACTTGATATGTATGGGGTTCGATTACCTAGTCGTGAACTTTAGTAGCACTCCTTACAAGGAAATGCCCCTTTGTGGTCCAACGAGCCTTGGTAGTTCGCTACTGCTCCGGACACATTGGTTGACCGGCATGTGTCCTTCTTAGCTGCTGTGTCTGTCCCCTTTGGGGAAATGTCACGCGATGTAATGGAGTCCTTGTAGCTTGCTACGACTCGTCTACATTCGCCGATGACCGACACCTGCTTTGTTGGGTCATGTATGCCTGTCCTTGTGCGGTACTGCCACTTTGGTTTATGACTAGACATGTCGATCCGGGTTCTTTGACATTGGATTGCTAGCGATACTATCGCATACGTGAGTCAAAAGACGCAAACGGTCCCGGCTAAGGTAAGGCTGCAGCCGTGGAGTTAACCGTGCGTGAGACCACAAAGGGATGCGATGGGTTACAGGCTAGATTCCTATGGCTTAGGATCGGGGTCCCGACAGCGTTGGTATCAGAGCCTGACTGACTGTAGGATTACTAAGCCAAACTGGTCGAAGTTGAGTCTAGAATTGCTTTAGTTATATATAAGGGAATTGTTTGTGGAAGGGAACGTAAGATTCTTGTTCTCTTCTCAAGTTATTCTATTCTGGTCATCCTCGTCTTTTCTGCGGGAATTAAGGACTAGATTTCTCATCTTCTCCTAGGCTCGTGTTTCCGATCGGTAGCTTATAGGACTACGGGTCGAGAGATATCGGGTTTCTTTTATCCCTAGGAAGCAGGAAGTAAATTTGATGATCAGAGAGTTGAACTTGATAGTTGAGTGGTGACGCTATTTCATTTTGGGTTGTCTCAAAATTTGTTTTGAGCATTTACAGCCGTTATGCTGCCCAATTTTGCATTCAGAGCTCTAATGCTTTTGCATTACTCTCTATTTACAGATGCCTGGCCGTCCTTCTCGTCAGGTGGTACGTCTGACCAGGTGCATTAATGTACCGGGTCATACGGCCATGCTGGTCAGGGTGATGTCGGTGTGCGGTTACCGCTGGTACCCCGAGTACACGGTAGAGGAACAGTACCGAGACTTCAACCAGAGCCAGTACATCTGCACTGTTAGGGTATTTCCAGACTACCCTGGAGCGGAGAAGCCAATCCATTGGTCCTATGGGTTGGGGGTCACCGTTGACATGGCAGTACAGGATGCTGCCTATTCAATGCTGACTATTATGAGAGCGAGACATGCACTGCTACAGAATTCAGAGTTCTGCTATGTTCCGGCCTCTCAGTCTGGTGAAGAGGGATACCTCAGTGGAGTCTATTTTGATTCTTCTATGGAGGACCCACTTCTGCAGTCCACTGTTGAGATGCTAGAGAACAGAGACAAGGATGCTCGTGCTCTCCGCATGGAGCTTTATGCTACCCGTGCCCGTCTGTGGACAGCTTTGACGCAGCTGGCACCGGTAGTCCAGACAGGGTATGGAGAGATGGAGATGCTGAACCCTGTTAGGACCCATCTTCCGGCCCATGTTGACTGGCCAGCTATAGGAGGAGTCACACCTCTTCGGGGACCCCTCTTACCACCAGTCAGGGGACCAAGGCCACATCCGTGTCCTTACGGATCCCAGGGATCTCAGGCTAGAGTGTTTCCTGATCCGCAGGTTGAGCTTCCAGGTCATGGAGGTAATCTCTATGAGATGTTCTATGCGGATGCCTGAGCTGTGAGCGGAAGGATAGTATGGTAGTAGCCGTACATTCACAGTCCTGCGTGACTTGTGAAGTATGGTAGTAATGTGAAATGAATTCCAGAGGGCCTGATGGACAGAAAGAGAGAGGAGTTCTGTGCCTTCACTCAGGGCAAGTTGTCTGTGGATGCCTATAGCCGCGAGTTCGGTAACCTCGCCCGCTATGCAACAGAGGAGGTGTCTACTGACGCCAAGAAGCAAGCAAGATTCCGTAAGGGTCTGAGCCCTGAGCTACGTCAAGACCCGCGCCTCCATGAGTGTGCAAGTTTTCAAGCCTTGGTCAACAAAGCGATCAGTGCCGAGACTGGTCATTCTGACTTCGAAGCCACAAGGAAGCACTTCCGTGACTTCGGCTCGTCTTCTGGTTCCGCGTTTCCAAAACGCAGGTTGTGGGTTCCAAACAGTTCTCTGCCGCCAAGATACACTCCGAGGCCATCCTACGTGGCGCCTCAGACGAATCAGGCCAACCCTCCAGCAAAAGCTTATGGTGGTCCAGCTAGCAATGCTGCACCACGTGCCAACCAGGTGATATGCTACAAGTGTGGAGAACCAGGGCATTATTCCCGTGAGTGTCCTCAGAATGTGGGGGCCAAGCAACCCGGAAAGTCCGTCGGGCAGGCCAAGTCGGGCAAAGCTTTTTACGTGAAGCCAACTCCTGCACGTGGCCGTGTGAACTATGTGTCAGCAGAAGAAGCTGCAGAGGATCCCGACGTCATGCTGGGTACGCTTCTTGTTAATCATCACCCAGCGTCCGTTCTCTTTGACACTGGGTCTTCTCATTCCTTCATTTCCGAAAGTTATGCACAGTTGCATAACATGTCTTTTTGTGATATGCCAATTCCATTGGTTGTTCAAACCCCTGGTAGTAAATGGCAAACCTCTAGGATACTATGACAATGAAATTCTAGTAGACAGGCTAGTTTTTCTAGCCTCATTGATAGCATTGAAATCTTCGGATATTAATATCATCTTGGGCATGGACTGGATGTCAGCTCACTATGCCAAGATTGATACTCAATCTAGAAATGTCCAGCTTACCCATTCCTCGGGTGAGATAGTAAATGTCTCTACTCGAGTTGCCAAATGCCAGCTCTACTCCTTAAATGCCAACCCTCTTCTGGAACTTGAAGACATTCCGGTAGTCCGTGACTTCCCGGATGTTTTTCCAGAGGAACTGCCAGGAATTCCACCTGACAGAGATGTAGAGTTTGTGATAGATCTTGTTCCGGGAACTGTCCCAATAGCCAGGAGACCTTATAAGATGGCACCCCTAGAGCTAGCCGAACTTAAGAAGCAATTAGATGAGGCCTTGAGCAAGGGTTTCATTCGTCCTAGCTCTTCTCCTTGGGCTTGTCCCTTCCTCTTCGTCAAGAAGAAAGACGGAACGGATCGGATGGTTGTAGATTACCGACCAGTTAATCTGGTCACCATTAAGAACAAGTATCCGCTCCCTAGGATCAACGATCTGTACGATCAGCTCGCTGGATCCTCAGTCTTCTCCAAAATGGATTTGAGGTTGGGATACCATCAAATCAAGATTAAGAACGGGGACATTCCAAAAACGGCTTTTATTACTCGTTATGGCCAATATGAGTACACCGTTATGTCCTTTGGTTTAACCAATGCCCCAGCCACCTTCTCTCGGCTGATGAATTCAATCTTTATGGAGTATTTGGATAAATTCGTCGTAGTATACCTCGATGATATTCTCATCTACTCAAAGAATGAACAAGAACATGCCGAGCATCTAAGGCTGGTATTGATGAAACTTCGAGAGCATCGCCTTTATGCCAAATTTTCAAAATGTGAATTCTGGTTACCAGAAGTGACCTATCTAGGCCACGTAATCTCTGGTAAGGGTATTGCTGTCAATCCCGAGAGAGTTCAAGTTGTCCTTGATTGGACTCAACCTGAATCGGTTAAGCAAGTTAGGAGTTTTCTTGGTCTAGCGAGCTATTGTCGCCGCTTCGTCGTGAATTTCTCCAAGGTTGCAAAGCCTCTGACTGAACTCCTCAAGAAGGATAAAAAGTTCGAGTGGACACCACAGTGTGAGCATAGTTTTCAGGAACTGAAAAGACACCTGACTTCTGCACCTGTGTTGCTACCACCAGATTTCTCTAAGGACTTTGTTATCTATTGCGACGCCTCGCGACAAGGATTAGGTTGCATTCTCATGCAAGATCGTCATGTGATCGCATACGCATCTCGACAGTTGCGTCCACATGAGGATAATTATCCCACACATGACCTTGAGCTTGCAGCTGTGGTCCATGCACTAAAAACCTGGCGACATTACCTTACCCACCTTTTGGGTAATCGTTGCGAAATATTCACTGATCACCAAAGTCTGAAATATATCTTCACCCAGCCGGATTTGAATCTCAGGCAAAGACGGTGGGTTGAGTTGATCTCGGATTACGACTTAGGGATAACTTACACCCCGGGGAAGGCCAATGTTATGGCCGATGCACTAAGTCGTAAATCTTATTGTAACAATTTGATGCTACAACAAGGTCAACCACTTCTCCATGAGGACTTTCGGAAGTTGAATCTTCATATTGTTCCTCAAGGATTCCTTTCTACCCTGGTGGAGAAGCCTACTCTTAAGGATCAAATTATAACTGGCCAAAAGCGTGACAAGGGTATATCACGGATCAAGGAGAATATTTTTAGCGGAAACGCTAAAGAATTTTCCATGAATGATCAAGGTGCTGTGTTCTTCCAGAATCGTTTAGTGGTTCCTAAGAACCCACATCTAAGGCAGTTAATCCTTAAGGAGGCTCATGATTCTCCTCTCACCATTCATCCCGGTAGTACTAAGATGTATCAGGACCTACGCCAGAGGTTCTGGTGGACTAGGATGAAGAGAGAAATTGCTGAGTTCGTGGCTAACTGCGACGTTTGTCGTCGAGTTAAGGCAGAACATCAAAGGCCTGCTGGCACCCTTCAACCTCTAGCTATTCCTGAATGGAAATGGGATAAAGTTAGCATGGATTTCATTACCGGATTTCCCAAGACCAAGAAAGGAAATAATGCTATCTTTGTGGTCATTGACCGTCTTTCCAAAGTGGCTCATTTTCTTCCTGTTCGTGAGAGTATAACAGCTAGCCAACTAGCAGAGTTATATATCTCTCGAATAGTGTCTCTTCATGGTGTTCCCCTGGAAATTAACTCGGATCGTGGAAGTATCTTTACTTCTCGTTTCTGGGAAAGTTTTCAGAATGCCATGGGGACTCACTTATCTTTTAGCACTGCTTTCCATCCCCAATCAAGTGGTCAAGTAGAAAGAGTGAATCAAATTCTAGAAGATATGCTCCGAGCTTGTGTTATATCGTTCGGTATGAATTGGGAGAAGTGTCTTCCATTCGCCGAATTCGCTTATAACAATAGTTAGCAATCAAGCTTGGGAAAAGCCCCTTTTGAAGTTCTCTATGGACGAAGATGTCGAACCCCTCTTAATTGGTCAGAAACCGGAGAGAGGCAACTCTTTGGCCCGGATATGATCCAGGATGCAGAAGAGCAGGTTCGCATTATTCGTGAAAAGTTGAAAATTATGATCGTCATCATAAGGCTGTGACCTTTGAAGTTGACGAGAAGGCTTACCTTCGGGTTACACCTTTGAAGGGTACCCATCGTTTCGGTATCAAGGGCAAGTTGGCTCCTCGTTACATTGGACCTTTCTGCATTCTTGCCAAACGAGGAGAAGTTGCCTACCAGTTGGAACTTCCTCCGCATCTTTCCAAGGTTCATTTTGTCTTCCACGTCTCGCAACTCAGTCGTTGCTTTTCGGATCCTATCCGTGAAGTGGACCACGAAACGCTTGATCTACAAGATAACCTTTCTTACCGAGAATACCCCGTGCGTATTCTTGATCAAGCTCAGCGTACCACTCGACGTCGAAACCTCAAGTTTCTTAAAGTTCAATGGTCAAATCATTCTGAAAAGGAGGCAACTTGGGAAAGAGAGGATCGTCTCCGACTTGAATATCCCGCGTTATTCCCGACGACTTCTAAATCTCGGGACGAGATTCTTGTGAGTGGGGGTGAGTTGTCACATCCCTAACCCTTAAGCAAGATAGCATTGTGCTCATGTCTTCTTTGCATTTGCATCTAAGAAGTTTCAACAAAAACAACAAAGTGGCAAAGGAAAAACTCAAAACCCTAGCCACCATTTCAATTAAAGGAAATCTCAAACTAGTTCAAAATCAATGAACCCAAAATGGCCTCAAGAAATGTTCAAACTTTCTGATAAATCATGAAAGTAAATGAGCATTGGAGAAAACTATTTTCTTGACACTTTAAGCATTTTAAATAAATGCAAAAGCCACTGGTTTCAAATTTAAAAATTGAAATCAGAAACTATAATTTTCCAAAAATGTTGAAAACCTTGGAAATGAGTGGGGATATTATAACAAATATTTCAGGAGGTCTAAAATAGTTTTTACTTTTTGTTTTGGAGCTGAATTAATTAGCAATACAATAATTAGCAAAACAGAAAAAACAAAAACAGAGAAAATGGGAAAAAGCTTACTTGTCGCCCAAGCCTGGCCCGGCCCATCTCCCCGCTCGTCCCCTCCCTCGCGCCAGTAGGCAGCAGGAGGTGGCTGCCGCCTCCTCCGGCGCGGCCACGCACCTGCGTGCCTGCCTGGCCGCCGGTTCGCGCTGGCGATGACGGGGATAAGCTCCCCAGAGCCTCCCCTATCCATTCCCCGCCTCGGTTCTCCTCCTCCGCCCGGATCTCCTCCCCCTCCTTGCTGCCGCCATTAGAGCCGAGCTCGAGCTCGAGCTGCCCGTGCCCCTGGCCATAGGATCCCCTCCCAGAGCACGCCATTAGCTCCGCCTCGTCGCCCTGGTCATCTCTGCAGAAGCCGAAGCTTCCTCGAGCCCTGCAACGCCCGCAACGCCGTCGTCTTCCACCTCCGGCCGCCGGACCTCTCCCGTCGATTCGTCGCCCCCAGGCCTTCCCCGAGCCGTCTAAGCTCTGCTCTGCACTCCCCGTGAGCATGCGGTCGTTTCCCCTAAGTTTTCCCCCTCGATCCCCTCCTCTAGCCCTAGTTTCACCGGAGCCCGACGAGGACCGCCGCTGCCGCTCGTCGCCGGTAGCCCTCCGTTGATCAGCTCGTCCTTCCGAGGGCACCAGCAGCTCCAGGACGACGCGTAGATGCCGTAGCAGCTAAGAACTGAGCGTGGATCCCTCTGATTCAAAGCCCCCGACGACGCCCGAGATTCGGCCGCCGCTCCGGCTCGTCGCCGACGCCTCTTCCGGCGACCCTAGCCTCCCCAGATGGTCCTGCCAGATCGGCCGCTTCGCGAGCTTGCTTTAGCTGCCAACCGCGTGCGATTTGGTGCTGTGCAGCGCCATCTAGGTCGCCTTCGGCGAGCCCTCCGCCGCGGGTTTGGTCGCCGGCGACCACCCTCCGGTGGCCGTCGACGTGGCCGGCCATTAGGGCCTAATCGCCCTCCTCTGAGTCGCTGACAGAGGGCCCCACGCCTGGTCAAACCCCAATTAGGGGCTGGTCAGCGCGGGATTAGCCCAGAGAGGCTGACCAGTGGGGCCCCCTTGTCAGGTTTGACCTGGACAGGTCGGCTGACCTGCTGACGTCAGCCTGATGCAATAAATAGAATTTCCAGTTTAAAACTAATTCAGGAAATTTCTAAAAATTGTAAAAATCATAGAAATTAATCTGTAACTCCAATGAAAATAATTTATATATGAAAAAGTATCAGAAAAATTCAAGGATTCTGATTATGCTATTTTCAACTATGTTTGAAAAAGTTACAGAACCCTAAATTGTGAAATAAGGAATAATTCAATTCTTTTAATCACCTTATAAATGGAATTTGCAAAAATATTCAAATTTCATTATATATGCAATGATCACACACTGCCCTAAGTACAAATCAGTATCATAACATGACAATTCTTGCATGTTAACATCAAGATGAACCGAGCATCAGGTCGAATCAATTAAACCGGTATCCGAGAATACCCGTTTAAATTGCTATTCGAATGTGATTCAAATCAACTCTAAACCTGTTACATGTTGAAAATAATAACTTATCACCTTGCATTCTCATGCCATGCTCATGCATCATTTTGAGTGCATATGATTGTTATTGAATGTTGCCATTCATTTCGGTAGGCTCCGCACCCCCGGATTCCACCGAATATCCGTCTGACGGATATCGTTCCTCCTCTGAGCAACAAGGCAAGCACCCTCTTTTGATCATCCCGATAACACCTATGTTCTTGCTCCTGCACCTATTTAATGCATTAGGATCAAATGCTACAAGTGGTTTTGCCACGATAGTTGGACCCACTTCCTCTGCATGACTTAACCTTGTCGCAGTAAATAGCCGAACCTTGCAATCTAGCATACCTGGTAGTTGCTTGAGCTATGATGTGCCTTATCCTGCTATGCATGCTATGCTTAGAGTTGTGTATGGTCTGTCATCTGGGAGATGAACAGAAATGTGGAATGTGTTAGGTAAGCAAAGGTCGTGTGTTGAACTTGATTTGGTAAAGGTACCGGTGAAAGGCTGTGTAGGAGTACATGGCGGGTTGTTTCATTGGAACCGTCCTTAGGACCTGAGTTCCGTGTATGTAATCCAAGACTAGATACTACCACATGCTGGGCCCTGAAATATGACCCCGCTCGGCCTATTAATCGCGTAGTACTCGGTCCAGGAGTTGCAAGTAGTTTCTGGTGTTTATAGTAATGCTGGAGGCCGTGCATGGTGCTGACTTGAGAGGTGGACCGTGATGCGGTAGGCAGTGGCACGGTGTACCAAGTGGCACCCGGATGCTGGGCTTGGGAACCCTGCGCACATCGTTTGAGGCCGTGGCGGAAACCTCGGCCGGACTTCCGTACGGGTTACTCTCAGATAGGCGATAAACCTGGACTAGGTACTAGTGTGGTTAACGGTCGTGGCCGACTCCCTCGCTGGGCTTCCGCTTGAAGGTTGCCGAGGTGCATGACGTGCACATGGCGATAAGTGGCGGGAGCGTGTGTGACGAAGTACACCCCTGCAGGGTTATGATCTATTCGAATAGCCGCGTCCGCGGATATGGACTACTTGGAGACATATGTTGTTCATAGATAACTTCAATGGCTACTCATAAAATTGTCAAGATAAGCGTGAGTGTCATGGACGGCATTTCCGTATGGAGACGGAATGATTCCACGATAGTGTATTGTTGTGGTGTTAGTGGACTCGTGTGCGAGAAATCTAGTTGTCAAAACTAATTTCAAAAGCAAGTTGTCTAGCCACGAGTCAAATGCTGGCTTTCCGCATGAAACCCCACAATACCTTTTGATACCTTGCATGAGTAGTTAGTTCTCCTAAAGTCTTGTTGAGTACCTTCGTACTCATGTTTGCTTAATAAATGTTGCAGAGGTTGCTAATGACCCTAATGGAGGGTTCTTCGTAGACATCGACGACGACGAGTAGCTGGTGTCCCAGCTACGATCTGGCCCTACGTCGGCTCTGTAGTATAGTCAGGCCACGTGCCTACTGGTTGCCCTGTCTGTACTCAGACAGTTTATAACTCTTCCGCTGGCTTGTATTGTATGACTGCTATCATGGGTCGCGAGACCCTTAAGGTGTAATATTATGTGTGTGGCTCTTCCGAGCCTCTTAAATAAAGCTTGTATGTTTATGGTTATGTTGTGATGCCATCGATGTATCTATACATATCGGTATGCCATGCGTACGTGTGTCGTACTTGATATGTATGGGGTTCGATTACCTAGTCGTGAACTTTAGTAGCACTCCTTACAAGGAAATGCCCCTTTGTGGTCCAACGAGCCTTGGTAGTTCGCTACTGCTCCGGACACATTGGTTGACCGGCATGTGTCCTTCTTAGCTGCTGTGTCTGTCCCCTTTGGGGAAATGTCACGCGATGTAATGGAGTCCTTGTAGCTTGCTACGACTCGTCTACATTCGCCGATGACCGACACCTGCTTTGTTGGGTCATGTATGCCTGTCCTTGTGCGGTACTGCCACTTTGGTTTATGACTAGACATGTCGATCCGGGTTCTTTGACATTGGATTGCTAGCGATACTATCGCATACGTGAGTCAAAAGACGCAAACGGTCCCGGCTAAGGTAAGGCTGCAGCCGTGGAGTTAACCGTGCGTGAGACCACAAAGGGATGCGATGGGTTACAGGCTAGATTCCTATGGCTTAGGATCGGGGTCCCGACAGATATGAAGCTCCTCCTTGCAACTTGATTCATTATGAGAAACAATAGGAGGGTATTGAGAGAGCTTTACCCTTTCATTAGTATTCCTTCTATATTATGTTGGTTTTCTTAACCTTCTATAGTTGTAAATATAAGCATTCTCATTGTAATTTACTACGCAAAACATATAGATTTCCTGTAGATTAGTTTCATTATCATTAGTGATAAGGAATATATCATACCAATCATTATTATGTGAGAATTCTTCACACCCCAAAAATACACAAAGTTCATCATATAGTTCACCGGAGATCAAATTATCACAATATCTGGAAATGGGTTGATCATGAAAATACATGCATTGTAAATTAAGATTACCAACCCTATTGCAAAGTTCACAAGTAATGGGATGAAGAGAGCATAATCTTGTGGCAAATTCATCTATCACTTTAATCAACCAATTGGTTTTATCATTTTTATGCTTCTTACAAAATCTATCATCCCTATATGGCATGCCTTTACAAATTTTATTAACTCTACAGAAATTGACATGCTTATAGGAAACCTTTTTATCATGACTAGTGCAATCATCATTAGCATCATGGATATTCACATAATGCATACCAACAATATTGTTATCATGCTCATTATTCAAGGATTTCACATTAAGCATTTTTATAAATTCTTCCTCTAACAACTGAGCACAATTTTCCGAACCATCATTTTCATGAAAGACATTATAAAGACAAAGCATATGAGGCCACCTCAATTCCATTTTTTTGTAGTTTTCGTTTTACTAAACCAAGCTATTGAAAAAAAAAACTAAAAGATTTAATTGCAAGATATAAAGATATACCTTCAAGCACTTACCTCCCCAGCAGCGATGCTTGAAAAGAGCTTGATGTGTACTACACAACTTTATTATTGTAGACGTTGTTGGGCCTCCAAGTGCAGAGTTTGTAGAAAAACAACAGATTTCCCTCAAGTGGATGACCTAAGGTTTATCAATCCATGGTAGGAGTAGGATGAAGATGGTATCTCTCAAGTAACCCTGCAATCAAATATAAGAAATCTCTTGTGTCTCCAACACACCCAATACAATGGTAAATTATATAGATGCACTAGTTCGGCAAAGAGATGGTGATACAAGTGTAGTATGGATAGTAGAAATAGATTTTTATGATCTGAATAAATAAAACAGCAAGGTCTCAAGTGGAAAACAACAAATAAAACATTATATAAATGCTTAGAAATAAGGCCCAGGGTTTGTACTTTCACCAGTGCAATCTCTCGACAATGCTAACATAGTAGAATCTTATGATCATCCCGGAACGTGCAACAAAGAATCACTCCAATGTTCATAAGTAGCACAGAACATAAGATGAAATTAGCATAGGTAGTAGAACCACCTCAAAGTTATTCTTTCAAATCAATCTTTTGAGCTTTCCCTATAAGTGTCACAAATATCCCTAAAGTTCATACTGGAATAACATCTATGATACATATCAATCAACCCTAATGTCACCTAGATATTCCAATGTCACCTCAAGTATCCGTGGGTTAATTATTCGACATGAATCAAACAATTTCAGTTTCATCATAGTAAATCCAACACCAAGAACTTCAAAGAGTACCCCAAGATTTCTATCGGAGAAAGTAGGACAAGAATGTGTATAAATACCTATGCATAGATTACCCCATTGTGACCACATGAATCCGCAAGTTGAGTACTAAGACATACATCAAGTAATCTCAAATCAAATATTCAATCCGAAATAACGATATCACAAAGGGAAAGACATAATTCATCACATCAATATATCAAGGGACAAACACCAAATGATTCAACTATATTAACAAAGTCTGTGATACATCAAGATATGGAAATCTCAAGACCACGAGAGAGAGAGAGAGAGAGAGAGAGAGATCACATGGCTTTCATACATACCCTCAACCCCGAGGATGAACTACTCCCTTCTCGTCATGGCCTCCGACGAGATGATGAAGATGGCCACCTGTGATGATTTCCCCCTACGACGGGGTACCGAAAAGGCTCCAGATGGGTTTCTCTTTGATACATAGAGTTGCGGCAGTGGAGCGGAAGTTCTAGGTTAACTTTCGATGGTTTATGGATTTATAGAAATTTTCAGTGTTGGAATCACGTCAACCGGAGCAAAGTGGGCCCCACAAGCTAATAGGGCGCGCCCTGTTGGCATGTGACCCATAGATGCCCCCTTCGGTGGTTCTTTGCTCCAGTATTTCTCATATTGTCCAGAAAAAATCATCAAAAAGTATTGGGAGATTCCTTGAAATTTTATTTTCCACATAAAAGCAACACCACAGTAATTCGACTAAAAATAGTGTTAGTCCGGGTTAGTTATAATTAAATCATATAAAATGCATCAAAACCATATAAAAGTATTGTAAACATAGGTAAATATGGCATGCATATCTCATAAATTATCGATACGTTGGAGATGTAACAATTACCGTCCAAAGTTGTGTTGGGTTGTGATTAAAATGAGACTTGATACAAAAAGCCCAATTAGGAAAGTTAGTCAAATCAAGTTTGAGGGGGGGGCTGACATGTCTCCAACGTATCTATAATTTTTTATTATTACATGCTATTATATTATCTTTTTTGGATGTTTTATATGCATTATATGTTGTTTCATATTATTTTTGGGACTAACCTACTAATCTAGAGCTTAGTGCCAGTTTCTGTTTTTTCCACGTTTTTGAGTATTGCACATAAGGAATATTAAACAGAGTCCAAACGGAACAAAATCTCCGGAAAGATTTTTTTGGACCAGAACACACCGAGGAGACTGGGAGTAGGGGGAGGGCATCTGTCGGGAGGCCACAAGCCTGCAGGGCGCGCCTGGCTTGTGGGCCCCCTACAGGTCTCCTAACCCTATTCTTTGGCCTATAAATTCCCAAATATCCCCGTATCGCCAAAAAGAGCCACAAAAATACTTTTACGTCGCCGGGAGCCTCTCTTCCCGAGAGATCCAATCTGTGAGCCTTTTTTGGTAATCTGCCGGAGAGGGAATTGATCACGGAGGGCATCTACATCAACTCCATTGCCCCTCCGATGATGAGTGAGTAGCTCACCACAGACCTACGGGTCCATCGCTAGTAGCTAGATGGCTTCTTCTCTCTCTTTGATCTTCAATACCATGTTCTTCATGATCTTCATGGAGATCTATTCGATGTAATACTCTTTTGCGGTGTGTTTGTCGAGATCCGATGAATTGTGAGTTTATGTTCAGATTATCTATCAATAATATTTGAGTCTCTTCTGAATTCTTATATGCATGATTTCATATCTTTACAAGTCTCTCTAAATTAGTGGTTTGGTTTGGCCAACTAGATTGGTAATTCTTGCAATGGGAGAAGTGCTTAGTTTTGGGTTCAATCTTGCGGTGTCCTCACCCGGTGACATAGTAGGGGTAGCGAGGCACGTACTATATTGTTTCCATAGAGGATAAAAGGATGGGGTTTTCATCATATTGCTTGAGTTTATCCCTCTACATCATGTCATCTTACTTAATGTGTTACTCTGTTCTTCACGAACTTAATACTCTAGATGCAGGCATGAGTCGGTCGATGTGTGGAGTAATAGTAGTAGATGTAGAATGGTTTCAGTCTACTTGACACGGACGTGATGCCTATATGCATAATCATTTCCTTGGATATCTTCATAATTATTTGATTTTCTATTAATTTCTCGACAGTAATTTGTTCATCCACTGTATTATTTTCCTTTATGAGAGAAGCCTCTAGTGAAACCTATGCCCCCCCGGGTCTATTTGCCATATTATATTTTCAGATCTATAAACCAAAAACACCAAAAATACTTTGCTGCTATTTATTTACTTTTGTTTTACTTTCAAATACTTCGCCGCATCACCCTTTCCTCTTCAAGGGAAAACCAACGCAAGCTCAAGAGGTAGGAAGAAGGATTTTTGGCACCGTTGCCGGGGAGGATACATAGCAAGATCAAGCTTACCAAGTACCCATCACAAACTCATCTCTTGAATTTACTTTATTTTCCATTTGCCTCTCATTTTCCTCTCCCCCACTTCTAAAACAATTTCAGAGAATACCAAAAAGATTTGTCGTTTTATTCGCTTCTCGCCGGATCTCTTTTTGTCTACTTGTGTTACCACGTGCCTTCTATGTGCTTGCATTTTTTCTTGCTAAAAATATATTGATATGTATCCTCATCTACTTGCTAATCTTTTCAAGATATCCAATTATTGTGAACCAATTGCTAGTGAGTTGAGTGTACTTGATTATCTCCATGAAGTTTTGCTTGAGATTCTGAATCTGAAAATTGTGATGAAGTGATTCACGATGTTTCCTTGAATGAAAAGCAGGATTGCAATGATATTTTTATAAATTCTAAATATAAATTGTGCTAATTATATGCAAACCCACAAGCTTGGGGATGCTATATTTGATGAGTTTGCCATGACCACTACTTATTGCAATGATCATGATTGGGGTGATAATGCTTCTTATGATCTTGAAAATTTATTTAACACTCCTGATGAATATGATATCAAAAGTGGGTTTGGAAGAGTGTCAACTTTAGGTAAAAGAACCCCACATATCTGGAGAGTGTTCAATCTTATGAATCTTTTGATAAAACTGGGTTTGGAGAGGTCATGACTTTAGTTAATGTTAATCCCACTACCTTGGAAGATTGTAAGACTTTTATGCATGTGGATCATGAAAATAATGCTTTTATGTGATAGTTATATTGTTGAATTTATTCATGATTCTACTGAAAATTACCATGAGAGAGGAACATATGCTTTTACATATAGCAATAATATCAAGTTTCTTCTCTATGTGTTGGAAATTTTGAAGTTATACTTGTTTTCTCTTCCTATGCTAATTGATTCTTGTTCTCATAATTTGTTTTATCACAAAATACATATGCATAGGAAGTGGGTTATACTTAAATATGGTTCCCATGTGATTCATGATGCTTTGTTTATGTTTCAGTTCTTTACCTTTATGCGAGCATCATTGAAATCGGTATGCCTAGCTAGGGGCGTTAAACAATAGCACTTGTTGGGAGGCAACCCAAATTTTTTTATGCTTTTGTTTTTTGCTTCTGTTTTTGAGTGTTGCACACATTATTACCTCTGTAATAATTGTGTTTTCTTGTTTTAATTAGTGTTTGAGCCAAGTAAGACCTTTGGGGTGGTCTACGGTGTTTGCAAGTTGATTTTGCTGAAAAACAGAAACTTTTGCTCTCAGTCCAAGAATTTTATAAATTCACTGGAATGTGCTTTTGATCTAAAAAAATTACACAAGATTTTTTTACAAATTGCCCAGATTTTCCTAATTGTTCAGAAGTTTTGGAGTTACAGAAGTATTCTAAGTTTATAGATTGCTACAAACTTTTATGTTTTTGACACATTCTATTTTTCTTTGTGTTGTTTGCTTATTTTGATGAATCTATGGGTTGTATCGGGGGTATGAACCATGGAGAAGTTGGAATACAGTAAAAATTACATCAATATAAATAAAGAATGAGTTCGCAACACTACCTAAAGTGGTGATTTATTTTTCTTATGCTAACGGATCTCATGAGTTTTCTGTTGAGTTTTGTGTTGTGAAGTTTTCAAGTTTTGGGTAAAGGTTTGATTGACTATGGAATAAGGAGTGGCAAGAGCCTAATGTTGGGGGTGTCCAAGGCACCCCAAGACATATTCAAGGATACCAAAGAGCCTGGTCTTGGGGATGCCCTGGAAGGCATCCCCTCTTTCGTTTTTAACCCATCGGTAAATTTACTTGAGGCTATATTTTTATTCACCACATGATATGTGTTTTGCTTGGAGCGTCTTGTGTGATATGAGTATTTACTTTTTAGTTTTCCACAATCATACTTGATGCACACATCTTTTGAGAGAGAGACACGATGCATCGTGAATTTATTAGAATACTCTTTATGCTTAACTTATATCTTTTGAGCTAGGCAATGTTGCTCTAGTACTTCACTTAGATCGTTTAGAGCACGACGGTGTTGTGTTTTATAGAAATTATTAAACTCTCGTATCTCACTTATATTATTTTGAGAGTTCTTTAAATAGCATGGTAATTGGTTTAGGTTATGAATTTAGTCCTAATATAATAGGCATTCAAGATGGATATAATAAAAACTTTCATATTAAGTGCATTGAATATGATGAGAAGTTTGATTCCTTGCATATAGTTTTGAGATATGAAGATGGTAATATGAGAGTCATGCTATGTCACACCCTGTTTTCCACCCCAAGTTTTCTGTATTGCAAAAATCAGAGCTTGTTAAAACTTTTCCAAATAATGTTGTGAGTGCAATGTCAACCCTTGTTTGAGTGTATGCTTGCTTGTTTGATGACTCAACCCATGAAAAACTTATTATTTTTCTCTCATCAAAAACCCTTTTTCCTTTACATCAAGATCACCTTCATCATGTTGGGATACACTACTAGCTCATGAAGCCAAGTGGCACTTTCAACTAAAGTTGGTGATCTGATCCTAATATCATTTCCATTCATTAAAAACACTATTTAGTGATTTAAAATATTATTTTTCTATTTTACATCTATGTCTATTTCTAAGGCCAGTAATGATATTTCCACAAGGAAAATTACTTTCCTGCCTTAGGAAATTCTGAGTAAATTCATGGAAGCTCAGAAGGACATATATTTTCCATACATAAGATTTTCAACCCTATTTTATATTAATATTATTTGAGTAAAACCCTGAAAACCATTTCTGTCTGTTTTAGCTTTTTGAGATGTTTCCAAAGGAAAGTATCTCAGTAAATTCCCATAAAAATACAGGAGCCCTCCCAAACCATATTAGGTGCTCACCTAAAATCTCACCTTGATCCAAGGTGGGTAAGTGCACTTAGAGAGCCCAAAACCCTCTCTGTCCAGAGTAGAGTTGGAACAACTCTACATTGCAAAGTTTCTCCAATAGAGCTGAAACTTTGCAGAGGTGTTTAACACCCCAAATGAGGACTCCACACCAAAAATGGGATTTGTGAGATTCTGTTTGACCACACTTCCTTTGTAAGGGACAATACTGGTCACTTTGAGACATTTTCAAGTTTGCAAAGCCAAACTTGTTCAATGGAGCTCATATTTGGTGGAACCCCATGTTTTTACCCCAAGACCAAACCTTTTAAGTTTCATTCACACTGGTGGAGTGGAAGCACCCCAAGTCACTATCGAACACCTACTGACAGGAAGGTAAAAACCTTCCTAGCCACTGTTTTACCCAATGTCAAGGCCCCAAACTTGGTGGGTTAGAGCACCAGAACACCCTGAGCACCCGGTCAACCAGCCCTTCCCCAATTCCAAGCACAAGTGACAAGAACTCCAATTTGAGCTGCAGGACAGTACTGGCAACACTAGTGTTCCTTGCTCCCTTGACCAGCTCGAGCTCCCACTAAACCACAACGGCTAGGCACACTCCCAGCAACACTCAGGATATGGAGGACACGTCCCAAGTGCCCCAGAGCGAGCCAGCATGCCGTGGCATGCCAAAACTGCGCTCTGGGCACGCTGTAGAGAGCCACCCGCAAGGGACCGACGCTCCGGCCGGTCCCAGCCTCCCCAGTTGTGTCCAAGCACTCCCCCGACAGCCCCTCAGTGTAAAGCTACCCCCAGGGACCCTCTCCCCCTCGCACAAGAGCTCAGGCGACGCGTGCCCGTGCGCGCCCGACGCGGCCGAGCATGCACGGTCGCTGCAGCTCGTCCCCACTCACTTTCCCTCTGCGGCCGTTGCATCAGGAGGCCCTAAACCACGTCCCGAACCCGTGGTTTCGCGGTCAGCGCCTCACCGTCCTTGCACGCGTGCCACGGTGAGTCACCGGCGTGCCCGAGTCGGGTCACCGTCGTTGGCCTATAAATAGACCCCCCCCCGGCACTCCAGCACCCTCCAAGCAGCTTCAGCACAACCAGTAGACACTCCCTAGCCGCCCAATCGAGCTCGCAGAGCCCCGGTGCTCGAGATCGACCGAGGCCCCTCCGCCTCGGAGCTCCGGTCGATCTCCGGCTACACGTCGGCTCCTGCGCTGCCCGACCTCTCATTACACTCCCCTCGACACCAGGAACGTTTCCCCTAACTCTCCCGAGCAAATCCATACCTCTAGCCCCTAGTTCAACACGAACCCGAAACCCTTCCGCCACGAGCACCTCGTCGCCGGCGACCCAGACCACCTCCGGTGACGTCCCGACCACGAGCAGGTAGGCGGAGGCACGAGGAACCCGTTCCCGTTCCTAGCTAGGCCTGAGGACAACGGCAGCCTCGCCGGCGTCCATCTCCACCTCTCTGGCCAGAGGTAGGAGAAGGACCCGACAGGTGGAGCCCACCTGCCGGTGTCCTGGGGCAGCCAGGGCGCGCAGCAGCTGACGCTGACCCCAGGGGCCCGTAGGTTAGGTTTGAACCTGGCCCGCGCGCGCCTGGTGGCCAGGCCTGCTGGCTGGGCCGGCTGGATCTGTTTCCCTGGCCTTTTTCTTTTGTTTTAATCCAGCAAACTAAATGATTTTTATAAAAAGATTTAGCCAGTAGAAAAATATAATTCTTCCACCAGTATTTTTCTAAAAATGAGTAGTATTTGATTCTGTAATAGTTGACATTTATCAATAACAGAAACTATTTTGGTATAATAAAATGATATTAAAAAGCACTTGTTTGCTTCTGTTTGCTTTTAAATAAATATGCTTAGCTAATAAAATAGTAGGGAACATTTTTCAAAATAATAACCTGAATTTATTCAAGCCTTGCAACATTTTTAAAAGCACTTTGTGAAATGTTTTAGTAAAAGCTAGTATTTATTTATTCCTTTCTCGACGGTAGAGTTACCGAGTGACGGAGGATCCGGAGCGGAAGACCTCGAAGACCCCGGATACCTAGCTGACCAAGGCAAGCAGCCCTTTTGCCATGACTTAAGTAAATAAAATGATGCATGCTAGAATAGCAAGTATTTTCCGTTGCATGTAATCACGATGCTGGTTCATCATTGATGTGATGGTACCGAAGGCTTCTTCGAAGCCCTTGCATTATAGTAGTGATATTCACATAGCTCCTCGGAGCACAAATATGATGAGCTTGATCCTACCATCTACGAGGATCATGCTACTGTCATGTTGACTAGTAGAGTATAATCACTGCATTGAGCTTGACCCCGTGAGGGTCATGATATTATCATATTGACAAGTAATAATAGAACATCCTATCATGAGCATGATGATGAGTTAAATAAAGAGTTTATGAAAACCCCGTCGGGTGCCACTAATGCCCGAGGGTGATGATGAGTTGGTGATCACTTTTGGTGAAGTGCTGCACCGGTGATTTTGGTGTGAGTATGGTTTCGGAAATGGATTAGATTTATGATGTGTCGACCGTCCCAACCTTACCCAGTACGACCACGATACCCCTTTATGGGACGGGGCTTTGTTGATTACTCTGATCGGTGCTAGCAAAGAGCCACATTACTAGTGGCGGGAGTGATCGGTGTCACTCTCGTGATGGGGTCGTGCCAGGTAGGACGACTATGCCATTATTATGAGTTCCAGGCACACCGTTGGTCCCTGCATGGTTGTTACAGTCCAGAGTCAGTGCTCGTAAGACGTGCAACATGTGGGCTGGGTACCAATCGAGTGGATCTCTTTGTCTAGTATCGTCAGGGGAAAGATGATGATCGGATACTTACCTCGGGTATATGTGATATACCACGAGTCGTGGATGACACGGAAGTATTCCGTTTCTCGTGGGTCCAGCGTACTACCTCTGCAGAGTGTAAACTATTCGAATAGCCGTGTCCACGGTCAAGGACAGTTGGGTGGTGCTGCTTAAACTACGTCCTGAGTTTCCGCATAAACCAAGTGTGGGTGTGTGGTGTTAAAAAGGTGTCGTTATAGTCATGATAATCACAATAATATGATCAAGTTCGGTGACTTGACATATAGGGTAAACCCGGATGGTTTAGCCCTCATTAATACCTTGAGATTATGACAAGTCCGATGACTTGGCATTTAGGGTGAACCCGGTGTGTTCAACCCTTTACAGATATGTCAATATCTGTAACCTGATATTCACAAGCAATTCTTTAACCTGATGCATATACATGATCATACCACCTCATCGCATTCCACTCAAGATAACTGTCACTGTTATTCATTACCATTTATGTCATGGGCTGTTTGCGAGTACATTCAAAGTACTCATTGGCTTGCCACTGGTTATGTTATTGACCAGACATGGAAGGACCGGAGTTTGGCGATGAGTACGCCGTCGGAGACGGACCTGCGATCTAGGACGCTTCCGAGTTAGAATGCCTGACGGTGTAGGCTTGATGGCATGGGCACCGCTTAGCCCTTACGAGTTTCCGCTACTCGATGTATCCCTTTATTTGGCTTTAGGCCTTGCTCTTGAACCCGACCTTCTGGTCATTTGATGTAATAATTTGGTACTTGGATGTAAGACTCTATTATTCAGTATCTGTGTTCAGTGAACATTGACCCTTGGGGTCACTGGGCACGGCGAACTCGACTTGCTAGTCGGGGTCCCCACATGCTAGCAGGTAATTGTGAATTAGAAAAAAATACTTGTGTTAAAGCTTGTGATTCCCGTAGCATGCACGTATGGTGAACCATTATGTGATGAAGTCGGAGCATGATTTGTTTAATGATTGTCAACCTTTGTGTGGAGGTCGGGATCGCGCGATGGTTAACTCCTACCAACCCTTTCCCTAGTATCATGCGTCTGATACTTTGCTTCTATAACTAATAAGCTTTTGCAATAAGTATGTGAGTTCTTTATGACTAATGTTGAGTTCATGGATTATACGCACTCTCACCCTTCCACCTTTGCTAGCCTCTCTAGTACTGCGCAACTTTTGCCAGTATATTAAACCCACCTTCCTCAAAACAGCCACCATATATTTTCCTCAAACAGCCACCATATCTACCTATTATGGCATTTTCATAGCCATTCCGAGATATATTGCCATGCAACACCACCGTTCCGTTTTTATGACACGCACCATCACTTCCATATTGCGTATAGAGTCATACTTTGTTCTTGATATCAAGTTGTAATCTTTTGAGTTATAAGTAAATAAAAGTGTCATGATTTGCATTATTAGAGCATTGTCCCGCGTGAGAAAAGGATGATGGAAGCCATGACTCCCTCACAAGTTGGGATGAGTCTTCGGACTTTACAAAAAAGAGAGGCCAACGAAGCCCTAAAAAATAGTCCAAAGAAGCCCATCCGAGAAAGAAAAAAATAAAAAAGGAAAAAATGAGAGAAAGAGAGAAGGGACAATGCTACTATCTTTTTTCATACTTGTGCTTCAAAGTAGCACCATGTTCTTCATGAAGAGTCTCCTATTTTGTCACTCTCATATAACTAGTGGAATCACATCTTTTGCACAACCATTTAGTTTTCTTGTTGAGCTTTCATACACTTATAGCTCTAGTGCATTTGTTGCATGGCAATCCCTACTCACTCACATTAATATCTATTGAAGGGCATCTCCATAACCCGTTGATATGCCTAGTTGATGTGAGACTATCTTCTCTTTTTTTGCAACCTCCACCACACTCTATTCCACCTACAGTGCTATATCCATGGCTCACGCTCATGTATTGCATGAGAGTTGAAAAAGTTTGAGAACATAAGAAGTGTGAAACAATTGCTTGATTTTCATCGGGGTTGTGCATGATTTAGATACTTTGTGTGGTGAAGATGGAGCATAGACAGAACATATGATTTTGTAGGGATAACTTTCTAAGAAGTATTATTTCGAAAGGAAGCAATTACGTTATTAGTATGCTTGAAGTATTATTGTTTTTATGTCAATATTAGACCTTTGTTTTGAATCTTATGGATCTGAATGTTCATGCCACAATAGAGAATATTACATGGATAAATATGTTAGGTAGCATTCCACATCAAAAATTATGTTTTTATCATTTACCTACTCGAGGAGGAGCAGGAATTAAGCTTGGGAATGCTTGATACGTCTCCAACATATCTATAATTTTTGATTGTTCCATGCTATTATATTATCTGTTTTGGATGTTTTATATGTTGTTTTATATTATTTTTAGGACTAACCTATTAATCTAGAGCCTAGTGTCACTTTCTGTTTTTTCGACGTTTTTGAGTATTGTAGAAAAGGAATATTCGCAGTCCAAACGGAACAAAATCTCTGGGAAGATTTTTCTTGGACCAGAAGACACCCACGAGACTTGGAGTAGGGGCAGGGCATCTGCTGGGAGGCCACAAGCCTGCACGGCGCGCCCTGGGGGTGGTCGTACCCCTGGCTTGTGGGCCCTCTACAGGTCTCCTAATCCTATTCTTTGGCCTATAAATTCCCAAATATCCCCGTATCGCCAAAAAGAGCCACACAAATAATTTTACACCGCCGGGAACCTCTGTTCCCGAGAGATCCAACCTGGGAGCCTTTTCTGGTAATCTGCCGGAGAGGGAATTGATCACGGATGTCATCTACATCAACTCCATTGCCCCTCCGATGATGTGTGAGTAGTTCACCACAGACCTACGGGTCCATAGCTAGTAGCTAGATGGCTTCTTCTCTCTCTTTGATCTTCAATACCATGTTCTTCATGATCTTCATGGAGATCTATCATATGTAATACTCTTTTGCGGTGTGTTTGTCGAGATCCGATGAATTGTGAGTTTATGTTCAGATTATCTATGAACATTATTTGAGTCTCTTCTAAATTATTATATGCATGATTTCATATCTTTACAAGTCTCTTCGAATTATTGGTTCGGTTTGGCCAACTAGATTGGTAATTTTTTCAATGTGAGAAGTGCTTAGTTTTGGGTTCAATCTTGCGGTGTCCTCACTCGGTGGCATAGTAGGGGTAGCGAGGCAGGTATTGTATTGTTGTCATCGAGGATAAAGGGATGGGGTTTTCATCATATTGCTTGAGTTTATCCCTCTACATCATGTCATCTTACTTAATGTGTTACTCTGTTCTTCATGAACTTAATACTCTATATGCAGGCAGGAGTCGATCGATGTGTGGAGTAATAATAGTAGATCCAGAATCGTTTCGGTCTACTTGACACGGACGTGATGCCTATATGCATACTCATTGCCTTGGATATCTTCATAATTATTTGCTTTTCTATCAATTGCTCGAGAATAATTTGTTCATCCATCGTATTATTTACCTTTATGAGAGAAGCCTCTAGTGAAACCTATGGCCCCCGGGTCTCTTTTCCATATTATATTTTCAGATCTATAAACCAAAAGTACCCAAAATACTTTGCTGCAATTTATTTACTTTTGTTTTACTTTTAGATCTATCAATATTTTATATCCATCTCTATCAGATCTCATCCTTGCAAATAACTGTGAAGGGATTGACAACCCGTTTATAGCGTTAGGTGCAAGTGTTTGATTGTTTGTGTAGGTACTACTATTAGGGCCTTGCTTGTTCCTCCTACTGGATTGATTCCCGGGTTCTCAGCAAACTGAGGGAAATACTTATCTACTTTGCTACATCACCCTTTCCTCTTCAAGGGAAAACCAACACAAGCTCAAGAGGTAGGAGGGGCATGCGAGTTAATATGAGGTGAAGGGACCGGTCCTTTGTAGGTTGGGGGAGGGGCAACTACGGCATGGGTACCTGATACGTCTCCAACGTATCTATAATATTTTATTGTTCCATGTTATTATATTGTTTGTTTTGGATGTTTTATATGCATTAATATGCTATTTTATATTATTTTTTTGGAATAACCTATTAATTTAGAGCCTAGTGCTAGTTTCTATTTTTTCCATATTTTTGAGTATTGCAGATAAGGAATATTAAACGGAGTCCAAACGGAATAAAATCTCCGGAATGATTTTTCTTGGATGAGAAGAAACCTGCCAGACTTGGAGAAGGGGACAGGAGATGTGCCGGGAGACGACAAGCCTGCAGGGTGCACCCTAGGATGGCCTGGCTTGTGGGCCCCCTACAGGTCTCCTAACCCTAATTTGCATCCTATAAATTTGCAAATATCCCCCAATGCCAAAAGAAGACCAAAAAATACTTTTCCGCTGTTGAGAGCCGTGTTCCCGTGAGATCCAATCTGGGAGCCTTTTCCGGTAATCTGCCGGAGAGGGAATTAATCACGGAGGGCATCTACATCAACTCCATTACCCCTCCGATGATGTGTGAGTAGTTCACCACAGACCTACGGGTCCATAGCTAGTAGCTAGATGGCTTCTTCTCTCTCTTTGTTCTTCAATACCATGTTCTTCATGATCTTCATGGGGATTTATCCGATGTAATACTCTTTTGCGTTGTGTTTGTCGTGATCCGATGAATTGTGGGTTTATGTTCAGTTTATCTATGAATATTATTTGAATCTTCTGTGAATTCTTATATGCATGATTTCATATCTTAGCAAGTCTCTTTGAATTATTGGTTTGGTTTGGCCAACTAGATTGGTAATTCTTGCAATGAGAGAAGTGCTTAGTTTTGGGTTCAATCATGCGGTGTCCTCACCGAGTGACAAAGTAGGGTAGTGAGGCACGCATTGCATTGTTGCCATCGAGGATAAAAATATGGTGTTTTCATCATATTGATTGAGTTTATCCCTCTACATCATGTCATCTTACTTAATGCGTTACTTTGTTCTTCATGAACTTAATACTCTAGATGCAGGCAGGAGTCGGTCGATGTGTGGAGTAATAGTAGTAGATGCAGAATCGTTTTGGTCTACTTGACACGGACATGATGCCTATGTGCATAATCATTGCCTTGGATATCTTCATAATTATTCGCTTTTCTATCAATTGCTCGACAGTAATTTGTTCACCCATCGTATTATTTTCCTTCATGAGAGAAGCCTCTAGTGAAACCTATGCCCCCCGGGTCTATTTCCCATATTATACTTTCAGATCTATAAACCAAAAGTACCAAAAATATATTGCTTTTCATTTATTTACTTTTGTTTTACTTTTAGTTATAGCAATCTTTTATATCTATCTCTATCAGATCTCATCCTTGCAAATAACTGTGAAGGGATTGACAACCCCTTTTTAGCGTTGGGTGCAAGTGTTTGATTGTTTGTGTAGGTGCTAAGATTGGGGCCTTGCTTGTTCCTCCTACTGGATTGATACCTTGGTTCTCAACAAACTGAGGGAAATACTTATCTACTTTGCTACATCACCCTTTCCTCTTCAAGGGCAAACCAACGCGGACTCAAGAAGTAGCAGTACCTGACCCATTCTTTCTTTGAGGAGACTTATGATTCAAGGAACTAGCCAATTCATTGGTGGAATCGACATCCGTTTCCGAGGAAATGGGATCAACCACTTCCTTGGGAGCGGTAGGCGGTTTGAAACTCTCAAGGTATTTTTTTAGCGTGTCCTGGAGCTCATCTACCATGGATGATTTGAGAGAGGTCATGGCCTCATTCAAATTACCACGGGTGACCACAGTCTCGTTCGTGGCCGCGTAGTTCTCTCTATCATTAAACCCATCGTCAGCCATACTATTTAGGTGATTAAACCCTTAAAAGAGACGAAGCTATGATACCAATTGAAAGGATCGACATGGTTGACTAGAGGAGGAGGGTGAATATGCAACTACCAAATTTTTGCTCACTTAACCAAATTAGGGTTAGCAACATAAAGGTTGTCTAGATATGCAACTAGGTGAACAACCTATATGATGCTAACAACAATAACAACACAAGCAAGCAAAATGATACAACACAATAATATTTTGCACAAAGTAAAGGTGATAAGTAACCACAAGTGGAGCCGGTGGAGACGAGAATGTGTTACCGAAGTTCGTTCCCTTTGACGGGAAGCACGTCTCCGTTGGAGCAGTGTGGAGGCACAATGCTCCCCAAGAAGCTAGTAGGATCACCGTATTCTCCTCACGCCCTCATAGAATGCAAGATGTCGTGATTTCCACTAGTGGTGCCCTTGAAGGCGACAACCTAACCTTTTCAAACAAGGTTGGGGGCAATCTGCACAAGCTTAATTGGAGGCTCCCAACACCACCATGAAGCTTCACCACAATGGATTGTGGCTCCGACATGACCTCTTCTGTATAGTGTGCTCAAACACCCAATAGTAACAAGATCTGCAAGGGATTAGTGAGGGGAATAAAATTTCTCTTGGTGGAAGTGTACTACCGCTGAGCCGAGCGTACTATCACTTGGGTGCTTCAAGCTCACCCAAATAGAATAACAGAAGTACTCTAAATTTGCTGGAAGGAAAGTGGGTGCATAAGGTATGTGTACGTGTTGATTTCACCCAAACCTTTCCAATACGAACCCCTCTTGATAGTAGGGTTTTTCCTATGACTCAAATACCACGGAAAATGAGACACCGGGAATACCCGTCTTCACTAATCACCACCGAGGGAACAAAATCATCTTGTGCCATAATAGATTATCTGAAATGCTCAATGCACACGACTAGTACACAAAACGCATTGTCATCAATCACCAAAACCACTAAAGAAGAAATATGCCCCAACACTAGGGAGTAGATGCGTCTAAGGGCTGCTAGTTCCCCCTCAAATACAAGGTATGAGTTAGGGTTTACATGAGGGAGATACAATCTATCATGCCGCCCTCCCGACTTGTAGTTCAGAAGGTCCCCTAACCGCCTATATGTCTCCATGGGCCTTCCTCCAGTCTTTTGCTGAAGATGGTGATGAAGGCCGAGTCCATCTTCAAGAGTGATACCTTCTACCTATCACAAAGGTACTTCTCTAAATGCTCACCAAAAATCAAGAGCAAGGAAACTTATCGATAACATTGATGTCGAAGATCCTCGTGTACCATAGGCAGATGGCGCCCCAAAATCTGGAAGTGGTCCCGTGTGGAAGCCGATGCGTCGAGGAAGAAGTCATTGGTGAGTCACTATGTCCAAGAACCACACCACGACAATAAGGCCGTATCAACATAACAAGAACTCGGGTAGATGTTACGCTTGTGCATATGCAACGGGTGCAACATGAGCATATCACCCACGCAAATAATGCGTTTTGACACCATGCATGAAAATATGGCTAGGCACATTATTTCGACATTAGTTCGTCCTATCCAAAATGTCTTGCTCCAATTACCATGACCAGAAATTCAGGGAAAGGTTGTTGCATGGAAGCTTCGGCATCTCTTGAGGGAAATAAAAAATATGGATTATTAGAAGCAAGAAAGGAAATGCAAAACCACCAATCAACTAGGTTGAGCACCCCTAACTCCTTTCTGAGGTCCACCATGGTTTGTGGTCAAAAGGAAATGTGAAGGGGGTGATCCTAGAGATGAGGATCTATGCCAAATTAGTTATTGATGGAGTGCAACTTCCCTCTCGTTGCCGATGACTACCAGGAAGTCAACGAAGTCAGCACCAGAAGTAACTTGAGAAGCAACATGATGACAAATGTTGATGTTTCTAGGTCTTAGGCTCCTCGTAAGCAACATGACTCCAAGACATTTTGTACTCCAATGCATAGAGATAGAATATTACTCCCATCATCGGGGGAGGGTGGGGTAAAGGAGAAAAACTATGATTTTTCACGATACCCCGACGGGGAACTCAAATAACAAGACAACATATATTTTCTTGCAGCAACTAACGACAACACCAACATATAAGTATGTTCCTTGAGGGAACTGTATATACATAACCTGCATCATAATCTTGAATTTTCCTTTTATATTTTCTAATAGATCATTTTCCCTCATGAAACAATATCTTCTCGGTTTTCTCACTTGATCTACTACTTTTCACCCCCCCCCCCCCTTTTTTTTGCATATCTTAATGTGTAGATCAAATCAAGGATACACACCTTGCTGAAATATAATTCAAAATCCGGTTATATACACTACTTTGGCACTACTATGATGGTAGTCCTACTTTGGTATAGCGTCGAAACTTCATCTTTCTTCACTGATGGACTGGACTGCCGCCATGTGTCGTGGTCACAGCCGTTGCCTACGCCAATAGAAAGCCGTTGCCTACTCTTCTACCCGCACACGCGGCTACACAAACAGGAACAGGCACCCCGATTTGCTCGCGCACGAGGAATCATACGGACACGACACCCACGGGTGCGCTCCGCCTCGATCCAATCCCCGCTTGCTTCCCGGCCCCACGCCCTACCCGCTCCTCCCCTCCCTACGCCCGGCCCATACACCAACACCGACGCGGACGCCACGCCCCGCGTCGGCTCGCCCATCAGACCATACACCGGGTCCACCGCCCCCTCGTGCCAGTCACATCCCTCTCCGATCGGAGGCGCAGCGTGGCCGCGGCGTCGATCCCCCGTGGAAGCCTCCGCGTGTCGCGCCCCATAAATATCCGACCTCGCCGGCGCCCGCGCCCTCCGAGAACTCCCCTTCTCCGCCGTGCCCAAACCCTAACCAGCCGCACTAGTACAGCGCTGCCGCTGCTACTAATCCTACCGCTACCCTGCTGCCACGGCAGCGTCGGCTGCTCCTGCCGCTGCTCTGCTGCTAGCTGGCGCCGAAACCCTAGCCCCGCCCGATGTCGCAGCAGGATCCGGCGGCCGGGGAGGAGCTGCCGGGGGGCCTCTCGCGGAGCAGCTCCGCCAGCCGGCTCAACGCGCAGGCGCCCGAGTTCGTGCCGCGTGTCGCCGCGGCGCCCCCGCCCCCCGCGCCGGTGCAGCCCGTGATCCACGTCTTCGCCGCGCCGCCCCCGCCGCCGCCCGCGTCCTTCTTCGCCGCGGGCCCGCCCCCGCCCCGGCCGCCGTTCGAGTTCTACGCGGCCGTCGGTGCTGCTGCCGCGGGCTTTGTTGCTGTGCCTGAGCATGAGATGGGGGCCGAGCAAGCGGTGCCGCCGCCGCCGCCTCCGGCCCAGGCGCACCAGCAGGGGAGAGAGCTGATCACGGACGACGTGCTGCACAAGATCACCAAGCAGGTTGGTGCTCCTCTTGTTCGTTGCTGTGTTGCTCGATTTCGAATAGGCGCAGTTAGATCAGGAATAAAGAGAAGAAGAAGAAGGTTAATTTGCTAGGTTTCTAGTAACTGCGTCGTCAGATATATTTGTCATGTGTGACTCTTAAAAAGCTTTCTGCTATTTCGGCAATTATAGCCGGGCCTGAGTCGATTTTTTTATTCTGAGCTCTTCGGTATCAAACTGCTGTGTAGTTATTACATAAACGTTTGCATATTCAATAACTGGACCACTCTGAGTGGAATGGGATCACCAGGAAGCTAAACCTATCATATTGTGGTATTTGCGCAGTTGTAGTGTGTGGGCTTGGATTACATTGTATACGCTTTTAGTGGTGTAGTTTGATGTAATTGGGCTGCACCATAATATAATGAGTTGATTTTTAACCATGTCAATTAAATAGGTCCATATTGTGAGTAGCATCTTGATTTGAAACTGTAATCCAGTCAAGTTTCAACTCTTCTGTAGATCGTTATCTTTGGTGCTCTCACACTTCCGTCTCATGGTGTTATATTAATGTTTTTCATTTATTATTATGCTACACGGATAGTTTTTTCTCTACTTATTCATTTCATTAATTTATAAACTTTGCAGGTGGAGTATTACTTTAGTGATATAAACCTGGCCACCACAGAGCATTTGATGAGGTTTATTACTAAGGATCCCGAAGGATATGGTGAGTTGTATGCTTGCATCTGAAGCTATTTCGTTGGGACTTGTCTGGAAGATGTCATCACTCATTCACTATTTTATTTTTTATTTTGTAGCTTTCTATTCCATGAATAGAAAAAATTATCATGTTTATGATCTTGCTACTTTAAAGCTTTCAGCTGACAGTGAGACTCAAAAAAGGCTTCCAAAAATGAATAACTGGATATATTATGCATGTTACCATTTCATTACTTTCCTAGATGATACATGTTTCTTTCTTTGAAACGAAGATAGCATCTACTTGACATAATATAGATCTTGCTTTTTTTTGCAGTATCTTATGTTATTTTGGATACTTTTTCTCTTGGGCTGTCTTTGATCTAATTAGGAATTAAGATTGCATTGATTCATTCTATTATAAAATTTGGGCAAAGGATTGGACTGTAATTTGTCCAATGCCAATTGACAAATCAAGATTTAAAAAAAAATCTTATCGTTTGCTCCCTCCGATCCATATTAATTGTGGGAGTACGAAGTTGTACTAAAGCTGTGCCAATTAATATGGATCGGAGGGAGTAGTATTATCTTCTACTGTCTCCCAGTTATCAACAGGACAATGGTTGCCATACTGATCGGAAAATAGTTACCCAAATTTGACTGAGTTCTCTCATATGAAAGTCTTTCAACTGTGACTTTCATATGCTACTTTTGTTCACTTTATTTTGATATAGAAACAGGAAATCAGGTTCTGTCTATTATAGAGAAAAAATACCTCCTTTGATACTTGGACAAACAAATACATATTGGTATCTGATTAACATTCTCACTCAATGCAGTACCGATGTCAGTTGTTGCTTCCTTTAAGAAAATTAAGGCTCTGGTGCAAAGTAGTTCCATGCTTGCTTCAGCTCTTCGGACTTCATCAAAGCTTGTAAGTTCAATGATAATCCTGTTGTATATTGTGGCCAGATCTCAGAATGGACTTCTATTATTTTTGAAATTCTTTCATTCATCAACAGGGTACTGTCCTTCATAAGTCATAAGAATATGATCAATTGCAGCACATCTACTACTGCTTGCTTGTCATTCCTCTGCATGTTACTTGTGACTGCAGTTACATTTATGATTGTTTGGTTATACATGCAGGTGGTGAGTGAAGATGGAAACAGAGTAAAGCGGGGACAACCATTTACAGAATCAGATTTAGAAGAACTCCAGGTAATTATGAGGTCTTTATACATTGCATGCAACAACCATATGCTTTACTTTCCTTTTTATGGTAAAATGGCTAGACTGTAATAATGAAGACTTGCTCTGTCTTGTAGTCCCGAATTGTTGTTGCAGAAAATCTTCCAGATGATCATTGTTACCAGAACCTTATGAAGATTTTCTCATCTGCTGGCAGGTAATAGTTATTGTAGATCAGCAAAGAGTGCAGCTATTCTCTTTCTGTCTTGAGAAAACTGCGACATGTTTCTCTGCTGATTCTTGTTTGCCGTGTTGCAGCGTAAAGACAATCAGAACATGCTATCCTCAGACCCCAAACGGCAGTGGTCCAGTCACTAATAGATCTGCTAAACTAGATATGCTTTTTGCCAACAAGGTAATTATTATTCCTGTTTATAACATTCAAATATAATCTCATATTCTTAATGGCAGTTGTTTTCTGATGCATGGGTAACTATTTTTGATCCATTGAATCTTTCCTGAACCCTGTATCCTTGGACAGCCTGAATGGACTAAGTTCAGTGCAACATATATTCTTTGATGTGAAATAGGGGTGGATATGTGTGGATGCATTATTTACATGGTATTATTAGACTAGATAATGGCCCGTGCATTGCACCCGAGGCATAAATATTCTACTAGTGGATTAGTCTGTGAGTTACGTTCCCAAATTACTGCGATTGTGTAAAAATATAAGATCTTATTTGGCAAACTCTTAGTTGGTAAGCATCTATTGGCTTACCAAAGAAAACGTAATTTTATTTGGTACTCCCTCCGTCCGGGTTTATTAGGCCCCCCAACCAGATTGCAGATACCAAGAAATCATGATTAATGCCTAAAATAAGCATCCGCTTCTTCGGTTTTCCATGCATAATTTATTGCCAAAGTAAATCCCGCTTCGCCCGCATGCAACCCCATGCTCGGCTCAGGCGCGCGCGGTACTGCTGCTACTTTTTCGCGAGCTGGGACGCTGCATGGCGCATGCATGCCCCAATTGATGGATGATTAGAAGCGCATGCATTGGCAGGCTGCAAGAGCAAGCTCCCGCCATGTTTACTACACTTGGGAAAACGAACCGCAGTTGGGGAGATCGAAAAAGCAACGAAACATTTTCTCGCTTTTGGCAGCTGGATCGAGCAGGGCCTAATAAGAGTGGACGCGCTCCCTCCGCCCAGGGGCCCAATAATTCTTTTTAAGTAGGAGATATGAGAGGTTTATGTGATTTTTATTAATGCTCTGGATGTGGTTGCATGCATTCAAGTTCCACGCTAGCATGCTTAGGTAGCTGTCATGTTGTGTAGTAGGGGTGTATACTAGGCTTATTAAGGGGTCTCTCTCCATACAATAAAATAGTCGTTATAATTGAGATTTTAATATCAACTGGATATCCTGTGCCATTTTTAGGCCAAGGTGTCCCCATAAGAGGTTTTAATATCCCGTGCCATTTTCTCATTACCAATTATACAATAAGATATAGAAGAGTTAATACATGTACACTGCCTCCCGGCCACTTACATCCTCTCCCCCCCAGAGCACCCACAAATCCTAGCTCCATAGGAAAAACAAATTCCAATAATTTTGTCTGTGTTATGCTGATTTGGCCAATAATTGTGCGATATGCAGCTTGGTTTAAATGAATGTTTGCATTTTTACAGTTAAACTGTTGTTATCATAGTCTTTGTTCTCACCATTGTCTTGATGTGTGTTAGTGCACCGTTGCTGATGTATGTATGTGAAGCTGATTGTTTTTCCCTGATGGCAGCTGCACGCTTTTGTTGAGTATGAGACTGTTGAGGATGCTGAGAAAGCGGTATTTATCATTACACAACCTCTTTAATAGCATAATAACTTGTTTGCCCGTATTACCAATGACATCACTTCATCCAATACAGATTGTGGTGCTTAATGATGAGAGGAACTGGAGAAGCGGGCTTAGAGTTCGGTTGTTGAATTCTTGCATGGTAACCATCCATTGGGTTTAATCAATTGGACATGAGATAGTTTTTGTGCTTAACTGCTTAAGCAAAACATCATGATGATAAGTACTTGCCATAACATCTCAAGCCATTGGGTTGCGATGAGGCTACAAGAATAAATCATTTGTACAACTTGATTTCTTATACACGTAATTCTGTCATTTTGCAAATGCGACTCTGTTTACATTTGTAATGATGCATTAATAATGCATATTTTCTCCTTAGTTCTTGTAGGTCAGCTTAAGTATGGTACATTTACTAGGGTCTAAGGTCGAAGTGTGTTTAGAAAGACTCGTTTCTTCTTTTAGGAGTCAATCTTTTTTTGATTGGCAAATTACAATCATACTGAATGCATGAGATTACAAAGATCATGGGGCGTAACATATTTGGCAAGGGCTGAGCTTTACCCCCCCCCCCCCCCCCCCCCGCGCCGCTCTGGAAAAAAGTATGACCACCACGCGCGCCAAGCTGTTGGATCTAATTTAGAGTTGGCAAAATGCTCGCCCTATGATTCTCACTTGTTCTCCTCAACGACTCCAAAGCCTACCAATCGCAAGCTGACAATTCATGTTGCATCACCTGGACTGCATAATGACACGCATAAGCTTCTGCGGTAAGCATGTTTGGCATATAATCATATAGATTTGACTCATGGAGGTGGCTTCAACTCAACTGTTCAAGTGATAGAATTTTCAGTCATGCTCATTGTTACACTCCTCCATCTTGTTTCGGCTGCTTTCTACACTGCACAAAACTCTTGACTCGAGCATCTTTGTTTGAGATCATGTCCTTATAGACTGATTTAATCATGCCCTAGTTTTCTAAAAAATAACATCTTGTTCGATTGGATGTTAATCGGCAATAATTGAATATGCAAAGTACTCCTCTGTAAAGGAACATAAGACCGTTTAGATCACTAAAGTAGTGATCTAAATGCTCTTATATTTCTCTAGAGGGAGTATATGGGAATGCCACTTAGAAATATACATTCCAAATTTGCTCTCAGAAAAGAATGCTGCAAGTCCCTTAGAAGGAAATACCGGAGTGGCTCAACACTATCCATTTTGAACCCTCCGGACATATCAAATATGAAGTCTGCCATAATGAAACTACCATTAGTTGCATTTACTTCACTTTATCGTGGCATCCAGCACCAGTTGACATAATTACCTATGACAAGGAACAACAATGGAAGTATGCTTGGTGATGTTCATGCACGGTTTGTGTTCCAAATTAGCTGCCACTAAATTGTGGCTGTATTGAAGCCAAACTGCGCCATTGTATGGTTCCCTTATAAAAAAACGTGTTTGAGTCTCCTCGGAGGTTATGGATGTGAAATAATGGATGCGTTCGGCTTGAACCGTTACGCAATAACTAATTTTAGCAATGTCAATATTTTTTTTGGCTTGGCATGCTTTTTGAAGATTGTCGTTACTTGAAGTTGCAACTCATTTTTATTATTCGTGTCCGTATGAAGTATCACCACAAAATATCTCCATCTTTTTTGGATGCACCTCCAAGGAAATTTCGACTAATATACTCCAGAAGGTTGATGTGTTAACATGTATGTAAGTTTAGCTTGTTAATATGAAAACAAAAGCAATTGCTTTTGAGAAACTGTAACTTAAAAAAACGGATTTTTGACATGCATTTGGATAAAAAAAATCATGAACCTCGTTCCTCAGAAATAAAAAATCATGAACCTTTTTGGTGTTAGCAAGGCATCTTTTAACATAAGTAGTTCACCTCCCTGTTTAATCACACCTTCGCCCTACAGTATGTTCCAACCTCAAACAGTGACCCATTTATTTCACTTCTGATCTATTAGGAAGAATCATAAATTTGATGTATCATTTGAGAATTACATCAATTAACAACTTAAAATATGTCACAGTGCTTTTAAAAATTTGTTTGTGTATCGTAGAAGTAGTTTAATATCATAGTTAAAAAAGGCGTGCCCTGCTTAAGCGCGCCTAGCCTCTAGGCGATAGCAAAACGCTCAGCGCTTTATTGTGCTCAGAAAAGCGCAAGGCAGTGGCAAGACGCACAATTAGCGCCTAGGTGCTTTTCTTTTAACTTTGCTTAATACTCCCTCTGTACCTAAATAATTGTAGAGTTCTCCCCAACTACAATTATTTAGGTACAGAGGGAGTATACGCCAACAATCCTTTGTTTTGTTTCTTTGCATGTTGCATAAAAAAACTGTTTCCTAAAACGTTCTAATGGTTTTGTGTTATAGGCTAAGGGAGGCAAAGGCAAGAAGGGTGGGCATGAAACTGATGTACACGGTGAGGAGGATGTTTCCACTTCTGATCAACCAAATGATAAACATTCAGAAGAAATATCTCAACCGTCAGATGCAATAGGAGAGCATGTTGTAAGTATTCCTTCCGCCGTTTTGGAACATAGTCTCTTTTTCCAGTCTTGCTAAAGGTGTGCATGAGATTTAATGATATTTTATCTTGATTAGCCTCATTATTTTTGGTCTCTATTCAGCATATTTGGGTAAGCACCACACTTAAGTGTTCTTTCTCCTTCACAAGACATTAAGACCATTGATAATATGCTCCCTCGTTTCTACCAAGAACTGAGTGCTAGCTCAGTGGCTTGAGCTCATGGTGGGGTGGGTCTCACCCCACCCGCGTTCGAGCTGCCTCAAAGTGGATTGGATTCCACTGGGGTGTTATTTCTGCAGAGAGTTCTCATCTTCATTTTAACCAACGGGCAGTTAAAGAGTGATTCTCTCCCCTTAGCCAACGTCTTTTTCTACCACTTTCTTACTTTTGTAAGTTAATCAATGCCCAGCCTGACCAGAGTGCTTTATAGTCTCCCGAGTTTATAGTCTTCATTTTACTTCAGAAGAGAAATGTATGAAGTACTTTATAGTCTCCCGAGTTTCCTTCATTATTGAACATACCATACAAAGAATTTAATAAGAACCATTGCCAACATTTGTCCAAATATAAGCCCAATTTGAAAGAGCAGTCTTTGTGTTTGCTGTCAACCAGCTAATACCAGAAGAATATTCAACTTGGTACTTGTCTTGTAGTTTCAGCAGTACGTCGCTGCAAGTTTACCCGCTTTTTCTTTGAGTTGTCACCTGAATTGCTTGAGATATAGTTTATTTTGTCTGTTTATATACCTCAAAGTGGATTCCACTGGGGTGTTATCTGCAATATTTCTGCAGAGAGGTCTCATCTTCTATTTAACCAACGGGCAGTTAAAGAGTGATTCTCTCCCCTTAGCCAACGTCTTTTTCTACCACTTTCTTACTTTTGTAAATTAATCAATGCCCAGCCTGACCATAGTGCACCTTCAGGAGAGAAATGTATGAAGTACTTTATAGTCTCACGAGTTTCCTTCATTATTGAACATACCATACAAAGAATTTAAAAAGTACCATTGCCAACATCTGTCCAAATATAAGCCCAATTTGGAAGAGCAGTCTTTGTGTTTGCTGTCAACCAGCTAATACCAGAAGAATATTCAACTTGTTACTTGTCTTGTAGTTTCAGCAGTACGTTGCTGCAAGTTTACCCACTTTTTCTTTGAGTTGTCACCTGAATTGTTTGAGATTCAGTTTATTTTGTCTGTTTATATACCTCCAAGCTTGTTTGAAGGGACTTTTCCCCATTGACCTGAAAAACATTTATTTTGTACAGTCTGAGGAAAGCACTGGAGATATGGGGCGCGGCAGAGGCCGAGGACGAGGACGTGGAGGCAGAGGCAGAGGGCGTGGCTACCATAACAACCATAACAACAATCAATACCACCATAACAACCATCCACAGCAGCAGCACCACTACCACCACCAAAACAGCAACAATCAAGGTAACAACCGGAGTGGCGCCCATCCTGTCGGAACGCCACCTTCCAGCCACCCAGTCAAGGCTGAGCAACAACAGACACAGTCATCGCCACCTGCGGGAGCTAACAAGCAGCTTCCAGGGCCCCGTATGCCAGACGGCACTCGTGGGTTCTCAATGGGCAGAGGAATGCCGCAAACATCGACGCCCAGCGTATCCACTAGTGAACCTTGAACTTGATTCGCGCCACAGGACAGACGAGACACAGCTTGTGCTGCTGATTTGTCATGTTGATAGAGAGATGCTGAGAGACTGTCTTTTAGAAGTCTTGTCTTTTGGAGTGTGCTTTCTGATTTACAGACCATAATATGGTTTTGCACGTGCTGTGTGTACTTTAAAACCGGTAGCGCAGTGGTTTCTGAGTGATTACGGTCACCATTTTGTAACTCCTATTTTTGTGCTCCTTTTTGCCTCTTTGACTGTAAGATTGTAGAAGTAAAAGCTCATGTGGACACAGAAAAAGTAAAGAAAATAAAAGGAACATGATAAAAAATGTGATGTTTTATGCAGTGCACTTTTATATCCTATACCTCAGCTGAGAGAGATTGATGGCGATTTGTAGATATTTTTGAAAATGCCAAAATATAATGTCAGATTTTTAGGCATGGTAAATTGAACGTTTTTCATGGCAATTTATGTGCATTTAATTAGCGAGAGTCAAGTTTTTGATTCACACGAATGTAGCAAAGAGAAGAGATAGAAAAGGTTTCCTTGGTCACAATTCTAACAAATAATTCTATAATTCATTTGGAACCTTTAGTAAACGGCTTCACTATCACTCGACGAGCTAGCAGCGCATCGTCGGGAAAGACTCCCTCATGAGGCCAAATGTCACAATTGTTAGAATGATATTTATAATGGCCTTTGATTTTATGCATTCTAGTCTTTTGGCATTCACACACACACACATCTCTCCCTAATAATAAAGCAAATTCGGTTTCTAGTCGTCCGTCTTGGAAATTATCCCTAAATTTTGCATTAATTACCCACCATGCCACCGGTAAGTAAAAGAAACGTTACACAAAGCGAAAAATCTTGGACTGGGCCGGCCCATGTAAAAACCTCCTATATTACGCTCTGCACGCTGGGAGAATATCCAGCACACCGTATGGGCCGGCCAATGCACAGGCGCCTACTTTTAGTTCCGTTTATTTCTTTATTGTCAGTTCCGTTTTAGTTTTTAATTTTAAATAAATTAGAACTTCAAATAATCTTTAAAATTTTAATAAACTGAAAAATATAAATCAACATATTTAAAAAATTAAAATGTTTGTGGCTTCAAAAACTGCTCGGAGTTTTGTAAAAAATACTCGCATATACAATAAAATGTTTGCAATTTTAGAAAAAATGTTTGTACAATAAGCAAAGTCCATGATCTCAAATAAAATTCAATGTATTAAAAATTATTAAAGGCATTTAACAAAATGCTTTCTAATTCAAAATATGTTAATGCATTTAAAAAATGTCCTAAAATTTTAAAAATAGCTAATGCCTGTTTTGATAGTTTCTTTTTTTATTAAAATTTTCCGTTCTATTTTTGTTTATTTATAAGTTAAATAATTTAGAATTACAAAAACTTTTGCATATTAAAAAATAGGAATTTTAAACTAAAATGCCGAGAATATTTATTTTGAATTAAAAATAGGATTCAAAAAAGCGTCGGATTTTATATTTTTTTTGCAAATTCCAAAACAATGTCCATGAATTTAATAAATATATGACTAGTTTATAAAAATGTTTGTTTATTCAGAAAAGCTTCACGCGTTTCAAAAAATGTTTGTAAATTTAAAATAAAATCCTCAACATAAAAAATTATGTTCGTCTTTTCTTGAATTGGTCGCCAATTCAAAAGAAAATATTTAAACCCGTTCAAAATATAAAAAATATTCACGATTTTTAATAAATGTTTGTGAATTGTAAAAAATGTTCTCGATTTTAAAATTATTCCGATATTTGTAAAATTGTTCACGAAAGATCTAATGTATGTAGTTAAACATTAATGCTTATAAGTCTTTGTGACAATATACATGTGTGAATTTTGAAGAATTAACTGTTGGATATTATTGTATGTTTTCTAAAAAAAATTCTTTAAATTCAGAATAAATCTTTGAGTTACCAAGATTTTTGACAACCATTGATATATATTTTTTGAAAATGTAAAGATTGCTTCAATTTTTGAATAAATTTAAAAGAAGAAAGATTTTCTTTCATTTGTGCACAAAATTTCTAAATCAAGCGATGATATGTGAACATAATATGGTCACCATCATTGGAGATTATGTTTTTTTTTCTTCCGTGGCAACGCACGGGCCATTTTGCTAGTAATAATAACGCAAATAGGGTTTCTGGTCGTCCGTCATGGCATTTTTGCAAAAACACCCCTCGATTTTTCGGTATTCAACCTGCAGTCCGTTTTTAAGTCAAAAAACGAATCGTTTTTGCATTTTGCAGAAAACCTCCTGATGTTTCAGGTAATCAACCCGCAGTCCAGATTTAAGTTAGAAAACGAATCATTTGCCTTTTTACAAAATAGTCCTCTTACTTTCCAATGTATGAAAACAAGTCCCCATCCCCTTCCTCCGTCCGCTCCCCATCGCCTGCGCTAGCCACCGTCGGGTCAGGGACCGGCGCCGTTGCCCACCTAAGCTAGCCATCGTCGTGTCAGGGAACGGTGGCCCACCTGCACCGCCCCCGCCCACCTTCGCCTCCGCCATGGAGGCGACCTGCGACGCCGCCAAGCCGCGATGCCGCCATGGAGGCGACCTGCTGCCTCGCCGCCGCCAAGGCCACCCACCTGCGGCGCCTCCACGTCCGCCCACCTGCTCCACCGACCTGCTGCTGCTGCCCTCCTACGCCGCCGCTTCGGTCGACCACCTTCTCCGCGCACCTGCTGCTGTTGCTGCCCACCTATCGTCGCCGCTCCACCCACGGAGGCTGTTGGGGAACGTCGCTTGGGAAACAAAAATTTTCCTACGCGCATGAAGACCTATCATGGTGATGTCCATCTACGAGAGGGGATGAGTGATCTACATACCCTTGTAGACCGTACAGCAGAAGCGTTAGTGAACGCGGTTGATGTAGTGGAACGTCCTCACGTCCCTCGATCCGCCCCGCGAACAATCCCGCGATCAGTCCCACGATCTAGTACCGAACGGACGGCACCTCCGCGTTCAGCACACGTACAGCTCGACGATGATCTCGGCCTTCTTGATCCAGCAAGAGAGACGGAGAGGTAGAAGAGTTCTCCGACAGCGTGACGGCGCTCCGGAGGTTGGTGATGACCTTGTCTCAGCAGGGCTCCGCCCGAGCTCCGCAGAAACGCGATCTAGAGGAAAAACCGTGGAGGTATGTGGTCGGGCTGCCGTGGAAAAGTCGTCTCAAATCAGCCCTAAAACCTCCGTATATATAGGTGGGAGAGAGGGGACCTTGCCTTGGGGCTCAAGGAGCCCCAAGGGGGTCGGCCGAGCCAAAAGGGGGGAAGGACTCCCCCCAAACCGAGTCCTACTTGGTTTGGTGGGTGGAGTCCTTCTTTCCTTTCCCACCTCCTCCTTTTTTTTTCTTTTCTCTTTGATTTTTCTTCCAATGCGCATAGGGCCCTTTTGGGCTGTCCCACCAGCCCACTAAGGGCTGGTGCGCCACCCTCAAGGCCTATGGGCTTCCCCGGGGTGGGTTGCCCCCCCGGTGAACTCCCGGAACCCATTCGTCATTCCCGGTACATTCCCGGTAACTCCGAAAACCTTCCGGTAATCAAATGAGGTCATCCTATATATCAATCTTCGTTTCCGGACCATTCCGGAAACCCTCGTGACGTCCGTGATCTCATCCGGGACTCCGAACAACATTCGGTAACCAACCATATAACTCAAATACGCATAAAACAACGTCGAACCTTAAGTGTGCAGACCCTGTGGGTTCGAGAACTATGTAGACATGACCCGAGAGACTCCTCGGTCAATATCCAATAGCGGGACCTGGATGCCCATATTGTATCCTACATATTCTACGAAGATCTTATCGTTTGAACCTCAGTGCCAAGGATTCATATAATCCCGTATGTCATTCCCTTTGTCCTTCGGTATGTTACTTGCCCGAGATTCGATCGTCAGTATCCGCATACCTATTTCAATCTCGTTTACCGGCAAGTCTCTTTACTCGTTCCGTAATACAAGATCCCGCAACTTACACTAAGTCACATTGCTTGCAAGGCTTGTGTGTGATGTTGTATTACCGAGTGGGCCCCGAGATACCTCTCCGTCACACGGAGTGGCAAATCCCAGTCTTGATCCATACTAACTCAACGAACACCTTCGGAGATACCTGTAGAGCATATTTATAGTCACCTAGTTACGTTGTGACGTTTGATACACACAAAGTATTCCTCCGGTGTTAGTGAGTTATATGATCTCATGGTCATAGGAACAAATACTTGACACGCAGAAAACAGTAGCAACAAAATGACACGATCAACATGCTACGTCTATTAGTTTGGTCTAGTCCATCACGTGATTCTCCTAATGATGTGATCCAGTTATCAAGCAACAACACCTTGTTTATAATCAGAAGACACTGACTATCTTTGATCAACTGGCTAGCCAACTAGAGGCTTGCTAGGGACAGTGTTTTGTCTATGTATCCACACATGTAAATGAGTCTTCATTCAATACAATTATAGCATGGATAATAAACGATTATCTTGATACAGGAATTATAATAATAACTATATTTATTATTGCCTCTAGGGCATAATTCCAACAGTCTCCCACTTGCACTAGAGTCAATAATCTAGCCCTCACATCATCATGCGAATTACATTGTAATAAATCTAACACCCATACAGTTCTGGTGTTGATCATGCTTTGGCCGTGGAAGAGGTTTAGTCAGCGGGTCTGCTACATTCAGATCCGTGTGCACTTTGCATATATTTACGTCCTCCCCTTCGACGTAGTCGCGGATGAGGTTGAAGCGTCGTTTGATGTGTCTGGACTTCTTGTGAAACTGTGGTTCCTTTGCTAAGGCAATGACACCCGTGTTGTCACAGAACAAGGTTATTGGATTCAGTGCGCTTGGCACCACTCCAAGATCCGTCATGAACTGCTTCATCCAGACACCCTCCTTAGCCGCCTTCGAGGCAGCCATGTACTCCGCTTCACATGTAGAATCTTCTACGACGCTTTGCTTGGAACTGCACCAGCTTACCGCACCCCCATTAAGAATAAATACGTATCCGGTTTGTGACTTAGAGTCGTCCGGATCTGTGTCAAAGCTTGCATCGACGTAACCTCTTACGGCGAGCTCTTCGTCACCTCCATACACGAGAAACATCTCCTTAGTCCTTTTCAGGTACTTCAGGATATTCTTGACCGCCGTCCAGTGATCCACTCCTGGATTACTCTAGAACCTACCTGCCATACTTATGGCCAGGCTAACGTCCGGTCTAGTGCATAGTATTGCATACATGATAGAACCTATGGCTGAAGCATAGGGGACGGAGCGCATATGCTCTCTATCCTCATCAGTTGCTGGGCACTGAGTCTTACTCAATCTCGTACCTTGTAAAACTGGCAAGAACCCCTTCTTGGACTGTTCCATTTTGAACCTCTTCAAAACTTTATCAAGGTATGTGCTTTGTGAAAGTCCTATCAGGCGTTTTGATCTATCCCTATAGATCTTAATGCCTAGAATGTAAGCAGCTTCTCCTAGGTCCTACATAGAGAAACTTTTATTCAAGTAATCCTTTATGCTCTCCAAAAACTCTACGTTGTTTCCAATCAGCAATATGTCATCCACATATAATATTAGAAACGCCACAGAGCTCCCACTCACTTTCTTGTAAATACAAGATTCTCCAACCACTTGTATAAACCCAAATGCTTTGATCACCTCATCAAAGCGTTTGTTCCAACTCCGAGATGCTTGCACCAGTCCATAAATGGATCGTTGGAGCTTGCACACCTTGTTAGCATTCTTAGGATCGACAAAACCTTCGGGTTGCATCATATACAATTCTTCCTTAAGGAAACGTTAAGGATTGCCGTTTTGACATCCATCTGCCAGATTTCATAATCAAAAAATGCAGCTATTGCTAACATGATTCTGACGGACTTAAGCATCGCTACGGGTGAGAATGTCTCATCGTAGTCAACTCCTTGAACTTGTGAAAAACCCTTTGCCACAAGTCGAGCTTTATAAACGGTCACATTGCCGTCAGCGTCCGTCTTCCTCTTAAAGATCCATTTGTTCTGAATAGCCTTGCGGCCCTCAGGCAGTACCTCCAAAGTCCACACTTTGTTCTCATACATGGATCCTATCTCGGACTTCATGGCTTCCAGCCATTTGTTGGAATCTGGGCCCACCATTGCTTCTTCATAATTTAAAGGTTCATTGTAGTCCAACAACATGATTGACAAGACGGGATTACCGTACCACTCTGGAGCAGCACGTGGTCTCGTTGACCTGCGTGGTTCGACAGAAACTTGAACCGGAGTTTCATGATCATCATCATTAACTTCCTCCTCAACTGGCGTCGCAACGACAGAGGTTTCCCCTTGCCCTGTGCCACCATCCAGAGGGATGCGAGGTTCGACAACCTCGTCAAGTTCTATCTTCCTCCCACTCAATTCTCTCGAGAGAAACTCCTCGAGAAAAGCTCTGTTTTTAGCAACAAACACTTTGCCCTCAGATTTGAGATAGAAGGTGTACCCAATTGTCTCTTTTGGGTAACCTATGAAGACGCACTTTTCCGCTTTGGGTTCCAGCTTTTCAGGCTGAAGCTTTTGGACATAAGCATCACATCCCCAAACTTTAAGAAACGACAACTTTGGCCTTTTTCCATACCACAGTTCGTATGGTGTCGTCTCAACGGATTTTGACGGTGCCCTATTTAAAGTGAATGCAGCTGTTTCTAATGCATAACCCCAAAATGATAACGGCAAATCGGTAAGAGACATCATGGATCGCACCATCTCTAATAAAGTACGATTACGACGTTCGGACACACCATTACGCCGTGGTGTTCCAGGCGGTGTCAACTGTGAAACAATTCCACATTGTCTTTAGTGAGCACCAAACTCGAAACTCAGATATTCACCCCCACGATCAGACCGTAGGAACTTGATCTTCTTGTTACGATGATTTTCAACTTCACTCTGAAATTGTTTGAACTTTTCAAATGTTTCAGACTTGTGCTTCATTAAGTAGACATAACCATATCTACTCAAATCGTTAGTGAATGTGAGAAAATAACGATATCCGCCGCGTGCCTCTACGCTCATCGGACCACACACATCGGTATGTATGATTTCCAACAAGTCACTTGCACGCTCCATTGTTCCGGAGAACGGAGTTTTAGTCATCTTGCCCATGAGGCATGGTTCGCACGTGTCAAGTGAATCAAAGTCAAGTGACTCCAAAAGTCCATCGGCATGGAGTTTCTTCATGCGCTTTACACCAATATGACCTAAATGGCAGTGCCACAAAAATATGGCGCTATCATTGTTAACTCTAACTCTTTTGGTCTCAATGTTATGTATGTGTGTATCGCTATCAAGATTCAATATGAACAATCCTCTCACATTGGGTGCATGACCATAAAAGATATTACTCATAGAAATAGAACAACCATTATTCTCTGACTTAAAAGAGTAACCGTCTCGCAATAAACAAGATCCAGATATAATGTTCATGCTCAACGCAGGCACTAAATAACAATGATTTAAGTTCATAACTAATCCTGATGGTAACTGAAGTGAAACTGTGCCGACGGCGATTGCATCAACCTTGGAACCATTTCCTACGCGCATCGTCACTTCATCTTTTGCTAGCCTTCGTCTATTCCGCAGTTCCTGTTTCGAGTTGCAAATATGAGCAACAGAACCGGTATCGAATACCCAGGCACTACTACGAGAGCCGGTTAAGTACACATCAATAACATGTATATCAAATATACCTGATTTTTCTTTGGCCGCCTTCTTATCTGCCAGATACTTGGGGCAATTGCGCTTCCAGTGACCCATACCCTTGCAATAGTAACACTCTGTTTCAGGCTTAGGTCCAGCTTTGGGTTTCTTCGTCGGATTGGCAACAGGCTTGCCGCTCTTCTTTGAATTACCCTTCTTTCCTTTGCCGTTTCTCTTGAAACTAGTGGTCTTATTCACCATCAACACTTGATGCTCTTTACGGAGTTCAGACTCTGCGACTTTCAGCATCACAAACAACTCGCCGGGTGACTTGTTCATCCCTTGCATGTTGTAGTTCAACACAAAGCCTTTATAGCTTGGCGGCAGTGATTGAAGGATTCTGTTAGTGATAGCCTCTTGCGGGAGTTCAATCTCCAGCTCAGCTAGACGGTTTGAGTACCCAGACATTTTGAGCACATGTTCACTGACAGACGAGTTCTCCTCCATCTTGCAAGCATAGAATTTATCGGAGGTCTCATACCTCTCGATCGGGGCGTTCTTCTGAAAGATAAACTTCAACTCTTGGAACATCTCAAATGCTCCATGACGCTCAAAGCGACGTTGAAGTCCCGGTTCTAAGCCATACAAGACTGCACATTGAACTACTGAGTAGTCCTCCTTACATGCTAACCAAGCGTTCTTAACATCCTGATCAGCCGTAGCGGGTGGTTCATCTCCTAGCGCAGCATTAAGGACATAATCCTTCTTCCCAGCTTGTAAGATTAGCTTAAGATTACGAGCCCAGTCTACAAAGTTGCTTCCATCATCTTTCAACTTAGCTTTCTCTAGGAACGTATTAAAATTCAGGGTGACTGTCGCGTGAGCTATGATCTACAACACAAATATATTCAAAGTGGACTTAGACTATGTTCAAGATAATTAGAGTTTAACTTAATCAAATTATTCGCTAAACTCCCACTCAAAAAGTACATCTCTCTAGTCATTTGAGTGGTTCATGATCCACTTACACTAGCTCAAGTCCGATCATCACGTGAGTTGAGTATAGTTTCAGTGGTAAGCATCCCTATGATAATCATATCATCTATATGATTCATGATCGACCTTTCGGTCTCATGTGTTCCGAGGCCATGTCTGCACATGCTAGGCTCGTCAAGCTTAACCCGAGTGTTCCGCGTGGGCAACTGTTTTGCACCCGTTGTACGTGAACGTTGAGTCTATCACACCCGATCATCACGTGGTGTCTCGAAACGACGAACTGTAGCAACGGTGCACAGTCGGGGAGAACACAATTTCGTCTTGATATTTTAGTGAGAGATCACCTCATAATGCTACCGTCGTTCTAAGCAAAATAAGGTGCATAAAAGGATTAACATCACATGCAATTCATAAGTGACATGATATGGCCATCATCACGTGCTTCTTGATCTCCATCACCAAAGCACCGACACGATCTTCTTGTCACCGGCGCCACACCATGATCTCCATCAACGTGTCGCCATCGGGGTTGTCGTGCTACTCATGCTATTACTACTAAAGCTACATCCTAGCAAAATAGTAAACGCATCTGCAAGCACAAACATTAGTATAAAGACAACCCTATGGCTCCTGCCGGTTGCCGTACCATCGACGTGCAAGTCGATATTATCTATTACAACATGATCATCTCATACATCCAATATATCACATCACATCGTTGGTCATATCACATCACAAGCATACCCTGCAAAAACAAGTTAGACGTCCTCTAATTTTGTTGTTGCATGTTTTACGTGGTGACCATGGGTATCTAGTAGGATCGCATCTTACTTACGCAAACACCACAACAGAGATATATGAGTTGCTATTTAAACTCATCCAAGGACCTCCTCGGTCAAATCCGATTCAACTAAAGTTGGAGAAACTGACACTTGCCAGTCATCTTTGAGCAACGGGGTTACTCGTAGCGATGAAACCAGTCTCTCGTAAGCGTAGGAGTAATGTCGCTCCAAGCCGATTCAATCCAACAATACCGCGGAATCAAGAAAAGACTAAGGAGGGCAGCAAAACGCACATCACCGCCCACAAAAACTTTTGTGTTCTACTCGAGAAGACATCTACGCATGAACCTAGCTCATGATGCCACTGTTGGGGAACGTCGCTTGGGAAACAAAATTTTTCCTACGCGCACGAAGACCTATCATGGTGATGTCCATCTACGAGAGGGGATGAGTGATCTACGTACCCTTGTAGACCGTACAACAGAAGCGTTAGTGAAAGCGGTTGATGTAGTGGAACGTCCTCACGCCCTCGATCCGCCCCGCGAACAATCCCGCGATCAGTCCCATGATCTAGTACCGAACGGACGGCACCTCCGCGTTCAGCACACGTACAGCTCGACGATGATCTCGGCCTTCTTGATCCAGCAAGAGAGACAGAGAGGTAGAAGAGTTCTCCGGCTGCGTGACGGCGCTCCGGAGGTTGGTGATGACCTTGTCTCAGCAGGGCTCCGCCCGAGCTCCGCAGAAACGCGATCTAGAGGAAAAACCGTGGAGGTATGTGGTCGGGCTTCCGTGGAAAAGTCGTCTCAAATCAGCCCTAAAACCTCCGTATATATAGGTGGGAGAGAGGGGACCTTGACTTGGGGCTCAAGGAGCCCCAAGGGGGTCGTCCGAGCCAAAAGGGGGGAAGGACTCCCCCCCAAACCGAGTCCTACTTGGTTTGGTGGGTGGAGTCCTTCTTTCCTTTCCCACCTCCTCCTTTTTTTTTCTTTTCTCTTTGATTTTTCTTCCAATGCGCATAGGGCCCTTTTGGGCTGTCCCACCAGCCCACTAAGGGCTGGTGCGCCACCCTCAAGGCCTATGGGCTTCCCCGGGGTGGGTTGCCCCCCCGGTGAACTCCCGGAACCCATTCGTCATTCCCGGTACATTCTCGGTAACTCCAAAAACCTTCCGGTAATCAAATGAGGTCATCCTATATATCAATCTTCGTTTACGGACCATTCCGGAAACCCTCGTGACGTCCGTGATCTCATCCGGGACTCCGAACAACATTCGGTAACCAACCATATAACTCAAATACGCATAAAACAACGTCGAACCTTAAGTGTGCAGACCCTGTGGGTTCGAGAACTATGTAGACATGACCCGAGAGACTCCTCGGTCAATATCCAATAGCGGGACCTAGATGCCCATATTGGATCCTACATATTCTACGAAGATCTTATCGTTTGAACCTCAGTGCCAAGGATTCATATAATCCCGTATGTCATTCCCTTTGTCCTTCGGTATGTTACTTGCCCGAGATTCGATCGTCAGTATCCGCATACCTATTTCAATCTCGTTTACCGGCAAGTCTCTTTACTCGTTCCGTAATACAAGATCCCGCAACTTACACTAAGTCACATTGCTTGCAAGGCTTGTGTGTGATGTTGTATTACCGAGTGGGCCCCGAGATACCTCTCCGTCACACGGAGTGACAAATCCCAGTCTTGATCCATACTAACTCAACGAACACCTTCGGAGATACCTGTAGAGCATCTTTATAGTCACCCAGTTACGTTGTGACGTTTGATACACACAAAGTATTCCTCCGGTGTTAGTGAGTTATATGATCTCATGGTCATAGGAACAAATACTTGACACGCAGAAAACAGTAGCAACAAAATGACACGATCAACATGCTACGTCTATTAGTTTGGGTCTAGTCCATCACGTGATTCTCCTAATGACGTGATCCAGTTATCAAGCAACAACACCTTGTTTATAATCAGAAGACACTGACTATCTTTGATCAACTGGCTAGCCAACTAGAGGCTTGCTAGGGACAGTGTTTTGTCTATGTATCCACACATGTAAATGAATCTTCATTCTATACAATTATAGCATGGATAATAAACGATTATCTTGATACAGGAATTATAATAATAACTATATTTATTATTGCCTCTAGGGCATAATTCCAAAAGAGGCGACCTGGACTTCTTCCACTTTGGCTGCCGGCTGGTGGTGGTGGTGGGCGTCGCCTCTGGTTCCCCGCGCCGGGCTCTATCATGTGATATTTTCATCACCTGATGGAAGCCGGACATCATTTTCAGAGAAATGCTCTCATAATACCAGTGATGGCAATGTTACATTACATGCAAGAAATGGTATCTTCCAAACAATTATACACAATATTAGCATGCCACTGACAAAAAAGAAATACGCCTACCAGTTCTCAAGTAACAGGCTTGGAATTTCAGCAAAGTCTCCCTCCAGACGGAGACTTGAAAATCTAGAAAAGGTGGCTCTGTTCGATATGTGATGAACCTGCAGGATATTGAAATGATTGGTACAATTACTTCTATTTAATATTGAGCATGCGAGTAGATAATTAACAGTTTGACATCGATCAGAACCCAGTTTCTCCTTTCAAGGGTAGAACTTAAAAGAGACTTTGTGATGATAAGGATATTTCTGGTTTAAGAATTTAACTGGAAAAAACATGCGAGAGAGTTGAGGTTAGTCTACCACGTGGCTGAATTCATGGAATATCCTGACAAGTTCAGGGAACCGCAGCAATGCTGAATTCCCATCAAACTCTTTCGGGCATTGAGATAATAAGACTGCAACTGGAACCTGTCGCAACAATTACTGAATTAAGAGAGTGAAATAATTTGTCATTGAAGTGGATTTCAGATGTATTTGCCATTGATTTTAGATATTACTACATAATTAGACACACCAGCATGTAACAGTTCAAACTGCCCAAAGTCTTCAATTAACTATGCTTTAGTAAGGAAAGCTTACATCACAAGGTTGACTAATAAAGTAATAATCCTTTGAAAAAAGTGGTTCTAACAAGAAAATCATGCTAAGATTACAGTAACAAATATAAAGATTCTCTGAGTTACCTTACGTGAACCGTTAGAACACAGGCATCCATTCTGAAGTGCCACAACACAGGTGTGGCCATATTTTCCTTCCCTGTAAAGCCAAGCTACTGATTAAATCACCTTGTTTGTCAGACAAGCTCACGTGGAAGTGCATGTGCTTCTGACTTCTGTATTGTGCTCTGTTAATTATTGTTCTTATTTCTTTCATGGGCTTTCAATCTGCATTTGTTTGAGACAATTTTTTTCTTGGAAATGTATGTTTGAGACCTAGGACAATTGGTTTCCCTCGGTTGACATCTATGACAAACCGTGCAGCAGAGGTATAAGACAGAACCAGCTTTCCCTAAATTTCCTAATTGAGAAGTTGCCGGTCGACTTTCAGTATTTATATTCAATTAAACTTTAAAATAGTATCATGATGGCAATATATTTATTATGACTCCACTACTAACCATGGAAAACAAACCTGGAAAATATATCAAGAAAAAAGTAGCCCAAAAGATCACTTGAATTTGCATCCCGAACAGAAAAGAGACGAACTGTATCATGCCAAATCACCACATCCTTAATTTCTTCGAATTGTAGTGCTGCCAGAGAAAACATGGCAAATATGTTTATACTCAATGATGGATATTTGTGTTGTATTGTTTAATGGGTAAAATTGTACCAAATAGATCCTGGAACATCTTCAATATTCCTGGTATGACCAGCTTAACAGGGAAATATCGTTTAATTTCACCAATGTCAAGATCAACCTTGTGCTGTTCGGATGGTTTTGGACACCGGAAATGTTTCAGACGTCACCGGTAATGTACCAGGACCATCCTCGCTGAGTAGATTTATATTCTACATTCCTGCTATTTTTTTAGTTCCCGGTGTCGGCCTCTAATGCTGCTGCTTCCCGTCCCCGCCCTCGCTGAACTGATGAACACAAAAATTGCAATCTTCAGAATTCTGTCATCTGTATCTAGATTAAAATCTAAACGAACCAAGTTTATTTACATAGATCAGTGCCTACCCGTACCAAAATTAAACGGATAAAGGATTCATTTGATTACCTGGTCAAGGCCTTCCATCTCTGCAACTACAAGCTGTTGGGGAAATTGAGACGAGCAAGTTAACAGGGTAGCAGCAACATAAAACGAGGGAGATGCTTCGTCAATCTTGGCATGGGGGACATAATATTTAGTCAACAATAGCTACTGCCAAGTCCCAACTCTGAATTTTGACAGCAAGAATAAGAATAAAATTCAGTGAGTAAACTAGATCACAGAATAAGAATAAGTACATGGGCTCAAGGATGTTCTAAATGCACCTCGACAGTGGGCACCTTTGTTAGTCAGACTATGCTTGCCACATCCTTTTTAGCAGTTTTCTAAATTTAGTTAAGAGTATACTCATGGAAAAAATTTAGTTAAGAGTATAAAATCAGAAGTAACTGTATGAACATAGACTACTAATTCTGCCAAAAAGAATTGCTGATTTGAAAGCCCAAGTCTGTCCGGTTCTGCTTCTGAAAGCTGTCGTTTTTCATGCGCAATCTCTTGGTTTCTACCAACCACGCACACACATCCAATTGTCCAAAGACTGTCTGATGCTAAGCTCTCCATGTAGAAGGAAGGAGGATTGTTCGCAAGCCGAGGCGGCAGGGAGGAGCTCGCCATGGCGATGACCGGGGACTCGAGGAAAGCGAGGGCAAGGGACTCGACATGGGGTAGAAAAGCCGATCCTTGAGCTTCGTGTGGGAGCTACAACAAGAAGGAAGGTGGATTCATTGAGCTTCACGGGGGAACGGAGGAAGGACCGCGTGGGGCACCTGTGGCGCAGCGAAAGGGAGGAGGGACTGCGCTGGAGCTGTGGCATGGCGGGGCGGAGGCGCCGGCGAGTGGGCAAGCGAGCGTGGTCGAAGGAGGGAGGGGACGGGGACTGCGGGTTGTGTCGGGATAACAGGAAGGTTTTTTGTGCAAAATGTACGTGGTGACAATCTTTTCCGGACGAAGGGAGTATTTTTGGTGCAAACTTAATCTGTGGTGCACGGTCCTTTTTTTCTCTCTCTTTCCGGCGACGATACGAATTGCAATAAATATCCATTAAATTAAAACCAAATTGAGAGGAAAGAAAACATCGTTAACAACACATGGACACCTTTGAAAAACCTCGTGGGGAGAAACAACATATTTCTCATCTTATTTTGAGTGACTGTATATTAAAATGCGTTTTCATTGTGTGAGCACTAAAGTCATCGTCGGCAACACAAATGTGATGCCATGTGAAAATATATTGCGTTCAGAGCATGTGTTATTTTCTCTTCCGTTGCAACGCACAGGCTCTTTTGCTAGTATATACCAAACGAAGTACAAACACAAAGAATTTTTTGATAATATTTTTTGGACAAAAAAAGACCCTGAGAGAGGACCACACGGTGTACGAGGAAGCCAAAAGGCAGGGGATGCCCCGATTGGGGGGGGGGGGCAGGACGTGCCCAGTTGACTAGTGGGCCCCTACCTCGGATTGACCTAATTCTTGTGCTATTAATCTATACGTAATAATAAAGAGGCTATCGCTTCCGTCGGAAAACCCACCGCGGCATTTTTATAAAAAAACCTATAATTTTTGTTATTCAGCCTGCGCTCCATCATTTATCTGCAACGCAAAATAAAAAAATGATTCGCTGCAAAAATTATACCCGTACGCATCGCCTCCTCCTGTCGACCCTGGGCCATCCTGGCTTGTGCCCAAGCCGCCGCCACACCACTCGCCGCCGCGGCCGACCTCAACCGCCACCGCTGCCGATCTCAACCCACCCGCCTGTGCGTCTGTACCTCTCCCCGCTCACTGCCCCCGTTGCGGCGCTCGAGCGCATCGCGTCAACCCTGGTCCACCCTAGCCTGTGCTCAGGCCGCCGCCACACCACTCACCACCGCGGCCGACCTCAACCACCACTGTTGTCGATCTCAACCCACCCGCCGCCGCGGCTGTACCTCTATCCGCTTGCTGCCCCCGTTTCGGCGCTCGAGCACAGCTTCTGGATCAAATCAATGCGACAGCTACTTTGACCGGGGATGATGCGTCTGCTGGATGCAGAACGGCGGCGGCGCGCGGATAAGGCGCAGCGGAGCGAAGTACTTGCAGGTGGAGGCGGGCCTCCATGGCTCACACGGGAAACTCCGAGGTTATGGCGCGACAACAGCGACTCCTTATGGCCAGATAGAGGTGCCTAACCCTTGCTCCCCTCATCGTATCCCCTCCTCCGGCAGGAACTCATCATCTGGTGTGATCCCCTCCCTATGCCTCCAACCGTGTGCCAAGCACCAGCAAGAAATTTTGTTTTGCGGGGATTTGTTTGCTGATGAATGAATATATTGAATGTAAGATTGTATTGTTGTAGAGACAGAGAATGGAACACCACCTTCAGTTTGTCATCTGATCCCACATTCTCTTCCCCATGAGTGAAATAAGATAACAGTAGATTAATCAATTCACGTAGCCTCTTTTTTTGCTTTGCTTGTCCCGCTCAATTTCTCATCATGGTGAAATTAACAATGAACGGGTTGATTTTTCAACAAAATAGGATATGACTGACTACATTAGTTACTTAGCTTATTATTTTAATAAATCAAAATAACTATAAAAAGATTAAAAGTGTTTGATATTTTTTTCTCCAGTTGCAACGCACGGGCCTTTTGCTAGTTCTCATCTATTCAGAAACCCCCCGGGAGCAACCCAAACATTTTTATTGCCGCCGCGAGCTTCTGCTCTTTCGTGGTCCCACCCAGTGTCCGAGCACTCGGTAGGGCGAGGCAGGGCGCCCGCCTACGTTGATTTCTTGTGACAGTTATATACTTATGCGTATACGCTCATTTAATCGTTGGCCGATGAAACAAATCGCTGGAAAAGACAGTTACGAACGCTCTCCTAGAGGAGGAATAGGAACGCTCTGTATGGCGTGGCCATGAGCAGGTTCCATGTTTGGACCGTGGGCTAGGCTACTTGTCACAACCCTAGATTTAGACATGTTTCTAATTGCATTTCATGCATGCATTCTTTATTTTTCTTTTGAAATTGAAATGAGGAATGATCAAGCAATTTCTGTTAAATAGAGAATATAAAAATTGTCTCAAAGAGATCCAAGAAAATGATCCACTTGTTTTGTGAAAATATTGGCAAGAGGGAAAACCTGAACCAATATTTTCTAAATCACACAAGTATATATCTTGGGCATTTGAGTTAACCCAAATATTATTGGATTGGAGTTATCAAAATACTATAAGTAATTACTAGCTCCAGTAATTCTTAAAACGCGTGAGTGGCCTTGGATATATTATAACATGCCACATATAAGTTATCAAAATTTATAAAGAAATTTGGTATTTTAACCAAATCAAAACAAACTGCAGAAAATAGAAAAGAGAAAAATAAATAAGAAAGAACAAACCTGCACTTACCTAGCGCTCACCGGCCTAGCCCGCCATCAGCCTCCCCTGGTTGTCGCCTTCCCCGAGCAGCTGCGTGGCAGCAGCACAGCGACCACGGCCACCTCCTGATTCGCTCTGGCGCACGCGCCCCCGAGCCTATCTCCTCGCGAGGAGACGCCCTGGAGCTCCCTCCTTCCATTCCCTCCTTCTCTGGCCTCTCTCACCCCCTCCTCGAGCTCGCATTCGTCCTCGCATACAACAACCGTCGTCGTCAAATTCATCGCCTCCGACGCCTCCCCGACCGAGATGAGCCCCTCTTCCGGTCCACTTTGAGCTCCGCCACCCTTTCCTCCTCTCCCCGTGGTTCCCCGCGTCCCCTAGCCAGCAAAGCCACCGGAGCCGAGAGGCCATGTAGCTGCCATCGCTGTGGTACTCCACACACATGCCCGAGCTCGAGAATGAGCTCCTGGAGCTCTGTAGAGCCAGGGCCCTTGAACCAGGCCGCTAGTGCCCCGCAGCCCCGCATCCGCACGCGGCCGAACGCCGGTCGCCACCAAGCTCGTCGTGGCCGTCGTCTCCGACGACCCCATGCCCCCCTGACCCCTCTGCTCGATGCGGTCTAGCACGGGCTCCCTCCTAGTGCCCTCAGCGCGTTAATCAAAGGCCTGTAGCGCCAGTTTAAGCAACTCCGGCGAGAATCCGCCGCTGTTTTGGTCGCCGCCGGCGAAGCTCCCGCGACATCCGATGTGGCCAACCATTAGAAGCCTAATCCACTAGTTAGTGTAGCTAACAAACGCTGACAGTGGGCCCGATGCTGGGTCAAAGCCCGAGTCAACTCGGGATTAAGCGCAAGTCAATGACAGGCGGCCCCTACATGTCAGGTTTGACCCGGCACGGTCAGTTGACCTGTTGAGGTCATGCTGACGTAGTGTGATGCAATTAATCCCTTCTGGATTTAAAGTAAATACTAAATGATTTATTATTCCAGAAAATGCCTAAAAATTCTAAAAATCGTAGAAAATAATCTATAACTCCAATGAAAATAAATTATATATGAAAAATTATCAGAAAAATGCAAGGAATCTGTTTATGGCATTTTAATGCATGTTAGAACAACATATGTCCTCTGTTTTGGACAAATCAAATATATGCCATTTAAATAATCACATATGAAGTTTAAATTTGAACCTTGGTTCATACCAACTTCATTTAGTGTTGTTGCTAGATGCATTAGCTCAATCAACAACATATTGCCATGTCATGATCATGCATCATAGTGTTGCATTCCCGTGAAGTAAATGTTGTTCTTTTCTGTTTGTCGGTGCTGTTTCCCCCTCGGTAGACAATGGTTCCGACGTTGTGACCGTTGGCATTAATGAAGAGAAGTACTATCTTCAGAACTGTCAGGCAAGCAACCCCCCTTGAGCATACTGATATAAACTCACTCTCTCGCTCCTGCTCTGTTTTACTGCATTAGGACAACAATGATTCAATTGCTACATATTTCGGTAGTTGAACCCATTCCTCTGCATGACCTGTTTTTGCCACAGTAAATAGTTGAAACCACTTAGCATGAGTAGAAACTGCTTGAGCCTTGTTGTGCATACTCATCCATGCTTGCTTACTATGGTTGCTATGCTTAGAGTCGTGTCGGGTATGATCCATCTGAACGATGAATCGGAATGGTTGGGTTCCTGTCCTACTGTGTGAATGTAAGGTGTGTGAATGCGATTTGGTAAAGGTAGCGATGAGAGGGCATGTAGGAGTACATGGTGGGTTGTCTCATTGGGACCGTCCTTAAGAACTGAGTTATGTGTATGTTATCCAAGACAAGATGCTACCACGAATTGGGATACTTAATTGACCCTCTCGGCTTATTAATCGCCTAGATATGTGTCCAGGAGTTGCAACTAGTTTCTGGTGTTTGTAGGAAAAGTGTTGGCGGTCGTGTTTAGCTCTGCCTGACGGGGTCGGCTTCAGTGCGGTAGATACATAGTGGCACGGTGTACCAAGTGGCACCCGGATGGTGGGCTTGTGGAACCCCGCGCACATCGTTTGAGGCCGTTGAGGAAACTTCGGCTGGACTTCCTTGCGGGTTCAGTCTCAAATAGGTGATAAACCTGGACTAGGGTCTTGTGTGGTTAGCGGTCGTGGCCGACACCCACGCCAGAGCTTCCGCTTGAAGGTTGCCGAGATGCATGACGTTCATATGGTGATAAGTGGTGAGAGCGTGTGTGAAGAAGTATACCCGTGCAGGGTGAATTAATCTGTTCAAATAGCCGCATCCTCGGATATGGACTACTTGGAGACATTACGTGGTACATAGACAACTTGAAATGGATACTAAAAAACATGCAAGATAAGTGTGAGTGCTATGGATGACCTTCTCGTAGGGAGACGAGAGTGGATCCATAGTGGTGTATTGATTGGTAAATATGTGGACTCGTGTGTGCTATCCCACCTCAAAGAAAGTACTTGTAGTCATAGTACAGGTTAGCCAAGAGTCAAAGCTGGCTTGCTGCAATTAAACTCCACAACCCCCTTTGTTGACAATGATGCATATGTAGATAGTTCTGATGTAAGTCTTGCTGAGTACTTTTGTACTCACGGTTGCTTAATTATGTTTTTGCAGAGGAGACCTTAGTATCATTAAAGGTTTCTACGCGATGAGTTTGACATTGACCGAAATAGCTTGGGAATCCCAGACAGAGGTTTGGCTCCTATGGTAGGGTCGCTGTAGCTTTTCAGGCTCTTCCAGCCGCTTTTAGTAGATGTATGTACCCAAACATGTAACTTCCGCTTGATGTTTGTATGCTCTGAATGTTGGGTCGTGTGGCCCCCTCTGTTTGTAACATTATACTATGTTGGCTCTTCTGGGCCTTCTAAATAAATGACATGTTGTAGAGTTATGTTGTGATGCCATGTTGTATTTACACATATCGTGCATATTGTGTGTATGTTTGAAATGCATTGGTATGTGTGAGATTCGACACCTAGTTGTGTGCCTTTAGTAGTACTCTTTACGGGAAAATACCTCTTGTGCTTCCACTGAGCCTTGGTAGATTGCTACTGCTCTGGACACATTGATTGACCGCCATGTATCCTTCTTTGCTGTTGTGTTTGTCCCCTCGGGGAAATGTCACGCGGTGTAATGGAGTCCATGTAGCTTGCTACGGCTCATCTACACACGCTATTGACCGACACCTGCTTTGCTGGGTTATGTATGCATGTCCCTGTACGGATGCGCCACTTGGGTTTATAACTAGTCATGTCGACCCGGGTTCTTTGTCGTTCGAATGCTAGCGACACATTCATATACATGAGCCAAAAGACGCAAACGGTCCTGACCAAGGTAAGGTGGCATCCGTGGAGTTTACCACGCGTGAGGCCGCAAAGTGATGTGATGTGTTACATGCTGGGTTCTTATGACTTAGGATCGGGGTCCCGACACTACTAGCGAAGCAACCTGATTAAGAATATCCAGTCATCTCACGAAGCCACAAACATGAGAAAAAGTACGTAAACAAAAGCTGTCCATGGAGAGCAAGATCTCGCACATGAATAAGGGGCTAGCAAAGGCAAAAATGGATAGTATAATTTTTAAAATTCCACTACTAGTAGTTTTAGACATATGTTGGCACAAGAATTACTATAGAAAGACTTTTTTGGCACTAAAAAATTGCTATAAAGTCGACCCTACCTTAGAAATATTTCGTCTCCGCCAGTGGTCCCACCTAGAGGCCTTTCCAGTATTTTGCTAGAAGGGAATCCATTATAGGGACTATCTTCATCATCCTTACCACCTCCATGTGGATGTGTGAATAGTTCTCACTCGACCTACACTTCCATAGTAGTATCCAGATCTCTCTCTCTCTCTCTCTCTCTCTCTCTGTCTCCCTCCCCCTCCCCATCCCACTCCCTCTCCCTCCCTCCCTCCCCCCCTCATGATACTCAATACAACAATATCTTCAAAGACCTATTCAATGTAACTTTTGCAGTGCATTTGTTGTGATCTGATGAATTGTGGATTTATGATTGAATAATTCATTGAAAGTATTTGAGTCTTTTCTGAGATTTATCTATGTGTGATTTTATAGGTATGTATGCTTTTTGATCTATGAATTTTCTTTGGCCAAGATTAGTGAGTAGATCTTCAGAGGCAGTGGTGCATAGTAGCAGGTTCAATCTTGCGGTGTCCTTACTTTGTGACAAGAGGAGTTGAAAGAGACACATTTTTATTGTTGCTACTATGGTAAAATGACAAGGTTCGAACATGTTAATTGGTCTTACTTTGTCTACATTATGTCATCATGCTTCAAGCATTACTTTGTTTGTTTTTAGCTTAATACCATGCGATGCATGCTGGATAGCGGCCAATAGGTGGATTAATTGTAGTAGATGCACATGGATGTCGGTCAACTTGACACGAATGTAATGCACATATATTGTTCATGCCATGAATCATCATTATAACTATGTGCTATTCTATTAATTCCCAACAGTAATTTGTGTACCCACCATTGCTATGCTTATGAGAGTGATGCCTCTAGTAAACGCTATGGCCCGAGGTCCATTCACTTTATATTTACTAAAATCCTAAAAATACTTGCTTCAATTTATTTACTTTTATTTCCCTTTTTGGTTTATCTATCTACCACTATCATATTTTATCCTTGCAATTATCGAGTACAAGGGGATTAACAACCCTCTTGCGTTCATTGGGTACAAGTACTTTCTTTGTGTGTGCGTGTGTGTGTGATACGTCTCCAACATATCTGTATTTTTAATTATTTCATGCTATTACATTATCAATCTTAGATGCTTTATATGCATCTCTATATCATTTTTTGGAACTAACCAATTAACCTAGTCCCTATTGTCAGTTGATGTCTTATGCCTGTTTTTAGTTTTATAGAAAATCGGTACTAAATAGATCCAAATGCCATGAAACTTTTTGATGATTTTTTGGGACCACAAGACACCCTAGAAGCTTCGTGGGAGGACCAAAAGATCTACAAGCAGACAACAAGACAACAGGGTGTGACCAAGGGGTAGGGAGTGCCCTGATGTCTTTTGGGCCCCTCGTGGTTCCGTTTGACCTAATTCTAACTCTATAAATTCCCAAGTATCCCTCCCTCCATCCCTACCGCCCCCCTCTCTCTCATGATCTTCAATACTACAATCTCTTCAAAGACCTATTCCATGCACTTTTGCGGTTCATTTGTTTGGATCCGATGAATTGTGGGTTTATGATTGAATTATCCATTGACAATATTTGAGTCTTTTCTCGGATTTATCTATGTGTGATTTTATAGGCATGTACGCTTTTTGATCTATGAGTTTTCTTTGGCCAAGATTAATGAGAAGATCTTCAGAGGCAGTGGTGCATAGTAGCAGGTTCAATCTTGCGGTGTCCTTACTCTGTGATAAGAGGAGTTGAAAGAGACACATTTTTATTGTTGCTACTATGGTAAAATGACGGGGTTCCAACATGTTAATTGGTCTTACTTTGTCTACATTATATCATCATGCTTCAAGCATTACTTTGTTTTTTTGAGCTTAATACCTTGCGATGCATGCTGGATAGCGCCCAATAGGTGGATTAATAGTAGTCGATGCGGATGGATGTCGGTCTACTTGACATGAGCGTAATGCACATATATTGTTCAAGCCATGAATCATCATTATAACTATGTGCTATTCTATTAATTCCCAATAGTAATTTGTGTACCCACCGTTGCTATGCTTATGAGAGTGATGCCTCTAGTGAACGTTATGGCCCGAGGTCCATTCACTTTATATTTAATAAAATCCTAAAAATACTTGCTGCAATTTGTTTACTTTTATTCCCCTTTTTGGTTTATCTACCTACCACTATCAAATTTGATCCTTGCAATTATCGAGTACAAGGGGATTGACAACCCTCTTGCGTTCATTGGGTACAAGTATTTTCTTTGTGGGTGCGTGTGTGTGTGATACGTCTCCAACATATATATACATTTATTTAATTATTTAATGCTATTACATTATCAATCTTAGATACTTTATATGCATCTCTATATCATTTTTTGGAACTAACCAATTAACCTAGTCCCGAGTGTCAGTTGATGTCTTATGCCTGTTTTTAGTTTTATAGAAAATCGATACTAAATAGATCCAAATGCCATGAAACTTTTTGACGATTTTTTGGGACCACAAGACACCCTAGAAGCTTCGGGGGAGGACCAAAAGATCTACAAGGAGACGACAAGACAACAGGGTATGAACAAGGGGTAGGGAGCGCCCTGATGTGTTTTGGGCCCCTCGTGGTTCCGTTTGACCTAATTCTAACTCTATAAATTCCCAAATATCCCTCCCTCCCTCCCTCCCGCCCCTCTCCCTCATGATCTTCAATACAACAATCTCTTCAAAGACCTATTCCATGTACTTTTGCGGTGCATTTGTTGGGATTCGATGAATTGTGGGTTTATGGTTGAATTATTGAAAGTATTTGGGTCTTTTGTGAGATTTATCTATGTGTGATTTTGTAGGCATGTATGCTTTTTTATCTATGAGTTTTATTTGGACAAGATTAATGAGTAGATATTCAGAGGTAGTGGTGCATAGTAGCAGGTTCAATCTTGCGGTGTCCTTACTCTGTGACAAGAGGAGTTGAAAGAGACACATTTTTATTGTTGCTACTATGGTAAAATTACGGGGTTCGAACATGTTAATTGGTCTTGCTTTGTCTACATTATATCATCATGCTTCAAGCATTACTTTGTTTGTTTTGAGCTTAATACCTTGCGATGCATGCTGGATAGTGGCCAATAGGTGGATTAATAGTAGTAGATGCATATGGATGTCGGTCTACTTGACACGAACGTAATGCACATATATTGTTCATGCCATGAATCATCATTATAACTATGTGCTATTCTATTAATTCCCAACTGTAATTTGTGTACCCACCGTTGCTGTGCTTATGAGAGTTATGCCTCTAGTGAATGCTATGGCCCGAGGTCCATTCACTTTATATTTACTAAAATACTAAAAATACTTGCTGCAATTTATTTACTTTTATTTCCCCTTTTGGTTTATCTATCTACCACTATCACATTTGATCCTTGCAATTATCGAGTACAAGGGGATTGACAACCCTCTTGCGTTCATTGGGTACAAGTATTTTCTTTGTGTGTGTGTGTGATACATCTCCAACATATATATATTTTAATTATTTCATGCTATTACATTATCAATCTTAGATACTTTATATGCATCTTTATATCATTTTTGGAACTAACCAGTTAACCTAGTCCCCTGTGTTAGTTGATGTGTTATGCCTGTTTTAGTTTTATAGAAAATCAATACTAAACAGGTTCAAATGGCACGAAACTTTTTGACGATTTTTTGGGACCACAAGACACCCTAGAAGCTCTGGGGGAGGACCAAAAGACCTACAAGGAAAGGACAAGACAAGAGAGTGTGACCAAGGGGTAGGGAGTGCCCTGATGTCTTTTGGGCCGCTCGTGGTCCCGTTTGACCTAATTCTAACTCTATAAATTGCCAAATATCCCCAAACCCCGAGAGAGCAACCCGAAATATTGTTTTTCCGTCGCAAGTATGTTTTCTTCAATGATCCCCTCTGGAGGCCTTTTTTTGGCACCATGATGGAGGGGAAATCGATCAGAGGGGGCTTCTACGTCAACCTTGCTGCCTCTCCGATGATGTGTAATTAGTCTACCTCAGACCTATGGGTCCATAGTTATTAGCTAGATGGCTTATTTTCTCTCTTTGACCTTCAATACCATGTTTTCTATGGAGATCTATTCAATGCAATCTTCTTTTGTAGTGTGTTTGTTGGGATCCGATGAATTATGGGTTTATGATCATATTATTCATTGATATTAATTGAGTCTTTTCTGAACTTTATCATGTGTGATTTATATAGCTATGTAATGCTATCCGATCTATGCGGTTTCTTTGGCCAAGTTGATGTATCGATCTTCAATGGAAGTGATGCATAGTAGTGGGTTCAATCTTGGGTGTCCTCACCCAATGACAGAAGGGGTAGCGAAGCACGTAATGTATGGTTGCTACTAAGCATAAAACGATAGGGTTGAATCATATTGATTTGTTTTATTTTGCCTACATCATGTCATCTCTCTTAAGGCGTTACTCTGTTCGTATGAAATTAATTACCATAGATGCAGGCCAAGTCGGTCGATTGATCAAGTAATAGTAGTGATGCATGAAGGAGTGAGCTTACTTGTCACAGACATAATGCCTATATAGTTGATCATGCCATGAATAATAACATAACTATGCACTTTTCAATTAATTACCCAACAGTAATTTGTTCACCCATAGTATGCCATGCTTATGAGAGAGAAGCCTATAGTAAACGCTATGTCCCCTGGGTCTACTTTAATCATATTACAAAAACCAAAAATATCTTACTCGAATTTATTTACTTTTATTTTACTTTGCAGCTTACCACTCTATCACTATAAGATTTAATCCTTGTTGTTAACGAGTAGAAGGGGATTGACAACTCTCTTGCTTGCATTGGGTGCAAGTATTTGCTCTTATATGTGTAGGTGTTGTTGGCAATTGCTTGCATGAGTCTCCTATTGGTTCAGTAAACCTTGGTTCTCAACTAAGGGAAATGCTTGTTGCTACTATATTACTTCACTCTTCCTCTTAGGAGAAAATCCTAATGCATCACAAGTATGAGAAGAATTTCTGGCATCATTGCCGGGGAGACATCATGAAACAATTACATGTTCCTCCATACAAATTACCAATTACTGTTCTACTTTTTGCTTGCTTTATTTTATGTTATATAAAAATCGAAACACAAAAATATTTATTTTTCTTGTTTGCTTTATTACTTATGTTGCTACGATGGCTAGTTGTTCACTTGTTACTCGTACCCCTGAAAATGAAGTGCTTAATTTTAAACAATGTGGAGGAGAAAATTTAAAATATGCTTGGTATATGATTTTTGATGCTCAAAATAGATCAACTCATAAGCAATCAACCATCATTCTTCTTTGCAATTTTTATGTGGGTATTACTACTTGGTATAGATTTGTGCATGCTACTATTACATGAGAAAATTTCTAAGTAGCCACCATATAAATGCTTTCAATGCCATGGAAAATTTAGTGGAGGTTTCTACTTATTACTATAAATGAAACAACATTGACTTTGGAACATGTTATGTGAAGGTTAGAGGTTATTGAGAATAAAATGTTTAGTATTGAGCATATTGAAAATACAGATAGAATGGTCTAGTTACTAAATTTGGCTCAACAGTAAGAACCACATTTAAAATGTTGAAGGAGAAGGAACTAGTAATCACTAGAAGAGTAGAACAAAGTCCCGTTAGAATTGATAAGTTGGAAGAAATCATTAAAAATTTGGTTTCAGCCATTTCTTCCTTCAAACTAATGACATGAATGCTCCAAATAAAAGTCCTAAGTTTGTACATGTTCCTAAGAATAAGGGTGACTCTTCTAGTAAAGGGAGATAAGACTTGAAAATGATTTCTGTTCACCCCAACTATATTGGTAAAATACGGGAACCTATGGTTAACAAACAATTCCTTGACTTTATATCAGAGTGTTATGATTCAAAAGATGCTTGCTAAGCCTCCCAAGAAGTCTGTTTGCTTGATCGAGGATTTGGATGATTATGAGATACTTGAAACTTTGCATTATGCTTATCTAGAGGCATAAAACAATAACACTTGTTGAGAGGCAACCCAATAGTTATTTGTTTTTGCTTTTACTTTGTGTTCTTATGTGATAAAATGATTATTTCTACTGTAATGATTGTGTTTCATATTTTAATTAGTGCTTGTACGAAGTAAAACACTTTGCGTGATTTGGATGATAGTAGAATTGATTCTCTGCAAAAACAGAAAATTTTACGCCCAGTATTTAAATTTATGTTTTTACTACAATGTTATAAATTGCTCAAATTTTTACACAGTTTTATCCTGCAAATTTCTATGTTGTACTATTTTTTAGAATTTTTGGAGTTACAGAAGTATGGTTTTAGTATAGATTCTATTTTTACTTGCATAGTGTGCTAGTTTTAATGATTCTATTGATTGTATCGAGGGGTATAAGTCATGGGAGAGTTAGAATACAGCAGGTATTATGCAAGAAAAATTAATAATGAGTTTATAACAGTACCTAAAGTTTATGATTTGCCGATTATACTAATGTATCTCACGAGTTTTCTGTTGAGTTTTGTGTGTCGAAGCTTTCAAATTTTGGGTGAGATTACAATGGATGAAGGAATAAGGAGCGACAAGACCCTAAGCTTGGGGATTCCCAAGGCACCCCATGTTAATATTCAAGGGAGCCCCAAGCGTCTAAGCTTGGGGATGCCCTGGATGGCATCCCCTCTTTCGTCCATAATTCATCGATATGTTACTTGGAGCTATATTTTTGTTCATCACATGATATGAATTTTACTTGGAGCTCTTGGAAATATTCCCTAGAGGCAATAATAAATTGTTTATTTCCATATTTCCTTGATCATGATAAATGGTTGTTATCCATGATAGAATTGTATTCACCGAAAACTTAAATACATGTGTGGATACATAAACAACACCGTGTCCCTAGTAAGCCTTTACTAGACTAGCTTGTTGATCAAAGGTGGTTAAGGTTTCTTAAAAATATACATGAGTTATCATTTATCATTTGTTAACGGGATACCATCATTAGGAGAATGATATGATGGACAAGACCTAATCGTAAGCTTAGCAAATGAACGTGTCACTTAGTTTATAGTTACAACTTTCTTCATGTCAAGTATCTGTTCCTTAGACCATGAGATAATACAACTCCCTGACATCGAAGGAATGCTTAGTGTGTATCCAAACATCACTTCTTAACTGGGTGATCATAAAGGTGCTCTACAGGTATCTTCGAATGTGTTTGTTGGGTTGGGATGGATCGAGACTAGGATTTGTCACTCCGTGTGACGGAGAGATATCTATGGGCCCTCTCGGTAATACAACATCGTAAAGAGCTTGCAAGCAAAGCGGCTAATAAGTTTAGTCATGGGATCTTGTATTATAGAACGAGTAGAGACTTGTCGGTAACGAGATTGAACTAGGTGCATAGACACTGACGATAGAATCTCGGGCAAGTAACATATTGCTGGATAAAGGGTATTGCATACCAGATTAACTAAATCCTCAAATCATGGTTCAACCTATAAAGATCTTCATGGAATATGTAGTAAATAATATGGGCATCCAGGTCCCACTATTAGTTATTGACTCAAGAGGAGTCTCGGTCATGTCTACATGATTCTCGAACTCGTAGTGTCCGCACACTTAATGTTCGATGACGCTAGAGTAGTATTCAGATATGTACATTGGTGATCGATTGTTTTTCGGAGTCCGGGACATCACGAGGAACCTCGAAAGGGTCTGGAGGTAAATATTAATATATGAGAAGTCCTATTTTGGATATCAAAAATGTTTGAGGGTATGTCGGTATTGTACCAGGAAGCTTCCAAAAGGTTTGAGAGGGTTCCGAAGGAGCCTGGAAGTCCACAAAAGGGTTCCACCAGCACCTAGGGCATGCATGAGCTGTAGGGGTGTGATGCTTGTGATCCGCGTAGGGTTTTCCGTGAAGAGGAACGGGTGATGCAACACAATATAGGTAAGTATTTCCCGGAGTAGAGAACTAAGGTTTATCGAACCATTAGGAGTGATAACCAACCCCCGTCTTCATTGACTACACACAAAAGAAACAAATACTTGCACCCAACACGGGCAAGAGGGTTGTCAATCCCCTTGGATTCGTTATTTGCAAGCAAGTAAAGTGTGTAGGTATAAGTTGTAAAGTGCAAAGTAAAAAAAGTAAATTAAGGCAACAATGCATTTGTAGCGTTTGTAAACTTGTAAGTGAATAGACCCGGGGCCATAGTTTTCCCTAAAGGCATCTCTCATGTTGTATGCATATGGTGGGTAAACAAATTACTGTTGGGAAATTGATAGAAAACTACATAGTTATGTGATATTCACGACAATGATCATATGTATATAGGCATCACGTCCATAAGCAAATAGACCGACTCCTGCCTGCACCTATTACTATTACTCCACTTCAAGAGCGCTCCTATGCTTGTCTCTCTATGTATTAAGTTCATGAGAAACAGAGTAATGCTTGGAGAATATTGACATGATGTAGACAAAGAGAACTCAATCAATATGAATTAACCCCATTGTTTATCCTTAGTGGCAACAATATAAAGATGTATCTTGTCCCCTTGTGTCACTGGGATATAGAAACCCATCCGATTCAATCCACTACAACACACCCCTGTCACCGAAGAAATATCAATCTAGTTGGCCAAACTATTTCAATAGATGAGAGAGATTTACGAAGCTATGATAATCATGAAAATAATAATCATAATTAGAATTCAGAGAAGAATCATATCTTTATCATGAATAATATGAACATAAACCCACAATTCATCGGATCCCAACAAAAGCACCACACAATAAGACTACATCGAACAGATCAAAGCGAGGATGTGATGATCATTGTATTAAAGATCAAGAGAGAGATAGCCATCTAGGTACCAACTACAGACCCCTAGGTCTGTTTTGTAAATTACTCACACATCAATATGGGAGTAGCAAGGTTGACGTAGAGGTCCTCCGTGATCGATCCCCCCCTGTGGCAGGACACCGAAAAAGGGATCCAGATGGGCACACGGTGGAATAGACTTGCGATGGCGGAAAAAGTGTTTTGGGAGGCTCTCTAGGGTTTTGGGGGCATTTAGGAATTTATAGGACAAAGAGGTACACGAGGAGATGTCCCCCCCCCACCGGGGGGGGGGGGGGGGCAGCACACAAGAGGGCGCGACCACCCCCTGGGCGCGCCCTGATGTGTGCTGCCTCCCTCGTGTAGGCTCCGGTCTCCTCCCAAAGCTTCGAGGTATTCTTTTGGTCGAGAAAAAAGATAAAAAAGTGTCGGGGCAATTCGAATTCATTTGGTACTATAAACCTGAAATTCCAAAAAACACGCGGAAAATAAAAGCTGGCACTGGGCACTCGGTTAATAGGTTAGTGCTTAAAAACAGTATTAGTTGGTATATAAACACCCAAAAAGCATCCTAGAATGATAATATTATAGCAATGAACAATAAAAAATTATAGATACGTCGGAGACGTATCAACATCCCCAAGCTTAATTCCTACCCGTCCTTGAGTAGGTAAATGGTAAAAACATAATTTTTGATGTGACATGCTACCCAACATGTCCTTAAAGAGTGTTCACCCCTATTCATTTTATCATATAAGTATAGCAAGGATCCGTCCTCGCCATATAAATACAAATGCTAAGCACCACGGTGTCAAGTCAGGAAATTGGATCGTACTTTTTAACGCGCTTTAACTTTTTATTACATACTCAATATATGAGCGTGAACCATGGATATAGAATGAAGGTGGAACAGAATATGGTGGTAGGTTTCAAAGGGGTGAAAGTGAAGAAGAAAGTCTCGCATCAACTAGGCGTATCAATGGGCTATGGATATGCCCATCAATAGATATCAATGCGAGGAGTAGGGATTGCCATGCAATGGATGCACTAGAGCTATAAGTGTATGAAAGTTCAATTGAAGCTCAGTAGGTGTGCATCCAACTCGCTTGCTCATGAAGACCTCAGGCATTTGAGGAAGCCCGTCATCGAAATATATAAGCCAAGTTCTATAATGAAAAATTCCCACTAGCATATGGAAGTGACAAAACATGAGACACTCTATATGAAGAACATGGTGCCACTTCGAGGCACAAGTGTGGAAAAAGAGATAGTAGCATTGTCCCTTCTCTCTTTCCTCTCATTTATTTCTTTCTCTTTTGTTTTATTTTATTTTATTTTTCTTTCTCTTTCTCTTTTTATTTTTTCCTTTTTTTATTTTTCATCCAGAGTCTCATCCCGACTTGTGGGTGAATCATTACCTCCATCATTATTTCCTCATTGAGACAATGCCCTAATAATGATGATCATCACACTTTTATTTACTTATAACTCAACATGAAAAATTGTAGTATGACTCTATGTGAATGCCTCTTGCAGTGTACCAGGATGTGCAATGATCAAGTGTAACATGTATAAAAATGATGAACGGTGGCTTTTCCACAAGTAATATGCCACCTTATATGGTCATGCAAAGCAATATAACAATGGAAGTAATAGTTATATAATGTGACGGTGGAAGTTGCATGGAAATATATCTTGGAATGGCTATGAAAAGTCCATGATAGGTAGGCATGGTGGATGTTTTGAGGAATATATAGTGAGGTTTATGTGCAACAAAGCATATCATGTCATGGGTTTGGGATGCACCGGCAAAGGTTGCGCTGATCCTTGAGGTAAGAATGAGCAATGCGCGCTACCGAAGAGGCTAGAAAATATGTAGAGGTAAGATTTATTATATCCATGAATTCATATTAGTCATGAAGAACTCACATACTTATTGCACAATTTTATTAGCTCTCTCGAAACAAAGTACTACTCGCATGCGGTGAGGGAGGAGGTTGGTAGGAGTTAACCATCACGCCCCGACTTAAAAAGCACTAGGATTTCAACGAGGAATAAATATGCTCACACATCATCACCATGCCATAATTTTTTTTGGATGAATAGCAAGTTAACACCTTTAATTTACCGTACTTATATTAACCAATGATCATGCACTCATGCTTTTTCAAATTACCACATTACTATCATTAGCCATGATTTCCCTTTTATGTGCTACATGTGGTTTTGATTATGCACTCATTGAATACACATTATTTTTGAACTAGTCTTATAACCCATGCAAATTACCGTCGATGTTTATTAACTCTCAAACTAATATTAGTGAAGAACAAGAGCACAACCATTTCTTTAAAATCTATATGCCACCGTGCTCTAAAAGATATAAGTGAAGCACTAGAGCAACTCCTTAGCTCAAAAGATATAAGTGAAGCACACAGAGTATTCTAATAAATCATGGTGATCTTGTGTCTCTCTCAAGTGGGTGTATTCAGAGAACAATGATTGTGGACAACTAAAACAAAAAGCAAAGTAAATCAAATGACGCTCCAAGAAAAAATCATATCATGTGATGAATAAAAATATAGCTCCAAGTGACATACCGATGGATTGAGACGAAAGAGGGGATGCCTTCCGGGGTATACCCAAGCTTAGACGCCTGAGTCTTCCTAGAATATTACCTTGGGATGCCTTGGGCATTGATACGTCCATTTTGCATCATGTTTTCATGTTGATATTTATCGCTTCTTTGGCTGTTATTTAACTTCACGGTACAATTCTTATGCCTTTTCTCTCTTATTTTGCAAGGTTTACATGAAGAGGGAGAATGCCGGCAACTGGAATTCTGGCGTGAAAGTGGAGCAAAGTTGAGATACCTATTCTGCGCAACTCCAAACGCCGTAAAAATCAACGAGGATTTTTTTCCTGATTTATCAAAAATACTGGGCCGAAGAAGCGCCAAAGGGGGGCGTGCAGGTGGCCACAAGCCTGCACGGCGCGGCCACCTCCCAGGCCGCGCCATGAGGGCTTGTGGGCAGCCTGCTGGCCCACTTGCCCCCCTCTTTTGCTGTATGAAGGGTTTCATCCAGAAAAATAATCAAGGAGGAGCTTTTTCATGGTTTCGCCGCCGCCACGAGGCGGAACTTGAGCAGAACCAATCTAGAGCTCCGGCAGGACGATCCTGTCGGGGAAACTTCCCTCCTAGAGGGGGAAATCATCACCATCGTCATCACCAACACTCCTCTTATCGGAGGGGACTCATCACCATCAACATCTTCATCAACACCATCTCATCTCCAAACCCTAGTTCATCACTTGTAACCAATCTTCGTCTCGCGACTCCGATTGGTACTTGTAAGGTTGCTAGTAGTGTTGATTACTCTTTCTAGTTGATGCTAGTTGGACTATTTGGTGGAAGAGCTTATGTTCAGATCCTTGATGCTACTCATTACCTCTCTGGTCATGAATATGATTATGCTTTGTGAGTAGTTACTTTTGTTCCTGAGGACATGGGATAAGTCATGCTAATAGTAGTCATGTGAATTTGGTATTCGTTCAGTAATTTGATATGTTGTATGTTGTTTTTCCTATAGCGGTGTTGTGTGAACGTCGACTACATAACACTTCACCATTATTTGGGCCTAGAGGAAGGCATTGGGAAGTAGTAAGTAGATGATGGGTTTCTAGAGTGACAGAGGCTTAAACCCTAGTTTATGCGTTGCTTCGTAAGGGGCTGATTTGGATCCACTAGTTTAATGCGATGGTTAGACTTTGTCTTAATTCTTATTTCATAGTTGAGGATGCTTGCGAGAGGGGCTAATCATAAGTGGGATGCTTGTCCAAGTAAGGGCAGTACCCAAGCGCCGGTCCACCCACATATCAAACTATCAAAGTAACAAACGCGAATCATATGAACATGATGAAACTAGCATGCCAGAAATTCCCGTGTGTCCTCGGGAGCGTTTTTCCTCCTATAAGACTTTGTCCAGGCTTGTCCCTTGCTACAAAAGGGATTGGGCCACTTTGCTGCACCGTAGCTACTTTTGTTACTTGTTGCTTTCTACGAATCATCTCACCACACAATCACTTGTTACCAACAATTTCAGTGCGTGCAGATTTTACCTTGCTGAAAACCACTTGTTAGATCCTTCTGCTCCTCGTTGGGTTCGACACTCTTACTTATCAAAATGACTACGATTGATCCCCTATACTTGTGGGTCATCAGGACTCTTTTCTGGCGCCGTTGCCGGGGAGTGAAGCGCCTTTGGTAAGTGGAACTTGGTAAGGAAACATTCATATAGTGTGCTGAAATTTGTTGTCACTTGTCACTATGGATACTAATCCTTTGAGGGGCTTGTTCGGGGTATCGTCACCTCTAACGGAAGCACAAATAGTTTCTCCTCAACCTGCTGCACCTACTGAAAATATTTTCTTTGAATTTCCTTCGGGTATGCTTGAGAAACTGCTGGCTAATCCTTTTACAGGAGATGGAACATCACATCCAGACTTGCATCTAGTCTATGTAGATGAAGTTTGTGGTTTATTTAAGCTTGCAGGTGTGCCCGAGGATGAGGTCAATAAGAAGGTCTTTCCTTTATCTTTGAACGATAAGGCGTTAACATGGTATAGGCTATGTGATGATACTAGGTCATGGGACTACAATCGGTTGAAATTGGAATTTCATCAGAAGTTTTATCCTATGCATTTAGTACATCGTGATCGGAATTACATTTACAATTTTTGGCCTCATGAGAGAGAAAGCATCGCTCAAGCTTGGGGGAGGCTTAAATCAATGCTATATTCATGCCCCAATCATGAGGTCTCGAGAGAAATTATCATTCAGAACTTCTATGCTCGGCTTTCTCATGATGATCGCACCATGCTTGACACTTCTTGTACCAGTTCTTTTATGAAGAGAGATATTGACTTCAAATGGAATTTATTGGAGAGAATTAAATGCAACTATGAAGATTGGGAGCTTGAAGAAGGTAAGGAGTCAGGTATGAATTTCACGTTTGATTGCGTTAAATCCTTTGTTGAGACAAATACTGTTGGGGATATTACCTGTTGTTGCATTAAATCCTTTGTTGCGTTAAATCCTTTGTTGAGACAAGTACGGGTGAATTTACACGCCTTGAACATCTACCGTAAGGGGTGAAATAAGTTCATTTGACTCGCCAAGTAATTTGTTCACGGACTAAGGGAAAATCTTGACCCGCCATATAAAGATCCGGGTCGGGTTGCTATGGCGACTTACAAAGTTTGGCTACTCACAAGAGTTGTGTCTTAAAGCGTCGGAGACATTTGTTCAAAACGGTGAAGTGTGAAGACTACAAACAGCTTTTACGCAATGAGCGGTAAACTATGGATCTACTGGGCAGTCGAAAAAACATGAGAAAAATGACTGGACACGGCAACTTACTACCAGGATAAGGTGATATTGTTCGTTTGACGAAATATTGTTCTAAACATGCAAATCAAGGGCAGATAAAAAAATTGGCTATCTCGTCGTCATTAGCATTAATCAGTCAAGGACAAGTAGTAGATATTCACGAAGGCATCAAGAACATGGCGATGTTGAAACTTCGAACAGGGATGGGGATCTGTTCTTAAATGAGCGATGACCTAACCTGATGGTTTCGGTCGGAAGTAGTCGACGGCGACGGAGGCTGTTGGAGGAGCACGAAAGTCTTGGTCGAGCGCAGAGATCTTCGGCAGCGACGGAGTGCCTGGCAACAGCGAGGTGGTCGACGGCGATGAGATGGTCGATGGCGGCGAGCAGCTCGGCCGTGGTACGGAGCTTGAGGGCGGCAAAGATCTGTGGGCGGCGCCAAAGCTTTCGGGCGACGACAGGAACTGCGGTCGGCGGCGGAGCCCTCGGAAGGCAGTAAAGTTTCCTCGCTGTGATAATGGGGAGGAGATTGACGAGACTGGTAGGTGGGAAGCACCAGTCCTGTCCCCCCCACCTATTTAACAGGGCCGACGCTGGAATCGAGGCGCCGTGAGCGGGAACCGCCGAAGGATAAAATGATTTCTATAATCGCGCTCCGAAAATTTTGGGATAACAATATCAAAGGATCCGTTAGGATTATGTCAGTCTTCCCGGAATCCAAGGGATAAGAAGATGCCAACGAGAAATCGTTTGGCGATTTAAGTTCTTCCACGACAGATGGCGGGTTGAAATTTCTGACGTATAGAGAAGGATGAAGGATGAATCGCCTTTAACTGAAAGAAAATATTGGCGTGAAGAGAATTCAAGTCAATATGGGGCCTAATGTTGGGGATATTACCTGTTAATAACTCGCCCTAGTTGGGCCGGGTCACCGAAGCAGGCGATTCATCTGAGAGCGATTCGGGCCTTGGCCTGGCAAGGACGCAAGTTGGGTGGCGGCTTACAATTTCCGGAAGGTCTCCATGCTTTGGAAGATGGCGACTTGGAGATCGTTGAGGTCACGATTTGTAGGAAGGAAAGTACCCTTGTAAACCCTAGGGACTCGACCTGTATATAAAGGCGAGTCCCAGGGAAGCGGAGGGCAGGTTAGAAATCATCGAGTGCTAGGTTTGGAGAGTTACGCCCTCCTTGTAATCGAATCCACATCAATACAACTCAAAGCAGGACGTAGGTCTTTACCTCCTCACGAGGGGCCGAACCTGGGTAAATCGCCGTGTCTCTCCTGCTCAACCCCTTTGAGTCGCCACCAAGGTGCGATGGCTCCAGTACTAAGTCCTTTCACGAGGACATCTGCCGTGACAGAACCACGACAGTTGGCGCCCACCGTGGGGCCTACGCACGGTGGAGTTGAGGTCTCAAAGGGATCCCTACCAGGGTTTGGGAGTTACGCGACAGGGCTCATGACCCGGAGCTGCCGCGGGAAGACCTACATCGACAACCAACAATGGGGGCCCGAAGCGGATTCGATCGAATCTGGTTACACGGCCCCCTTCGGCAAGATCAACATCTTCATCGGCATGATCGGATCATCCGTGCTTGAGCCGGACATCTCCACCGAGCTCGTCGAGGCGGCCAGGTACGTTCGCCTAGTAGTGACTCCAAATCTGACTCGCGCGGTCTTTGTTGGGTTCACGCAGGGATCAGAGGAGCCAGAACGCTCGACGACCCAGGAAACTACACGAGTCAACTCTGATGACGAATCATCCATGGGCGATTCAGATTCAATCCGGTCTCTACATGGGGATTGTCTTGGGGGCTTGTCGCTGGCCATGGACCCCGAAGTCCTTGACCGAACCCGCCGCCAGATCGCCATTTATATGGAGGGGGCGACTCAACCCTCGCAAAACCCTACAGGAGGCGATGGAACCGGCGAGACGTCTAGAAGCCTGGCCGCTGTCCTGGAGGAATTAGCGGCAGAGATCACAAGGCTGATGGCGACTCCCCTCACACCAGAAAACCAGGAGGAGATAAACGCGGAGCTGGCGAAACTCAGAGAGGCAATGGTAAAGGCTCATCGGGATGCCGAGGTGGAGTCCGCCAGGATCGAGACTCGGCAGGCTCAAATTGTGGCCGAAAGGATGTGCTTAAATACTGACAACTGGCGGCTCGAAAGACACCAGCGCGCATCCAACGCCGTCCATCAACGGAGACACCAAGGTCGCCTGCCCCATGATCTCAACCCGACCCGCCTGTTCGACACTCCACGAACCCCTGGGGCGGGAGCCGCCCCAGGGGGAGGACCGGGTCAACCGCCTAACCCGCCGGTTCAGACGGCTGAGGATCGCATTCCCCGATTCTGGATGCCTCAAGGCCACTTTTCCAACCCGGTGGACAACGTCCTCACTGCAACTCGCCATCTGGAATCTCTTTGGATTCACGGCAACACTCCTGCCGAGATAGAAGCCAGGAACACCATTGAGATGTTGAAGACGACGGTGGTTCAAAACGCCCAGTTCTCACATAGCCCAGATAGACTACATTCCACTCCCTAGGCAAGTTACACCAGGAGTCGGCCAGAGGACCCGCCCGCCGTGAACAGCGGGCCGCGACCGGTCCCTCAGGACAACCCGCCTGATCATCAGAACCCGCCGGGCTGGGATATCCCGAACATCCAAGTCGTCCCGGCCCCTCTCGTCGGGAGCGGTGGGCGAGTGGGGGTGCCATGCTTGGCCCCCGCCCTTCGTAACGAAAGGATGCCCAAAGATTTTAAGGGACCAAGAAAGGTGCCTAACTACACCCCGGACCTTGAGCCGACATCGTGGGTCGAGAGTTATGAAATTGCCATGGACATGCTCGACGTGAACGAGGCAGTTTGCGCCAGATACTTCACGATGATGCTCGAGGGGTTAGCGCGTACTTGGTTGAAAAACTTACCTCCCAACTCCATCCAGACCTGGGCCGAGTTGAAAGAGTGATTCATCAAAAACTTCCGAGGAACCTGCAAACGTCCGATGATGATCGTCGATCTGCAGCACTGCGTTCAGCGCCCTGATGAGTCGGCTCACCATTGGTCACGGCGGGTTGCAGAAATTATCCATTCGTCAGATGGTATTACGGTGGCTCAGGCTGTGTTGATCCTCGAGCAGAATTGCCATTACGAACCCTTGGTGCAAAAATTGGGGCGACTCAAGCGAAAGGTCCAAGACATGGGAGAGCTGATGGACACCCTCACTAGCTACGTTGAAGCGGATGACACCAAAGATCCTGGTGAGGACGGTAAGGCTAATTCGCCCAAGAAGGGCGGGTCATCCGAAAATCATACCTGGTTCCAGGGACGTAACCGCCACAATCAAGGAGCCAATGGCAAGCGAAGACCGCAAGAGGAGCCCTCGGATTTAGTCGCCAATACCAACGCCAACAGTGGCAACCAACACCAGAAGAAAAACAGGGGATTTAGCGGGAAGAGGCCGCGTAACTATGAAGAGCTACTCAAAGGCCCTTGCCCGCACCATGCCACGGCAGACGGCCGGCGACTCACTCCTGGGAGAACTGCTTCGTAATGCGGGAGTTTCGGGCGGAGGCGATCAAGAAGAGCCAAAACGATGACTCGGACCAACGCCAGGAGCAGTTTGCCGTGCCCAACCAATGACAGAACCCCTTCGGCGGTTTTTCCGAACAGGGGCCTCAGGGAGGCCCGCAGCCAAGCAACGGCCAGTATCCGGTGCACCACCAGCGGCGGTATAATCCGCCAGGAGCCTTTCAGCAGCCGCCCCCATAGGGGGCTCCGCAGGGTCAGGATGACAATGGAGGTTTCCGTAGCAATCCCAAACAGTTAAGCAATTGGCAGTATCACGTTTTCACCACCAATGCTTGCAGACGTGATAAGAAGGTGAGTCACCGGGCGTACAGTGTGTCTGAGCCGGCGCTTCCCAGGTACCTCCACTGGTCTGAACAGACCATATCGTGGAGTAGGGAGGATCACCCGCCAAGGGTTGACAATCCTGGCGATTTAGCGTTGGTCGTGGCTCCCCAAGTTGGGGGCTACACCCTGTCCAAAGTGCTAATGGATGGTGGCAGTAGCATTAATATCTTATATTTTGACACTTTCCAAAGGATGAACCTATTGGAAAAGGACCAGATGCCATCAACCACGATTTTCCACGGAATCGTCCCGGGCAAGTCGGCCTACCCCATAGGCCGAGTCAGACTCACAGTGGCGTTTGGAACTGCGCAGAATTACAGGTCCGAGTCACTGATATTCGAGGTGGTCAAATTGAAAAGCTCCTACCATGCGTTATTTGGGCGGCCGGCTTACGCCCGTTTCATGGCTCGCCAGTGCTATGTTTACCTTAAGCTCAAGATGCCCGGTCCCAAGGGACTCATCACAGTTGATGGGGATAGAAGGATTGCAAAGGAATGTGAAGAAGGGGACGCGGCTTATGCGGAAGTCGCCTGCGCTGCAGAGGAGCTCAAAACCATCGGGCCAATGTTGACCCGATTGACATGTCACCCCTAAAGAAGCCAACGACAGATGCTGAGTCGCCCCTCAAGTTCAAGCCAACGGATGACACTAAGGCAATCGATTTCGTTCCTGGCGATTCATCCAAGCAGTTCACCATCGGGACGGGTGTGGATCCCAAATAGGAAAGCGCGCTCATCGAATTCATCCGTGAGAATCGAGACATATTCGCATGGAAACCTTCTGACATGCCTGGTGTGCCGAGAGAATTCGCTAAGCACCATCTTAATGTTGACCCAAAGGCAAAACCCATCCAGCAGTATCTTCGCAGGTTTAACGAGGAGCGACGCAAGGCGATCGGGGAAGAGGTCGCCCGTCTCTTAGCCGCCGGATTCATCGTGGAAGTTTTCCACCCCAAATGGCTGGCTAACCCGGTTTTGGTACTCAAGAAGAACGGTACCTTCCGTATGTGCATTGATTACACGGACCTCAACAGAGCTTGTCCGAAAGATCCCTTCGCTCTTCCCCGCATCGACCAGATCATTGACTCGGTGGCAGGATGCGAACGATTGTGCTTTTTGGACGCCTACTCAGGATATCACCAGATCAAGATGGCCGTGGAGGATCAAGAGAAAACAGCTTTTATAACCCCCTTTGGGGCTTTTTTCTGTGTGTCCATGCCTTTTGGACTCAAGAGTGCGGGGGCGACTTATCAGCGCTGCATCCAGAATTGCCTTCGCAGCCAAATCGGTCGCAACGTCCACGCCTATGTCGACGATATTGTGATGAAAACCCGCCAGGAGGAGACGCTACTGGAGGATCTCAAGGAAACTTTCGATAATCTGCGGGTATATCAGATGAAGCTGAATCCTACCAAGTGTGTTTTTGGTGTCCCTGCAGGGAAATTGTTGGGCTTCCTGGTATCGGAGCGTGGCATTGAAGCTAACCCGGATAAAATCGAAGCAGTTACATCCCTTGGAAAGCCGGCGAACGTTAATCAAGTCCAACGATTGGAGGGTCGCATTGCGGCTCTAAGTCGCTTCGTAAGTCGCGTGGGTGAAAAGGCGATTCCTCTTTATCAGTTACTAAAGAAATCTGACCGGTTTGTTTGGACAAATGAGGTAGACGAGGCGCTCGAAGCCTTGAAACGACAATTGGTTAACCCGCCGGTCCTGGCCGCCCCGATTGAAAAAGAGCCCATGCTTCTGTATATTGCGGCAAATTCCAAAGCAGTAAGTGTGGTAGTGGTTGTTGAAAGAAAGGAGGAAGGGAAGGAGTACCTAGTGCAACGCCCGATGTATTTTATTAGCGAGGTGCTAACCCTTTCCAAGCAACGGTACCCACACTGGCAGAAGTTAGTGTATGGGGTGTTTATGGCGAGTCGGAAACTTAAGCATTATTTCCAAGAACACCCTATCATAGTGGTTAGCTCTGCCCCCCTTGGGGACATCATCCAGAATCGGGAGGCAGCAGGGCGGATTGCCAAGTGGGCGATTGAACTTGGGCCGCATCACGTGCAATACGCCCCCCGCACAGCCATCAAGTCTCAGGCTTTAGTTGATTTCGTCAATGACTGGACGGAGTTGCAGGCTCCGGAAGACAGGCCTGATCTTACTTACTGGACTATTTATTTTGATGGATCTAGACAGCTGGAAGGCTCGGGGGCTGGTGTGGTATTGGTATCCCCTCAAGGAGATAAATTCTGTTATGTTCTCCGACTCATGTTTCCATGCACTAACAATGCTGCGGAATACGAAGCTTTGCTTCACGGCTTGCGACTCGCCAAGGAGATGAATCTAACGCGAGTCAGGTGTTTTGGCGACTCTGATTTGGTGGCGCAGCAAGTTTCGGGTACCTGGGATTCTCGGGACCCCATGATGGCGGCTTACAGAAGAGCTGTGTCTGACATGACGGGTCATTTTCATGGTTATCAGGTGGACCACATTGATCGGCGCCTCAACGAGGCGGCTGACGCCCTCTCACGACTTGGTTCCCAGCGAAAGCCAGTTCCTCCCAATGTTTTTCTGGATATTTTGCATAAACCATCCGTGATTTTACCATCAGAGGAGGAGTTGGCAATACCAGATCCCGAGTCTCAGCTCGTGGCGGCTCTCCACGTCACGCCGGATTGGGTTCTTCCCTATCTGGCTTATCTCGCCCGGGGCGAGTTACCAACAGACGAAGTTTTGGCCCGTCAAATCGTTCGGCGCAGCAAATCCATGGTGATCATCAATGGTAAGTTATATAAACGGAGCGCCTTTGGAGTCTTTCAACGATGCGTTTCCTCCGAAGAAGGATGCATAATCTTAAATGTCATTCATTCCGGAGATTGTGGGCATCATGCCGGGTCACGCTCTCTGGTGTCAAAAGCTTTCCGTCATGGTTTCTTTTGGCTGACGGCTCATGCAGATGCAGAAGATATAGTTCGTCGGTGCGAGGGATGCTAGCGTTATGGATGACATGCTCATGTGCCGGCTCAGGAATTAAGAATGATTCCCATCACTTGGCCTTTTGCGGTCTGGGGGTTAGACATGGTCGGCCCCTTTAAAATGTCATCCAACAAGAAAACGCATTTGCTGGTGGCGGTTGATAAGTTCACCAAGTGGGTTGAGGCGGAACCTATTGGAAATTGTGATGCGGAGACAACGGTCAAGTTCTTGAAGAAGCTGATCTTCCGATTTGGGTATCCACATAGTATCATCACCGATAATGGTACTAACCTGTCCCAAGGGGCGATGCAGGAGTTTTGCCGTCGAGAGCATATCCGGCTTGATGTTTCTGCGGTTTCTCACCCACAATCTAATGGGCACGCGGAACGGGCGAATGAGGAGGTCTTACGAGGAATTAAGCCCCGACTCATGGTTCCCCTGGAGAAAACCCCAGGATGTTGGGTCGAAGAATTGCCTTCAGTGCTGTGGAGTATCCGGACCACCCCGAACCGGTCCACGGGTTTTACCCCTTTATTTTTGCTCTACGGAGCAGAAGCCGTTCTTCCTACTAACATAAGGCATGACTCGCCTAGAGTCGCCGCATATGTGGAGCAAGACAATGAGCTGGCGCGTCAAGATTCCTTGGACGCCCTAGAGGAGGCACGTGACCTGGCTGCGGCCCGTTCGGCCATCTATCAGCAGGATCTACGGCGTTATCACAACTGTCGGGTTAAGAGCCGGACCTTTCAGGAAGGCGATTTAGTTCTTCGTTTGATACAAGATCGTGCTGGCATGCATAAGTTGTCACCACCATGGGAAGGACCGTTCGTCGTCAGCAAGAATCTTCGCAACGGCTCTTATTATCTGGTGGATCTTCGGCCTAACCGGCCAACCACGGAGGCTGAGTCAACTCGCCCCTGGAATATTGCCCACTTGCGGCCTTATTACACTTGAGCTCTTAAGCTCTTCATTTGTAAGTTTTTCAATTTCATTATTAAGTAATAAAATTAAAATGCTTTCCGACTTGGGGGCTTCTTCATTGAGATCAATTTTGTCATCCTGTTGCGACCTTATGAGCCGAGAGAATTATTATTTTAAGGGTGCGTGCTTGAGCTTTCTGACTCGCCCCATCCTGTCGCGACCTTATGAGCCGACGAAACCATCATCTTAGGGTGGCGTTTGAGCTTTCTGACTCGCCCCGTCCTGTCGCGACCTTATGAGCCGACGAAACCATCATCTTAGGGTGGCGCTTGAGCTTTCTGACTCGCCCCATCCTGTCGCGACCTTATGAGCCGACGAAACCATCATCTTAGGGTGGCGCTTGAGCTTTCTGACTCGCCCCATCCTGTCGCGACCTTATGAGCCGACGAAACCATCATCTTAGGGTGGCGCTTGAGCTTTCTGACTCGCCCCATCTTGTTGCGACCTTATGAGCCGACGAAACCATCATCTTTGGGTGGCGCTTGAGCTTTCTGACTCGCCCCGTCCTGTCGCGACCTTATGAGCCGACGAAACCATCATCTTAGGGTGGCGCTTGAGCTTTTTAACTCGCCCCATCCTGTCGCGACCTTATGAGCCGACGAAACCATCATCTTAGGGTGGCTCTTGAGCTTTCTGACTCGCCCCATCCTGTCGCGACCTTATGAGCCAACGAAACCATCATCTTAGGGTGGCGCTTGAGCTTTTTGACTCGCCCCATCCTGTCGCGACCTTATGAGCCGACGAAACCATCATCTTAGGGTGTGTGCTTGAGCTTTCTGACTCGCCCCATCCTGTCGTGACCTTATGAGCCGATGAAATCATTTAGGGTGCATACTTGAGCTTTCTGACTCGCCCCATCCCGTCGCGACCTTATGAGCCGACGAAACCATCATCTTAGGGTGCGTGCTTGAGCTTTCTGACTCGCCCCATCCTGTCGCGACCTTATGAGCCGACGAAACCATCATCTTAGGGTGCGTGCTTGAGCTTTCTGACTCGCCCCATCCTGTCGCGACCTTATGAGCCGACGAAACCATCATCTTAGGGTGCGTGCTTGAGCTTTCAGACTCGCCCCATCCTGTCGCGACCTTATGAGCCGACGAAACCATCATCTTAGGGTGGCGCTTGAGCTTTCTGACTCGCCCCATCCTGTCGCGACCTTATGAGCCGACGAAATTGCTATTTTGTATTCTCTTTCATGGCATTGCCACAAGGATTTCCAAACCTTTTTCCTGATTCATCTTGAAAATATTTGTTATCATTTATTTGGTTTCACATATGTTTTTTCAAGCTTAAAACAGGTTGATGATCAAAATCACTTCATCGATGGCGGGTTAAGCATTATAAAGGATTTTCAAACGGCGGATCCAATATTTCAAATCGCCTTAAGGGCGACATAAAGATTTTTGTCGAAAGTATCACAAAAGCAGTACCGATTCCTAAAAAAGACCTATTACATGGCTCTTAGGCCAAATCGATGAAGTTCATTCTGCTGGCGCCCTTGGATCATTTTGCTGCGAGCTTTGGCCGACCTCAATTTGCAAGTCGCCCAGTACCCACTTACACTTGGCCAGAGCCGCGAAGTCATCTTCATCGGTCAGGATTGATGCAAGATCTGCCTCCAAGTCAAAAGGATTCTTGGGTCGTCGTGGAGTTAAGCTGGTTGTCACAAAGGTTGGCGGGTTGACCTTCTTGTTCTTGCTGTCATAAGCAGCCTGATACTTTGATAAGTCCATACTTGCAGCAAGTTGAGTCACCGCCTGCTGGGAGTCCTTGACGACACGCTGATAGTCCTCTTCGACGAATTCTGACCCGTCATCTTTGAGTTGAGGAAAGCCCGCCGCTACTTCTTTCGGGTTGATCTCTGGAGCATACGCCAAGCAGGGACTTAAGGTAGTCAGCACTCCCTTCCGGGCGGCTGACCGAGTCAACTCGCCAATCTGGGGAGGAAGCGTGGATAGGCAGCCAAGCATCTTCTTTATGGAAGTTATAGGCTCCTTGGCGCCCATCACTACTTTAACAGTTAGTACACTGCCGGTATACAACTGCTCTATCAGCGTGTAAATCGCCTTCAACATCAGCACGCAATCATCCTGAAGGTTGGCGGCTCTCGGACCTGTGCAAGGGGCGATGATAATCAGCGATTCAGGATAAGAGTTATTGGTTTAAAAAAGATCAAAGGTTTGAGTATTTTACCAAAGATGGCTTGCGCCATGTTTGAGATATGACGCTTCAAGCCGGACAGTTCTTGTTGCACAGTAGCCAGCTTGGCTTCAGCTTTCTCTGCTCGTTTTGTCGCAGCATCTTGGTCAGCTTGAGCCCTTTTTAAATCGGCCTTTAGCTTTTCCATCTCAGCCAAGACCAGTTGATACTTTTCCTCCGATTTGGTTCAGGCATCTTGCTGATCAGATAAGTTTTTCTTCAAGTCGCCAAGTGCTGATTCGGTCTGAATAAGAGTTTCCTGTGGAAATACATGATAAAGGGCAAGTCTCAGAACTATTGCAAGAAATATTCCTGACACTTGGGGGCTAATGTATAATTTTTTTTCCAGACAAAATTATACAATATCAAGACCCGGCTCATCTTTTTACTGATGACCCGACCCTTGGGGGTTACTGGTCGAAAATTATACAATATCAAGACCCGGCTCATCTTTTTACTGATGACCCGACCCTTGGGGATTACTGGTCGAAAGTTTTTCTAAGTTGACAAAGACCCGACTCATCTTTTTACTGATGACCCGGCCCTTGGGGGTTACTGGTCGAAAGTTTTTCTAAGTTGACAAAGACCCGGCTCATATTTTTACTGATGACTCGACCCTTAGGGGTTACTGGTCGAAAGTTTTTCCAAGTTATCAAGACCCGGCTCATCTTTTTACTGATGACCCGACCCTTGGGGGTTAATGGGAATAATATAATATATAACAAAGCTTACCTCATGTTTATTTTTTAGCATCCGGAGCAGGCTTTTCTCCATCTCATAACTCGCCTCCAGGCGACTTGCAAAACCAGAGCAGAGTTCTTTGAATTCCAGATGTTCATATTCGGAAAGCTTAGCCTGGGAGAGTCCAGACTCAGGAATGGTTTGAGAGGATGATGGCACATGCTTTGACAAAACCGTTGTGGCCGGTTTAGAGAAGCTGGTACCAGTGATAATTACAGCATCTGGGTCTTCTGCTCTTGTCAATGGACTTGGCGGCTTAGGGGCATCCATTGTTTCCTTGGGCGAGCCAGGAAGATCCATTTGATCCTTAGGCTCGTCTTGATCCGGGTTATCTTGGATCGGCGCTGACTCTTTGATGGGCTCTGAAATTATGATAGGAGTTGACTCGCTGGTCTTCCTCTTCTTCGCTTGTGCCCTAAAAAGAGGGGAGAGATGCATTAAAGGACTGAAAATTTATCACCCTCAGACTCAAAGTAAAATTATCAAAGGACTTACCCAGGAACTCGAATCATTGGCGGAAGTGTCGACATTACTGAGTCGCCAGATGTAGGAGGAGAATTCTGCAAGAATTATACGTCAAAGATATCGGCGGGTTACAGATGTGATCCAAAGAAACATGAGGAAGTGTTGTTCATGGGTACCTCATTTGGTTTCCTCTTGTTCTTTGCTGGTAAGCCGGACACCAGATCACCGGAATGACTTCGGGTCTTCCGATTTGAAGTATGTTGTGCTTTCTTCAGTAGAAAATTTGGGTCCAAACAAGCATTCGGATGTGAGAAGGGAACTTCCCACAAATTTGCCTAGCCGGCTTAGGTGGAGAAGGGGATGAATCGGAGGAAACAGAAATTACCTCTACAAAATCCTCCCGGCTTTCGTTATCTTCATTCTATTCAAGAGAAGCAGAGACATAAATACAAAATTAACAATAGCGAATGGCGAGTGAAAGGAGGATAGGTTTTTACCTCTGAAGGTGCATCGCCGACTTGAGATTCATCGGCTTCGGATGGCTCGGCCACAGCAGCTTTGCCCTTGCCCTTGTTTTTCTTTGGAGGCGGCTTAGCTTGCTTCATGGCTGGCCTTTTGGGTTTCTTGGACCAAAATTTATCACTTTTCTGGAATGACATATGTTATAAAAGGCCACAATTCGAATGAAACATAAGAAGTAAAGACAAAAGGCGGGTTAAAATTGCTTACCTTGGGCGCCAGATTAATTTTGCAGAAGGGTTTGAGGCCGATTTGGCCGCATTTTCCCGCAGGTTCGCCGGTCAGCTTCTTGATGATGGTGACAATATCCTATTTCGTTAAAGCCGTATGGAAATAACATTGGGGATGGTCTAAGGTACCATCAAGTTCGCACATTAGCTCGTCCCGGCGACTCAAAGGGAGGATGAGCCATTCGACCCAACAGCGGATCAAGTCGACCCCAGTAAGGCCGTTGTTTGTCAAAGATCTTAACTCGGACAATACTGGGATAAAATCTGATTCCTCCTCTTCGGTGAGCTTGTCCGGAATCTTGAAGTTCGTTGGAAGGCGATCTTTCCTATAGCCCAGAAGCTTGTTTTCGCCTGTAGGTGAGGTCTCTTGACAATAGAACCAAGACTCGCCCCAACCTTTGGGATGGCTTCGCATGGCGAGTGAGGGAAACGGGCTATCCCTGCGGCGCTGAACATTTACACCGCCAAGTTCCAGGCTGGGGCCATTGTGAAATTCCGTTTGGCGATTTAAGTGGAAAAAGTGTCAGAATAAGGGAACTGAGGGCTCAATCTGCAGGTAAGCCTCACAGAACACTTGGAACTGGCATAGGTTACTTATCGAGTTAGGTCCCAGATCCTAGAGGCGAACGTTCATGAAAGCCATGGCATCTCTAAGAAACTTTGATCCAGGTGGCTTAAAACCTCGCTCAAGGTGTTCGACGAAAACGATTATCTCCCCTTCTTTGGGGTTGGGGAGATCCTCTCCGAACCCGGTACGCCAACCGATAACATTCTGAGGGTCCAAGTTGCCCGTTTTCACATAATCTGCTAGTATGGTGTCGTCGACTTTGCTAGGGAGCCAATCACTTTTGAAGACGGTGCCCATGCTACAAAGGAGTAAAGTACGGGTGAATTTACACGCCTTGAACATCTACCGTAAGGGGTGAAATAAGTTCATTTGACTCGCCAAGTAATTTGTTCACGGACTAAGGGAAAATCTTGACCCGCCATATAAAGATCCGGGTCGGGTTGCTATGGCGACTTACAAAGTTTGGCTACTCACAAGAGTTGTGTCTTAAAGCGTCGGAGACATTTGTTCAAAACGGTGAAGTGTGAAGACTACAAACAGCTTTTACGCAATGAGCGGTAAACTATGGATCTACTGGGCAGTCGAAAAAACATGAGAAAAATGATTGGACACGGCAACTTACTACCAGGATAAGGTGATATTGTTCGTTTGACAAAATATTGTTCTAAACATGCAAATCAAGGGCAGATAAATGAAGGTATAAAAAATTGGCTATCTCGTCGTTATTAGCATTAATCAGTCAAGGACAAGTAGCAGATATTCACGAAGGCATCAAGAACATGGCGATGTTGAAACTTCGAACAGGGATGGGGATCTGTTCTTAAATGAGCGGTGACCTAACCTGATGGTTTCGGTCGGAAGTAGTCGACGGCGACGGAGGCTGTTGGAGGAGCATGAAAGTCTTGGTCGAGCGCAGAGATCTTCGGCAGTGACGGAGTGCCTGGCAACAGCGAGGTGCTCGACGGCGATGAGATGGTCGATGGCGGCGAGCAGCTCGACCGTGGTATGGAGCTTGAGGGCGGCAAAGATCTGTGGGTGGCGCCAAAGCTTTCGGGAGACGATAGGAACTGCGGTCGGCGGCGGAGCCCTCGGAAGGCAGTAAAGTTTCCTCGCTGTGATAATGGGGAGGAGATTGACGAGACTGGTAGGTGGAAAGCGCCAGTCCTGTCCCCCCCACCTATTTAACAGGGCCGGCGCTGGAATCGAGGCGCCGTGAGCGGGAACCGCGGAAGGATAAAATGATTTGCTATAATGGCGCTCCGAAAATTTTGGGATATCGATATCAAAGGATCCGTTAGGATTATGTCAGTCTTCCCGGAATCCAAGGGATAAGAAGATGCCAACGAGAAATCGTTTGGCGATTTAAGTTCTTCCACGACAGATGGCGGGTTGAAATTTCTGACGTACAGAGAAGGATGAAGGATGAATCGCCTTTAACTGAAAGAAAATATTGGCGTGAAGAGAATTCAAGTCAATATGGGGCCTAATGTTGGGGATATTACGTGTTAATAACTCTCCGTAGTTGGGCCGGGTCACCGAAGCAGGCGATTCATCTGAGCGTGATTTGGGCCTTGGCCTGGCAAGGACGCAAGTTGGGTGGCGGCTTACAATTTCCGGAAGGTCTCCAAGCTTTGGAAGATGGCGACTTGGAGATCGTTGAGGTCACGATTTGTAGGAAGGAAAGTACCCTTGTAAACCCTAGGGACTCGACCTGTATATAAAGGCGAGTCCCAGGGAAGCGGAGGGCAGGTTAGAAATCATTGAGTGCTAGGTTTGGCGAGTTACGCCCTCCTTGTAATCGAATCCACATCAATACAACTCAAGGCAGGACGTAGGTCTTTACCTCCTCACGAGGGGCCGAATCTGGGTAAATCGCGGTGTCTCTCCTGCTCAACCCCTTTGAGTCGCCACCAAGGTGCGATTGCTCCAGTACTAAGTCCTTTCACGAGGACATCTGCCGTGACGAAACCACGACAAATACCTTTAGTGATTTTAGCGCTAAGTATGGAGTTGACTCTGAGATAGTAGCTTCACTGTGTGAATCTTTTGCTGCTCATATTGATCTCCCCAAAGAGAAGTGGTTTAAATATCGTCCTCCTTTAGAAGTCAATGTAATTAAACCCACTCCAGTTGAAGAGAAAGTCATTGCCTATAGTGATCCTGTTGTTCCCAGTGCTTACATTGAGAAACCACCTTTCCCTGTTAGGATAAAGGATCATTCTAAAGCTTCAACTGTGATACGTAGAGGTATATTAGAACACCTACACCCCCTGAGCAAATTGGAGTTGAACCTAGCATTGCTATTATCAAAGATCTTCTGTCCGACGATGTTGAGGGACATAATATTCACTTCTGTGAAGATGCTGCTAGAATTGCTAAACCTCACGTTAGAGACAAACATAGGCCTGTTGTTGGCATGCCTGTGGTTTCTGTTAAGATATGAGATCATTGTTATCATGGCTTATGTGACGTGGGTGCCAGTGTTAGTGCAATACCTCCATCCTTATACGATGAAATCAAAGATGAGATTGCACCTGTTGAGATAGAGCCTATTGATGTCACTATTCAGCTTGCCAATAGAGATACTATCTGCCATGTGGGAATTGTTAGGGATGTTGAAGTCTTGTGTGGTAAAATGAAGTATCCTGCTGATTCCCTCGTTCTTGCTACTGCACAAGATAGCTTTTGTCCCATCATATTTGGCAGACCTTTTCTCAATACTGTCAATGCTCATATTGATTGTGAGAAGCAAACTGTCACTGTTGGCTTTGAAGGTGTGTCACATGAGTTCAACTTCTCCAAGTTTGGTAGACAACCTCATGAAAAGGAGTTGCCTAGTAGGGATGAAACTATTGCCTTAGCCTCTATTTCCGTGCCTCCTACTGATCCCTTAGAGCAATACTTGCTTGAGCGTGAAAATGATATGCATATGGATGAAAGGGATGAGATAGATAGAGTTGTCTTAGAACAATATCCTATCCTTAAGAATAATCTGCCTGTTGAACTGCTTGGGGATCCACCCCCACCAAAGGGTGAACCTGTGTTCGAGCTTAAACAGTTGCCTAATACTCTTAAGTATGCCTATCTTGATGAAAAGGAGATATATCCTGTTATTATTAGTGCTAGCCTATCAGAGCATGAAGAAAAGAAGTTGCTAAAAACTTTGAGGAAGCACCGTGCTGCTATTGGATATACTCTTGATGATCTTAAGGGCATTAGTCCTACTCTATGCCAGCACAAGATTACAACCGATCCTGATTTCAAACCAGTTGCTGATCATCAAAGGATATTGAATCCTAAGATGAAAGAAGTAGTGAGAAAAGAAATACTAAAGCTCCTGGAAGCGGGTATCATTTATCCTGTTGCTCACAGCGATTGGGTGAGTCCGGTGCATTGCGTTCCTAAGAAGGGAGGCATTACCGTTGTCCCTAATGATAAGGATGAATTGATCCCACAGAGGATTATTACTGGCTATAGGACGGTGATCGATTTTAGGAAATTGAATAAAGCCACTAGGAAAGATCATTACACTTTGCCTTTTATCGACCAAATGCTAGAAAGGCTGTCCAAACACACACACTTCTGCTTTCTAGACGGTTATTCTGGTTTCTCCCAAATACCAGTTGCACAATATGATTAGGAGAAAACGACTTTCACCTGCCGTTTCGGTACCTTTGCTTATAGACGTATCCCTTTTGGCTTATGTAATGCACCTGCCACCTTTCAAAGATGTATGATGGCTATATTCTCTGACTTTTGTGAAAAGATTGTTGAGGTTTTCATGGATGACTTCTCAGTTTACGGGTCCTCCTTTGATGATTGCCTCAGCAACCTTGATCGAGTCTTGCAGAGATGTAAAGAAACCAATCTTGTCTTGAATTGGGAGAAGTGCCACTTTATGGTTAATGAAGGCATCGTCTTAGGACATAAAATTTCTGAAAGAGGTATTGAAGTTGATAAGGCTAAGGTTGATGCAATCAAAAAAATGCCATACCCCACATATATCAAAGGTATAAGAAGTTTCCTTGGTCATGCTGGTTTCTATAGAAGGTTCATCAAAGACTTCTCTAAGATTTTTAGGCCTCTTACCAATCTCTTGCAAAAGGATATTCCTTTTGTCTTTGACGATGATTGTGAGGAAGCCTTCGAAATACTTAAGAGGGATTTGATAACTGCACCTATTGTTCAACCACCTGATTGGAACTTACCTTTTGAGATCATGTGTGACGCTAGTGATTATGCTGTTGGTGCTGTTCTAGGGCAAAGAGTTGATAAGAAGTTGAATGTTATTCACTACGCTAGTAAAACTCTAGACAGTGCCCAAAGAAACTATGCCACTACGGAGAAGGAATTTTTAGCACTCGTGTTTGCATGTGAAAAGTTCAGGTCTTACATAGTTGATTCCAAAGTCACTATTCGCACTGATCACGCTGCTATTAGGTACCTCATGGAGAAGAAGGACGCTAAACCTAGACTTATCAGATGGGTTCTCTTGCTACAAGAATTTGATTTGCACGTTGTCGACAGAAAGGGTGCTGATAACCCAGTAGCGGTTAACTTGTCTAGGTTGGAGAACGTTCTTGATGACCCACAACCTATTGATGATAGCTTTCCCGGTGAGCAATTGAATGTCATCAATGCTTCACGTAGTGCACCGTGGTATGCTGATTATGCAAACTATATCGTTGCCAAATACATACCACCTAGTTTCACATTCCAGCAAAAGAAGAAATTCTTCTTTGACTTGAGACACTACTTTTGGGATGACCCTCACCTTTGTAAGGAAGGAGTAGATGGTGTTATTAGACGTTGTGTACCTGAACATGAACAGGGACAGATCCTACAAAATTGTCACTCCGAGGCCTACGGAGGACACCATGCGGGAGATAGAACTGCACACCAGGTATTGCAACCAGGTTTCTATTGGCCCACTCTCTTCAAGGATGCCCGTAAGTTTGTCTTGTCTTGTGAAGAATGTCAAAGAATAGGTAATATTACCAAACGTGAGGAAATGCCTATGAACTATTCACTTGCCATTGAACCATTTGATGTTTGGGGCTTTGATTATATGGGACCTTTTCCAAAATCCAACGGGTATACGCATATCTTAGTTGCTGTTGATTACATCACTAAGTGGGTAGAAGCTATCCCCACTAGTAGTGCCGATCAAAACACCTCTATCAAGATGCTGAAAGAAGTTGTCTTCCCTAGATTTGGAGTCCCTAGATATCTAATGACCGACGGCGGTTCACACTTCATTCATGGTGCTTTCCGTAAAACGCTTGCTAAGTACGATGTCAACCATAGAATTGCGTCTCCCTATCAACCTCAGTCCATTGGTCAAGTAGAGCTAAGCAATAGAGAAATTAAACTAATTCTGCAAAAGACTGTCAACAGGTCTAGAAAGAATTGGTCTAAGAAGCTCGATGATGCACTGTGGGCTTATATGACTGCCTATAAGAATCCCATGGGCATGTCTCCGTACAAAATGGTGTATGGGAAAGCATGTCACTTACCTCTTGAGCTAGAGCATAGAGCTTATTGGGCAATCAAAGAGCTCAACTTTGATTTCAAACTTGCCGGTGAGAAGAGGTTATTTGACATTAGCTCGCTTGATGAGTGGAGAACTCAGGCATATGAGAATGCCAAGCTGTTCAAAGAGAAGGTTAAGAGGTGGCATGATAAGAGGATACAAAAGCGTGAGTTCAGCGTAGGTGATTATGTCTTGCTATATAACTCTCGTTTAAGATTCTTTGTAGGCAAGTTTCTCTCTAAATGGGAAGGTCCCTATGTTGTTGAGGAAGTATATCGTTCTGGTGCTATCAAGATCAACAACACGGAAGGTAATTTTCCGAGAGTTGCAAATGGGCAGAGAATCAAGCATTATATCTTAGGTACTCCCATAAATGTTGAAAGCAATATCATCAATACCATAACTCCGGAAGAATACCTAAGGGATATTTATCAGCCTGTTTCAGACTTCGAAAACGAAGAGGTATGTGATTCGGTAAGAAAACGGAGTCCAAAACTTTTCCAGTAGGAAATTTTCTCCATTTTGGAATATTTGAAAAATTTAAAAAATTGGAAGTAGTCCAGAAAGTGCGCGAGGAGGCGACAAGCCTGCACGGCGCGGGCCCACCCCTGGCCGCGCCGTGAGGGCTTGTGGCCACCTCGTGCGCCTCCCGGACTCCATTTTCGTGCGGGGTACTCCTTCTGGTCTGGAAAAAATCATTATATATACTTCCGTTTGGTCTGACCCCTGCATCATGCGGATTTCCTCTGTTTTTCGTTTCGAGCCTGTTTCTGTTGCAGATCTAGATCACCATGACTTCTCCAAAAGCACCGAAGGACAAGATCTTCGAGAAGTCATCAATCCCTACCTCACGGGAGTGCTGCAACACCCTCAATCTATCGAGATGCGTGAGGGGATGTTGCACATCCTTGATGTTGAGGGGCCTAAGAAGACCGGAAGCGTGGAGATGAGGCTCGAAGCAACGGAGCAACACGTCTTCAAGTGCAGAGGGATGGTGGAGTGTGGACTCAACGCCAACCACATGATGATCACGGAGTTCACCAACAAGCACAAGAGTGATGCCAATGACATTGGGAAGCACCTCTCCAGGCTCTATGACTGGGTTGATCAACTCCAGGGCCAGATCTATGACCTGCATAACCAAAACTGTGAGTATGAGTATAGATTTAAATCAATAAGGTTGGGTTCAGATTTGAGGATTCCGGAGACTCGTTCATCCTTCCATGATGGAGCACCTATGCCTTGGAAGACGTAGGATCAAACTCATGTTGCAACAACTCCGACCAAAGGAAGACAACTGAGCATGGGTATGGGCAATCCCCTTGGCTTGTGCCAAGCTTGGGGGAGTTGCCCCGTTATCGTATCACCATCACATCTTTTGCCTTTACCTTTGTTTTAGTTTTCCTTTTTAGTTTTCTTTTTCTCTAGTAGATTAAAAGTCTTAGCGTTTTAGTCTTGAGTTTTGCTTTGTGTCACCCCCGATGTATTCTTGCTCGTGAGCCTGATAATAAAGAGTGTCTTAGTTGAAGGGCTTTGCCTCTTGCCATGATCAAAAGAGTGAGAATAGAACAAAAGCATGAAAGATCATGTAATGATCTTATGGGAAGTGATGGCTTCACATATAAAAAGAATGAGGATTGAAACTTATTGAGGGTAGACAAACGTAGACCTTGGTCATGGTTGCAATTAATAGGAAGTGATAAAGAAGGAGAGGATCACATATAAATATATCATCTCTGACACCATCTATGATTGTGAACACTCACTAAACTATTACATGCCTAGAAGTAGATGTTGGACAAGGAAGACAACATAATGAATTGTGTTTGCGTGGCTCTGAACAATGTTATATGATTAGAGATCCCTTAGCATGTGACGATTGCTTCCACCTCATATTAGCCAAAACCTCCCGCACCAAGTAGAGATACTACTTGTGCATCCATAAACCATCAACCCAATTTTGCCATGTGAGTCCACCATACCTACCTATGGATTGAATAAGATCCCTCAAGTAAGTTGTCATCGGTGCAAGCATAAAAATTGCTCTCTAATATGTATGATCTATTAGTGTGTGGAAAATAAACTTTATACGAACCTGTGATGAGGAAGACATAAAAGCGACAGACTGCATAATAAAGTTCTTTACCACAGGAGGCAATATAAAGTGACGTTCCTCCGCACTAAGAGGACACGCATCCAAACCTCAAAAGCGCATGACAACCTCTGCTTCCCTCTGCGAAGGGCCTATCTTGTACCTTTACTTTTTGTCCCTGAAAGAGTCATGGTGATCTTCACCAATTACTTATTTCGCCTTTGTCTTGGCTACCGTCATATGCTAGGGAAAGATCTATATTCATATGTCAACTTGGAGGTAAGTATTCATGAATTATTATTGTTGACATTACCCTTGAGGTAAGCAGTTGGGAGGCAAAACTTTAAGCCCCTATCTTTCTCTGTGTCCAGTTGAAACTTTGATCTCATGAGTACCACGTAAGTTGTAGCAATTGTAGAGAACGAAAGAATGATTGAGTATGTGGATTTGCTTTACAAGCTCTTATTTGACTCTTTCTGATGTTGTGATAAATTGCAATTGCTTCAATGACTAAAGTCTATCGGGTTTTACTTCCCGGTAAGGTTCTTGATCCATGCTTTACTTTGTGAAGGAATTATCACTTTAGCATGATAGATTATATGTTGGTATTGCTGTTCTGATCTTGATCATGATGCATGCATGTTGGTATCTTGTTTTGTCGACACCTCTCTCCCTAAACATGTGGACATATTTATTGAGCTCGGCTTTCGCTTGAGGACAAGCGAGGTCTAAGCTTGGGGGAGTTGATACGTCCATTTTGCATCATGTTTTCATGTTGATATTTATCGCTTCTTTGGCTGTTATTTCACTTCACGGTACAATTCTTATGCCTTTTCTCTCTTATTTTGGAAGGTTTACATGAAGAGGGAGAATGCCGACAACTGGAATTCTGGCCTGAAAGTGGAGCAAAGTTGAGATACCTATTCTACGCAACTCCAAACGACGTAAAAATCAACGAGGATTTTTTTCCCGATTTATCAAAAATATTGGGCCGAAGAAGCGCGAGGGGGCGTGCAGGTGGCCACAAGCCTGCACGACGCGACCACCCCCCAGGCCACGCCATGAGGGCTTGTGGGAAGCCTGCTGGCCCACTTGCCCCCTCTTTTGCTATATGAAGGGTTTCGTCGAGAAAAAATCAAGGAGGAGCTTTTTCGTGGTTTTGCCGCCGCCATGAGGCGGAACTTGAGCAGAACCAATCTAGAGCTCCGGTAGGACGATCCTGCCGGGGAAACTAACCTCCCGCAGAGGGAAATCGTCGCCATCGTCATCACCAACACTCCTCTCATCGGAGGGGACTCATCACCATCAACATCTTCATCAGCACCATCTCATCTCCAAACCCTAGTTCATCACTTGTAACCAATCTCCGTCTCGCGACTCCGATTGATACTTGTAAGGTTGCTAGTAGTGTTGATTACTCTTTGTACTTGATGCTAGTTGGACTATTTGGTTGAAGAGTTTATGTTCAGATCCTTGATGCTACTCATTACCTCTCTGGTCATGAATATGATTATGCTTTGTGAGTAGTTACTTTTGTTCCTGAGAACATGGGATAAGTCATGCTAATAGTAGTCATGTGAATTTGGTATTCGTTCGGTAATTTGATATGTTGTATGTTGTTTTTCCTATAGTGGTGTTATGTGAACGTCGACTACATAACACTTCACCATTATTTGGGCCTATAGGAAGGCATTGGGAAGTAGTAAGTAGATGATGGGTTGCTAGAGTGACAGAAGCTTAAACCCTAGTTTATGCGTTGCTTCGTAAGGGGTTGATTTGGATCCACTAGTTTAATGCTATGGTTAGACTTTGTCTTAATTCTTCTTTCGTAGTTGTGGATGCTTGCGAGAGGGGTTAATCATAAGTGATATTCTTGTCCAAGTAAGGGCAGTACCCAAGTGCCGGTCCACCCACATATCAAACTATCAAAGTAACGAACACGAATCATATGAACATGATGAAACTAGCATGACAGAAATTCCTGTGTGTCCTCGGGAGCGTTTTTCCTCCTATAAGACTTTGTCCAGGCTTGTCCCTTGCTACAAAAGGGATTGGTCCACTTTGCTGCACCATTGCTACTTTTGTTACTTGTTGCTTGCTACGAATCATCTCACCACACAATCACTTGCTCCGACAATTTCAGTGCGTGCAGATTTTACCTTGCTGAAAACCACTTGTCAGATCCTTCTGCTCCTCGTTGGGTTTGACACTCTTACTTATCGAAAGGACTACGATTGATCCCCTATACTTGTGGGTCATCAGGCATCCCCAAGCTTAGGCTCTTTTCATTCCTTATTCCTTCATCCATCATGATGACACCCAAAACTTGAAAACTTCAACAAACAAAACGCAAGAGAAACTTCATGAGATCCGTTAGTATAATAAAAATATCAAACACTTTAGGTACTGCTGTAAATTTACTCATATTTTATTATTGCATAAGGTACTATATTCTAACTTCTCCATGACTTATACCCCCAATACAATCCATGACATCATCAAAACAAGAAAACTATGCAAGCAAAAAAAAACAGAATATTTCTAAAATAGAATAGTATATAAATGATATAATTAATTACCATACTTATGTAACTACAAAAATTCTTAAGAATTAGGACAACCTGAGGTATTTGTATAAAAATATTGTTTAAAATTTCATATACAAAGACTTTCCAGTAGAATCAGAGAAATTTTGCACTGGACGCTAAAGTTTCGTTTTTTGCACAACATCAATTCTACTATCATTCAAATCATCCCAAAGGATTTAGTTTGCACAAACACTAAATTGACACACAAACACAATCGTTAAAAAGGTAAATATCATGTTAACACACACAAATAGAAAGTAAAAAAATATAGTAATATAACTATTGGGTCGCCTCCCAACTAGGGCTATTGTTTTACGCTCCTAGCTAGACATAATGCATATGATTCAAGTGTTGTCATATTTGAAACTACACCCATAAGTAGCCCTCATGATAGACTCATAAGGTGGTTTGATTCTCTTTCTAGGTAAGTGTTCCATACCTTTCCTTAATGGGAATTGGAACCGTATGTTTTCCTCTTTCATGTTAATTAATGCACCTATAGTTCGTAGACAAGGTCTCCCAGGTATTATTGGACAAGATGGGTTGCAATCAATATCAAGAACTATAAAATCTATGGACACGTAATTTCTATTAGCAATTATGAGAACATCATTTATTCTCCCCATAGGTTTCTTGATAGTAGAGTCCACAAGATGTAAATTAAGGGAACAATAATGAATATTAGTGAGACCAAGTACATCACTAAAGATTTAGGTATAGTTGAATCACTAGCACATATGTCACACAAGGCATTGCATTCATATTATTTGATTTTAATTTTAATAGTAGGTTCCCATTCACCATGCAACTTTCTAGGAATAGATACTTCTAACTCAAGCTTTTCATCATAGGCTTTTACCATAACTTCTACTATATTTGAGTAAAAGCTTTATTTTGTTCATAAGCAATGGGTGAGATAATAATGGATTGCCGAAAAGGAAATACATTTTACTAAATAACAATTATCATAATTAAAATTGCTGAGACCTCTCCAAACCCACTTTTTTTCTTCAGTTTTATCACTATAGTCATCACCCTCCAACAATTGGGACGCGCTCTAGATAGAGTTTACTCATCTCAAGTCCCTTTATCATTCATATTGAGATCATTAAACAAAGATTCAATAGGATAATTACCAAGAACTTTAATATCTTCATCGTGATTCCGGTAAAAACTAGATGGAAGAGGTTTTTCGAGGAACTCTCGCTTAGCTTTCAACTTAGCAGTCCTCTCCTTACTTTAATTGATAAATATTTGGATGGATTTAATAGTCTCATTAAATTCATGCTTTGGTAGCAAAGTTTTACTTTTAAGAGTTTCTACATCAAGATCAATCATATCCACGTTCCTTGCCAAATCATCAATCTTATGCAACTTTTCCTCTACCATAGTATTGAAAACTTTTTGAGTACTAATGAATTCTTTACTCGTGTTCTCAAGATTTAGAGGACAACTTATTATTATCGGTAGAAGTATTTCCATAAGAGTTTCCATAACTATTAGAAGAGCTACCGAGATATGGCCTAACATTGAAATTATCCCTATAGGCATTGTTATTAAAATTATTTCGCGAGATAAAATTCACATCAATGGCATTATCATTTTTATCAATCAAGGTATACAAGGGCATGCCACTAGGATAAACATGATCATTTTTATTAGCAACCAAATTCATAAGAGCATCATTTTTTCACTCATAGTAGTATTTTCCTCGACAAAGTTTACCTTCTTACCAGTTGGAGTTCTTTCGGTATGCCAGTGTAGTTTTTCATGATGTTGTCCACAAGTTTGGTGGCATATACTAATGTCACCTCCATGAAGGTACCACCCGCAAGAGAGTCTAGAAGATCTCTAGAAACAATGTTCAGCCCAACATAGAAATTTTGAATAATCATCCATAAGTTTAAACCATGAGTAGGGCAATTTCTAATCATTGATTTCATCCTCTCCCAAATTTGTGCAACATGTTATTGGTCATGTTGCTTAAAATTCATAATTTTATTTCTAAGGGAGATGATCTTAGCAGGAGGAAAATACTTGGCAATAAAGGCATCTTTACACTTATCCCATGTTCCAATACTATTACATGGTAAAGATGAGAACCAAGAATTAGCTTTATCTCATAAAGAAAAAGGAAATAATTTTAATTTGACAATATCATTGTCCATGTAATTTTTATTTTGCGTATCACAAAGTTCAACAAAGGTATTAAGATGAGCAGCTTGATCTCATTAGGACTTCCCGAATTTTTTTGTTTCATCAATAAATTCAGCAATGCAACATTTTTATCATAAGACTCCGCACTAGTGGCGGGTGGTATAGGAGTACTAATAAAATCATTGTTATTAGTATTTGAGGAGTCACACAACTTAGTAGTATCTTAAGACATGTTGACCGAGCAAGCAAAGTAACAAGCACGACAAGTAAACTAGCGAGCAAAGAAGCAAACTAGTGACAAGCAAAGATAAATATTTTTGTATTTTTGATTTTTATGGAGTGAGATAGGTAAAAAACAAATAAAAAGAAGAACAAGTGAATAATACTTTGTGTCAAGTTACTTGATAGTAGGTTGATGATACTCCTCGACAACGGAGCGAGAAATCCTTCCTGATGCATGTGATCTATATTGGATTTTCCATGAAGAGGAACGAGTGATGTAGCATAATATAGGTAAGTATTTCCCTCAGTAGAGTACCAAGGTTTATCGAACCAATAGGAGTAACAACCAACCCCCGTCTTTAGCAACTGCACACAAAATAAACAAATGCTTGCACCCAACACGGGCTAGAGGGTTGTCAATTCCCTTGGACTCATTATTTGCAAGCAAGTCAAGTGTGTAGATAGAAGTTGTAAAGTGCAAACTAAATTAAAAGTAAATTAAGGCAGCGAGGTATTTGTAGCGTTTGTAAGCATATAAGTGAATAGACCCGGGGGTCGTAGTTTTCTCTAATGGCATCTCTGATGTAGTAGGCATACGATGGGTAAAGAAACTACTGTTGATCAATTGATAGAAAAGCGCATAGCTATGTGATATTCAAGACAATGACCATATGTATACAGGCATCATGTCCATAAGCAAATAGGTTGACTCCTGCCTGCACCTATTACTATTTCTACACATCAAGAGCGCTTCTATGCTTGCCTCTCTATGTATTAAGTTCATGGCAAACAAAGTAATGCTTCGAGAATAATGACATGATGTAGACAAAGAGAACTCAATCAATATGAATTAACCCCATCATTTTATCCTTAGTGGCAATAATACAAAGACGTATCTTGTCCCCTTCTATCACTAGGATATAGAAACCCGTCAGAGTTAACACGCTACAACACACCCCTCTCACGGAAGAAATATCAATCTAGTTGGCCAAACTATTTCAATAGATCAAAGAGATTTACAAGGCTATGATAATATCTACTTAAACATGGTGCTTAATGATATATATTATCATCCAACGATGTGTGGCTATCCTATGATGTTTGAGTATATTTCTTTTTTCCTATGGGTCGATCAATCGATCATGATTGGTTTGAGTTGTATGTTTTATTTCGGTGTTGTCCTATGGTGCCTTATGTGCCGTGCACACGTGGAGGATTACCGCTATAGGGTGTTGCAATATGTTCATGATTCGCTTATAGTGGGTTGCGTGAGTGAGTGAAACACAAACCCGAGTAAGGGGGTTGTTTGCGTATGGGAGAAAAGAGGACTTGATGTTCAATACTATGGTTGGGTTTACCTTAATGATTTATAGTAGTTGTGGATGCTTGCTAAAGGTCCAATAGTATGTTCATGTGATCCAAGTACGGAAAGTATGTTAGCGTATGCCTCTCCCTCATATAAAACTGCAATAATGATCGCCAATCTAGTTATCGGTTACCTAGGGACACATCTTTCTCTTGTGTTAGAAAAATATTTCTACTAAACAAATAACTATTTTTTTTTCTACAAAACTATCTATTACACCTACTAAGTAATTCTAGTTTCCTTCCCGCAAACTAGTTTCATACTGGCTCTAGGTACAGTAAGCATTAGCGTGCGTAGAGTTGTATCGATGGTCGATAGGATTTTAGAGAATATTAATTCTACCTTTTGCTCCTCGTTGGGTTCGACACTCTTACTTATCGAAAAAGGCTACAAACGATCCTCTACACTTTTGGGTTATCATGACCTTTTTCTGGCGCCGTTGCCGGTGAGCAATATTGTAGCGGTTGATATTCTTGTATGTGCTTGTTTGATTTATCACTAAATAATTTTATTTCCCGTTCTTCGTTTTCTATCTTTAGTTATGGGTAGGAAACACAAAATACCAAAAAATTAGTTGTACTTGCTAACCGACAACCACCCAAAATGTACCATATTGCTGAAGCTTTTTACTTGGATCATCTTCAATCCCTTTGTGCTTGTGCTGAAAACCCAACTAGCTTAGTTGAGGGGAAAACATTAGATGAGCATGCTCATTTTGTGCGACACCGCTAATCTTAAAAAGGGAAACTCTTATGGCATCAAAGTAATTGTTTGTGTTGCTATGGTTGCAATTTATGCGAAATACATGCTTTTACTTTTTTATAATACACTAAAAACACCTTCCCTACCAATGTGTGTTTAATGATAATGAAATACTATCTTCTTATGCCAAAGATGTCTATAGTTCTTATGATATTGAACAAGTTGAAGAAATTGTTGCTTTTAATGGTGCATATGAAGTTGCTTCTTTGATTTAACCGTATGATGCTATTCTTCATAGATCTGAAAATTTTGCATTCTTAAATATTTCTATGAAAACTATGCTTCTAATGCTCATGTTAAAGAATTTTTTAAGAAAATGCCTGCTGCCTATAGGAAGAGACTAATATTTACAGGAATCTATGGAAGAAGAAATTGCTAAGACCGTGGGCTAATTAGATGAAAAATATGAGGAGGAGAGCGAAGAACAAAATGAGGAAGAGTGGATTAGCTACCCGTGCCCACCTTCTAATGAGAGTAACTCTTAAACTCATACATTGCTTAATTTCCCTTTGCACATACCTAAGTATAATGCTATGATACCTTGGATTCATTTGAAATATCCCTTTTTGATGAACTTGATGCTTTCTATGCTTGTGGACATGATGCCAATATGAATTATGCTTATGGAGATGAACTTGCTATAGTTCTTTATGTTAAGCATGAAATTGTTGCTATTGAACCCACACATGATGATTTTAATGAATATAATATGCATTTGCTTGATGATCCTACTTGCAATTATTATGAGAGAGGAACCAAATCTTCACCTCTCTATATTTCCAATACGATAAAATTGCAAGAAACTATTTATACTGTGCATTAGCCTTTACTTTGTGTGAATGAATTGTTCTTTTATGACATGACAGTGCATAGGAAGAGATTTAGACTTTGTCCTCACATTATATATATATAACTTTCTCCTTACTACTTAAATAGAAATCATTGTTAATTAAAATTGGCTTTGATATACCTTGGGATCCGGGTGGATAAATTACCTGAGCACTATATGCCTAGCTTAGTGGATTTAAAGAAAGCGCTGCTAGGGAGACAACCCGGAAGTATTATAGAGTAGTTTTATTTTGTTGTGTTATTTTAAAACAATTAAAAACAAAAATTAAGCAGGTAACCAAAAACCTTTTCAAAAAGAAAAGTGAAACCGAGAAAGATGAGCACCATTGAAGTGGGGGACGTCCTTGAACTTTTGTTCATGTCAATGGAAACTTGGTGAATCTTGATAACAGAAACTTTTCAACAAAAAAAATTATTCCCTTGTACAAATACATTGTATTATAAAAATAATGTGCCAAGATTTACCTTTATGATGTTTAAATTGCTTTGCTTGTTCAAGATATGTGTTGTTCAAAAACATAAAGTTTGGCTGTAGTGTTTGATTTTTCGTGTGCCTTTTATTTTTATTTTAGAGATGCACCATGCTGGTATGGAAAATTACATGGTTTATTTATAGAATTCTCTTTGCACTTCACTTACATCTTTTGAGTATGGCTTTATAGAATACTTCATGTGCTTCACTTATATCATTTGCAGTTGGATGCATGTTTCTCTACATATAGAAAACCTTCATTTGTAGAATGCTCTTTTGCTTTCACTTATATTTATTAGATCATGGTCTTTTGTATAAATAAATTAAACTATCATGATTCACTTCTACCTATTTAGAGAGTCAACAAGAATTGGTCATTCACATGGTTAGTCATAAAATCCTACATAAAACTTGTAGATCACTGAATATGATATGTTTGATTCCTTGCAATAGTTTTGCGACATTAAGATAGTAATATGTGGGTGCAGTAGTAGATGATTGCGGATTAGTAAGACTATAGATGTTAAGGTTTGTGGTTCCAGAAGCATGCGCGCATAGTCTCTAGTTATGTGATGAAGTTGGAGCATAATTTATAGTTTATTGAAATCCTTTGTGCTATTATAATCGGTGTTACATGGTGGTTAACTCCTACAAACCTCCTCCCTAGGGGCATGCGAGTAGTACTTTTCTTCGAGAGAGCTAATAAAAACTTGCAATAAGCATGTGAGTTCTTTATGACTAATGTGAATCCACAGATGTACGTGTTGGGGAACGTCGCATGGGAAACAAAAAATTTCCTACGCACACGCAATACCTATCCATGGTGATGATCATCTACGAGATGGAGAGTGCATCTACATACCCTTGTAGATCGTTAAGCGGAAGCGTATATAACGCGGTTGATGTAGTGGAACATCTTCGCGATCCAAATCGCAGCCCGTCCCGTGATCTCATCACGATGCGTCCCGCGATCCCATCACGATCCATCCCGATCTAGTGCCGAACGGACGACACCTCCGCAGTCAGCACACGTATAGCTCGATGATGATCTTCGCTTCTTGATCCAGCAAGAGGGGTGAAGAGGTAGATGAGTCCTCCAACACGGCGACATGGTGGTGGTGGTGGTGGAGCTATTCCAGCAAGGCTTCGCCTAAGCACCGCTGAAACTAGACTAGAGGAGAAACATATCTAGAGAGAGAGGACAACACGTGGCTATTTTTTTGTGTCTCAAAAACCCTCAATACCTCTAGTATATATATGAGGCAGGTAGGGGAGGAGGCAGCCTCAAACCCTCAAGGTTTGGCCTAAATTGGAGTTGGAGGAGTCCTACTCCAATCCTACTAGGAGTAGGATTCCTCCTTTCCACTTGGAAACCCTTTCCACCTTTTCCACCTTTGGGTTTTTTGCCTCTCAAACCTCATGGGAATTAGTGGGAGCTTATGTCAGCCCACTAGGGGCTGCTTTGTATCCTTCCATAGCCCTTAAGGCCTCTCGGGGCGTGACACACCTCCCGATGGTCCCCGGTATCCTCCCGGCACTCCCGGTACACTACTGATGAGCCTGAAACTTTTTCTATGACCAAAACAAGACTTCCTATATATCAATCTTTACCTCCGAACCATTCCAGAGCTCCTGTGATGTCTGGGATCTCATCCAGGACTCCGAACAAATTTCGTTTACCAACACCTATAACTCAACTATTCCGAAACGTCACCAAACGTTAAGTGTGCAGACCCTGCGTGTTGGGGATATTACCTGCAGGTAACCCGCCCTTGGTGGGCCGGGTCATCAAAGGGGCGAATCAACATTAGGAGTGCGGCCTTTGTCCCAAGAGCCGGATGGCGGTTTGAGAAACTATGCAGGTGATAAACTATCAAAGGAGTTCCCAATCTTGGAAGACACGGCGACTTAGAGATAGGGAAGGCTATGATAGATGGCATGGCCAGGACTCTTGTAAACCCTAGGGTCTCGACCTGTATATAAAGGTGTTGGGGAACGTCGCATGGGAAACAAAAATTTTCCTACGCGCACGAAGACCTATCATGGTGATGTCCATCTACGAGAGGGGATATTCGATCTACGTACCCTTGTAGATCGCACATCACAAGCGTTAGTGAACGCGGTTGATGTAGTGGAACGTCCTCACGTCCCTCGATCTGCCCCGCGAACCGTCCCGCGATCAGTCGCACGATCTAGTGCCGAACGGACGGCACCTCCGCGTTCAGCACACGTACAGCTCGACGATGATCTCGGCCTTCTTGATCCAGCAAGAGAGACGGAGAGGTAGATGAGTTCTCCGGCAGCGTGACGACGCTCCGGAGGTTGGTGGTGATCTAATCTCAGCAGGGCTCCGCCCGAGCTCTGCAGAAACGCGATCTAGAGGAAAAACCGTGGAGGTATGTGGTCGGGCTGCCGTGGCAAAAGTTGTCTCAGATCAGCCCTAAAACCTCCGTATATATAGGGGGAAGAGGGGAAGCCTTGCCTTGGGGTCCAAGGACCCTCAAGGGGGTCGGCCGAGCAAAGGGGGGGAGTCCCCCCCTTCCAAACCGAATCCAACTAGGTTTGGAAGGAGAAGTCCTTCCCCCTTTTCCCACCTCCTCTTTTTTTTTCTTTTCTCTTTGATTTTCTTCCTATGGCGCATAGAGCCTTCTTGGGCTGTCCCACCAGCCCACTAAGGGCTGGTGCGCCACCCCCAAGGCCTATGGGCTTCCCCGGGGTGGGTTGCCACCCCGGTGAACACCCGGAACCCATTCGTCATTCCCGGTAACTCCGAAAACCTTCCGGTAATCAAATGAGCTCATCCTATATATCAATCTTCGTTTCCGGACCATTCCGGAAACCCTTGTGACGGTCGTGATCTCATCCGGGACTCCGAACAACATTCGGTAACCAACCATATAACTCAAATATGCATAAAACAACGTCGAACCTTAAGTGTGCAGACCCTGCGGGTTCGAGAACTATGTAGACATGACCCGAGTGACTCCTCGGTCAATATCCAATAGCGGGACCTGGATGCCCATATTGGATTCCACATATTCTACGAAGATCTTATCGTTTGAACCTTAGTGCCAAGGATTCATATAATCCCGTATGTCATTCCCTTTGTCCTTCGGTATGTTACTTGCCCGCGATTCGATCGTCAGTATCCGCGTACCTATTTCAATCTCGTTTACCGGCAAGTCTCTTTTACTCGTTCCGTAATACAAGATCCCGTAACTTACACTAAGTCACTTTGCTTGCAAGGCTTTGTGTGTGATGTTTTATTTATCGAGTGGGCCCCGAGATACCTCTCCGTCACACGGAGTGACAAATCCCAGTCTCGATCCATACTAACTCAACGAACACCTTCGGAGATACCTGTAGAGCATCTTTATAGTCACCCAGTTACGTTGCGATGTTTGATACACACAAAGCATTGCTCCGGTGTCAGTGAGTTATATGATCTCATGGTCATAGGAACAAATACTTGACACGCAGAAAACAGTAGCAACAAAATGACACGATCAACATGCTACGTCTATTAGTTTGGGTCTAGTCCATCACATGATTCTCCTAATGATGTGATCCTGTTATCAAGTAACAACACTTGCCTATGGCCAGGAAACCTTGACCATCTTTGATCAACGAGCTAGTCAACTAGAGGCTTACTAGGGACAGTGTTTTGTCTATGTATCCACACAAGTATTGTGTTTCCAATCAATACAATTATAGCATGGATAATAAACGATTATCATGAAAAAAGAAATATAATAATAACTAATTATTATTGCCTCTAGGGCATATTTCCAACAAAAGGCGGGTCCCGGAGAAAGGTCAGGCAGGTTAGAGATTATCGAGAGCTAGGTCAGGCGAGTTACGCCCTCCTTGTAATCGAAACCATCATCAACCCACATAAAGCAGGATGTAGGCTTTTACTTCCACACGAGGGGCCGAACCTGGGTAAATTTGAGTCTCTCTTTCGCTCACCCCCTTCGAGTTGCCACCAAGGTGCGATGGCTCCATCTTTAAGTCCTTTCACGAGGACATGTGCCGTGATAAAACCACGAAAGTTGGCGCCCACCGTGGAGCTAGCGCACAGTGGAATTGAGTTCTCGAAGGGAGCCCTGCCCGGGTCAGAAAGCTACGCGGTCGACGTCATCATGAAGAGCCGCCGCGGAAGGTACTACATCGACAACTCGCTGTGGGGGCCAGAAGCCGATTCAGTCGAATATGGTTACAGTGTCCCTTTCGGCAAGATCAACATCTTCATCAGCATGATTGGGACACCCGTGCTTGAGTCGGATACCTCCTCCGACATCGTCGAGCCGGCCAGGTACGTCCTCCCCATCCCACGACAAAACGGAAGGCGCCACGCCTTCGTTGTCTTCACGCAGGGAAACGACGTACAAGACGAACCGGCGACCCAGGAGATTACCCCCGTCAATTCTGACATCGAGTCGCCCATGGGCGAGACAGATTCAATCCACCCTCTTCCCGAAGGACAACTCGGAGGGCTGTCACTAGCAATGGACCCCGAGATCCTTGAGAGATCTCGTCGACAAATCGCCATCTACATGGCAGGGTCGGCACAGCCTCAACAAAACCCGCCTGGCAACAACAAAACCGGCGGGACGTCGAAAACCCCAACTCAAACCATGAAGGAGTTGGCGGCGAAGGTCACCAGCCTCATGTTTACCGGTGTCACATTCGAGAATCAGGAGTCTATCAACGCCGATATAGCAAAGCTGCAGGAGGTGATGGCCAAAGCATAGTGGGACATGGAAGCAGAAGCCACCAGGGTAGAGACACAGCGGGCTGCGATCGCAGTGGAGACGGAGCGATTGAACACCGAAGGCAAGCGGCTCGAGAGACAGCAACATGCGTCCGACGCGGTACACCAAAGGAGACACCACAGACACATCCCCGCGGACTTACACCCGACTCGCCTTTTCGACACCCCGCGCACCCCCGGGGCGGGTCCTGATTGACCTCTACAAACTGTTCCAAGGGGAGGTCCGGCTCAACCACCTAACCCGCCGCCGCCTGAATCTATGGATGCCCATGCAACTCGTTTCCAGACACCACGAGGTCACTTCTCAAATCCCGTGAATAATGTGCTGGCGGAAACTCACCACCTGGAGTCCCTCCCGATTTACGGAAACTCCCCGGTTGATATAGAGGCCAGAAACGCCATCGAGATGCTAAAGACGGCCGTGGTCCAGCACGCACAGTATTCCCATAGCCTTGACAGGTTACATTCCACGCCTCAGGCGATCCACACCAGAAGTCGCCACGAGGACTCACCCGTGGTAACCAGCGGGCCACGACGCCTTCCTGAGAACAACCCGCTTGGGATACCCGACACCCGAGCCCAAGACATCGTGGACACAGCACGAGCTGTGCGTCAGATAGAAACGACAGCTGCGGCGGGTCAGGCTTACCCAGCTTACACCTCGACACCTCCCGTGCTCCTTGACGCCAGAGGAAAACACATTGGAGTGTCGTGTCTTGCGCCGGCTCTGCACAATGAGCGGATGCCAAAGGACTTCAAGGGACCTAGGAAGGTCCCTAATTACTCGCCAGATCTCGAACCGGGATCATGGATTGAGAGTTACGAACTCGTGATGGACATGCTCGACGTAAATGAGGCGGTTTGCGCCAAGTATTTCACTATGATGCTCGAAGGAACGATGCATGCGTGGTTAAAAAACTTACCGCCTAACTCCATCAACACCTGGGCAGAGCCAGAAGAGCGCTTCATCAACAACTTCAGAGGGACTTGCAAACGCCCGATGACCATCGTCGACCTACAACACTGCGTTCAGCGCCCGGATGAGTCGGCCCATCATTGGACTCCGCGAGTCGCGGAAGTTATTCATTCATCAGAGGGCATCTCGGCGGCTCAGGCAGTGCTGATCCTGGAGAAAACTTCCATTACGAACTTCTGGTACTGAAGCTGGGGCGGCTTAAGCGAAAAGTACAGGACATGGGCGAGTTGATGGATACCCTCACTAGGTATGCTGAGTCGGACGACACCAAGGATCCTGGAGAGGACGATGACAAGGTTAGTACTGCGAGGAAGGGCGAGTTACCAAAGGGCCATTGACAGTTTCAAGGCCAGGGCAACCACCACAATGGTGGGCACGGCAAAATGAGACAACACGAAGGTCCTACAGATTTTGTCGCTAATACCAATACCGGCAACGGAAACCCACGCCAGAAGAAGTGGGGCTTCAGTGGGAAGAAACCGCGCAACTATCACGAGATGCTCAAAGGCCCTTGTCCGCAACATGCCACGGCAGAGGGACCGGAGACTCGCTCTTGGGAGGATTGCTACGTGATGCAAGAATTCCGGGCCAAGGCGCTCAAAAGAGGTCAGGGTGGTGATCAGGGCCAGCGACAGGAGCAACCCGGCGCACCTGGGACACGTCAGATCCCGTTCGGTGGTTTTCCTAACTCGGGACCACAGGGCGGCTCACAGCCCAACGTAGGGCAGTACCAAATCCACAACCAATAGTACAACCCGCCAGGAGTGTTTCAGCAGCCACCCTCGCAAGGGGATCTCCAGCGACAGGAAAATCGTGGCGGCTTTCAGAATAACCCTAAGCAACTGAACAACGGACAATATCACGTGTTCACCACCAGCACCTGCAAGCGGGATCATAAGGTGAAACATAGGACCTTCAACGTGGTTGAACCGACGCTCCCCCAATACCTTCACTGGTCTGAACAGCCCATAACCTGGAGCAAGGAGGATCACCCGCCTCGAGTGGATAACCCTGGCGACTTGGCTTTGGTCGTGGCTCCCCAAGTCGGGGGGTACACCCTTTCCAAGGTCCTCATGGATGGAGGAAGCAACATTAAATCTTATACTTTGATACCTTCCGACGAATGAACCTCTTGGAGAAAGACTTGATGCCGTCGTCCACGGTCTTCCACGGCATCGTCCCCGGTAAGTTGAGGTATCCAATTGGGCGGATTAAACTTAACGTGGCTTTTGGCACAGAGTCCAATTACAGGAGCGAGTCTCTCATGTTTGAGGTGGTCAAAATCAAGAGCCCCTACCATGCATTGTTTGGAAGGCCGGCATACGCCCGATTCATGGCCCACCCATGTTATGTTTATCTCAAACTCAAGATGCCCGGCCCTAAGGGACCTATTACCATCAGCAGAGACAGGAAGATAGCTCAAGAATGTGAAGAAGGAGACGCAGCTTACGCCGAGTCAGCTTGCGCGGCCGAAGAGCTCAAGTTTCATCAAGCTAATGTTGACCCGCCAGACATGACGCCGCTCAAGAGACCAACCATCGACTCTGAGCCGCCCCTCAAGTTTAAGTCGACGGACGATACCAAGGTCATAGACTTCACGCCTGGCGACTACACCAAGCAGTTTACTATTGGGGCGGGTCTGGATCCCAAATAGGAAAGCGCGCTCATCGAATTCATCCGTGAGAATCGGGACATCTTCGCATGGAAACCGTCTGGCATGCCAGGTGTACCGAGAGAATTCGCTGAGCACAATCTTAATACCGACCCCAAAGTTAACCCGGCCCGGTAGTACCTTCACAGATTTAATGAAGAGCGTCGTAAGGCGATCGGGGAGGAAGTCGCCCGGCTTTTGGCCGTCGGGTTTATCATCAAGGTTTTCATCCCGAATGGCTGGCTAACCCGGTCCTGGTGCTCAAAAAGAACGATACTTTCCGCATGTGCATCGACTACACTGACCTCAACAGAGCCTGTCCGAAGGATCCTTTCTCCCTTCCCTGTATTGATCAAATTATTGACTCGACGGCGGGTTGTGAGCATTTGTGTTGCTTGGATGCTTATTCGGGTTACCACCAGATCAAGATGGCGGTGACAGATCAGGAGAAGACATCCTTTGTAACCCCCTTCAGAGCTTTCTGTTACGTGTCTATGCCATTTGGGCTCAAGAGTGCGGGGGCGACTTATCAGCGTTGCATCCTAAATTGTTTGCATAACAGAATCGGTCGTAATGTCCATGCTTACGTCGATGACATCATGGTCAGATCTCGACGGAAGGAGTCACTCTTGGAGGATCTCAAGGAAACCTTTTACAACCTGCGCGTTTACCAGATGATGCTTAATCCCACCAAGTGTGTGTTTGGTGTCCCTGCAGGGAAGTAATTGGGCTTTTTGGTGTCATAATGTGGCATTGAAGCTAACCCGGACAAGATTGAAGCAATTACTTCGCTGGGGAAACCAGCCAACGTTAACCAAGTCCAGCGCATGGCGGGTTGAATCGCAGCTCTGAGCCTCTTTATAAGTCGCCTCGGGGAAAAGGCTATCCCTCTTTATCAGCTGCTCAAGAAAACTGATCATTTCGTATGGACGGACGAAGCCAACGAAGCTTTTGAAGCCTTGAAGCGGCAATTAGTTAACCCGCCAGTGTTGGCGGCTCCGATGGACAAGGAACCTATGCTCCTGTACATCGCGACCAATTCCAAGGCAGTTAGCGTGGCAGTGGTTGTCGAGCTGAAGGAAGAAGGAAAGGAGTATCCGGTTCAACAACCGGTGTATTTTGTCAGCGAGGTCCTAACCCTCTCCAAGCAACGTTACCCGCATTGGCAGAAGCTGGTTTTTGGGGTGTTTATGGCAAGTCGGAATCTGAAGCACTACTTCCAAGAACATCCAATCACGGTCGTCAGTTTTGCCCCCCTTGGTGACATCATACAGAATCGAGAGGCAACCGGGCGGTTGCTAAGTGGGCCATGGAGTTGGGGCCCCATCATGTGCGGTATACGCCCCGGACGGCCATCAAGTCTCAAGCACTCGTGGAATTCATCATTGATTGGACCGAGTTGCAAATCCCAGAGGATAGGCTGGATCATACCTATTGGACCATCTATTTCGATGGATCTAGGAAATTGGAAGGCTCGGGGGCTGGCGTGGTGATAACTTCGCCCCAAGGTGACAAGTTTTGCTATGTCCTTCGGCTCATGTTACCATGTACCAATAATGCAGCAGAATATGAAGCCCTACTCCATGGTTTGCGACTCACCAAAGAGATGAACCTCACGCGAGTCACATGTCTGGGCGACTCAGATTTGGTGGCACAACAGGTTTCTGGCACCTGGGATTCAAGAGACCCTTTGATGGCGGCTTATAGACGAGCTGTGTCAGATGTGGCGGGTCATTTCCATGGTTATCAAGTGGATCACATCGACCGGCGACTTAATCAAGCAGCGGACGCTCTTTCTCGTCTCGGATCACATCGTAAGACGGTTCCTCCTAATGTCTTTTTGGATGTATTACATAACCCATCAATGAGACTACCTTTAGAGGAAGACTTGGCGGTGCCGGACCCCGAGTCTCAACTCGTGGCGGCTCTTCATGCTACTCCGGATTGGGTGGCTCCGTATGTGGCATATCTCACCAGAGGCGAGTTACCTGCCGATGATTTATTGGCTCGCCAAATCGTCCGTCGGTGTAAATCTATGGTCATACACAACGGTGAGTTGCACAAACGAAGCACCTCAGGGGTATTTCAAAGGTGCGTCTCTCTTGAAGAAGGATGTATGATCCTTAATGAGATTCATGCAGGCGACTGTGGTCATCATGCTGGGTCACGATCCTTGGTTTCTAAAGCCTTCAGACATGGGTTCTATTGGCTGACGGCTCATGAAGACGCAGAGGAGATTGTTCGTCGGTGTGATGGCTGCTAAAAGTTTGGACGTCAGATGCACGTGCCGGTGTGTTGGTAGTCTAGGGGCTTGACATGGTTGGCCCTTTCAAAATGTCATCCCATAAAAAGACTCACCTATTGGTGGCAGTTGACAAGTTTACCAAGTGGGTTGAGGCAGAGCCTGTTAGTAGCTGTGCTACAGACACGGCTGTCAAATTCTTGAAAAAATTGATTTTCCGATTTGGATACCCTGATAGTATCATTACTCACAATGGTACTAATCTATCCAAAGGTGCAATGCAAGAGTTTTGTTCACGAGAGCATATCTGGCTTGACGTCTCCGCGGTTGCACATCCCCAGTCTAATGGGCAGGCGGAAAGGGCGAATAAGGAAATATTGCGGGGAATTAAGCCTTGACTCATGGTACCTTTGGAACGTACTCCAGGGTGTTGGGTGGAAGAATTTCCCTCAGTATTATGGAGCATCAGGACAACTCCAAATCGCTCCACGGGTTTTACACCTTTCTTTCTGGTCTATTGGGCAGAAGCGGTGTTACCAAGTGACATCAGACACGATTCACCGCGAGTCGCCACCTATGTGGAACAGGACAACGAACTGGCACGACAAGACTCGTTCGATGCTTTGGAGGAGGAACATGACTTGGCCGCATCACGATCGGCGATCTACCAACAAGACTTGTGGCGCTACCACAACCTCCGGGTCAGGAGCCAGACTTTTCAAGAGGGCGACTTGGTGTTCCATTTGATTCAAGATCACACTGGCATGCACAAATGATCGCCTCCATGGGAAGGACCTTTTGTCATCAGCAAGAATCTTCGAAATGGATCATATTACTTGGTGGATCTTCGCCCAGATCGGCCAACTACAGAGGTTGAGACAACTCGCCCCTGGAACATAGTCCACTTGCGGCGTTACTACACTTAGAGCCATGTGCTCCTTTTCTTCTCGAATTTCAGAAAATTGTAATTCATCATTTATGAAAGCAATAAAGCCGGCACCCACGAACTTCGGGGTCCTTTGCCGTTTCAACTTTTGAAAGCATGAGTCTTTATTGTTCTATAAGTCGTCCAAACATGGACGCTATCAAAGCCAAAGAGCGTAAGTCACCATGTTGCACTTATTACAAAACTGGGCCTTGATAAAGCTAAAGAGGACCAGTCACCACGAGCATGGTTCAAACATATGCGCCTTATATGATTTTGAGAATTAAGCCGACTTACTTGGGGGCTACCAGTTCCCAAGTCGTTTTGCAGTAAGAGCGGACACGCTTCTGTGATCCTATGCCCGACTTTTCCTAAATCATAGGTCACTTGGGGGCTTCCACTCACTGAGATCAGCCTGAATACCCTCTTGGCTAGCGAAAAATTACCGCATTACAAATGGTTATACTGGACTATGTGTTGGACAAGTCGCCACATGGACTTATGTACTCTGGGCGAGTCAATCCGTTAGTTGGACCTTGAACTCGCCTTGGTTAAAACATAAAAGGTACCGGTCGGAGCCACACATGGAGAATAGAGAAACCATTGGTTCATTGAACCCGCTTCACCGAAGCTTGACTCGCGCCTGATCAGTCGGTCTAAAAAAACAAGGCTGTTGCAAAAGCCTTCTAAGGGGAACGCTAGAGTTTTGCAAACTTGTCTTGTCCTGTCGTAGCTCATTGAGCCGACGAATTTAATTTCTTGCTGACACGATCACAAGGTTTCATAAAATCTCCGAGTCGGTTTTTATTTATAACTCGCCAAGCCTCGTTGGGCCAGTTTTAAACTACTCTTTGCCATAACCCAGGGGGCTGGTCTATTCTTTGCCATAGCTCACTGAGTCGGCTTATGTTTTCCTGACACGCAGGAGGAAGGCTTTTATGTCAAACTATGACACTCCCTTGATTATCAAACATTAAAGGTGATTCATGCATAGATTGAAGGAATAAGTGGTTCAGGAAGGCCAATTAAAGGCACTAATGACCAATTGTTTCCCCACAAGATCTAACAAGCTATTACATGGCTCGCATGGCGAAGTCGGGTGTCATCCCCCAATGAAGAAAGGATCATATTGTCTTTTTAAGGCAACGATTACATCCTGAGAAGTCTCAAGCCGCCTCTGGGTTACCTTGCCTTGAGCTCTCTCCAACTTCAATTTGTAAGTCGCCCAGTTTCCAGTTACACTTGGATAAGGCGACGAACTCATCTTCATCATCAAGGAAGAGGGACAGATCCATGTCAAGGTCAAAAGGATTCTTGGGCCGACGAGGAGCCAAGCTAGTAATTTCGTATGAGGTAGGAGTCACCTTCTTGTTCTTCTCATCGTATGCGGCTTGGTATTTATTCAAATCCAAGCCGGCTGCCAGCTAAGTCGCCGAGAAGAGGGATTCCTTGATCACTTGGTGGTAATCATCCTCTGTGAACTCTGACCCGTCGTCCTTCAGTTCAGGATAGGCCACGGCCACTTCTTCTGGTTTCAGCTCCGGAGCATAGGCTAAACACCGGCTTAGGGTGTTCAGGACTCCCTTCCGGACGACTGATCTTTTCAGTTCCTCTATTTGAGGAGGCAATGTGCACAGATAGCTGAGCATGTTCTTGATGGATTTCACTGGCTCTTTGCTGCCCATTACCGCTTTAATTGTCAGCACACCCCTGTGTATAACTGCTCGATGAAGGTGTACATAGCCTTTAGCTTTAGCATACAATCATCTGGGAGATTGGCGGCTCGTGGACCTACAAAGGACAAATTAGTGTTTGATAGCTTTGGAAGATTAGACTTATTTACTGAAAAACCAGGGATTAATGCTTACCAAACATGGCTACCGTCATGTTGGAGATGTGTTTTTCAAGCCGGAAAGCTCTTGCTGGGCGGCTTCTAGTTTTCCTTCAGCTTGCTCAACGCGCTTCAGGATGGCGGCTTGGTTAGCTTTGGCTTTCTTCTCCAGTTTTTGATGACCAGCTTTCATTCTATCCAGTTCAGCCAGAACCAAGTGATATTTCCTCTCGGACTCAGATCGGGCATTTTGTTGTTCAACTAGATTTTTCCTTAAGTCGGCTAAAGCTGCCTCAGAACAAAGTTTGAGGAGACAAGTTTCAAAATTATTGCAAGCAATATTCGTGATACTTGGGGGCTAATGTATGATTTTATTCAATGTCATACAAAATTCAAGACCCGACTCATCTTTCAAAAGATGACCCGGCCCTTAGGGGATACAAGTTGAGGATTTTTAACTACATTCAAGACCTGGCTCATCTTTCAAAAGATGACCCGGCCCTTGGGGGCTACAGGTTGAAGATTTTTAACTAAATTCAAGACCCGGCTCATCTTTCAAAAGATGACCCGGCCCTTGGGAGCTACAGGTTGAAGATTTTTAACTACATTCAAGACCCGTCTCATCATTCAAAAGATGACCCGACCCTTGGGGCCTACAGGTTGAAGATTTTTAACTACATTCAAAACCCGGATCATCTTTCAAAAGATGACCCGACCCTTGGGGGCTACAGGTTGAAGATTTTTAACTAAATTCAAGACCCGTCTCATCTTTCAAAAGATGACCCAGCCCTTGGGAGCTACATGTTGAAGATTTTTATACACAAAACCCGGCACATCTTTCACAAGATGACCTGGCCCTTTGAAGGCTAATGGATGGAAGAGCATACTTAAATAGACATACCTCATGCTTAACTTTCATAAGGTGAATCAAGCTTTTGTTCATCTCATAAATCATCTCTAGGCGACTTGCGAAGCCAGAGCAAAGTTGGTCAAATTCCAGCTTCTCATACTGGGGGAGCTTGAACTTACCGACGTCCTGATCAGTGGAAGGATGCGTTTCCTTTGAAGTGTGCTTGGATAGCACCGCCGCCAAAGGTGCGGAGTAGCCAGTATCGATGATTATGACGACATCCGGATGTTCAGTCGCCTTGAGAGGGCTCGGCGAGTTAACCTTGTCAGCAATTTCCTTCAAAATGATGGGCAAGTCATCCCGGACATCGGGGATATCATCCACAAGAATGTCATGAGCTGTCGCTTGGTCCACATCAAGCTCTGGGACAGAGGCGCTCGTGCCTAAGGCCTCAGTCGTCTTAGGAGCAGAAAGTAAGTCGCCAGTTTTTCTTTTCTTCGCTTGTGCTCTGAAATAAGGGCACCAAGATTAAGGCGCATATCGTTATTTAGAAGAAAGATAGTTAACAAAGAGACTCACCCTTGCACATGAATCATTGGCGGGAGAGCTAACATTGCTGAGTCGCCAGATGAAGGGGGGGGAAGTCTGACAGAATAAAGGTTTGAAGGCTAAGGAAGTTGTGAATAGTATTTTCCACAAGGAAGAGTGGTTGAATAAAAGTGTACCTTGCTTGTGCGCTTCCGACCGGTTGTCTTCTCAGGCAGCCCGGAAATTAAGTCGCCAGAGTGACTCCGAGTTTTGCGCTTGGGAGTGTATCTTGCCTTCTTCAAAAGAAAATCAAGGTCCATATACGCATATGGATGAGACATGGGGACTTTCCCACAGATCCGTCTGGCTGGTCTAGGAGAAGGGGAAGGTGAGTCGGAAGAAATAGAAATTACCTCAACCGTGTCATCTTCGCTCTCGTTGTCTTCGCCCTACACATAAAGACTCAAAGTATAAGCATGAGTCGGAATATAAAGGTGATCAGTAAACGGGAGTTTATACCTCTGATTGCTCTTCGATAGCTCGTGACTCGCCGACAAAATATGAGTCCTTGGCGGCGACTTTGCCTTTGCCTGCTCTCTTCTTCTTCTTTGGCGGCGGTTTGGTGTTCTTCTAGGCTGTCACTTTTGGACCCCTTCGCCAAAAGGGATTGTCTTTCTGATGAACAGAAGTAAATTTCAAACCCAGAAGCATTTGGCAAGTATTTTTATAAGGAAAAGGGAGGCGGCTTAGACTCTTACTGGCGGAGCCGGGTTGGAACGGCAGAAGGCCTTGAGCCCAATTTTGGCGCATTCTCCCAAAGGTTCGTCGGTTAGCTTCTTGATTATTCCAACAATATCGCTCCATGCGAGTTTTTTGTGCTCGAAGCACTGCGGATGGTTCACCGTGCCATCATATTCACACATTAACCCGTCTCGGTGACTTAAGGGAAGAATGTTCCATTCCACCCAGAAGCGGAACAAATCAATCCCAATGAGCCCGTTATTGGTTAAAAACCGTAACTCGGAGAAGATGGGGATAAATTCAGATTCCTCTTCTTCTGTGAGCTTCTCGGGCAGTTTGAAGTCCATAGGCAGGCGATCCTCTCTAAAACCCGGAAGTGGGTTCTCGCCAGGTGGAGAGGTGTCGCGGCAATAAAACCATGACTCGGCCCAACCTTTGGGATGGCTCGGCATAAGGACTGATGGAAACCCATTCTCACGGCGTCTCTGGATGTTGACTCCTCCAAGTTCATGATTGGGTCCATTGGTAAATTCAGTTTGGTGATTCAAATGAAAGAAGTTCCAAAACAAAGGAACTGTGGGCTCTCTTTGCAGATATACTTCACAAAACACTTGGAACTGGCAAAGATTGCTGATGGAGTTGGGTCCTAGGTCTTGAGGATGGACATTGAGGAAATGCAAGATGTCTCGAAAGAATTTTGACCCGGGCGGCTTAAAACCTCGTTCAAGGTAGTCGGTGAAAATGACTACTTCTCCGTCGGCATGGTTGGGGATCAACTTACCCGGGGCGGTTCTCCAACCAATGATTTCCTTACTGTCGAGGTGGCCTGACTTAACAAATTTCTCGAGAGTAGCCTCATCGATTTTGGTTGGTAACCAATTGCACTTCGAAATGACAACCATGACTACAAAAAATGGGAGAACAAGGCGGTTCAGTAAGGACCATGAAGTGTGGTAACTCGCCAGTTCGGGTCGACAATGTGTTTGAGAAGGGTTTGGTGACTCGCCAGTAGGTGACGAAACATGAATGAACAGGCATTCTAACTCTCTAATTGGGCGATTCATGTGAACAACTTTGAAGTATTACGACTCGCCCTTCAACCGGAAAAGAGGGGGCATAGCTACGGTGATAAATCTAAGTCGCCGTGGAGCAAGAAGTTGAACGGCGACGTTCAAGGGTCTTTTTTCCTAAGGGATTGCTGCGGCAACAAAAGTCCTTCCCTGGCGCGTAGGAATTCTTCTTGTTACTTCTCTGGTTTGCGTCGGTTTTTTCCCTTGAAGAGGAAAGGGTGATGCAGCACAGGAGCAGTAAGTATTTCCCTCAGTTTGAGAACCAATGTATCGAACCAGAAGGAGGGCCTCGTCAAGTCCAAAGTACCTGCACAAACACAAACAAGCTTGCACCCAACGCTTCAAAGGGGTTGTCAATCCCTTCAAGATTGTTTGCAAAGTGAGATCTGAAGGTGGAAAGAGCAACGAAGTAAAAAGTGTTAGGCTGGAAATATGGTGTGGAGTAGACCCTGGGGGCCATAGTTTTCACTAGAGGCTTCTCTCAAAATAGCAAGTATTATGGTGGGTGAACAAATTACTGTCGAGCAATTGATAGAACCGCGCAAAGTCATGACGATATCTAAGGCAATGATCTAGCATATAGGCATCACGTCCAAGACAAGTAGACTGATACTTTCTGCATCTACTACTATTACTCCACACATCGACCGCTATCCAGCATGCATCTAGTGTATTGAGTTCATGACGAACAGAGTAACGCTTTAAGCAAGATGACATGATGTAGAGGGATAATATTAAACCAATGATGAAAACCCCATCTTTTTACCATTGATGGCAACAACACGATACGTGCCTCGCTACCCCTTCTGTCACTGGGTGAGGTCACCGCATGGTATGAACCCAAAACCAAGCACTTCTCCCATGGCAAGAATCATAGATCTAGTTGGCCAGACAAAACCCACAACTCGAAGAGAATTACAAGGATATGAAATCATGCATAATAGAGATCAGAAGAAATCAAATAAGATTCATAGATAATCTGATCATAAATCCACAATTCGTCGGATCTCGACAAACACACCGCAAAAGAAGATTACATCGGATAGATCTCCATGAAGATCATGGAGAACTTTGTATTGAAGATCCAAGAGAGAGAAGAAGCCATCTAGTTACTAGCTATGGACCCGTAGATCTATGGTGAACTACTCACGCATCATCAGAGAGGTCATGGTGTTGATGGAGAAGCCTTCCGTGTCCGAATCCCCCCTCCGGAAGGGCACCAGGACGTGCCCAGATGGGATCTTGCGGAGACAAAAGCTTGCGGCTGCGGAAAAGTGATTACGATGCTCTCCTGATTTTTTTGGGAATATTTGGGAATTTATAGGTGCAAGATCTAGGTCAGGGGACCTCCAGGGGGCCACAAGCCTGCATGGCGCGCCCCCTGGCCATGGGGTGGGGGCTTGTGGGGCCCCTGGGGCTCTTCTGGCTTGGCCCCCAAGCTCTCCGATCTTCTTCCGTTCCAGAAAAAATCTTTTCAGGGATTTTCTTCCGTTTGGACTCCGTTTCAAAATCTCCTCTGAAAGGGGTCAAAAACATGGAAAAAACAGGAACTGGCACTTGGCACTGGATTAATAAGTTAGTCCCAGAAAATAAATAAAAGGCATGCAAAACATCCAAAGTTTGACAAGATAATAGCATGAAACCATCAAAAATAATAGATACGTTGGAGACGTATCAAGCATCCCCAAGCTTAACTCCTCGAGTAGGGAAGTGATAATAATGAATTTTTGATGTGGAATGCTAACTAGCATAGTTGTCCTTTGCAACTTCTTTCACGTGGCATGAATGTTCAGATCCGTACGATTCAAAACAATAGTTTGCTATTGACATGAAAACAGTAATACTTCAAGCAAACTAGCAAAGTAATCATGAACTTTCAAAATAACAAGGCCAAAGAAAGTTATCCCTACAAAATCATATAGTCTGGCTATGCTCCATCATCCTCATACAACTAATGTAAATCATGCACAACCCCGGAATTGGCCAAGTAATTGTTTTCGCACTCTTACTTTCTCAAACTTTTTATAACTATCACGCAATACATGAGCGCGAGCCATGGATATAGCACTATAGGTGGAATAGAGTGGTGGTGGTTGTGAGACAAAAAAAGAGGAGATTGTCACATTAACTCGGCGTATCAATAGGCTATGGAGATGCCCATTAATAGATATCAATGTGAATGAGTACGGATTGCCATACAAGAGATGCACTAGAGCTATAAGTATGTGAAAGCTCAAAAGGAAAACTAGTGGGTGTGCATCCAACTTGCTTGCTCACGACGACCTAGGGCAATTTTGAGGAAGCCCATCATTGGAATATACAAGCCAAGTTATAAAACGAAGATTCCCACTAGCATATGGTAGTGACAAAGCAAGACGCTCTCAATCATGAAGAACATGGTGCTAATATGAAGCACAAGTGTGGAAAAAGATAGTAGCATTGTTCCTTCTCTCTTTTTCTCTCATTCATTTTTTTATTTGGGCTCTTAGGCCTCTTTTTTTTTTCTTTTCTCACTTTGTTTTTGTTTTTGGGCTCTTTGGCCTCTTTTTTTTATTTCCTCACATGGGACAATGCTCTAATAATGATGATCATCACACTTTTTAGTTACTCAAAGCTCAAAGATCACAATGATGATGACTCCATAGGGAATGCCTCCGGCAGTATACCGGGATGTGCAACGATCTAGTATGATCATGCAATGGCAATATGAGAGTGACGGACAAGTCATGAGACAGAACGCTGGTAGTTGCATGGCAATATATCTCGGAATGGCTATGAAAATGCCATAGTATGTAGGTATGGTGGCTGTTTTGAGGAAGGAATTTGGTGGGTTTATGCACCGGCGAGAATTGCGCGGCACTAGAGAGGCTAGCAATGGTGGAAGGTGAAAGTGCATCTATACCATGGACTCAACATTAGTCATAAAGAACTCACATACTTGTTGCGAAGGTTTTTATTAGTAATCGAAACAAAGTGCTAAACGCATACTCCGAGGGGAAGGGTTGGTAGGTGTAAACCATTGCACGATCCCGACCTCAACACAAAGGATGACAATCAATAGATCAATTATGCTCCGACTTCCTAACATAGCGGTTCACCATACGTGCATGCTACGGGAATCACTAACTTCAACACAAGTATTTCTAGATTCACAACACCCTACTAACATAGCCTTTAATATTCCTGAATCCATGTCTCAAAACTAATTGAGAGGAATCGAAACTTTTCTTTCTACTCAATGCACATGAAGATGGAAGTTTTTGCATCCTCTTTGGGTACCTAGCACATGGGACTACTTTCATAGCATAAGCCAACTAACAAATCACACACCGCCGTGCTCTAAAGATATAAGTGAAGCACATGAGCAAACGTATCTATCTCAAAAAGATATAAGTGAAGCACTAGAGCAAAAGTATCTAGCTCAAAAAGATATAAGTGAAGCACTAGAGCAAAAGTATCTAGCTCAAAAGATATAAGTGAAGCACTATGAGCATTCTAACAAAATCACGATGAGTGCATGTTTCTCTCTCAAAAAGGTGTGCAGCAAGGATGATTGTGACACAACAAAAAGAAAAGACTCCTAAGATACAAGATGCTCCAAGCAAAACACATATCATGTGGTGAATAAAAATATAGCCCCAAGTAATGTTACCGATGGATTGAAGACGAAAGAGGGGATGCCTTCCCGGGGCATCCCCAAGCTTAGGCTTTTCGGTGTCCTTGAATTTGGCTTGGGGGTGCCTTGGGCATCCCCAAGCTTGAGATCTTTCCACTCCTTGTCTCTTTGTCCATGAGAACGTCACCCAAAACTTGAAAACTTCACAACACAAAACTTAAACACAAACTAGTGATAACATTAGTACAATAAAACAAACTACCACTTCTTTTGGTACTGTAGCAAACTTGAATTCCATCTATATTGATGATGGGCTACTGTATTCTTACTTTTCCATGGCTAGTACCCCCCGATACTAACCATAGTTTCATCAAAACAAGCAACCAACCCAACAAAAAACAGAATCTGTCAAAAACAGACCAGTCTGTAGCAATCTGTATACTTCGTATACTTCTGTTACCTCAAAATATCTGAAAATTTACGAAGGTCTGGGGAAAACGTATATCAATCAGCAGAAAAAAGAATCAACTCAAAAGCTATTTCGTAATAAAACTGAAAAATCATCTCGTGAGCAGAAAGTTTTTGTCTTTTTCTAGCATGATCAAACAACCATTACCAAGACTGATCATAAAGGCTTTGCTTGGCTCAAACACAAAAATAAACACAAAAACACAATCACAACAGAATTATGAAAGTGTCGACGCAACAAAACAGAAAGAAAAAGATAAATCAATTGGGTTGCCTCCCAACAAGCGCTATTGTTTAACGCCATTAGCTAGGCATAGAAGCGATAGAATCACGTATCGTCGTCTTTGGTGCTCAAACCATAAGTGTCCCTCATCATGGATTCATAAGGCAATCTTATTTTCTTTCTAGGAAAGTCTTCCGTACCCTTCCTTAAAGGAAATTGAAATCTAATATTCCCCTCCTTCATATCGATGATAGCACCAATAGTCCTTGGGAAAGGTCTACCAAGAATAATAGGGCATGTAGGATTGCAATCAATGTCAAGCACAATGAAATCCACGGGTACATAGTTCCTATTTGCAATAATAAGAACATCATTGATCCTTCCCATGGGTTTCTTGACAGTAGAATCAAAAAGATGCAAATTAAGAGAACACTCTTCAATCTCATTAAAACCTAGAACATCACATAAAGACTTTGGAATCGCAGAAACACTAGCACCCAAATCACACAAAGCATTGCACTCATAGTTTTTGATTTTGATTTTGATGGTAGGTTCCCACTCATCATGAAGCTTTCTAGGGATAGAGACTTCCAATTCAAGTTTCTCTTCAAGAGCTTTTATCATAGCTTCAACGATATGATCGGTAAAGGCTTTGTTTTGGCTGTAAGCGTGTGGAGAGTTCAACATGGGTTGCATCAAAGAAACACATTCAATCAAGGAGCAACTATCATAATTGAATTCCTTGAAATCCACGGTAGTAATTTCATTACTACTCAAAGTTTTAACGTCTTCTACTCCACTTTTAATGCTTTTAGCATCAAGGTAGACGGACTCCGAATCATTGGGGCACTTTTCAACCAAAGTGGATTCATATCCAGCCCCATAATCATTAGGTTTGACACAAGAAAACAAAGATTCAATTGGAGTCACACCAAGCACTTTAAGATCTTCTTGATTCTCATCACGAGAACACAACTTTTTAAGCCATTCATGTCTAGCATGAATTTGGGCGGTTCTTTCTTGGCTCTCAATCATGGAAACACGCATAGCTTTCAAAGTTTCAACCATGTTGATTTTGGGAGGAGCACATCTAACTTTCAAAGCATCAACATCACAAGAAATCCTATCAACGCTCTTAGCCAAATCGTAAATTTTGAGTAGTTTTTCCTCTATGGACGCATTGAAAATCTTTTGAGAGTTGATGAACTCTTTGATATTACTCTCTAGATCATAGGGTAATCTATTGTAATTTCCATGAGTATTGTTGAAGGAGTTGCCAAAATTATTAGAGGAGTTACTAGGAAAAGGCCTAGGAACATAGTTTCCTCTAAAAGCATTGTTGTTGCCAAAGTTATTCCTACCAACAAAATTAACGTCCAAGATAGCGTTGCTACTCTCAATCAAAGAAGACAAAGGCATATCATTAGGATCCAAAGGAGCACTTCTACTAGCAACCAAATTCATTAACTCATCCATCTTAGCACTCAACGAGTTAATTTATTCTATAGCGTGTACCTTCTTACTAGTAGGTGACCGTTCAGTGTGCCATTGAGAGTAGTTTGTCATGATGTTGTCTAAGAGTTTTGTGGCTTCTCCTAACGTGATTTCCATGAACGTTCCACCTGAGGCAGAGTCCAAGATATTTCTAGAAGCGAAATTCAAGCTAGCGTAAAAGATTTGAATAATCATCCAAAGGCTCAAGCCATGAGCGGGACAATTTCTAATCATTAATTTCATTCTCTCCCAAGCTTGTGCAACATGCTCATGATCATGTTGCTTGAAATTCATGATATCATTACGGAGAGAGATGATCTTAGCCGGCAGAAAATACTTGGATATAGAAGCATCTTTGCACTTATCCCAAGAATCGATACTATTTTTGGGCAAAGAAGAAAACCAAGTTTTTTCGCGATCTCGCAACAAGAAAGGAAAAAAGCTTCAATTTAATCACGTCATTATCCACATCTCTTTTCTTTTGCATATCACAAAGATCAATGAAGGTATTGAGATGGGATGCGACATCTTCACTAGGAAGGCCAGAGAATTGCTCTTTCATAACAAGATTCAGCAAAGCGGCATTGATTTCGTATGACTCCGCACTAGTGGCGGGAGCAATCGGAGTACTAATAAAATCATTATTATTAGTATTCGAGAAGTCACAAAGTTTGGTGTTTTCGTTCATGGTGATTTCAGCAAGCAAGCAAGCACACAAGCAAACAAAAAGAGGGCGAGAAAAAGGGCGAACGAAAAAGGCAAATTGGTGAAGTGGGGGAGAGGAAAACGAGAGGCAACTGACAAACAAAGTAAATGCAAGAGATGAGTTTGCGACAATTACTTCGATGAGTTGTTGACTTGATCTTCCTCCCCGGCAACGGTGCCATAAATTCTTCTGCTGCGGCAACAAAAGTCTTTCCCTGGCGTGTAGGTATTCTTCTTGTTACTTCTCTGGTTTGCGTCGATTTTTCCCTTGAAGAGGAAAGGGTGATGCAGCATAGGAGCAGTAAGTATTTCCCTCAGTTTGAGAACCAAGGTATCAAACCAGAAGGAGAGCCTCGTCAAGTCCAAAGTACGTGCGCAAACACAAACAAGCTTGCACCCAACGCTTCAAAGGGGTGGTCAATCCCTTCAAGATTGTTTGCAAAGTGAGATCTGAAGGCGGAAAGAGCAACGAAGTTAAAAGTGTAAGGCTGAAAATATGGTGTGGAGTAGACCCTGGGGGCCATAGTTTTCACTAGAGGCTTCTCTCAAAATAGCAAGTATTATGGTGGGTGAACAAATTACTGTCGAGCAATTGATAGAACCGCGCAAGGTCATGACGATATCTAAGGCAATGATCTAGCATATAGGCATCACGTCCGAGACAAGTAGACCGATACTTTCTGCATCTACTACTATTACTCCACACATCGACCGCTATCTAGCATGCATCTAGTATATTGAGTTCATGACGAACAAAGTAACGCTTTACGCAAGATGACGTGATGTAGAGGGATAATCTCAAACCAATGATGAAAACCCCATCTTTTTACCCTTGATGGCAACAACACGATACGTGCCTCGCTACCCCTTCTGTTACTGGGTGAGGTCACCACATGGTATGAACCCAAAACCAAGCACTTCTCCCATGACAAGAATCATAGATCTAGTTGGCCAGATAAAACCCACAACTCGAAGAGAATTACAAGGATATGAAATCATGCATAAGAGAGATCAGAACAAACTCAAATAAGGTTCATAGATAATCTGATCATAAATCCACAATTCATTGGATCTCGACAAACACACCGCAAAAGAATATTACACCGGATAGATCTCCATGAAGATCATGGAGAACTTTGTATTGAAGATCCAAGAGAGAGAAGAAGCCATCTAGTTACTAGCTATGGACCCGTAGGTCTATGGTGAACTACTCACGTATCATCGGAGAGGTCATGGTGTTGATGGAGAAGACTTCCGTGTCTGAATCCCCCCTCCGGCAAGGCACCGGGACATGCCCCAAATGGGATCTTGCGGAGACAGAAGATTGTGGCGGCGGAAAAGTGATTACGATGCTCTCCTGATTTTTTTGGGAATATTTGGGAAGTTATAGGCGCAAGATCTAGGTCAGGGGACCTCTAGGGGGCCCACAAGCCTGCATGGCACGACCCCCTTGGCCGTGGGGTGGGGGCTTGTGGGGCCCCTGGGTATCTTCTGGCTTGGCCCCCAAGCTCTCCGATCTTCTTCCGTTCCAGAAAAAATCTTTTTTTGGGATTTTCTTCCATTTGGACTCCGTTTCAAAATCTCCTCTAAAAGGGGTCAAAAACTTGGAAAAACAGGAACTGGCACTTGGCATTGGATTAATAAGTTAGTCCCAGAAAATAAATAAAAGGCATGCAAAACATCCAAAGTTTGACAAGATAATAGCATGAAACCATCAAAAATTATAGATACGTTGGAGACGTATCAGGCATATCCCCAGAAGATGGACAAACATGTTTCTAAAAACAAGCAGTGAATTACAGATCTACGAGTGGACCAAATTACAGGAATAATGCTTGGTAAAATGATGAAGGCTATGAATGTAACGGAGCGACGGTATTGTTGCCTGGATCTACGGTGCACGAACTTGAGGTAACAGAGAGATGCGATAAGGTTGCCGTGGTTTGCTACTGCAAAATATATCAACAAAAAGCAGGTCCGAAGCGGAAAAGGGCATCGGTTGCGATTCAAAGCTAGCTTGCGGGGCAACTACAATGGAATTTCTCAGTCTAAACCCTAATGGGGAAATGTGTTTACCTGAGGAAGGAGACCGCGTCGGAGACAGATGCAAAAGACTTCGCACTTCTTGTTGACTTGGAGGCGCTCGAGAACCCGCGGTGGCGATGGAGCTTCGGGTACTGGCGCGAGGAAGCCGGAGAGCTGACGCGAGGAAGACGAAGGTCGAGAGGAGGCTGAGGTGGGGGTAGGTGATGATGCCCCCCATTCCCCCTACGGTTATTTAAAGGGCCAGAACAGGAATCGAGGCGGCCAGAGCGAGAATCGAGGCGGTTAGAGCGGAGATCGAGGCGACAAGTCAGAATCTGCAATGATGGCGCCTAGGTTTTCGGTATAAGTAAATACGGAGCAAAAGATCCGTTGGGTGGTTATGGCATTAAAAACCCCGGGATTAAGGGGATAAGGTGATGTCATCAAAGATTACCTGGCGGGTCAGATAAATTCACAACGAATGGCGACTTATCGTTCGTCGAGAGGCAAGGATGGTATGAGTCACCCCAAGTGGATGAAAGTTTATTGATGTGAATGAACTCAAGAAAATTTGGGGCCTAATGTTGGGGATATTACTTGCGAGTAACCCGCCCTTGGTGGGCTGGGTCATCAAAGGGGCAACTCAACATTAGGAGTGCGGCCTTTGGCCCAAGAGCCGGATGGCGGTTTGAGAAACTATGCAGGTGATAAACTATCAAAGGAGTTCCCAATCTTGGAAGACACGACGACTTAGAGATAGGGAAAGCTACAATTGATGGCATGTCCAGGACTCCTGTAAACCCTAGGGTCTCAACCTGTATATAAAGGCGGGTCCTGGGGAAAGGTCAGGCGGGTTAGAGATTATCGAGGGCTAGGTCAGGCGAGTTACGCCCTCCTTGTAATCGAAACCATCATCAATCCACATGAAGAAGGACATAGGCTTTTACCTCCACATGAGGGGCCGAACCTGGGTAAATCTGAGTCTCGCTTTCTCTCACCCCCTTCGAGTCACCACCAAGGTGTGATGGATCCATCTTTAAGTCCTTTCACGAGGACATCTGCCGTGATAAAACCACGACACTGCGGGTTCGAGAACTATGCAGACATGATCGAGACACCTCTACGGCCAATAACCAATAGCAGGACCTGGATGCCCATATTGGATCCTACATATTATACGAAGATCTTTATCGGTTGAACCTCTATGTCAAGGATTCAGTTAATCCCGCATGCTCTTCCCTTTGTCCTTCGGTATGTTACTTGCCCGAGATTCTATCGTCGGTATATCTATACCTAGTTCAATCTCGTTATCGGCAAGTCTCTTTACTCGTTTCGTAATACAAGATCTCGTGGCTAATTACTTAGTCACATTGCTTGCAAGGCTTATTGTGATGTTGTATTACCGAGTGGGCCCCGAGATACCTCTCCGTCATACGGAGTGACAAATCCCAATCTCGATTCACGCCAACCCAATAGACACCTTCGGAGATACCTGTAGATCACCTTTATAGTCACCCAGTTATGTTGCAATGTTTCATACACACAAGGTATTCCTCCGGTGTCCGGGAGTTGCATGATCTCAATCTAGGGCATATTTATTATGGCCTCTAGGGCATATTTCCAACAGTGTCCCACTTGCACTAGAGTCAATAATCTAGTTTACATTACTATGTGATTTTGATGAATCTAACACCCATACAGTTCTGGGGTTTGATCATGTCTTGCTTGTGAGAGAGGTTTTAGTCAACGGGTGTGAACATTTCAGATCTGAGTGTGCTTTACAAATCTATATGTCATCCTATAGGTGCTGCTACCAACGTGCCATTTTGGAACTATTCTAAATGACTGCTCCACTATACGAATCCGGTTTACTACTCAGAGTTTTTCGGATTAGTGTCAAAGCTTGAATCAGCGTAACACTTTACGACGAACTATTTTAACACCTCCATAATCGAGAAAAAATTCCTTAGTCCACTAGTTATTAAGGATAACTTTTGACCGCTGTCCAGTAATCCATTCGTGGATCACTTTCGTACCCCTTGACAAATTCATGGCACGGCACCCATCAGGTGTGGTACACAACATAGCATACGATAGAGCCTATGGCTAATGCATATGTGCGACCTTCGTCCTTTCTCTTTCTTCCGCCGTGGTCGGGCTTTGAGTCTTACTCAAATTCACACCTTACAAACAACCAAGAACTCCTTCTTTGCCAATCTATTTTGAACTCCTTCAAAAACTTGTCAAGGCATGCATTCCATTGAAAGTTTTATCAAGCGTCTTGATCTATCTCTATAGATCGTGATGCTCAATGTTCAAGTAGCTCAATCTAGGTTTTCCTCTGAAAACACATTTTCAAAAAACCCTATATGCTTTCCAGAAATTCTACATCATTTTCGATCAACAATATGTCTACCACATATACTCATCAGAAATTCTATAGTGCTCGCACTCACTTCCTAGGAAATACAAGTTTCTCACAAACTTTGTATAAACCCAAAAACTTTCATCATCACATCAAAGTGCATATCCAACTCCGAGATGCTTACTCCAGTCCTTAGAAGGATCGCTAGAGCTTGCATACTTGTTAGCATCCTTAGGATCGACAAAACCTTCTGGTTGTATCACATAGAACCTTTCCTCAAGGAAACCATCGAGGAAACAATGTTTTGACATCCATCTGCAAGATGCAGCAACTGCTAACATAATTCCAACAGACTTTTAGCATCGCTACGAGTGAGAAAATCTCATCGCAGTCAACTCCTTGAACTTGTCGGAAACCTCTTTGTAACAAGTCGAGCTTTCTTAAATGGTGACTTTCACCATCATGGTCTGTCTTCTTTTAAAGATCCATATGTACTTAATAGTCTTACGATCATGAAGTAGTTCTTCCAAAGTCCACACTTTATTTTGATACATGGATCCTCTCTCGGATTTCATGGCCTCCAACCATTTGTCGGAATCCGGGCCCACCATTGCTTCTCCATAGCTCGTAGGTTCATTGTTGTCCAATAACATGACCTCCAAGACAGGATTACCGCACCATTCTTTAGTAGCGCGTATCCTTCTCAACGTACGAGGTTTGGCAGTAACTTGATCCGAAGCTTCATGATCACCATCATTGGCTTCCACTTCAACTGGTGTAGGCGCCACAGAACAGCTTCATGCGCCCTTCTACTCTCTGGTTGAAGTGTTGGTTCAATAACCTCATCAAGTTCCTCCATCCTCCCACTCAATTATTTTGAGAGAAACTCTTTCTCGAGAAAGGACCCGTTTTCTGAAACAAACACTTTGCTTCTGGATCTGAGATAGGAGGTATACCCAACTATTTTGGGTATCTTATGAAGACGCATTTATCCGCTTTGGGTTCGATCTTATCAAGCCGAAGCCTTTGGACATAAGCATCGTAGCCCCAAACTTTTAAGAAACTACAGCTTAGGTTTCTCCAAACCATAGTTCATACGGTGTCATCTCAATGAAACTATGTAGTGCCATATTAAAGTGAATGTTGTTATCTCCAATGCATAACCCCAAAACGATAGTGGTAATTCGATAAGAGACATCATAATATGCACCATATCTAATAGGGGGCGGCTACGACGTTCGGACACACCATCACACTATGGTGTTCCAGGTGACATTAGGTGTGAAACAATTTTCACATTGTCTTAAATGTATACCAAACTTGCAACTCAGATATTTACCTCCACGATCACATCGTAGACATATTATCCTATTATCACGACAATCCTCAACTTCACTCCGAAATTGCTTGAACCTTTCAATAATTCAGACTTGTGTTTCATCAAGTAAATATACCTGTATCTACTCAAATCATCTGTGAAGTAAGAACATAATGATATCCACTGCGTGCCTCAACACTCATTGGACTGCATACATCAAAATGCATTACTTCCAAAAAGTTACTTTCTTGTTCCATCTCAATGGAAAACGAGGCCTTCAGTGATCTTGCCCATGTGGCATGATTTGCATGTATCAGGTGATTCAAAATCAAGTGAGTCCAAACGATCCATCTGCATGGAGTTTCTTCACACGTTTACACCAATAGGGATGGTTCGTATTTCTCAAACGATTCAAAAACGAGTGAGTCCAAAGATCCATTAGCATGGAGCTTCTTCATGTGTTTTACACCAATATGACTTAAGTGTGAGTGCCACAAGTAAGTGGTACTATCATTACTACTTTGCATCTTTTTGCATCAATATTATGAACACGTGTATCACTACGATCGAGATTCAATGAACCATTCATATTGGTGCATGACCATTGAAGGTATTATTCATGTAAACAGAATAATTTTTATTCTCTAACTTAAATGAATAACCATATTGCAATAAACACAATCCAATCATGTTCATGCTCAACGCATACACCAAATAACATTTATTTAGGTTCAACACTAATCCCGATGGTAGAGGGAGCATGCGATGTTGATCACATCAACCTTGGAAACACTTCCAACACATCGTCACCTCGCCTTTAGCTAGTATTTGTTTATTCCGTAGATTTTATTTCGAGTTACTAACACTTAGTAACCTGAACCGGTATATAATACCCCGGTGCTACTAGGAGTACTAGTAAAGAACACATCAAAATCATGTATATCCAATATACTTTAGTCGAATTTGCCAGCCTTCTCATCTACCAAGTAACTAGGGTAGTTCCGCTTCAGTGACTATTCCCCTCATAATAGAAGCACTTAGTCTCGGGTTTCGGTACAATCTTGGGTTTCTTTACTAGAGTGGTAACTGGTTTTCCATTTCATAAAGCATCCTTTTTAACCCTTACCCTTCTCGAAACTAGTGGTTCTACTAACCATCAACACTTGATGCTCCTACTTGATTTCTACCTTCGCGATGTCAAACACCACAAATAGCTCAAGGATCATCAATTCCATCCCTGGCATGTTATAGTTCATCACGAAGCTCTGTAGCTTGGTGGCAGTGACTTTGGAGAACTATGCAAATCACTATCTTATTTGCAAGATCAACTCCCACTCGATTCAAGCGATTGTAGCACCCAGACAATCTGAGCACATGCTCAACGATTGATCTTTTCTCCCTTACTTTGTAGGCAAAGAATCATGTCGAAGGTCTCATACCTCTCAACACGGGCACGAGCCTGAAATCCTAATTTCATGTCTTGGAACATCTCATATGTCCCGTGACGTTCATAACGTCTTCGACACCTTACTTCTAAGCCGTTTAAGCATTACACACTGAACTATCATGTAGTCATAAAAAACGTGTATGTCATATGTTCGCAACATCTACAGACGACGCTCTGGGTTTAGCACATTGAGCGGTGCATTAAGGACATAAGCCTTCTGTGCAGCAATGAGGACAATCCTCAGTTTACGGACCCAGTCCGCATAATTGCTACTATCATCTTTCAACTAAATTTTCTCTAGGAAGATATAAAAACAGTAGAGCTACAGCGCAAGCTACACCATAATTTGCAAAGACATTTGGACTATGTTCATGATAATTGAGTTTAGATAATCATATTACTAATAAACTCCCACTCAAATAGACATCCCTCTAGTCATTCGAGTGGCGCATGATCCAAATCCACTAACTCAAGTCTGATCATCACGTGAGTTTAGTATAGTTTCAGTGGTGAACATCTCCATGTTGATCATATCAACTATATGATTCATGCTTGACCTTTTGGTCTCTTGTGTTCCGAGGACATGTCTGTACATGCTAGTCTCCTCAAGTTTAACCTGAGTGTTCTGCGTGTGCAACTGTTTTGCACTCATTGTATGTGAACGTTGAGTCTATCACACCCGATCATCACGTGGTGTCTCGAAACGAAGAACTGTCGCAACGGTGCACAGTCGGGGAGAACACAATTTCATCTTGAAATTTTAGTGAGGGATCACCTTATAATGCTACCGTCATCCTAAGCAAAATAAGGTGCATAAAAGGATTGACATCACATGCAAATCATAAGTGACATGATATGGCCATGAACTTGTGCTTCTTGATCTCCATCACCAAAGCACCGGCATGATCTCCATCATCACCGGCGCCACACCATGATCTCCATCATCATGCTGCCATCGAGGTTGTCGTGCTATCTATTCTATTGCTACTAAAGCTACTACCTAGCAATATAGTAAAAGCATCTGCAAGCACAAACGTTAGTTTAAAGACAACCCTATGGCTCCTGCCGGTTGCCGTAGCATTGACGTGCAAGTCGATATTTAACTATTAGCACATGATCATCTCATACATCCAATATATAATATGATGTCTTTGGCCATATCACATCACTTGCATACCCTGCAAAAACAAGTTAGACGTCCTCTAATTTGTTGTTGCAATTTTTACGTGGCTGTTATGGGTATCTAGTATGATCGCATCTTACTTACGCAAAGCCACAATGGTGATATGCAAATTGCTATTTAACCTTCTCCAAGGACCGCCTCGGTCAAATCCAATTCAACTAAAGTTGAAGAAACAGACACCCGCCAGTCATCTTTATGCAACAAGTTGCATGTCAGTCGATGAAACCGGTCTCTCGTAAGCGTACGAGTAAAGTTGGTTCGGGCCGCTTCAATCCAACAATACCACTGAATTAAGAAAGACTAAGGAGGGCAGCAAATTGAACATCAACGCCCACAAACTCCTTTTGTTCTACTCGAGATATCATCTATGCATGAACCTAGCTCATGATGCCACTGTTGGGGAACGTCGCATGGGAAACAAAAAATTTCCTACGCACACACAATACCTATCCATGGTTATGATCATCTACGAGAGGGAGAATGCATCTACATACCCTTGTAGATCGCTAAGAGGAAGCGTATATAATGCGGTTGATGTAGTGGAACATCTTCGCGATCCAAATCGCAGCCCGTCCCGCGATCTCATCACGATCCGTCCCGCGATCCCATCACGATCCATCCCGATCTAGTGCCGAATGGACGACACGTTCGCGGTCAGCACACGTACAACTCGATGACGATCTTCGCCTTCTTGATCCAGAAAAAGGGGCGAAGAGGTAGATGAGTTCTCTAGCACGGCGGCATGGTGGTGGTCGTGGTGGAGCTATTCCAGCAGGGCTTCACCTAAGGACCGCTGAAACTAGACTAGAGGAGAAACCGATCTAGAGAGAGGGAGGGCAGCACGTGGCTGTTTGTTTGTGTCTCAAAAACCCTCAATACCTTTAGTATATATATATATTAGGGAGGGAGGGGAGGAGGAAGCCTAAAACCCTCAAGGTTTGGCGGAAATTGGAGGTGGAGGAGTCCTACTCCAATCCTACTAGGAGTAGGATTCCTCCTTTCCACTTGGAAACCCTTTCTACCTTTTCCACCTTTGGGTTTTTTTGCCTCTCAAACCTCATGTGCTTTAGTGGGAGCTTATCTCAGCCCACTAGGGGCTGGTGTGTATCCTACCACAGCCCATAAGGCCCCTCGGGGCGTGACACCCCTCCCGATGGTCCCCCGTACCCTCCTCGCACTCCCGGTACACTACCGATGAGCCCGAAACTTTTCCTGTGACCAAAATAGGACTTCCTATATATCAATCTTTACCTCCGGACCATTCCGGAGGTCCTCGTGATGTCCAGGATCTCATCCAGTACTCCAAACAAATTTTGGTTACCAACACCTATGACTCAACTATACCGAAACGTCACTGAACCTTAAGTGTGCACACCCTGCGGGTTCGAGAACTATGCACACATGACCGAGACATCTCTACGGTCAATAACCAATAGCGGGACCTAGATTCCCATATTGGCTCCTACATATTCTACGAAGAACTTTATCGGCTGAACCTCTATGTCAAGGATTCAGGTAATCCCGTATGTTTGTTCCCTTTGTGTAGCGACCCGACCTGAAACGGCCAAGTCTCTGGTGTTTCTGTACCATCCCAAGATCATGCTGGTACACACACAGTACATCAATGTATATATCAAGAGTTCAATCACACAACTTTATTAATCAGATCTCATATCGAGTACTTTATTACAATAAAGGTTACAATAAAGAGGCTAAAGGCCAAACTCATGAGATAACTAAACGAAGACTAGCGGAAGCTTCAAAAGTAGTAGTGTCCATCTGACTCCAGGGCATATCACCGAGCCTAGATCGTGACCTCACTCCTGGTCGGGAAAGTACTCTGCAACATGACACGTTGCAGCCGTGTAGGTCAGCATATTGAATATGCTGGCAAGTCACAAAAGAGAGAGGTGAAAAAGTATCATCTATACTACATGCATATATGGCACGTGGGGCTTCTAAGTTTTTTTAACGGAAAGCAAAGTTTTCTCCTACAACAAGAGAGGGCTGAAAGCAAAATATTACTATATGGTTGGTTGTTAAAGAGATGGTTCCACCAACCAATTCTCGTACCCAAGTTGTCAATAATACCCACATCATTATTAATTGTGTTGAGAATTCCAGATAGTTTCAGTTCCTTCGGCTCAAGTTGTCCATGATAGTGGACACGGCTAATCGATTAGGTTTCGGTACTCTGCAGAGTTTTGCACGGAGCGGGGGCGATAGAGGCGGCGAGGTGAGGCAGGGTCGAGAGGAACGGAGTGCGGAGGGAGGCGGGGTATTTATAGGGGGTAGGGGTGGTCGCGGGAAGGAAAGGGGAGGGAGATCCGGTCGGATTCCGGCGATCTCTCGCGAGGAAGGAAGGAGAGGGAGGGAAGGAAAGTGGTGACCGGGGGAGATTTGGATCGGGCAGTGGGGTCCATGCGCCAGCGAGAGAGGAGATGGGGTGCAAGGGATCGGTGGCCGATCCGAAAGGGATTCGGTCCCGGTCCAGAGGGGATCTCGACCGATTCCTTCCTACTGGGCTGCGAAATTTTCCAAATATAAAGTTTTTTTCCTTTTTTTGGAAACAGGAAATAAAACAATTAAAAGGGAATAAAATGTACTCGGAATTTAGGAGTATTATATATCAAAATTATCAGAAAAATAAATCCAATAAGATGGACATTTTTCCACGGCCAAAATAAGTACTTCAGAAAAAATGTTTTTCAGAAAACCCCTAAATTCGTTTATTTTCTTTTTTGCAAATATTTTTTCAAATAACCCTTGGGTTTCATGGTTCAAATAGTTCAAAGAATAACCCCTGGCTTGGAGGGTCATGTTCCTCCTCTCTTTTTCTTGCTTGGCAAGATAATATTCCCGGCATTCCGTGAGTGAAGAAAAATAGAATGCAAAGCGAAAATCGAAAGAAATTCAAATGCCACCTTTATTACAATCAAAATGCATAGATGCTTAGCTACAATTGTAAAACATTCCAAATTAGGAAATTTGGGATGTTACAAACCTACCCACCTTAAGATGAATCTCTCCCTCGAGATTCGGGTTGGCTAGAAAATAGGTGCGGGTGGTCTCAACGAAGATCTTCTTCTCGCTCCTAGTTGGCTTCTTCCTCGGTGTGACGACTCCACAAAACCTTGCAAAACTTGATTATCTTGCTGCGAATAACTCTGTTGGAAGTCTCGAGAAATGGCGACAGCTCAACCGGATGAGACATCTCTTATTTACAGAACTGTGCCAACGTGTGCCTACATTGTTTGCTCATAAGTCAGATCACTATCAAGCTGTATGGCCTCTAGGGGCACTGTATCTCTCAATGGAATGTCAGCCATCTCCGTATGGCATTTCTTCAACTGGGAAGCATGGAAAACATCATGAACTCCGGACAATCCTTCCGGCAATTTCAACTTGTATGCAAATTCCCCCCTACGTTCAAGAATTTTGTAGGGGCTAATAAATCGGGGTGCTAATTTTCCTTTTACACCAAACCTCTTGATTCCTCGAAGTGGGGACACACAAAGGTACGCTCGGTCTCCCACTTCGTATGTTATTTCCTTGCGTTTGCTGTCAGCATAACTCTTTTGTCTGGACTGAGCTAGCTTGAGTCGGTCACGAATCATCTTGACCTTCTCTTTAGAATCTCGGATAAGGTCGGGACCAAAAAGTTTCCGGTCTCCAACAGCATCCCACATCAAAGGTGTTCGACACCTCCTTCCGTATAAAGCTTCAAAAGGGGCCATCTTCAGACTGGTCTGATAGCTGTTGTTGTATGAGAACTCGACATAAGGCAAATTGTCGTCCCAGCTGGACCCATAGTCTAGTGCACAAGCTCTCAACATGTCCTCCAGAATCTGATTGACTCTGTCGGTCTGTCCATCGGTATGTGGGTGAAAAGCTGTACTGAACTCCAACCTCGTTCCCAAGGTTTCGTGTAGTTGGTGCCAAAACTTTGACGTGAACTGGGTTCCTCTATCTGACACGATACTCCTTGGAACTCCATGCAGACATACGATCCTGGTCATATCGATCTTGGCCAGCTTAGCACTCGTGTAGGTAGTCTTCACGGGAATGAAGTGAGCTACCTTGGTCAAACGATCGACCACTACCGAGATATAATCATAACCTGAACACGTCTTCGGTAATCCTGTGATGAAGTCCATACCAAGCTTCTCCCATTTCCACTCGGGTATCGACAAAGGTTGAAGTAATCCTGCTGGCTTCTGATGCTCGGCCTTTACTCGCTGACAAACATCGCATATTGCTACAAACTCGGCAATATCCTTCTTCATTCCTGTCCACCAGAAACTTTCCTTTAAGTCCAGATACATCTTGGTGTTGCCTGGATGTATCGAGTATGGGGAATCGTGGGCTTCCTAAAGTATCAACTGCATGAGTTCAGGATCATTGGGCACATAGATACGGTCCTCAAACCATATGGTTCCGTGTTCATCCTCACGAAAACCTTTAGCCTTCCCGTCATTCATTCTCTGCTTTATCTCAGCTATCTCCTTGTTTGACTTTTGTTCTTCGCGGATTTTTCCGGTCAAGGTGGACTGAATCTCCAGCGCTGCTACAAATCCTCTTGGAACTATCTCCAACTTGAGCTCTCTGAGATCGTCGGCTAACTCCTGGGGTAATCCTCCCACTATGAGTGTGTTCACATAACTCTTACGGCTCAAAGCATCTGGTACAACATTTGCCTTCCCTGGATGATAATGCAATCTCATGTCATAGTCCTTGATCAACTCTTGCCATCTCCTCTGTCTGAGGTTCAACTCCTTCTGCGTGAAGATATATTTCAGGCTCTTGTGATCAGTGTAAATATCACAACTATTTACGATAAGGAAATGTATCCAGGTCTTGAGTGCGTGTACTAGGGCTGCTAACTCCAAATCATGCGTGGCATAATTCAACTCGTGGGTTGTGAGCTGTCTGAATGCATAGGCTACAACTTTTCCTTCTTGCATGAGCACTCCTCCAAGTCCTTGACGACAAGCGTCACAATAAACCTCGAAATCCTTCCGAATGTTCGGCAATATCAGTACTGGGGTTGTAAACAAACGTTTCTTCAACTCTTCAAAACTGGCTTCACATTCCTCGGTCCAAATATACTTGGACTCCTTCTTCAACAACTCTGTCATGGGCTTGGCAATCTTCGAGAAATTCTCGATAAACCTCCGGTAATATCCGTCCAGTCCGAGGAAACTGCGGATCTCCTTAACTGAAGTGGGTGCTACCCATTCGGTGACTGCTGCAACCTTGGTAGGATCCACTGCTATTCCGTCTCCCGAAATAATATGGCCGAGGAATCCGACTTCCTTCAACCAAAATTCACATTTCCTGAACTTCGCATAAAACTGATGCTCTCGAAGTTTCTCCAAAACTAGACACAAGTGTTCCTTGTGTTCTTCCTCGTTCTTGGAGAATATCAGTATGTCATCAATGAACACCACGACAAACTTGTCCAAGTATTCCATAAATACCTTGTTCATCATACTCATAAAATATGCCGGAGCATTAGTCAAACCAAATGACATGATTGTGTACTCATACAGACCATACCTTGTGGTGAAGGCTGTCTTGGGTATATCTTGTTCGCGAATTTGCAGCTGATGATACCCGGATCAAAGATCGATCTTGGAGAACACTCGGGCTCCAACTAACTGGTCAAACAGATCGTTGATCATCGGCAAGGGATACTTGTTCTTGATGGTCGCCTCGTTCAACGCACGATAATCGACTACCATTCTCAAGGATTTGTCCTTCTTTTCAACCAAGAGAACTTGGGCTCCCCAAGGTGAAGAACTCGGGCGAATATACCCCTTGTCCAGCAACTCCTTAATTTGCTTCTTGATTTCCTCTAAATCATTTGCGGGCATCCGATAGGGTCTCTTGGATATTGGGGTTGTTCCAGGTAATAGCTCAATCATGAACTCAATCTCCCTATCTGGTGGCATGCCCGGCAATTCCTCCGGAAATACATCTGGGAAGTCTTGTACAATCGACACTTCCTCCTGAACTACTCTCGTGAGAGAATTTACCCGTTTACTCTGTGACGGGCGTTGGGATACGTACTTAATCCTCTTCCGCTCTAGGGTCGTGAGCAAAATAGACTTAAGGGCACAATCAATATTTCCTTCATACTTGGCCAACCAATCCATGCGTAGGATTACATCCAATCCCTGAGACTCTAATACGATGAGGTCGGTGGGAAACTTATGGTTCCCAATGTTGAGACTCAATGCATGGCATCCTATCCCGGCTGTCATCATGCCTCCTGGGGAACTGACCTTAATGGTCCGGCTCAGGGTTCTAGTTGGTAAATATACTTTTCCACAACTACCCTTGATATGAATGAATGTATTGCACTAGAATCAAAAAGTACCAATACCGGACGTGAATTTAGCAAAAACTTACCAACCACTATATCGGGGTGATCATAGACCTCTGCAACATCAATGTGGTTCACCTGAGCTCGGGGAAAATGATTGGGCTTCCTTGCTGATAAGTTGCCATTGCCGTTTCCATTTCCCTACTTGTTCTGGGGACATTCAGTGGCATAGTGTCCCATCTTCTGGCTCTTGAAGCAGGTGATATGGTTCAGATCCTTCTGAGCTGGAGCGGGATGGTGCTGAGTGCCATTACCTCCATTACCATTCTTGAAATTTCCGCCATTGTGGTTGTTCCCATTTCCTCCATGGTTGTGGCCTCCATGGTTGTGCACTGGATGGTTATGCTGGACGTGTCCTCCAAACTTACCGGCTCCTGCTCTGGTATTCCCTGGATAGGGGGTGTAACAAGGCTTGTGCTGAACGCCAGAATTGAACTTCCAATGTCCATACTTCCGTTTGCGGTTCTCCATCTGCTGCTATTTCCCCTCCAAGATGAGGGCCCTTATCTACCAGCTCCTGGTAGTTGTTGAAGTTGGCCACAGTTAGCTGAATGCTCAACTCATCGTTGAGTCCTTCCATGAACTTCTCCTGCTTGGCCGCATCATCGGCCACATCTCCAGGTGCATATCGAGCGAGCATGCTGAATTCATCAACATACTGAGCCACAGAGCGATTTCCCTGGGGTAAGTTGCGAAACTCACGCTTCTTCAGACTCATGGTGTGACAACTCGAGACCGACGCCCCAGAAGATTCCCCTTTTATTCCGTTTTTGTCGTGTGATTATTTTTAATTGTCGCATCATCATTGCATCATGCACATCATCTGCATTGCATCGGCATCCTGTTGCCGCCAATTTTCAATCCTTGCATCCGTTATTAGTTGCGGGTCTCTCCATTCTCGTCGTTGTCCGTTCTGAGCCCGACCACACTCGCACACGCCCGCGGTATCGTCAAAACCTTGTTTTTAAAAGTGTGCTTAAAACTTTCTCTGATTGGGTTGAAACTTGGCGTGCGGTCTTTTTTAGATATAGTTAGGATGCCTGCCAATTTTCGTCGCAATCGGAGTCCGTCTGGTACCCGAACGGTCGACCGTAGCGGCACCGTATTCGGTCTACCGGCGGACGTTTTTCGATGTTTTAAAATTACGTTGTCGGGTGCCCGTTTTTCCCTCTTATCCCCACCTAGCCTTCTCTACACAACTAAGCCTAACCCGCCTCTTCGATCGGACCGTCCGATCGCGATTGGAGGGTCGAAAACCCCCCAAAACCCTCTAACCTAGTCCCCTTTCCTATTTAAACACCCCTAACCTGCCCCTAATGGAAACCCTAGCCGCGTGCCTCGAATCCCGCGCCCACCTACCCCAGCCGCCTCTCTCTCTCTCCTCCCTCCCTCCTCAGCGCCGCCGGGCCCGCCGAGCCTGCAACCGGCCCGCCAAGCCCATCTAGCGAGCCGCCGCCGAGCCGAAGGCGCCTTGCCCCCGCGCTGCCCGAGCGCACCAGACGAGGGAATCGCCCGCGCGTGCCGCCAACCCGCCGGGAACGGAGTCCCACGGCCAGATCCGGCCGGCCTCCACCGCCCCGCCGCCCGCAGGTGGCACCCCTTCCCATTGCCGCTGCCCTAGATCCCGATCCATCGGGACGAGGGAACCGCTCGAGGCTGCGCTTGCCTCGCCTCCCGCTCGCCAGCGTCCCTGCAGGCCGGCCTCCCACAGCGGCCCAAGCTGGCCTTCTCGCACCGCTAGCGCGCCGCCAGCGCCAGCGTGGCCCAAGCGTCGCCCCAGGCCCAGCGGCCTCCCTGGCCCATCTGCCCCGCCGACTAGGCCTCCTCCTCTACAACGCCTCCTCGCCGTCCTGGGCCACGGCCCGCGAGGTGAGCCCCCTACCGCCTATACCTCGCCTTAGGCAATTTTTAGTAGTGTTGCGCATGCCTCTGTTCGTCCGAGGTAGTTAGTTTTGGCCCGTTAGCATATTTTAGGTTTTTCCGATTTAGTATTTTCAGGAATATATTAAATATTAAAATGCCCATAGTTTATTATGCGTATGTCGGATTGGAACGAATTATATATGAAACTTGTGTAGATTTTCGCGTAGATTCATAATTTGCAACTTGCATGCATGTTTGAAGTAGTTTGACTTGCCATATGCCTAGAAACGCGTGTTGTCCTAATAGGTTGCTTATCCCGTATTTATTCGTGCGTGTCCAGATTGCTCAAACCCCGTGGATATACTGCTCACATTTTTAGGGACCTTTTGCCATGTATATTAGAGTAGTTGTTTTTATTTTTGCATGTAGGATTCTGTCGCTAATTTGCTATATCATGTTTAGGACATAATTTTGCATATTTTGTGGCGATATTCTTATTTTGCAACCCCACAAGTTATATATGTTTTCGGGGTAGAAAAATCCATAGAATTTAACTGTGTATTTAGTTTTAGCTTTTGAGCAAGTTAGTGCGTGTGACATTTTGACATGTTGCCCTTTTGTTTATTTTGTGTGATTTAATCCGTGTATGATATGAAGGAGTTATCAACTAGAGATATGCCCTTGGATGTGTAGGCTAGCCCCTGGTAATTTTGGTTGCAATAGAAATCCATGTTTATGTGTTGTTTGCTTGTTCTCAACTTGCTAGAAAATAGTGCTTATTTGGAGATGCTGAAATATTTCTAAGTCTGAAATCTGTTATATTTTGTTGCTGTCTTGTCATGAGTTTATCTGGTGATCTGTAGCTCTTTTGAGGTTGGTGCAATGGAGTTAGTTGTAGACCTTAAGATTCTCTAGCATGCTATCAATTTTCATGCCATTTGGAGTTCTGTAGCTTATAGTTTTGCTGCTGTCAATATGCCTTCAGATCGAAAACTGCACTGTCTAAAACTGATATTTTCACGAAGTCTCAAACTGTGTGTGAGATTCCATGCTAAATGTTATTGGTAGTATGTTGTAGTGCATCTTTCCCTCTACTGTCTCATGCCTTGGTTGAGCATTTTGGATTTGTGTAGCTAGTTGTTCGAGGGTGTAGAAAATGCTATGTGGCTGATTTTGGCAGATTATAGTGATTTCTTGTTTAACTCGTAGTTGTTGAACCGTTGCTCCGTTTGATCGTGTCCTATATGAATATTGCTTAGAACCTTGTGTAGTTTCATAATATCTTGCTGGTTGTATGTTTTGAAATGCTTGTGTCTGTCGTTGCACACATATTGCATTCATGCCATCATATCTTGCGGTGTTCGTATCTTTTGAACCGTAGCTCCGTTGCAGATGTTCTCTATGTGTAGATTGATTGTAACGACGCGTAGAATCACGTGAACCTAATTATTTTTCTGTTTAACAAACATTAAAACATGTCAATTCAGATCTGGACAGAATTATAAATTGACGTATGAGGTCATCTCGGAGATGCTATATGTCGTTTACGGCCTCATTTAAAATGCCTAAGATAGATAGCTTAGTTACGCTTCACCTATTGCCATGTTTAACCACATTTAATACTACCGTGTACCTAATCGGGATAGAACTAATTAATCCGTATGTGGAGTTTCGTCAATATGCAACTCGTTGCATATTGAACTTCACTTAATGTGTAGTGTTTGATTGTTGTGAATTGACATGCCATGCCTTGCATATATCCAACCATTCATGCATCATATGTGTTGTGCATCGTGTGGTGTATATCGTGTGTTGATTCTTGTTCCCGGTTTGCTTCGTCTATATAGAGTTCCGCAAGCGTGTCGGATTGTGAGGACCCGTTCAACTACGTCGGTTCGTCTGCTTCACGGAGTCGTTCTTCTTCCAAGCGGGATCTCAGACAAGATGACCATTTCCCCAGATACCATTACTATCATTGCCTTGCTAGTTTTACCATTTTTATCGTTATGTCTCGCTGCCTACCTCATGTTAAATATCAGCCCCTCAACATTGCCATGAAAACCTTAAACCTATTCACAACCTAGCAAACCACTGATTGGCTATGATACCGCTTGCTTTACCATGTGTTAGCGTTGCTAGTTGCAGGTGCAGTTGGTTCCATGTGATAACATGGGTTCCTTGTTATATCACCCTATTAAATGCTATTTAAATTAATGCACCTATATACTTGGTAAAAGGTGGAAGGCTCGGCCTTTCTATCCTAGTGTTTTGTTCCACCTTTGCCCCCTTAGTTTCGGCTACCGGTGTTATGTTTCGTAATTTAGTGCTCCTAACACGATCGGGGTTGTTTTGGGGATCCCCTTGATAATTCGTTTTAGATTAAAGCTGGTCTGGCAAGGCCCAACATTGGTACTATTTGCCCAACATAATAATTTTGTTAATACTGAAAAGCATAGGGCATCATGAACCCGAGGAGTAATTCTACATAAAACAGGGGGGTCGGTGCTGATGGTGTTGGTCCCAAACGAACTGCCTGCGGGGCCACCGTGAGGAAATTGGAGGTTTGGTTCTCGTAGCTAGTTCCATCCGATCGTGTCCTGAGAACGAGATACGCGGATCCTATCGGGTTTATCGACATGTCGAGCGGTCTTGATGGATTAGTTTTACCTTTGACGAATGTCTTGTGCATCGGGATTCTGGTGATGCTTTGGGTAATATCAGAGTTGAGGTTTTCCACTAAGGAGTCCGACGAGATTGCGAGTTTCGTGATCGAGGATTTCTAGGCGGCTTGTGGTAATTTGCGATGGACTAGTTGAAGCACCCCCGCAGGGTTAAATCTTTTGGAAAGTCGTGCCCGCGGTTATGTGTTAACGTGGAAACTTTGTTTAACACTGGTTCTAGACAACTTGAAGCTAACTTAATTAAAACTTGCCAACTGAGTGCGTAACCGTGACTGTCTCTTTCGCGAGTTCCTTCTCCGATCGAGGACACGGTGGGGTTATGTTTGACGTAAGTAGGTGTTCAGGATCATTCATTTGATCATTAGTAGTTCACGATCGTTATGCGTAGATCATCCCCCTCTTATTTCTTGTACTCGTAAGTTAGCCACCTCCTATACTGCTTAGTCGCTTCCTGCAGCCTCACCACTTAACCATACCTCACCTATTAAGCTTTGCTAGTCTTGATACCTTTGGAAATGAGATTGCTGAGTCCCCTCTAGCTCACAGATTACTATAGCACCAGTTGCAGGTACATGTAAAGGTTACTTGACGCGAGCGCGTTGATTGTTCATTTGGAGTTGCTTCTTCTTCTTCTTCTTCTTCTTCTTCTTCTTCATCGATCTAGGATGGGTTCCAGGCCGGCAGCTGATACGTCCCCATCGTATCTACTTTTCCAAACTCTTTTGCTGTTGTTTTGGACTCTAATTTGCATGATTTGAATGGAACTAACCTGGACTGACGTTGTTTTCAGCAGAATTGCCGTGGTGTTATTTTTGTGCAGAAATAAAAGTTCTCGGAATGACCTGGAAACTTACAAGGAATTTTTGTGGAATATATAAAAATACTGGCGCAAGAATTACCCGAAGACACGGAGCCAGGGGCCCACGAGCCCAGGAGGCGTGCCCCCCTAGGGCGCGCGTGGCACGCTCGTGGGGCCCACGTGGCTCCGCAGCCTCCAACTCCAACTCTATATAATGTCTCTCGCCCAGAAAAAATCAAGAGATAAGAGTTTATCGCGTTTCACGATACGGAGCCGCCGCCACCTCATGTTTTCCTCGGGAGGGCAGATCTGGAGTCCGTTCTGGGCTCCGGAGAGGGGAAATCGCCGCCGCCGTCATCATCATCCATCCTCCATCGCTAATTCCATGATGCTCTCCATCGTCCATGAGTAATCTCATCATAGGCTTGCTGGACGGTGATGGGTTGGATGAGATCTATCATGTAATCGAGTTAGTTTTGATGGGGTTTGATCCCTAGTATCCACTATGTTCTAAGATTGATGTTGCTACTACTTTGCTATGCTTAATGCTTGTCACTAGGGCCCGAGTGCCATGATTTCAGATCTGAACCTATTATTTTTTCATCAATATATGTGTGTTCTTGATCCTATCTTGCAAGTTGTAGTCACCTACTATGTGTTATGACTCGGCAACCCCGGAGTGACAATAGCCGGAACCACTCCCGGAGATGACCATAGTATGAGGAGTTCATGTATTCACTATGTGCTAATGCTTTGTTCCGGTTCTCTATTAAAAGGAGACCTTAATATCCCTTAGTTTCCATTAGGACCCCTCTGCCACGGGAGGGATGGACAGAAGATGTCATGCAAGTTCTTTTCCATAAGCATGTATGACTAAATACGAATACATCCCTACATTACATTGACGAACTGGATCTAGTTGCATATCACCCTATGTTATAACTGTTACATGATGAATGTCATCCGACATAATTATCCATCACCGATCTAATGCCTACGAGCTTTTCCTATACTGGTCCTTGCTAAGTTACTTTACCGCTACTACTGTCACACTTGCTATTCAAATTACTACTGCTATTGTTACCGCCGCTACCATTACTATCATACTACTTTGCTATAGATACTAAGTCTTTCAGGTGTGGTTGAATTGACAACTCAACTGCTAATACTCGAGAGTATTCTTTGGCTCCTCTTGTGTCGAATCAATAAATTTGGGTTGAATACTCTACCCTCGAAAACTGTTGCGATCCCGTATACTTGTGGGTTATCAAGACCTTTTTCTGGCGTCGTTGTCGGGGATCATAGCTCTATTCTCTAAGTCACTTGGGATATATATCTATTGATCACTATGAGAAATCCGAGAGATCCAAAAACTAAAGTCTTGCCCTCAACTACGAGGACAGGTAAGGAACTGCCATCTAGCTTTGCACTTGATTCACCTTCAGTTATGAGTAAATTTGCGACACCACCACCTACTAGTAATTCTGATATGTCCCCTGTGCTTGATGATGCTACTTCTGCTATCCATGATGCTTATGATGATGCTTTGCTTGATAATGATATGCCACTAGGTGAATTTCTTGATGCACAAATTGCTAGAGTCAGTGCTGAATCTGATGATACTTCTGAAACTGATGAAATTATTGAAATGGAACCTGTTGTTTCACCTGTTAGACCTAGCTCTCCTAGATATGAATTGCCAAATATACCTAAGGGTTATGTTATGGAGGGAGAGGTATCTGAAGACTTTCTTTCTTGTAAGGATAGCTATGATCTTGAGAATTTATTACGCAAGTGGAAAGAAAAATCTCCGAATGCTAGAATGAAATATGATCCTAAGTTTGCTATTTCACCCATCTTTGTTACTGATAAGGATTATGAATTCTCTGTCGATCCTGAGTTAATCACTTTGGTTGAATCTGATCCTTTTCATGGTTATGAATCCGAAACGGTTGTAGCACATCTTACTAAACTGAATGATATAGCCATCCTATTCACTAATGAGGAAAAAATCGCTATTACTATATCCTTAAGTTGTTTCCTTTCTCACTAAAGGGTGATGCTAAAACTTGGTTTACTTCTCTTGCTCCTGGTTGTGTGCATAGTCCCTAGGATATGATTTACTACTTCTCTGAGAAATATTTTCCTGCCCATAAGAAACAAGCTGCCTTGCAGGATATATATAACTTTGTGCAAATTGAAGAAGAGAGTCTCCCACAAGCTTGGGGGAGGCTTGTCCAGTTACTTAATGCTTTGCCTGATCACCCTCTTAAGAAAAATGAAATACTTGATATCTTTTATAATGGACTAACCGATGCTTCTAGGGACCACCTAGATAGTTGTGCTGGTTGTGTTTTCAGGTAACGAAGTGTGGAACAAGTTAAAATTCTATTGAATAATATCTTGAGCAATGATAATGCATGGACCACTCCCGAACCACCTCCGAAGCCAACTCCGAAGAAAAGAGGTATTCTATTTCTCAGTCCTGAAGATATGAAAGAAGACAAGAAATCTATGCAAGAGAAAGGTATTAAATCTGAAGATGTTAAGAATCTACCACCTATTGAAGAAATACATGGTCTTGATAACCCGACACAGGTAGTAGAGGTAAATTCTCTTCGTAGATTCAATGAGAGTGATATTCCTTATGATAAACCCGCTAGCTTATGCTTAGATGAATTTGATAACTTTGTTGCCAAACAACAAAGTTTTAATGATTATGTTAGCAGACAACTAAAACAAAATGCTCGTATGATTAATCATATAAGTGCCTGTGTGGATAGAAATGTTAATGATCTTAAGCTTATTGGTAAACATGCTTCTATGGTCACTACTCAAGTAGAACAAGTACTTAAGGCTCAAAATGACTTGCTTAATGAATTAAATGACAATTCTGTTAGAGTTGTTACTAGAGGTGGTAGAATGACTCAGGAACCTTTGTATCTTGAGGGCCATCCTAAGAGAATTGAACAAGATTCTCAAGGAGTTAATACTGATGCACCTAGTCATCCTGGTAATAGGAAGAAAAAGAAAGATGATAGGAACTTGCATGCTAATAAACATGTTGCTGTTACACCTGAGAATCCAAATGATGTTTCTATTTCTGATGCCGAAACACAATATGGTGATGAACATGAGCCTAGTGATAATATTGATAATGGTGTTCATGTTGATGCTCAACCTAGTAATGATAATGATGTGGAGGTTGAACCTGCTGTTGATCTTGATAACCCACAACCTAAGAACAAGAGACATGATAAGAATGATTTTATTGCTAGGAAGCATGGTAAAGAAAGAGAACCATGGGTTCAGAAACCCATGCCCTTTCCTCCCAAACCGTCCAAGAAAAATGATGATGAGGATTTTGAGCGCTTTGTTGAAATGATTAGACCTATCTTTTTGCAAATGCATTTGACTGATATGCTTAAAATGTCTCCTTATGCTAAGTACATGAAAGATATTGTGACTAATAAAAGGAAGATACCTGATGTTGAGATTTCCACCATGCTTGCTAATTACACTTTTAAGGGTGGGACTCCTAAGAAACTAGGTGATCCCGGAGTGCCCACTATACCTTGCTCCATTAAAGGAAATTATGTTAGAACTGCTTTATGTGATCTTGGAGCCGGTGTTAGTGTTATGCCTCTCTCTTTATATCGTAGACTTGAATTGGATAAGTTGACACCTACTGAAATTTCTTTGCAAATGGCCGACAAATCAACTGCTTTACCTATCGACATTTGCGAGGATGTGCCTGTTGTGGTTGCGAACGTTACTATCTTAACGGACTTTGTTATTCTTGATATTCCCGAGGATGATGCCATGGCGGTCATCCTTGGAAGACCCTTTTTAAACACTGCAGGGGCTGTTATTGATTGCACCAAAGGCAATGTCACTTTCCATGTTAATGGTAATGAGCACACGGTGCACTTTTCAAAGAAACAATATTGAGTTCATTGCATTAATGCTATTGAAAAATCTTCATCAATTATTATTGGAAGCTTTGAATTCCCTATACCTACTGTCAAGATGAAATATGATATATTTTTTGGGGATATGCACATCCCCGTTGAGATAACCTAGTGATTATTCGAAAATTCTCCGGTTTTATGTGATTCAAAAAGAGTTTGTCAAGGAGACTTGATCAACCTCATTGACGAATTTCTTTTGATGACCATGAGATGGATGAATCTAGAAGTCACAACCTTCTGTTCCCAACTTTTACTTTTTGTTATTTAGTAGAAAAATAAGAATTATAGCTTTATTTTCCTGTTTTCCACGTTTTCTGTTCAATAAAAAAGTGACCTGAAAATAAAAGTCCTCCAAATGCCCAGAAATTCAAGTATGATTTTTTTGAAATATTTAAAAATTTCCGAGATAGATAACTAGCCAGGGGGATGCACGTGGCCCCCTCCACTTATTCCAGCACCCATCTCCTTCGTCTACCTCCAGAAAAAATCATTCCACAGCTCAAACCCGTGTCCTTGCTCATTTTTCTGCATTTCTCGATCTCCTTGTGCAAAGCCCCATTCACCAAACTGTTTTGGGGAATTGTTCCTTGGTATGTGACTCCTCCATTGGTCCAATTAGTTTTTGTTCTAGTGTTTTATTCATTGCATATTATTGCTGCCTTGCTGACCCTGTTCGTGAGCTTTTCATGTTAATTTTAGTTGGTCCCAAGTAGTTTTGATGCATGATATGGCCTCTAGGCACTTGTAGGAGTAGTTGCTATGAGTTTTGTTAAGCCATATTCACTTTTATTTTGAGTCACTAAAAATTTCAGAATTATTTCAGAAAAAGGAAGATGTTCAGGAAAAACTATCATGGTGGTTCCTCCAGAAAAAGGGGTCCCCGTCTCACGATTCGGGAGCCCAATTCTTATCAGCCGAGGAACGCACCGGTGCAACCATGTGAATGGCCTTCCGATGAATTCATGATTGATGCAGGTTTCAAGGAAGAGTTTGATACATTTATTCGCAACACCGGGCTCAAATAATTCATCTCCAATAAATGTGAACAATATACTACACTCACTACCACTTTTGTTCGTAGATTCAAATTTTCAGTTGGCCGTGACACATCCATACTGTTCGATCTTTATGACAAATCGTATACTATGTATTTAGAGGATTTTAATAGAATATGCAAGATACCTGATTGGGGTAGTCCCAATGACCCTCCTAAGTCTTCGGTTAGTGATTTTATTTCTAGTATAACTGTTGGAGAGACTTGAGATATTACGCAGGCTACCATGGGGAGCATTCATTTTCCTGCCTTACATTATTTTGCCCTCTTCATAAGTAGATGCATTAACGGCAAGCATGAGCATAGTCACCTCTGCGCACCTGACCTTAGTATTCTTAAGAGCGCAGTAACGGGTGATAGAAGTTTTAACATGGGAGCTATAATTGCGAGGAGGCTAAATAATAATGCTAATGAAGGGGATTTCTTTGGTGGGATCTATGCCACTCGCATAGCAAATTTTCTTCGAATACCCATCCGCACAGGAGATCCCCCGCTCCATACAACTTTCCTTGATCGCGCCGCTATGATACGTTATCAGTTCCTTGAGAGGGATAATGAATCCCTCCTATACCGGTTAATATTTAACCGACAACGTGTTTTCCATATTACCCTTCCTGATCCTGCCTTCTTTGACTTTCAGGGAAAACGGAGATATTACATAACCAGAGGAGAGGTAGAGGAGTATGAGAGGGAGGTGAAGGTTGCTCGCCTCCGTGAGGCAGCTATTCAGGCGGTAGCTGCCGCGTTCCAGTATAACCCCCATTATGATTTTGGATATCGCTCGGACCAGCCGTGGAACTAAACCAACTTAGGCCAAAAGCCTAAGCTTGGGGGAGTACATGTTTGTCACCGACTTTATATTCATGCTCACACATTCACTTGGATAGTTGGTGTTCACACTTTTCCATTGTATCATCCATGCTAGTTTATCTATTTTTCTTGCTTTCTTATCGTGTGTTTTTTTAAAAATGAGAAAAAAATTAGTTGTAAGTTTACTTTCCAGCATGCTTAGTGGTAATTAAAAAGAAAACCCAAAAAGATTTCCCGTTTTTCTCTTGCTTGTTGGGAGTTTTCCTGTGTAAATAGTTTTCTTTTTCTTTGGGTCGAGGTAGAAGACCACGATTAAAATGATTAGTGGCTCTCATATGCATTATTGTTTATCCGTGAAAGAGCCATATTGCTTTGTCTTCTCCTCTGAGTTTGCTTACAGATTCAAGCTTAGTCCAATGCACGAGCACTTTTATTATTATTCACATCATTCGGTCGTGCAAGTGAAAGGCAATAATGACGATATATGATGAAGTGACTGAGCCTGGAAAAGCTGGTATGAACTCGACCTATTTTTTTTAAAAATATGACTAGCTCATCGTTCCTAATTCAGCATTGTTATGAGAGAAACATGTTTGCAATGACAACTTAGAGATCATAGTTTCTAATGCCATGCTTAATTAGTTAGGAGCTTATAATGGTTTGTATTGGATGCCAACATGAATTTCAAGATGATTATGATGTAGTATGATAGGATGGTATCCTCCTTTCAATGATTCAAGTGGCTTGACATGGCACATGTTTATGCATGTAGTTGAAACAAAATCAACATAGCCTCTACGATATTCATGTTTATGGTGATTTATATCCTACTCATGCTTGCACTCAACATTGGTTAATTTAATGCATATTGATGACTGTTGTCGCTCTCTAGTTGGTCGCTTCCCAGTCTTTGGCTATCCTTCACTTGTACTAAGCGGGAATACTGCTTGTGCATCCACTTCCATAAACCCAAAGTTGTTCCATATGAGTCCACCATACCTACCTATATGTAGTATCTACCTGTCGTTCCAAGTAAATTTGCATGTGCCACTCTCTAAATCTTCAAATAATAATCTGTTTTGTATGCCCGAACCGCTCATGTGGTGACAGGGGGTGGTCAGTATCTTCCATGCTAGGCGTGTTATCCTCGACACGTGTTTATTCAGTATCACTCATGAGAAGTGGGTCGGTAATCGGAATGCCCAGTTCCATGCTCAAATCAAATCAAAAATATAATTGCAAACAAAACTCCCCCTGGATTGTTGTTGGTATGGACGGCACACGAGGATTCGGCTAGTCATGGAGTGTGATTGATTGGTAGTGGGGGAGTCAAAACTTTACTGTTGTGTTTGGGAACCGCCTATAATATGTGTAGCATGGAAGATGGTGAAAGCTCTTGGTCATCGCGTTGACAATGAAAGCAGGCCACCCAGAATTATTTATCTCTGTTTTGAAAGCTTGAGCTCTGGCACCTCTGCAAATCAATGCTTCCCTCTGCGAAGGGCCTATTTATTTACATTGCTGTTGATTCATCCTCTTCTTATAAAAGGGACCAATTAGAGAGCATCTCCATCATTTTTATGCTTTGCTATTAATTGATATTGAGTATGACTGTGACTAGATCTTCTTTGCCATGAATTACAATGTTCAGTCAGCCCTTGGTCTTTGAAGGTGATCTGCATTTATGTTTTGCGGTCTCAGAAAGGGCTAACGAGATACCATCTATTCATACTGTATCATGATTGTTTTGATTGAAGTGTTGATGTTTGAAACTTATTATTATTGCTCGCTAGTTGATTATGCCATTGATATGAGTATACCATGAGACCTAAATGCGATTGCTTATGTGGTTAGCTTATGATCGTGCTGAAAATCCGGATATGAGTTAGACATAATTACAACAACAAGATCAAATAGAGTTCGTAAAAGTTTTTCTTTTGTCTCTTTCAGTTTGTCAACTGAATTTCTTGAGGACAAGCAAGGCTTTAAGCTTGGGGGAGTTGACACGTCTCCATCGTATCTACTTTTCCAAACTCTTTTGCCCTTATTTTGGACTCTAATTTACATGATTTGAATGGAACTAACCCGGACTGACGCTGTTTTCAGCAGAATTGCCATGGTGTTGTTTTTGTGTAGAAATAAAAGTTCTCGGAATGCCAACGTATCTAAATTTTTTGATGGTTTCATGCTATTATCTTGTCAAACTTTGGATGTTTTGTATGCCTTTTATATATTTTTGGGGACTAACTTATTAACTCAGTGCCAAGTGCCAGTTCCTGTTTTTTCCATGTTTTGACCACTTTCATAGGAGGATTTTGAATGGAGTACAAACGGAATGAAACTGCCAAAAAGATTTTTTCCGGAACAGAAAAAGATGGGAAAGCCGGAGAATCAGGGCAGGGGGCCACCAGGGACCCACAGGCCCTCATGGCGCGGCCAGGGGGCCCGCGGCCCCCTGGCTTGTGGGCTCCCTGAGGCTCCTTTGCCCTTGGTTTTGTGCCTATATATTCCCAAAAATTCCATAAAAAATCAAGAGATCATCGAAAGTACTTTTCCGCCGCCGCAAGCTTCTGTCTCCGCAAGATCCCATCTTGGGCACGTTTTGGTGCCCTGCCGGAGGGGGGATTTGGATACGGATGGCTTCTTCATCAACATCATGACCTCTCCGATGATGCGTGAGTAGTTCACCATAGACCTATGGGTCCATAGCTAGTAGCTAGATGGCTTCTTTTCTCTCTTGGATCTTCAATACAAAGTTCTCCATGATCTTCATGGAGATCTATCCGATGTAATCTTCTTTTGCGGTGTGTTTGTCTAGATCCGATGAATTGTGGATTTATGATCAGATTATCTATGAATCTTATTTGAGTTTCTTCTGATCTCTCTTATGCATGATTTCATATCCTTGTAATTCTCTTCGAGTTGTGGGTTTTGTTTGGCCAACTAGATCTATGATTCTTGCAATGGGAGAAGTGCTTGGTTTTGGGTTCATACCGTGCGGTGACCTCACCCAGTGACAGAAGGGGTAGCGAGGCACGCATCATGTTGTTGCCATCAAGGGTAAAAAGATGGGGTTTTCATCATTGGTTTGAGATTATCCCTCTACATCATGTCATCTTGCTTAAGGCGTTACTCTGTTCGTCATGAACTCAATACACTAGATGCATGCTGGATAGCGGTCGATGTGTGGAGTAATAGTAGTAGATGCAGAAAGTATCGGTCTACTTGTCTCGGACGTGATGCCTATATGTGTGATCATTGCCTTAGATATCGTCATGACTTTGCGCGGTTCTATCAATTGCTCGACAGTAATTTGTTCACCCACCGTAATACTTGCTATTTTGAGTGAAGCCTCTAGTGAACACTATGGCCCCCGGGTCTACTCCACACCATTTTTTCAGCCTTACACTTTTTACTTCGTTGCACTTTCCGCCTTCAGATCTCACTTTGCAATCAATATTGAAGGGATTGGCAACCCCTTTATAGCGTTGGGTGCAAGCTATTTTGTGTTTGCGCAGGTACTCTGGACTTGACGAGATTCTGCTACTGGATTGATACCTTGGTTCTCAAACTGAGGGACATACTTACTGCTCCTGTGCTGCATCACCCTTTCCTCTTTAAGGGAAAAACCGACCCAAACAAGAGAAGTAGCAAGAAGAATTCCTGGCGTTGCCGGGGAAGGACTTTTGTTGTCGTAGCAGAAGAATTTCTGGCGACGTTGCCGGGGAGGATCAAGTCAAGAACTCATCCAAGTAGGTGTCGCAAACTCATCTCTTGTATTTACTTTGTTTGCCAGTTGCCTCTCGTTTTCCTCTCCCCCACTTCACAATTTGCCTTGTTCGTTTGCCTTTTTCGTTTGCCTTTTTTTCACCCTTTTTCTCGCTTGCTCTTTGTTCGCTTGTGTGCTTGCTTGCTTGCCGAAGTCACCATGACTGAAAACACCAAACTTTGTGACTTCTCGAATACTAATAATAATGATTTTATTAGTACTCCGATTGCTCCCGCCACTAGTGCGGAGTCATACGTAATCAATGCCGCTTTGCTGAATCTTGTTATGAAAGAGCAATTCTCTGGCCTTCCTAGTGAAGATGCCGCATCCCATCTCAATACCTTCATTGAGCTTTGCGATATGAAAAATAATAAATATGTGGATAATGATGTGATTAAATTTAAGCTTTTTTCCTTTCTCGTTGCGAGATCGCGCAAAAACTTGGTTTTCTTCTTTGCCCAAAAATAGTATCGATTCTTGGGATAAGGGCAAAGATGCTTATATTTACAAGTATTTTCCGCCGGCTAAGATCATCTCTCTCTGTAATGATATCATGAATTTCAAGCAACTTGATCATGAACATGTTGCACAATCTTGGGAGAGAATGAAATTGATGACTAGAAATTGTCCCGCTCATGGCTTGAGTCTTTGGATGATTATACAAATCTTTTACGCTGGCTTGAATTTTGCTTCTAGAAAAATCTTGGACTCTGCCTCAGGTGGAATGTTCATGGAAATCACGGTAGGGGAGGCCACAAAGCTCCTAGACAGTATCATGACGAACTACTCTTAGTGGCACACTGAAAGGTCACCTACTAGTAAAAAGGTACACGCTATAGAAGAAATTAACTCGTTGAGTGCTAAGATGGATGAGTTAATGAACTTGGTTGCTAGTAGAAGTGCTCCTTTAGATCCTAATGATATGCCCTTTTCTTCTTTGATTGAGAGTAGCAACGCTAGCTTGGACGTTAATTTTGTTGGTAGGAATAATTTTGGCAACAACAATGCTTTTAGAGGAAACTATTTTCCTAGGCCTTTTCCTAGTAACTCCTCTAACAACTTTGGCAACTCCTACAACAATACTCATGGAAATTACAATAGATTACCCTCTGATCTAGAGAGTAATATCAAAGAGTTTGTCAACTCACAAATTTTTCTCAATGCGTCCGTAGAGGAAGAATTACTCAAAGTTGACGATTTGGCTAAGAGCGTTGATAGAATGTATAGTGATGTAGATGCTTTGAAAGTTAGATGTGCTCCTCCCAAGATCAATATGGATGAAACTTTGAAAGCTATGTGTGTTTCCATGATTGAGAGAAAGGAAAGAACCGCCCAAATTCGTGATAGACATGAATGTCTTAAAAAGGCGTGTTCTCGTGATAAGAATCACGGAGATCTTAAAGTGCTTGGTGTGACTCCCATTGAATCTTCGTTTTCTTGTGTCAAACCTAATGATTATGGGGCTGGATATGAATCCACTTTGGTTGAAAAGTGCCCCAATGATTCGGAGTCATCTATCTTGATGCTAAAAGCATTGAAAGTGGAGTAGAAGATATTAAAACTTTGAGTAGTAATGAAATTACTACCTTGGATTTCAAGGAATTCAATTATGATAGTTGTTCCTTGATTGAATGCATTTCCATGATGCAATCCATGTTAAACTCTCCACACGCTTATAGCTAAAACAAGGCCTTTACCGATCATATCGTCGAAGCCATGATAAAATCTCTTGAAGAGAAACTTGAATTGGAAGTCTCTATCCCTAGAAAGCTTCATGATGAGTGGGAACCTACTATCAAAATAGAAATCAAAAACTATGAATGCAATGCTTTGTGTGATTTGGGTTGTAGTGTTTCCGCGATTCCAAAGTCTTTATGTGATGTTCTGGGTTTTAATGAGATTGAAGAGTGTTCTCTTAATTTGCATCTTGCCGATTCTACTGTCAAGAAACCCATGGGAAGGATTAATGATGTTCTTATTATTGCAAATAGGAACTATGTACCCCGTGGATTTCATTGTGCTTGACATTGATTGCAATCCTACATGCCCTATTATTCTTGGTAGACCTTTCCTAAGGACTATTGGTGCCGTCATCGATATGAAGGAAGGGAATATTAGATTTAAATTTCCTTTAAAGAAGGGCATGGAGCACTTTCCTAGAAAGAAAATAAGATTGCCTTATGAATCCATGACGAGGGCCACTTATGGTTTGAGCACCAAAGACGACGATAATTGATTCTATCGCTTTTATGCCTAGCTAAGGGCGTTAAATAATAACGCTTGTTGGGAGGCAATCCAATGAATTTATCTTTTTATTTCTGTTTTGTTGTGTCCACACTTTCTTAATTATGTTGTGATTGTGTTTTTTGTGTTTCTTTTTGTGTTTGAGCCAAGCAAAACCTTTATGATTAGTCTTGGTAATGGTTGTTTGATCTTGCTGGAAAAATACAGAAACTTTTCGCTCACGAGATGATTTTTCATTTTTATTCAGAAATAGCTTTTGAGTTGATTCTTTTTGCTGGTTTATATGCCTTTTTCCCAGGCAGTCGTAATTTTTCAGAATTTTTTAGGTACCATAAGTATACAAAGTATACAGATTGCTACAGACTGGTCTGTTTTTGACAGATTCTGTTTTTGTTGAGTTGGTTGCTTATTTTGATGAAACTATGGTTAGTATCGGGGGTTACTGGCCATGTAAAAGTGAGAATATAGTAGCCCAACACCAATATAGATAGAATTCAAGTTTTCTACAGTACCAAAAGAGGTGGTAGTTTGTTTTCTTGTGCTAATGTTATCACGAGTTTCTGTTTAAGTTTTGTGTTGTGAAGTTTTCAAGTTTTGGGTGATGTTCTCATGGACAAAGAGATAAGGAGTGGAAAGAGCTCAAGCTTGGGGATGCCCAAGGAATCCCAAGCCAAATTCAAGGACACCAAAAAGCCTAAGCTTGGGGATGCCCCGGGAAGGCATCCCCTCTTTCGTCTTCAATCCATCGGTAACATTACTTGGAGCTATATTTTTATTCACCACATGATATGTGTTTCGCTTGGAGCGTCTTGTATCGTAGGAGTCTTTTCTTTTTGTTGTGTCACAATCATCCTTGCTGCACACTTTTTTGAGAGAGAGAAACATGCACTCATCGTGATTTTGCTAGAATGCTCATAGTGCTTCACTTATATCTTTTGAGCTAGATAATTTTGCTCTATGTGCTTCACTTGTATCTTTTAGAGCACGGCGGTGCGTGACTTGGTAGTTGGATTATGCTATGAAAGTAGTCCCAAAGGTGATAGGTACCCAAAGAGGATACAAAAACCTCCATCTTCATGTGCATTGAGTAGAAAGAGAAGTCTTGATTCCTCTCAATTAGTTTTGAGACGTGGATTCAGTAATATTAAGAATTATGCTAGTAGGGTGTTGTGAATTTAGAAATACTTGTGGTGAAGTTAGTGATTCCCGTAGCATGCACGTATGGTGAACCGCTATGTTAGGAAGTCGGAGCATAATTGATATATTGATTTTCATCCTTTGTGTTGAGGTCGGGATCGCGCGATGGTTAACACCTACCAACCCTTCCCCTAGGAGTATGCGTTTAACACTTTGTTTCGATTACTAATAAAAAGTTTCACAACAAGTATGTGAGTTCTTCATGACTAATGTGAGTCCATGGTATAGATGCACTTTCACCTTCCACCATTGCTAGCCTCTCTAGTGCAGCGCAACTTTCGCCGGTACACAAACCCACCATATGCCTTCCTCAAAACAGCCACCATACCTACCTACTATGGCATTTTCATAGCCATTCTGAGATATATTGCCATGCAAACTCCCACCGTTCCGTCTCATGACTTGTGCCGTCACTCTCATATTGCCATTTCATGATCGTAAGATAGCTAGCGAGATGTTTCAACGTCATACGCCAAGCTAGATCATTGCTCATCCCGGTACACTGCCGGAGGCATTTCCTATAGAGTCATCATCGTTCTGAGCTTTGAGTAAATAAAAGTGTGATGATCATCATTATTAGAGCATTGTCCCATGTGAGAAAATAAAAAAAGGAGGCCAAAGAGCCCAAAAATAAAAAAAAAGAGAAAAAAGAGGGGCCTAAGAGCCCAAATAAAAAAATAAAAATAAAAAATTAGAGAAAAAGAGAGAAGGGACAATGCTACTATCTTTTTCCACACTTGTGCTTCATAATAGCACCATGTTCTTCATGATTGAGCGCTTCTTGCTTTGTCACCACCATATGCTAGTGGGAATCTTCATTATATAACTTGGCTTGTATATTCCAATGATGGGCTTCCTCAAAATTGCCCTAGGTCTTCGTGAGCAAGCAAGTTGTATGCACACTCACTAGTTCTCCTTTTGAGCTTTCACATACTTATAGCTCTAGTGCATCATTTGTATGGCAATCCCTACTCATTCACATTGATATCTATTGATGGGCATCTCCATAGCCTTTTGATACGCCGAGTCAATGTGACCATATCCTCCTTTTTGTCTCACAACTACCACCACACTCTATTCCACCTATAGTGCTATATCCATGGCTCACGCTCATGTATTGCGTGATAGTTATAAAAAGTTTGAGAAAGTAAGAGTGCGAAAACAATTACTTGGCCAATACCAGGGTTCTGCATGATTTACATTAGTTGTGTGAGGATAATGGAGCATAGCCAGACTATATGATTTTGTAGGGATAACTTTCTTTGGCCTTGTTATTTTGAAATTTCATGATTACCATGCTAGTTTGCTTGAAGTATTATTGTTTTCATGTCAACATCAAACTATTGTTTTGAATCTTACGGATCTGAACATTCATGTCACGTGAAAGAAGTTGCAAAGGACAACTATGCTAGGTAGCATTCCACATCAAAAATTCATTCTTCACTTCCCTACCCGAGGACGAGCAGGAGTTAAGCTTGGGGATGCTTGATACGTCTCCAACGTATCTATAATTTTTGATGGTTTCATGCTATTATCTTGTCAAACTTTGGATGTTTTGTATGCCTTTTATATTTTTTTGGGACTAACTTATTAACTCAGTGCCAAGTGCCAGTTCCTGTTTTTTCCATGTTTTGACCCCTTTCAAAGGAGGAGTTTGAACGGAGTCCAAACGGAATGAAAGTGCCAAAAAGATTTTTTCCGGAACAGAAAAAGATCGGAAAGCCGGAGAATCAGGGTAGGGGGCCACCAGGGACCCCACAATCCCTCATGGCACGACCAGGGGGGCCCGCGGCCCCCTGGTTTGTGGGCTCCCTGAGGCTCCTTTGCCCTAGGTTTTGCGCCTATATATTCCCAAAAATTCCATAAAAAATTAGGAGATCATCGAAAGTACTTTTCCGCCACCGCATGCTTCTGTCTCTGCAAGATCCCATCTGGGGCACGTTCTGGTGCCCTGCCGGAGGGGGATTCGGATACGGAGGGCTTCTTCATCAACATCATGACCTCTCCGATGACGCGTGAGTAGTTCACCATAGACCTACGGGTCCACAACTAGTAGCTAGATGGCTTCTTCTCTCTCTTGGATCTTCAATACAAAGTTCTCCATGATCTTCATGGAGATCTATCCGATGTAATATTCTTTTGTTGTGTGTTTGTCGAGATCCGATGAATTGTGGATTTATGATCAGATTATCTATGAATCTTATTTGAGTTTCTTCTGATCTCTCTTATGCATGATTTCATATCCTTGTAATTCTCTTTGAGTTGTGGGTTTTGTTTGGCCAACTAGATCTATGATTCTTGCAATGGGAGAAGTGCTTGGTTTTGGGTTCATACCGTGTGGTGACCTCACCCAGTGACAGAAGGGGTAGCAAGGCACGCATCGTGTTGTTTCCATCAAGGGTAAAAAGATGGGGTTTTCATCATTGGTTTGAGATTATCCCTCTACATCATGTCATCTTGCTTAAGGCGTTACTCTGTTCGTCATGAACTCAATACACTAGATGCATGCTGGATAGCGGTCGATGTGTGGAGTAATAGTAGTAGATGCAGAAAGTATCGGTCTACTTGTCTCGGACGTGATGCCTATATGTATGATCATTGGCTTAGATATCGTCATGACTTTGTGCGGTTCTATCAATTGCTCGACAGTAATTTGTTCACCCATCGTAATACTTGCTATTTTGAGAGAAGCCTCTAGTGAACACTATGGCCCCCGGGTCTACTCCACACCATTTTTTCAGCCTTACACTTTTTATTTCGTTGCACTTTCCGCCTTCAGATCTCACTTTGCAATCAATCTTCAAGGGATTGGCAACCCCTTTATAGCGTTGGGTGCAAGCTATTTTGTGTTTGCGCAGGTGCTCTGGACTTGACGAGATTCTGCTACTGGATTGATACCTTGGTTCTCAAACTGAGGGACATACTTACTGCTCCTGTGCTGCATCACCCTTTCCTCTTTAAGGGAAAAACCGACCCAAACAAGAGAAGTAGCAAGAAGAATTCCTGGCGTTGCCGGGGAAGGACTTTTGTTGTCGTAGCAGGACTCCGCTGCCATGGGAGGGATGGACAAAAGATGTCATGCAAGTTCTTTTCCATAAGCACGTATGACTAAATACGGAATACATGCCTACATTACATTGACGAACTGGAGCTAGTTGCATATCACCCTATGTTATAACTATTACACGATGAATGTCATCCAAAATAATTATCCATCACCGATCCAATGCCTACAAGCTTTTCCTATATTGGTCCTTGCTAAGTTACTTTACCGCTACTGCTGTCACACTTGCCATACAAATTACTACTGCTAATGTTACCGCCGCTACCGTTACTATCATACTACTTTGCTACAGATACTAAGTCTGTCAGGTGTGGTTGAACTGACAACTCAACTTCTAATACTCGACATTATTCTTTGGCTCCCCTTGTGTCGAATCAATTAATTTGGGTTGAATACTCTACCCGCGAAAACTGTTGCGATCCCCTATACATGTGGGTTATCAGCAGCCTGGGATAGCAAGGATGGACGTCGTTTTCTTTTCTCGTTTGTTTTCGTCCGTAGCCGGACCCTGCTCTTCTTCCCGATATTTATGTATTGTCCTGATGTGACTATGTTGTAGCTTGTGGAGAGTGTAAGCGAATTCCATATATCTCATCTTTTCAGTATAGTTACTTGTAACGATATCCATTCTTGCGTAACGACGAGATGCGCTTCTATCCTGAAGAGGCCCTCGTGCCAAATTAAGGATAGGATCGCATCTTGAGTGTTACACATGGCTCTAGCTGAGACATGAGCGGTGCGGAAGGCCGGTTTGAACTGTTCCCAGGTGACACCAGCGATGGGATAGGTGGTGGTGTAGTTCTCCCACCATGCAGTTGCGGGGCCTTCAAGTTGATGCGCGGGAAAACACACCTTCTCAGCTTTAGTACTTCCAGTTGTGATTAGTTCCCTCTCCATCTTGCGGAGCCAATCATCTGCCACAACGGGCTCAACGCTGCTGGAGAAAGTCGGAGGGTTCAACCTTAGAAAGCGGGTGAGTTTGTCGGCCTGGGGTGGATGATGGTTGTTGTTATTGTTCTGGTTCTGAATGAGCAACTGCATCAGGGAGCCCATCTGAACCATCATTGACCCAGAGTTGCATTACATCATGAGGTCTCGAAAAGTCTTGACATATCTGGTCTTGATTATTATAATTTTATCACAACACTCGTAATAGACTATCAACCAAAACCCCGTTTACTTAAGCATAGCAAAATAAAATGTATCGTCCCGGGCCAAGTAACAAGGGTGATGGGTGCCTACCACATGATACTACATCAAGAACCAATTTTTCGAGTACCTACTTAGCATGCAATAGGTGAAGAAAGGTTGATCTACAATGCATATAAAACATAGGAAATATGATCAACGTGGCTTGCCTTGCTGACGACTGTCGAACTCGAGCGCTTCTAGATAACAAACTTCGCACTCCGGGTGATCTAACGACACAAATAAATTCACACAATAAACACCACAATGACAAGTAATCAAAATAAAGCATCTAATGAAAGAATAGCTACAGCACAAGGAGTAAAATTGTCTTTCCATAACCAAAACAGAATCTGTTTGGTGAAAACCCCAGGATAAAATATCTTAAAAATTCTGAAGATGAACCTACTGATAAATAAGATCAGTAGTGATCAGTAGCAAAAAGAATCAATTAAAAATCTATTTTAAACTCCCGATATTCACAAAATAAGATTTGAATCAAATCTGTTTAAACTCACCCTTTATAAATTCAAACATGGTCAAATTTATATTTTTAGAAACTACATAAAATTTGTGATCTAATGCAAAAAGAATCACCTTAATTGGACTTGTAGATTAAATTTTATTAAGAAAAAAAAAACAAAATTGTTTCTGTTTTGAAAATAGAATACTGAAAATAAAGAAAAACCTAACTAACGAACACGGACACGTGGCAAGCCGTGGGTGGGTGGAGGCATGCACGCGCGGGGATACAGAGCGAACGCTTGCTTTATAAAAATAAAACGATTCGTGTATATAAGTGATCTAATCTGAGCCTTAGATTTAAGATCCTACGGTGTAAAAAAACAAAAAAAAACAAAAGAGGGATTAGCCTCATCGTGGATGGTAGAGGAGAAGGAGTCCGACGAGGTAAACGAACTCCGGCGAGGTAGTTGCAGGGGCGGCTGGGTGGAGGGCTCAGGGTTTTGGGGAGGGGAATGGGGTGCGGAGTGGTGGCGAGGATCTCTCGTGGCGGCAGGTGGTGCGGGGAGGCGCGAGAGCGAGCATCACGGGGGATCCCGGAGCTTCGGCTCCGGCGAGGTGGAGCGAGGGCGATTGAGGCGGCGAGATGAGGCAGGGTCGAGGGGAACGGAGTGCGGAGGGATGAGGGGTACTTATAGGGGGTCGGGGTGGTCGCGGGAAGGAAAGGGGAGGGAGATCCGGTCGGATTCCGGCGATCTCTGGCGAGGAAGGAAGGAGAGGGAGGGAAGGAAAGTGGTGACCGAGGAAGATTTGGATCGGGCGATGGGGTCCACGCGCCAGAGAGAGAGGAGAGGGGGGGGGCAAGGGATCACTGGCTAATCCAAAAGGGATTCGGTCCTCGTCCAGAGGGGATCTGGGACAATTCCTTCCTACTGGGGTGCGAAATTTTCCAAATATAAAGATATTTTTTCCTTTTTTGACAACAGGAAATAAATCAATTAAAAGGGAATAAAATATACTCGGAATATAGGATTATTATATATTAAATTATCAGAAAAATAAATCCAATAATATGGACATTTTTCCACGGCGAAAATAAGTACTTCGGAAAAAATGTTTTTCAGAAAATCCCTAAATTGGTTTATTTTCTTTTTTGCAAATATTTTTTCAAATAACCCTTGGGTTTTATGGTTCAAATATTTCAAAGAATTACCTCTGGCTTGGAGGGTCATGTTCCTCCTCTCTTTTTCTTGCTTGGCAAGATAATATTCCCGACATTCCGTGAGTGAAGAAAAATTGAATGCAAAGCAAAAATCGAAAGAAATTCAAATGCCAACTTTATTACAATCGAAATTCATAGATGCTTAGCTACAATTGTAAAACATTCCAAATTAGGAAATTTGGGATGTTACACTTTGTCCTTCGGTATGTTACTTGCCCGAGATTCTATCGTCGGTATCTCTATACCTAGTTCAATCTCGTTATCGGCAAGTGATAACCCACAAGTATAGGGGATCGCAACAATTTTCGAGGGTAGAGTATTCAACCCAAATTTATTGATTCGACTCAAGGGGAAGCGAAAGAATATTCTCAAGTATTAGCAGTTGAGTTGTCAATTCAACCACACCTGAAAGATTTAGTGTCTGCAGCAAAGTATCAGTAGCAAGGTAGTATGATAGCAGCAGTAGCAACAGTAACCAGTAGCAGCAAAGTAACAACAGTAGCAACCGAGTAATAGCAGTAGCAGTGACAACAATAGCGGCAAAGTAACGTAGCAAGGACCAGTAGTAAAAAGTCATAGGCTTAGGGAAAAGAACTTGCATGACATCTATTGTCCATCCCTCCCGTGGCAGCGGGGTCCTAATGGAAACTATGGGATATTAAGTTTCTCCTTTTAATAAATAACCGGACCAACGCATTAACACTTGGTGAATACATGAACTCCTCATACTATGGTCATCTCCGGGAGTGGTTCTGGCTATTGTCACTCCCGGGTTGCCGGGTCATAACACATAGTAGGTGACTACAACTTGCAAGATAGGATCTAAAACACATATACATTGGCAACAACATAATAGTTTCAGATCTGAAATCATGGCACTCGGGCCCTAGTGACAAGCATTAAGCATGGCAATGTAGTAGGAACATGAATCTCAGAAGATAATGGATACTAGGGATCAATCCCCGTCAAAACCAACTCGATTACATGATAGATCTCATCCAACTCATCACCGTCCAGCAAGCCTACGAATAAATTACTCACAACAGGTGAAGAGCATCATGGAATTGGCGATGAAGGAAGGTTGATGATGACGATGGCGACGATTTCCCCTCTCCGGAGCCCAAAACGGACTCTAGATCTACCCTCCACAGGAAGAACAGGAGGTGGCGGCGCCTCCGTATCATAAAACGCGATGAACTCTTCTCCCTGATTTTTTTTCCGGACGAAAGAGGTTATATAGAGCTGGAATTGGGGGCGGCGGAGCTCCGAGGACCTCACAAGCCTGCGAGCTCCTGCCGGGGGGGGGGGGGCTGGTGGGCTTGTGGGCTCCTGGCTCCGTCCCTCCAGTTGATTCTTGCGCCAGTATTTTTTATATATTCCAGAAAAAATCCACGTAGATTTCCATGTCATTCTGAGAACTTTTATTTCTGCGCAAAAACAACACCATGGCAATTCTGCTGAAAACAGCGTCAGTCCGGGTTAGTTCCATTCAAATCATGCAAATTAGAGTCCAAAACAAGGGAAGAAGAGTTCGGAAAAGTAGATACGACGGAGACGTATGAGCAAGTCTCTTTACTCATTCCGTAATACAAGATCTCGTGGCTAACTCCTTAGTTACATTGCTTGGAAGGCTTACTGTGATGCTGTATTACCGACTCCATCATACGGAGTGACAAATCCCAGACTCGATTCATGCCAACCCAACAGATACCTTCGGAGATACCTGTAGAGCACCTTTATAGTCACCCAGTTACGTTGCGACATTTGATACACACAAGGTTTTCCTCCGTTGTCCGGGAGTTCCATGATCTCATGGTCATAGGAAGAGATACATTGACATGCAGAAAACAATAGCAATAAACCAACACGATCATATGCTACGTTTATAGTTTGGGTCTTGTCCATCACATAGTTATCCTAATGATGTGATCTCGTTATCAAGTGACAACACTTGTCTATGGCTAGGAAACCTTAACCATCTTTGATCAACGAGCTAGTCAACTAGAGGCTTACTAAGGACAATGTTTTTTCTATGTATCCACACATGTATTTGAGTTTTCAATCAATACAATTATTGCATTTATAATAAACGATTATCATAAACGAGGAAATATTATAATAACCAATTTATTATTTCCTGTAGGGCATATTTCCAACAGTATGCACTCTCAGCACCTCATATTTGCTAGCCTCTTTGGGACCGTGCATTGCCCATTCTCACCTCGAGTATTGGTGCACTTCGCTAATACATCAAAACTCCATGACATGACACGCCATGTTGCACATAAGCCACCTTATATCTTCCTCAGAACAGCCACCTTAACAACCTATCATGGCATTTCCATAGCCATTCCGAGATATATTGCCATACAACTTCCATCATTACAACATATGACTAGTACACTCATTGTCATATTGCTTTGCATGATCATATAGCTGACATAGTATTTTTGGCAAATCCACCGTTCATCATTATTATACATTTTACACTAGATCATTGCACATCCTGGTACACTTCTAGATGCATTCATATGGAGTCATATTATTTCGTAATTTTTCATATCGAGTTGTAAGCAAATAAAAGTGTGATGCTATTCATTATTAGGGAATTGTTTGAGTGAGGAAAGGATGATGGATACAATGATTCCACCACAAGTCGGAATGAGACTCCGAACAAAAAATGAAAAAAAAGGAAAAAGAGAAAAAAGTAGAAAAGCAAAGAAAGAAAAAAGGAAAAAGAAAAAATAAAAAGAAAAAAATGAGAGAAGTCACAATGCTACTACATATTTTCCACACTTTTTCTTCGAAGTAACACCATGTTTTCATATAGAGAGTCTCATGTTTTGTCACTTTCATATGCTAGTGGAAAATTTTCATTATAGAAGTTGGCTTGTATATTCCGATGACGAGCTTCCTCAAATGCCCGAGGTCTTCATGAGCAAGCAACTTGGATGCACACCCACTTAGCTTCAGTTGAGATTTCATACACTTATAGCTCTAGTTTGGCCGTTGCATGGTAATCCCTACTCCTCGCATTCATATCGATTGATGGGCATCTCCATAACCCATTGATCCGCCTAATTGATGCGAGACTTCCTTCTCCACCTTTACTCCTTTTAGACCTACCACCATACTCTATTCCACCTATATACTATGTCCATGATTCCCGCTCATGTATTGAGTGAGGTATAAAATGTTGAAGCGCGTCAAGAAGTACGATCCAATTGCTTGGTTTGACACCGAGGTCCTCATGATTTATACTTTATGCTAGGTAGACCAAGCATGACAAGCTATATGATTTTGTAGGGAATAGTTCTTTAGAATAGTTATTTTTTAAGGACATGATTGTTTGCTAGTAAACTTGAGTATTGATGTCTTTATGTCAAATGATAGACTATTGCCCGGAATCACTTGTGTCTTGACCTTCTTGCCATGATTAGAGATCTCTTCAAGATTATGTTAGGTAGCACTCCACATCAAAAATGATATTTTTATCATTCACCTACTCGATGACGCGCAGGAATTTAGCTTGGGGATGATGATACATCTCCATCGTATCTATAGTTTTTGATTGTTTCATGATAATATTGTACAAATTTCATATACCTTTGGCAATATTTTATATTATTTTTGGGACTAACTTACTTATCCAGTTCCCAGTGCTAGTTCATGATTTTTGTGTATTTTTTGTTTCCCAGAAAATCCAGATCAAACATTCTCCAAACGCGATAAAAACTACATAGGTTTTTTCTTGGAATATATGTGAATTTTTGGAAAAAGAATCAATGCAACATAGTGCCCAAGGGGCCGACAAGCCAACATGGCATGACCAGGGGGTGGCCGCGCCCTATTAGGTTTTGTACACCCCTCAAGTCGACCGGGTCCCTATTTTCACCGCATGAAATATAGTTTCTCGATAAAATTACCCTCAAAATTTCAGCCTGGCCGGAGTTACGGATCTCTAGATATTTAAGAAATGATGAAGGGGTCAGAAAACAGTTGTGAAAACAGGAGAGAAAGAGAGAGAGAGAGATAGATAGAGAGAAAGAGAGAGAGAGAGGGAGGGAGAGAGAGAGATCCAGTCTCCGAGGGGCTCTTGCCCTATGGGAGCCATGGTGGGCATGGATGAGAGCGTTAAATCTCCTATCATCTAGGGGGAGACCGAGGAAGAATAAGAAGGAGGGGATCTCTCCCTCTCTCCGGTGGCACCAGAGCGACGCCGGGGCAACCATCATGACGACGATCTACACCAACAACTTTACCACCATCACGACCACCTCTCTCCCCTTCTACGCAGCGGTGTAAAACTTCTCTTCACCGCTGTAATCTCTACTTAAACATGATGCTTAATGTTATATATTATTATCCAATGATGTGTGGCTATCCTATGATGTTTGAGTGGATTTATTTTGTCCTATGGGTTGATTAATGATCCTGATTGGTTTGAGTTGTATGTTTTATTTTGGTGCTGTCCTATGGTGCCTTCCGTGTCGTGCACACATGGAGGATTCCCAGTGTAGGGTGTTGCAATATGTTCATGATTCGCTTATAGTGGGTTGCGTGAGTGATTGAAACACAAATCCATGCAAGGGGGTTGTTTTTGTATGGGAGTAAAGAGGACTTGATGTTTAATGCTATGGTTGGGTTTACCTTAGTTATTTCTAGTAGTTGTGAATGCTTGCTAGAGGTCCACTCATAAGTTCATGTGATCCTAGTACGAAAAGTATGTTAGCGTATACCTCTCCCTCATATATAACTACAATAGTGATACCGATCTGGTTATCGATTGCCTAGGGTCAAAATTTACTCTTGTGTTACAAAAACCTTTCTACTAAACAACTAACTATATTAATCATTTTCTAAACTGACCCTTACTTTTATTTACTTGTTCTTCATTTTCTTGCAAAACTATCTATTATGCCTACTAAGTACTTCTAGTGTCCTCCCCGCCAAGTAGTTTTATACTTGTTCTAGGTAAAGTAAGCATTAGCATAAATAGAGTTGTATCGGTGGTCGATAGAACTTGAGAGAATATTACTTCTACCTTTAGCTCCTCGTTAGGTTCGGCAATTTTACTTATCAAAAAAGGCTACAAACGATCCCCTACACTCGTGGAATATCAGGACACGACCATCACTGCCACACCGTCGTGATGACCGCAATCCCATCTACTTCTCCACCCTCACTTGCTAGATCAAGGAGGAGGAGACGTAACTAAGCCACACGTGTGCTGAACTCGGAGGTGTCATCCGTTCGGTGTTGGATGAGCTTGGATCATGATTGCATCGTGAAGAGTATGACTACATAAACCACGTAATATATGCTTCCGCTTAACGATCTACGAAGGTACGTGGACACACTCTCCCCTCTTGTTTCTATACATCTCCTAGATTAGATCTTGGGTGTTTCATAGGATTTTTTATTTCCATGCTACATCCCCAATAGGAGCATCTTTTATTATAGTTTTTTGTTCGCTTGTTAGTTTGCTAAAATCATTGTTTGCCGGACATACCTTTTGAGACAGACACACATTCATCATGATTTGTTAGAATAGTCTATGTGCTTCACTTATATCTTTCGAGCTATGAAGTTGCTCATATGCTTCACTTATATGTTGAGAGCACGGTGGTGGTTATATATTTTATATAAATGGTTGACTCTCATGGTTTACTTAGATGTTTTTGAGAGTCATAATTAGGACATCAAATATTATTCATATGATTTGATTATATTAATGTAGTAATATGAAAGTGTATTGTTTGATGATCATTTGTTAGTGAAGATATTGATATTAAAGCTTGTTATTAACTACTCATTTAAGTGTCGATCATGGCATGACAGGGATGTGAAAGCATTTTATTCCTCGTTGAAATCCTTGTGTTGTTTGAGTCGGGGGCGTGTGATTGTCAACTCCTACCAATCTCATCCCTAGGAGCATGTGAGTAGTACTTTGGTTTAGTACTTTGCTTGAAGGCCTAATAAAACTTTCAGATAAGTATATGGGGTCTTGTCACGCCCAAGATGCGATCCTATCCTCATTTTGGCGTGAGGGCCTCGACAGGGATAGAAGCGCATCTCGTCGTTTCGCAAGAATGGATATTGTTACAAGTACATGTACTGAAACGATGAGATATATAGAATCGGCTTACACTCGCCACAAGCTACATCAAAGTCACATCAGTACAATACATAAACATCATGAATAAGAGATGGGTCCGACTACGGATGAAAACAAATGAGAAAAGAAAACGACGTCCATCCTTGCTATCCCAGGCTGCCATCCTGGAACCCATCCTAGATCGATGAAGAAGAAGAAGAAGAAGCAACTCCAAATGAACAATCAACGCGCTCACGTCAAGTAACCTTTACATGTACCTGCAACTAGTGTTGTAATAATCTGTGAGCCACAGGGGACTCAGCAATTTCATTTCCAAAGGTATCAAGACTAGCAAAGCTTAATGGGTTAGATATGGTTAAGTGGCGAGGCTGCAGGAAGCAACTAAGAATGTATGAGGTGGCTAACTTACGAGTACAAGAATAAGAGGGGGATGATCTATGCATTACGGACGGGAACTACTGGCGATCAAATGAATGATCCTGAACACCTACCTACGTCAGACATAACCCCACCGTGTCCTCGATTGGAGAAGGAACTCACGAAAGAGACAGTCACGGTTACACACTCAATTGGCAAGTTTTAATTAAATTAACTTCAAGTTGTCTAGAACCAGTGTTGAACAAAGTTTCCACGTTGCCACATAACCGCGGGCACGGCTTTCCGAAAGATTTAACCATGCAGGGGTGCTCCAACTAGTGCATCACAAATTACCACAAGCCGCATAGAAATCCTCGATCACGACACTCGCGATCTCGTCGGACTCCTTAGTGGAAAACCTCAACTCTGAGATTACCCAAAGCATCACCGGAATCCCGATGCAGAAGATATCTCGTCAAAGGTAAAACTAATCCAGCAAGGCCGCCCGGCGTGTCGACGATCCCGATAGGAGCCGCGTATCTCGTTCTCAGGACACGACGGATGAGCGACGCGTACGGTGGCCTGAGAGAAATCTCCCAAGTTGCCCTAGGTTGGCCCCGCACAGTGCTTTGTTTTGGACCAGCACCATCAGCACTGGCCCTCCCTATATTATGTAAAATTACTCCTCGGGTTCATGACTCCCTATGCTTTTAGTATTAACAAAATTATTATGTTGGGCAAACATTGTACCAATGTTGGGCCTTGCCATACCAGCTTTAATCTAATTTTTTTATCAAGGGGGTCCCCATAACAACCCCGATCATGTTAGGAGTGCTCAATTATGGAACATAACACCGGTAGCCGAAACTAAGGGGTCAAAGGTGGGACAAGACACCAGGCTAGAAAGGCCAAGCCTTCCACCTTTTACCAAGTATATAGGTGCATTGAATTAAATAGCATTTGATAGGGTGGTATAACAAGGAACCCATGTTATCACATGGAAGCAGCTGCACCTGCAACTAGCAACGCTAAAACATGGTTGTGCAAGCGGTAACATAGCCAATCAGTGGTTTGCTAGGTGGTGAACAGGTTGAAGGTTTTTCATGGCAATGTTGGGAGGCTGATATTTAACATGTGGTAGGCAACGAGACATAATTGATAGAAATGGTAAAACTAGCATGACAATGATAGTAATGGTATCTGGGAAAATGGTCATCTTGCCTGAGATCCCGCTTGGAAGAAGAATGACTCCATGAAGCAGACGAACCGAAGTAGTCGAACGGGTCCTCACAATCCGACACGCTTGCGGAACTCTATCAAGACGAAGCAAACCGGAAACAAGAATCAACACACGATATTCACCACGTGATGCACAACACATATGATGCATGAACGGCTGAACACATGCAAGACATGGCATGGCAATTCACAACACTCAAACACTACACATTAAGTGAAGTTCAATATGCAACGAGTTGCATATTGACGGAACTCCATGTTTAATTATTTAGTTCTATCCCGATTAGGTACACGGAAATATTAAATGTGGTTAAACATGGCAAGAGGTGAAGCGTAATTAAACTACCTATCTAGGCATTTTAAATGAGGTCGGAAATGACATATAGCAGCTCCGAAATGACATCACATGTTAATTTACAATTCGGTCCAGATCTGAACTAACACGTTTAAATGGTTGTTAAACAGCAAAACAAATAGGTTCACGTGATTCTACGCGTCGTTACAAGAAATTTACACATAGAGAACATCTCCAACGGAGCTACGGTTCAAAAGATACGAGCATCGCAAGATATGATGGCATGAATGCAATAATGTGTGCAACGACAGTCACAAGCATTTCAAAACACACAACCAGCAAGATAAAATGAAACTGCACGAGATTCTAAGCAAGTTCCATATAGGACACGATCAAAACGGAGCAACGGATCAACAACTACGAGCTAAACAAGAAATCACTACAATGTGCCAAAATCAGTCACATAGCATTTTCTACACCCCACAACTACAAGCTACACAATTCCAATTTTACTCAACCAAGGCATGAGACGATAGAGGTCAGGAAGCACTACAACATACAACTAACAACAACTAGCATGGAAGCATGGATCACTAGGAAAAGAAGTCATAAAATGGCTTCTCACACACTATTTCACACTTAGTGAAAATAATAGTTTATGAAACTGCAGTTTTTGATCTGAAGGCATATTGACAACAGCAAAACCATGAGCTACAGGACTCCAAATGGCATGAAAATTCACAGTATGCTAGAGAATCCTAAAGTCTACAACTAACTCCATTGCACCAACCTCGAAAGAGTTACAGATCACCAGATAAACGCAAGACAAGACACCAACAAAATATAACAGATTTCAGACTTAGAAATATTTCAGCATCTCTAAAACAACACGTATTTCTAGCAACTTGAGAGCAAGCAAACCACACCTAAACATGGATTTCTAGTGCAACCAAAATTACCAGGGGCTAGACTAATCATCCAACAACAACTCTCTAGTTGACAACTTAATGATATCAAGCACAGAATAAATCCCACAAAATAGACAACAGGGCAACATGGCAAAATATCACACGAACTAACTTGCTCAAATGCTAAAAAGTAAATACACAGTTAAATCCTATGGATTTTTCTACCCCGAACACATATATAACATGAGGGGTTGCAACACAAGAATATCGCCACACGTATATGCAGGATTATGTCCTAAACACGATATAGTAAACTAGCTACGGAATCCTACATGCAAAAATACCAAGAACCACTCTAAAATACATGGAAAAAGGGTTCCTAAAACATGAACATTTTATCTACGGGGTTTGAGCAATCCGGACACGCGCGAAAAATAACTAAGGGCAATTATCCTATTGAGACAACATGCAAACCTAGACATTTGGCACGTCAAACTTCTTCAAACATCTGTGCAAGTTGCAAAATCGTAACCTATGCGAAAATCTACACAAGATACGTATCTAAATCGCTCCGATCCGACATACGGTTTAGAAACTATGGGCTGGAATTTAATTAATTCCGAAAATCCCTAAAAAGAAATAATATCTACCGGGCCTAACTATGGGCGCCAGATAACTAGACAACGCCCGGGGCGAGGGTTAGAGGCAGGGGTGCTCTCACCTTATGGGTCTGGCCTGATCGGAGGAGGCCGAAGCTAGTTGGGCCACATGTGGCGCTGGACTCGGTCGGTCGCTGCGGCGCTGGCCAGGGAGTCCACTGGGCCTGGGCGACTCGGCGTGGGAGCCGGCCCACCCACCGGGTCAACGGGGACGAGCGGGCGGACTGGCGGCGCTCCCGATCCTGCCTGGATCGAGGAGGCAGGGCCGACGGCGGTGGGAGCCCGGCCGGCGGGGCTGTAGCCGGTGGCCGCGCGACGGAAGACGGCCGGGGCGGTGCTGCACGAGGAGGCGGAGGCCCATGGCGGTGCTGGTGTTGGCCGGTGGCGGGGATGGCGCCGGCAAGCTTCGGGTCGGGGCGGCCGTCATGGTGCGGGCAGAGCTCCGATGAGCTTTGGCCGCCGGGGAGCATGACTCCGGCAACCTCGACGCGGAGGCGGGGCTGGCAACGGCGCTCCGGCTGGCCGGAGGGACCGGTCCACGGTGCAGCAACTCCTGGCAGGAGGAGCTCGGGCATGGAGAGGAAGCTGGCTCGGTGCGGCGCGATCCGGGCCTAGATGGGCTCGGGCGGGTCGGTTGCGGGCTTACGCGGGCCCGATGGCTGGAGGAGGGAAAGGAAGGAGAGAGAGAGAGTGGGGTTAGGGTTAGTGGCGCGGATCCCGAGGTGGGAGGAGAGGGGTTGTCTAAACTGCACGGGGGGTCTATTTATATACAAATGGGGGGCTAGGTTTAGCGGAATTTCGATCCGGATCCAACCGCGCGGTCGGAATCGGACTATCTCGAACGCGGGGACGGTTAAGTGGCTGTGTAGAGTAGTTATCCGGAGACGAGAGGGAAAACGGGCGGCCCGGCAACGAGATTTAAAACACGGAAAGATGTCCGACGGTAGACCGAATACGGTGCCGCTACGGTCGACCGTTCGGGTACCAGACGGACTCCGATTGCGATGAAATCTGACAGGCGGCCTACCTATAACTAATAACGACCGCACGCCAAGTTCCAACCCAATCGGGGAAAGTTTTATTCACACTTTTAAAAACAGGGTTTGACGATGCCGCGGGCGCGTGCGAGTGCGGTCGGGCTGAGAACGGACAATGACGAGAACCGGCAACTAACAACGGATGCAAGTTTTGAAAACTGGCGGCAACGGGATGCTGATGCAATGCTGATGATGCGCATGATGCGATGATGATGCAACAAATAAAATAAGTCACATGACAAAAACGAAATAGAAGGGGAATCTTCTGGAACGTCGGTCTCGGGCTGTGACAGGTCTTTATGACTAATGTGAGTTCATGGACTATACGCACTCTCACCTTTCCGCCATTGCTAGCCTCTTCGGTACCGTGCATTGCCCTTTATCATCTTGAGAGTTGGTGCAAACTTCACCGGTGCATCCAAATCCCGTGATATGATACACTCTATCACACGTAATCCTCCTTATATCTTTTCTCAAAACAGCCACCATACCTACCTATCATGGCATTTCCATAGCCATTCTGAGATATATTGCCATGCAATTTCCATCACCCTGTTTGATGACATATGTGTTCATCATTACATTGCTTTGCGTGATCATATAGAGTTGATATAGTATTCGTGGCAAAGACACCATTCGTCATTGTATTACATATACTAAAAGCACAACTTCTCCCTAGGTGGTTTTGGTAATGAATTCGCTTAATATTACCGTTCAGGTGATCATGATGGTCAGTGGAACGATGGTGGAAAGGTGGTTGCGCTCGGCTGTGAAGTACATGATTGAAAATAACGAGACAAAGATCTTATGTCCGTGTCAAAAATGCAAAGGAGGAGTTTGACTCGACCCCTATGAGCATGGTCGTTTGAAGGAACACCTCCTCATGGCTGGTTTCATGGATGGCTATACTCGGTGGGTAATTGAAGGTGATGATGAGGAGGATGCCGATGGGGAAACCAATGACGACAGGGGGCGAGACAAAATGATGACCTACAATGGCAGCGGAGAAGGGGCCGGACATGGCAGTGGAGAAGAGCTAGAGGCCGGACATGATGGCAGAGAAGAGGCCGGACATGATGGCGGAGAAGAGGCCAGACATGGCAGCGAAGAAGACATGGACATGCCACAACCCCTGTTGCTATTAAGTTCAATCGTGCAGGACCCTCATGTTCGAGACGTGCTTCGCAAGGAGACGAGTACCGACATAGCTGCTTCTAGAGAGGAGGCCAAGCTAGAGCAACTAGAGGTAGACCCAAGCACTCCATTCTATGATGGTTGCGATCCCAAGGTGACCTGCTTGAGTTTCACGCTTGAATTGCTAAACATGAAGGCTAAAAACAAATGGGTCGACATAAGCCTCGATGAGCTTCTCAAGTACCTAAAGAAGGTTCTTCCCTCGGGGAATCTATGTCCTACTAGTGTGGATGAGGCCAAGAAGATCGTGTGCCCTCTTGATCTGCCACGCATTAGATACCATGCATGCATCAACGATTGCGTAATTTATTGGAAGGAGCACGCGGAAAAAATCAGCTATCTGGTGTGCAATGCTTCTCGATACAAGAAGGCCAGAAAAAATCTCCCTAGAAAGTTGTACGGTACTTACCGATCACTCCCCATCTGCAATGTTAATTTGTATCCTAAGGAAGCAAAGCTCATGTGTTGACACGCGGAGAAGAAAAAGCCTGATGATGGAGATGATTCGAAGCCGAGACACCTCGTGGATGCAAGCAAGTGGAGAGCGTTCAACACCGAATATCGATATTTCATAAGTGATGCAAGGAACATCGTTCTAGGTGCGAGTACCGATGGCATGAATTCGTTTGGCAACCAGAGCACCAACCATAGCACATGGCCCATGTTTGTATGGATGTACAACCTCCACCTGGTTGTGCATGAAGTCAAAGTACATACACATGAGCATGCTCATTCAAGGGTTGAAACAACTGGGAAATAATATTAATCTGTATCTGGGGCTACTTCAAGAGGAGTTAGACAAGTTATCGAAAACACCAGCCAATACATGGAACACCAGCAAAGGCGAGTATTCTATATGAGAGCCGCGCCGATTATGATGGTGCATGACTATCTCGATTACAGATATGTCACACGCTAGGTGTGCCACAGATATTGCGGATGCATGCGGTGCATGGATGGTACAACATCTCAGTAGCTAATGCTAACGAAATATGGCGGGTCTTGGGAAAATCGTGTACATGGGGCATCGAAGATGGCTCGCGAAGGACGACCCATGGAGAAACCATGGAGATCTATTCAATGGTGAAGCTGAGCATCGAGGACCTCCACGTAAGCGGAGCGGCGCCAAAATCGGCGAGCTATTGAAAACTGGGAACAGTGCCCCATGCCGGGAAAGACAATGAAAAAGGCGCCAGATCCATCGTTGAAGGTATGAAAAACGAGATCTATTTTCTAGGACTTGGAGTACTCTCCCAAATTCGACACGGCTCATTTTCTTGATCGAATGCATATCATGAAGAATTTCCTTGAGAGATTGCTTGCCACACTGATGAATGATACGTCTCCAACGTATCGATAATTTATGCAGTATTCATGCCATGTTTGCCTATGTTTACAATAATTTTATATGGTTTTGCTGCACTTTACATGATTTATTTAGAACTAACCTGAACCGAAGTTGTTTTCAGCACAACTACCGTGGTGTTGTTTTTTGTGCAGAAATAAAAGTTCTCGAAATTGGACAAACTTTCTGACGATTTTTTTTGGAGGAAAAGAGAAGTACTTTAGCAAAGAACCACCAGAGGGGCCCCCTAGTGCCCAATAGACAACAGGTCGTGCCAGCCCCCCTCTGGTAGGCTGATGTCTGGTGGGCACCTCGTGGCCCATCTTGGCGTGATTCCAACTGTAAAAAATCCTATAAATATAGAAACCTCCAAAAATTACCCTAGATAAGAAGTTCCTCCATCACAGCTCTTTGTATCAACGAAAAACTAATCTCGAGAGAAAACAGTAGGAAAAACAAGAGAGAAACGGAGAGAGGGATCCAATTCTAGAGGGGCTCTCACCTCTCCGGGAGCCATGGAGGCTGAGGATCAGAGGGGATAACCTGTCCCCATCTTGGGAGAGACCATGGAGGAGGAGGCCTAAGGGGGGATACTCTCTCCCCCTCTCTTCCGGTGGCGCTGGAGTGCCGCCGGGGGAACCATCGTCACGGTGATCGTCTTCATCAAGATCACTGTCTTCACCGCCTTCCTCATGTATTTTCAGGGTCCACTCTCCCGCACCCTACTATAATCCCCTACTTGAATATGGTGTTTCATGCTACATAGTATTAATCAATGATTGATCACTATCCTATGGTGTTTGAGTAGATCGATGTTGTCCTTTGGGTTTGTTGATGATCTTCATTGGTTTTAGTCTATGTTTTATTTTTGTGTTGTCCTAAGGTGCTTTCCATGAGGCGCACACATGAAAGATCCACACTGGAGGGTGTTGCAATATGTTCATGAATCTCTTATAGTGGGTGGCGAGAGTGACATAAACTTACAGCCGAGTAAGAGAGTTGTGCGTGTATGGGAGTAAAGAGGACTTGATACTTAAGGCTATGGTTGGGTCTTTCCTTAATAACTTCTAGTAGTCGCGGATGCTTCCTAGAAGTCCAATCATAAGTTCATATGATCCAAGTACAGGAAGTATGTTAGCTCATGCCTCTCCCTCATATAAAATTGCAAGAATGATTACCGATCTCGTCATCAATTGCATAGGATGATTCCGCACACCATACCAACATTACTCCACACTCCTATTTGTAATATATTGTAATATATTCTAACTCTATTTAATGCTGCAACTATTTTCATATTTGATTTCTCCAATATCATGCAAAGCTATCATCTGTATGCCCACAACGAATTGTTTTTCTCTTTACTAGATAGAAGCAAACACTTGGTGTACATAGAGTCGTATCGGTGACAAATAGGACTTGAGAGAATATTGAACTTACCTTTAGCTCCTTGTGGGTTCGACACTCCATACTTACCACTTCCATCTTTGGAAAGAGCTACGATGATTTCTTGCACTTGGGGAATATCAAGCTCTTTACTCGTGTCGTTGTTGGGGAGCAATAGCGTGGGGTTAATATTTTCGTGTATGCTTGTTTGCTTCTATCACTAAGTAGATTTTGTTTTTGTTTTTTCTGTTTTCTTGTTTTATTTATTTAGTTTTGGTTGAAACAAACAAAAAATTTGAAAAATTAAAAACACAAAAAAATCACTTGCCTTTTATGAGAGAAGTTCTGCTTTGGAGAAGTTAGGGTCGACCTTGAACACTTTTGTTCATGCTCATGGAAACAATGTAAAAAAATCATGAAAGTTTCTCATAAAAATAATTATCTCCTTGTAAATACCACTGAACCATAAAAATAATGTTCATGATGCTCTTTTTCAAGTTTCGTCTACTATCTTTATGTCAGCATTATTGAAATCATCATGCCAAGCTAAAAGGCAGTAAAGAAAAGCGCTTATTGGGAGACAACCCAACACTTTCACTTTATTTTTTTTTGTTCACATGACTAATCTACTTTATTATTCATGTTTTATAGCTTTTATTTCAATAAAGTCCAAGTAAAGCCTTTGGGATAGCATGGATACTTGCTTGTTTGAATCTGTGCAAAAACCAAAACTTTTACATCCAGTGCAAAAATTTTCTGATTTTACAGGAGCGTAAAAAAATTCTGAAATTTTTACACATTTTTCATATGCAAATTATCTATGCTTTCCTAATTTTTCAGAATTTTAGAGTAAGGGAATTATAGTTTTAATGCAGATCTTCATAGACTGTAATGTTTTTGACAGATTCTGTTTTTGCGTGCATAGTTTCCTTGTTTTAGTGTTTCCATAACTTATATTGAGTGATATAAATTATGGAAATGATAGAATACAGTAGTTACTATGTTATAAAAATTATGAATCTTGTCTTGCCAGTACCTAAGTGAATGATCTATATTTGTCATACTAACCCATCTCACGAAGTTCGGTTAAGTTTTATGTGATTGAATTTTTCAAATTTTGGGTGAGATACCAATATGAGGAGAATAATGAGTATAAAGAACCTATGATTGGGCATTCTCAAGGCACCCCCAAGTTAATATCCGAGGAATACTCAAGCGTCTAAGCTTGAGGATGCCCCGAAGGCATCCCCTCTTTCATCTCCAACATTATCAGTATATCTTACTTGGAGCTATATTTTTATTCATCACATGATATGTGTTTTTTATTGGAGCATCATTTTATTTTATTTTTATCTTTTATATATTATTTATAATCTTTTTATTCAATAAAAATTTCCAAGAATGGCCTTTAGAATGCTTGAATTGCATGTGTGATGTGATGTAGAAAAACATAAACTCTTTCAGTAGTATTAGAATTATCATATTTTATTGGTACGCGAAAAGTTTATGAAATTTTTACACAGTACTGTAATACAAATGTTTTATCACGTCCTAAAGTTTCAGATTTTTTTGATATACATAAATACACTTTTTATATAGATTACTACAGATTATTCTGTTTGGACAGATTGTTGTCATAGTTTCGTTATCTACTTATCCTATAGTTTTCATCGCTTATACTGGTAGATACAAATTGTGGAAATGATAGGATACAATACCTAATGTTTGAGAATTATTACGCAAGTTTTATTGTAAGTACATAAAGGTATAATTTACTTTTACGTGTACTAACCAATCTCACGAGTTCTTTTCAAGTTTTGTGTGGATGAAGACTTTGAGACTTAGGTGAAACCATGATATGAGAGGAATTAAGGAGACACAAAATATCAAGCTTGGGGATGCCCAAGGCACCCCAAGTAAGTATTTCAAGAAGTCTCAAGCATCTAAGATTGGGGATGCTACGCATCCCACCTCTCTTCATCATCAACTATCGGTTAGCCTATGTTGAACCTAAATTTTTTACTTGTCCACTTGATATGTGTAACTCTTGGAATGCATTTTTGTTTAGTTTGCTGTTTGAAAAAAATTATCAATTCTGAAAATATTTATTGAGAGATAGTCCTCACATAGCTACTTGATTGTTTAACTACTCATTAATATTCACTTATATCTTTTGAGAGTAGTTTGATTGTTTCCTCTTGTGCTTCACTTATATCCTATGAGTAAATTGTTGAATTAATTGAATACCATGAAGTTGAAATTATATGTTCATGTCATGCATAGTAGTAGCTTCACATCAGGTGTAGAAAGTGAAATATTTTGAAGCTTCACAATCACAATATTGGTCATACAAGCAATTCATGAATGATTGAGGAAGAGAACTTTCACATATAAATATATTATCTTGGACATCTTCTATGATTGTGAATACCCATTAATTATTTTTAAACTTGAGAAAATTAGTTGAAGTTGGACAAGGAAGACAATGTAATGAGTTATGGTTGTGTATATTTGGATAGAAGTTATATTGTCATGGATCCTCCAACATGTGGTATTTCCTTAGGATATTTTGCTAGCCAAAAATTTGTACTAAGTAGAGATACTACTTGTGCATAAAAACACTTAAACCCAGTTTCTTGCCATGAGTGTCCATCATTCCTACCTATGGATTGAATAAGATCATTCAAGTAAGTTGTCATCGGTGCAAAAAGGAAATAAAAATGGCTTCTAAATGTGTTTGATCATTTAGTGCAAGAGAAAATTGAGCGTTGTACGAACTTGTGATGGCAAAGTAATAAAAGCGACGGACTTCATAATAAAGATTGCTTTCATAAGAGGAAATATAACGTAACATCCATTTGCATTAAGGGATTGTGCATACAAAACCAAAAAAGCGCATGACAACCTCTGCTTACCTCTGCGTAGGGCCTATCTTTTACCTTTCAGTATTTACTTGTATGCAAGAGTCAATAGTCTGCATTCTCATTTCAACCTCAATTATTCTGTAATTGGCAGACATCATGTGGTGGGTAAATATCTAGGCACATATGGCCAGTGAAATATATTTGATCATCACTTATTATTGTTGACAATTATCTCTATGATAAATGAGTTGGGAGGCGAAATATTAAGCCCCTATCTTTCTCTGTGTTTGATGTATGCCATTTGTTCTAAAAATATGCTTTGAGTACTAGCAATCATAGAAGACTATATGATGATAGAGTATGTAGAGCTCTTACTTAGACTTTGTTCAGAATAAGTTCAATTGCAGTTCTTTGGTGACTAAGAACATGGGTTGTTAAGTTTCAAGAGAGTTCATTGTTTGAACCATAACATGTGAATTGGTTGCCACTTTATCATGATGAGTTTTATGAGAAAGATTTGTTGTTATGATGCTAGGAAAAGTGGTTCAAATTATCATTGATTAAACTTATGCACTATGCTAGCATTCACACTTCATAAATTATTTCTGTTATCATTTACCTACTCGAGGATGAGCAGGAATTAAGCTTGGGGATGCTGATACATCTCCAATGTATCAATAATTTATGAAGTATTCATGCCATGTTTTCCTAAGTTTGCAATACTTTTATATGGTTTTGATGCACTTTTTATGATTTATTTAGAACTAACCCGGACTGACGTTGTTTTTAGCAAAACTACCGCGGTGTTCTTTTTTGTGCCGAAATAGAAGTTCTCCAAATTGGACGAAACTTCTAGACGAATTTTTTGAGGAAACGATAAGTACTGGAGCAAAGAACCACAAGAGGGGGGCCCCTGGTGCCCACTAGACACGAGGTTGCGCCAGCCCCCCCTCTGGTGGGCTGATGTCTAGTGGACACCTCGTGGCCCATCTTGGCGTGATTCCAACACCCAAAAAACCTATAAATGTCGAAACCTCCAGAAATTACTCTGGATCAGAAGTTCCTCTGCCACAACTCTCTGTATTGGTGAAAAACCAATCTGGAGAGAAAATAGAAGTGAAATCAGGAGAGAAACAGAGAGAGGGATCAAATCCTGGAGGGGCTCTCGCCCCTACGACATCCATGGAGGCCGAGGACCAGAGGGGAGAACCACTCCCCATCTTGGGAGAGGCCAAGGAGGAGGAGGCCTAAGGGGGAGACTCTCTCCCACTCTTTTCCGGTGGCGCCAGAGTGCCATTGGGGGAACCATCGTCGCAGTGATCACCTTCATCAACATCACCGTCTTCATCGCCTTCCTCATGTATTTTCAATGGTCCACTCTCCCGCACCCCATTGTAATCCCCTACTTGAACATGTTGTTTCATGACACATAGTATTAATCAATGATTGATTGCTATCCTATGATGTTTGAGTAGATCGATATTGTCCTTTCGGTTGATTGATGATCTTGATCGGTTTGAGTGTATCTTTTATTTTGGTGTTGTCCTAAGGTGTTTTTCGTGAGGCACACACATGAAAGATCCACACTGGAGGGTGTTGCAATATTTTCATGAATCTCTTATAGTGGTTGGCGAGAGTGACAGAAACTTACACCCGAGTAAGAGAGTTGTGCACATATGGGAGTAAAGAGGACTTGATACTTAAGGCTATGGTTTGGTTTTACCTTAATGATTTCTAGTAGTTGCAGATGCTTGATAGACGTCCAATCATAAGTTCATATGATCCAAGTACAGGAAGTATGTTATCTCATGCCTCTCCCTCATATAAAATTGCAATAATGATTACCGATCTCGTCATCAATTGCATAGGATGATTCTGCACACCATACCATAATTATTCCACACTTGCTATTTGTAATATATTGTAATATATTCTAACTCTATTTAATGCAGGAACTATTTTCATATTTTAGTTCTCCAATATCATGCAAATCTATCATCTTTATGCCCACAATTTTTTTATTTCTCGTTATTAGATAGAAGCAAACACTTGGTGTACGTAGAGTCGTATTAGTGGCCGATAGGACTTGAGAGAATATTGACCTTGCCTTTAGCTCCTTGTGGGTTCGACACTCCATACTTACCACTTCCATCTTTGGAAAGTTCTATGATGATTCCTTGCACTTGGGGAATATCAATGAACATGACGGATATGAACAAGGATGTCCACATGTCACCCCATAAAAATTCAACGGAGAGACTTGGAAGATTTGAAAATCAGGGCAGATCTCCACATATCACCCCATAAAAATTCAACGGAGACAGAGATGGATGCACGGGACAAGGGCAAAAAAGAGAACAAGAAGGAAGAGAATTATTTCCCCTTTCTTGCTTTACCTTAAGTCTGAAGGAGATTGATCAATTCTTCAAGTGTTTTACCGGAATCAAAGTTAGCTCTGGTAACTATGGGAAGATAAGCAGATTTCTAGACACGGAGAAGAAATCATACGGCAGGATGAAGTCTCAGGACTGTCAGGTGATGATGATGCAGATACTACGTGTTGCCCTAAGAGGGATAATGGAAAAGCACATCTGTGACACACTTATTGGTCTCTCCAACTCTTTTGATGTTATCTCTTGAAAGTCGATCAGTGTGAACCAGCTCCGAAGGCTACAGGAAGAGGTCGTTGTGATACTAAATGAGCTTGAGATGTACTTCCCGCCCGTGTTCTTTGACGTCATGGTGCATCTGTGTGTCCACATTGTGAACATGACTACCTCGAATTTTTGTCTAGCTAGCACAATTAATATTTGTTGGGAGCCCTCATTGACGATTGTACTGATGTCAACATCGACACCGATGGCATCGACTCTGATGGCAGTGCCGAGACTGTCGCGGAAGGTACAGCGTCGAAGCCGCTAACAAAAAGAAGAAGCAGATGACACGAAAACGTAACAAACTCGGCATCGGAAGACTGCTCGTCACAAAGATGGACTCCGCAAATTTGAGCCATTAGAGCCTGCGGAAGCTCGCAAGTGCTACGGGAACCAAGTCGGATGCATCCTACAGGAAACCGCAAGCATCAACGATAATGACTTAAGGAGTAAGCCAAATATGGAGCACTTGCTCCTAACAAAGCTGCACAAGAGATTCAAGTTCCCCGACCGGGATAAGGACATAGAAGACCCGTGGAAAGATCCTACCATGAAAAATATTAACAACCATGCCATGGGCATGTTCAACAATGATTTGGCCTCCTAGAAAGGGAGGGTGAAACGAGCTATTGAGGCTGATGAACCCCTGTCCAATATTTTGGAGAAAAATGCAACAATTACAACAGAGGAGTTCGAAAAGTTCAAGGACACTTGTGCTACAGACGCGGCCAAGGCTAAGTCCAAGAAATACAAGGAACTTCAGCAAAGGAACACAGGGAACCAATGCCTCAGAAGCCATGGCTACCTTGGCAAAAAGCCCATATGGGATAAGGAGGACGCGGAACATGAAGCCTCAGGGATCCCACACCCCTTCGCGCAGTTCACCGACCCCTTGGAGCGCAACTTCATCAAGGCCGAGTACAAGTGGGACGCGGAAAAGAAGGTTTTTTACACGAACCTGATCACGAGGAAATTGATTAGAATGCTAGTAATTATTATTTTACCACCTTACATTCCGCTTCCCATCAAGTCGACTATACATTCATAAATGGTTCATGTTCCTTTTGTAGGAGAAGTAACACAGGCTTGCGGCCAAAATCGACTCTTTGTTGAGGAGCCCCAAGTGGGATACCTCTCTCAACAGGGCCTTGAACAAACTGAAGGGACTCCCTTTGGACCAGCGGCCGCAATATGGACGTGTGCACGGCGTCGGAGATGGCGCCACATGGAAGTTCTATTACAATGAGGGCCCGTAGGACAAGAAGCAGAAAAAGAAGTTCAGTGAGGCGGACATTAACGAGAAGGTGAAGCTTGCGATCGAGAAAAGAAGTAGCTGAGGACGAGGAAAAAGCAGCTCAAGCCCAAGATGAGTTGCTCGAGAAGGTAGTCGATGCAGCTGTAGCTGCGTGCAGAAAAGATTTTGCTACTAACTTGATCCCGGGTGTCATCAACTAGGAGAGGGAAAATCCACACAAGAGCGCGCATGATTTTCCCCTGCCCAGCTTTGTTGGGAACAACTCGGTGAACATCACAACCACACCATCACGTGCTCTCGCAACCACACCTGCTCCCGCACCCGTACCCGCACCCGCTCATAGCAGTCTGTCCTGTGTCTCTAACGTGCTAGGCGGTCCTTCAACTTTTGCTGACCTCGACGCCCTCATGGTAATTATCAGTCGCACCAACATATATCCACAACCTTCCGTTTTCGTTGCCTTTTAGATGTTTTACACTGAAAACATGTCTTTGGAGCCGACGAATCCCCATGCACCGTACTCTACGTGATCAAAGGCTAGAAGGTGGACATGGGAAATGCAGTGATAATGAAGCCCTTGGAACACACGTTCCACGGCCAACCGATCTCGTTGGCAACTTCAGCGTAAGCTTGTCAAGTGTGAAAGCAGGCCAGAAGGATTTGCCTTCTCCAATACGGCTCGAGGGAGAGGAGGATGAGACCCCGATGCGGCTTCGAGACTGCAAGGATTGGATGCTACTGTGGTCGAAGAATCTTATCCATCTCGAGGCGACCGAGAGCACACCAATAACCACACATCAGCAAGCAGGTATGAACACCACCACCTCGCCTATGCAATTACAAGTGCCTATAGTGCCGGGTCAGAGCGGCGGACGACGCAAGGAAGGCGGTCCAATAGTGGATGACATAATTGCCCCCGTAGAACAAAGAATGGACGATGATGACATGGACGAGGAGGACCCTCTTTGGTTCCTCAAAGAGGACGGAGAAATGATGAGTCAGCCATATGACTCGGTATTGGTGTCAAAACCGGCTGATCTTGAGTAGGGGGTCCAAATTGAGGATCTTGGGTCGATGGGTAACAAGGGACGAAAAAGACGGTGTTTACCCAGGTTCGGGCCCTCTTAATAAAGGTAAAACCCTACGTCATGCTCTTGTTGCTATTGATGAAGTAGTACGAAGTACAATGTTGATCTACCTTCAGATTGACTGTTGTCGTCTAAAACCCTAATTGTTATGAGCATAATGTGGCCTACGAACTATGGCCCCTTGGCTTATATAGATACTAGCGATGCTAGGGTGACACTAAGTCGATTACAATAAGAAAGGAATATGATGAATGTTGTTTGGTGTTTGCGTTGAGCATAAACATGATTGGATCGTGTTTATTGCGATGTTGTCATTCATTTAAATAGAATAGTTGTTACTCTTTTTACTTGAATAAAATCTTCAATGGTCATGCACCTAATATGAATGGTTTATTGAATCTCGATCATAGTGGTACACATGTTCATAATATTGATGCCAAAAGATACAAAGCAGTAATGATAGTACCACTTACTTGTGGCACTGCCACTTAAGTCATATTGGTATAAAATTCATGAAGAAGCTCCATGTTGATGGATCTTTGGACACACTCGTTTTTGAATCGTTTGAGACATGCGAACCATGCCTATTGGTGCAAATGCATGAAGAACCTCCATGTAGATGGATCTTTTGGACTCCCTTGATTATGAATCACTTGAGACGTGCAAATCATGCCACATGGGCAAGATGACTGAAGGCCTCGTTTTCCAGTGAGATGGAACGAGCAAGTGACTTGTTGGAAATAATACATTTTGATGTATGCATTCCAATGAGTGCTGAGGCACGCATCGGGTATCGTTATGTTCTTACTTCACAGATGATTTGATTTGAGTGAAGTTGAAGATCATCGTGACAAGAGGATGAAATGTCTACGATATGATCATCGAGATGAATATCTGTGTTGCGAGTTTGGTATACAATGTGGAAATTGTTTCCCAACTCATGCCACCTAGAATGCCATAGTGTGATGGTGTGTCTGAACGTCTTAGCTGCGCCCTATTGGATATGGTGCATACTATCATGTCTCTTACTGAATTACCACTACCGTTTTGGGGTTATGCATTAGAGACTATATAAGCCACCCTCCCTCGCTGGTGCAGGGGTTAGCAAATCATTGTATTCCATATTCCACTCGACAACAAGCTCCCAGAGCACTGAGACGTAGGGCTATTACCTCCACCCTAGAGGGGCCTGAACTCATACAACCTAGCCGTAGCTGGGACTCTACCCATCCTTTTCGTACCCTACACATCTACTGTCAGGCTTATACCCACGACAGTTGGCGCCCACCGTGGGGCAGACGTCTAAGCGACTTCCGGCGAGTTTGCGACTACTTCCTTTTGTCATGTCGTCCGGTGGAGATTCGAGCATGGGTCACCAGATCTTCTTCGGCGCTCTCTCCTTCATCGTCGACCATTCGGCGTGGCTTCGGGATGCTCCTCTCGATGTCGAGGCGCTTCCCCGTCGTGGGGCTACACACTTCCGTGCCGGCGCCCGCGGCATTCTTCTTCTCCAGTAGTCGGCTCCGGTGTCGATCTACACCGCCGTCACGCGCCACAGCAAGCGGTCCCGCCGTCCGCGACTTCAGCATTGGGTGCAACATGCCCAGGCGCGCCAGAACGCGTCTTCACAAGTGGCGGTTCTAGAGTCAGTTGTGGTTGCCCCGCCGTCCCAGCGCTCGGGCTCGGTTCCGACTGAGTTTCCTTCCGAGTACGCGGGTCGCGGGCCTGCAGCAGAAGTACACATGGCCAATTCCCATGAAGATCCCCGTCAAGCTGGCCGGAATGAGCACGAGATCGGCGAAACGTCTGGCGCGCGTCGTCCACCTCGCCGTTCTGGCAGTCGGCACACTCGGCGGAGCAACGTGGAGCTGTTCCGCACACCCCTCCTCAACTTGGCTGCGGCTGCCAAGATAGCTGATTCCCTTCAGCCGACGGATTCAGAGGCTGGCAAGGGGATCGAGCAAATCCGCGCCCTGTTGCACATGGCGCAGCAGCAAAATTCGGCGGTCTCCCAGTCGCACAACAGGATCTACAATAGTTCTGTTCATGCGAATACGCATCGGTCAGTTCATAGCCCTGGTTCTCATCAGCGACACAGAGGAGGCAGTCGTTCCATAAATCCCGAAGATCGTCACCGTTCACGCACCCCTCCGCGGGGTGGGCCCTACGGGGCCCGACATCATGATGATCGGCGTTCAGTCGGCGGCACTTACGACCCAAGGCCCGACGCGAGAGGGCATATCGCCCAGCGGAGGGTCGACAGGGGCCGAGCCCACCGCGATGGTTACGATATTGACCGTCCGAGTGGAAGCAGGACCATCGTTTCTGGTCCCGAGTGTTTCAGTCGAGCCATCCGTTCGGCTGACATCCCTCCCAACTTCCGATTGGCGACGGGAATTAGCAAGTTTACAGGAGAGTCTAAGCCAGAAACGTGGCTGGATGATTACCGAGTGGCAGTCCAGATCGGAGGAGGAGACGACCATGTCGCCATGAAGCACCTCCCTCTGATGCTCAACGGCTCGGCGCGAGCGTGGCTGAACCAGTTGGCCCCCTCAAGCATCTATAGTAGGGCAGATCTGGCCCGAGTGTTCATCAGGACCTTCGAAGGGACGTGCAAGCGCCCTGCTGGCCTCGTGGAGCTCCAGCACTGCGTCCAGAAGCAGAATGAGCCCCTGCGAGACTTCATTCAGCGTCGGACAACTCTCTACCACACGGTGGAGAACGTCACCGAGCATCAAGCAGTCTGCGCCTTCAAGGCAGGCGTGCGGTACAGGGATCTGTACCTGAAGTTCGGCCGAACAGGTGACATCTCCATGAGCAAGATGATGGAGATAGCAACACGCTATGCAAATGGCGAAGAGGAAGACCGCATCCGAAGCGGCAAGCACAAAACGGTCGCTGATGGAGATGGGGGCAACGCTAGGAAGCAGAAGCAGAAAGCTCCGACCGCTCCGCAAGCAAAAGCTGCAGCCGTAACCAATGCCAAGTTCAACGGCAAAGGGAAGGCTCAGTTCACCCCCAAGAAGAAGCAGTTCAATAACCCCATGCTGGACCAGCCATGTCCGATTCATACGAAGATGGATGAAGAGGGAAACCCCATATATGCGAAGCATACCACTCGAAAGTGTCGCCTCCTGATCCAGGGGTTCGGCGAAGGGCAACCGAGTGAAAAGGACAACAAACAGGATGAGGAGGATAAGGAGGATCCGTTCCCCCAAGTCCATGCAACTCTCATGATTTTTGCTGACGTTGAGAGCAAGAGTCGACTGAAGCTGGTGAACAGAGAGGTGAACATGGCCACCCCTACCAGCCCCAAGTTCCTCAAATGGTCTCAGACTGCGATCACCTTCGACCAGTCGGATCATCCGGCACATGTACCCACCCCGGGGAGACAGTCTCTGGTCGTCGACCCGGTGGTGGAAGGAGTCCGACTGCGCAAAGTCCTCATGGACGGCGGCAGCGGCTTGAACATCATGTACGCCGACACACTCAAGGGGATGGGCATCCCGATGTCCAAACTCAGCGACAGCAGCATGCAGTTCCATGGAGTCGTCCCTGGACGGAAGGCCAAGTCACTCGGCCAGATCGCGTTGGACGTCGTTTTCGGCTCCGACAAGAACTTTCGCGAGGAAAAACTGACGTTCGAAGTGGTCGACTTCCAGAGCGCTTATCACACAATTCTGGGCCGCCCAGCGTATGCACGTTTCATGGCCCGTCCATGTTACGTATACCTGATACTGAAGATGCCAGGCCCGAAGGGTGTTATCATCATCACAGGCAATCAGCAGCGGGCCGAAGAGTGTCTGCAGCAGGGATCAAGAATCGCCGACCAGCAGATGGCCGTCCTCGAGCTTGACGAGTACAAGAAAACAGTCGACCCCGCCGACCTGATGCGCTCGAAGAAGCCAGCTTCAGAGTCTGCGTTCCAGTCGGCGGGAGAGACGAAGAAGGTCAGCATCCACCCGACAGATGACACTGCTGCCCCGACGAACATCTCCACCACCCTCAATCCTAAATAGGAAGCCGAGCTCACCCAATTCCTCCGTGAGAACTGGGACATTTTCGAATGGAAACCCTCTGACATGCCAGGTGTACCCAAGGAGTTGGCTGAGCACTGACTGCACGTGGATTCCACCGCTCGGCCCGTCCGAGAGCGCCTGCGCCGGTCCGTCGCGCACAAGAGGAAGGCAATCGGGGAAGAGGTGGCCAAGCTGCTGGCAGCCAACTTCATTCGCGCGGTTCACCACTCCGAGTGGCTCCCCAATGTTCTCATGGTGCCCAAGAAGGATAAGTCGCTCCGAATGTGCATCGACTTCAAGCATCTCAATAAGGTCTGCCCGAAAGACCATTTACCGCTCCCCCGCATAGATCAAATTGTCGATTCGACTACGGGTTGCGAGCGTCTGTCATTTCTTGATGCCTATTCGGGTTATCATCAGATCCGTCTGTATGGTCCTGATGAGTTAAAAAAAGCCTTCATCACCACATTCGGGTGCTTCTGCTACATCACTATGCCATTCGGTTTGAAGAATGCTGGAGCTACCTTTATGCGCATGATTCAAAAATGTCGCCTCGACCAGATCGGTCGGAATGTGGAGGCGTATATGGATGATATCGTAGTCAAGTCACGCAAAGATTCCGACCTGCTGACTGACTTGGCAGAAACATTCGCCAACCTTCGTAGGTACGATATCAAGCTCAACCCCGCCAAATGTTCATTCGGCGTTCTCAGCGGAAAGTTACTCGGTTTCTTCGTTTCCGACGAGGGATCGATGTCAACCCTGAAAAGATCGGGACCATCGTTCGAATGGAGAGGCCGGTCAGAATACACGATGTTCAACAGCTCACAGGTTGCCTAGCGGCTTTGAGCAGGTTCATCAGTCGACTCGGCGAGAAAGCACTTCCTCTGTACCGACTCATGAAGAAATCAGATACTTTCGAGTGGACAGACGAAGCCCAAGTCGCATTCGACGACCTCAAAGTCCTACTTTCCACCCAGCGGGTTCTTACTGCTCCGCTCAGTAAAGAGCCCCTTCTTCTGTATATCGCGGCTACAAATCAAGTCGCCAATATTGTTCTTACAGTCGAACGAGAAGAAGAAGGCAAAGCATACAAAGTTCAGCGGCCAGTGTACTACGTCTCCGAAGTCCTGACTCCTTCCAAGCAGAGGTATCCCCACTATCAAAAACTTATCTACGGGATCTACATGACTGCGAAGAAGGTGGCCCATTATTTCCAAGACCACTCGGTGTCTGTCGTTTCTGATGCTCCGTTGTCGGAAATTCTCCACAACCGAGACGCGTCAGGCCGAGTGGCGAAGTGGGCGATGGAGATGTTGTACTGCGATATCAAGTTCGAGGCCAAGAAAGCTATTAATTCTCAAGCTCTAGCTGACTTCATAGAATAATGGGTAGAACAACAGCAACCGACCCATATCTACTCGGCCCATTGGACAATGTTCTTCGATGGGTCCAAGATGTTGAATGGCTCCGGCGCTGGCGTTGTGATCATATTGCCAAAGGGCGACAAACTCAAGTGCGTGCTACAGATACACTTCGATTCCTCCAACAACGAGGCAGAGTATGAAGCTCTCCTCTACGGATTGCGCATGGCCATCTCACTCGGCATCCGTCGCTTGATGGTCTACGGCGATTCGGATTTGGTGGTCAATCAAGTGATGAAAGAGTGGGACGTGAGGAACCCCACCATGACCACATACTGCAATGCAGTGAGGAAGCTTGAGAAGAAGTTTGAAGGCCTAGAACTTCATCATGTTCCGAGACTAAAGAACCAAGCACCTGATGAGTTGGCAAAACTCGGATCCACTCGGAGACCAGTCCCGAGTGACATCTGCCTCGAGCACCTTCACCTTCCCTCAGTCAAAGAAGATCCTTTTACAGAGGAACCAGTACAACCAAAGAGTTCAACGGATCCGACTAAAGTCGATGTACCTGCTGTGGTTGATCTGGTCATGGAGATTCTTGCTGTCATCCCCGATTGGACTGTGCCGATCATTGCATATATCCTGAGGCAGGAACTACCAGAAGACGAAGTCCAGGCCAGGCAGATAGTCCGCAGGTCGAAGTCATTCACTGTCATTGATGGCCAATTGTACAAGGAAAGCATTTCAGGCGTTCTTCAACAATGCATCTCCCCAGAGGAGGGACAGCTAATCCTGGAAGATATTCACTCACGAACCTGCGGTCATCACGCCTCTTCGAGAGCAATCGTCGCCAAGGCGTTCAGGGCTGGTTTCTTCTGGCTGCAGGCAAACGAGATGGCTAAAGATATGGTCGACCGATGTGAGGGTTGTCAGTTCTACTCCAACAAGTCACACAAGCCAACATCTGCGCTGAAGACAATCCCTCTTGTCTGGCCGTTCGCAGTGTGGGGATTAGATACAGTCGGTCCATTTAGGATAGGCCAAGGAGGATACACACATCTGTTGGTGGCAGTCGACAAGTTCACGAAATGGATCGAAGCCAAGCCCATCAAGAAGTTCGACGCCTCAACAGCTGTCAAGTTTGTCAGGGACATCATCTCCAGATTCGGTGTACCTCACAGCATAATCAGGGACAACGGGACAATTTTGACTCGGACAGATTCAAAGGTTTCTGTACAAGCCAAGGTATCCGAGTGGATTTTGCTTCCGTGGCGCATCCGCAGTCCAATGGACAAGCAGAGCGGGCGAACGGACTTATTCTGCAAGGTTTGAAGCCCCGACTCCTGCGAGAGGTGGGACATGCCGCTGGCGCATGGGTCACCGAGCTACCTTCAGTACTTTGGCGTCTTCTGACAACCCCGAACAGATCTACAGGGCGATCACCGTTCTTCCTCGTCTACGGAGCAGAAGCAATCCTTCCGAGTGACTTACTTCACAATGCTCCACGAGTCGAACCGAAGCTGAAGCAGAACAAGCAAGGCAAGATGGAGTGGACCTTCTGGAGGAGGAGCGCGAGATGGCACTGACTCGCTCAACCATTTATCAACAAGATTTGCGGCGTTTTCACGCGCGACACGTCAGGAGTCGTACGTTCCAAGCAGGCGACCTGGTGCTCCGAGTGGATCAGCAAAGACCTCACAAGTTGGCTCCTGCCTGGGAAGGACCCTTCATCATCTCAAAGGTGCTGAACAATGGAGCATACAGACTCTACAACATCGACAGGGAGATAGACGAGCCGCGAGCATGGAACGGAGACCTCCTGAAGCGCTTCTACACATGACCGTCGACTGAAGCAATGTAAAGAACAAGCATTGGTGAAATAATATAAAGCGGATTGAGTTTTCTGCAGGTTCAAAGTTCTTCCGCGGTCGCAGACTCCGGTCTCAAAAAAAAACTTAGCTGCGATCCAGAGTCGCCTAAGTATTAACTTTTTCCGAGTGTGCACTTAACGTCACACTCGGGGACTTAGCTGCGATCCAGAATCGCCTCAGTATTAACTTTCTCCGAGTGTGCACTTAACGTCACTCTCGGGGACTTAGCTGCGATCCAGAATCGCCTAAGTATTAACTTTCTCCGAGTGTGCACTTAACGTCACACTCGGGGACTTAGCTGCGATCCAGAATCGCCTAAGTATTAACTTTCTCCAAGTGTGCACTTAACGTCACACTCGGGGACTTAGCTGCGATCCAGAATCGCCTAAGTATTAACTTTCTCCGAGTGTGCACTTAACGTCACACTCGGGGACTTAGCTGCGATCCAGAATCGCCTAAGTATTAACTTTCTCCGAGTGTGCACTTAACGTCACACTCGGGGACTTAGCTGCGATCCAGAATCGCCTAAGTCTTAACTTTCTCCGAGTGTGCACTTAACGTCACACTCGGGGACTTAGCTCCGATCCAGAATCGCCTAAGTATTAACTTTCTCCGAGTGTGCACTTAACGTCACACTCGGGGACTTAGCTGCGATCCAGAATCGCCTAAGTATTAACTTTCTTCGAGTGTGCACTTAACGTCACACTCGGGGACTTAGCTGCGATCCAGAATCGCCTAAGTATTAACTTTCTCCGAGTGTGCACTTAATGTCACACTCGGGGACTTAGCTGCGATCCAGAATCGCTTAAGTATTAACTTTCTCCGAGTGTGCACTTAACGTCACACTCGGGGACTTAGCTGCGATCCAGAATTGCCTAAGTATTAACTTTCTCCAAGTGTGCACTTAACGTCACACTCGGGGACTTAGCTGCGATCCAGAATCGCCTAAGTATTAACTTTCTCCGAGTGTACACTTAACGTCACACTCGGGGACTTAGCTGCGATCGAGAATCGCCTAAGTATTAACTTTCTCCGAGTGTGCACTTAGCGTCACACTCGGGGACTTAGCTGCGATCACGAATCGCCTAAGTATTAACTTTCTCCAAGTGTACACTTAATGTCCCACTCGGGGACTTAACTGCGATCCAGAATCGCCTAAGTATTAACTTTCTCCGAGTGTGCACTTAACGTCAAACTCGGGGACTTAGCTGCGATCACGAATTGCCTAAGTTTTAAGTTTCTTCGAGTGTGCACTTAACACCACACTCGGGGACTTAGATGCGATGCAGAATCGCCTAAGCACCCACATGCCTTCGACTGTATCCTACAGGTACACTCAAGAACTCAACAGACCCTCATTGAGGCTCATGTGGATGTCAAAACAACTGACAACTACATGAGTTGCAGACCCTCATTGAGGCTCTTGTGGATGTCAAGACAACTGACAACTACATGAGTTGCAGACCCTCATTGAGGCTCATGTGGATGTCAAGACAACTGACAACTACATGAGTTGCACACCCTCATTGAGACTCATGTGGATGTCAAAACAACTGACAACTACATCAGTACCAACTCGCCTCGAGTGCGATCTGATAGTCGCACTCGACAACCTAGCGGCGATCGTACCGGTCCAGTCGGTGACAATACAGATCCAATCGGAAATTCCACGGACCCTCAATGAGACTCATGCAGATGTCAAGACAACTGACATGTTCCGAATGTTTGCCTTTGGCTTCACCAAGAAACGCTAAACAAAAACTCGAGTCAAAATTGCAACAGAAGAGCAAAAGATTCGACTCAAAGTTCAACCAAAGATAGTGGCTCGGTGTGGATCAAGCTTACCCACACCAAGACAAGAATGTGACGGCCAACAGCAGTGGCCAAAGTTTCTTACAAATCAACACTCGGCATACCGAGGATAAAGTTTTCTTACGCGTCGTCTGGAGTACCGCCAGGACTGGAGGGCTCCACGAAGGTGTCCAGGTCGATTCCGTCGGCGATGCGGGTGGCACTTTCAAGGAAGGTTTCCCTGAAGTCTTTGAATCGAAGTTTCTTCATGTTGGCGACCTTCAACGCTTTCAGCTTCTCCTCGCGCACCTACTTGCAATGCACTCGGACCAAGGACAGAGCAACATCTGCACCACAGCGAGCCGCAGATTTCTTCCATGACTGCACTCGGTTGGGGACCTCCTCCAGTCGACTCATCAAGTTGTCCATCTCCTGCCGCGACTCATCTTCCGGCCAAAGCTCCTTGTCGATCCGGCCGACGACTTCTCTCAGTCGACCGATGAAAGGACCAACTTTACCCATGCGAATGTGCGCTGCGAGGAGATCTCGATTGGCGTCCTCGCCGACTGGAACGTTCTCACGAATCGACCGCTCCACATCAGCTGCTTCAGCTTCAGCGTCAACGCAAAAATCTGCAACAACAGGACAATCAAACAATAAGCGCCGAGTGTGACGCACATACCACAAGCACTCGGAAAAAGCAGGACTTACCAGCCAGACGCGTCATCATCTGCCGAGCCCAGTCACTGACGTATTTCTCCTGTGCTTTGCACCGTTTGTTCAGCACGCCCATTTGTCCCATTAGAGCAGTCCTTTGTTTCCCCATCTTCTCAACTTCCCCAGTCAGCACTTTGTTCGCTTCACGAGCCTGCTCCAACGACTTCTCTCGTTCCGCCAGAACCTCCTTCATACCAGCCATTGCAAGCAGTGCCGCATCCCGCTCACCAGCAAACTGGATCTTCTCCGCCCTCAGAGTCTCATATGCTATCCCCATTTCACAAGTTTTCTGCCAGCCAGCACCAAGAGACAATCAGACAAGTCAACAATAAAAGTCTAAGTTCTTCAGACCCCTGCCGACGCAAGCAGTCGACAGCGGTCTCGAGGACTACACCCAGTGGGTTCATTGAGAGTGACCCCACTGGCATGCAACTCAAGAAAGCCCGCCCTATTGAGATACATGTTACCACCTACGCCTACGAGGCTAATACTACCCGACCTGAGTAAAATCACTCTCGGGGACTCTTACAGTAAGTGCACCCCGACTGCCACAACTGTTTGCAGTCGACCATATTATTTCCAGATAAGACCAAGGCAAAGACAATATGTATAAAGACAACTGCCGGTGCAAGCACTCGACAGAAGTCTCGGGGACTACACCCACTAGGTTCACTCAGAGTGAACCCATTGCAAACATCATCCGATATCCGAGAACACCCAGTGGGTTACAAGAGAAAAGTAAATACTTCATAGCCCACTTACTCGGATATCTTCCCACAGCTCCAAACTCCGCTGGTACAGGGTTGCGATGGAGTCGTATGCCTTCTTGGCTTCTCCCGCCATCAGCTCTGCCTGCACCATGGCCCCCTTGGCCGCTCCCACTTGCTCCTCCGGGAGACGCTGGATGTTGAACTCAACATTCGACGAGCCTGGCATCGTTGGAAGTTCCTGGGGCATCCCAAGACCCGCTCCAGTAGGTTCATCAGCCACCAGCGCCGTTTCAGTCGGCGGCGTCGCCTCAGTCGGCAGCACGTTTGCGGCGAGAGCAGTGACTGGCGGGGCAGCCTCAAGAACAGGCTCCACGGCTTGCTCAGGTCTCCCCTGGTCGCCCTCGTCAACGCAATGGTCGCCCTCGTCCACGCAAATCGCCCCTGATAGACCGAACGGCACGAGATCTCAGAAAAAGAAAGAGGCAAGACTTAAGATAGAATTCGCGACGTGATAGTATAACACTCTCGGAGTCACTACAACGCACCTGGCTGGGACGAGACGACGTTGTCCGCGTCCATGGGATCATCCTCCTGGCGAGCCGGAGAGGTGGCAGAGGTGGCAGCCCTGTTGAGTGAAATTCATTCGACCTTCAAACAGGAGTTCAACCGAATATCATAAGAGGTTGGAGGTACAGAGCACTTACGTCGAGGTGACAGGAACGACGACCCTTATCCGCGGCAAAGCCTTCCGAGGTTTAGACCCACTCGGTTTGGCCACCTTGGAAGGCTGACCCACGGACTCGACAACAGCGTCCCTGGCCCTCTTGGTGCTTCGAGCACTCGGAACCACGGGAGCAGTAGGCGGAGCACTTGAGGATGCCGGAGGGGCCGAGGGAACCGCGGGTTTGTGTCGGCGCTTGGTCCGGTGCTCTGGGAGCGGAGGCGGCGAGTCCTGCTCTTCATCATACTCCTCTTCTTCACCAGACTCCTCCTCCGTCTCCCCACTGTCGGAGACATATTCGCCGCTCTCCACACTGCCCTCCTGGCTGCCTTCTTCCTCCTCCTCGTCCGGGTTCCCGTTCGAGACAGGAGAAAACCAGTTGGTCCACTTCTGCGTGAAATACAGTCGGCGACATCAAACGACAGGCAGAGATTCAAGAAAGCGATAGAACTAAAATAGATACGCGCACTCGACAAAGGGTACTCACCTGGTTCGGAGGAGGATTGTCCGCGCTGAAAGCCCTCACTCGCCGAGACCCTCTGGGGTTCTCACAGGCGCCTGTGATCTGGAGCACCCACGACGCCACCTTCTCTTCGGTCACTCTCAAGACGTTGGTTCGAGTGGAGTCTTCGGGCCCCGTGTAGTGCCACATGGCGTGGTCACGAGCCTGCAGTGGTTGTATGCGCCGACCAAGGAAAGTCTCCAGCAGATCCATGCCGGTGACTCCCCTTCTGACGACGTCTACGAGTGCGTCGACCAGGGGCTGGATGTCGATCTTCTCCGCCTTCGTGAGCGCGAGCTGCTTAGGTGGAGCGGGACAATCTAAGCTAAAAGGAGGCAACCCTGTCGAGGCATTCGGGCAGGCAACGTCTTGGCAGTAGAACCACGTCGACTGCCAGTTCCTAACCGACTCACTCAGCTGAAGAGCAGGATAACTACTCCGACTCTTTTTTATGGAAACCTAAGCCTCCGCAGAGTTGGAGAAGATGCGTTTTATCATCCGACTGACTGAGTCGTTTGATAGTTTGAGATCTAGCAGAGAATATATGTTTGAACAACCCCCAATGGGGAGGGCAGCCGATGAAGCACTCGCACATAACTATGAAAGCAGAGAGATGGGCAATAGCATTCGGAGGAAAGTGGTGAAGCTGTGCCCCGAAGTGGTTCACAATGCCCTTGAAGAAAGGATGCGGGGGCAGAGAGAAACCTCGATAGACATGGCTGAGCAGCAGGACGCGCTCCCCCTCCCGGGGCGCCGGCTCTACCTCATTCTCCGCCGGCAGCCTCCAAGACTTGTGCACGATCATCCCGTGCTCCACCAGCTGCAGAAGATCCCCTTCCGTCACCGTGGAAGGGAGGAAGTCGCCTTGGATCCACCCCGCCGGCAACGGCCGCTGCCGCCGCTGAGCAGGAGCCGCCGCCTTCCCCTTCTTCTTCCTCGCCTCCATCTTGCTGGTCTGACCCTCGGTCATGGCGGATGCTGCGAGTCCGCGGAAGGGAAGGAGGAGTGGAGAGGCTAGGTGCACTGGAGGCGGCGAGGAGGACGAAGCAAAGGCAAAAGATCCGGCGGGCGTAACGAAAAACCCTTGCCACTGGGATTTAAGTAAGGTTCCGACTCGGTCGCTCGCAGGTGCCCCGAAACCTTATCCCCCGACCGACCGCGGCGATATCAGTGGAGAAGTTGAAGGCACAAGAATCGAAGCGTCAGGCGCTACTCCAGCGCGCTGGCGTCATCCCCGCTGAGCACGCGGAAACCAAAATTTGAGGATCCCGGAAAATCTGCTACTGTCAGTTGACTAGTCACGTCAAGAGATACCCTGGAAGCACTCGGTTTCCGACAGTTTGTTCCACAAAGATTTCCACTCGGATCGTTGGTCAGAGAAGATAAAATGGATCGAGGCAAGCAACGTCAAAGTCACATCCATTCCAGTCGGATCCAAACTTCAAGCATCGCTTCGTCGTTCCAACCCTAATCCATTCGGGGACTTATGATGGGGTTATAGTCCTAGGGTAGGGTCATAGGCCTACCCTGTAAGTCCTACCCAAGGACTACCCCTCATAAGGGACAAGGCCCTTAGTCAGTTACGACTGAATTAAGGAGTCCGCATCGTCCAGTCGGTAACAGGTCCTCGACCATCCAGTCGAAGACTAGCATTCAGAGAGCATCCAACTAACCGACTGGATGCCACTCGGAACATCGTAACCCCCTGGAGGGAAATGGTCGTACTTTCCTGGTGCATTTATTAGCATTTAGGACGTACGTTACCTGTAACGTACGCATTCAATCACCACTACTCCACCCCTGTACCAGAACCGTTGTGGAGGGCAGCGCACTCTATATAAGCCACCCTCCCCCGCTGGTGCAGGGGTTAGCAAATCATTGTATTCCATATTCCACTCGACAACAAGCTCCCAGAGCACTGAGACGTAGGGCTATTACCTCCACCGTAGAGGGGCCTGAACTCATACAACCTCGCCGTAGCTGGGACTCTACCCATCCTTTTCATACCCTACACATCTACTGTCAGGCTTATACCCATGACAGGGCCTTCTTGGGCTGTCCCACCAGCCCACTAAGGGTTGGTGCGCCACCCCCAAGGCCTATGGGCTTCCCAGGGGTGGGTTGCCCCCCCCCCCCGGTGAACACCCGGAACCCATTCGTCATTCCCTGTACATTCTCGGTAACTCCGAAAACCTTCCGGTAATCAAATGAGGTCATCCTATATATCAATCTCCGTTTTCGGACCATTCCGGAAACCCTCGTGACGTCCGTGATCTCATCCGGGACTCCGAACAACATTCGGTAACCAACCATATAACTCAAATACGCATAAAACAACGTCGAACCTTAAGTGTGCAGACCCTGCGGGTTCGAGAACTATGTAGACATGACCCGAGTGACTCCTCGGTCAATATCCAATAGCGGGACCTGGATGCCCATATTGGATCCCACATATTCTACGAAGATCTTATCGTTTGAACCTCAGTGCCAAGGATTCATATAATCCCGTATGTCATTCCCTTTGTCCTTCGGTATGTTACTTGCCCGAGATTCGATCGTCAGTATCCGCATACCTATTTCAATCTCGTTTACCGGCAAGTCTCTTTACTCGTTCCGTAATACAAGATCCCGCAACTTACACTAAGTCACATTGCTTGCAAGGCTTGTGTGTGATGTTGTATAACCGAGTGGGCCCCGAGATACCTCTCCGTCACACGGAGTGACAAATCCCAGTCTCGATCCATACTAACTCAACGAACACCTTCGGAGATACCTGTAGAGCAGCTTTATAGTCACCCAGTTACATTGCGATGTTTGATACACACAAAGCATTCCTCCGGTGTCAGTGAGTTATATGATCTCATGGTCATAGGAACAAATACTTGACACGCAGAAAACAGTAGCAACAAAATGACACGATCAATATACTACGTCTATTAGTTTGGGCCTAGTCCATCACGTGATTCTCCTAATGACGTGATCCAGTTATCAAGCAACAACACCTTGTTCATAATCAGAAGACCCTGACTATCTTTGATCAACTGGCTAGCCAACTAGAGGCTTGCTAGGGATAGTGTTTTGTCTATGTATCCACACGTGTATATAAGTCTTCATTCAATATAATTATAGCATGGATAATAAACGATTATCTTGATACAGGAATTATAATAATAACTATATTTATTATTGCCTCTAGGGCATAATTCCAACAGTCTTCCACTTGCACTAGAGTCAATAATCTAGCCCTCACATCATCATGTGAATTACATTGTAATAAATCTAACACCCATACAGTTCTGGTGTTGATCATGCTTTGCCCGTGGAAGAGGTTTAGTCAGCGGGTCTGCTACATTCAGATCCGTGTGCACTTTGCATATATTTACGTCCTCCCCTTCGACGTAGTCGCGGATGAGGTTGAAGCATCGTTTGATGTGTCTGGACTTCTTGTGAAACCGTGGTTCCTTTGCTAGGGCAATGGCACCCGTGTTGTCACAGAACAAGGTTATTCGATTCAGTGCGCTTGGCACTACTCCAAGATCCGTCATGAACTGCTTCATCCAGACACCCTCGATGTATGTGTTTGCTTGACGCAGAAATTGGTCCTTAATGGTACCTATTTGTGTACGAGGATTATACTGGCCATAGTTTGGTGTATCCGAACACTAGGCCATATATGATTACTCTACACAGCTGTCCAAGGTATCTTAAGCGCAAAATGGTGCCTTCAAGGCACGTACTTTGCTGGAGGCGATGTGCTACTATGGGGAGCGTATCCCTATTTAGCTGGAGTGATATGTAACTGCGGTGGGGCGCGTGCTCGTTTGTGCTCCTTGACGGTTAGCTTTGACTTTAGAGCCACGTGTCCGACATGTACTTCCGCTGCCAACGCCGCAATGTGTTCCTCTGTTCAAAGGGATCGTTCGGTGTTACCATTGACTGTAGTGACACCCTTAGGCCCTGACATCTTCAACTTGAAGTATGCATAATGAGGAACGACATTCAAGCGGGTGAACATTGTACGGTCGAGGAGTGCATGGTACCCGCTGCGGAAGGGGAGAATGTCTGAGATCAAATCTTCGCTGTGAAAGTTGTCGGGTCAACCGGACCCTACTTCTAGGGGTATCATGCCTGAACAGCGAGCCTCCACGCCAGGAATTACTCCTTTAAAGGTGGTTTTGCTGGGTTTGATTCTTGATGGATCAATGCCCATTTTTGGCACTCTATCCTCATAAATTAGATTGAGGCTTCCACCTCCATCCATTAGGACTCGCGTGAGGTGATATACATGAATGATGGGTTCGAATACCAAGGCCGCCGATCCCCCATGCCGAATACTGGTAGGGTGATCTGTGCGATCATAATTGATCGAACATGTCGACCATGGGTTATACTTCAGGGCTACTGGCTCTATGGCGTATACGTCCTGAAGTGCCCACTTCCTACCCTTTTTCAGTAAGTTGGTGACATAGATCATGTTCACAGTCTTTACTTTAGGGGGAAACTATTTTTGACCCCCGTTGTTTGGGAGATGAGGTTCATCGTTGTCCTTGCTATGGGGTCTCTTGGCCTGGTCTTCGGGCATGCTCTTGCTCGCCTTGTTGATTACCCAATAGTTACGGTTGGTGTGAGTAGCAGGTTTTTTTTTAGTACTGTGTATCTGACAAGGCCTCTTGAGTATTTTTTTCCAGCATGGTCGGACCATCCCGATTTTCTTTAAAAGGTTTCTTTTTGGGTTTGGACCTAGAGTTGCTGAATCGAGCATTCACTATCGTGTCATTGGCTTTACCACTATTGTGTCGATGCTTGCTCTTGTTACGTCGTGACTTTCCGTTACTATCCCAAACTATGGAGGTGTCAGGGTTTAAGGGAGACTTGTTCCGATGAGCTAGCCAAGTATCCTCACGAGTGCAATGGCGGTCATGAGAGAGGTAAGGACGGCCATTGTCCTAGGCTTCTCCTATCCGAGCGCCCGGGCTAGCCATTCATCTCATATGTTGTTGCGGAAGGAACCTAATGCCTCGGTGACGGGGGGGATAACCCCGGGGTAGGCCAAACACAACGACTCCTCGAGCGCCCTTTGAAAAACATACGCATGACGGTCGGCTCCACCGTGGGTCGGCTACGCTTAGCCGGCTACGCTTGGCCGGCTACGCTGGTCCAGCCCGACTGTGCCCCGCTAGCCGGCGGGTCTGCCCTAGTCGCATCACCCTGACGGACCAGTTCAAGGCCATCATCACCAAGGGTACGGCTACAGTGCTGCAAGTACTGCTGACCAGATCGAAACGAGTCTATAGTGGAGGGGATGTGCCACTGACCATCGCCGACTGCGACCAGTCGAGACGGCACAGTGACGAGCACACCCCCATCCACTCCATTACTTGCCCCGACGTGGGCAACAGTGCAGCCGACCGTATGATAAACGAAGCCGTCTACGCAAGGTGATGCGCATAACGCGGTGCACACCACTGCGTAGCAAGAACACACCAATGGTGGCTCCCGGTCAGCAGGCCCCAGCACCAGGTGTGACCCAGTAGCCTACGACCCCCCAGTTGAGATAAGACTTCTCCAGCTTGTGGGACCCCTGGCTGGCTCGAGAGGCCTCCAGCCGGGTAACACCCAGTACCTTCTATTCCTATTGTAAGCCCGAATGTTGCCTTATAAAACCCCCTCGCACCCTCATGTGGAGGTTCGCCGACCACACACACACACACACATAAGAGGGGAAAAGAGAGCTCCCAGCTCCTTCTTCTTCCTCCAGCATACAACTCTAGGAGCATATGGTATCCCTAGCCGGGTCATCAACCAACTCAAGAAGGACCAGGGGTGTTACCTCCCACGGAGGGCCTCGAACGTGGGTACTTCGTGTTTCTCGCACTGCTCATTCCCAATCCCATTTTGGAGCCTCGCGGCATCCTTTTGGTCCCAACCATGTACGATTAGACACCCCATGGCATCTGTCATGAAAAAACGACGACAGTTGGCGCCCACCATGGGACCGTCCGCGGCACTGGCCAGAGTCACGCGTCGGGCGGGACCCTTCACCAACTCCGTCGGACGCATCGCATCCGGGCTGATCAGGACGCCCGTGGAGCTTTCCCTTGTGGAAGCCTCCGCAACAATGAGCTCCAGCTTCGCGTGCTACGCACGCTCTGCCACCGCTCCCCTCAACGAGACGAGCCACAACATTGCCTCGTCCGACGTCGATACTCTCTGCAAGCTCTTCAGCAAGCTGCGACTCGACGACATGCGTGCACCCAACGAGTACCCCAACGATGTGCTGGACTGCTCCAACCCATCGTCATTCGTAGGAACAATTCCCTCGAGTGATGCCTGTTGTTTTCGCGCCCTCATAGAGTTGATGGTCAGCAGCTCCGCCACGAGCTATGCTCGTGCCAGGGCCGAGGCGCACGCTACTACGCCTCGGCTCTCCCTGGCCCCTCCGATCCTCTTCGTGTGACGCTACACGGGCTCAACACCCCTATAGCACCAACGGCTAAACTTGCCACGGTTGCGGCCGAGCTGGAGTCGGCCCGCCAGCAACTGCTCGCGGAGGCCAACACTATGGTGTTTGCTAAATGCTGGATGGAGGTTGCGCAACGCGAGTACAACTCCGCCTACGGCCTCACCCCGGCTAACAATGGGCCCAGCCGGCGTGGTGCGGTTCGTAGCCGCGAACACATAGTCGCTGATATCCTTGGAGGCAAGCTTCCCACTTACGACAAACCTGCATCCACCATGAGGGCCGCCCAGGTGGCCCACGAGGAGCTGGCCAACATGGAGGGCGGGGAGCGTGTGCAGCAAGAAAAGCACATCTGCGACCTTCTCGTCGCTGCCAACTTGCAGCAAGCTCGCTTCGAGCCGGTTTACCCTTGCGGCGAGTCGCCTTCGCCTGGGGACAATGACCTACGAATGACGTTTGGCTCCTAGCCGGCCCAACACTCTTCATCCCCCCATGGCTCCGGCCGACGCACTAACGGGAGTAGAGGCAGACGTACCCGGTGCACCGGCGAGCAGCCGACAGTCTCGAGCAGGTGTTACAACACCGACGAGGACGATGACCGGTTGGCTCGCAACCACACCCCGCCTCTGAGGCGGGAGAGAGCACTCTTGTCGGCTCCTCCCACTCGGTTTGAGCTCATTCTCCGGCTCGGCTCGCACGTCCGTCGAAGCGAGAACGACGCTCGCAACCGGATCGACCAGCTGGCCCAGTTCTCCCTCCTCGAGGAGGAGGATCCGATTGGCCTGGTGTCCTTTGGCCCCAGGATCCACGACGAGCCATTTTCCACCGGCTTCACTCCGAAGTACAACTGGGCGGCCAAGCGAGAAGACTGGCTGGTCGAATACACCGCCAGAGTCGGCATCACACACGGCAACAAGCACGTTACGGGGCATTACGTCCCGCTCATGCTGACCGGCTCGACGCACACTTGGCTTAACAACCTGTCGGTCGGTACAGTCAACACATGGGTGGACTTCGAAGAAACTTTCGTCTGCAAGTTACCGGCACCTACAAGCGCCCTGGTCACCCTAGCAAGCTGGCCATGTGCGTCCAGGCGAAGCAGGAGCCTCTCCGCGAATACCTCACTCGCTGGGTCGAGGTGTGATGTCTGCTACACAACCTTCTTCTTGTAGACTCATGTTGGGCCTTGCTACAGCAACAGACAACAGCGCCAGAGATTGACACGTTGACGGAGGCTGGGCTTGCGTTGGTTTTCCCCTTGAAGAGGAAAGGGTGGTGCAGCATAGGAGCAGTTAGTATTTCCCTCAGTTTGAGAACCAAGGTGTCGATCCAGTAGGAGAATCTCGTCATGTCCAGAGTACCTGCACAAACATAAAAGAGCTTGCACCCAACGCTATAAAGGGGTTGTCAATCCCTTCAAGATTGATTGCAAAGTGAGATCTTAAGGCGGAAAGTGCAACGAAGTAAAAGAGTAAGGCTGAAAATATGGTGTGGAGTAGACCCGGGGGCAATAGTGTTAACTAGAGGCTTCTCTCAAAATAGCAAATATTACGGTGGGTGAACAAATTACTGTCGAGCAATTGATAGAACCGCGCAAAGTCATGACGATATCTAACGCAATGATCATACATATAGGCATCACGTCCGAGACAAGTAGACCGATACTTTCTGCATCTAGTACTATTACTCCACACATCGACCGCTATCCAGGATACATCTAGTGTATTGAGCTCATAACAAACAGAGTAACGCCTTAAGCAAGATGACATGATGTAGAGGGATAATCTCAAACCAATGATGAAAACCCCATCTTTTTACCCTTGATGGCAGCACCACGATGCGTGCCTCACTACCCCTTTTGTCACTGGGTGAGGTCACTGCATGATATGTACCCAAAACCAAGCACTTCTCCCATTGCAAGAATCATAGATCTAGTTGGCCAAACAAAACCCACAACTCGAAGAGAATTACAAGGATATGAAATCATGCATAAGAGAAATCAGAAGAAACTCAAACAAGATTCATAGATAATCTGATCATAAATCCACAATTCATCCGATCTCGAAAAACACACCGCAAAAGAAGATTACATTAGATAGATCTCCATGGAGATCATGGAGAACTTTGTATTGAAGATCCAAGAGAGAGAAGAAGCCATCTAGCTACTAGCTATGGACCCGTAGGTCTATGGTGAACTACTCACGCATCATCGTAGAGGTCATGGTGTTGATGAAGAAGCCCTCCGTATCCGAATCCCCCCTCAAATAGGGCACCAGAACGTGCCCCAGATGGGATCTTGCGGAGACAGAAGCTTGCGGCGGCGGAAAAGTACTTTCGATGATCTCCTGATTTTTTCTGGGATTTTAGGGAATATATAGGCGGAAGACCTAGGGCAGAGGTGGCCCAGGGAGCCCACAAGCCTGGCAGGCACGGCCCCCCCGCCCGCAGCTAGGGGGCTTGTGGGCTCCCTGGTGGCCCCTGCCCTGATTCTCAGGTTCGCCGATCTTTTTCTGTTTTGGAAAAAATCCTTTTGGAAGTTTCGTTCCGTTTGGACTCCGTTTAAAATCCTCCTCTGAAAAGGGTCAAAAACACGGAAAAAACAGGAACCGGCACTTGGCACTGAGTTAATAAGTTAGTCCCGAAAAATATATAAAAGGCATGCAAAACATCCAAAGTATTACAACATAATAGCATGAAACCATCAAAAATTATAGATACGTTGGAGACGTATCAAGCATCCCCAAGCTTAACTCCTACTCGTCCTCGAGTAAGGAAGTGATAAAGACTGAATTTTTGATGTGGAATGCTACCTAGCATAGTGGTCAATTGTAACTTCTTTCATGTGACATGAATTATCAGATCCGTAAGATTCAAAACAATAGTTTGCTATTGACATGAAAACAATAATATCTCAAGCAAACTAGCAAGGCAATCATGACCTTTCAAAATAACAAGGCCAAGGAAAGTTATCCCTACAAAATCATATAGTCTGGCTATGCTCCATCATCCTCACACAACTAATGTAAATCATGCACAACCCCAGTATTGGCCAAGTAATTGTTTTCGCACTCTTACTTTCTCAAACTTTTTATAACTATCACGCAATACATGAGCGTGAGCCATGGATATAACACTATAGGTGGAATAGAGTGTGGTGGTGGTTGTGAGACAAAAAGGAGGAGATGGTCACATTGACTCGGCGTATCAAAGGGTTATGGAGATGCCCATTAATTAATAGATATCAATGTGAATGAGTAGGGATTGCCATACAAAGGATGCACTAGAGCTATAAGTATGTGAAAGCTCAAAAGGAGAACTAGTGGGTGTGCATCCAACTTGCTTGCTCACGAAGACCTAGGGCAATTTTGAGGAAGCCCATCATTCGAATATACAAGCCAAGTTATATAATAAAGATTCCCACTAGCATATGGTGGTGACGAAACGAGAGGCTCTCAATCATGAAGAACATGGTGCTATTATGAAGCACAAGTGTGGAAAAAGATAGTAGCATTGTCCCTTCCTCTTTTTCTCTCTTTTTTATTTTTTTATTCGGGCTCTTTGGCCTCTTATTATTTTTTTATTGGGCTCTTTGGACTCTTTTTTTTTATTTCCTCACATGGGACAATGCTCTAATAATGATGATCATCACACTTTTATTTACTCATAGCTCAAAGTTAGAACGATGATGACTCTATAGGAAATGCCTCCGGCAGTGTACCAGGATGTGCAATGATCTAGCTTACAATCATGCAATGGCAATATGAGAGTGACGGCACAAGTCATGAGACGGAACGGTGGGAGTTGCATGGCAATATATCTTGGAATGGCTACGAAAATGCCATAGTAGGTAGGTATGGTGGCTGTTTTGAGGAAGGCATATGGTGGGTTTGTGCATCGGCAAAAGTTGTGCGGCACTAGAGAGGCTAGCAATGGTGGAAGGTGAAAGTGAATCTATACCATGGACTCACATTAGTCATGAAGAACTCATATACTTGTTGCGAAAGTCTTTATTAGTAATCGAAACAAAGTGCTAAACGCATACTCCTAGGGGAAGGGTTGGTAGGTGTTAACCATCGCGCGATCCTGACCGCAACACAAAGGATGACAATCAATAGATCAATTATGCTCCGACTTCCTAACATAGCGGTTCACCATACGTGCATGCTACGGGAATCACTAACTTCAACACAAGTATTTCTAGATTCACAACACCCTACTAACATGACTCTTAATATTACCAAATCCATGTCTCAAAACTAATTGAGAGGAATCAAGACTTCTCTTTCTACTCAATGCACATGAAGATGGAGGTTTTTGCATCCTCTTTGGGTACCTATCACCTTTGGGACTACTTTCATAGCATAAGCCAACTACCAAGTCGCGCACCGCCGTGCTCTAAAAGATCTAAGTGAAGCACATAGAGCAAAATTATCTAGCTCAAAAGATATAAGTGAAGCACGATGAGCATTCTAGCAAAATCATGATGAGTGCATCTCTCTATCTAAAGGTGTGCAACAAGGATGATTGTGACACAACAAAAATAAAAGACTCCTAAGATACAAGACACTCAAAGAAAAACACATATCATGTGATGAATAAAAATATAGCTCCAAGTAATGTTACCGATGGATTGAAGACCAAAGAGGGGATGCCTTCCCGGGGCATCCCCAAGCTTAGGCTTTTTGGTGTCCTTCAATTTGTCTTGGAATACCTTGGGAATCACCAAGCTTGAGCTCTTTCCACTCCTTATCTCTTTGTCCATGAGAACATCACCCAAAACTTGAAAACTTCACAACACAAAACTTAAATAGAAACTCGTGATATCATTAGCACAAGAAAACAAACTACCACCTCTTTAGGTACTGTAGCAATCTTGATTTCTATTTATATTGGTGTTGGACTACTGTATTCTCACTTTTCCATGTCTAGTACCCCCCCCCCCGATACTATCCATAGTTTCATCAAAACAAGCAACCAACTCAACAAAAACAGAATCTGTCAAAAACAGACCAGTCTGTAGCAATCTATATACTTCGTATACTTATGGTTCCTCAAAAATTCTGAAACATTACAACTACCTGGGCAAAAGGCATATCAACCAGCAGCAAAAAGAATCAACTCAAAAGCTATTTCTGAATAAAAACTAAAAATCATCTCGTGAGCGAAAAGTTTCTGTCTTTTTCCAGCAGGATCAAACAACCATCAGCAAGACTAGTCATAAAGGTTTTGCTTGGCTCAAACACAAAAAGAAACACAAAAGACACAATCATAACAGAATTATGATAGTGTGGACGCAACAAAACAGAAATAAAAATAAATAAATTATTGGGTTGCCTCCCAACAAGCGCTATTGTTTAATGCCCTTAGCTAGGCATAAGGCGATAGAATCACGTATCGTCGTGTTTGGTGCTCAAACCATAAGTAGCGTGGTCACTTATCATCTTAAGGTTTTCATCTTTCTTGCTAGATGATTCACCACTACTTTTAGGAACAAAAAAAGACTTGGTGATTTTATTGTGGGCAAAATTTGGAGTATTCTACACAGCGGCAAAAGCGGAGCCCAAGTTGGTTATAACATCCTTTAGTTTGCCAATCCTAGCGGAATCATGACCTAGCTTTTCGTTAACTGTGGGTTCCTTCTCCTTTAGATTTTTCAAAACCATTCCCACCTTGGATCCGTACTGAGTGATTTGGTTGTGGATCTTTTTATCCAAATTCTCAAGGAGTTCGATCGTAGCAACTTTATTTTCAATGACGTCCAGCCTACGCATCACAGGTTCCATGGTCAAGGTAGTTCCATTAACCATGAGTGGGGGTGAGCCTACCAAATTTATTACAACTCCGTAAGAATCAACGGTATGGCTACCCAAGAAATTTCCACCTACGATGGTGTCAAGAATATACCTATTCCAAGGAGAAACACCCACATAAAAACTGCGAAGCAGGACGGTAGTAGATTGCTTATGAGTAGATCTACTCTGAGCATTGCAAATCCTATACCAAGAGTCCTTTAAGTTTTCTTCCTCAATTTGTTTGAAATTGAGAACTTCGTTCTCGGGAGTATCATTCGAAGTGGTGGATCTAGCCATGCAGGTAGACTATCCCACACAAACGAACACAAAGCAAGCAAGAGAAAAGGGCGAACGAAAAAGGCAAACGAAAAAGGCAAAAGAAAAAGGCAATTTTTTTTAATTTTTTTTGTTTTTCAGAAGTGGGGGAGAGGAAAGCGAGAGGCAAAAAAAGTAAATGCAAGAGATGAGTTTTCAACACTTACTTGGATGAGTTCTTGACTTGATCCTCCCCGGCAACGGCGCCAGTAATTCTTCTACTACGACAACAGACAACAGCGCCAGAGATTGACATGTTCACGGAGGCTCGGCTTGCGTTGGTTTTTCCCTTGAAGAGGAAAGGGTAGTGCAGCACAGGAGCAATAAGTATTTCCCTCAGTTTGAGAACCAAGGTGTCAATCTAGTAGGACAATCTCGTCAAGTCCAGAGTACCTACGCAAACACAAAAGAGCTTGCACCCAACGCTATAAAGGGGTTGTCAATCCCTTCAAGATTGATTGCAAAGTGAGATCTGAAGGCGGAAAGTGCAACGAAGTAAAAGAGCAAGGCTGAAAATATGGTGTGGAGTAGACCCGGGGGCCATAGTGTTCATTAGAGGCTTCTCTCAGCATAGCAAATATTATGGTGGGTGAACAAATTACTGTCGAGCAATTGATAGAACCGCGCAAAGTCATGATGATATCTAAGGCAATGATCATACATATATGCATCACGTCCGAGACAAGTAGACCGATACTTTCTGCATCTACTACTATTACTCCACACATCGAGCGCTATCCAGCATGCATCTAGTGTATTGAGTTCATAACGAACAGATTAACGCCTTAAGCATGATGACATGATGTAGAGGGATAATCTCAAACCAATGATGAAAACCCCATCTTTTTACCCTTGATGGCAACAACATGATGCGTCCCTCGCTACCCCTTCTGTCACTGGGTGAGGTCACCGCATGGTATGAACCCAAAACCAAGCACTTTTACCATTGCAAGAATCATAGATATAGTTGGCCAAACAAAACCCACAACTCGAAGAGAATTACAAGGATATGAAATCATGCATAAGAGAGATCAGAAGAAACTCAAATAAGATTCATAGATAATCTGATCATAAATCCACAATTCATCGGATCTCGACAAACACACCGCAAAAGAAGATTACATCGAATAGATCTCCATGAAGATCATGGAGAACTTTGTATTGAAGATCCAAGAGAGAGAAGAAGACGTCTAGCTACTAGCTATCGACCCGTAGGTCTATGGTGAACTACTCACGCATCATCGGAGAGGTCATGGTATTGATGAAGAAGCCCTCCGTATCTGAAACCCCCTCCGGCAGGGCACCAGAACCTGCCCCAGATGGGATCTTGTGGAGACAGAAGCTTGCGGCGGCGGAAAAGTACTTTCGATGATCTCCTGATTTTTTCTAGGATTTTAGGGAATATATAGGCGGAAGACCTAGGGCAGAGGTGGCCCAGGGAGCCCACAAGCTTGGGAGGCGTGGGCCCCCTCTGGCCGCGGCTAGGGGCTTGTGGGGTCCCTGGTGGTCCCCTGCCCAGATTCTCAGGTTCCCCGATCTTTTTCTGTTTCGGAAAAAATCTTTTTCGAAGTTTCATTCCGTTTGGAGTCTGTTTAAAATCCTCCTCTGAAAAGGGTTAAAAACATGGAAAAAACAGGAACTGGCACTTGGCACTGAGTTAATAAGTTAGTCCCAAAAAAGATATAAAAGGCATACAAAACATCCAAAGTTTTACAAGATAATAGCATGAAACCATCAAAAATTATAGATACGTTGGGGACGTATCAGGCCTCAAAGCGCAGAGTTTTGTAGGACAGTTGAAAATTTCCTCAGGTGGATGACCTAAGGTTTATCAATCCATGGGAGGTGTAGGATGAAGATGATCTCTCTCAAGCAACTTTGCAATCAAATAACAAAGAGTCTCTTGTGTACCCAACACACCCAATACAATGGTAAATTGAATAGGTGCACTAGTTCGTCGAAGAGATGGTGATACAAGTGTAATATGGATGGTAGATATATGTTTTTTAATCTGAAAATATAAAAACAACAAGGTATCAAATAGTAAACAACGAGCAAAATGTTGTATAAATGCTTGGAAACAAGGCCTAGGGTCCATACTTTCACTAGTGCATGTTCTCTCAACAATACTAACATAGTTGAATCATATATAAATCCCTCACGTGCGGCAAAGAGTTCACTCCAAAGTCAAAAATAGTAGAGAACAAACGAATAAATTATTGTAGGGTATGAAACCACCTCAAAGTTATCTTTTCTGATCAATCTTATGAGTTATCCCTATAAGCGTCACGAACAGCCCTAGAGTTCGTACTAAAATAACACCTTAAGATACACATCAACCAAAACCTTAATTTCACCTAGATACTCCAATGTCACCACAAGTACCATGGGCATGATTATACGATATGCATCACATAATTTCTGATTCATCATGTTCAATCCAACACAAAGAACTTCAAAGAGTGCCACAAAGGTTCTACCGGAAATTCAAGACGAAAACATGTGCCAACCCCTATGCATAGATTCCCAAGGTCATGAAACCCGCAAGTTGATCACCAAAACATACATCAAGTGGATCAATAGAACATACCATTGTCACCACAGATATCCCATCACAAGACATACATCAAGTGTTCTCAAATCCTTAAAGACTCAATCCGAGAAGAAAACTTCAAAGGGAAAACTCAATTCATCACAAAAAGATAGAGAGGGGAAAACACCATATGATTCATCTATATTAATAAAGCTCGCGATACATCAAGATCGTGCCATCTCAAGAACACGAGAGAGAGAGATCAAACACATAACTACTGGTACATACCCTCAGCCCCGAGAGTGAACTACTCCCTCCTCGTCATGGAGACCGTCGGGATGATGAAGATGGCCTTCGGTGATGGTTTCCCCCTCCGACAAGGTGACGGAACAGGATCTCGATTGGTTTTTCGTGGCTCCGGAGGCTTGCAGCGACGGAACTCCTTATCTAGGTTTCTTTCTGGGGGTTTTGGTATTTGTAAGAATTTTTGGCGTCGATCTCACGTCAGGAAGCTTCCCGAGGAGGTCACCCAGCAGGCTTGTGGATTCCTCATCCACTTCCTGGCCCAGGTCTGGTGCTTGAGGGGTCTCTTTTGGTCCGTAAAAAGTCAGTGTAAATTTTCAGCCCATTCCTAGAACTTCTATTTCTGCACGAAAACGACACCATGGTAGTTCAGCTGAAAACAGTGTCAGTCTGGGTTAGTTCTAATAAAATCATACCAAAATCATATAGAATTATTGTAAACATGGCATGAATACTTCATAAATTATAGATACGTTGAATACGTATCAGCATCCCCAAGCTTAATTCATGCTCGTCCTCGAGTAGGTAAATGATAAAAGAAATAATTTATGAAGTGTGATGCTAGCAAGTGCACAAGTTTGATCAATGATACTTTGAATCACTTTTTCTAGCATCAATATAAATCATAAATAGTAGCTCATCTCATAAAAATTCTCATGATGAAGTAACAGGCTATCCACGTGTTAAAGAGTAGACCATAAAGTTTCTTGAAAGCAAACAAACTATGCTTTCAGTCACTACACAATTGCAATTCATCTTATTTTCAAGAAGGGTCTATGTAAGAGCTTCAGTTTAGCAAATTCCACATACTCAACTATCATATAGTCTTCCATGATTGCTAACACTCAAAGCATATTTTTAGAACAACTAGCATCCATCAAACACAGAGAAAGATAGGGGCTTAATGTGTCGCCTCCCAACTTATTTATCTTATAGATAATTGCCAACAATAATAATTCATGATCAATTATATCTGTATGGATATATATGTTTGGATCTTTCCCCACCACATGATGCTTGCCAACTAGTACATTAAGGTTGGAATAAGAACTTGACTCAACAAGAATAGTAAATAGATTGGCCCTTCGCAGAGGGAAGTAGTGATTTGCATCCGTGCGAGAGCCCGAGCTTTTAAAACAGAGATGAATAATAATTTTTAGTAGTATGCTTTCATTCTCAACATAACAACCAAGAGACCTCGGTATCTTCCATGCTAGATACATTATAGGTGGTTCTCAAAGAGAAAGGTAAAGTTTTTACACCCCTCCACCAATCAATCACACTCCACGGCGAGCCGAATCCACGGGTAGCGTCGATACCAACAACATTATTGGGGGAGTTTTGTTTAATTATTTGCAAAAAAGTTGGGACTGGGAATCCCTAATACCAGCCACTTTCTCGTGAATGATAGTGAATCAACACATATCGTGAAAATAACCCACCTAGCATGGAAGATACTGGCAGCCCCTAGTCACTACATGAGCGATTCAGGCATACAAAATAGAATATTATTTGAAGGTTCAGAGTTTGGCACATGCAAATTTACTTGGAACGGCTGGTAAATACCGCATATAGGCAGATATATTGGACTCTCGTGGCAAGAAACTGGGTTTAAGGGTTTTGGATGCACAAGTAGTATCTCTACTTAGTACGAAGTGTTGGCTAGCAAAAGGTTCTAAACAAGCACCACGTATTGGAGGATCCATAAGAATATAACTTCTATGCAAGTATACCCAAACATAACTCATTAAGTTGTCTTTGTTCTCCAACTTCAACTAATTTTCTCAAGTTTGAAAATAATTAATGGGACTCAGAATCATACAATTTGTCCAAGATAATATATTTATATGTTGAATCTCTCTTCCTTCAATATTCTTTCATGAATTGTTCAAGTGACCAATGCGATGTTTGCTAACTTTCAATAAATTTTACCACCTATACTTCTTATATGTTAAGTCATTACTCCCCATGGGATAAGCATATGAACCATATTTAATTTCAGATTTATGATATTCAATTCATTCAACCATTTACTCATAGGATATAAGTGAAGCATGGAAGTAAATGACAAAACTACTCCAAAACATATAAGTGAAGATCAATGAGAAGTCAAACAATTAAGTAGCTATGTGAGGACTTTATCTTTCTCTCTTAATAAAGATTTTCAGATCTTAGTATTTTATTAAACGGCAAGCAAAATAAAAACATCACTCCAAGCGTAGCACGCATCATGTGAACGAATAAAAAATTAGGTTCAACATAGGCTAACCGATAGTTGACAAAGAGAGGTGGGATGCGTAGCATCCCCAAGCTTAGATGCTTGAGAGTTCTTGAAATATTTACTTGGTGTGCCTTGAGAATCCCCAAGCTTGAGCTTTTGACTCTCGTTCAATCCTCTCATATCATGGTTTCACCTATTCTCAAAAACTTCATCCACACAAAACTCGAAAAGAACTCGTGAGATAGGTTACTACACATAATAATAAATAATCTATTTTATGTACTGCCAAGACAAGTTGCACAATAATTTTCAAACATTAGGGTATGGAAACTATAGGATAAGTAGATAACAAAACTATGACAACAATCTGTCCAAACAGAACAGTCTGTAGAAATTTATGAAAAATGTGTACTTATGTAACTCAAATAATTATTAAAATTTAGTACATGCTATAACATTTATATAAAAACCCTGTGTAAAAAGTTCAGAAACTTTCCACGTTCGAGTAAAATATGAAAATTGAAACACTACAACACCAGTTTCTTTTTTTACACATCAACAATCAAAGCATGCAATGCAATCATCCTAATGCAATTCTTGGAACTTTTTATTGAAAACAAGAATATAAATAGAACATAACAGATACAAACAAAATAAAATGAATCTCCAAGCAAAAATCAAATTATGTGATGAATAAAAATATAGCTCCAAGTAAGATGTACCGATAATGTTGAAGACGAAAGAGGGGATGCCATCCGAGGCATCCCCAAGCTTAGGCGTTGGGGTATTCCTTGGAAATTACCTTGGGGTGCCTTGGGAATACCCAATCTTAGGTTCTTGTCACTCCTTATTCTCATCATATCGGTGTCTCACCCAAAACTTGAAAAACTTCAATCACACAAAACTTAACGGAACTTCGTGAGATGGGTTAGTATAATAAATAGTGATCATTCACTTAGATACTGTCAAGACAAGATTCATAATTGTTCCCACATGATACCTACTGTTTTCTAATATTCCCATAATTTATATCACTAAATATAAGCTATGGGAACACTAAAACAAGCAAACTATGCATGCAAAACAGAATCTGTCAAAAACAGAATAGTCTATGAAGATGTGTAGTGTAACCATACTTCCCTGTCTCTAAATTTTTTGAACAATTAGTAAAGTACAGGAAATTTGTATATACATCTTGTGTAAAAAATTCATATCAAAATCACGGTCCAGTGAATTTACAAAATTCCTGGACTGAGAGCAAAAGTTTCTGTTTTTGCACATAATCAACTCAACTATCATCCACACTATCCGAAAGGCTTTACTTGGCACTTTATTGAAACAAAAGCTATAAAATATGATTACTACAGTAGCTTAATCATGTGAATACATCAAAACAGAAAGTAAAAGTGTTGGGTTGTCTCCCAACAAGCGCTTTTCTTTAAAGCCTTTTAGCTAGGCATGATGATTTCAATGATGCTCACATAGGAATAATAATTATAACATGCAAAAGGGCATCATGAATATCATGACAAGAACATTTAAGTGTAACCCACTTCCTATGCATAGGGATTTTGTGAACAAACAATTTATGGGAGCAAGAATCAACTAGCATTGGAAGGCAAAACAAGTATAACTTCAAAACTTTGAACACATAGAGAGGAAACTTGATATATTGCAATTCCTACAAGCATATGTTCCCCCCTCATAATAATTTCCAGTAGCATCATGAAGGAATTCCACAATATAACCAGCACATAAATCGTTTTTTTCATGATATACAAGCATAGAAATTTTACTACTCGCCACATAAGCAAATTTATTCACATCAATAGTAGTGGGAGCAAACTCAACAAAATAACTATCATGTGAAGCATAATCCAATTGAAAATTAAAATCATGATGACAAGTTTCATGGTTATAATTATTATTTATAGCATACATGTCATCACAATAATCATCATAAATAGGAGGCATGATTTCATCTTAATAAATTTTCTCATTAAAACATGGGGGACTAAACATATCATCTTCATCAAACATAGCATCCCCAAGATTGTGGCTTTGCATATCATTAGCATCATGAATATTCAAGGAATTCATACTAACAACATTTTAGTAACTTCTTCTTTTAACACTTGAGCACAATTTTCCTTTTCATCATTTTCATGAAAGACATTGAACAGATGAAGCATACGAGGCAACCTCAATTACAATTTTTGTAGTTTTCTTTTATAAACCAAATTAGTGAGAAAACAAGAAACTAAAAGATTTCATTGCAAGATCTAAAGATATACCTTCAAGCACTCACCTCCCCGGGAACAGCGCCAGAAAAGAGCTTCGTTGACAGGATGTGATTGACGCTTACGTAACCTCCCCGACAACAGCGTGAGAAAAGAGCTTGATGTCTACTACACAACCTTCTTCTTGTAGACTCGTGTTGGGCCTCCAAGCGTAGAGTTTTGTAAGACAGTAGCAAATTTCCTTGAAGTGGATGACCTAAGGTTTATCAATCCATGGGAGGTGTATGATGAAGATGGTCTCTCTCAAGCAACCATGTAATCAAATAACAAAGAGTCTCTTGTGTCCCCAACACACCCAATACAATGGTAAATTGTATAGGTGCACTAGTTCGGCAAACAGATGGTGATACAAGTGTAATATGGATGGTAGATATAGGTTTTTGTAATCTGAAAATACAGAAACAGCAAGGTAACTGCCAGGACCGGATTTTCAGGGATTTTAATTTCCCTTCAAAATGGCCCTTGTGCATGCCAACCCCATCAATACTCTTAGGTGGTGAACGAATCCTTGATACATTTGTCCAAGCAAAAATACACACTTGAAGTACAAGACCGAGGTGGTCCATAGAGTACATCAAAAAGGTTTTCTAATGGTTGATGGCGGAAGCGGTTCGGGGATCTCCAGCGTCTATGGGACTCCATTTCCCAAAGGAAAAACTGACCTGGATAATTCCTATCTCACACGGCTGTTGACTTTGATGCCTAGGTTCCAGGTTATCGTCAGGTTCCTCCTCTCCAAGCACGCAATCTGGTCAAGAAAATATCCAGGGACAAGCCAGTGAGTACTTTGAATGTACTCGCAAACATCATGAAACAAACATAAATTGGCAGAGTTAATTTACACTTGTAATAATACCACCATACTTCCTCAACCATGATGTACTTCTCAAGTACTAGTATTGAAAATACAATCATATTGAGAAATTAATAAGCAATCAATAAGAGTAAGATTAACGGATATGATATAAAACATGCCTCCGCCGGCGTCTGAGCTACACCACAAACATGGCTTGAATAAAATAATAACAAGCGTGCCGCAGTTGGCCGTCTGAGCGACACCACGTAAAGGGCTTATATGAAATAATAAACATGCCGCAGTCGGATGTCTAAGCGACACCACATAAAGGGCTTATATGAAATGATAAACATGCCACAGTCGGGCGTCTAAGCGACACCATATGAAGGGCTTAAGTAAAATGATAAACAAGCCGCAGTCGGGCGTCTAAGCGGCACCACATAAAAGGCTTAAATCAAATGATAAACATGCCGCAATCGGGCATCTAAGCGACACCTCATAAAGGGCTTATATGAAATAATAATAAAAAGTGAATATCCAGGAGGTAGAACTGTCCCAAGGATATCCAGCAACCGTAATCATAGGGGTTAGTCCACGATAAAATAATATATATGATCATCCACCATATTTCGTGATTAGCCTCACGATTTCTTTACTTCCTCTGAATACCGACACCCAGACCGACACTTGACAAGTCAACTAGTCGTCCTTGACCATGGACACGGCTACTCGAATAGTTTTCTGCAGAGGATGTACTCTTTATCCACAGCCCACGGACTAATCCCGCGTACAGTATTTTAGAAGTAAACACTCACAACCATTACACACCCATTTTTCTCCCGCGAAGACCGATATCACTCGGACTACGCTCCAGAGAAGAACCATAAGACGGGGAGGCTTTAACCTCGACTAGCATGGGATCAAATTTATCCGCGCGCTACAAGGGAAGAGCTCTTCCCTCTCGGTCCCAAACCGGAAACACCCATGCCCCCTGACTGGATGACTGGATTTAGTCCAGTGCCCCAGATACCTTCATCCTGGCCTCTCTACTTGGTGTGTACCTGCTAATTGGTTTACGACCTACTGAACCATATACCCTTTCAGGAAGACCTGTGGAAGCATGAAGCGTTAAGGTGACATATTGACAAGACCCGATCTATGGTCGACTGAGGAAGTGTAAATTATTCCTTGCATGATTAGCACAATCAAGGTGTGTTCTACACACAGATCCACTACCATCGTGCCCCAACATGCCTCGCTGACCATTCTCGCCCCACGAGATGTCAATTCCAGTCGTATCTTCACGAGACACCGAATCTCCTCGAATCCCATCTAGTAGGCATGTGTGGCAGACGAATGTAACTACTGTCCCAAACTTCTCATGCAGTAATTGTACTTTCAATTAGAAAGTCACATGCATGATTATCACATGAAATATCACCAATTATTTAACATGACCAACATGTTTACTTCAAATAGCAAACCACACACCACCAAAGCATATCAAGATTCAAGATGCTTGCCTTCCAAGTGCAGAGAGGTAGGCTGCACTCCAAAACTTTTGAAGTTTTTTATCCTCTCTCCATAGCCTAGTTTGAAAAATATTCTAATTAATACTCCCTCCGTCCCAAAATAAGTGTCTCAACTTTGTACTAGCTTTAGTACAAAATTGTACTAAGATTAAGACACTTATTTTGGGACGAAGGAAGTACACAATTTAAAAACAGTACACAAATTTGACCTAGAAAACTTTCAATTAAATTCTAAAATAAACTAGACAAGAATTGAAAGGGGTGAGAAAAATAATCAAGTCATTTGGACTTTTATTTTAGAAACTAGGGCTAGTCAAAGTTTGGTCAACAATCTGTTTTAAAATAAAATAGAAAAAAGGGTTCGAAAGTTAATACACTATCGCAAGGGGGAAACATACCAAGCCGACTATGCCTTCCCTAGACGGAAGTGCACTCACGTAGGTGCGTGGCCAAGGGAACCGTCCCACTCACCGATAGATGGGACCCATATGTCGGGTTCTCCATGTTCCTCCCGCGCACGCTGACAAAGAGCAGAGGAGTGGACTCCGGCGGTGATTGCCGGTGACACAGTGCACCATTTGCAGCGTTCCGGCTATGCACCTGCTCGGAAGGATGAGATGCATTCATTTTTGGGGCTTGGGGACGCGGCGGAGCTCGAGGGCGAGAAGCCCTTCCTACATGGTGGAGATCAGCTTCGGCTTAGGTGGGATTCAAGCTAGGGTGACTCTAGGTAGGTTCCGAGAGGTGGGGTAGCTCTGTGGGTTTGAGGAGGGGTCGAGGGTTGCTCAGCTGGAGCTAGGATGCTTTGGCTTGGCCGAATCGATCCGAGGCGCGGTGACGGTTGAGGTCGACGGAGCTGAGGAAGGTAGAGGTCCTGGTCCGAATTGGGTGAAGGGGTGATCTCCTACGGCTATGCACAGGAGTCTGCCCTTGCTAGGAGGGCTCGGGGCGCTTTCTTATAGGACCTCGAGGTCGGTCCGAGGCGATAGCGATACGATCGCCGGCCGACCGCCTCTGAAGCTGCTGGGAGACGATGCGATGCAGGGGAGGGTCAAACGGGGTCCGGCTGGCGGTCTGGCTAGCTGACGCAAAAACTTCGGTCGCAGGGTGGGAGCGGGCGAGCAGAGGTGGCTCGGGCGGTGTTGTACTCGTCGGGGAAGACGTTGCTGGTATAGACGGACAACACAGTTGTAGGAGGTGCAGCAAGCACCAGCAGTGTCAGCAATGAGGAGCTGCAGACTGCCACTGCACGAGTGACACTGGAAACAGGGCAGGTGGGCGCGGTGTCTACTCCGCAACACGTGCAAAACGCGTGCTCTGGGCATGCTCTAGGTGTGCACGACAGGTGTTCGACCGAATGCCACTACAGGCTAGAGGGTTGGGTTTGAGTTGTAACTTAACAAGATGGCTAGGCTGGTTACCCAAGCTCTGCTAGATGCTGGTTTGGCACAGAAAGAAATTCCATTATACAGTTTAAAAGCTATGCCATCTCACGTCATGCACCTAGAGTGTTTGACAAAATGTCACGGGCCTCTAGGTATTCTTGATAGCCACCAAACTTTCCACGTTGAGGTCTCCTTGGAAGCTAACAAAGATGGCAAGGTTAAATTTGGCAAAACAGAAACTTCCTAGTGCAATATTTGCAAAAAGAGCATTCTGGACAGAAACAAAATGATGTTATAACACGGTCTCAAACAATGCCACTCGGGCTGAAATTCCGGACTTACGGTTTTTGCTGGATTCTTTGCAAGTACTAAAATTTTCAAGAGCTTTGCGTAAGACAATAATATGGTTGCAGTGCAAACTGCAAATCTGGTCCACAACAGAAATTAAGAAGTGGTGCTCAAAATTTTCAACAAAGTGTGTTTATTGCACAAAAGTGATTTATATTAACTCCTTGACAACTCCAAATTTTGTAGAATTTTTGAAGAGTTTTAACTAGGGGTTGTCGTACAAATACCAAGTTGGATCAGAAATGAAAAGAATATAATGTGCTCGCTTGTTACAAAACACTTGGCTATATTATCTCATAAAATTGATTCAAAAACATACTAGGTCATTTCCAAGTTTTTATGTAATTTCTAAAAGAAATTATCAAATGGTTGTAGTTCAAATCAGGCCTCAGAAGTAAATTTTTTGAATAAATGAACCCTAAAGAATAAAAATGCATTCATCTTACTAGGAAATATTTGGAAAAAATATTTGAGGTAACACTCAAGTCAAATAATATATTTCAAAAACTCCTACTTAAGAAAGAAATCTTTTTATAAACTAAAACAAAGAAGGGGTGTGAAAACAGCAGAAAACCCAAAAATAAATTTTTAAATTACCATGGCCAATTTTAAATAAATAAAAATCATGACCAAAATTTTGGGGTGTTACACTAACAAATAGTAAACAGCGAGCAAAACGTTGTATAAATACTTGGAAACAAGGCCTAGGGTCCATACTTTCACTAGTGCAAGTTCTCTCAACAATACTAACATAGTTGAACCATATATAAATCCCTCACATGCGGCAAAGAGTTAACTCCAAAGTCAAAAATAGCAGAGAACAAATGATGAAATTATTGTAGGGTACGAAACCACCTCAAAGTTATATTTTCTGATCAATCTTATGAGCTACCCCTATAAGTGTCACGAACAGCCCTGGAGTTCGTACTAAGATAACACCTTAAGATACACATCAACCAAAACCCTAATGTCACCTAGATACTCCAATGTCACCACAAGTACCCATGGGTATAATTATACGATATGCATCACATAATTTCAGATTCATCATGTTCAATCCAACACAAAGAACTTCAAAGAGTGCCCCAAAGTTTCTACCAGAAAATCAAGACGAAAACATGTGCCAACCCCTATGCATAGATTCCCAAGGTCACGGAACCCGCAAGTTGATCACCAAAACATACATCATCTGGATCAATAGAACATCCCATTGTCACAACAGATATCCCATAAAAGACATACATCAGGTGTTTTCAAATCCATAAACACTCAATCCGATAAGAAAACTTCAAAGGGAAAAATCAATTCATCACAAGAAGACACAGAGGGGAAAATCCATATGATTCATCTATATTAATAAAGCTCGCGATACATCAAGATCGTGCCATCTCAAGAACACAAGAGAGAGAGAGATCAAACACATAGCTACTGGTACATACCCTCAGGCCCGAGGGTGAACTACTCCCTCCTCGTCATGGAGATCGCCGGCATGATGAAGATGACCTCCGATGATGGTTTCCCCCTCGGGCAGGGTGCCGGAATGGGCTCCCGATTGGTTTTTCATGGCTCTGGAGGCTTGCGGCGACGAAACTCCTGGTCTAGGTTTCTTTCTGTGGTTTTGGTATTTATAGGAATTTTTGGCGTTGGTCTCACGTCAGGAAGGTTCCCGAGGAGGTCACAAGCCACACAGGCACGACCTAGAGGGTGGTCATGCCCAGCAGGCTTGTGGCTGCCTCATCCACTTCCTGGCCCAGCTCTGGTGCTTTGGGGGTCTCTTTTGGTCCATAAAAATCACCGTAAATTTTCAACCCATTTCGAGAACTTTTATTTCTGCACAAAAATGACACCATGGTAGTTCTACTAAAAACAGCGTCAGTCCGGGTTAGTTCTAATAATATCATACCAAAATCATATAGAATTATTGTGAACATGGCATGAATACTTCATAAATGATAAATACGTTGGAGACATATCAAGGTGCACAACTCCTGCGAAGGAGTGCCTGAGGTCCAGGCCATACAGTACTTCATCGAGGGCTGTCGAGATGGCACCCACCTCGAGCACAAGCCTATGTACTCGGAGCCAACCACACTTGCCAAGCTCATGGCCAAGGCGGACAAGTATGGCACGCCTGACTCCGCGATGCGGAGCAAGGTCACTTCAACCGGCAAGGCCGCCATGCCGCCAGCTACGCTGCGGCCGGCTGCTGATGCCGGGGGGCAGCAGAACAACAAGGGCAAATCCAATCGGCCGGACCCCCGGTACGGGAGCAAGCAGGTCACCACCATGGAGGAAGAGCATCTGGCTGCTCAGGCCGCCAGACATCGCCAGCATGGCGGAAAAGATGCTTGGCAGCCCAAGCTCACCTTCGAGTAGATGCTCGATGCCCCCTGCAAGATGCACACCGGGGCGAAGCCGGCTACGCATACGCTCCGGCAATGTACCTTCTCCTAGAGGCTGGCCTGAGGCGAGGGCCTACGGGCTCCTCCACCTCCGGCTCCGCAAGTACCGGCTCCGGCTCCGCCACCCCCCAATGATGGGCGTCTCCACGACCCGTTCGCCAATCAGGACGGGGCCTATGTTGTCTTCACCAGCAAAGGCGACGATAAGCATAGCCAGCGCCGACATGAGGTGAATGCCACCATGCCCTCGATCCCACGGTACATGCACTCGTCGGAGAAGCTGGTTACCTCGAGCCAGACTGACCATCTGGCCGTGATGCCAAATCTCGGCAGCTACACCCTCGTCCTCGACCCCACCATCACCTCCAAGAGGCTCACATGCCGGTTCTCATGGGTGCTGGTCGACGACGGCAGCAACATCAACATCCACTACCGCAACATGTTGTTGAAGCTGGGGCTCATGGAGAAAGACCTACAGCCGACCCGGACGGTGTTCCACGGCATTGTGTCGGGGCAATCCTGCTGCCCCATCGGGAAGATCCAAATCGACGTCCTCTTCGGCGACAAGGCTCACTTCCACCATGAGCCAGTGTGGTTCGAGGTGGTGGATCTCCAAAGCCCCTATCATGCGCTCGTGGGCAGGCCAACGCTTGCCAAGTTCCTCCATGAGAATCAGGACATTTTCGCATGGTCCCCCAAGGACATGCCTCGTGTTCTGAGGAAGTTCGCCGAGCACAAGCATCATGTGTGACCGGATGCGAAGCCGGTCAAGCAACCCTTGTGTCATTTCTTCAAAGAGAAATGGCGCACCATTGGAGAGGAAATTGCCCGGCTGCTCGCAGCCGGATTCATCATGGAAGTTTTCCACCTGGAATGGTTGGCCAACCCAGCCCTGGTGCTAAAGAAAAACAAGACCTAGCGCATGTTGGAATTATGCCCTAGAGGCAATAATAAATATAGTTATTATTATAATTCCTGTATCAAGATAATCGTTTATTATCCATGCTATAATTGTATTGAATGAAGACTTATATACATGTGTGGATACATAGACAAAACATTGTCCCTAGCAAGGCTCTAGTTGGCTAGCCAGTTGATCAAAGATAGTCAGGGTCTTCTGATTATGAACAAGGTGTTGTTGCTTGATAACTGGATCACGTCATTAGGAGAATCACGTGATGGGCTAGACCCAAACTAATAGACGTAGCATGTTGATCGTGTCATTTTGTTGCTATTGTTTTCTGCGTGTCAAGTATTTGTTCCTATGACCATGAGATCGTATAACTCACTGACACCGGAGGAATGCTTTGTGTGTATCAAACGTCGCAACGTAACTGGGTGACTATAAAGATGCTCTACAGGTATCTCCGAAGGTGTTCGTTGAGTTAGTATGGATCGAGACTGGGATTTCTCACTCCGCGTGACGGAGAGGTATCTCGGGGCCCACTCGGTAATACAACATCACACACAAGCCTTGCAAGCAATGTGACTTAGTGTAAGTTGCGGTATCTTGTATTACGGAACGAGTAAAGAGACTTGCCGGTAAACGAGATTGAAATAGGTATGCGGATACTGACGATCGAATCTCGGGCAAGTAACATACCGAAGGACAAAGGGAATGACATACGGGATTATATGAATCCTTGGCACTGAGGTTCAAACGATAAGATCTTCGTATAATATGTAGGATCCAATATGGGCATCCAGGTCCCGCTATTGGATATTGACCGAGGAGTCTCTCGGGTCATGTCTAGATAGTTCTCGAACCCGCAGGGTCTGCACACTTAAGGTTCGACGTTGTTTTATGCGTATTTGCGTTATATGGTTGGTTACCGAATGTTGTTCGGAGTCCCGGATGAGATCACGGACGTCACGAGGGTTTCCGGAATGGTCCGGAAACGAAGATTGATATATAGGATGACCTCATTTGATTACCGGAAGGTTTTCGGAGTTACCGGGAATGTACCGGGAATGACGAATGGGTTCCGGGTGTTCACCGGGGGGGCAACCCACCCCGGGGAAGCCCATAGGCCTTGGGGGTGGCGCACCAGCCCTTAGTGGGCTGGTGAGACAGACCAAGAAGGCCCTATGCGCCATAGGAAGAAAATCAAAGAGAAAAAAAAAGAGGAGGTGGGAAAAGGGGGAAGGACTCCTCCTTCCAAACCTAGTTGGACTCGGTTTGGAAGGGGAGGGTTGCCCCCCTTGGCTCGGCCGAACCCCTTGGGGGTCCTTGGACCCCAAGGCAAGGCTCCCCCTCTTCCCCCTATATATACGGAGGTTTTAGGGCTGATTTGAGACAACTTTGCCACGGCAGCCCGACCACATATCTCCACGGTTTTACCTCTAGATCGCGTTTCTGCGGACCTCGGGCGGAGCTCGGGCGGAGCCCTGCTGAGATAAGATCATCACCAACCTTCGGAGCGCCGTCATGCTGCTGGAGAACTCATCTACCTCTCCGTCTCTCTTGCTGGATCAAGAAGGCCGAGATCATAGTCGAGATGTACGTGTGCTGAACGCGGAGGTGCCGTCCGTTCGGCACTAGATCGTGGGACTGATCGCGGGACGGTTCGCGGGGCGGATCGAGGGACGTGAGGATGTTCCACTACATCAACCGCGTTCACTAACGCTTCTGCTGTGCGGTCTACAAGGGTACGTAGATCGAATATCCCCTCTCGTAGATGGACATCACGATAATAGGTCTTCATGCGTGTAGGAAAATTTTTGTTTCCCATGCGACGTTCCCCAACAGTGGCATCATGAGCTAGGTTCAAGCGTAGATGTCTTCTCGAGTAGAACACAAAAGTTTTTGTGGGAGGTGATGTGCGTTTTGCTGCCCTCCTTAGTCTTTTCTTGATTCCGCGGTATTGTTGGATTGAAGCGGCTTGGACCGACATTACTCGTACGCTTACGAGAGACTGGTTTCATCGCTACGAGTAACCCCGTTGCTCAAAGATGACTGGCAAGTGTCAGATTCTCCAACTTTAGTTGAATCGGATTTGACCGAGGAGGTCCTTGTATAAGGTTAAATAGCAATTCATATATCTCCGTTGTGGTGTTTGCATAAGTAAGATATGATCCTACTAGATACCCATGGTCACCACGTAAAACATGCAACAACAAAATTAGAGGACGTCTAACTTGTTTTTGCAGGGTATGCTTGTGATGTGATATGGCCAACGATGTGATGTGATATATTGGATGTATGAGATGATCATGTTGTAATAGATAATATCGACTTGCACGTCGATGGTACGGCAACCGGCAGGAGCCATAGGGTTGTCTTTAAACTAATGTTTGTGCTTGCAGATGCGTTTACTATTTTGCTAGGATTTAGCTTTAGTAGTAATAGCATGAGTAGCACGACAACCCCGATGGCGACACGTTGATGGAGATCATGGTGTGGCGCCGGTGACAAGAAGATCGTGCCGGTGCTTTGGTGATGGAGATCAAGGAGCAGGTGATGATGGCCATATCATGTCACTTATGAATTGCATGTGATGTTAATCCTTTTATGCACCTTATTTTGCTTAGAACGACGGTAGCATTATAAGGTGATCTCTTACTAAAATATCAAGACGAAGTTGTGTTCTCCCCGACTGTGCACCATTGCTACAGTTCGTCGTTTCGAGACACCACGTGATGACCGGTGGGATAGACTCAACGTTCACATACAACGGGTGCAAAACAGTTGCACAGGCGGAACACGCGGGTTAAGCTTGACGACCCTAGCATGTGCAGACATGGCCTCGGAACACATGAGACCGAAAGGTCAATCATGAATCATATAGATGATATGATTAGCATAGGGATGCTTACCACTGAAACTATACTCAACTCACGTGATAATCGGACTTGAGCTAGTGTAAGTGGATCATGAACCACTCAAATGACTAGAGAGATGTACTTTTTGAGTGGGAGTTTAGCGAGTAATTTGATTAAGTTAAACTCTAATTATCTTGAACATAGTCTAAGTCCACTTTAAATATATTTGTGTTGTAGATCATGGCTCACGCGACAGTCACCCTGAATTTTAATACGTCCCTAGAGAAAGCTAAGTTGAAAGATGATGGAAGCAACTTTGTAGACTGGGCTCATAATCTTAAGCTAATCTTACAAGCTAGGAAGAAGGATTATGTTCTTAATGCTGTGCTAGGAGATGAACCACCCGCTACGGCTGACCAGAATGTTAAGAACGCTTGGTTAACACGTAAGGAGGACTACTCAGTAGTTCAATGTGCAGTCTTGTATGGCTTAGAACCGGGACTTCAACGTTTCTTTGAGCGTCATGGAGCATTTGAGATGTTCCAGGAGTTGAAGTTCATCTTTCAGAAGAACGCCCGGATCGAGAGGTACGAGACCTTCGATAAATTCTATGCTTGCAAGATGGAGGAGAACTCGTCTGTCAGTGAACATGTGCTCAAAATGTCTGGGTACTCAAATCGTCTAGCTGAGCTAGGGATTGAACTCCCGCAAGAGGCTATCACTGACAGAATCCTTCAATCACTGCCGCCAAGCTATAAAGGCTTTGTGTTGAACTACAACATGCAAGGGATGAACAAGTCACCCGGCGAGTTGTTTGCGATGCTGAAAGTCGCAGAGTCTGAACTCCGTAAAGAGCATCAAGTGTTGATGGTGAATAAGACCACTAGTTTCAAGAGAAACGGCAAAGGCAAGAAGGGTAATTCAAACAAGAGCGGCAAGCCTGTTTCCAATCCGACGAAGAAACCCAAAGCTGGACCTAAGCCTGAAACAGAGTGTTACTATTGCAAGGGTATGGGTCACTGGAAGCGCAACTGCCCCAAGTATCTGGCTGATAAGAAGGCGGCCAAAGAAAAATCAGGTATATTTGATATACATGTTATTGATGTGTACTTAACCGGCTCTCGTAGTAGTGCCTGGGTATTCGATACCGGTTCTGTTGCTCATATTTGCAACTCGAAACAGGAGCTGCGGAATAGACGAAGGCTGGCGAAAGATGAAGTGACGATGCGCGCAGGAAATGGTTCCAAGGTTGATGCAATCGCCGTCGGCACAGTTTCACTTCAGTTACCATCAGGATTAGTTATGAACTTGAATCATTGTTATTTAGTGCCTGCGTTGAGCATGAACATTATATCTGGATCTTGTTTATTGCGAGACGGTTACTCTTTTAAGTCAGAGAATAATGGTTGTTCTATTTCTATGAGTAACATCTTTTGTGGTCATGCACCCAATGTGAGAGGATTGTTCATATTGAATCTTGATAGTGATACACACATACATAACATTGAGACCAAAAGAGTTAGAGTTAACAATGATAGCGCCATATTTTTGTGGCACTGCCGCTTAGGTCATATTGGTGTAAAGCGCATGAAGAAACTCCATGCCGATGGACTTTTGGAGTCACTTGACTTTGATTCACTTGACACGTGCGAACCATGCCTCATGGGCAAGATGACTAAAACTCCGTTCTCCGGAACAATCGAGCGTGCAAGTGACTTGTTGGAAATCATACATACCGATGTGTGCGGTCCGATGAACGTAGAGGCATGCGGCGGATATCATTATTGTCTCACCTTCACTGACGATTTAAGTAGACATGGTTATGTCTACTTAATGAAGCACAAGTCTGAAACATTTGAAAAGTTCAAGCAATTTCAGAGTGAAGTTGAAAATCATCGTAACAAGAAGATCAAGTTCCTACGGTCTGATCGTGGGGGTGAATATCTGAGTTTCGAGTTTGGTGCTCACTTAAGACAATGTGGAATTGTTTCACAGTTGATACCGCCTGGAACACCACAGCGTAATGGTGTGTCCGAGCTTCGTAATCGTACTTTATTAGAGATGGTGCGATCTATGATGTCTCTTACAGATTTGCCGTTATCGTTTTGGGGTTATGCATTAGAAACAGCTGCATTCACTTTAAATAGGGCACCATCAAAATCCGTTGAGACGACACCATACGAACTGTGGTATGGCAAAAGGCCAAAGTTGTCGTTTCTTAAAGTTTGGGGATGTGATGCTTATGTCAAAAAGCTTCAGCCTGAAAAGCTGGAACCCAAAGCGAAAAAGTGCATCTTCATAGGTTACCCGAAAGAGACAGTTGGGTACACCTTCTATCTCAAATCCGAGGGCAAAGTATTTGTTGATAAAAACGGAGCTTTTCTTGAGAAGGAGTCTCTCTCGAGAGAATTGAGTGGGAGGAAGATAGAACTTGATGAGGTTGTCGAACCTCTCATCCCTCTAGATGGTGGCGCAGGGCAAGGGGAAACCTCTGTCATTACGACGCCGGTTGAGGAGGAAGTTAGTGATGATGATCACGAAACTCCGGTTCAAGTTCCTGTCGAACCACGCAGGTCGACGAGACCACGTGCTGCTCCAGGGTGGTACGATAATCACGTCATGTCAATCATGTTGTTAGACAACAATGAACCTGCAAATTATGAAGAAGCAATGGTGGGCCCAGATTCCAACAAATGGCTAGAGGCCATGAAGTCCGAGATAGGATCCATGTATGAGAACAAAGTATGGACTTTGGAAGTACTACCTGAGGGCCACAAGGCTATTCAGAACAAATGGATCTTTAAGAAGAAGACAAACGCTGACGGCAATGTGACCGTTTATAAAGCTCGACTTGTGGCAAAGGGTTTTTCACAAGTTCAAGGAGTTGACTACGATGAGACATTCTCACCCGTAGCGATGCTTAAGTCCGTCAGAATCATGTTAGCAATAGCTACATTTTTCGATTATGAAATCTGGCAGATGGATGTCAAAACGGCGTTCCTTAACGGTTTCCTTAAGGAAGAGTTGTATATGATGCAACCCGAAGGTTTTGTCGATCCTAAGAATGCTAACAAGGTGTGCAAGCTCCAGCGATCCATTTATGGGCTGGTGCAAGCATCTCGGAGTTGGAACAAGCGCTTTGATGAGGTGATCAAAGCATTTAGGTTTATACAAGTGGTTGGAGAATCTTGTATTTACAAGAAAGTGAGTGGGAGCTCTGTGGTGTTTCTTATATTATATGTGGATGACATATTGCTGATTGGAAACAACGTAGAGTTTTTGGAGAGCATAAAGGATTACTTGAATAAAAGTTTCTCTATGAAGGACCTAGGAGAAGCTGCTTACATTCTAGGCATTAAGATCTACAGGGATAGATCGAAACGCCTGATAGGACTTTCACAAAGAACATACCTTGATAAAGTTTTGAAGAGGTTCAAAATGGAACAGTCCAGGAAAGGGTTCTTGCCAGTTTTACAAGGTACGAGATTGAGTAAGACTCAGTGACCAGCAACTGATGAGGATAGAGAGCATATGAGCACCGTCCCCTATGCTTCAGCCATATGTTCTATCATGTATGTAATGTTGTGCACTAGACCGGACGTTAGCTTGGCCATAAGTATGGCAGGCAGGTTCCAGAGTAATCCAGGAGTGGATCACTGGACGGCGGTCAAGAATATCCTGAAGTACCTGAAAAGGACTAAGGAGATGTTTCTCGTGTATGGAGGTGACGAAGAGCTCGCCGTAAAGGGTTACGTCGATGCAAGCTTTGACACAGATCCGGACGACTCTAAGTCGCACACCGGATACGTATTTATTCTTAATGGGGGTGCGGTAAGCTGGTGCAGTTCCAAGCAAAGCGTCGTAGCAGATTCTACATGTGAAGCGGAGTACATGGCTGCCTCGGAGGCGGCTAAGGAGGGTGTCTCGATGAAGCGGTTCATGACGGATCTTGGAGTAGTGCCAAGCGCACTGAATCCAATAACCTTGTTCTGTGACAACACTGGTGCCATTGCCCTAGCAAAGGAACCACGGTTTCACAAGAAGTCCAGACACATCAAACGACGCTTCAACCTCATCCGCGACTACGTCGAAGGGGAGGACGTAAATATATGCAAAGTGCACATGGATCTGAATGTAGCAGACCCGTTAACTAAACCTCTTCCACGGGCAAAGCATGATCAACACCAGAACTGTATGGGTGTTAGATTTATTACAATGTAATTCACATGATGATGTGAGGGCTAGATTATTGACTCTAGTGCAAGTGGGAGACTGTTGGAATTATGCCCTGGAGGCAATAATAAATATAGTTATTATTATAATTCCTGTATCAAGATAATCGTTTATTATCCATGCTATAATTGTATTGAATGAAGACTTATATACATGTGTGGATACATAGACAAAACACTGTCCCTAGCAAGCCTCTAGTTGGCTAGCCAGTTGATCAAAGATAGTCAGGGTCTTCTGAGTATGAACAAGGTGTTGTTGCTTGATAACTGGATCACGTCATTAGGAGAATCACGTGATGGGCTAGACCCAAACTAATAGACATAGCATGTTGATCGTGTCATTTTGTTGCTACTGTTTTCTGCGTGTCAAGTATTTGTTCCTATGACCATGAGATCATATAACTCACTGACACCAGAGGAATGATTTGTGTGTATCAAACGTCGCAACATAACTAGGTGACTATAAAGATGCTCTACAGGTATCTCCGAAGGTGTTCGTTGAGTTAGTATGGATCGAGACTGGGATTTCTCACTCCACGTGACGGAGAGGTATCTCGGGGCCCACTCGGCAATACAACATCACACACAAGCCTTGCAAGCAATGTGACTTAGTGTAAGTTGCAGGATCTTGTATTATGGAACGAGTAAAGAGACTTGCCGGTAAACGAGATTGAAATAGGTATACGGATACTGACGATCGAATCTCGGGCAAGTAACATACCGAAGGACAAAGGGAATGACATACGGGATTATATGAATCCTTGGCACTTAGGTTCAAACGATAAGATCTTCGTAGAATATGTAGGATCCAATATGGGCATCCAGGTCCCGCTATTGGATATTGACCGAGGAGTCTCTCGGGTCATGTCTACATAGTTCTCGAACCCGCAGGGTCTGCACACTTAAGGTTCGACGTTGTTTTATGCGTATTTGAGTTATATGGTTGGTTACCGAATGTTGTTCAGAGTCCCGGATGAGATCACGGACGTCACGAGGGTTTCCGGAATGGTCCGGAAACGAAGATTGATATATAGGATGACCTCATTTGATTACCGGAAGGTTTTCGGAGTTACCGGGAATGTACCGGGAATGACGAATGGGTTCCGGGTGTTCATCGCGGGGGGGGGGGGGGGGCAACCCACCCCGGGGAAGCCCATAGGCCTTGGGGGTGGCGCACCAGCCCTTAGTGGGCTGGTGGGACAGCCCAAGAAGGCCCTATGCGCCATAGGAAGAAAATCTAAGAGAAAAGAAAAAAAAGAGGAGGTGGGAAAAGGGGGAAGGACTCCTCCTTCCAAACCTAGTTGGACTCGGTTTGGAAGGGGAGGGTTGCCCCCCTTGGCTCGGCCAAACCCCTTGGTGGTCCTTGGACCCCAAGGCAAGGCTCCCCCTCTTCCCCCTATATATACGGAGGTTTTAGGGCTGATTTGAGACAACTTTGCCACGGCAGCCCGACCACATATCTCCACGGTTTTACCTCTAGATCGCGTTTCTGCGGAGCTCGGGCGAAGCCCTGCTGAGATAAGATCATCACCAACCTTCGGAGCGCCGTCACGTTGCCGAAGAACTCATCTACCTCTCCGTCTCTGTTGCTGGATCAAGAAGGCCGACATCATAGTCGAGCTGTACGTGTGCTGAACGCGGAGTTGCCGTCCGTTCGGCACTAGATCGTGGGACTGATCGCGGGACGGTTCGCGGGGCGGATCGAGGGACATGAGGATGTTCCACTACATCAACCGCATTCACTAACGCTTCTGCTGTGCGGTCTACAAGGGTACATAGATCGAATATCCCCTCTCATAGATGGACATCACCATGATAGGTCTTCGTGCGCGTAGGAAAATTTTTGTTTCCCATGCGACGTTCCCCAACAGTGGTATCATGAGCTAGGTTCATGCGTAGATGTCTTCTCGAGTGGAACACAAAAGTTTTTGTGGGAGGTGATGTGCGTTTTGCTGCCCTCCTTAGTCTTTTCTTGATTCCGCGGTATTGTTGGATTGAAGCGGCTTGGACCGACATTACTCGTACGCTTACGAGAGACTGGTTTCATCGCTACGAGTAACCCCGTTGCTCAAAGATGACTGGCAAGTGTCAGTTTCTCCAACTTTAGTTGAATCGGATTTGACCGAGGATGTCCTTGTATAAGGTTAAATAGCAATTCATATATCTCCGTTGTGGTGTTTGCGTAAGTAAGATACGATCCTACTAGATACCCATGGTCACCACGTAAAACATGCAACAACAAAATTAGAGGACGTCTAACTTGTTTTTGCAGGGTATGCTTGTGATGTGATATGGCCAACGATGTGATGTGATATATTGGATGTATGAGATGATCATGTTGTAATAGATAATACCGACTTGCACATCAATGGTACGGAAACCGGCAGGAGCCATAGGATTGTCTTTAAACTAACGTTTGTGCTTGCAGATGCGTTTACTATTTTGCTAGGATGTAGATTTAGTAGTAATAGCATGAGTAGCACGACAACCCCGATGGCGACACGTTGATGGAGATCATGGTGTGGCGCCGGTGACAAGAAGATCGTGCCGGTGCTTTGGTGATGGAGATCAAGGAGCAGGTGATGATGGCCATATCATGTCACTTATGAATTGCATGTGATGTTAATCCTTTTATGCACCTTATTTTGCTTAGAACGAATGTAGCATTATAAGGTGATCTCTCACTAAAATTTCAAGACGAAATTGTGTTCTCCCCGACTGTGCACCGTTGCTACATTTCGTCGTTTCGAGACAACACGTGATGACCGGTGGGATAAACTCAACGTTCACATACAACGGGTGCAAAACAGTTGCACACGCGGAACACTCGGGTTAAGCTTGACGAGCCTAGCATATGCAGACATGGCCTCGGAACACATGAGACCGAAAGGTCGATCATGAATCATATAGATGATATGATTAGCATAGGGATGCTTACCACTGAAACTATACTCAACTCACGTGATGATCGGACTTGAGCTAGTGTAAGTGGATCATGAACCACTCAAATGACTAGAGAGATGTACTTTTTGAGTGGGAGTTTAGCGAGTAATTTGGAAGGGGGAAGGACTCCTCCTTCCAAACCTAGTTGGACTCGGTTTGGAAGGGGAGGGTTGCCCCCCTTGGCTCGGCCGAACCCCTTGGGGGTCCTTGGGCCCCAAGGCAAGGCTCCCCCTCTTCCCCCTATATATACGGAGTTTTTAGGGCTGATTTGAGTCAACTTTGCCACGGCAGCCCGACCACATATCTCCACGGTTTTACCTCTAGATCGCGTTTTTGCGGAGCTCGGGCGGAGCCCTGCTGAGATAAGATCATCACCAACCTCCGGAGCGCCGTCATGCTGCCGGAGAACTCATCTACCTCTCCGTCTCTCTTGCTGGATCAAGAAGGCCGAGATCATCGTCGAGCTGTACGTGTGCTGAACGCGGAGGTGCCGTCCATTCGGCACTAGATCGTGGGACTGATCACGGGACGGTTCGCGGGGCGGACCGAGGGACGTGAGGACGTTCCACTACATCAACCGCGTTCACTAACGCTTCTGCTGTGCGGTCTACAAGGGTACGTAGATTGAATATCCCCTCTCGTAGATGGACAGCACCATGATAGGTCTTCGTGCGCGTAGGAAAATTTTTGTTTCCCATGCGACGTTCCCCAACAGCGCATGTGTATTGAGTAAACAAGACTGAACAAGTCCTGTACAAAGGATCCATTCGCCCTGCCCCAGATCGATCAGGTGATCGACTCCATGGTTGGCTGTGATTTGCTATCCCTCCTATACGCCTATTCCAGCTACCACCAGATCAAGCTGGATCCGGCGGATCATCTGAAGACCTCCTTCATCACCGCCTTCGGAGCCTATTGCTACATCACCATGTCGTTAGGCCTGAAGAATGCAGGCGCCACCTTCTAGCGTTGCATGCAGAAGTGTCTCCTGCCCCAAAATGACAGGAACGTGTATGTCTATGTCAGCAACATCGTCGCCAAAATAAAGAAGCACTTCAGCCTCCTCGGCGATCTCCAGGAAACATTCGCCAACTTGAGTGAGTTCCGGATCCATCTCAACCCGGAGATGTGCGTCTTCAGTGTGCCGGCTGGCTGGCTCCTCGGTTACTTCGTATCCGCACACGACATTGAAGAAAACCCAGAGTAGATCAGGGCCATTGAGCGCATGCGCAAGCAGGCTGAGCTCCGCGACGTCCAAAAGTTCGTCGGCTGCCTGGCCTCGCTCAGCCAGCTCGGCGAGAAGGCGTTGCCACTCTACCAGCTCATGAAGAAGGCGACCAAGTTTGAGTGGACCGACCAGGCGGACGAGGCTTTTCGCGACCTCAAGCACGTCCTCTCCAGCACGCCCGTCCTGGCTGTGCAGACTGAGAAGGAGCCCATGCTCGCATACATCGCAGCAACCACGTGAGTGGTAGGCGTTGTTCTGGTGGTGGAAGGGCTTGAAGAAGTCAAGAGGCTGCTGGTTCAGCGCCCCGTCTACTACCTGAGCGAGGTCCTCTCCGCCTTGAAGCAGAACTACCCCCACTACCAGAAGATGTGTTACGACATATACTTCACCGCGAAGAAGCTGAAGCCATACTTCCAGGAGCACACCATCATCATGGGAAACCGGGACGCAACCGGCCGAATCGCCAAGTGGACCATCGCCATGGCTGACCACGACATCTAGTACGAGCCGTGCACGACCATCAACTCCCAGGTGGTGGTCGACTTCCTCATCAACTTGGTGGAGACCCAGTTCACGCTGCCGCCTCTGGATTCCACGCATTGGCGCATGCACTTCAATGGCTCCAAGATGTGAACTGGATTGGGAGCCGACATTATTTTGTCTTCCCCGAAAGGTGATCAACTCAAATATGCCCTCCAGATCCACTTCGCCCCCTCCAACAACGTAGCCGAATACGAGGCGCTCGTCCATGGCCTCCGGCTCGCCAAGGAGATTGGCATCCACCGGATCCTTTACTTCGACGACTCAGACCTCGTTGTGCAGCAGGTCTCTGGCGAATGGATGCCAGGGATGCCAACTTGGCCAACTACCGCTTCCTCGTCCAACAGCTCACCGGCTCCTTCGAGGGCTTTGAGTTCCATCATGTCCCCCAAGCAAACAACGAGGCGGTAGATGCACTCGCGAAGATCGACTCCACCCGATAGGTGCTCCCAGCCGGTGTCTCCCTTGAGCAACTGCGCAAGCCTTCGATCAGCCATCTCCGGAGTCGACATCCATCTTTGTGCCGGCTGACCCATCCGACCTTGCCCCGGACACGGAGGCTCCTCCGGCTGCATCCGCGGTGCCGGATCCGAAAGGGCTCGCGGCGGCCAACTCTAGATCTATGACCGTCATGGAGACGGAAGACGCGTCCGGCTCTGCCATGGTCCCGGGGGCTGATGGATCCGCCTAGGGGACTCCGATCGGAGACCCTAGGCTCCGACTCCTCCGGTTCCTCAGCTCGAGCCGGCTTCGGCACCAATATCGGCCCAACTTGGGCCCAACCCATCCTCGCCTATCTCATGGGTGGCATGCTCTCACCAGATGAAGACAAAGCCTGGCAGATCCAATCTCGCTCCAGTTCCTACGCCATCATCAATCACGAGCTGGATCATCACAGCGTGACAGGTGTTTTTCAGCGCTGCATCAAATCAAAAAAGGGGCAGGAGATCCTAAGAGATATCCACAAGGGCGAGTGCGGACACCACGCCGCCTCGAGGACCCTGGTGGCCAAGGCCTTTCGCCACGGGTTCTAGTGGCCAACAGCCTTGGAGGAGACAAAGCCGCTTGTTGACGAGTGCGAGGGATATAAATGCTTCAGCACGCAGGGCCACCATTCGGCTATGGCCCTCAAGACCATTCCCCTCTCATGGACATTCGCTGTTTGGGGACTTGACATGGTGGGACCATTCAAGACCGACACAGGCGGCATGATGCACCTTCTGGTAGCCGTCGACAAGTTCACCAAGTGGATCGAGGCAAGACCCATCAAGAAGCTAGACGGGCCCATGGTTGTCCGATTCGTCAAGAGCATCACCGCCCGCCATGGGGTCTCCATAGCATCATCACCAACAATGGCACCAACTTCGCCAAGGGTGCGATGGCACTTTTCTACTCCAAGGAAGGCATCCGGCTCGACCTCGCATCAGTGGCCCATTCACAGTCGAACGGCTAGGCCGAAAGAGCTAACGGCTTGATCCTAGCCGGCATTAAGCCATGGCTCGTGACGCCACTGGTCCGGTTGGTCGGCTGCTGGATTGAAGAGTTGCCAGCCATCCTGTGGACTCTTCGCACCACGCCCAACTGATCAACCGGTTTTACTGTGTTCTTCCTCGTGTACGGGTTCGAGGCGGTCATCCCCATGGACATCAAATTCGACTTGCCTCAGGTTAACCCGTATACATAGACGGATGCAAAGGAGGCAAGAGAAGACGGTGTTGACCTGCTCGAGGAAGAACGTGAGCTGGCTCTGAGCCGGACAACCATCTACCAGTAGAAGCTTTGCCACTACTACAACAAGCACATCCGGTCCCTTTCCTTCCGCGAAGGGGACCTAGTGCTCAGGCGGATTCAAGGAACTTCAGGCTAGCACAAGATGTCCTCCCCATGGGAAGCGCCCTTCATCATCAGCAAGGTGTTGCACAACAACACACACTACCTGATAGATTCCAGGAAGCCGCAAAAGCACAAGAGAGACGCCTCCGGCGAGGAGTCAGAGCGTCCATGGAATGCGGGCCGTAGTCCTAGAGACGGGGAAACAGCTGCCACCACACACGACATGTAACATCCTAATTTTCCTAATTGGGAATGTTTTACATTGTAGCGAAGGATCTATGCATATTGATTTAAATAAAGTTTGCATTTGAATTCTTTCGACTTTTGCTTTTGCATTTCTATTTTTTTCTTCACACGAGAAATGCCGGGAAATAATCTCTTGCACGCAAGAGGGAGCGGAGGAAAATGACCCTCCAAAGTGTGAGGCATTTTTGAAATATTTTGAGCCAAGAAAGCCAAAGTTTTATCGTGAAAATAATTGCAAAAAGAAAATATAGCATAAGGGATTTTTTTTCTGAAAAAAACATTTATTTTAAGTTCTTATTTTTGCCTTGGAAAAATGTTAATTGGGTAGAGCATATTTTTCTGATCATTTTGGTATATAATACCCTATATTAATTATTTTATTTGTTTCCTTTTTATTTCGTTTTAGTTTCTGTTAAAAAAAAGCGGGAGATATTCTGGGGCTAGATCCCCATCGCCACGTAGCAAATCTGTGGCAACCGCAGCGCCTAGACCAACCCCACGCCACCTCTTCTTTCTTTTTTTTTCTTTCCCCTTTTTTTTCTTTCTCTCTCTCTTTCCTTCCCTCTTCTTCCTTCCTTCCCTGTTCTCCCGTGATATTCCTATCTCGAGCGAGCTTGCCTTCCATGGCCGGCTGATTTCTTTCCCCCACGCCACCCCCGTCCCCCTATAAAAACCGAACCCCCACGCCACCCTGACCCCGTTCCACCCCCACGCCGCCCTGCCCGAGCCCCACGCCGCCCCCTCGACGTCGCTGGAGCTCCGCCCTGCTCGACCAGCAGAAGTTCTGCTGCCTCCCCCGTCGCCCTGCTGCCTCCCCGACGCCCGGAGCCGATCGCCCCCCTCCTCCGCCGCCCCACCCTGTCGGCGACCAGCCCCCCACCCTCGCCAGAGCAGCCACCGGAGCTACCCAGCTCCTCTCAGCCACGGTAAGCCTCTCCCTCCTCTAGTTTTCTTTCTATTGTTTTTCCACCGACGGTTTTTTCTGTCACTTAAACTGAGCTGAGTAGTTTTCCTTAGATTGCGTCCGTGTGTTAATTTTCCCTCGCAGCAAACACCCATCAGCCAATCAGAAACTGCCACGTGTACCACTGTCTCTTAGAATCTGTTTTCTCTTTTTATATTTAATTCCAAAACAGAAAAGTTTAAAATTTGTTTTGATCATAGCTTTTGATCCCGAATTCCAATGGAGTTGAAACTTGCTCCAGTAGATCACAATTTTTCTTTAGTTTTTAAAAACATATAATTTGTCTATGTTTGAAATTTTCAAATTTGAATTAGATCATATTTAGTTTAAACCTTGTTTTGCTTATTCCAGGAGTTTAAAAAATGATTTTGATTTGATTCTTTTTGCTACTGCTTCCTAGTGATTATATCTTACTATGGTATAAGTTTCACGTGTACCACTGTCTGTTAGAATCTGTTTTCTCTTTTTCTGTTTAATTCCAAAACAGAAAAGTTTCAAATTTGTTTTGATCATAGCTTTTGATCCCGTTCCTTAGATTGTTTCAAATTTTTTTAAATATGTTTACTTGGGGTTTTAACAGAAACAAGTTTCTGCCTTGGTGACGTGTAGTGAATTCTTTCACTTAGGCCATAGCAACTATTTACTTGTGATGTTATTTTTACTTGTTGTTTGATTGTAGTGCGTATGGTGTGTATTTGTTTGTATCGGTAGATCACCCGGAGTGCGAAGCTTGTTACTTAGAAGCGCTCGATCAAGACAACTATCATCAAGGCAAGTCATTTGATCATACTATCTCCTATGTTTTTCGATGCATGGTAGTTTCACCTTTCTTTTCCCAATTGCATGCTGCTTAGGTACTTGGAAATTTTAGTATAGGTTGTAGTATCATGTGGTAGGCACACAACAACCCCGATACTTGGCCCCGGGACGACAAATTTCATATTGCTATGCTTGAGTAGACGGGATTTTGGTTGAGTGCATAACATGAGTCATGCGAGAATGATTAAATAACCAAGACCGGTTAAGACAAGATTTTCAAGACCTCATGATGCAATGCAACTCTGGGTGAATGACGGTTGATCGGCTCCCTGGAGAAACCAGTGGATGACCCAGGATGCTGCAGACGGCCATGACATCTTGCGGAAAGCTTCACCCAGGCTCGAAGAGACGGACGGAGGCTTCAAGACCCAAGGCTTACCTGCACAGCCACAAGTCATTATGGGCTCTGGCTTGGTTGGACAACGCGGCGACTCTGGACAGGCGGTGCTAGCAGATGTAGAAGAACAGTAGGATTGGATGGGCACCGACAGGGATTCAGAGGGACCCGTTGAAAGACCATGTTTTGATCATCCGGTCTTCAAACACCCTGAAGTGCGAGGACATACACGGAGGCGATCAAATCTTGTGGGGAACGTGTGCAAAACTCTGCAGAGTACCCAACCTAATCGATTAGCCGTGTCCACGGTCATGGACAACTTGAGCCGAAGGCATTGAAATTCCCCTGAACTCTCGACACAACTTAATAATGATGTGGGTATTAACAACAACTCGGGTACGAGAATTGGAAGGCGGAACCATCTCGTTAACAACACACATTGTAGTAATATTTTGCTTTCAGCCCCTCTTGTTGTAGGAGAAAATTGGCTTTATGCAAAACTTATAGCCCCACCTGCCAAATATGCATGTAGAGATAGTTGATTATTATTTTTACCCCTCTCTTTGATGACTTGCCGGCATATTCCATATGCTGACCTACACGGCTCCAACGTATCATGTTGCAGAGTACTTTTCCGACCAGGAGTGAGGCTACGATCTACGCTCAGCGACATGCCCTGGAGTCGGATGGACTCATCTACCTGATGCTTCCGCTAGTCTTCGTTAGATATCTCATGAGATGGGCTTCATCCACTTTATTGTAATCCGTTATTGTAATAAAGTACTCGATATGAGATTTCGATTAATAAAGTTGTGTGATTGAACTCTTGATATATACATTGATGTACTGAGTGTGTGCCAGCATGATCTTGGGATGGTACGGAAACACCAGAGGCTTGACTCGTCTTGAGTCGGGTCGCTACAGAAATGGTATTCAGAGCACACGCTGACCGTAGGACGTAACCTCTAGGAATGGAAAAGCCTTAGGAAGAAAACTATTTTCTTATGTCTATAAATCCTCTAATTCCTCTTCTGATCATTTCTGACTTCTCTCCGATTTTCCAATGTTTTAGATGGCCACCTTCATCCCCGTTAAGTTCACGGAGTTTAGCCAGCCCGACGCCACTATGCCTTTCGGAAAGGAGCTCATACAGATCACCAAGGACTTGAGGATTGCTCTGCCGACTATCACAGGGAAGCCTACTTCGTCTTACCCGGAGGATTCACGCTACAGGATCGAGGTGCACGTTCCCGGAAGGACATTCGAGCCGCGCACTGAGCCGGTGGATTTCAAGTTCATCGCACCCAACTGGATTCTCAGAAGGGACATGGCGGTCCATTGTGCACTCGGACGTATCAAGGAAGTGTACAGAGGCTGCCCTATTTCACCGGACCTATTCACGGTATCCCGGAGAAGTGAAGATGGAGAAATCATCTCAAGCAAGACCAAGGATGCTCTCCTGTCCTATGCCCAGACCTTGGAGAAGCATAGCGGGACTCTAGAGCATCGTGTGATCAAAGGACGCCAGGAAGATCAAGCAACTGTCGCTCCGCGAACTCGAACTCGAAGAAGCAGCCCGGGAAGCCCACTATGAGCACGAACTGGAGGTGAAGGACTTTCTGGAGAGGATCGAGAAGCTGAAGACTCGAGTTGCATACCTGGAGGAGGAACTGGACATGGGCGAGAACCTTCATCCCAAAGGTGACGTAGCCCCCTTGATCAGAAATGATGAGGACTATGAAGAAAGCTCCACCGAAGGACCCACCACCATGCTTTTCTGAGGAGGACACTTAGACTAGACCACCAAATTTATTTTATCGTTAAACGCTTAGGCCGATGTTTAGGTTATCGAATTTTGTATCCTCGTGTGAACCTTTGTGATGGTATTGAATAAAATGTGTGGTGTGATACTTGTTTGTTGCATTTCATATGGGTAGTGTAATTACTCTTAGACTATTGTTATATGCTAATCTCACCCCTCTACAAACATCAGATGCCTCCGAGACGTGCCCCTGCTTCCAACTTTCCGCCGGAACTCACACAGTTGATTCAGCAACAGAATACCCTGATGCAGCTGATCATCCAGAACCAGAACAATAACAACAACCATCATCCACCCCAGGCCGACAATCTCACCCGTTTCCTCAGGTTGAACCCTCCGACTTCCTCCAGCAGCATTGAGCCCATTGTGGCAGATGATTGGCTCCGCAAGATGGAGCAGGAACTTATCATTGCTGGTTGTATTGAAGCTGAGAAGGTGCGCTTTGCCGCGCATCAACTTGAAGGCCCTGCAGCTGCATGGTGGGAGAACTACACCACCACATACCCCATTGCTGGAGTCACTTGGGAGCAGTTCAAGCAAGCCTTCCGTTCCGCACATGTCTCAGCTGGTGCAATGTGTCTGAAGAAGCGTGAGTTTCGCAACTTACGCGAGGGAAATTGCTCTGTGGCTAAGTATGTCGATGAATTCAGCATGCTCGCCCATTATGCACCTGGAGATGTGGCCGATGACGCGGCCAAGCAGGAAAAGTTCTTGGAGGGACTCAATGATGAACTGAGCATTCAGCTGACCATAGCCAACTTCAACAACTACCAGGAGCTGGTAGATAAGGCCCTCATCTTGGAGGGGAAACACCAGCAGATGGAGAACCACAAGCGGAAGTATGGCAATGGAAAGTTCAACTCCGACACTCAGCAGAAGCCTCGCTACACCCCCTATTCAGGGAATACCGGGACTGGATCCGGTAAGTTTGGAGGACACGTCCGACATAACCACCCAGTGCACAACCATGGAGGCCACAACCATGGAGGAAATGGGAACCACCGCAACAACAGCAACTTCAAGAATGGCGGTACTGGCACTCAGCATCATTCAGCTCCAGCTCAGAAGGATCTGAATCACATCACCTGCTTCAAGTGTCAGAAGACGGGACACTATGCCATTGAATGTCCCCAAAACAAGCAGGGAAATGGAAACGGCAACGGCAACGGCAACTCTGCAGCAAAGAAGCCCAATCCTTTTCCTCGAGCTCAGGTGAATCACATTGATGTTGAAGAGGTCTATGATCACCCCGATACTGTGGTTGGTAAGTTTTTGCTAAATTCACGTCCAGTATTGGTACTTTTTGATTCTGGTGCAACGCATTCATTCATATCATGGGTAGTTGTGGAAAAGTATAGTTTGCCAACTAGAACCCTCAGCCAACCTATTAAGGTCAGTTCCCCAGGAGGCATGATGACAGCCGGGATAGGATGCCATGCTTTGAGTCTCAACATCGGGAACCATAATTTTTCCACCGACCTCATCGTATTAGAGTCCCACGGATTGGATGTAATCCTAGGCATGGATTGGTTGGCCAAGTATGAAGGGAATATTGATTGTGCCCTTAAGTCTATTTTGCTCACCACCCCCGAGCAAAAGCGGATTAAGTACGTGTCTCAGCGCCCGACACGGAGTAAACGAGTAAACTCTCTCACGGGAGTAGTCCACGAGGAAGTACCGATTGTACAGGAATACCCAGATGTATTTCCGGAGGAATTGCCAGGCATGCCACCTGATAGAGAGATTGAGTTCCTGATTGAGCTATTACCCGGAACAGCCCCGATATCCAAGGGACCCTATCGGATGCCCGCAAATGACTTGGTAGAAATCAAGAAGCAAATTAAGGAGTTGTTGGACAAAGGGTATATTCGCCCAAGTTCTTCACCTTGGGGAGCCCCAGTGCTCTTGGTTGAAAAGAAGGATAAGTCCTTGAGAATGGTAGTCGACTATCGTGCATTGAATGAGGTGACCATCAAGAACAAGTACCCTTTTCCGATGATCAATGATCTATTTGACCAGTTAGTCGGAGCCCGCATATTCTCCAAGATCGATCTTCGATCCGGGTATCATCAGTTGAAGATTCGTGAACAGGATATACCCAAGACAGCCTTCACCACTCGGTACGGCTTGTATGAGTACACGGTCATGTCATTTGGACTAACTAATGCTCCGGCATATTTTATGAATCCGATGAACAAGGTATTTATGGAATACTTGGACAAGTTTGTCGTGGTGTTCATCGATGACATACTGATATTCTCCAAGAACGAGGAGGAACACGAGGAACATCTGCGTCTAGTTCTGGAGAAACTTCGAGAGCATAAGCTATATGCAAAGTTTAGCAAATGTGAGTTTTGGTTGAAGGAAGTCGGATTCCTCGGACACGTCATCTCAGGAGAAGGAATAGTAGTGGACCCTACCAAGGTAGCAGCAGTCACCGAATGGGTAGCACCCACTTCAGTCGAGGAGATCCGCAGTTTCCTCGGACTTGCCGGATATTACCGGAGGTTCATTGAGAATTTCTCAAAGATCGCCAAGCCCATGACAGAGTTGTTGAAGAAGGAGTCCAAGTATGTTTGGACTGAGGAATGTGAAACCAGTTTTCAAGAGTTGAAGAAATGTCTGGTTACAGCCCCAGTGCTGATATTGCCGAACATTCGGAAGGATTTCCAGGTTTACTGTGATGCTTCTCGTCAAGGACTCGAAGGAGTGCTCATGCAAGAAGGTAAAGTTGTAGCCTATGCATCCAGACAGCTCAGACCCCATGAGTTGAATTACGCCACACATGACTTGGAACTAGCAGCCGTAGTGCACGCTCTCAAGACCTGGAGACATTTCCTGATCGGAAATAGTTGTGATGTGTACACTCACCACAAGAGCCTGAAATACATCTTCATGCAGAAGGAGTTGAACCTCAGACAGAGGAGATGGCTAGAATTGATCAAGGACTATGACATGAGATTGCATTATCACCCAGGCAAGGCAAATGTTGTAGCCGATGCATTGAGCTGCAAGAGTTATGTGAACACACTCATAGCAGCAGGGTTACCCGAGGAGTTAGCCGATGACCTCCGAGAGCTCAAATTGGAAATAGTTCCAAGAGGATTTGTTGCCACACTAGAAATTCAGTCCACTTTGACAGAAAAGATCCGCGAGGCACAAAAATCAGACAAGGAGATAGCTGAGATTAAGCAGAAAATGAAAGACGGTAAGGCTAAAGGTTTTCGTGAGGATGAACACGGAACTTTATGGTTTGAGGATCGCATTTATGTGCCCAATGATCCCGAACTCAGGAAGTTGATACTTCAGGAGGCCCATGATTCCCCGTACTCGATACACCCCGGCAACACCAAGATGTATTTGGATCTGAAAGAAAGTTTCTGGTGGACAGGAATGAAGAAAGACATTGCCGAGTTCGTAGCAATATGCGATGTTTGTCAGCGAGTAAAAGCCGAGCATCAGAAGCAAGCAGGTTTGCTCCAACCTCTGCCGATACCCGAGTGGAAATGGGAAAAGCTTGGTATGGATTTCATCACAGGATTACCCAGGACCCGTTCTGGCTATGATTCTATTTGGGTTGTGGTCGATCGTTTGACCAAGGTAGCTCACTTCATTCCTGTGAAGACTACTTACACGAGTGCCAAGCTGGCCAAGATATATATGACCAGGATCGTATGTCTACACGGAGTACCGAAGAGCATTGTGTCAGATAGAGGGACTTAGTTCACATCAAAATTTTAGCACCAACTCCATGAAACCTTGGGAACGAGATTGGAGTTCAGTACAGCTTTTCACCCACAGACAGATGGACAGACCGAGAGAGTCAATCAGATTCTGGAGGACATGTTGAGAGCTTGCGCACTAGACTATGGGTCTAGTTGGGATGACAATTTGCCTTATGTCGAGTTCTCATACAACAACAGCTACCAGACCAGTCTGAAGATGGCCCCTTTCGAAGCTCTATACGGAAGGAGGTGCAGAACACCGTTGATGTGGGATGGAGTTGGAGACCGACAACTTTTTGGTCCCGACCTTATCCGAGATTCTGAAGAGAAGGTCAAGCTAATTCGTGACCGACTCAAGATAGCTCAGTCCAGGCAGAAAAGTTATGCTGACAGTAAACGCAAGGAAGTAACATACGAGGTGGGAGACCGAGCATATCTTCGGGTGTCTCCACTCTGAGGAATCAAGAGATTTGTTGTGAAAGGAAAGTTAGCACCTCGATTCATTGGCCCCTACAAAATTCTTGAACGTAGAGGCGAAGTTGCATATAAACTGGAATTGCCGAAAGGATTGTCCGGAGTTCATGATGTCTTCCATGTTTCCCAGTTGAAGAAATGCCACGCTGAGATGGCCGATGTTCCGTTGAGGGATACAGTGCCCCTAGAGGCCATACAGCTTGACAGTGATCTGACGTATGAGGAGAAACCCGTCAGGATTCTCGAGACTGCCACCAGAGTTACCCGCAGCAAGATCATCAAGTTCTGCAAGGTGTTGTGGAGCCACCACACCGAGGAAGAAGCCACCTGGGAACGAGAAGAGGATCTTCGTCGAGACCACCCGCACCTATTTTCTAGCCAACCCGAATCTCGAGGGCGAGATTCATCTTAAGGTGGGTAGCTTTGTAACATCCCAATTTTCCTAATTGGGAATGTTTTACATTGTAGCTAAGCATCTATGCATATTGATTTAAATAAAGTTTGCATTTGAATTCTTTCGACTTTTGCTTTTGCATTTCTATTTTTTTATTCACACGAGAAGTGCCGAGAAATAACCTCTTGCACGCAAGAGGGAGCGGAGGAAAATGACCCTCCAAAGAGTGAGGCATTTTTGAAATATTTTGAGCCAAGAAAGCCAAAGTTTTACCGTGAAAATAATTGCAAAAAGAAAATATAGCATAAGGGATTTTTTTTTCTGAAAAAAACATTTCTTTTAAGTTTTTATTTTTGCCTTGGAAAAATGTTAATCGGGTAGAGGATATTTTTCTGATAATTTTAGTATATAATACCCTATATTAATTATTTTATTTGTTTCCTTTTTATTTCGTTTTAGTTTCTGTTAAAAAAAAGCACGAGATATTCTCGGGCTAGATCCCCATCGCCACGTAGCAAATCGCTCGCAACCGCAGCGCCGAGACCACCCCCACGCCACCTCTTCTTTCTTTTTTTTTCTTTCCCCTTTTTTTTCTTTCTCTCTCTTCCCTTCCCTCTTCTTCTTCCTTCCTTCCCTGTTCTCCCGTGATATTCCAATCACCAGCGAGCTTGCCTTCCATGGCCGACCGATTTCTTTCCCCCACGCCACCCCCTCCACCTATAAAAACCGAACCCCCACGCCGCCCTCACCCCATTCCACCCCCACGCCGCCCTGCCCGAGCCCCACGCCGCCCCCTCGACGTTGCTGGAGCTCCGCCCTGCTCGACCAGCAGAAGTTCTGTTGCCTCCCCCGTCGCCCTACTGCCTCCCCCTGCTGCCTCCCCGACGCCTGGAGCCGACCGCCCCCCTCCTCCGCCGCCCCACCCTGCCGGCGACCAGCCCCCACACCCTCGCCGGAGCAGCCACCGGAGCTACCCAGCTCCTCTCAGCCACGGTGAGCCTCTCCCTCCTCTAGTTTTCTTTCTGTTGTTTTTCCACCGTAGGATCTTAGATCAAAGGGTTAGATTAGATGTACATACCCCCTTCGGTTCTTTTAAAAGAACCGACGGTTTTTCTGTCACTTAAACTAACCCGTGTAGTTTTCCTTAGATTGCGGCCGTGTGTTAATTTTCCCTCGCAGCAAACACCCATCAGCCAATCAGAAACTGCCACGTGTACCACTGTCTGTTAGAATCTGTTTTCTCTTTTTCTATTTAATTCCAAAACAGAAAAGTTTAAAATTTGTTTTGATCATAGCTTTTGATCCCGAATTCCAATGGAGTTGAAACTTGCTCCAGTAGATCACAATTTTTCTTTAGTTTTTAAAAACATATAATTTGTCTATGTTTGAAATTTTCAAATCTGAATTAGATCATATTTAGTTTAAACCTTGTCTTGCTTATTCCAGGAGTTTAAAAAATGATTTTGATTTGATTCTTTTTGCTACTGCTTCCTAGTGATTATATCTTACTGTGATATAAGTTTCAAATTTTGTTAAATATGTTTACTTGGGGTTTTAACAGAAACAAGTTTCTGCCTTAGTGACGTGTAGTGAATTCTTTCACTTAGGCCATAGCAACTATTTACTTGTGATGTTATTTTTACTTGTTGTTTGATTGTAGTGCTTATGGTGTGTATTTGCTTGTATCGGTAGATCACCCGGAGTGCGAAGATTGTTACTTAGAAGCGCTCGATCAAGACAACTATCATCAAGGCAAGTCATTTGATCATACTATCTCCTATGTTTTTTGATGCATGGTAGTTTCACCTTTCTTTGCCCAATTGCATGCTGCTTAGGTACTTGGAAATTTTAGTATAGGTTGTAGTATCATGTGGTAGGCACACAACAACCCCGATACTTGGCCCCGGGACGATAAATTTCATATTGCTATGCTTGAGTAAACGGGATTTTGGTTGAGTGCATAACACGAGTGATGCAAGGATGATTAAATAACCAAGACCGGTTAAGAAAAGATTTTCAAGACCTCGTGATGCAATGCAACTCTGGGTGAAGGACGATTGATCGGCTCCCTGGAGAAACCAGTGGATGACCCGGGATGCTCGAGACGGCCATGACATCTTGCGGAAAGCTTCACCCAGGCTCGAAGAGACGGACGGAGGCTTCAAGACCCAAGGCTTACCTGCACAGCCACAAGTCATTATGGGCTCTAGCTTGGTTGGACAATGCGGCGACTCTGGACAGGTGGTGCTAGCAGATGTAGAAGAATGGTAGGATTGGATGGGCACCGACAGGGATTCAGAGGGACCCGTTGAAAGACCATGTTTTGATCATCCGGTCTTCAAACACCCTGAAGTGCGAGGACATACACGGAGGCGATCAAATCTTGTGGGGAACGTGTGCAAAACTCTGCAGAGTGCCCAACCTAATCGATTAGCCATGTCCATGGTCATGGACAACTTGTGCCGAAGGCATTGAAATTCCCCTGAACTCTCGACACAACTTAATAATGATGTGGGTATTAACAACAACTCGGGTACGAGAATTGGTTGGCGGAACCATCTCGTTAACAACAAACATTGTAGTAATATTTTTCTTTCAACCCTCTTGTTGTAGGGGAAAATTGGCTTTATGCAAAACTTATAGCCCCACCTGCCAAATATGCATGTAGAGATAGTTGATTATTATTTTTACCCCTCTCTTTGATGACTTGCCGGCATATTCCCTATGCTGACCTACACGGTTGCAACATATCATGTTGCAGAGTACTTTTCCGACCAGGAGTGAGGCTACGATCTACGCTCAGCGACATGCCCTGGAGTCGGATGGACTCATCTACCTGATGCTTCTGCTAGTCTTCGTTAGATATCTCATGAGATGGCCTTCAGCCACTTATTGTAATCCATTATTGTAATAAAGTACTCGATATGAGATTTCGATTAATAAAGCTGTGTGATTGAACTCTTGATATATACATTGATGTACTGAGTGTGTACCAGCATGATCTTGGGATGGTACGGAAACACTAGTGGCTTGACTCGTCTTGAGTCGGGTCGCTACACGGCATCCGGCATCAAGCACGAAGCACAACAAGAACACCAAGGAAAAGGGGAGTCGGCACGTCACTTACCATCGGGGCCGGATGGTCCCGGTCGTAGGGCATCTTGCCCCAGCTCGAATCGTCCTCGTCCATCCGATTGGAAGGAATGAGATTCACATGTTGGGCCACCCGATTGACCCGCAGCTCCTTCGATGAGAGCCACCACGGGTCGTGTCGGCCACTCATCTGGCAGATGAGGTGTGGCCTATACTACAGCGGGTGGATTCGGCGCAACACCATGGTGGCCAGCAGATCCACCGTTGTGAGGACCACCATGGCAAACATGTGCTCTAGCCGGCTTCAGACCTCATCCACCTCCTCAGCCACAGGCGGTAGCTCTACCTTCCAATTAAGCCTCTCAATTGGCGGCACGTTGAAAACGGTTGGAACGTTAACATGGTCATGCACCGGATCGAGGTTCTAGACATAGAAGAACCCCCTCTGCCGGTTTTTCACAGAATCCTGCTAGGGGAGCTGCAGGAAACCGGTGCGATGATGCACAAGCGCCGCCCCGCAAGTGGTCATCTGCATCCCGATGGTGGCCAGATCCTTCCTCGACGGTTGCTTGAATAAGAAGAGCCGGCACCACAGGTCCAGGCACGACTCGATCCCCAAGAAGCCCTCACAGAGGGTAACGAACGCCGCCAGCTGCAGGACGACGTTGGGGGCGAGGTGATGCGGCTCTAGGCCGTAATGCGTCAGGAAGCCAAAGAAGAACTTGCTCGCCGGCAGCCCGAGTCCTTGAATGAAGTGCTCGGTGAACACCACCACCTCGCCTTGTGATAACCCACAAGCATAGGTGATCGCAACAGTTTTTGAGGGTAGAGTATTCAACCGTGATTTATTGATTCGACTCAAGGGGAAGCGCAAGAATATTCTCAAGTATTAGCAGTTGAGTTGTCAATTCAACCACACCAGAAAGATTTAGTGTCTGCAGCAAATTATCAGTAGCAAGGTAGTATGATAGCAGCAGTAGCAACAGTAACCAGTAGCAGCAAAGTAACATCAGTAGCAGCAAAGTAACAGCAGCAGCAGTGACAGCAGTAGCGGCAAAGTAACGTAGCAAGGACCAGTAAGAAAAACTCGTAGGCATTGGATCGGTGATGGATGATTATGACGGATGTGATTCATCATGTAACAGCTATAACACGGAGAGATATGTAACTAGCTCCCGTTCGTCAATCTAATTTAGGCATGTATTCCGTATGTAGTCATACGTGCTTAGGGAAAAGAACTTGCATGACATCTATTGTCCATCCCTCCCGTGGCAGCGGGGTCCTAATGGAAACTATGGGATATTAAGGTTCTCCTTTTAATAAAGAACCGGACCAACGCATTAACACTTGGTGAATACATGAACTCCTCATACTATGGTCATCACCGGGAGTGGTTCCGGCTATTGTCACTCCGCGGTTGCCGGGTCATAACACATAGTAGGTGACTACAACTTGCAAGATAGGATCTAAAACACACATATATTGGCGACAACATAATAGGTTCAGATCTGAAATCATGGCACTCGGGCCCTAGTGACAAGCATTATGCATGGCAAAGTAGTAGCAACATCAATCTCAGAACATAGTGGATACTACGGATCAATCCCCGTCAAAACTAACTCGATTACATGATAGATCTCATCCAACCCATCACCGTCCAGCAAGCCTACGATGAGATTACTCACGAACGGTGAAGAGCATCATGGAATTGGCGATGAAGGAAGGTTGATGATGACGATGGCGACGATTTCCCCTCTCCGGAGCCCAAAACGGACTCTAGATCTGGCCTCCACAGGAAGAACAGGAGGTGGTGGCGCCTCCGTATCGTAAAACGTGATGAACTCTTCTTTCTGATTTTTTCCGGACGAAAGAGGTTATATAGAGCTGGAATTGGGGGCGGCGGAGTCCCGAGGGGCTCACAAGCCTGCCAGCCCCGGCTAGGGGGGGGGCTGGTGGGCTTGTGAGCTCCTGGCTCCGTCCCTCGAGTTGATTCTTGCGCCAGTATTTTTTATATATTCCACAAAAATTCCTCGAAGATTTGAAGGCCATTCCGAGAACTCTTATTTTTGTGCAAAAACAACACCATGGCAATTCTGCTGAAAACAGCGTCAGTCCGGGTTAGTTCCATTCAAATCATGCAAATTAGAGTCCAAAACAAGGGCAAAAGAGTTCAGAAAAGTAGATACGATGGAGACGTATCAACTCCCCCAAGCTTAAAGCCTTTGCTTGTCCTCAAGCAATACAGTTGACAAACTGAAAGAGACAAAAGAAAAAATTTGACGAACTCTGTTTGATCTTGTTGTTGCAAGTATGTCTAACTGATATCCAGAATTTTAGCAAGATCACAAGCTAACCACATAAACAAATGACATCTAGGTATCACGGTAAACTCATATCAATGGCATAATCAACTAACGAGCAAATAATAGTAAGTCTCAAACGTCGACACTTCAATCAAAACAATCATGAAGCAGCACGAATAGATGGTATCTCGCTAGCTCTTTCTGAGACCGCAAAACATAAATGCAGAGCACCTTCAAAGACCAAGTGCTGACTAAACATTGTAATTCATGGCAAAGAAGATCCAATCACAGTCATACTCAACACAGTTAAAAGCAAAGCATAAAAATGACAGAGGTGCTCTCTAATTGGTGCTTTTTCAAGAGGAGGAAGACTCAACAGGAAAATAAATAGACAGGCCCTTCGCAGAGGGAAGCATTGATTTGCAGAGGTGCCAGAGCTCAAGCTTTGAAAACAGAGATAATAATTTTGGGTGGCATGCTTTCATTGTCAACGCAATGACTAAGAGTTTTCACCATCTTCCACGCTACACATGCTATAGGCAGTTCCCAAACAGAAAAGTAAAGTTTTGACTCCCCCACCACCAATCAATCATACTCCACGACTAGCTGAATACTCGGGTGTCGTCCATACCAACATCAATCCAGGGGGAGTTTTGTTTGCAATTATCTTTTCGATTTGAGCATGGAAATGAGCATTCCAATTACCGGCCCGTTTCTCGTGAATGATAGTGAATAAACACATATCGAGGATAACACACCTAGCATGGAAGATACTGATAGCCCCCTGTCACCACATGAGCGGTTCGGGCATGCAGAACAGATTATTTCTTGAAGATTTAGAGAATGGCACATGCAAATTTACTTGGAACGGCAGGTAGATACCGCATATAGGTAGGTATGGTGGACTCATATGGAACAACTTTGGGTTTAGGGAAGTGGATGCACAAGCAGTATTCCCGCTTAGTACAAGTGAAGGCTAGCAAAAGACTGGGAAGCGACCAACTAGAGAGCGACAACAGTCATCAAAATGCATTGAGATTAACTAACATTGAGTGCAAGCATGAGTAGGACATAAATCACCATGAACATGAATATCATAGAGGCTATGTTGATTTTGTTTCAACTACAGGCGTGAACATGCGCCAAGTCAAGCCACTTGAATCATTCAAAGGAGGATACCATCCTATCATACTACATCATAGTCATCTCAACATTCATGTGGGCATCCAAGACAAACCATTATAAGCTCCTAGCTAATTAAGCATGGCATAAGCAACTATGACCTCTAAGTTGTCATTGCAAACATGTTTCTCTCACAACAAAGCTGAATTAGGCACAATGAGCTTGTCATATTTACAAAAACAAAATAGATCGAGTTCATACCAGCTTTTCCAGGCTCAGTCACTTCATCATATATCGTCATTATTTCCTTTCACTTGCACGATCAAATAATGTGAACAATAATAAGAGTGCTCGTGCATTGGACTAAAGCTAGAATCTGCAGGCAAACACAAAGGAGAAGACAAAGTAATATGGCGCTTTAACAGATAAGCGGATATGTTGGGGAACGTCGCTTGGGAAACAAAAAATTTCCTACGCGCACGAAGACCTATCATGGTGATGTCCATCTACGAGATACCTGTAGAGCATCTTTATAGTCACCCAGTTACGTTGCGACGTTTGATACAAACAAAGTATTCCTCCGGTGTTAGTGAGTTATATGATCTCATGGTCATAGGAACAAATACTTGACATGCAGAAAACAGTAGCAACAAAATGACACGATCAACATGCTACGTCTATTAGTTTGGGTCTAGTCCATCACGTGATTCTCCTAATGACATGATCCAATTATCAAGCAACAACACCTTGTTTATAATCAGAAGACACTGACTATCTTTGATCAACTGGCTAGCCAACTAGAGACTTGCTAGGGACAGTGTTTTGTCTATGTATCCACACATGTAAATGAGTCTTCATTCAATACAATTATAGCATGGATAATAAACGATTATCTTGATACAGGAATTATAATAATAACTATATTTATTATTTCCTCTAGGGCATAATTCCAACAGTCTCCCACTTGCACTAGAGTCAATAATCTAGCCCTCACATCATCATGGGAATTACATTGTAATAAATCTAACACCCATACAGTTCTGGTGTTGATCATGCTTTGGCCATGGAAGAGGTTTAGTCAGCGGGTCTGCTACATTCAGATCCGTGTGCACTTTGCATATATTTACGTCCTCCCCTTCGACATAGTCGCGGATGAGGTTGAAGCGTCGTTTGATGTGTCTGGACTTCTTGTGAAACCGTGGTTCCTTTGCTAAGGCAATGGCACACCATTACGCTGTGGCAAATCGATAATGGCAAATCGGTAAGAGACATCATAGATTGCACCATCTCTAATAAAGTACGATTACGACGTTCGGACACACCATTACGCTGTGGTGTTCCAGGCGGTGTCAACTGTGAAACAATTCCACATTGTCTTAAGTGAGCACCAAACTCGAAACTCAGATATGCACCCCCACGATCAGACCGTAGGAACTTGATCTTCTTGTTACGATGATTTTCAACTTCACTCTGAAATTGTTTGAACTTTTCAAATGTTTCAGACTTGTGCTTCATTAAGTAGACATAACCATATCTACTCAAATCGTCAGTGAAGGTGAGAAAATAACGATATCCGTCGCGTGCCTCTACGCTCATCGGACCACACACATCGGTATATATGATTTCCAACAAGTCACTTGCACGCTCCATCGTTCCGGAGAACGGAGTTTTAGTCATCTTGCCCATGAGGCATGATTCGCATGTGTCAAGTGAATCAAAGTCAAGTGACTCCAAAAGTCCATCGGCATGGAGTTTCTTCATGCGCTTTACACCAATATGACCTAAACGGCAGTGCCAGAAAAATATGGCGCTATCATTGTTAACTCTAACTCTTTTCGTCTCAATGTTATGTATGTGTGTATCGCTATCAAGATTCAATATGAACAATCCTCTCACATTGGGTGCATGACCATAAAAGATGTTACTCATAGAAATAGAACAACCATTATTCTCTGACTTAAAAGAGTAACCGTCTCGCAATAAACAAGATCCAGATATAATGTTCATGCTCAACGCAGGCACTAAATAACAATGATTTAAGTTCATAACTAATCCTGATGGTAACTGAAGTGAAACTATGCCAACGGCGATTGCATCAACCTTGGAACCATTTCCTACACGCATCGTCACTTCATCTTTCGCCAGCCTTCGTCTATTCCGCAGTTCCTGTTTCGAGTTGCAAATATGAGCAACAGAACCGGTATCGAATACCCAGGCACTACTACGAGAGCCGGTTAAGTACACATCAATAACATGTATATCAAATATACCTGATTTTTCTTTGGCCGCCTTCTTATCTGCCAGATACTTGGGGCAATTGCGCTTCCAGTGACCCATACCCTTGCAATAGTAACACTTTGTTTCAAGCTTAGGTCCAGCTTTGGGTTTCTTCGTCGGATTGGCAACAGGCTTGCCGCTCTTCTTTGAATTACCCTTCTTGCCTTTGCTATTTCTCTTGAAACTAGTGGTCTTATTCACCATCAACACTTGATGCTCTTTACGGAGTTCAGACTCTGCGACTTTCAGCATCGCAAACAACTCGCTGGGTGACTTGTTCATCCCTTGCATGTTGTAGTTCAACACAAAGCCTTTATAGCTTGGCGGCAGTGATTGAAGGATTCTGTCAGTGATAGACTCTTGCGGGAGTTCAATCCCTAGCTCAGCTAGATGGTTTGAGTACCCAAACATTTTGAGCACATGTTCACTGACACACGAGTTCTCCTCAGTCTTGCAAGCATAGAATTTATCGAGGTCTCATACCTCTCGATCCGGGCGTTCTTCTGAAAGATAAACTTCAACTCTTGGAACATCTCAAATGCTCCATGACGCTCAAAGCGACGTTGAAGTCCCGGTTCTAAGCCATACAAGACTGCACATTGAACTACTGAGTAGTCCTCCTTACGTGCTAACCAAGCGTTCTTAACATTCTGATCAGCCGTAGTGGGTGGTTCATCTCCTAGCGCAGCATTAAGGACATAATCCTTCTTCCCAGCTTGTAAGATTAGCTTAGGATTACGAGCCCAGTCTACAAAGTTGCTTCCATCATCTTTCAACTTAGCTTTCTCTAGGAACGTATTAAAATTCAGGGTGACTATCGCGTGAGCCATGATCTACAACACAAATATATTCAAAGTGGACTTAGACTATGTTCAAGATAATTAGAGTTTAACTTAATCAAATTATTCTCTAAACTCCCACTCAAAAAGTACATCTCTCTAGTCATTTGAGTGGTTCATGATCCACTTACACTAGCTCAAGTCCGATCATCACGTGAGTTGAGTATAGTTTCAGTGGTAAGCATCCCTATGCTAATCATATCATCTATATGATTCATGATTGACCTTTCGGTCTCATGTGTTCCGAAGCCATGTCTGCACATGCTAGGCTCGTCAAGCTTAACCCGAGTGTTCCGCGTGCGCAACTGTTTTGCACCCGTTGTATGTGAATGTTGAGTCTATCACACCCGATCATCACGTGGTGTCTCGAAACGACGAACTGTAGCAACGGTGCACAATCGGGGAGAAGACAATTTCATCTTGATATTTTAGTGAGAGATCACCTTATAATGCTACCGTCGTTCTAAGCAAAATAAGGTGCATAAAAGGATTAACATCACATGCAATTCATAAGTGACATGATATGGCCATCATCACGTGCTTCTTGATCTCCATCACCAAAGCACCGGCACGATCTTCTTGTCACCGGCGCCACACCATGATCTCCGTCAATGTGTCGCCATCGGGGTTGTCGTGCTACTCATGCTATTACTACTAAAGCTACATCCTAGCAAAATAGTAAACGCATCTGCAAGCACAAACATTAGTATAAAGACAACCCTATGGCTCCTGCCGGTTGCCGTACCATCGACGTGCAAGTCGATATTATCTATTACAACATGATCATCTCATACATCCAATATATCACATAACATCGTTGGCCATATCACATCACAAGCATACCCTGCAAAAACAAGCTAGACGTCCTCTAATTTTGTTGTTGCATGTTTTACGTGGTGACCATGGGTATCTAGTAGGATCGCATCTTACTTACGCAAACACTACAACGGAGATATATGAGTTGCTATTTAACCTCATCCAAGGACCTCCTCGGTCAAATCCGATTCAACTAAAGTTGGAGAAACCGACACTTGCCAGTCATCTTTGAGCAACGGGGTTACTCGTAAGCGTACGAGTAATGTCGGTCCAAGCCGCTTCAATCCAACAATACCGCAGAATCAAGAAAAGACTAAGGAGGGCAGCAAAACGCACATCACCGCCCACAAAAACTTTTGTGTTCTACTCGAGAAGACATCTACACATGAACCTAGCTCATGATGCCACTGTTGGGGAACGTCGCTTGGGAAACAAAAATTTTCCTACGCGCACGAAGACCTATCATGGTGATGTCCATCTATGAGAGGGGACGAGTGATCTACGTACCCTTGTAGACCGTACAGCAGAAGCGTTAGTGAACGCGGTTGATGTAGTGGAACGTCCTCACGTCCCTCGATCCGCCCCGGGAACAATCCCGTGATCAGTCCCACGATCTAGTACCGAACGGACGACACCTCCGCGTTCAGCACACGTACAGCTCGACGATGATCTCGGCCTTCTTGATCCAGCAAGAGAGACGAAGAGGTAGAAGAGTTCTCCAGCAGCGTGATGGCACTCCGGAGGTTGGTGATGACCTTGTCTCAGCAGGGCTCCGCCCGAGCTTCGCAGAAACGTGATTTAGAGGAAAAACCGTGGAGGTATGTGGTCGGGCTGCCGTGGAAAAGTCGTCTCAAATCAGCCCTAAAACCTCCGTATATATAGGTGGGAGAGAGGGGACCTTGCCTCGGCCGAGCCAAAGGGGGGAAGGACTCCCCCCCAAACCGAGTCTTACTTGGTTTGGTGGGTGGAGTCCTTCTTTCCTTTCCCACCTCCTCCTTTTTTTCTTTTCTCTTTGATTTTTCTTCCAATGCGCATATGGCCCTTTTGGGCTGTCCCACCAGCCCACTAAGGGCTGGTGCGCCACCCTCAAGGCCTATGGGCTTCCCCGGGGTGGGTTGCCCCCCGCCCCCTCGGTGAACTCCCGGAACCTATTCGTCATTCCCGGTACATTCCCGGTAAGTCCGAAAACCTTCCGGTAATCAAATGAGGTCATCCTATATATCAATATTCGTTTCCGGACCATTCCGGAAACCCTCGTGACGTCCGTGATCTCATCCGGGACTCCGAACAACATTCGGTAACCAACCATATAACTCAAATACGCATAAAACAACGTCGAACCTTAAGTGTGCAGACCCTGCGGGTTCGAGAACTATGTAGACATGACCCGAGAGACTCCTCGGTCAATATCCAATAGCGGGACCTGGATTCCCATATTGGATCCTACATATTCTACGAAGATCTTATCGTTTGAACCTCAGTGCCAAGGATTCATATAATCCCGTATGTCATTCCCTTTGTCCTTCGGTATGTTACTTGCCCGAGATACGATCGTCAGTATCCGCATACCTATTTCAATCTCGTTTACCGGCAAGTCTCTTTACTCGTTACGTAATACAAGATCCCGCAACTTACACTAAGTCACATTGCTTGCAAGGCTTGTGTGTGATGTTGTATTACCGAGTGGGCCCCGAGATACCTCTCCGTCACACGGAGTGACAAATCCCAGTCTTGATCCATACTAACTCAACGAACACCTTCGGAGATACCTGTAGAGCACCTTTATAGTCACCCAGTTACGTTGCGACGTTTGATACACACAAAGTATTCCTCCGGTGTTAGTGAGTTATATGATCTTATGGTCATAGGAACAAATACTTGACATGCAGAAAACAGTAGCAACAAAATGACACGATCAACATGCTTCGTCTATTAGTTTGGGTCTAGTCCATCATGTGATTCTCCTAATGACGTGATCCAGTTATCAAGCAACAACACCTTGTTTATAATCAGAAGACACTGACTATCTTTGATCAACTGGCTAGCCAACTAGAGGCTTGCTAGGGACAGTGTTTTATCTATGTATCCACACATGTAAATGAGTCTTCATTCAATACAATTATAGCATGGATAATAAACGATTATCTTGATACAGGAATTATAATAATAACTATATTTATTATTGCCTCTAGGGCATAATTCCAATAGGATATGCATGCGAGGGCCACTAAACATTGTAACCATGATCTTCTACCTTGACCCAAAGAAAAAGAAAGCTATTTACACGGGAATGCTCCCAACAAGCAAAAGAAGAACAAGAAAATATTTTTGGGTTTTCTCAAACTAGACAGACACACGAAAAGAAAACGAGAAAATGAAATAAACTAGCATGGATGATACAGTGGCAAAGTGTGAACACCGACGAACAAAGTGAAAGCATAAGCAAAAATGTAAAGTTGGTGAGAAACACGTACTCCCCCTAGCTTAGGCTTTTGGCCTAAGTTGGTCTACTCCCATGGATGGTCCGGGCGATATCTGAAATCATAATGGGGGTTGTACGGGAGCGCTGCACCCCCTGCCTGATTAGCTGCCTCTCGGAGACGAGCAGCCATTGCCTCCCTCTCATACTCCTCTGCCTCTCCTCTGGTTATGTAGTATCTCCGTTTTACCTGAAAGTCAAAGAAGGCAGGAGCGGGATGGGTAATATGGAAATCACGCTGTCGGTTAAATATTAAACGGTATAGGAGGGATTCATCATCCTTCTCAAGGAACTGGTAGCGTGTCAAAGCGACGCGGTCAAGGAAAGCTGTATGGAGCGAGGGATCTCCTTCGTGAATGGGTACTCCAAGGAAATTCGCTATGCGAGTGGCATAGATCCCACCAAAGAAATCCCCTTCATTAACATTATTATTCAGCCTCCTATGGTAGGCAGGAAAATGAATGCTCCCCATGGTAACCTACGAAATATCTCTAGTTTCTCCCACAGTTATACTAGAGAAAAAATCTCTAACCGAAGATTTAGGAGGATCATTGAGACTACCCCAAATAGGTATCTTGCAAATTCTATTGAAATCCTCTAAATCCATGGTATACGATTTGTCATAGAGATCAAACAGTACAGATGTATCACGACCAATTGAAAATTTGAATCTACGAACAAAAGAGGCAGTGAGCGTAACATACTGTTCACATTTATCGGAGATGAATTCTTCGAGTCCGACGTTGTGAACAAGTGTATAAAACTCGTCTTTCAAACCTGCCTCAATCATGAATTCATCAGAAGGCCATTCACATGTTTGTACCGGTGCGTTCCTCGGTTGGTAAGGATCGGGCTCCCGAATCGCAAGACGGGGACCTCTCTTTCTTGGGGAACCACCATGATAGTTTCTCCTGAATATCTTCCTTTTATGAAATTTTTAGTGACCCAAAGGAAAAGTGAACAAGTCTCAACTAAACTCATAGCAACTACTCCCACAAGTGCCTAGAGGCCATATAACGCATCAAAACTACTTGGGACCAGCTAAAATTAGCATGCAAAGCTCAAGAACATGGTCACCAAGGCAGCAAAAATACGTGAAGTATAAGCACTAGAGCAAAAACTAATTGACCAATGGAGGAGTCACTTACCAAGGAGTAATTTCCCCAAAACAGTTCGGAGAATGGTGCTTTGAACAAAGAGATCGAAAATCCCAGCAAGTGGAGCAAGAACCCCGGGTTGAGCTGCGAAATGATTTTTTTTGGAGGTAGGAGAAGTGGGTGAGAGCTAGAATGAGTGGAGGGGGTGCGTGTGGGCCCCACAAGCCTGCGAGCCCCGGCCAGGGGGGTGGTCGGGCCTCCTGGGCTTGTGGCCCACTCGTGCATCCCCCAGACTAGCTATTCGTCTCATTATTTTTCAAAAATTCCAAAAAAAATCATACCTGATTTTCTGGACGTTCGGAGAACTTTTATTTTCGGGGTACTTTTCCACGGGACGCTAAAACAGAAAACAGGGAAAACTAAACTAAATCTATCATTTTTCTTCTAAGCAACCGAAGGTGAAAGCTCGGAACAGAGATTTGTGACTCCTCGATTCATCCTTCTCATGGTCATCGAAAGAAATCCGTCAATTAGGTTGATCAAGTCTCCTCGACAAACCTTTTTGAATCGCAAAAGAGAACGAAGAATTTTCGAATAGTCACTAGGTAACCTCAATAGGGATGTGTATCTCCCCAACCAGCAAATCATACTTCATCTTAACAGGAGGTATATGGCATTCAAAGTTCCAAGTGAGAATCGATGAAGTTCTTTGGATAGCATTGATGCAATGTACTCGATATTGTTTCTTTGGAAAGTGCACCGTATGCTCATTACCGTTGACATGGAAAGTGACGTTTCCTTTGTTGCAAACTATAGCAGCCCCTGTAGTGTTTAAAAAGGGTCTTCCAAGGATGACCGCCATGGCATCGTCCTCGGGAATATCCAAGATAACAAAGTCTGTTAAGATAGTGACGTTAGCAACCACAACAGGCACATCCTCGCAAATGCCGATAGAGAAAACAGTTGATTTGTCGGCCATTTGCAAAGAGATTTTAGTGGGTGTCAACTTATCGAGTTCAAGTCTACGATAAAGAGAGAGAGAGGCATAACACTAACACCGGCTCCAAGGTCGCATAAAGCAGTTCTTACGTAGTTGCCTTTAATGGAGCAAGGTATAGTGGGCACACTGGGATCACCTAGTTTCTTAGGAGTTCCACCCTTGAAGGTATAGTTAGCAAGCATGGTGGAAATCTCAACCTCAGGTATCCTCATCTTATTAGTCACAAAATCCTTCATGTACTTAGCATACGGAGACATTTTGAGCATATCTGTCAAATGCATTTGCAGAAAGACGGGTCTAATCATTTCAAAGAATCGCTCAAAATCCTCATCATCCTTTTTCTTGGATGGTTTGGGAGGAAAGGGCATGGGTTTTTGAACCCATGGTTCCCTTTCTTTACCATGCTTCCTAGAAGAGAAGTCATTCTTATCGTATCTCCTATTCTTAGGCTGTGGGTTATCAAGATCAACAGGTTCAATCTCCACATCCTTGTCACTGCTAGGTTGACCATTAACATGAACATCACTATTGATATTATCATTAGGCTCCTGTTCATCACCAGATTGTGTTTCAGCATCAGAGACAGAGACATCATTTGGACTCTCAGGTGTAGCAGCAATAGGGTTGCTAGCATGCAGGTTCCTATCATCTTTCTTCTTCTTTCTAGGATGACTAGGTGCATCAGTGCTAACTCCTCAAGAATCTTGTTCAATTCTCTTTGGATGACCCTCAGGATACAAAGGTTCCTGGGTCATTCTACCACCTCTAGTGACGACTCTGACAGAATTGTCATTCAACTCATTGAGAAAGTCATTCTGAGCTTTAAGTACTTGTTCTACCTGAGTAGGAACCATAGAGGCATATTTACTCAAGAGCTTAAGATCATTGACGTTTCTATCCACACAAGCACTTAAATGACTAAGCATACGAGCATTCTATTCCAATTGTCTGCTAACATAATCGTTGAAACTATGTTGTTTGGCAAAAAAGTTATCAAATTCATCCATGCATAGGCTAGCAGGTTTATCAAAAGTAATATCACTCTCATCAAACCTATGCAGAGAATTTACTTCTACTACCTGTATCGGGTTATCGAGGCCATGGATCTCTTCGATAGGTGGTAGATTTTTGACATCTTCAGATCTAATGCCTTTCTCTTTCAAAGATTTCTTAGCTTCTTGCATATCTTCATGACTGGGGAATAGGATACCTCTTTTCTTTGGAGTTGGCTTAGGAGGTGGTTCGGGAATAGTCCAAGCATTCTCATTGCACAAGATGTTATTCAACAAGATCTTAGCTTGTTCTACAGTTCGTTCCCTAAAAACACAACCAGCACAACTATCTAGGTGGTCTTTAGAAGCATCGGTAAGTCCATTATAGAAGATATCAAGTATTTCATTCTTCTCAAGAGGGTGATCAGGCAAAGCATTCAGTAGCTGGACGAGCCTCCCCCAAGCTTGTGGGAGACTCTCTTCTTCAGCTTGAGCTAAGTTGTATATTTCCTGCAAGGCAGCTTGCTTCTTATGGGCAGGGAAATATTTTTCACAGAAGTAGTAGACCATATCCTAGGGGCTACGCACACAACCAGGAGCAAGAGAAGTGAACCAGGTCTTAGCATCATCCTTTAGCGAGAAAGGAAAGAGCTTGAGGATATAGTAGTGACGAATCTTTTCCTCACCAGTGAATAGGGTGGCTATATCGTGCAGTTTGGTAAGATGGTCTACAATCGTTTCAGACTCATAACCGTGAAAAGGATCAGATTCGACCAGAGTGATTAACTCAAGGTCGACAGAGAATTCATAATCCTTATCGTTCACAAAGATAGGCGAAGTAGCAAACTTCGGGTCGTATTTCATCCTAGCGTTCAGAGATTTTTCTTTCCACTTGAGCAGTAGTTTCTCAACATCATAGCTATCCTTACACGCAAGAAAATCCTCAGCTATATCTCCCTCCATAACATAACGTTCACGCATATCAAGCAATTCAGGCATAGGAGAGGTAGTTCTAGTAGGCAAAATAGCAGGTTCTACCTCAATAGTATCAGCAGTTTCAGAAGTATCATCACATCTAGCAGCAACTCTAGCAATTTGTGCATCAAGGAATGCACCTAGTGGCAAAGCAGTATCAAGCATAGCATCATCAGGCAAAGCAGTATCAAGCATAGCATCATCATAAGCATCATGGGCAGCAGAAGTAGCAACATCAAGCACAGGCGACATATCAAGATTTCTAGCAGGAGGTGATGTCGCAAACTTACTCATAACTGAAGGTGAATCAAGTGCAGAGCTAGATGGCAGTTCCTTACCTGTCCTCGTAGTTGAGGGCAAGACTTTAGTTCTTGGATCTATCAGATTCCTCATAGTGACCAGCAAACGTAAATCCCAAGTGACTCAGAGAATATAGTTGTGCTTCCCCGGCAACGGCGCCAGAAAAAGGTCTTGATAACCCACAAGTATAGGGGATCGCAACAGTTTTCGAGGGTAGAGTATTGAACCCAAATTTATTGATTCGACTCAAGGGGAAGCGAAAGAATATTCTCAAGTATTAGCAGTTGAGTTGTAAATTCAACCACACCTTAAAGATTTAGTGTCTGCAGCAAAGTATCAGTAGCAAGGTAGTATGATAGCAACAGTAGCAACAGTAACCAGTAGCAGCAAAGTAACAGCAGTAGCAGCAAAGTAACAGCAGCAACAGTGACAGCAGTAGCGGCAAAGTAACGTAGCAAGGACCAGTAGGAAAAACTCATAGGCATTGGATCGGTGATGGATGATTATGCCGAATGTGATTCATCATGTAACAGCTATAACACAGAGAGATACGTAACTAGCTCCCGTTCGTCAATCTAATGTAGGCATGTATTCCGTATGTAGTCATACGTGCTTAGGGAAAAGAACTTGCATGACATCTATTCTACATCCCTCCCGTGGCAGCGGGGTCCTAATGGAAACTACGGGATATTAAGGTTCTCCTTTTAATAAAGAGCCGGACCAACGCATTAACACTTGGTGAATACATGAACTCCTCATACTATGGTCATCTCCGGGAGTGGTTCCGGCTATTGTCACTCCGGGGTTGTTGGGTCATAACACATAGTAGGTGACTACAACTTGCAAGATAGGATCTAAAACACACATATATTGGCGACAACGTAATAGGTTCAGATCCGAAAGCATGGCACTCGGACCCTAGTGACAAGCATTAAGCATGGCAAAGTAGTAGCAACATCAATCTCAAAACATAGTGGATACTAGGGATCAATCCCCGTCAAAACTAACTCGATTACATGATCGATCTCATCCAACCCATCTCCGTCCAGCAAGCCTACGATGAGATTACTCACGAACGGTGAAGAGCATCATGGAATCGGCGATGAAGGAAGGTTGATGATGACGATGGCGACGATTTCCCCTCTCGAGAGCCCAAAACAGACTCCAGATCTGCCCTCCAGAGGAAGAACAAGAGGTGGCGGTGCCTCCGTATCGTAAAACACGATGAACTCTTCTCCATGATTTTTTCCGGACGGAAGAGGTTATATAGAGCTGGAATTGGGGGCGGCGGAGTCCCGAGGGGATCACAAGCATGCCAACCCTGGCCAGGGGGGTGGGCCTGGTGGGCTTGTGAGCTCCTGGCTCCGTACCTCCAGTTGACTCTTGCGCCAGTATTTTTTATATATTCCACAAAAATTCCTCATAGATTTCCAGGTCATTCCGAGAACTTCTATTTCTGCGCAACAACAACACCATGGCAAATCTGCTGAAAACAGTGTCAGTTCGGGTTAGTTCCATTCAAATCATGCAAATTAGAGTCCAAAACAAGGGCAAAAGAGTTCAAAAAAGTAGATACGACGGAGACGTATCATCTTGCTGTGGGACCGAAGAGTTCTCCGGGCCCGCGACGCGCGCGGCAACAAGCTCGGCCGACGGAAGATTGCGGTGGTGACGGAGAACCTCGATGTGCTCCTCGACGATGTCGCTGCCGTACCAAGCCCCGCGGGTTGTTGACATCTCCGATGGCGGTTTGACATGCGAGGCTGAGGGCGAAGAAGGGCTCAACGAAGCACGCCGGGTGAATGGCGGTGACAGTCCCACCACTGGTGTCTCAATCTCTTAGGTGGGGAGGGGAGGCATCAGAGAAGACAGAGGAGAGAGCGGGAGAGCAAATGGCTCCCTCGGCCTCTCCCCCGGCACATTTAAACCCCACGTAGGGTCGTGGGGAGGGGATCCGATGCCCACATCCCCCACTATCTCCGCGCGCGCATGGGTGGCGTATTGCGCCTCGGTAGCGCCAGCCGACGCCCCCCGAATCCACATAAGATCCGCATGTGTGGGCCGAAGTGGCCGCCGGGCGGGCCCCGCTCTGCGGCCTAGTCTTGTCACGCGTGTGGCCTGTCAGGCCTAGGCCCACGGGACGCCACATCTGGCACCCTCTCTATGCGCACCGGAGAGCTTGAGGCGGCTCGCACATCGGTTGGCGCGAGCATATCGGCAATTCGGCTACAACCCCTCGCCACACAAGAAACGAAGATTAAGCCAGCAAGGTCCGCCGCTCTAGGCTGGCGGGCCTCCCCTGCTTCGGGGACTACTGGCACGGGAATAACCCTGGGGTAGGCCAAATGCAAGGACTCCTCCAGCGCCCTTTGAAAAACATACGCAGGATTGTCGTCTCCCACGTGGGCCGGATGCACCTAGCCGGCTACCCGTGGCCGGCTACGCTTGGCCGGCTACTATGGTACGGCTCGACTGCGCCCCGCTAGCCGACGGGTCAACCCCAGTCACATCACCCTGATGAACCACGTCACGGCCATCATTGTGACACGATGAGGAATGATATGAGAAACAAGCAAGAATTCACGGAAAATTTCGGCAGAACTTCGATAGGAAAATGGGACAAAAATTCGATAAGAAGGGAGAATTAGACAATATTCATAACAAACAACTAAATAGAACAAGGGAACACCACAATATTGACAGAACAAGATGATAGACCCAAAAGAGCAACATCGAAATGCCTCCGGAACAATAGAATAGGAACTAGCTCATACGGAAGAAAAGAATGAAGAAAAGAATGACAACTATTATCACAATAGAATTGAAGAGCCTCCGGACAGAAGAATTGACGTAGTAGTTGGAAAACCAACAACGAAAAGAACAAGATAGTAGTGGACTTGTGAAAATCATCTCAACAATTATGAGGTGACAACCAACCACTAAAAGAAACAAGGATAGATTGGGAGCAACAAGATATGAATACTTTTTTCACCAAGAGGATACATTGAGAACTTGGATAAATGATAATTACCATAATAGCAACATCCTTAGACAAGCTTTAGGTGAAGTCTAAACCAAGATAGTTCAATGAAGAAATCATGGATTGAAATATCTCATGATCAAAGAATTGGTGGATTTAATTATCTCATTCTTGAAAGTAAAACTCTTCGAGGTTCCTACACTAACAAGAGTGCTATAATACCACCTCAAAGGATGAAGGAAGAACAAATGCACAGGAGATGCAAGAGAAAGAATACTTGAGGTACTCCAACAGGAATCTTGAAGAACACTTTGAGAAAAATTACATCCTTGAAGAACCACCATGACGAGCCTCCGTATCAAAAGGATGATGCAAGATATGAAGGATGAAAGGATAAGATTGAAGCCTTGCAAAGTCTTCGATGAAGCTTCATGAAGAGATACTTAAGAAAACTTGGAACTCCGGAAAAGAAAGATAAGAACACTTGAGAAAAAGGAATTAATATCGTCAGACACTCCGAAAGAAGAATTGAAACCATTTGATGAAGCAAGAATAATAATTATATTAAGCTTATCCTTCATCAAGTTTAATTGATGACAAGGAACGGATTTAGCATAGCACTTATTCCTCATGAAAGAATCTTGAAGAGACAGAGAGATAAGCACCACTTGAAGCATAATTGAAGGACGCACCGGTAAGAATTCACAATTGAATGGGAACACCACGAATTAATGGAGATACATGCGAATGAAGAGATCATGCGCCACCTGAGAGAAAACTTTGAACAAGGCGCCGGAATAATTGAGAGACGAACGAAGAGACAACAATTGAGAAGACTTGAGGACGAGAGCTGAAAGCTGAGAATGAAGAATCTTCTAAAATGATGGCCTTCGGATGATCGAGAATGAACACAACTCAGAGAAGCATCGGATAGCAAGAAAGGGATTACTCATGATTGGGACAAATAAGATGACGACACCAAGCTGAAATGATGAATCCTCAAGAGAATGAACCAAGATTCGAGAGAAACACCCCTTTGGTCTTCCAAGCTGAAAAAGAGGAGGAGAACTACACCAAGAATAACTGAGACACTCCGGAATAAAGAAGAATGAAAGGTTGAGCCAAATATGAGAACTAATTCAAATGGATCTTGAAGAAAGAATATGGCTGATGCAATTCATACTTACATCATAGTTGAAAATAATTAGAGATCTCCGGAAAAGATTAAAAGAGCCAGGTAAGATCCTGGGAAAGAACCTGTGGGTTATGGGCCCACTCAAAGAAACCATCGTTCAAAGGATTTCTTAGAAAGAGAGATATTGCACCGGTATACGGAAAACTAGATGAGGTTGAGAACCTCGAAATAATTAAAAGAATTAAAACACGAAACTTCCGAGATATCATCAACACTCCGGATAGAAAAAGGAGCAATGAATAACAGGATAGGCTGATGAGAATCTTCAACATGGGAAAGAATTTACAAGGATGAAAAGGATATGATGAACACGGACAACTGAATTAAATTCACCGGTAAGGATGACAAGAATGAAAAAATATGACACGAATCTCCTGAGAATCTTCACAATGAATCGTCGGGTAAGAGAGAAAAGAACAGAAAGCGGAAGCTATAATGAAATGAAACACACTTGGATGAAAATTGAATCACCGTAGAAAAGGGTGGGAGGGCGGGAAAAACAAAGACCACTTGGGACAGATGAGACAAACTCCGGAATAAAATGAGAGAATGATCTTGCAAAATTGGAAAGGATTGAATTAACTGAAGAGAAGCACACTGGTTGCAAAAGAATTAACATGACGACTCCGGTTAACAAGAATTGACATGACAATCTGATTTGAGCAAAAGGTTTAGTACTCTCATAATAATATGAGAACACCACTTAGAAAGATCTGAAATCACCACTTGACATTGAAGCAACACGAATTACCATATTCAACAAAACAAAGGGTGCGGCTTATGAAACAAGCCAGAACAAACTCATGAGAGATTTCGTCCGATATTTTCGTGGACACGATCGCACCAAGACAGAACTCCGTCACATCGGCACCATATAGATTCCAAACATATCCGCGTGATCCTAAAAAAGAATTTGTGTGAGAAGAGGTGTAGAATAAATTATTATGTCAAGATTCCTCACCAGAGCATAGAAGAGGAGAAAAAAGAATCCTACTCTCCGATATATAACTAGACTCAAAGTAATGTTCACTAGACTCGACTCGACCAAGTTCGATCAATCAAGGGGGCTCCTAGGTCGGTACGGCTGTGATACCAACTTGTCATGCCCAAGATGCGACCCTATCCTCAATTTGGCACGAGGGCCTCGTCAGGGATAGAAGCGCATCTCGTTGTTTCGCAAGAATGGATATTGTTACAAGTACATGTACTGAAAAGAAGAGATATATATAGAATTGGCTTACACTCACCACAAGCTACATCAGAGTCACATCAGTACAATACATAAAACATCATGAATAAGAGCAGGGTCCGACTACGGTCGAAAACAAACGAGAAAAGAAGAACGACGTCCATCCTTGCTATCCCAGGCTTTCCGAAAAGATTTAACCCTGCAGGGGTGCTCCAACTAGTCCATCACAAAGTACCACAAGCCGCATAGAAATCCTCGATCACGACACTCACGATCTCATCGGATTCCTTAGTGGAAAACCTCAACTTTGATATTACCCAAAGCATCAACGGAATCCCGATGCACAAGATATCTCGTCAAAGGTAAACTAATCCAGCAAGGCCGCCCGACGTGTCGACGATCCCGATAGGAGCCGTGTATCTCGTTCTCAGGACACGACGGATGAGCTAGACATCAGGATCGCTAAACCTCTGGGTGACCAGGGGGGCGCCGGACATCGCTCAAGTGGGACCAACACTCATGAGGAGCACTGGCACGGGGGTTGATTAAATTCCTTGGGTTAATTACTCCCTATGCAGTTTGTTAGTTGTTAGGCAAATGTAGTACCAAAGTTGGGCCTTGCCAGACGAGCTTTAAACTAAAACAAATTATCAAGGGGGTCCCCATAACAACCCCGATCGTGTTAGGAGCGCTCAATTATGGAACATAACACCGGTAACCGAAACTAAGGGGAAAGGTGGAACAAACCACCAGGCTAGAAAGGCCGAGCCTTCCACCTTTTACCAAGTATATAGGTGCATGAAATTAAATAGCATTTATATGGTGATAAAACAAGGAACCCATGTTATCACATGGAAGCAACTGCACCTGCAACTAGCAACGCTAACAACATGGTTAAGCAAGCGGTAACATAGCCAATCAGTGGTTTGGTAGGTTGAATAGGTTGAAGGTTTTCATGGAATTGTTGAGAGGCTGATATTTAACATGTGGTAGGCAACAAGACATATTCGATAGAAGCGATAAAACTAGCATGGCAATGATAGTAATGGTATATGGGGAAATGGTCATCTTGCATGAGATCCCGCTTGGAAGAAGAACAACTCCGTGAAGTCGGCGAACCAACGTAGTCGAACGGATCCTCACATTCCGACACGCTTGCGGAACTCTATCAAGACGGAGCAAACCGGAAACAAGCATCAACACAAATAATCACCACGGCAAAAGCACGACATGAAGCACAACCTAAGTTCAATAATGCAATGGATGGCATGGCAATTCACCTCACGCAAACACTACACATTAAGTGAAGCTCGTTATGCAACGAGTTGCATACCGACGAAACTCCATGTTTAATTATTTAATTCACTCCCGTTTATTTACACGGCAATATTGAATTGTTGTTAACATGGCAAGGGGTGAAGAACGTAATTCTACAAGTCATCCTAGTCGGTTTACACACAGGACTTTGAAAGGCGCTACGGTTACAAGAGACATGCAACACAGGAAATTATGCCATGAATGCGTCATGCATGCAAGTTACAACAACACGGGCAAGAAGAGTAAGAAGCATGTGTCACCATGGCGAACGAAAGGGAACCATGGCAGCAAGACAGAAATGATGCCATGGCAACGTTCCGATCCCGATAACTCGAGGAGATACCGGTGCCAACGAATAGGGGGCGCGTGCATGACATTCCAAATAATGATGGGGTGATCCCGTTTATCGGGTTCCCATGTGTCGGGGGCTAAACTAAGAGGGACAACGTGCAACGGGCAACATATATGGCCCAAACATACGGTTACATCTCATACATCACATGCACTCGGTTCACGACAACGTTCCAACGTATACCTTCAAAGCGTGCGTTCGGGCGGATCGGGTCGTTGCGGTATAGGAGCACATGGTTCGTCGTGGACGTCGTGGAAGTAGTGGTACTCGCGATCTTGTCGTCGGTAGTCGTACACTTGGCGTAGTGGTACACGGGTCTTCGGCGTCGGTAGTCGTACACTTTTCGTGAAAGACTTGATGAGTCCGATGTCCATTCAAGTCATGGTGGAAGCTTGGGCAGGGGTCACCAAAACAACGAAAGCGACGAGCTCGATGTCCTACTGGCGGGCATGGCGGCGGGCATGGCAAGCAGCGACAGCAAGCAACAGCATCAAGCAACAGCAGCAAGCATCGGCAGCAACAGGGACAAAAAGCTAGCAGGCAGCTAGCAACAGCAGCAGCGACGGCAAGCAACAGCAGCAGGCAAGCACCAGCGACAGCAGCAGGCTACAGCGGCGGCAGCACGCAACAGCAAGCAACAGCAGCAAACTACAGCGGCGGCAGGAGGCAACAGCAACTAGCATCAGCGGCAGCAAGGCAAACAGCAACAGCAGCAACAGCTAGCAGCATCAGGCAACGCAAGCAGGCAAGCAAGCGGCAGCAACAGCAACAGGCAGCAAGCCGCAAACAGCGACAGCAGCAGCAGCTAACAGCAGGCTACGCAATCAGCAGCAGGCAATGCCAGCAAGCAGCATCGACGGTAGCAGCAAGCTTCAGCAACAAGCATCGGCAGCACAAGCAATAGCAGCTAACAGGTCGACGCGAGGGGAACAGTGAGGCGCACTCAGGTCGGCCATGACCAGCGTTGGCGTGCTCGGGCCCGGCGGCGGAGCCTGGGCGCGATGGACTGGCCGATCTGGCCGTGGGGGTGCACGGCAAACCGAGGAGAACGGTCGGCGGGCGGCGAGCACTGGACGAGGTGGCGAGGTTGAGGGAATCTGGCGCGGGAGGCGAGCACAGCGGGGCGGCGCGGGAGGCGAGGTCGGGCAGAGGTCTGCAGGCGGCGAAGCAGCGCGGGGCAGAGCACCCGGCGAGAGGAGGCAAGGTCAAGGGGAGAGAGAGGTCGCGGCACAGGGCTGGCCTCCCGTGGCCTGCCGGCGAGGCAGCAGGGCGGCAGAAGGAGACGCGGGGCTCGGGAGCTGCGGGGCAGAGCTCCAGCGAGCACGACGGGGCGACGGACGACTCGGCAGGGATAGCTGCTCCCTGGCGCGAGCGAGGTGGAACAGTGAGAGGGGAATCAGGGAAGAGGCGACACTGGGTGCCCGAGGAGAGGATCGGGAGGAGGGAGTGGCACTGGGAGGCTGCACGCGCAACGTGGGAGGAGGAGACGGTGCAGGGGCCTGAGAAGAGGGGAGACGGGGGAGGACGATGGCGCAGACGGGAGGAGAGGGGTCGAGCGAGGCTCTCCTGACTCTCTGTCGCTAGGGTTAGGGGAGGCCGACTGGGCCTTGGGCCGGCTTGGTATAAGCTGACATCTCTCTCCCTCTCTCTTTCTTTCTTGTATTTAATTTCTGCACAGCAACTTGCAAAGAAATAAAACAAAGGATATAGTTGGAATTCCAACAGGAGAGGTATTTTCCCAGAGCCAGAAAAATAAGGAGGATTTAATAAAATTGGTATGGGGATTTTTACAGAATATAAATTCGGATGAGTTTGAATATATTTCAAGCTTGCCTAAATTATAAACCATAACCAAACCAACCCCAAAAGGACTGAGATTTTAGATAGTGACCCTATACAGTAGATATTATTTATGGGCTCCACAGAAACATTTATTTGAGCACTTAGATCTGCAATTTAAATAAATGAAAGCAAATGGAAAAGGAAAGGATCAAGGAGTGGCAAGGAGAAGAGGGAAAAAGAAAATGAACACACAAGGGAAGCAATCACACCAGAGATGATGGAGATGATGCATGATGCATGAAGAATGCAACAAACAAAATAAAACACCATGCGACAATGAATTAAAAGGGGAATCTTCTGGAGCGTCGGTGTCGGGCTGTCACAACTCTCCTACACTACAAGAGGATCTCGCCCCGAGATCCAAGAATGAAAGGGGAAGAGGATGACAAAGCAAGAGGTAAAACTTAGTTGCTTCTTTGACAAATGAGTGAAACCAACAATCCTTGAAAGTTGCAAGGCGATGAGGAATGATATGAGAAACAAGCAAGAATTCACGGAAAATCTCGGCAGCACTTCGGTAGGAAAATGGGACAATAAGAAGGGAGAATTAGACAATATTCATAACAAACAACTAAACAGAACAAGGAAACACCACAATCTTGACAGAACAAGATGATAGACCCAAAAGAGAAACATCGAAATGCCTTCGGAACAATAGAATAGGAACTAGCTCATACGGAAGAAGAGAGTGAAGAAAAGAATGACAACTATTATCACAATAGAATTGAAGAGCCTCCGGACAAAGGAATTGACGTAGTAGTTGGAAAACCAACAACGAAAAGAACAAGATAGTAGTGGACTTGTGAAAATCATCTCAACAATTATGAGGTGACAACCAACCACTAAAAGAAACAAGGATAGATTGGGAGCAACAAGATATGAATACTTTTTTCACCAAGAGGATACATTGAGAACTTGGATAAATGATAATTACCATAATAGCAACATCCTTAGACAAGCTTTAGGTGAAGTCTAAACCAAGATAGTTCAATGAAGAAATCATGGATTGAAATATCTCATGATCAAAGAATTGGTGGATTTAATTATCTCATTCTTGAAAGTAAAACTCTTCGAGGTTCCTACACTAACAAGAGTGCTATAATACCACCTCAAAGGATGAAGGAAGAACAAATGCACAGGAGATGCAAGAGAAAGAATACTTGAGGTACTCCAACAGGAATCTTGAAGAACACTTTGAGAAAAATTACATCCTTGAAGAACCACCATGACGAGCCTCCGTATCAAAAGGATGATACAAGATATGAAGGATGAAAGGATAAGATTGAAGCCTTGCAAAGTCTTCGATGAAGCTTCATGAAGAGATACTTAAGAAAACTTGGAACTCCGGAAAAGAAAGATAAGAACACTTGAGAAAAAGGAATTAATATCGTCAGACACTCCGAAAGAAGAATTGAAACCATTTGATGAAGCAAGAATAATAATTATATTAAGCTTATCCTTCATCAAGTTTAATTGATGACAAGGAACGGATTTAGCATAGCACTTATTCCTCATGAAAGAATCTTGAAGAGACAGAGAGATAAGCACCACTTGAAGCATAATTGAAGGACGCACCGGTAAGAATTCACAATTGAATGGGAACACCACGAATTAATGGAGATACATGCGAACGAATTAATGGTGAAGCAGGTGATTCTACAAGTCATCCTAGTCGGTTTACACACGGGACTTTGAAAGGCGCTACGTTTACAAGAGACATGCAACACAGGAAATTATGCCATGAATGCATCATGCATGCAAGTTACAACAACACGGGCAAGAAGAGTAAGAAGCATGTGTCACCATGGCGAACGAAAGGGAACCATGGTGGCAAGACGGAAACGATGCCATGGCAACGTTCCGGTCCCGATAACTCGAGGAGATACCGGTGCCAACGAATAGGGAGCGCGTGAGTGACATTCCAAATAATGATGGGGTGATCCCGTTTATCGGGTTCCCATGTGTCGAGGGCTCAACGTAAGAGGGACAACGTGCAACGTGCAACATATATAGCGCAAACATACGGTTACATCTCATACATCACATGCACTCGGTTCACGACAACGATACAACGTATACCTTCAAAGCGTGCGTTCGGGTGGATCGGGTCGTTGCGGTATAGGAAAACATGGTTCGTCGTGGACGTCGTGCAAGTAGTGGTACTCGCGATCTTGTCGTCGGTAGTCGTACACTTGGCGTAGTGGTACACGGGTCTTTGGCGTCGGTAGTCGTACACTGTTCGTGAAAGACTTGATGAGTCCGATGTCCATTCGAGTCATGGTGGAAGCTTGGGCAGGGGCCACCGAAAAAACGAAAGCGACGAGCTCGATGTCCTACTAGCGGGCATGGCGGCGGGCATGGCAAGTAGCGACAGCAAGCAACAGCAACAAGCCACAACAGCAAGCATCGGCAGCAACAGCGACAGAAAGGTAGCAGGCAGCTAGCAACAGCAGCAGGCAAGCACCAGCGACAACAGCAAGCTACAGCAGCGGCAGCATGCAACAGCAAGCAACAGCAGCAAACTACACTGGCGGCAGCACGCAACAGCAACTAGCATCAGCGGCACCAAGGTAAACAGCGACAGCAGCATCAGCTATCAGCACTAGGCAACACAAGCAGGCAAGCAAGTGGCAGCAATAGCAATAGGCAGCAAGCGGCAAACAGCGACACCAGCAACAGCTAGCAGCAGGCAATACTAGCAAGCAGCATCGGCGGCAGCAGCAAGCTTCAGCAACAAGCATCGGCAGCACAAGCAATAGCAGCTAACAGGTCGAGGCGAGGGGAACATGGAGGCGCACTCGGGTCGGCCATGACCAGCGTTGGCGTGCTCGGGCCCGGCGGCGGAGCCTGGGCGCAATGGAGTGGCCGATATGGCGACGGGGGTGCGCGGCGAACCGAGGAGAACGGCCGGCAGGCGGCGAGCAGGGGACGAGGTGGCGAGGTCGAGGGGCCCTAGCGTGGGAGGCGAGCACAGCGGGGCGGCGCGGGAGGCGAGGTCGGGCAGAGGTCTACAGGCAGCGAAGCAGCGCGCGGCAGAGCACCCGGCGAGAAGAGGCGAGGTCAAGGGGAGAGAGAGGCCGCGGCACAGGGCTGGCCTCCGGCGGCCTGCCGGCAAGGCAGCAGGGCGGCGGGAGGAGCCGCGGGGCTCGGGAGCTGCGGGGCAGAGCTCCATCGATCACGGCGGGGCGACGGACGACTCGGCAGGGATAGCTGCTCCCTGGCGCAAGCGAGGTGAAACAAGGAGAGGGGAATCGGGGAAGAGGCGACGCTGGGTGCCCGGGGAGAGGATCGGGAGGAGGGAGCGGAGCTGGGAGGCTGCACGCGCGACGTGGGGGAGGAGACGGCGCAAGGGCCCGAGGAGAGGGGAGACGGGGGAGGACGGCGGCGCAGACGGGAGGAGAGGGATCGAGCGAGGCTCTCCTGACTCCATGTCGCTAGGGTTAGGGGAGGCCGGCTGTGCCTTGGGCCGGCTTGGCACAGGCTGGCATCTCTCTCCCTCTCTCTTTATTTCTTGTATTTAATTTCTTTACAGCAACTTGCAAAGAAATAAAACAAAGGATATAGTTGGAATTCCAACAGGAGAGGTATTTTCCCGGAGCCAGAAAAATAAGGAGGATTTAATAAAATTGGTTTGGGATTTTTACGGAATATAAATTCGGACGAGTTTGAATATATTTCAAGCTTGCCTAAATTATAAACCATAACCAAACCAAACCCAAAAGGACTGAGATTTTAGATAGTGACCCTATACAATAGATATTATTTATGGCCTCCACACAAACATTTATTTGAGCACTTAGATCTGCAACTCAAATAAATGAAAGCAAATGGAAAAGGAAAGGATCAAGGAGTGGCTAGGAGAAGAGGGAAAAAGGAAATGAACACACAAGGGAAGCAATCACACCAGAGATGATGGAGATGATGCATGATGCGTGAAGAATGCAACAAACAAAATAAAACACCCTGCGACAACGAATTAAAAGGGGAATCTTGTGGAGCGTTGGTGTCGGGCTGTCACAATCATCACCAAGGGTACGGCTACAGTGCTACAAGTACCACTAACTAGACCGAAGCGAGTCTACAGTGGAGGGGACGTGCCACTGATCGTCGTCGACTGCAACCAGCCGAGATAGCATAGTGACGAGCACGCCCCCGTCCAGTCTGTTACCTACCCCGGCATGGGCAACAGTGCACCCGGCCGTACGATGACCGAAGCCGGCTACGCAAGGCGACGCGCATAACACGGCGCACACCATCGTGTAGCAAGCACGCACCAATGGTGGTGCCCGGCCGGCGAGCTCCAACGCCAGGAGGGACCCAGCAGCCGGCGGGCCCCCACTTGAGACTAGACTTATCCAGCCGGTAGGACCCTTGGCCAGCTCTAGAGGCTGCCAGTCGGGTCCCACCCAGTACCTTTTAGTCCTATTGTAAGCCAGGGGTTGGCCTATAAAACCCCATGGCACCCCCCCATGCGGGGGTCGGCCGATCACACACTCACACACACATACGAGGGGAAAAGAGAGCTGCCAGCTCCTTCTTCTTCCTCCAGCATACAACTCTAGGATCATATGGTATCCCCAGTCGGGTCATCAACCAACTCAAGTAGGACTAGGGGTGTTACCTCCCATGGAGGGCCCCGAACCAGGGTACTTCGTGTGCCTCGCACAGCTCATTCCCAATCCCGGTTCCGGATCCCGACGGAGTACTTTCGGTCCCAACCACATGTGATTAGCCACCCCATGGCATATGTTGTGAGAAAACAACAACACTCGGCGTCCGAACAATCCACAATCTGATTTTTCTTGGTGAGGAATCTATTCCGGAATTGCCGAGATTTCTAATCGGGTTGTTGGATTTATGTGGCCCAAGTCATCGGACCCAGGTGGCCGGACATAAGTGCCGTGAAATTTGTCTCGAAAGGCATCTTCGAGATCCTCCCAACTCCCAATGGAGTTTTCTCGGAGGTTGTTCAACCAGTGCCTAGCTGGCCCTTGGAGCTTTAGTGGTAAGTATTTGATGGTGTGGAGGTCATTTCCACGAGCCATGTGCATGTGGAGAAGGAAATCTTCAATCCATATGGCCGGGTCTGTTGTCCCGTTGTACTACTCGATATTTAGGGGTTTACACCCTTTGGGGAATTGATGCCGCATCACCTCATCCGTGAAGCACATTGGGTGGGCAGCGCGCTTTATCTGAGCTGTATCATGATGGAGATCGGACGAGATCCTATCGCGTTGCTAATCCCGAACTCCATCGTTCTGATTGGGCCGAGCTTGCTACGTGTCCTATCTCACGGGAATGTAACTCCTAGATCCGTAAATAGATCTTGTCTATCTTGCTCTAGACTTAATGTTCAGTCCCAAGTCAAATGGGTCTTTGGGTTGAGCCGATTCCTTTCTCATGTCCCTCCCTTGAGGAGGGTGGTCTGGTTTATTATCTTGCACGAATCTGGGTGGTGCAGGCTCCAAGGCCTCATCTTCGAATTGTGGCAACAAGTGTTGACGTGGGTAGCTTATAATTTGTCCATGTCGTTCCTGTATGTAGCCCTCTTCGTCGGCCAGGACTTTTGTCCATCTCTCGGTGATGGAGTCATGTTCGGCTTTGAGTTGCCTCTGCTTTAGCTTAAGGATCCAAGAAGTGGCTATGAGAGGCCGCCTGAATACTTCTTGGTCAAGTGGGTCTTCGAGGATGATGAAATCCTCGTCTCCCAAGCTATCCTCCTCCTCGGCCGGAGGGATGTAGTTGTTGTCTTCGGAATCGCTGAGATCCTCAGCCTTGTCCAGATCCGTGTAACCTGGTAGGTCGGGGTCTGTAGGTTCTGGGGATTCGGCGGGATTTTTTGCATCCTCAGGGTTGAGGTTATCTCCGGTTCTCGCATTGCTTTCCTTGCCCTTAAGAGCTTTAGGCTTTTTGCGCTCGCGACGGCACTTTACTAGTCCGTCGCCACCATTTTTGACTAGGGTGTCATCATCGCTTTTCCCCATGGCGCCTTAGTCCCTAGGAGTGTCCACCATGTAGACGTCGTACGTGGAGGCGGCAGTCCATCATCGCATTACGGGAGGACTAGGTGATCTAATAGCCATGTTCATATCTTCAGCTTCCTCTAAGGAGAAATCTAACAGATCGGCTAGATCTCCGATAGTGGCAATGAAGTGGGCGGTGGGTGGAGAATAAAGTTCCTCGCACCTAGTCGCAGAGCCGGAAGGATCCTGGATCAGGACCGGACCGTCTGAACCATCTGTGGCTTGGGTTCGGGTCATCGTCTCGTTTGACAATAAGAGATTTGCTGGACTAGTCCTCAGAGCTGTGGCGGAGTTGAGCTCTGGTGCTTCAGCATAGGGAGTGTGTTCAGACGAGGTTACCCTCGGGCCTCCGAACACCATGGTCACGTCTTGGCTCGAGGCCGGATCGGGAGTAGACTCTATCCCGGACTCAAGGTCGGGGAGAAGACTCGACGTTAAGGATATAGAGTTTTCGATCTTTACAGCCAAAGCCGAGACCTTGAAGAGGACTAAATCGTCGAACTTGAATCCCTGTCCCAGGGTGAACCCATTAATTTGGTGATGAACCAACTTGATGCGCGGGGTGATACCGCCGAAAGCAGGGGATTGGTCGGAGATGGAGATATCCTCGGCCTTGATGTTTTCGTTGGTGACCAAGCGATCCATCGATCCTTCTGGTGATCCTACAGCGGAGCTCTCAATGAAAGCACCAATGTGGGTGTAAAAACCGGCTGATCTCGATTAGGGGGTCCGAACTGAGGATCTTGGGTCGATGGGTAACAAGGGACAAAAGAGACGGTGTTTTACCCAGGTTTGGGCCCTCTTGATAGAGGTAAAACCCTACATCCTGCTCTTATTGTTATTGATGAAGTAGTACGAAGTACAATGTTGATATACCTCGAGATCGAGTGTTGTGGTCTAAAACCCTAATCGTAATGAGCTTAATGTATCCTACGAACTATGGCCCCTTGGCTTATATAGATACCAGGGATGCTAAGGTTACACAAAGTCGGTTACAATAACGAAGGAATATGTCGATCACTACGCCACCTTGGATTGTACGCCAAGTTTTTGGGAGAGTCCATCTTGATTTCAACACCACCAATGATGATCGAATGGTCCAGGAGTCCGTCCCATGAGGACAGATAAGTGGCCCGATGACCCCTTAGTCCCGGACTCCCGGGCAGGAATGTTCTAGGGTTGATTGCAAGAAGTATCTCTTCATGCAATCTTCATAGGACGCGCCTCCAGATGCCACCTCAACGCAGGGTCAACTAGCAGCCGAGGATCATACAGTGCTTAGCCCGACAACACTGGTGATGGGGTTAAGGAAGGGTCTAGAAGGGGAACCCAAGAAATAGGAGAGGAAGAGACCACCGAAGAGAGGTTGTGCTGCCGCCAAAGCAGCTGCCAAAGCTTCTAGCAGCCAGGCGGCTCCACCGACCTATTTTGAAGACCGTGTATCGGTCAAAGGTGCGGCGATGTTCCATGTCGCGGGTGAGCCAATCCTACCGTCGGGTCCGCTAGAGGCCGTATCAGGGGATCTCAGGATACTGCACGACCATGTGCTCTTGACAAAGACAAGCCTTCTCGCCTCGTAGGATCCAGGATATCCGCTATACGTGGTTCGTGTGCCTCAGGGGAAGTGCTACATTGACACGCTACTCGTACTTCATATGGTTTGATTATATCTTTGAGATGTTTCTCACAAGGCGGCTTGATTTTACAATCGTACACCTCTTTACGCTACATATGAGCTTTGTCTCAGGAGAGAACAAATCCCGCAAATCTTTGTGGCGGATCCATACTACATGCACGAGTTCTTCTTGTGTCTCGGCAACTTTGAGCATAAAACTGCTAGGAAGTACATCGGAGACTTCATATTAATGAATAAGGACAAGGAAACCGTTTTCCTGCCTTATCATCCTATGTAAGTCGTTGCCGTACAACCCTTTCGTACATTTCAATCGTTCCTTCTCGCTCATATGGACAATAATTTGATGTGTTTTCTTTTTCCCGCAGCAACGAGCGTGTCGTCCTTATCGTTCTTTTCCCATGACTCTCCCGTGTGGTGTATTTCGACGCGTCCAGAAACTACGAGAAGAAGGACTACACCCACATAATGGATATTCTGGACGATGCTCTCCATGGCTTCAGCCTCAGGGGTGGCCACCTCGAGATCAGGAAACAAAGGAAGAGCAGGTCGGGTTTCTCGCATAAAACTGCCTTCTACTACATCCATCAACCAATACCAAGTAGGAACAATGGATTCTACTTCCTTCATCGCATGATGGAGTTCAGAAGGGATCACCAATAGCTTCGCCTGAAAACCAGAAACGATGATCATACCCGAAAATGGGCAGAATCCTTAGGAGAAGAACGAGATTATAAACTCAGAGATGACTTCTTTCGCATCCATAGGGACATTGCAACAATCATCATGAAATAAGTCGTCCAAGATAAGGGGTTGTTACACCACGTCCCTATATCGTGAGCTAACGTCCGAACTCGCATAGGCATACAACGTCAGGACCTCAGGCCGTTCAAGAAGCTAGGGTGCATCCTCGATGATCTGGATGGATGGAATTTCTAGTAATGATTGACTATGTCGGTGATGATGATGTGTCTGATTGAACTCGTACTTTATGTAGCGATGAAACTCTTTGTGATGACAAAGGTCCCTGCCAAACTTGCATAACGCTATATAGTTTGTTAGTTTGGGTACACGATGATCTGTGTACCTCTAGTTAATTAGTTTGGGTACACGATGATTTGTGTACCTCTAGTTAATTAGTTTGGGTAGGATTAACCCGCGTTGATAAATTATGTTTACTATATGTTGCATCTATTTTCTAACACCCTTTCCTTTTGTTTTGCTCAATTATATTATACTAGTCGTCAACCCGTGCAATTGCACGGGCTAGTTCAATTAACGCCTATTTTGCATGAATACTAAGATAGTACGTTCATATATAGTTACTATCAAAGAAGTATTTCGACCTTGGGTTCTCTATTGCTTATATTCTATATGTGCCAAGGAAGTAAGCTGCTTTTTTATCATATTCAGGTTGTATAGGAAACTTAGTGCGTTAATTTTTGCACATGCCTTGCTTAATAATTACATGTACTACGAAATGGTCAAGAATTTCTATTTAGGATCATGCAAGTTTAAAAGAATCCTTTCGGGTTGCGGATTCTACCTCTAATCAGGCATAATAAGTTATTTTGTTGTTTCTTATACATTTAATAATTCGTTCATTGGATTATAAATTAAACTACAACATGAACATATGTAGGGTGAAATTAATTAATAAAATTTATAATAGGTAACTTCGCGAGACTCATAATTTCAGTAACTTATAAATGGTCTGCCTAATATGTGCTCCACACTATTTTTCCAATTAAATATATGTCACAAGATATACTTTTTGGCCAATACGTAAGAACTCATTTGTGTTTCATAGAAGAAGTTCACATATTTATCATAACGGTTAGTGTTGAAATTTAATAACAATTGGGAGGAGACAATCGGTTATGCCGTCTCCAATCTTTTACTGTATAATGGAAATTCAAATTCATTTAAACATTGGGAGGAGAAAATCTGTTATGTTAAGTATAACGATTCTAAGCTAAGGGTGAGTGTTGAAATTTCATAACAATTGAAAACAACAATAGTCAAACAGGAAAGAGAAAAGTTTCTATGAAAAAAACTAATTATCAAGTGTGTAGCACGTCACATGAAGGCAATAGTCAGTTAAGCATATCACATGTTGTTACTTTCCATACAATTTTCACAGAGAAATAGAACTATTGAAGTATTAAAATAGCAAAAAGGAAAAAAAAAGGAAACATGTCGGCGCTTGCTTATATAAACTAAGCGGCAACAATAATCAAGGTTGTTGTAACGTAAATTGTCGAATAATTGACCTACCAAACTAAAAAAAAGAGTTAGAAAATGAACCGGTGGGAAGATGAATCTCTAACCTGACACCACAATGATAAACAAATGAGGAATAGAGCATGTCTAAATTAAATCTTGTTGCAGGTGACCAAATATAATCCAAAAATATAACCTATGAAAACTTTGTTCAAATTAAAATACACAGTGGAAAGTTCCAAGAATTGAAAGCAACTAATCAGAATTTTGTCGGCGAGATACGCTCGAATGAAAAATAATAATGATACTGGGGCTATAAAAAGACTGTCTTACGACAAATTGTTTAGCAGTAAGAATTACCTTATGCACACGTCACAACCATGTTTTGCTTTCTCTGATGTCACGTGGAGGTTGAAGCCCATTTGCAGAGTGGTTCCGGCATGTACTTCATTGTTTTTTTTTTGAACAAGCATGTACTTCATTGTTGCACTTACATTTTTAATGTCAACTATAAGGCAAAGAGCAACGTACATATGCTTGGTGTCATGGATCATTTCTCCATTTGATATACCATGCCCTATGTCCCAGTATGTTTTCAATTGTGCTGCTACCAGTTGTTGCCTTGCACATGCACTACACATATCAAATTATATAATTATTTCATAAAATACATTATATCGCTAGTCAAAATGAAGCTACAAAGTTGTCACTCTCTCACCTATGTCCTAGAATAGCATTTCAAAAGAATCATTGTTGGTAATGCCCTAAAATTGTAACCGTACATGTCAAGATATGAGTGTTATCTATTTTATGTTGGATGCCCTATAGATGAAGATTAATTTGCTCTTATATTTCAGAATGAATTACACTGCACAAAGATTTCGAGCACAAAAGAAAATAGTACACGTGCCACATAAGAAACATTTCAACTGGTAAAAATATTTTTTTACTAACTATTATAAGTTTGTTAAGCACCTAAATAATAAAACGACCATTAAATTTGTTATGTTTTGAAATTTAAACTACCTACAATATTTTTACCAGGGAAATGCTCATGTAATTTTTGTTTAACATGATTGTTAAATAGGTCTCATGAAAACTATGCGCAAGTTGGCAATCATGTCCCTTGTTGTACATCTTACCCTTGCCAACTATATTACCTTGCGGGATGCATCCAATTGAGTCAAACATAAATCAACGAAATATAAGAAATCAACTGAGCATCGTCGGCCCTTGAGAAGCCTGATAGGATATATATTCACCTAAAAGAAACAACACATTATTTTTAAAAATGATTATGAGAAATAAGTGAATCATGTGTTTAATCACCTTATGAAATATCACCAATAAAACGGTAGGAGAAAAGGCATACTAAATATTACTCTCGCCCAAATTAATAAATTTGCACCCAAAAGTAGAATAACAAATCTGTAGACGTGCATACCCATTGTATGCATATAACTACCAGGAATAAATATTCAGACCTTTAAAAATCAAAAGAATGCGTTGACCAACTCATGAGTGCATAATGCAGACAGTAGGAAATTGAAGAGAAAAGTTTGTACCATATAAAATAGATAGGACCATAACGGCTGGATCATTCCCGCTGCAGTCAAGGATATGTCTTCGCCTAGACGCATTCATGAGAAATTCCTTTATCTAGTGCTCTAGTCACAACGATTCCTCTCCACACCGTGAGGTTTCTATTGCTCGTCTAACTGCATCCTTTGTTATTGAAATTTTCCCTGATGATCTATGAAACTGGAACAAATATCAGAACTATTTCTTGACACTCATTTGATAGATGACCTAAGGAACCGATCTGCATGCCCGGGCCTCCATAGGTTAAAACAGAAATAGAAAAGGAAACGTTATCAACACATGGGGTTGTTAATTAAAGAGGAGATATTAGTGGAGAATCACATGCAAGATACAGGCCCGGCCCTAAGGGGGGGCGGGAGGGGCGGGAGGCCCGGCCCTCAACAATTCAAAGGCCTACTCGCAGTAGCAACTAGAGAACGATGCATACCTCATGAACGATACACCGCGACTGTTTTTTCTTTTCTTTTCTAGCCAACTGGTGATCATGCCATATCGTTGCGGCTTGCGAACCCTAGCTTTGGCCTACGTCGCCGCATTTACCGTGGTGTACTTTGATTCGATGTAACGAGTTCGTCGATTGCTTGATGGATCTCTTCCGTGGCTCCGCGTGAATGAGTTAGTATGGGGCAACCCCTCATTCCTTTGGCCCTTCCTGAATCCTGATTTACCCTCGTCCACCCACCCCTGAATCCTCCTACGTGTGATCTAAATATGTTATTTATGCACATTGCATGATGACGATGGAAAAGCTTAACAACATCCTTTTTGCTCTCAGGACTCGTGTACATGATGCTGAAAATTAAGTTTCAAGAAGGAAACATGTGGGGCAGCAGAAAAATCAAAGGAAAGGTGGGGCAAGACGCAGCAGTATCTTTTTGCTTGTTCTCGGTTTCAGTCAGCGCGTACACAGCTTGGAGTTGGAGGATGGATGTCGTCAAATGGGAATTGATTTTACTCACTCTCATGTCCATTCATGTTGGCACTATTTTGTAGTTCTGTAGAATTTGTAAGGTATGTCTATATCTTTTCCCTACTGTGAATTACGTTCGGCGGATGATAATAATAGGTACTCTTGACCGTTTTTTCTAACAAACATAGTAAAGCCTCGATGATCAGTGTGCATGTGTGATGGTGTCATTTGAATCCAGAATTTCCCATCTCCAGCCCCCACGCAGCGGGAATGAGAGGCCGAGGAGAGGATGCATTGCGCCCATCGACCACCGCAAGGATGTGACTACACAAAGTATGTTTCCTATTTGACATGAATTTTTGTATACACTTTAACTGTTTATTACTGATATTTTTATGCATTTTAAGTGTCTATTTGGCATGAATATCGCCTTGGTACATACATGCCTTGCAAAAATGTCGTCACACTTGCATGAATGCTTGATGTCGCATCATATTACCGTTCATATATTGATTATTATTTTGGTATTTGTATTAGGGGCCCATGGACTCTAGATTCGCCCCGGGCCCCCGAATTCTCAAAACCGGCCCTGGCAAGATAATGCATCGATGAAGCCCTTGACAACACCCATAAGGCTTCTTTCTTGATTACTTTGAACCTGACCTTGACACCCGCCCAACGGTTTGATAGTCTCTGGCACCGACGACCCCATGTACGACGCCCATAATATGTCCAATGGATCTTTCCTCTTTCAGTCTGATGACTTGGCATAAAATCAAGACCAGGGTCATGGTTCTGCATGTGCATGTGTATGCGTTCTCACGTGTGTGTGCCTGGAGCCGAGGAAGGGTCGATCGATCCATCTTTGTACTACTGCATATCTGGCCGAAAGATCAATCAAGTGGTAAGCATGTGTACTTGTGAGTCTTGATGGAAAGTGATCGACAATAACTAAAAGCGTGGAACGCCGATGTCGTTGGATTGATCGGATGCGGCATGACTATTGTGTGGAGGTGGATCATGATGCGAGGGTGAGATCTGGAGACACCACATCTGTTTTCAGAGGAATCAGGGATAGGGGAGTTAAACGTATATGAGGCAACATCACCAGGGAGAAGTCACGGGGGAGTTAGTTAGATTCGGAGGGGTGGTTATTTTATCTTAACAGAAAGGATTTTATCGTACGTAATTAGCAAGTTCAGAATTTTCTCTTTAGGGCATGTTTTGAGGGATGGCATATTTAATGGTCGTGAGTTTATTCATCAATGGTTTCACGTGTATGTAGATAATAATAGGTTCTCTTTTAATCGGAGCCCTTATAGATTAGGGAGTTACCGGAAGATCTACACCGTAATAATTCGGTCCCACATCAGATAAACGGCTCCTAATTTCTGATTAACGTAGAAATTTCTTGGGAGTCTCTAATTAGTATAAGTATAGATTGCATATTTTTGTTGAGTCCCTTGATGAAGATGCATATCTAACACGTAATTAGATCCTTGATGGCGAAGAAGTGTTATGTCGTGTACATAGGGAAGGTTCGGGGAGTGTACGACGAGTGGCCCGAGTGTCAGGCTTAAGTGGGTGTGTTATCGGGCGCTAGCCATAAATGGTTCAATAGCAAACAAGAAGCAGAAGCTAGTTACTTAAGATGGACGCTAGCGCGAGAGAGGAATCAGAACCACCGCCTCATGTAGTGCATAGTTCCCCTCTCACTCATAGTGATAGCTCTTCTCTTTTACATCATTGTTTAGATGGATGACGATGTAGTTGCAAGTATTCGAGACATGTCATAACTTGTATCGCTATTTCAAGATGATGACACGAGACATCATTTGTGTTGGATGATGATTATGATGATGACATGATTTTATGAGACTATTTGTATGTGTATCATATGATTAGATTTGTATGTGTATGATTAGATTTTATGAGACTATTGTATAAAACCTGTTCAAATACAGAAAGGAAATGGGCAGCAGAAAAAAAATCAGAAACTAATAAAAGTAGTGTGGGTTATGTTTTAGGAGCAGCGAGCTCTTATCAGTAGCGCTCCTCAAATTGGCGGACTGCACCTATTAGCAGCAGGCAAGTTCCGTAAACCACGTTACTGCTATTTACAGATACCAGTAGCATGGGTCAACCCATGCTACCGCTAAAAGTTAGCTATAGCGAGCTAGCAGTAGCACTGTACTCCATGCTACAGGTATGTCTTTTACCCGCGCTACTACTAGGGTTTCTCCTAGTAGTGGTAGGTATTCCAATAATATCAAGTTTCCTCTCTATGTGATCAAAGTTTTGAAGTTGCACTTATCTTGCCTTCTTATGCTAGTTGATTCTTGCTCCCATAAATTGTTTGCTCACAAAATTCCTATGCATAGAAAGTGGGTTGGACATAAATGTGCTTGCCATGTGATTCGTGATGCTCTCTTGCATGTTTCAACTATTATTCCTATACGAGCATCATTAAAATCATCATGCCTAGCTAAAAGGCATAAAAGAAAAGCGCTTGTTGGGAGACAACCCAATAATTCTACCTACTAATTTTGAGTGTTCACATGATTAAGATATTATAGTAATCATGTTTTATAACTTTTACTTCAATAATGTGCCAAGTAAAGTCTTTGGGGTAGTGTGGATACTTGTTTGTTTGATTATATGCAAAAAATAGAAACTTTTGCGTCCATTATATGAATTATGTGATTTTACTGAAGAGATAAAAAATTCTGAAATTTTTACACAAAATTTCCATGAAAATTTTTCTGCGTTTTCCAAAATTTTCAGAACTTTTAGAGTGAGGGAAGTATGATGTTCATTCAGATCTTCACAGACTGTTCTGTTTTCGCAGATTCTGTTTTGCATGCATAGTTTGCTTATCCTAATGTTTCCGTAGCTTATATTTGGTTATATAAATTATGGAAATGATAGAATACAGTAGGTATTATGTGATAAAAATTATGAATATTGTCTTGACAGTACCTAAGTTAATGATCTATCTTTATTACCCTAATTCATCTCACGAAGTTCCGTTAAGTTTTGTGTGATTGAAGTTTTCAAGTTTTGGGTGACATACCGATATGAGGTGAATAAGGACAAGAAATAACCTAAGCTTCATAATGCACAAGGCACCCCCAAGGTAATATCCAAGGAAGACTCAAGCTTCTAAGGTTGGGGATGCCCCCGAAGGCATCCCCTCTTTCGTCTCCAACACTATCGGTATATCTTACTTGGAGCTATATAATTATTCATAACATCACATTTGTTTTGCTTGGAGCATCATTTTATTTTGTTGTTCTCTGTTAGATGTTATTTATAATCTTATTTTTCAATAAAAATTTCCAAGAATTGCCTTGAGAATGCTTGAATTGCATGTGTGATGTGTGTTGTACAAAAACAGAAACTTTTGTTGTAGTATTTAAATTATAAGATTTTTCTGAAATGTGGAAACTTTTTAAAATTAATAAAAAATACTGTCACACAAATGTTTTATAATGTCCTAAATTTTCATAATATTTGGATTTAAATAAGTACATTGTTTAAATAGATTGATACAGACTATTCTGTTTGGACAAATTGCTGCCATAGGTTTGTTATCTACTTATCCTAGAGTTTTCATGGCTTATATTGATAGATATAAATTGTGGAAATTATAGTATAAAGTACCTAATGTTTGAATATTATTATGCAATTTGTCTTGGCAGTACATGAAGTGTTGATTTATTCTTATGTATACTAACATATCTCTCAAGTTTTTTACAAGTTTTGTGTGGATTGAGTTTTTGAGACTTAGGCGAAACCGGAATATGAGAGGATTAAACGAGATACAAAAGGTCTAGCTTGGGTATGCCCAAGGCACCCCAAGTAAATATTACAAGAATTTTCAAGCATCTAAGCTTAGGGATGCTACGCATCCCACCTCTCTTCGTCAATAAATCTCGATCGATGAAGAAATTGAGGTGGATATGAACACTTGAACCCCTCAAGCATCATCCTCAGTTATCTACTGAAGAGGCTGGTGTTGAAGAAATTGAAGAAGAGGTGGACATTGGGTGCACCACCCCAGTGATAAGTGATGAGTATTTGGAAAGTTCTCATCCAAATTCCCCACTTGCCACCCCACTCCAACAAATTCCCTAGTCGCATGCTCGAACTGAAGAAATAAATACAGGGTCTGATAGCCATCCTACTCCGATGCAGTCTATTCCAGAGGAAATACCAGCTGTGTTAGCTAAAGAATCTGTTGATCAAATTACTCGCACAATAGAACACATGACTAATGATATTTCTGCACATATTCCTCAGTCCACTGCAAATGAAAATGTAGCTTAAGAATCTGCTCCACAAATTCCTCAATCTGAAGTACGAGTGGCTGAAGAAACAACTCCTCAAATTCCTTTGTCAACAGTTGAGGAACCTGAGGTTGATATCATCAACACTGAGACTATTGCTGATAAGCCCATAGTTCAAAATCCTCAGACAACATTTGTTGTGTCACAAGCTACTCAAACGTCTTTTTTTCAGAAGGACTTGTTGGGAGATACAAGACAAATCTTCACCCTGAGACTATTCAGGCATACAAAGGCACAAAGCAACCCAAATTCCTCAAGGAGAATTTTTATGACGAGCATCATTTTTTCACAGGTGAAAATCCCTATGACTCACCGAGGATAAGGCGCAAAAGGTTCTGGAGATCAACTTTTACGATGTTGTCCTCTTTGATAAGAACAAAATCTTCCCGCACCGTCAAATTCCTCATGCAGATATGGAGTTCATTTCGTGCTTCTCCCGAGTACTCAATGTTCTTCATGAAGCTGGACTCTTTCCATTCTATGTGAATGTCTATGACTGGAATGAAGAACTAATTCTTCAATTTTGTGCAACTCTGCACAATTCTAGCGAAGCACGGGATATCAACACCTGGATACTTGACTTGATGAGCGAACACACACACTACACTGCTCCAGCAATTGAATTGCTTCATGTGGTCTCAGTTGGTATTCCCCTAGAAGGACCAAGATGCATCTATGATGAACCTGAACTCCCAAATCAGCTGATGCATGTGTTGATAAAGCCTTTGGCACCTGGAAAATCTCTCAGAACCACCTTCCTAGTGAAGGACTCGCTCTATGTGCCAAGAACGGTCTATCACATCTTGACCAAAACCCTCGGTCTATCAAGGGTCATAATTCTGAAGAAGAAGATGTGGTGGGGATCATGAAGAATCTATTGTTCAACATTATTCATTGGATTCCCATTAACTTTCATGATTTCTTCATGAGTACTTTGGCCAACATTGCTTTGTCACCATTTGAACTGAAGCAATATGCTCCATGGATCATGAAGTTCATCACAGCAATATCCTCAATTTGTTATCAAGCAGATTTTCAAAATCATTTCAGTTTTCTGCCCCCACTCATAGTGTCAGTGTTTACTCACAACATAAGCCATGGGTAGGCTAAAGATGGTGGGAACCGAAGTGGCACCGGAGGACGCTGGGAACGAGGATGGTACAAGCATGGAACGCACGATGTACCCAGGTTCAGCGATCTCCGTAGAGATAACACCCTGAATCCTGCCGGAGTGTATGATGTATGAATGGGACTACAAAGTGCTCCACGAGCTATATTGCGGAGGAGGAAGGAGGAGCTGCCAGCTCGCGTCTGCCTCTCCTATGTGGTTGGTGTGTGTGCTGAGTTCACCGACCCTCTGCATGGAGGGGGGCCGATGGGTTTTATAGACAAACCCACCGACCTACAATATGGATAAAAGGTACAAGAGTGGGGCCCGGCTGGCCAAGGGGGGCACAGGGTCTTGTCTTGTCGTCTAAGGGGCCCGCCGGCTGCGAGGTCCCGTCTTTCTATGGGACCCACGGGCTAGCCAATAAGGCTCTCGCGTAAGGTTGGCGCAAGGCACATGTGGTACATCCGGCATTGTCTAGTGAGGATCGTCATGGGCAGGCAGTACGACCGTCTGCACTGGTCCCACGCCGAGTGCAGTAATGGAGTGGGAGTTTCACGGGCTGACACTCTGCAGGGTGATGGATCAAAGCCGGAGGAGGTCAGCGGCATGGCCGCCGACGCTTGTACCTGTCGTGCACCCCGATCCAGTACCTTTGCTGACGCGTAGCCACCTTTAACCGTAGGGTCTCGTCATGACCTACGGTTTGATGTGACTGGTGATCCCTGGCCGGCTAGTCTGCTTGACAAGCCATCCTGGGCACGGCCGCCTCGCCCCTAGCCGGCTGGCTTGGCCTAGGTGGCCAGGGGGCGGTAGTCGTCTGGCCTCTAGCTGGCAGGTGCTTCTTGGCCGGTCAGAGAGTTGTTTGTCTTGCCCCTAGCTGATAGGTACTTCCTAGCCGACCAGGGGGACCTGGTCTTTACAAAATGGTTCTTGTTGTTCCTTCTTGGCCGAAGGCAAAGGAGTAGGCTCGATGAGCCTACCCCGGGGTTATCCCCCCGACAGTAGTCCCCGAAGCTGGGGAGGCCCGCCGCCTTGCAGCGGGCGGCCTCGCCGGCTTAAGTTGCTTGTCAAACTCCTGTCGCCGCCTCCGGCACGGGACGCCGGCTCGGAAGCCGGCTGGCTTCCAAGCAATGCCTCAGCTTTGTCGTAGGGCGCGTGGATCGCGCCACGTGCCAGGCCCATCCTGACGTGATGATGGTTTGTTTAGTTCGACGGGACGGGGCTTGCGCCTTGGGTCCCGCAACGACACCCCCTCGGCCCCCGCGCGGGGGATCCTCTGCAAATTTGCTCCGCGACGGTTGGGTTTCAAGAGTGGTAAAGGCCTCCATAATAATCGGAGGTAATGGGACCAGTGTGCACCGGATCCCCTCCCCACAATCCTTCGTGGGGTTTAAATGGGGTGCGGGGGTACCGAGGAGGCTATTCGCTCCCTTCTCGCCCCGCACTTGCGCTTCCTCCCTCCCTGAGCCCAGAGAGAGAGACTCGTCTTCTTCTTCGTCCTTGCCACCGCGCCGACCGCCGCCGTCCCTTCGAGTTCTCGCCGCTTGCCGCCATGTCGAGCAGCTCTTCCAAGAAGGGCCAACAAGACGGCGCCTAGCTCGGCAGCGACATCTGTGCCGAGAAAATCGACGCGCTCTGCCATCGCCGAATGCTGCCCCCAGCCTCCCTTGCGACCGTGCGGATCCCCGGAGCCGAGAATGCTCCAAAGCCGCAGGAAGGAGAGGTAGTCATGTTCGATGAACACATCTACCGAGGCTTCGGGCTCCTGGAGAGCACCTTCTTCAACAACTTCCTCACCTTCTTCGGCTTACAGCCGCATCATCTGGTGCCGAACGCCATCCTTCAGCTTGCCTCGTTCGTCGTTCTATGCGAGGGGTTCCTGGGGATCGAGCCCCGCCTCGACCTCTGGCAAACCTTGTTCTTCTTCAAGCAGCAGTCCAAGAAGATGGACAAGGCCGAGGTGGAGAAGCTCGATGTCCCTTGTTCGATTACCCCGTGCGGCGCGGCACTGATGACCCACAAGTATAGGGGATCAATCGTAGTCCTTTCGATAAGTAAGAATGTTGAACCCAACGAGGAGCAGAAGGATCTGACAAGTGGTTTTCAGCAAGGTAAAATCTGCAGGCACTGAAATTGTCGGTAACAAGTGATTGTGTGGTGAGATGATTCGTAGCAAGCAACAAGTAACAAAAGTAGCAATGGTGCAGCAAAGTGGCCCAATCCCTTTTGTAGCAAGGGACAAGCATGCACAAAGTCTTATAGGAGGAAAAACGCTCCCGAGGACACACGGGAATTTCTGTCATGCTAGTTTCATCATGTTCAAATGATTCGCGTTCGTTACTTTGATAGTTTGATATGTGTGTGGACCGGCGCTTGGGTACTGCCCTTACTTGGACAAGCATCCCACTTATGATTAACCCCTCTCGCAAGCATCCGCAACTACGAAATAAGAATTAAGACAAAGTCTAACCATAGCATTAAACTAGTGGATCCAAATCAGCCCCTTACGAAGCAACGCATAAACTAGGGTTTAAGCTTCTGTCACTCTAGCAACCCATCGTCTACTTACTACTTCCCAATGCCTTCCTCTAGGCCCAAATAATGGTGAAGTGTTATGTAGTCGACGTTCACATAACACCACTAGAGGAAAAAACAACATACAACATATCAAATTACCGAACGAATACCAAATTCACATGACTACTATTAATATGACTTATCCCATGTCCTCGGGAAAAAAGTAACTACTCACAAAGCATAATCATATTCATGACCAGAGAGGTAATGAGTAGCATCAAGGATCTGAACATAAACTCTTCCACCAAGGAATCCAACTAGCATCAACTACAAAGAGTAATCAACACTACTAGCAACCTTACAAGTACCAATCGGAGTCGCGAGATGGAGATTGGTTACAAGTGATGAACTAGGGTTTGGAGATGAGATGGTGCTGATGAAGATGTTGATGGTGACGAGTCCCCTCCGATGAGAGGAGTGTTGGTGATGACGATGGCGATAATTTCCCCCTCTGGGAGGGAAGTTTCCCCGACAGGATCGTCCTGCCGGAGCTCTAGATTGGTTGTGCACAAGTTCCGCCTCGTGGCGACGGTGAAACCACGAAAAAGCTCATCCCTGATTATTTTCTAGAAGAAACCCTTCATATAGCAGAAGAGGGGGGCAAGTGGGCCAGCAGGCTGCCCACAAGCCCTCATGGCGCGGCCTGGGGTGGCCGCACCGTGCAAGCCTGTGGCCACCTGCACGCGCCCCTCTAGCACTTCTTCGGCCCAGTATTTTTTATAAATCCGAAAAAAAATCCTCGTTGATTTTCATGGCGTTTGGAGTTGCGCAGAATAGGTATCTCAACTTTCCTCCACTTTCAGGCCAGAATTCCAGTTGCCGGCATTCTCCCTCTTCATATAAACCTTGCAAAATAAGAGAGAAAGGCATAAGTATTGTACAGTGAAGTGAAATAACAGCCCAAGAAGCAATAAATATCAACATGAAAACATGATGCAAAATGGAAGTATCAACTCCCCCAAGCTTAGACCTCGCTTGTCCTCAAGCAAAAGCCTAGCTCAATAAATATGTCCACATGTTTAGGGAGAAAGGTGTCGACAAAACAAGATACGAACATGCATGCATCATGATCAAGATCAGAACAGAAATACCAACATATAATCTCTCATGCTAAAGTGATAATTCCTTCACAAAGTAAAGCATGGATCAAGAACCTTACCGAGAAGTAACAACCGATAGCCTTTAGTCATTGAAGCAATTGCAATTTATCACAACATCAGAAAGAGTCAAATAAGAGCCTGTAAAGCAAACCCACATACTCAATCATTCTTTCGTTCTCTACAATTGCTACAACTCACGTGGTACTCATGAGATCAAAGTTTCAGCTGGACACAGAGAAAGATAGGGGCTTACAGTTTTGCCTCCCAACTGCTTACCTCAAGGGTAAGGTCAACAATAATAATTCATGAATGCTGTAGGAGAACGTCGCATGGGAAACAAAAAATTTCCTACGCGCACGAAGACCTATCATGGTGATGTCCATCTACGAGAGGGGATGAGTGATCTACGTACCCTTGTAGACCGTACAGCAGAAGCGTTAGTGAACGCGGTTGATGTAGTGGAACGTCCTCACGTCCCTCGATCCGCCCCGCGAACAATCCCGCGATCAGTCCCACGATCTAGTACCGAACGGACGGCACCTCCGCGTTCAGCACACGTACAGCTCGACGATGATCTCGGCCTTCTTGATCCAGCAAGAGAGACGGAGAGGTAGAAGAGTTCTCCGGCAGCGTGACGGCGCTCCAGAGGTTGGTGATGACCTTGACTCAGCAGGGCTCCGCCCGAGCTCCGCAGAAACGCGATCTAGAGGAAAAACCGTGGAGGTATGTGGTCGGGCTGCCATGAAAAAGTCGTCTCAAATCAGCCCTAAAACCTCCGTATATATAGGTGGGAGAGAGGGGACCTTGCCTTGGGGCTCAAGGAGCCCCAAGGGGGTCGGCCGAGCCAAAGGGGGGAAGGACTCCCCCCAAACCGAGTCCTACTTGGTTTGGTGGGTGGAGTCCTTCTTTCCTTTCCCACCTCCTCCTTTTTTTCTCTTTCATTTTTCTTCCAATGCGCATAGGGCCCTTTTGGGCTGTCCCACCAGCCCACTAAGGGCTGGTGCGCCACCCTCAAGGCCTATGGGCTTCCCCGGGGTTGGTTGCCCCCCCCGGTGAACTCCCGGAACCCATTCGTCATTCCCGGTAACTCCGAAAACCTTCCGGTAATCAAATGAGGTCATCCTATATATCAACCTTCGTTTCCGGACCATTCCGGAAACCCTCGTGACGTCCGTGATCTCATCCGGGACTCCGAACAACATTCGGTAACCAACCATATAACTCAAATACGCATAAAACAACGTCGAACCTTAATTGTTCAGACCCTGCGGGTTCGAGAACTATGTAGACATGACCCGAGAGACTCCTCGGTCAATATCCAATAGCGGGACCTGGATGCCCATATTGGATCCTACATATTCTACGAAGATCTTATCGTTTGAACCTCAGTGCCAAGGATTCATATAATCCCGTATGTCATTCCCTTTGTCCTTCGGTATGTTACTTGCCCGAGATTCGATCGTCAGTATCCGCATACCTATTTCAATCTCGTTTACCGGCAAGTCTCTTTACTCGTTCCGTAATACAAGATCCCGCAACTTACACTAAGTCACATTGCTTGCAAGGCTTGTGTGTGATGTTGTATTACCGAGTGGGCCCCGAGATACCTCTCCGTCACACGGAGTGACAAATCCCAGTCTTGATCCATACTAACTCAACGAACACCTTCGGAGATACCTGTAGAGCATCTTTATAGTTACACAGTTACGTTGCGACGTTTGATACACACAAAGTATTCCTCCGGTGTTAGTGAGTTATATGATCTCATGGTCATAGGAACAAATACTTGACACGCAGAAAACAGTGGCAACAAAATGACACGATCAACATGCTACGTCTATTAGTTTGGGTCTAGTCCATCACGTGATTCTCCCAATGACGTGATCCAGTTATCAAGCAACAACACCTTGTTCATAATCAGAAGACACTGACTATCTTTGATCAACTGGCTAGCCAACTAGAGGCTTGCTAGGGACAATGTTTTGTCTATGTATCCACACATGTAAATGAGTCTTCATTCAATACAATTATAGCATGGATAATAAACGATTATCTTGATACAAGAATTATAATAATAACTACATTTATTATTGCCTCTAGGGCATAATTCCAACAAATGCCTACCTCCAAGTTGACATATGAATATAGATCTTTCCCAAGCAAATGACGTTAGCCAAGATAAAGGCGAAATAAGGAATTGGTGATGATCACCATGACTCTTTCAAGGGCAAAAAGTAAAGGTACAAGATAGGCCCTTCACAGAGGAAAGCAGAGGTTGTCATGTGCTTTTCAGGTTTGGATGTGTGTCCTCTTAGTGCGGAGGAACGTCACTTTATATTGCCTCCTGTGATAAAGAACTTTATTGTGTAGTCTATCGCTTTTATGTCTTCCTCATCACTGGTTCGTACAAAGATTATTTTCCACACACTAATAGATCATACATATTAGAGAGCAATTTTTATTGCTTGCACCGATGACAACTTACTTGAGGGATCTTATTCAATCCATAGGTAGGTATGGTGGACACTCATGGCAAAACTGGTTTGAAGGTTTATGGGTGCACAAGTAGTATCTCTACTTGGTGCGGGAGGTTTTGGCTAATATGAGGTGTAAGCAATCTTCACATGCTAAGGGATCTCTAATCATATAACATTGTTCAGAGCCAAGCAAACACAATTCATTATGTTGTCTTCCTTGTCCAACACCTACTTCTAGGCATGTAATAGTTTGGTAAGTGTTCACAATCATAGATGGTGTCAGAGATGATATATTTATATGTGAACCTCTCCTTCCTTATCACTTCCTATTAATTGCAACAATGACCAAGGTCTACGTTTGCCTACCCTCAACAAGTTTCAATCCTCATTCTTTTTATATGTGAAGCCATCACTTCCCATAAAATCCTTACATGATCTTTCATGCTTTTGTTCTATTCTCACTCTTTTGATCATGGAAAGAGGCAAAGCCCTTCAACTAAGACACTCTTTATTATATGGCTCACGAGCTCGAATACATTGGGGGTGACACAAATCAAAACTCAAGACTAAAACACTAAGACTTTTAAACTACTAGAGAAAAAGAAAACTGAAAAGGAAAACTAAAACGAAGGTAAAGGCAAAAGATGTGATGATGATACGATACCGGGGCAACTCCCCCAAGCTTGGCACAAGCCAAGGGGATTGCCCATACCAATGTTCAGTTGTCTTCCTTTGGTGGTGATGGTGGAGTTGTTGCAACATGAGTTTGATCCTCCGTCTTCCAAGGCATAGGTGCTCCATCATGGAAAGATGAACGAGTCTCCGGAATCCTCAAATCTGCAGCCAACCGTATTGATTTAAATCTATACTCATACTCACAGTTTTGGTTCTGCAGGTCATAGATCTGGGCTTGGAGTTGATCAATCCTGTCATAGAGCCTGGAGAGGTGCCTCCCAATGTCATTGGCATCAATCCTGTGCTTGTTGGTGAACTCTGTGATCATCATGTGGTTGGCGTTGAGTCCACGCTCCACCATCCCTTGGCACTTGAAGACTTGTTGCTCCATTGCCTCGAGCCTCGTCTCCATGCTTCCGGTCTTCTTAGGCCCCTCAACATCACGGATGTGCAACATGCCCTCACGCATCTCGATAGATTGAGGGTGTTGCAGCACTCCCGTAAGGTAGGGATTGATGACCTTCTCGAAGATCTTGTCCTTCGGAGCTTTTGGGGAAGTCATGGCGATCTAGATCTGCAACAGAAACAGGCTCAAAACGAAAAACAGAGGAAATCTGCGTGATGCAGGGGTCAGACCAAACGAGAGTATATATAATGATTTTTTTTCAGACCAGAAGGAGTACCCTGCACGAAAACGGAGTCCGGGAGGCGCACGAGGTGGCCACAAGCCCTCATGACGCGGCCAGGGGTGGGCCCGCGCCGTGCAGGCTTGTCGCCTCCTCGCGCACTTTGCGGACTACTTCCAATTTTTGTATTTTTTTTTCAAATATTCCAAAACGGAGAAAATTTCCTACTGGAAAAGTTTTGGACTATGTTTTCTTACCGAATCACATACCTCTTCGTTTTCGGAGTCTGAAACAGGCTGATAAATATCCCTTCGGTATTCTTCCGGAGTTATGGTATTGATAATATTGCTTTCAACATTTATGGGAGTACCTGAGGTATAATGCTTGATTCTCTGCCCATTTACCACTCTCGGACAATTACCTTCCGTGTTGTTGATCTTAATAGCACCGGAACGATATACTTCCTCAACAACATAGGGACCTTCCCATTTAGAGAGAAGCTTGCCTACAAAGAATCTTAAACGAGAGTTATATAGCAAGACATAATCACCTACATTGAACTCACGCTTTTGTATCCTCTTATCATGCCACCTCTTAACCTTCTCTTTGAACAGCTTGGCATTCTCATATGCCTGAGTTCTCCACTCATCAAGCGAGCTAATATCAAATAACCTCTTCTCACTGGCAAGTTTGAAATCAAAGTTGAGCTCTTTGATTGCCCAATAAGATTTATGCTCTAGTTCAAGAGGTAAATGACAAGTTTTACCATACACCATTTTGTACGGAGACATGCCCATGGGATTCTTATAGGTAGTTCTATAACACCATCTACTCCTTCGTTATAAAGGTGAGGATCATCCCAAAAGTAATGTCTTAAGTCAAAGAAGAATTTATTCTTTTGCTGGTACGTGAAACTAGGTGGTATGTATTTGGTAATGATATAGTTTGCGTAATCACCATACCACAATGCACTACGTGAAGCATTGATGACATTCAATTGCTCATCGGGAAAGCTATCATCAATAGGTTGTGGGTCATCAAGAACGTTCTCCAACCTAGACAAGTTATCTGCTACGGGGTTATCAGCACCCTTTCTGTCGACAACGTGCAAATCAAATTCTTGTAGCAAGAGAACCCATCTGATAAGTCAAGGTTTAGCATCTTTCTTCTCCATGAGGTACTTAATAGCAGCATTATCAATGTGAATAGTGACTTTGGAATCAACTATGTAAGACCTGAACTTTTCACATGCAAACACGACTGCTAAAAATTCCTTCTCCGTAGTGGCGTAGTTTCTCTCGGAACTGTCTAGAGTTTTACTAGCGTAGTGAATAACATTCAGCTTCTTATCGACTCTTTGCCCTAGAACAGCACCAACAGCATAATCGTTAGCATCACACATGATCTCAAAAGGTAAGTTCCAATCAGGTGGTTGAACAATAGGTGTAGTTATCAAAGCCCTCTTAAGTATTTCGAAGGCTTCCTCACAATCATCGTCAAAGACAAAAGGAATATCCTTTTGCAAGAGATTGGTAGGAGGCCTAGAAATCTTAGAGAAGTCTTTAATGAACCTTCTATAGACACCAGCATGACCAAGGAAACTTCTTATCCCTTTGATATATGTGGGGTATGGCATTTTCTCAATTGCATCAACCTTAGCCTTATCGACTTCAATACCTCTTTCAGAAATTTTATGTCCCAAGACGATGCCTTCATTAACCGTAAAGTGGCACTTCTCCCAACTCAAGACAAGATTGGTGTCTTTACATCTCTGCAAGACTCGATCAAGGTTGCTGAGGCAATCATCAAAGGAAGACCCGTAAACGGAGAAGTCATCCAAGAAAACCTCAACAATCTTTTCACAAAAGTCAGAGAATATAGCCATCTACATCTTTGAAAGGTGGTAGGTACATTACATAAGCCAAAAGGCATACGTCTATAAGCAAAGGTTTCGAAAGGGCAGGTGAAAGTGGTTTTCTCCTGATCAGATTGTGCAACTGGTATTTGGGAGAAACCAGAATAACCGTCTAGAAAGCAGAAGTGTGTGTGTTTGGATAGCCTTTCTAGCATTTGGTCGATAAAAGGCAAAGGGTAATGATCTTTCCTAGTGGCTTTATTCAATTTCCTAAAATCGATCACCATCCTATAGCCAGTAATAATCCTCTGTGGGATCAATTTATCCTTATCATTAGGGACAACGGTAATGCCTCCCTTTTTAGGGACGCAATCCACCGGACTCACCCAATCGCTATGAGAAACAGGATAAATGATACCTGCTTCCAGGAGCTTTAGTATTTCTTTTCTTACTATTTCTTTCATCTTAGGATTTAATCTCCTTTGATGATCAACAACTGGTTTGAAATCAGGATCAGTTTTAATCTTGTGCTGGCATAGAGTGGGACTAATGACCTTAAGATCATCAAGATTATATCCAATAGCAGCACGGTGCTTCCTTAGAGTTTTTAGTAACTTCTTTTCTTCATGCTCTGAGAGGCTAGCACTAATAATAACAGGATATATCTCTTTTTCTTCAAGATAAGCATACTTAAGAGTATCAGGCAACTGTTTAAGCTCGAACACAGGATCACCCTTTGGTGGGGGTGGATCCCCAAGCAGTTCAACAGGCAGATTATTCTTAAGGATAGGATATTGTTCTAAGACAACTCTATCTATCTTATCCCTTTCATCCATATGCATATCATTTTCATGCTCAAGCAAGTATTGCTCTAAGGGATCAGTAGGAGGCACGGCAATAGAGGCTAAGGCAATAATTTCATCCCTACTAGGCAACTCCTTTTCATGAGGTTGTCTACCAAACTTAGAGAAATTGAACTCATGTGACACACTTTCAAAGCCAACAGTGACAGTTTGCTTCTCACAATCAATATGAGCACTGACAGTATTGAGGAAGGGTCTGCCAAATATGATGGGACAAAAGCTATCTTGTGCAGTAGCAAGAACGAGGAAATCAGCAGGATACTTCATTTTACCACACAAGACTTCAACATCCCTAACAATTCCCACAAGGCAGATAGTATCTCTATTGGCAAGCTGAATCGTGACATCAATGGGCTCTATCTCAACAGGTGCAATCTCATCTTTGATTTCATCATATAGGGATTGAGGTATTGCACTAACACTAGCACCCACGTCACATAAACCATGATAATAATGATCTCCTATCTTAACAGAAACCACAGGCATGCCAACAACATGCCTATGTTTGTCTCTAACGTGAGGTTTAGCAATTCTAGTAGCATCTTCACATAAGTGAATATTATGTCCCTCAACATAGTCGGACAGAAGATCTTTGGTAATAGCAATGCTAGGTTCAACTCTAATTTTCTCAGGGGGTATAGGTGTTCTAATATAGCCTCTACGTATCACAGTTCAAGCTTTAGAATGATCCTTTATCCTAACAGGGAAAGGTGGTTTCTCAATGTAAGCACTGGGAACAACAGGATCATTATAGGCAATGACTTTCTCTTCAACTGGAGTGGGTTTAACTACATTGACTTCTAAAGTAGGATGATATTTAAACCACTTATCTTTGGGGAGATCAATATGAGGAGCAAATGATTCACACAATGAAGCTACTATCACAGAGTCAAGTCCATACTTAGCGCTAAAATCACTAAAGGTATTTGTCTCAACAAAGGATTTAACGCAATCAAACGTGAAATTCATACCTGACTCCTTACCTTCTTCAAGCTCCCAATCTTCAGAGTTGCGTTTAATTATCTCCAATAAATTCCATTTGAAGTCAATATCTCTCTTCATAAAAGAACCGGTACAAGAAGTATCAAGCATGGTGCGATCATCATGAGAAAGCCGAGCATAGAAGTTCTGAATGATAATTTCTCTCGAGAGCTCATGATTGGGGCATGAATATAGCATTGATTTAAGCCTCCCCCAAGCTTGAGAGATGCTTTCTCTGTCACGAGGACAAAAATTATAAATATAATTCCGATCACGATGTACTAAATGCATAGGATAAAACTTTTGATGAAATTCCAATTTCAACCGATGTAGTCCCATGATCCAGTGTCATCACATAGCCTATACCATGTCAACGCCTTATCCTTCAAAGATAAAGGAAAGACCTTCTTCTTGACCTCATCCTCAGACAAACCTGCAAGCTTAAATAAACCACAAACTTCATCTACATAGATTAGATGCAAGTCTGGATGTGATGTTCCATCTCCTGTAAGAGGATTAGCCAGCAGTTTCTCAAGCATACCCGAAGGAAATTCAAAGCAAATATTTTCAGTAGGTGTAGCAGGTTGAGGAGCAAATATTTGTGCTTCCGTTCAAGGTGAAGATACCCCGAACAAGCCCCTCAAAGGATTAGTATCCATAGTGACAAGTGACAATAAATTTCAGCACACTATATGAATGTTTCCTTACCAAGTTCCACTTACCAAAGGCGCTTCACTCCCCGGCAACGGCGCCAGAAAAGTGTCTTGATGACCCAGAATTATAGGGGATCAATCGTAGTCCTTTTGATAAGTAAGAGTGTCGAACCCAACGAGGAGCAGAAGGATCTGACAAGTGGTTTTCAGCAAGGTAAAATCTTCAGGCACTGAAATTGTCGGTAACAAGTAATTGTGTGGTGAGATGATTCGTGGCGAGCAACAAGTAACAAAAGTAGAAACGATGCAGCAAAGTGGCCCAATTCCTTTTGTACCAAGGGACAAGCCTGGACAAAGTCTTATAGGAGGAAAAACGCTCCCGAGGACACACGGGAATTTCTGTCATGCTAGTTTCATCATGTTCATATGATTCGCGTTCGTTACTTTGATAGTTTGATATGTGGGTGGACCAGCGCTTGGGTACTACCCTTACTTGGACAAGAATCCCACTTATGATTAACCCCTCTTGCAAGCATCCGCAACTACAAAACAAGAATTAAGACAAAGTCTAACCATAGCATTAAACTAGTGGATCCAAATCAGCCCCTTACGAAGCAACGCATAAACTAGGGTTTAAGCTTCTGTCACTCTAGCAACCCATCATCTACTTACTACTTCCCAATGCCTTCCTATAGGCCCAAATAATGGTGAAGTGTTATGTAGTCGACGTTCACATAACACCACTAGAGGAAAAACAACATACAACATATGAAATTACTGAACGAATACCAAATTTACATGACTACTATTAACATGACTTATCCCATATCCTCAGGAACAAAAGTAACTACTCACAAAGCATAATCATATTCATGACCAGAGAGGTAATGAGTAGTATCAAGGATCTGAACATAAACTTATCCACCAAGTAATCCAACTAGCATCAAATACAAATAGTAATCAACACTACTAGCAACCTTACAAGTACCAATCGGAGTCGCGAGACGGAGATTGGTTACAAGTGATGAACTAGGGTTTGGAGATGAGATGGTGCTGATGAAGATGTTGATGGTGACGAGTCCCCTCCGATGAAAGGAGTGTTGGTGATGACGATGGCGACGATTTCCCCCTCCGGGAGGGAAGTTTCCCCGGCAGGATCGTCCTGCCGGAGCTCTAGATTGGTTCTGCTCAAGTTCCGCCTCGTGGCGGTGGCGAAACCACGAAAAAGCTCCTCCCTGATTTTTTTCCAGACGAAACGCTTCATATAGCAGAAGAGGGGGCAAGTGGGCCAGCAGGCTGCCCACAAGCCCTCATGGCGCGGCCTGGGGGGTGGCCGCGCCGTGCAGGCTTGTGGCCACCTGCACGCGCCCCTCTGGAACTTCTTCGGCCCAGTATTTTTTATAAATCCGAAAAAAATCCTCGTTGATTTTCACGGCGTTTGGAGTTGCGCAGAATAGGTATGTCAACTTTGCTCCACTTTCAGCCCAGAATTCCAGTTGCCGGCATTCTCCCTCTTCATGTAAACCTTGCAAAATAAGAGAGAAAAGGCATAAGTATTGTACCGTGAAGTGAAATAACAACCCAAGAAGCGATAAATTTCAACATGAAAACATGATGCGAAATGGACGTATGAGGCACTTGTGCATCAACGGACGAAGTGCGACTTCCCCCAGATGCCACTCCAAGACTCCATCAAACAGTGGCAGAGGGGCTTCTTCTATGTGAAGAATGTCAGCCCCACCCGCAACGCCATCAACATGCCCCCCTTCGCCATCGAGCCTCCGATGGAGAAGAAGAACTGGCAAGCCAAGTACCCTAGGCCAGTTCTCGACGTGGCGCAGATAGGCGCCTACCTCGACAGCTTGAAGAACCGCGGCCTATGCTCACCACTATGATGGCCCGCCGGATCCTGCCCCTGCAGAGACGGCCTCATCTGATATGCTAGATGAGCGTCCGGCACGATCCTTGCCGGCTCTCCACCAAAAATTTCCACCCTGGAGCGGTGGCGAAGAATGTGAATCAGATCTCCTCCACCAACATGGATGAAGGAGGAGACTGGGAGTGGGGGCTGGTCCCTTACGATAGGAACCATCCTCCCCCAATGGTAAGTGCCCTCATGGATCTCGTATTTGCTTTGTCTTTTGAAACTGTTGTTTCTTCTTGTTTAAGCCGACTGCCAACTGTTGTTGTATCAGCTGTTTGGGAAGCTGCAAGAGCTCACCCCGCCGGCTCCAGACGTGGAGATGTCAGACCCCTCGTAGATTGAAGACAAGGGGATGATTGATCTGTGGGACACCGTCTCGGAGGAGGCGCTGGAGTCGGAAGGCTCCGAGCCATCTGGTGAGCACCTGAGGCCTCCCCTTCTTGACTGGTCGGATGCTGACGAGACGCCACCATCTTCATATGATGTAGCCTTCGGGGAGGATGCCGAAGAGGTGGAGGAAGTCACCAGCCCTCTAATGACTCGAGGCCGCTGCCATGCTGGCGAGACGGCCGCGCCTGGCGAGGCGGCCAAGAACAAGGGCAAGGGTGCCACCACCTCCAAGCCGGCCTCCAAACACGGCATGCCTGGACCCCCAGCCACAGGGCGGGCAGGCGGCACCAAGAAGCGTTGAGCCTGCGCCATCAGGAAGCAGGTACCCGTCGTGGCGGGGTAAGAATCCTTCGATGTACTTATTTAGCTTTGTCGAGTGAGGATGGGTTCCTCAAATCATTCCTTGCAGGGAGGCAGAAGACGTGGAGGAAGAAACTGCTTGTGCCGCCAAACGGGTCGGCTCGACAGCAGCCGAGGCTGCCCAGAAGGCTCATGACAATCAATCCGCCCTTCGCTGGGAAGTGGCGGCGAAGAAGATGGCCGCGGGCCAATCTCAGCCGAGCCGGGCTGAGAAGCCCAGGGAGAAGCGTATGAAGACTAGACATGACCCCTTCACGCATGCTCGCGTGGAGGAGCCAGCTAGCGAGGCGGCCCCGAGGCGCACCCAGAGGGCCGAAGCGTCCAAGCCGTACGAGTCGGACGCCTCCGCGCCTGTGGACCTCGAGGTGATCCCCGACACGCCGGAGGCCAAGGCGGCCGACGCACCGGAGCTGAACCTGGAGGCGCCGGAGATGACTACGGATGCGCCGGATGCGGCCGGTCCTCCCCCTGCTGCAGAGACGACGTCGGCTGGGACATTGATGGAGCGGGCCACTAACCAGCCACCTGAAGCCGGCGCCATCATCGTGACCAACCGTGGCCCATCCGCTCTAGGAGCCGGGTCCAGCGCTGGGAGCCGTCCCATGAAGACATGGCGCGTGGCCAACGCCGAGCGCCTGACGTTGACCCCAGGCGCCGCGCTAAGCGGTGTCTCGGATCTGGTGGCAATGTTTGCCAGCAGCCGGGACAAGGTGAAGCAAGTGGCCAGGGTGGCCCACAGCAATCTGGAGCGCCTGGAGGAGCGCACCAGGGTGAGTGCTTTATCCTTTGCGTCTTCCTCGTCTTGGTTTTGATTTTTTTTTCTTCTCTTGAATCAATGGGGGCATGCGAGTGCACCCACTGGGTGTAGACCCCGAGAACTTGAACGGGCCGAATCTCTTCGTGCCTTGTCTTTGCTTTTTAGTGGGGGCGCGCTAGCGCACCCACTGGGTGTAGCCCCCGAGAGTCGGGTCGGCTATGAATTAGCCGAGCCGAATCTTATTTCCTTTTGCTTTTCCCGTAGGATCTTCAGGACACCCAAGTGCAGGTGTATAACGTGTTGCGGGCTCAGACCCACGCGGCTGATGGCCAGGTTGCTGATCTTCAGGGCCGGTTGGGCATGGCCGTCTCGGAGTGAGACGTCTTGCGCGAGGCGGGCGAGCGGCTCCAGCAGCAGTTGACTCTTCTCCAGACAGAGAAGAAGGATTGTGAGGCGGCCCTTCAGGCCGAGCTGGACCAGCTGCACGCCACTCTTGAGGAGAAGGACTCCTCCAACGCTGCCGACAAGGAGCGTCTTAAGACAGCCCATCTCGAGGAGATGAAGCTCAAGGACGCCGCCCTGAAGGAGAAGGAGGAGGCGCTGATCCAGAAGCAGGCGCAGTTGGCCAAGGCGATGGAGATGACCGTGACCTTCCAGGAAGAGCTCTCCCGTGCCGCCCACGCAAGCACGGTACGGGGGCACGAGGCCGTGGAGGATGCCCACGAGACCGATACCCATTTTGACCGTAAGCCCTTCTTTAATTTTTTTTCTTGAATTTCTCTTCTTTGTTGCTCCCTCCTCTTATTCTTCTTCGTGCCCCTTCCCCTGCCTCAGGACTCTTCCCTGAGACACAAGAAGTGGCTGAAACGACTGTTGAGGTCAGCCGCGAGGAGCGTCGCGCCGCCGGGCAGGAGGTGGATGCCACCTCCGGCTGGAGTGTGGAGAAGCTTGGCGTGGGCCTCAGGTCCCTCCTGCACGTCTTGGCCGAATCCATGGAGCAGCTCTAGAGCGCCGACACATCGATGATAAAGGCCCTGTGGACCGAAGCCGTGGAGCCAGCATCGGGGAGCCGGCTCTCTCGCTGGCTTGCAGCTGGTGGCGATCGCCTCGACACCTGGCGCGCCTCAGCCGCACATGCTGGTGCCTACATGGCGCTGTGCTTGGCCAAGTCCTGGTATCGGAACCTGAACTTGGGCAAGCTCATCGCCCAGCATGACGGCTCGGAGGAGGAGCTGCAGGCCGTGGAGGACGAGCTGCGGATGAGGGCTAGCAACATCGCCTCATATGCTGCCTGGGACGAGCTCAACTTGGAACGGGATGAAGACGGCAATGTGGTTTCTAAGGACTTGCACCGTCTTCAGCCGTATGTTGCCGATGGCAGCTCTGATGAGGCGGCCCTTGAGAAGGAAGACACCGACTCCGCCATGGACGGAGCCGAAAGCCCTCGTGGAGGAGACGGTGCCACCACCTCAGGAACAGTTGGCGATGGTGAAGCCACCACTTCAGGAGCTGCAGCCGGGGCAATAGACGAGGCCGCCGCCCCTTAGCTAGCCCTGTTTTTGTTTTTTCGTTGTCTGCAATATATTGTCAGTCCAACAGTTCCACCCACTGGGGGTGTGTAATGAACTTCAGCCGTGGGCCAAATGCTTTTGAATGTATGAATTCTGCATTAAATTCGTAACGCCATGCGTGCTGCCTTGTACTTTCATCTTTTGATTCCTGCTTGACTTCTTTTTATCCAACCCCTTTACTCCCTCTAGCATCTGCCCCGCCATCTAGACAGCCGGAAGATGGTCTATGATTGGGTCGAGGCTTCTGCCTTTGGGAATATTAGACTTAGATTTTTCAAAGCCATCAAGACTTAAAGACTCAAACACAAGCCAGCAGAGGCTGGCTAGAATAAGATCGCAAAAAAGGATCAAACCAACCCGAGTCGGCAACCCTTTTTGTAGTTGAACTTTTCATGCAGCCAGCCTTACCTGGCGCCGCCTCGCTAGCCGGACAGCCGGGAGCTGGTCTGTAGCTGTTATGAGACGGCCAGGGTTCGAACCGGCGTACACTATATGTTCTTCTACAACAAAGGTAATCGTTCGGGTCGGCTAGCAAGCCCCCGAGCCCGTTAGAGCCGGACCAAGGGACACAGAAAATGAGTGAAGACTCTATTTATGAATCCAAAAGAGGCATGCCTCAAGCCTCGGCTTGAAACACCCATTGCATTTATTGGAAATCCCGAAGAGGGACAAAGATACATATGTACATGCTCTTTCCATTTTTCTTACTTGCCTTCTAGCAATAGAACGGGAGAAGCAACGCCGCGTTCCATGGATGCTCCATCTCCTGGCCGGAGTCGTCTCTCTTGCACTTCCCTGGCTTCTGGGCATCGACCAGGTAGTATGCATTGTTATGCAATGCCCTGCTGATGATGAAGGGTCCCTCCCATGGGGATGAGAGCTTGTGCTGGCCGGCTGTACGTTGGATTCTTCTGAGCACCAAGTCTCCCTCTCTGAAAGAGAGAGGCTTGATCTTCTTGTTGTGGTAGTATCTCAGCTTCTGCTGATAAATGGCCATCCGGCTCAAAGCTAGGTCCCGTGCCTCCTCGAGCAGATCGACGCCATCTTCTCTTGCCTCCTTCGCTTCTGTTTCTATGTATAAGGTGACCCGACGCGAGTCGAACTCAACATCCGTAGGGATGATAGCCTCAGACCCATATACCGGAAAGAATGGGGTGAAGCCGGTTGACCGGTTGGGCGTGGTGCGGAGGCTCCACAACACTGCCGGCAGCTCTTCGATTCAGCAGCCAGCTGACCTGACAAGTGGTGCCACCACTCTTGGCTTGATGCCGGCCAGGATTAGGCCGTTAGCCCTCTCCACCTGGTTGTTGGACTAGGAGTGTGCCACCGATGCCAAGTCGAGTCGGATACCTTCCTTGGAGCAGTAGAGCGCCAAAGCACCCTTGGTGAAGTTGGTGCCGTTGTCGGTGATGATGTTGTGGGGAGCGCCGTATCGGACAGCGATGTCCTTGATGAACCTGACGGCCGTGGGGCCGTCAAGCTTCTTGATGGGTCTAGCCTCGATCCACTTGGTAAATTTATCGATGGCTACCAAGAGATGAGTCATGCCGCCTCGAGCGGTCTTGAATGGTCCCACCATGTCCAACCCCCAAACGGCGAAAGGCCATGACAAGGGGATGGTTTTGAGGGCCGAAGCTCGCATGTGGCTCTGCGCGCCAAAGCGTTGGTAGCCCTCGCATTTGTTGACCATGTCCATGGCCTCCTCAAGGGTCGTGGGCCAATAGAATCCATGGCGGAACGCCTTGGCCACCAGGGTTCTAGAGGCATCATGATGCCCGCACTCCCCCTGGTGAATGTCTCTGAGGATCTCCTGCTCCTTCTGTGATTCAACGCAGCACTGGAACACGCCAGTCACGCCACGTCGAACCAGCTCGTGATTGATGATGGCGTAGGCTATTGGTCTGCGCTGAATCTGCCTTGCCTCCGCCTCATCTTGAGGAAGCTCGCTGCGAAGAAGGAAGGCCAAGATGGGTTGAGCCCACGACGGAGCCAACACAAGGGCAGACTTCGTCTCGACTTGAGTGTCAGGGGCTTCTGCAGCCCCCGCGCTTGATGAAGTAGTCGCAGGCTCGAGACTCTCTGTCTCTGATGCCGTCGTGACAGCCGGCCTGCCGTCTACCTCCATGACGTCCACCCACTGGGTGCCGAGACGACAGGATTCGAGGCTTGGCGGAGCCGGATTTGTTGTTGTAGCCGGCGAAGTAGTCGTAGCCGGCGAAGTAGTCGTAGCCGGCGAAGTGGTTGTAGCCAGTGCAGCAATTGGAGTCAGCACAGCCAGTGTAGCCGGCACAGGAGTTGTAGCTGGCGCAGCTGGCGTAGCCGATAGCGCTTGTACCGAGGGATCAGCCAGCACAAAAATTGATGCCGACTCTGGAGACGACTTGATGGATGGCTTGTGCAGCTGTTCGAGGGAGACGCCGACTGGAATTGCTTGTCTTGTAGAGCCAATCTTGGCCAATGTATCACCCGCCTCGTTGTCCGCCCTAAGAACATGGTAAAACTCGCAACCCTCGAAAGGGCCGCTGAGTTGCTGGATGAGGAAGCGGTAGCTCGCCATGTTGGCGTCCTTGGTGTCCCATTCACCAGAGACTTGCTGCACCACAAGGTCCGAGTCGCCAAAGCAAAGGAGCCGCCGGATACCAATCTCCATGGCAAGCCGGAGGACGTGAGTGAGCGCTTCGTACTCGGCGACGTTGTTGGAGTCAGCGAAGTGAATCTGGAGAGCATACTTGAGCTGGTCTCCTTTCGGAGATGTCAAGACAATACAGGCTCCCAGACCAGTTCGCATCTTTGAGTCGTTGAAGTGCATCCGCCCATGAGTGGAATCTGGAGGCGGCGGCTCAAACTGGGTTTCAACCCAGTCGACAAGGAAGTCGGCCACCACCTGAGACTTGATGGCAGTGTGAGGCTCGTAGCGGGTGTTGTGGTCAGCCATGGAGATGGACCACTTGGCGATCCGGCCAGTCGCGTCACGGTTGCCCATGATTTCTGAAAGTGGAGCAGTGTGTACCACAGTGATGGCGTGCTCTTGGAAGTATTGCTTCATCTTTTTTGCGGCAAGGTAAACACCATAACACATTTTCTGGTAGTGGGGGTAGTTTTTCTTGGAGGTGGACAAGACCTCGCTGAGCTAGTAGATATGGCGTTGCACTAACAGTACCTTGTCCTCCTCCTTGCGCTCAACTACCAGTAGTACACTAACCACGCGAGTGGTCGCTGCAATGTATATGAGAATGGGTTCCCTTTCAGCCGGTGCTGCCAAGATTGGCAGGCTTGAGATGACCAGCTTGAGGTCGCGGAAGGCTTCGTTCGCCTGGTCGTTCCACTCGAACTTGGTTGTTTTCTTCATGAGATGGTAGAGCGGAAGTGCCTTCTCGCCAAGCAGCCTGACGAACCGGGTAAGGGACGCCAGGCAGTCGGCGAACTTCTGGACGTCGAAGATTCGAGCCGGCTTCACCATCCGCTCGATAGTGCCGATTTTCTCAGGGTTCGCTTCGATGCCATTAGAGGACATGAAGAACCCCAAGAGCTTGCCACCACGGACCCCGAACACGCACTTCTCCGGGTTGAGCCGGATCTTGTATTCGCGCAAGTTGGCGAACGTCTCCCACAAGTCATCGAGGAGGCTGAAGTGCTGCTTGGTCTTGACAACGATATCATCCACATAGACGTGGATGTTTCTGCCAATCTGTAGCAGTAGGCACTACTGCATGCAGCGTTGGAATGCCGCACCAGCGTTCTTCAGACTGAACGTCATGATGGTGTAGTAGTAGGCCCCGAAAGGCGTGATGAAGGAGGTCTTCAGGCGATCAGCTGGATCCAGCTTGATTTGATGGTAGCCTGAATAAGCATCCAGAAACGACAGTAGTTCGCAGCTGGCTGTGGAATCGATCACTTTATCTATCCTGGGCAAAGTGAAAGGGTCTTTCGGGCATGCCTTATTCAGACTCGTGTAGTCGATACACATTCGCCAGGTGTTGTTCTTCTTTAGCACCAGAACTGGATTGGCTAACTAGTCTGGGTGGAAAACCTCCATGATGAAGCCGGCTGCAAGGAGTCGGGCAATCTCTTCTCTGATTGTGTGTCGCTTCCCCTCGGCGAAGCGGCGCAAAGGTTGCTTCACCGTCTTTGCATCCGGCCGCACGTGAAGTTTGTGCTCGGCGTACTTCCTCGGAACACCAGGCATGTCTTTGGGAGACCATGCAAAGATGTCCCGATTCTCACAGAGGAAGTCGACGAGCTCGCCTTTCTATTGGGGGATAAGGTTAGCCCCGATGGTGACGCACTACTTGGGGTTCGCAGAGTCGAGTGGCACCTGCTTGGTCTCTTTGGACGACTTGAAGGAACCTTCACCGGCCGACTGGGATGGAGGAGTAGGGATCGCCGGCTGCTCGGTAGACTGAGCCACGAGCCGGTCAATCTGCCTTTTCTCCTCAGCAATCACCATGGCGTCGGCTGCTACCTCAAAAGGATCCCCGACAATGGCGCCGGAAATACTTCTGATTGTTCTACTGTGTATCCCTTGCAATGGCGCCAGGAAGTAGTTGTGTCGACGGCACCAGGAATCCTTCAGCTACGGCTACGCCTTAAGGGACTTCCTAGGCAAGAATGCAAAGGATTTCCCCCGTGGCCTTGGAGCCTTGCGTTGGTGTTCCCTCGAAGCGGAAAGGGTGATGTAGCACAGCGGTGGTAAGTATTTCCCTCAGTTTGAGAACCAAGGTATCAATCCGGCGGAAGAGTATCTCAAGATCCTGCACAAACACAAAAGCTTGCACCCAACGCTATGAAGGGGTTGTCAATCCCTTATAGATTGTTTGCCAAGTGAGAACCGAAAGCAACAAAGTAACAAAGCAAAGTAAAAGCGGAGATGGAAACGATGGATGTGAATAGACCCGGGGGCCGTAGTGTTTACTAGTGGCTTCTCTCATGAAAGCAAGTAGACGGTGGGTGAACAAATTACTGTCGAGCAATTGATAGAACTGTGCAGAGTCGTGACGATATCTATGCAATGATTATTTCTATAGGCATCACGTCCGAAACAAGTAGACCGATACTTTCTGCATCTACTACTATTACTCCACACGTCGACCGCTATCTAGCATGCATCTAGTGTATTAAGTCCATAAGAATAGAGTAACGCCTTAAGCAAGATGACATGATGTAGAGGAATAATCTCAAACCAATGATAAAACCCCCATCTTTTTACCCTTGATGGCAACTGCTTGATGTGTGCCTTGCTGCCCCTACTATCACTGGGAAAGGTCACCACATGGCAGAACCCAAAACCAAGCACTTCTCCCATTGCAAGAATCGTAGATCTTGTTGGCCAAACAAAACCCAAGAATCGGAGAGACTTACAAGGATATCAAATCATGCATATAAGAAATCAGCAAAGACTCAAATATATATCATAGATAATCTGATCACAAGTCCACAATCCATCGGATCTCGACAAACACACCGCGAAAGAAGATTACATCGGATAGATCTCCATGAAGATCATGGAGAACTTTGTATTGAAGATCCAAGAGAGAGAAGAAGCCATCTAGATACTAACTACGGACCCGTAGGTCTGAAGTGAACTACTCACGAGTCATTGGAGGGGCGATGATGATGATGAAGAAGCCCTCCACCTCCAAAGTCCCCTCCGGCAGGGTGCCGGGAAGGGTCTCCAGATGAGATCTCGCGGAAACGGAAGCTTGCGGCGGCGGAAAAGTATTTTCGAGGCTCCCCTGATTTTTTGCGGAATATTTGGGAATATATAGGCGCAAGATCTAGGTCAGGGGGCGGCCAGGGTGGCCACAAGCTTAACCACCGCCGCCACCCCCCTGGTGGCGTGGTGGGAGCTTGTGGGCTCCCTGGGGCCCACCTGGCTTGGCCCAAAGGCTCCCTGGTCTTCTTTCGTTCGGGACAAAATCATTTCGGGGTTTTTATTCCTCTTGGACTCCGTTCCAAAATCAGATCTGAAAAGAGTCAAAAACACGGAAAAAACAGGAACTCGCACTTGGCACTGAATTAATAAGTTAGTCCCAAAAAGATATAAAAAGGTACATAAAACATACAAAGAAGGCAAGATAACAGCGTGAAACTATCAAAAATTATAGATACGTTTGAGACGTATCAAGCATCCCCAAGCTTAAGTCCTGCTCGTCCTCGAGTAGGGAAGTGATAAGAATGAATTTTTGATGCTTTCATGCTACCTAGCATAGGTGTCCTTTGTAATTCCTCTTATGTGACGTGAATGTTCAGATCCATTAGATTCAAAACAATAGTTTTCTATTGACGTGGAAACAATAATAATTCAAGCAAACTAGCAAGGTAATCATGAACTTTCAAAATAACAAGGCCAAAAGAAAGTTATCCCTACAAAAGCATATAGTCTGGCTATGCTCTATCATATTGCACAACAAATTTAAATCATGCACAACCCCGGTATTGGCCAAGCAATTGTTTCACACCTTTACTTTCTCAAACATTTTCAACTCTCACGCAATACATGAGCGTGAGCCATGGTTATAGCACTATAGATGGTGTGGAATGTGGTGGAGGTTGCAAGACAAAAAGGAGAAGATAGTCACATTAACTAGGAATATCAATGAGCTATGGAGATTCTCATCAATAGATATCAATGTGAATGAGTAGGGATTGCCATACAAATGATGCACTAGAGCTACAAGTATGTGAAAGCTCTTAAAGAAAACTAGTGGGTGTGCATCCAACTTGCTTGCTCACGAAGACCTAAGGAAATTTTGAGGAAGCTATCATTGGAATATACAAGCCAAGTTATATAATGAGAATTTCCCAGTAGCTATATGGTGGTGACAAAACGAGAGACTCTCAATCATGAAGATCATGGTGCTCAATATGCACATGTGTGGAAAAAGTGGTAGCATTGTCCCTTCTCTCTTTTTCTCTCATTCTCTTTTTTTGGTGGGCTCTTTGGCCTATTTTTATGGGCTTCTTTGGCCTCTTTTATTTCCTCACATGGGACAATGCTCCAATAATGATGATCATCACACTTTCAACTCAAAACTTAGAGCAATTATGACTCTATATGGAATGCCTTCGGTAGTGTACCGTGGCAATGATCTAGGATGGCATAGACATCAATGGAAACATCATGCTAGCTATCTTACGATCATGCAAAGGCAATGTAGACGTGGTGGCACATTTCATGGTGGCAGTTGCATGGCAATATATCTCGGAATGACTTTGAAAAAGCCATAGTAGGTAGGTATGGTGGCTGTTTTGAGGGAGGCTAATGGTGGGTTTTGTGTACCGGCGAAAGTTGGACGGCACTAAGAAGATGGTGATGGTGGAAGGTGAAAGTGCATCTAAACCATGGACTCAACATTAGTCATGAAGAACTCATATACTTTTTGCAAAAGTTTTATTAGTAATCGAAACAAAGCATTCAACACATACTCCTAGGGGAAGGGTTGGTAGGTATAAACCATCGCGCGATCCCGACCGCCACGCAAAGGATGACAATCAATATACTAATCATGCTCAGATTTCATCACATAGCGGTTCACCATACGTGTATGCTACGGGAATCACTAACTTCAACACAAGTATTTCTAGATCCACAACACCTTACTAGCATGAATTCAATATTACCATAACCACAACTCAAAACTTATTGAGATGAACCAAACTTCTCTAACTATTCAATGCACATGAAGGTGGAAGGTTTCGAATCCCTTTGGATAACTACCTCTTTTGAGACTACTTTCAAAGCATAGATCAACTACCAAGCCACGCGCCGCTGCGCTATAAAATATATAAGTGAAGCACATAGAGCAAAAGTATCTAGCTCAAAAGATATAAGTGAAGCACATGTGAGCTGAATTTTCTACCAAAAGATATAAGTAAAGCTCGACAAAATCACGGTGTGTGCATGTATCTCTCTATAGGTGTGCAGCAAGGATGATTGTGACACAACAAAAATAAAATACTCCTACGATACAAGACGCTCCAAGCAAAAACACATAACATGTGGTGAATAAAAATATAGCCCCAAGTAACGTTACCGATGGATTGAAGACGAGAGAGGGGATGCCTTCCCGGGTCATCCCCAAGCTTAGGCTTTTACGGCATCCTTGAATCTCTTGGGGTTCCTTGGGCATCCCCAAGCTTGAGCTCTTTCCACTATTTATCTCTTTGTCCATAAGAACTTCACCCAAAACTTGAAAACTTCACAACACGAAACTTGAACAGAAACTCGTGATAACATTAGTACAAGAAAGCAAATCACCACTTCCTTAGGTACCATAGCAAACTCAAATTCTACTACTGCTGATGTTGGGTTACTGTACTTTCAATCTTCCATGGCTAATACCCCCCCCCCCCCGATACTATCCATAGTTTCATCAAAATAAGCAACCAACACAACAAAAACAGAATTTGTTAACAGCAGACCAGTCTGTAGCAATCTGTATGTTTCGTACACCTCTGGTACTTGAAAAATTCTGAACAATTACGACAGTCTGAAGAAATTGCGTAGTAATCATCTGAAAAAAGAATCAACTCAAAAGCTCTTAAAGAAAGAAAATTGAAAATTATTTTCGTGAGCAGAAAGTTTTTGTCTTTCCCAGCATGACCAAACGATCATCCCCAAGACTAATCATAACGGTTTTGCTTGGCACAAACGCAAAAAGAAACACAAAAAACAAAATCATAACAGAATTATGAAAGTGTGTAAAACACAAAATAGAAATAAAAATTTATTAATTGGGTTGCCTCCCAATAAGCGTTATCGTTTTTAACGCCCTTAGCTAGGCATTGATTTCAATGATGCTCACATAAAAGGTAAGGACTGAAACACAACGAGAGCATCATGGAGCAAATGGCTAGCACATTTAAGTCTAACCCACTTCCTGTGCATAGGGATTTTGTGATCAACCAATTTATTGGAGCAAGAATCAACTAGCATAGGACGGCAAAACAAGCATAGCTTCAAAATTTTCAACATATGGAGAGGAAGCTTGATACTTTTGCAATAAGTAGAAGCATATGATCCTCTCTCATAGTAATTTTCAGTAGCATCATGAATGAATTCAACAATATAACCAGCACCTAAAGCATTCTTTTCATGATCTACGAGCATAGAAATTTTACTACTCTTCACATAAGGAAATCTATTCTCAAGAATAGTAGTGGGAGTATCGTAAAAGACTTGAGCACTACAAATTGTGTCCACAATGAAAAAGCAAGGTTTAGCAAAGGGGTTCTCAAGAGTATGACAAGTTTTATCATCCCTCTTCTTTAAAGCATAAGTATCCTCAGAATAATCATCATAGATAGGGGGCAAGCTTTCATCAAAATGATTTTGATCATTCAAAGTGGAAGAACTAAAAAGATCATCATTATCAAATATAGCATCCCAAAGCTTGTGGCTTTGCAAATCATTAGCATCATGGGTATTCAAAGAATTCATGCTAAGAACATTGCAATCATGCTCATCATTCACATATTCTATGCCAAGCATTCTATGTAATTCTCTTTCAGCACTTGAGCACAATTTTCCTTCCCATCATGCTCACGTAAGACATTGAAAAGATGGAGCATATGAGGCATCCTCAATTCCTTTTTTTTGTAATTTTCAGCGAAAGAACAAGAAACAAAAAGAATTTCTAGTCGCACAATTTGGATTTTTCAGCCATGATGACTTCAACAAACAAACAAGCACACAAGCAAGCGAGAAAACCGGCAAAGGGAAACGGCAAAAGCAAAAGAAAACGGCGAATGTGAAGTGGGGGAGAGGAAAACGAGAGGCAACTAGCAACAAAAGTAAATGCAAGAGAAGAGTTTGTGAGACCTACTTGGATAGATCTTGATTTCTCCTCCCCGGCAACGGCGCCAGAAATAGGCACGTTGTCGGGAGAATATTCTTGACGATCCTCTTCCCCGGCAACGGCGCCAGAACTACTTCTGCTACCTCAAAAGGATCCCCGGCAATGGCGCCGGAAATACTTCTGATTGTTCTGTTGTATATCCCTTGCAACGGCGCCAAGAAGTAGTTGTGTCGACGGCACCAGGAATCCTTCAGCTACGGTTATGCCTTAAGGGACTTCCTAGGCAAGAATGCAAAGGATTTCCCCCGTGGCCTTGGAGCCTTGCGTTGGTGTTCCGTCGAAGCGGAAAGGGTGATGTAGCACAGCGGTGGTAAGTATTTCCCTCAGTTTGAGAACCAAGGTATCAATCCGGCGGAAGAGTCTCTCAAGATCCTGCACAAACACAAAAGCTTGCACCCAACGCTATGAAGGGGTTGTCAATCCCTTATAGATTGTTTGCCAAATGAGAACCGAAAGCAACAAAGTAACAAAGCAAAGTAAAAGCGGAGATGTAAACGATGGATGTGAATAGGCCCGGGGGACGTAGTGTTTACTAGTGGCTTCTCTCATGAAAAAAAGTAGACGGAGGGTGAACAAATTACTGTCGAGCAATTGATAGAACTGTGCAGAGTCGTGACGATATCTATGCAATGATTATTTCTATAGGCATCACGTCTGAAACAAGTAGACCGATACTTTCCCCATCTACTACTATTACTCCAGAACCGCTATCCAGCATGCATCTAGTGTATTAAGTCCATAAGAACAGAGTAACGCCTTAAGCAAGATGACATGATGTAGAGGGATAATCTCAAACCAATGATAAAAACCCCATCTTTTTACCCTTGATGGCAACTGCTTGATGTGTGCCTTGCTGCCCCTACTGTCACTGGGAAAGGTCACCACATGGCAGAACCCAAAACCAAGCACTTCTCCCATTGCAAGAATCATAGATCTAGTTGGCCAAACAAAACCCAAGACTCGGAGAGACTTACAAGGATATCAAATCATGCATATAAGAAATCAGCAAAGACTCAAATATATATCATAGATAATCTGATGACAAGTCCACAATCCATCGGATCTCAACAAACACACCGCCAAAGAAGATTACATCGGATAGATCTCCATGAAGATCATGGAGAACTTTGTATTGAAGATCCAAGAGAGAGAAGAAGCCATCTAGCTACTAACTACGGACCCGTAGGTCTGAAGTGAACTACTCATGAGTCATTGGAGGGGCGATGATGATGATGAAGAAGCCCTCCACCTCCAAAGTCCCCTCCGGCAGGGTGCCGGGAAGGGTCTCCAGATGAGATCTCGCGGAAACGGAAGCTTGCGGCGGTGGAAAAGTATTTTCGAGGCTCCCCTGATTTTTTGCGGAATATTTGGGAATATATAGGCGCAAGATCTAGGTCAGGGGGCGGCCAGGGTGGCCACAAGCTTGCCCATCGCCGCCACCCCCCTGGTGGCATGGTGGGAGCTTGTGGGCTCCCTGGGGCCCACCTGGCTTGGCCCAAAGGCTCCATGGTCTTCTTTCGTTCGGGAAAAAATCATTTCGGGGTTTTTATTCCGTTTGGACACCGTTCCAAAATCAGATCTGAAAAGAGTCAAAAACACGGAAAAAACAAGAACTGGCACTTGGCACTGAATTAATAAGTTAGTCCCAAAAAGATATAAAAAGGTACATAAAACATACAAAGAAGGCAAGATAACAGCGTGAAACCATCAAAAATTATAGATACGTTTGAGACGTATCATCGGCCAGGCGGCTGTTGTCTTGTGCACACTGGAGCGACTTCTTGTAGTCGCCAGCAATGGTGATGATGCCTTTCGGACCCGGCATCTTCATCTTAAGGTAGGCGTAGTGGGGGATTGCCATAAATTTGGCCAGAGCCGGCCTGCCCAGTAGTGCGTGGTACGGGCTGCTGAGATCCACCACCCCCGACCATATGGACTCACGACGGAAGTGAGCCTTGTCGCTGAAAAGGACGTCCAGCTGGATTTTGCGAATCGGCGAGCAGGACTGTCCCGGCACGATGCCGTGGAAGATAGTGTTGATCGGCAGGACGTCCTTCTCCTTGAGCCCGAGCTTGAGGAGGGTGTCGAGGTAGAGGATGTTGATGCTGCTGCCGCCGTCGACCAACACCCCGGAGAACCGGCAGGTGAGCCTCTGGTAGGTGAAAGTAGGGTCGAGGACGAGCGCGTATGAGCCAGGGTTTGGCATCACCGCAGGATGGTCAACCCGGCTCCATGTGATGGGCTTTTCAGACCAATGCATGTATTGGGGAACCGAGGAGACAGTAGCATTCACCTCGCGCCGGCGCTGGCTGTGCTTGTCGTTGCCTTCACTGGTGAAGACCACGAATGATCCGTCTTGATGGGGGTAGTCGTCGGGGAGACGACTGTCGTTGTGAGGCGGCGGCGGTGGAGCCGGAGCTGGACCGGGAGCCAGAGCGTGAGGGGCTGCTGTTGGAAATATGCCCTAGAGGCAATAATAATTAGTTATTATTATATTTCTTTGTTCATGATAATCGTTTATTATCCATGCTATAATTGTATTGATTGGAAACACAATACTTGTGTGCATACATAGACAAAACACTGTCCCTAGTAAGCCTCTAGTTGACTAGCTCGTCGATCAAAGATGGTCAAGGTTTCCTGACCATAGGCAAGTGTTGTCACTTGATAACGGGATCACATCATTAGGAGAATCATGTGATGGACTAGACCCAAACTAATAGACGTAGCATGTTGATCGTGTCATTTTGTTGCTACTGTTTTCTGCGTGTCAAGTATTTGTTCCTATGACCATGAGATCATATAACTCACTAACACCGGAGGAATGCTTTGTGTGTATCAAACGTCGCAACGTAACTGGGTGACTATAAAGATGCTCTACACGTGTCTCCGAAGGTGTTCCTTGAGTTAGTATGGATCGAGACTGGGATTTGTCACTCCGTGTGACGGAGAGGTATCTCGGGGCCCACTCGGTAATACAACATCACACACAAGCCTTGCGAGCAATGTGACTTAGTGTAAGTTGCGGGATCTTTTATTACGGAACGAGTAAAGAGACTTGCCGGTAAACGAGATTGAAATAGGTATGCGGATACTGACGATCGAATCTTGGGCAAGTAACATACCGAAGGACAAAGGGAATGACATACGGGATTATATGAATCCTTGGCACTGAGGTTCAAACGTTAAGATCTTCCTAGAATATGTGGGATCCAATATGGGCATCCAGGTCCCGCTATTGGATATTGACCGAGGAGTCACTCGGGTCATGTCTACATAGTTCTCGAACCCACAGGGTCTGCACACTTAAGGTTCGACGTTGTTTTATGCATATTTGAGTTATACGGTTGGTTACCGAATTTTGTTCGGAGTCCGGGATGAGATCACGGATGTCACTAGGGTTTCCGGAATGGTCTGGAAACGAAGATTGATATATAGGATGACCTCATTTGATTACCGGAAGGTTTTCGGAGTTACCGGGAATGTACCGGGAATGACGAATGGGTTCCGGGTGTTCACCGGGGGGGGCAACCCACCCCGGGGAAGCCCATAGGCTTTGGGGAGACACACCAAATGATAGCTACGGCATAAACGGAGACTAGCTAAAGGCGAGGTGACGATACGTGTTGGAAGTGTTTCCAAGGTTGATATGATCAAAACGTCGCACACTCCCTCTACCATCGGGATTGGTGTTAAACCGAAATAATTGTTATTTGGTGCTTGCGTTAAGCATAAACATGATTGGATCGTGTTTATTGCAATACGATTATTCATTTAAAATAATAATGGTTACTCTATTTGCTTGAATAACCACCTTCAATGGTTTATTGAATCTCGATCGTAGTGTTACACATGTTCATGATATTGGTGCCAAAAGATACGAGGTTATGATGATAGTACCACTTACTTGTGGCACTGCCGCTTGAGTCATGTTGGTATAAATTGCATGAAGAGGCTCCATGATGATGGATCTTTATACTCACCTGATTTTGAATCACTAGTGACATGCAAATCATACCACATGAGCAAGGCCTTGTTTTCATTGAGATGAAACAAGATAGTAACTTGTTGGAAGTGATACATTTTGATGTATGCAGTCCAATGGGTGCTGAGGCATGCAGTGGATATCATTATGTTCTTACTTCAATGATGATTTGAGTGGATACAAGAGTATTTACTTAATGAATCACAAGTCTGAAATATTGAAAAGTTCAATTCTGTTTTGGAGTGAAGTTCGTCGTAACAAGAGGATAAACTGTCTACGATATGATCATAGAAATGAATATCTGAGTTACGAGTTTTGGTACGCAGTTAAGACAATGTGGAAATTGTTTCGCAGTTCATGCCACCTGGAACATCATAGTATGATGATGTGTCTGAACGTCATAGCCATGCACTATTTGGTATGGTGCATGCTATGATGTCTCTTATCGAATTACCACTATCGTTTATGGGTTATGCATTAGAGACAACCACATTCACTTTAAATAGGGCACCGCGTATTTCCGTTGAGATGACACGGTATAGACTGAGGTTTTGAGAAATCTAAACTGTCGTTTCTTGAAAGTTTGGGGCTTCGACACTTGTGTGAAAAAGTTTCAGTCGAATAAGCTCAAACCCAAAGCGGATAAATGCATCTTCATAGGATATCCAAAAGAGTTGGGTACATCTCCTATCTCAGATCCGAAAGCAAAGTGTTTGTTTCCAGAAACGGATCCTTTCTCGAGGAAAGGTTTCTCTCAAAAGAATTGAGTGGTAGGGTGGTAGAACTTGATGAGGTTATTGAACCATCACTTCAACCAGTGTGTAGCAGGGCGCACGAAGTTGTTCGTGTGGCGCCTACACCAATTGAAGTGAAAGCTGATGATGGTGATCATCGAGCATCGGATCAAGTTACTACAAGCCTCGTAGGTTGACAAGGTCGCGTACTACTGCAGAGTGGTACGGTAACCCTGTCTTGGAGGTCATGTTGTTGAGCAACAGTGAACCTACGAGTTATGGAGAAAGCAATGGTGGGCCCGGATTCCGACAAATGGCTGGAAGCCATGAAATCCGAGAGAGGATCCATCTATGAAAACAAAGTGAAGACTTTGGAAGAACTACTTGATGGTCATAGGACTGTTGAGTAAATATGGATCTTTAAAAGGAAGATAGACGATGATGGTCATAAGTCACTATTAAGAAAAGCTCGACTTGTTACAAAGATGTTTCCGACAAGATCAAACAGTTGACTATGATGAGACTTTCTCACTCGTAGGGATGCTAAAAGTCTGTTAGAATTATGTTAGTAGTTGCTGCATTATTTATGAAATATTGCACATGGGATGTCAAAACATTGTTTCCTCGACGGTTTCCTTGAGCAAGCATTGTATGTGATACAACCAGGAGGTTTTGTCGATCCTAAAGATACTAACAAGTATGCAAGCTCCAGCGATCCTTCAATGGACTGGTGCAAGCATCTCGGAGTTGGAATATGCACTTTGATGAGATGATCAATGGTTTTGGGTTTGTACAAGGTTTATGAGAAACTTGTATTTCCAAAGAAGTGAGTGGGAGCACTATAGAATTTCTGATAAGTATATGTGGTCGACATATTGTGGATCAGAAGTAATGTAGAATTTCTGTAAAGCATACAAGGTTGTTTGAAAGGAGTTTTCAAAGGAATACCTCGATTGCGCTACTTCAACATTGAGCATCAAAGATCTATGAAGATAGATCGAAAGCGCTTAATAGAAGTTTCAACAAGATGCATGCCTTGACAAGTTTTTGAAGGAGTTCAAATTAGATCAACAAAGAAGGAGTTCTTGGTTGCGTTGTGAGGTGTGAATTTGAGTAAGACTCAAAACCCGACCGCGGCAGAATAAAGAGAATAGACGAAGGTCGTCTTTTATGCCTTAGCCGTAGACTCTAAAGTATACCATGCTGAGTACCGCACCTGATGTGTGCCGTGCAGCAAGTCTATTAAGAGGTACACAGAGTGATCCAGGATTGAATCACTGATCAGCGGTCAAAGTTATCCTTATTAACTAAATAGACTAAGGAATTTTTCTCGATTATGGAGGTGGTTAAAGAGTTCGTCGTAAAGGGTTACGTCGGTGCAAGCTTTGACACTAATCCGAATAACTATGAGTAGTGAAACGGATTCGTATAGTAGAGTAGATATTTGGAGTATTTCCGAATAGCACATAGTAGCAGCATCTATAAGATGACATAAAGATTTGTAAAGAACACACGGATCTGAAAGTTTCAGAACCGTTGACTAAAACCTCTCTCACGAGCAAGACATGATCAGACCCCATAACTATATGGGTGTTGGATTCGTTGGAATCACATGGTGATGTGAACTAGATTATTGACTCTAGTGCAAGTGGGAGACTGTTGGAAATATGCCCTAGAGGCAATAATAGTTAGTTATTGTTATATTTCTTTGTTCATGATAATCATTTATTATCCATGCTATAATTGTATTGATTGGAAACACAATACTTGTGTGGATACATAGACAAAACACTATCCCTAGTAAGCCTCTAGTTGACTAGCTCGTCGATCAAAGATGGTCAAGGTTTCCTGACCATAGGCAAGTGTTGTCACTTGATAACGGGATCACATCATTAGGAGAATCATGTGATGGACTAGACCCAAACTAATAGACGTAGCATGTTGATCGTGTCATTTTGTTGCTACTGTTTTCTGTGTGTCAAGTATTTGTTCCTATGACCATGAGATCATATAACTCACTGACACCGGAGGAATGCTTTGTGTGTATCAAACGTCGCAACGTAACTGGGTGACTATAAAGATGCTCTACAGGTATCTCCGAAGGTGTTCGTTGAGTTAGTATGGATCGAGACTGGGATTTGTCACTCCGTGTGACGTAGAGGTATCTTGGGGCCCACTCGGTAATACAACATCACACACAAGCCTTGCAAGCAATGAGACTTAGTGTAAGTTGCGGGATCTTGTATTACGGAACGAGTAAAGAGACTTGCCGGTAAACGATATTGAAATAGGTATGCGGATACTGACGACCGAATCTTGGGCAAGTAACATACCGAAGGACAAAGGGAATGACATACGGGATTATATGAATCCTTGGCACTGAGGTTCAAACGATAAGATCTTCATAGAATATGTGGGATCCAATATGGGCATCCAGGTCCCGCTATTGGATATTGACCGAGCAGTCACTCGGGTCATGTCTACATAGTTCTCGAACCCGCAGGATCTGCACACTTAAGGTTCGACGTTGTTTTATGCGTATTTGAGTTATACGGTTGGTTACCGAATGTTGTTCGGAGTCCCGGATGAGATCACGGACATCACCAGGGTTTTCGGAATGGTCCGTAAACGAAGATTGATCTATAGGATGACCTCATTTGATTACCGGAAGGTTTTCGAAGTTACCGGGAATGACGAATGGGTTCCGGGTGTTCACCGGGGGGGCAGCCCACCCCGGGGAAGCCCATAGGCCTTAGGGGTGGCGCACCAGCCCTTGGTGGGCTGGTGGGACAGCCCAAGAAGGCCCTATGCGCCATAGAAAGAAAATCAAAGAGAAAAGAAAAAAAAGGAGGTGGGAAAGGAGAGAAGGACTCCTCCTTCCGATCCTAGTTGGACTAGGATTGGAGGAGGACTCCTCCTCCCCTTGGTGGCGCAGCCCTTGGGGCTCCTTGAGCCTCAAGGCAAGCCGCCCCTCTCTCCTCCTATATATATGGAGCAATTAGGGCTGATTTGAGACAACTTTTTCAAGGCAGCCCGACCACATACCTCCACGGTTTTACCTCTAGATCACGTCTCTGCGGAGCTCAGGCGGAGCCCTGCCGAGATTAGATCATCACCAACCTCTGGAGCGCCGTCACGCTGCCGGAGAACTCATCTACCTCTCCGGCTCTCTTGCTGGATCAAGAAGAGCGAGATCATCGTCGAGCTGTACGTGTGCTGAACGCGGAGGTGCCGTCCGTTCGGCACTAGATCGTGGGACGGATCGCGGGACGGTTCGTGGGACGGTTCGCGGGGCGGATCGAGGGACGTGAGGACGTTCCACTACATCAACCGCGTTCACTAATGCTTCAGCTGTGCGATCTACAAGGGTACGCAGATCGGAAATCCCCTCTCGTAGATGGACATCACCATGATAGGTCTTCGTGCGCGTAGGAAAATTTTTGTTTCCCATGCGACGTTCCCCAACAGTGGCATCATGAGCTAGGTTCATGCGTAGATGTCTTCTCTAGTAGAACACAAAAGTTTTTGTGGGCGGTGATGTGCATTTTGCTGCCCTCCTTAGTATTTTCTTTATTACGCGGTATTGTTGGATCGAAGCGGCTCGGACCGACATTACTCGTACGCTTACGAGAGACTAGTTTCATCACTACGAGTAACTCCGTTGCTCAAAGATGACCGGCGAGTGTCGGTTTCTCCAACTTTAGTTGAATCGGATTTGACTGAGGAGGTCCTTGGTTGAGGTTAAATAGCAATTCATACATCTCCGTTGTGTTGTTTGCGTAAGTAAGATGCGATCCTACTAGATACCCATGGTCACCACGTAAAACATGCAACAACAATTAGAGGACGTCTAACTTGTTTTTGCAGGGTATGCTTGTGATGTGATATGGCCAACGATGTGATGTGATATATTGGATGTATGAGATGATCATGTTGTAATAGTTAATATCGACTTGCACGTCGATGGTACGGCAACCGGCAGGAGCCATAGGGTTGTGTTTAAACTAACATTTGTGCTTGCAGATGCGTTTACTATATTGCTAGGACGTAGCTTTAGTAGTAATAGCATGAGTAGCACGACAACCCCAATGGCGACACGTTGATGGAGATCATGATGATGGAGATCATGGTGTGACGCCGGTGACAAGAAGATCGTGCTGGTGCTTTGGTGATGGAGATCAAGAAGCACATGATGATGGCCATATCATGTCACTTATGAATTGCATGTGATGTTAATCCTTTATGCACCTTATCTTGCTTAGAACGACGGTAGCATTATGATGTGATCTCTCACTAAAAATTCAAGACGAAATTGTGTTCTCCCCGACTGTGCACCGTTGCGACAGTTCTTCGTTTCGATACACCACGTGATGATCGGGTGTGATAGACTCAACATTCACATACAACGGGTGCAAAACAGTTGCACACGCGGAACACTCGGGTTAAGCTTGACGAGCCTAGCATGTGCAGACATGGCCTCGGAACCCATGAGACCAAAAGGTCGAGCATGAATTGTATAGTTGATATGATTAGCATAGTGATGCTTACCACTGAAACTATTCTCGACTCACGTGATGATCGGACTTGAGATAGTGGATTTGGATCATGTGCCACTCAAATGACTAGAGAGATGTACTTTTTGAGTGGGAGTTCTTAAGTAATATGATTAATTGAACTAATTGTGATGAACATAGTCTAATGGTCTTTGCGAATTACGATGTAGCTTGCGCTATAGCTCTACTGTTTTATATGTTCCTAGAGAAAATTTAGTTGAAAGTTGATAGTAGCAAACTTTGCAGAGGATTGTCCTCGTTGCTGCACAGAAGGCTTATGTCCTTAATGCACCACTCGGTGTGTTGCACCTCGAGCGTCGTCTGTGGATGCTGTGAACATCCGACATACACGTTTCTGATGACAACACGATAGTTCAGTGCAAAATACTTGATGGCTTAGAAGCAAGGCGCCGAAGACGTTTTGAAACGTCAAGGAACATAAGTGATGTTCTAAAGAGATGAAATTGTGATTTCATGCTTGTGCCCTTGTTAAGAGGTACGAGACCTCCGACAAGATTCTTTGTCCACAAAGTAAAGGAGAAAAGCTCAATCGTTGAGCGTGTGCTCAGATTGTCTGAGTACGACAATCGCTTGAATCAAGTGGGAGTTAATCTTCCACATGAGATAGTGATGGTTCTCCAAAGTCACTGCCACCAAGTTGTGAGAGCTTCGTGATGAACTATAACATATCAAGGATAGATACAATGATCCTTGAGCGATTCGCGATGTTTGACACTGCGAAAGTAGAAATCAAGAAGGAGCATCAATAGTTGATGGTTAGTAAAACCACTAAGTTTCAAGAAAGGCAAGGGCTAGAAGGGATACTTCCTGAAATGGAAAAACAGTTGCTGCACTAATGAAGAGACCCAAGATTAAACCCAAACCCGAGACTAAGTGCTTCTGTAATGAGGGGAACAGTCATTGAGGCGGAGCAACTCTATATACTTGGTAGATAAGAAGGCTGGCAAAAGTCAAAAGAAGTATATTTGATATACATGATGTTGATGTGTACTTTACTAGTACTCCTAGTAGCACGAGGGTATTGGATACCGGTTCGGTTCTTAAGTGATTAGTAACACGAAATGATAGCTACGGCATAAACGGAGACTAGCTAAAGGCGAGGTGACGATACGTGTTGGAAGTGTTTCCAAGGTTGATATGATCAAAACGTCGCACACTCCCTCTACCATCGGGATTGGTGTTAAACCGAAATAATTGTTATTTGGTGCTTGCGTTAAGCATAAACATGATTGGATCGTGTTTATTGCAATACGATTATTCATTTAAAATAATAATGGTTACTCTATTTGCTTGAATAACCACCTTCAATGGTTTATTGAATCTCGATCGTAGTGTTACACATGTTCATGATATTGGTGCCAAAAGATACGAGGTTATGATGATAGTACCACTTACTTGTGGCACTGCCGCTTGAGTCATGTTGGTATAAATTGCATGAAGAGGCTCCATGATGATGGATCTTTATACTCACCTGATTTTGAATCACTAGTGACATGCAAATCATACCACATGAGCAAGGCCTTGTTTTCATTGAGATGAAACAAGATAGTAACTTGTTGGAAGTGATACATTTTGATGTATGCAGTCCAATGGGTGCTGAGGCACGCAGTGGATATCATTATGTTCTTACTTCCATGATGATTTGAGTGGATACAAGAGTATTTACTTAATGAATCACAAGTCTGAAATATTGAAAAGTTCAATTCTGTTTCGGAGTGAAGTTCGTCGTAACAAGAGGATAAACTGTCTACGATATGATCATAGAAATGAATATCTGAGTTACGAGTTTTGGTAAGCAGTTAAGAAAATGTGGAAATTGTTTCGCAGTTCATGCCACCTGGAACATCATAGTATGATGATGTGTCTGAACGTCATAGCCACACACTATTTGGTATGGTGCATGCTATGATGTCTCCTATCGAATTACCACTATCGTTTATGGGTTATGCATTAGAGACAACCGCATTCACTTTAAATAGGGCACCGCGTATTTCCGTTGAGATGACACAGTATAGACTGAGGTTTAGAGAAATCTAAACTGTCATTTCTTGAAAGTTTGGGGCTTCGACACTTGTGTGAAAAAGTTTCAGTCGAATAAGCTCAAACCCAAAGCGGATAAATGCATCTTCATAGGATATCCAAAAGAGTTGGGTACATCTCCTATCTCAGATCCGAAAGCAAAGTGTTTGTTTCCAGAAACGGATCCTTTCTCGAGGAAAGGTTTCTCTCGGAAGAATTGAGTGGGAGGGTGGTAGAACTTAATGAGGTTATTGAACCATCACTTCAACCAGTGTGTAGCAGGGCGCAGGAAGTTGTTCCTGTGGCGCCTACACCAATTGAAGTGAAAGCTGATGATGGTGATCATCCAGCATCGGATCAAGTTACTACAAGCCTCGTAGGTTGACAAGGTCGCGTACTACTGCAGAGTGGTACGGTAACCCTGTCTTGGAGGTCATGTTGTTGAGCAACAGTGAACCTACGAGTTATGGAGAAAGCAATGGTGGGCCCGGATTCCGACAAATGGCTGGAAGCCATGAAATCCGAGAGAGGATCCATGTATGAAAACAAAGTGTAGACTTTGGAAGAACTACTTGATGGTCATAGGACTGTTGAGTAAAGATGGATCTTTAAAAGGAAGACAGACGATGATGGTGATAAGTCACTATTAAGAAAAGCTCGACTTGTCATAAAGATGTTTCCGACCAGATCAAACAGTTGACTTTGATGAGACTTTCTCACTCGTAGCGATGCTAAAAGTCTGTTAGAATTATGTTAGTAGTTGCTGCATTATTTATGAAATATTGCACATGGGATGTAAAAACATTGTTTCCTCGACGGTTTCCTTGAGCAAGCATTGTATGTGATATAACCAGGAGGATTTGTCGATCCTAAAGATACTAACAAGTATGCAAGCTCCAGCGATCCTTCAATGGACTGGTGCAAGCATCTCGGAGTTGTAATATGTACTTTGATGAGATGATCAAAGATTTTGGGTTTGTACAAGGTTTATGAGAAACTTGTATTTCCAAAGAAGTGAGTGGGAGCACTATAGAATTTCTGATTAGTATATGTGGTTGGCTTATTGTGGATCAGAAGTAATGTAGAATTTATGTAAAGCATACAAGGTTGTTTGAAAGGAGTTTTCAAAGGAATACCTGGATTGCGCTACTTGAACATTGAGCATCAAAGATCTATGGAGATAGATCGAAAGCACTTAATAGAAGTTTCAACAAGATGCATGCCTTGACAAGTTTTTGAAGGAGTTCAAAATAGATCAGCAAAGAAGGAGTTCTTGGTTGCGTTGTGAGGTGTGAATTTGAGTAAGACTCAAAACCCGACCGCGGCAGAATAAAGAGAATAGACGAAGGTCTTCTTCTATGCCTTAGCCGTAGACTCTAAAGCATGCCATGCTGAGTACCGCACCTGATGTGTGCCTTGCAGCAAGTCTGTTAAGAGGTACACAGAGTGATCCAGGATTGAATCACTGATCAGCGGTCAAAGTTATCCTTATTAACTAAATAGACTATGGAATTTTTCTTGATTATGGAGGTGGTTAAAGAGTTAGTCGTAAAGGGTTACGTCGATGCAAGCTTTGACACTAATCCGAATAACTATGAGTAGTGAAACGGATTCGTATAGTAGAGTAGATATTTGGAGTATTTCCGAATAGCACATAGTAGCAGCATCTATAAGATGACATAAAGATTTGTAAAGGACATACGAATCTGAAAGTTTCAGAACCGTTGACTAAAACCTCTCTCACAAGCAAGACATGATCAAACCCCATAATTTTTTGGGTGTTGGATTCGTTGGAATCACATGGTGATGTGAACTAGATTACTGACTCTACTGCAAGTGGGAGACGGTTGGAAATATGCCCTAGAGGCAATAATAATTAGTTATTATTATATTTCTTTGTTCATGATAATCGTTTATTATCCATGCTATAATTGTATTGATTGGAAACACAATACTTGTGTGGATACATAGAAAAAACACTGTCCCTAGTAAGCCTCTAGTTGACTAGCTCGTCGATCAAAGATGGTCAAGGTTTCCTGACCATAGGCAAGTGTTGTCACTTGATAACGGGATCACATCATTAGGAGAATCATGTGATGGACTAGACCCAAACTAATAGACGTAGCATGTTGATCATCTCATTTTGTTGCTACTGTTTTCTGCGTGTCAAGTATTTGTTGCTATGACCATGAGATCATATAACTCACTGACACCGGAGGAATGCTTTGTGTGTATCAAACGTCGCAACGTAACTGGGTGACTATAAAATGCTCTACAGGTATCTCCGAAGGTGTTCGTTGAGTTAGTATGGATCGAGACTGGGATTTGTCACTCCGTGTGACGGAGAGGTATCTCGGGCCCACTCGGTAATACAACATCACACACAAGCCTTGCAAGCAATGTGACTTAGTGTAACTTGCGGGATCTTGTATTATGGAACGAGTAAAGAGACTTTCCGGTAAACGAGATTGAAGTAGGTGATACTGCCGATCGAATCTTGGGCAAGTAACATACCAAAGGACAAAGGGAATGACATACGGGATTATATTAATCCTTGGCACTGAGGTTCAAACGATAAGATCTTCGTAGAATATGTGGGATCCAATATGGGCATCCAGGTCCCGCTATTGGATATTGACCGAGGAGTCACTCGGGTCATGTCTACATAGTTCTCGAACCCGCAGGGTCTGCACACTTAAGGTTCGACGTTGTTTTATGCATATTTGAGTTATACGGTTGGTTACCGAATGTTGTTCAGAGTCCCGGATGAGATCACGGATGTCACGTGGGTTTCCGGAATGGTCCGGAAACGAAGATTGATATATAGGATGACCTCATTTGATTACCGGAAGTTTTTCGGAGTTATCGGGAATGTACCGGGAATGACGAATGGGTTCCGGGTGTTCACCGGGGGGGCAGCCCACCCCGGGGAAGCCATAGGCCTTAGGGGTGGCGCACCAGCCCTTGGTGGGCTGGTGGGACAGCCCAAGAAGGCCCTATGCGCCATAGAAAGAAAATCAAAGAGAAAAGAAAAAAAAAGGAGGTGGGAAAGGAGAGAAGGACTCCACCTTTCAATCCTAGTTGGACTAGGATTGGAGGACTCCTCCTCCCCTTGGTGGCGCAGCCCTTGGGGCTCCTTGAGCCTCAAGGCAAGCCTCCCCTCCCTCCTCCTATATATATATGGAGCAAATAGGGTTGATTTGAGACAACTTTTTCAAGGCAGCCCGACCACATACCTCCACGGTTTTACCTCTAGATCGCGTCTATGCGGAGCTCAGGCGGAGCCCTGCCGAGATTAGATCATCACCAACCTGCGGAGCGCCGTCACGCTGCCGGAGAACTCATCTACCTCTCCGTCTCTCTTGCTGGATCAAGAAGGTCGAGATCATCGTCGAGCTATACGTGTGCTGAACGCGGAGGTGCCGTCCATTCGGCACTAGATCGTGCGACGGATCTCGGGACGGTTCGTGGGACGGTTCGCGGGGCAGATCGAGGGACGTGAGGACATTCCACTACATCAACCGCGTTCACTAACGCTTCTGCTGTGCGATCTACAAGGGTACGTAGATCGGAAATCCCCTCTCGTAGATGGACATCACCATGATAGGTCTTCGTGCGCGTAGGAAAATTTTTGTTTCCCATGAGACTTTCCCCAACAGCTGCAGGTGCGCCTAGGGCAGACGGTAGGCCCTCCCCTTGCGGAAGTCGTCGTGCAAAGCTGCACTGTCGAAGGGTATGGGTAGAGGGCTTCGCCCCTGAGTGCATCTTGGAGGGCGCGGCAGGCATCTGCTCGAAATTGAGCTTGGGCTGCCGGTCGTTCTTGCCGGTCCGCCTCTGTTGAGAGCCGGCCTGAGTAACCGACACCTCTCCCTCCATGTTGGCTACCAGCTTCTTGTTGGAGCGTGAATCAAGTTGATCCGCCTTGCGCTTGTTGTTGTTCTGGCCGCCTCGATTGTCACTAGCCGGCTTGGGAGTAGTCTGTGTGGGGACAACTTTGTCTGAGGCGGTCACCTTGACCCGCATTGCGGAGTCGGCCGTGGCGTACTTGTCCGCCTTGGCCATGAGCACCGCCAGAGAGGTGGGCTCAGAGCACATGAGCTTGTGCTTGAGGAGAGTGCCGTCTCGGTAGCCGTCGATGAAGTACTGGATGGACTGTACCTCATGCACTCCCTCGCAGGAGTTGCGAAGCTCCGTCCAGCGTGTGACGTAGTCGCGAAGGGGTTCGTCGGGCCTCTGGACGCACATGGCCAGCTCGCAAGGCCGGCCAGGGCGCTTGTAGGTGCTAGTGAAGTTGCGGACGAACGCCTCCTCGAAGTCAACCCACGAGTTGACGCTGCCGGCTGGAAGGCTGTTAAGCCATGTCCGAGCCGAGCCCGCCAGCATGAGTGGCACGTAGCGAACGGCTACGCGCTTGTTGCCCCTGGCGATGCCAATGGCGGTGGTGTAGTCGATCAGCTAGTCTTCTGGCTTGGCTATGTCGTTGTACTTGGGAATGTCACGAGGCAGAGTGAAGCCTCGGGGACACGGCTCCCCTCGGATTCGGGGGCCGAAGCATGTCGGACCGATGGGACCGTCCTCCTCCAGAAGAGCCGACTATGCCAGGGCATTGAGACGCTTGCGAACGTCGCTGTCTCCATGTGGGATGCGAGTGCCAATCCGAGCCGTGATTGGAAGGGTGCCTTGTGATCCGGCAGCATGGGTCCTCCCCAGACGAGGAACCTCATACACCGAAACACCCTCATCATCCTCGCGACGCCGGCTCGAAGTTAGCTCGCTCTGGCACTGAGAACGCATGTCACGACTGCCCTCGCCCTTCCGGCCAGAAGTGCGATGCGAGGAAGATCCCTCGGCTTGATGATGACCGCTGAGATTACGGCGTGCTCCGGGATTGGGTCCCGGAGACTCCGACTGAGCTTGACTAGGGTCAAGCCGTGTTTGTTGCTCGTTGGCGGCGTCAAGGAGATCCTTGACCCGCTTCTCCTGAAGAACGCGCTCCTCGCCCTCCAAGCCTGGCATTTCTGCCATGGACTCCTCAGTCGCCCGTAAGTTGGCCGTAGGAGTCTCGTAGATGGGTTGCTTGCCTCCTAGGATCTCGGCAATGACATGGCCGCGGCTGCGGACCACGCCAAGCCGGCTAGGGCCCTCGGAAACCGGAGTGAAGCCATAGGTAGAGTTATACTCACATTGTGTGGTCTCCATCCGACATTTAGCCGCGGCAATGGCGATGCCCTCCTCCAAGATCTACCTGCGAGCCTCCTCCAGTGAGGCCGCGCGTCGGTGGGATTCGTGGAGGTCGCGATGGGTGTATTCAAGCTGGTGAGAGCGGCCTGAAGCGTATCGACGGAGACGGCAGCAGGCTCACCAGCGTCTGCTGACGCCTTGCTGGTGCCGGCGCTGATAACCATCACCTCCACAACACTGGAGACAATAGCGACGTAATACGGGGTAAAGAGCCCCACAGATGATGGAGGACCGTCAAAGACGAGCACGTTGTTGGGGTACACGTTGAACCTAGGAGTCTTAGTGATAGAGAGCCTATTGAAGCTGGCGCATAACGCCTCGACATCGAAGTCCTCGCCAAGATAGTGAGGACCGTCGCCGAGACGCAAATCGCTAAAGCAAACGTTGAGGTTCTCCATAGCAGCGATGACGATGCTGGGGAGTGACTCATCGTCGGACTCCCAGTCCGAGTCCGTATGATGGACTGGGACGTCGATCATCAACGGTGAAGCCTCATCGAAAGCAGGCTCCACGGGCATGCGGATCGGTCCGGACGCGATGCATCAGGCGCTGTAAGAGCAGGGCACCACCCAGCGCGTCAAGCCAGCCGATGCCGCGGACGGCCCCATGGTGGGCGCCAAATGTCGATGTTTACTCACAACATAAGCCATGGGTAGGCTAAAGATGGTGGGAACCGAAGTGGCACTGGAGGGCGCTGGGAACGAGGATGGTACAAGCATGGAACGCACGATGTACCCAGGTTAAGGGCTCACCGTAGAGATAACACCCCTAATCCTGCCGGAGTGTATGATGTATGAATGGGACTACAAAGTGCTCCTGGAGTTGTATTTCGGGGGAGGAAGGAGGAGTTGCCGGCTCACGTCTGCCTCTCCTATGTGGTTGGTGTGTGTGCTGAGTTGACCGACCCTCTGCATGGAGGGGGCCGGGGGTTTTATAGACAAACCCACCGACCTACAATACGGATAAAAGGTACAAGAGTGGGTTCTGGCGGCAGCCTCGCCGGCTGGCCAGGGGGCCCATGGGGTCTTGTCTTGTCGCCTGAGGAGCCCGCCGGCTGCGAGGTCCCGTCTTGCTGTGGGACCCGCCGGATAGCCAATAAGGCTCTCGCGTAAGGTTGACGCAGGGCACGTGTGGTACGTCCCTCGTCGTCCATCGAGGATCGTCATGGGCATGCAGTACGGCTGTCTCCACTGGTCCCACGCCGAGTGCAGTAATGGAGTGGGAGTTTGACGGGGCCGACACTATGCAGGGTGATGGATCGGAGCCGGAGGAGGTCAGCGGCATGGCCGCCGACGCTTGTACCTGTCGTGCACCCCGATCTAGTACCTTTAACCGTAGGGTCTCTTCATGGCCTACGGTTTGATGTGACTGGTGATCCTTGGCCGGCTAGTCTGCTTGACTAGACGTCCTGGGCACGGCCGCCTCGCCCCTAGCCGACTGGCTTGGCCTAGGCGGCCAGGGGGGAGGTAGTCGTCTGGCCTCTAGCCGATAGGTGCTTCCCGGCCGGCCAGAGAGTTGGTCGTCTTGCCCCCAGCCGGCAGGTACTTCCTAGCCGGCCAGGGGGACTTGGTCTTTATAGAATTGTTCTTGTTGTTCCTTCTTGGCCAAAGGCAAAGGAGTAGGCTCAATGAGCCTACCCCGGGGTTATCCCCCCGACACATAGTTATCAAGAAGACTTTCTCCTCAATGGAACGTAAGGGAAAAATTGTCATTGCTGAAGGATCACGCCCCTTGGATGGACAATTTCATCAAGCTCCTTCTTACTCCACCAATGATGACACATCATCCCAAGATTCTGCAGCAAAAGCCTCAACTCAAGTTCCTCAAGAAACTGTAGGGGAATGTCGCATGGGAAACAAAAAATTTCCTACGCGCACGAAGACCTATCATGGTGATGTCCATCTATGAGAGGGGATTTCCGATCTACGAACCCTTGTAGATCACACAGCAGAAGCGTTAGTGAATGCGGTTGATGTAGTGGAACGTCATCACGTCCCTCGATCCGCCCCGCGAACCGTCCCACGAACCGTCCCGTGATCCGTCCCACGATCTAGTGCCGAACGGACGGCACCTCCGCGTTCAGCACACGTACAGCTCGACGATAATCTCGGTCTTCTTGATCCAGCAAGAGAGACGGAGAGGTAGATGAGTTCTCTGGCAGTGTGACGGCGCTCCGGAGGTTGGTGGTGATCTAGTCTTAGCAGGGCTCCGCCCGAGCTCCGCAGAAACGCGATCTAGAGGAAAAACCGTGGAGGTATGTGGTCGGGCTGCCGTGGCAAAAGTTGTCTCAAATCAGCCCTAAAACCCCACTATATATAGGAGGGAGGGAGGGGAGGAGGCAGCCTCAAAACCTAAAGGTTTGTCCGAAATTGGAGGTGGAGGAGTCCTACTCCAATCCTACTTGGAGTAGGATTCCACCTTCCCACTTGGAAACTCTTTCCACCTTGTGTTTTTTCCTTCTCAAACCTTATGGGCCTTAGTGGGAACTTATTCCAGCCCACTAGGGGCTGGTTTATGTCTTCCCATAGCCCATGAGACCCCTTGGGGCGTGACAGCCCTCCTGATGGTCCCCGGCACCCCTCCCGGCACTCCCAGTACACTACCGATGAGCCCGAAACTTTTCCGGTAATGCACGAAAACCTTCCGGTAACCAAATGAGGTCATCCTATATATCAGTCTTCATTTCCGGACCATTCCGGAAACCCTCGTGACATCCGTGATCTCATCCAGGACTCCGAACAACATTCGGTAACCAACCATATAACTCAAATACGCATAAAACAACGTCGAACCTTAAGTGTGCAGACCCTGCGGGTTCGAGAACTATGTAGACATGACCCGAGAGACTCCTCGGTCAATATCCAATAGCCGGACCTGGATGCCCATATTGGATCCTACATATTCTACGAAGATCTTATCGTTTGAACCTCAGTGCCAAGGATTCATATAATCCCGTATGGCATTCCCTTTGTCCTTCGGTATGTTACTTGCCCAAGATTCGATCGTCAGTATCCGCATACCTATTTAATATCGTTTACCGGCAAGTCTCTTTACTCGTTCCGTAATACAAGATCCCACAACTTACACTAAGTCACATTGCTTGCAAGGCTTGTGTGTGATGTTGTATTAACGAGTGGGCCCCGAGATACCTCTTCGTCATACGGAGTGACAAATCCCAGTCTTGATCCATACTAACTCAACGAACACCTTTGTAGATACCTGTAGAGCATATTTATAGTCACCCAGTTACGTTGCGACGTTTGATACACACAAAGAATTCCTCCGGTGTCAGTGAGTTATATGATCTCATGGTCATAGGAACAAATACTTGACATGCAGAAAACAGTAGCAACAAAATGACACGATCAACATGCTACGTCTGTTAGTTTGGGTCTAGTCCATCACATGATTCTCCTAATGATGTGATCCCGTTATCAAGTAACAACACTTGCTTATGGCCAGGAAACCTTGACCATCTTTGATCAACGAGCTAGTCAACTAGAGGCTTACTAGGGACAGTGTTTTGTCTATGTATCCACACAAGTATTGTGTTTCCAATCAATACAATTATAGCATGGATAATAAAGGATTATTGTGAACAAATAAATATAATAATAACTAATTATTATTGCCTCTAGGGCATATTTCCAACAGTCTCCCACTTGCACTAGAGTCAATAATCTAGTTCACGACACCATGTGATTTCAACGAATCCAACACCCATATAGTTCTGGGGTCTGATCACGTCTTGCTTGTGAGAGAGGTTTTAGTCAATGGTTCTGAAACTTTCAGATCCGTGTGTTCTTTACAAATCTTTATGTCATCTTATAGATGTTGCTACTACGTGCTATTCGGAAATGCTCCAAATATCTACTCTACTATACGAATCCGTTTCACTACTCATAGTTATTCGGATTATTGTCAAAGCTTGCATCGACGTAACCCTTTAGGACGAACTATTTAACCACCTCCATAATCGAGAAAAATTCCTTAGTCTATTTAGTTAATAAGGATAACTTTGACCGCTGATCAGTGATTCAATCCTGGATCACTCTGTGTACCTCTTAATAGACTTGCTGCACGGCACACATCAGGTGCGGTACTCAGCATGGCATACTTTAGAGTCTACAGCTAAGGCATAGAAGACGACCTTCGTCTATTCTCTTTATTCTGCCGTGGTCGGGTTTTGAGTCTTACTCAAATTCACACCTTACAACACAGTCTAGAACTCCTTCTTTGCCGATCTATTTCGAATTCCTTCAAAAACTTGTCAAGGCATGCATCTTGTTGAAACTTCTATTAAGCGTTTTGATCTATCTCCATAGATCTTGATGCTCAGCGTTCAAGTAGCTCAATCCAGGTATTCCTTTGAAAAACTCCTTTCAAACAAACTTTTATGCTTCACAGAAATTCTACATCACTTCTGATCAACAATATGTCAACCACATATACTTATCAGAAATTCTATAGTGCTTCCACTCACTTCTTTGGAAATACAAGTTTCTCATAAACCTTGTACAAACCCAAAATCTTTGATCATCTCATCAAAGTGTATATTCCAACTCCGAGATGCTTGCACCAGTCCATTGAAGGATCGCTGGAGCTTGCATACTTGTTAGTATCTTTAGGATCGACAAAACCTTCTGGTTGTATCACATACAATGTTTGCTCAAGGAAACCGTCGAGGAAATAATGTTCTGATATCCTATGTGCAATATTTCAAAAATAATGCAACAACTACTAACATAATTCTAACAGACTTTTAGCATCGCTACGAGTGAGAAAGTCTCACCATAGTCAACTGTTTGATCATGTCGGAAACATCTTTGTGACAAGTCGAGCTTTTCTTAATAGTGACTTATCACCATCGTCGTCTGTCTTCCTTTTAAAGATCCATCTTTACTCAGTAGTCCTACGACCATCAAGTAGTTCTTCCAAAGTCTACACTTTGTTTTCATACATGGATCCTCTCTCGGATTTCATGGCCTCCAGCCATTTGTCGGAATTCGGGCCCACCATCGCTTCTCCACAGCTCGTAGGTTCATTATTGTTCAACAACATGACCTCCAAGACAGGGTTACCATACCACTCTGTAGTAGTACGCGACCTTGTCGACCTACTAGGTTTGTAGTAACTTGATCCGAAGCTCAATGATCACCATCATCAGCTTCCACTTCAATTGGTGTAGGCGCCACACGAACAACTTCCTGTGCCCTGGTACACACTAGTCGAAGTGATGGTTCAATAACCTCATCAAGTTCTACCACCCTCCCACTCGATTCTTTCGAGAGAAGCCTTTCCTCGAGAAAGGACTCGTTTCTAGAAACAAACACTTTGCTTTCGGATCTGAGATAGGAGATGTACCCAACTGTTTTGGATATCCTATGAAGATGCATTTATCCGCTTTGGGTTCGAGCTTATCAGACTGAAACTTTTTCACATAAGTGTCGAAGCCCCAAACTTTCAAGAAACGGCAGTTTAGATTTCTCTAAACCTCAGTCTATACTGTGTCATCTCGACGGAAATACGCGGTGCCCTATTTAAAGTGAATGCGGTTGTCTCTAATGCATAACCCATAAACGATAGTGGTAATTCGACCAGAGACATCATAGCATGCACCATACCAAATAGTGCGCGGCTATGACGTTCAGACACATCATCACACTATGATGTTGCAGGTGGCATGAACTGCGAAACAATTTCCACATTGTCTTAACTGCGTACCAAAACTCGTAACTCAGATATTCATTTCTATGATCATATCGTAGACAGTTTATCCTCTTGTTACGACGAACTTCACTCCTGAAACAGAGTTGAACTTTTCAATATTTCAGACTTTGTGATTCATTAAGTAAATACTCTTGTATCTACTCAAATCGTCATTGAAGTAAGAACATAATGATATCCACTGCGTGCCTCAGCACCCATTGGACTGCATACATCAAAATGTATCACTTCCAACAAGTTACTATCTTGTTTTATCTCAATGAAAACAAGGCCTTGCTCATGTGGTATGCTTTGCATGTCACTAGTGATTCAAAATCAAGTGAGTATAAAGATCCATCAGCATGGAGCCTCTTCATGCAATTTATACCAACATGATTCAAGCGGCAGTGCCACAAGTAAGTGGTACTATCATCATTACCTCGTATCTTTTGGCACCAATATCATGAACATGTGTAACACTACGATCGAGATTGAATAAACCATTGAAGGTGATTATTCAAGAAAATAGAGTAACCATTATTCTCTTTAAATGAACAATCGTATTGCAATAAACACGATCCAATCATGTTCATGCTTAACGCAAGCACCAAATAACAATTATTTCGGTTTAACACCAATCCCGATGGTAGAGGGAGTGTGCGACGTTTGATCATATCAACCTTGGAAACACTTCCAACACGTATCGTCACCTCGCCTTTAGCTAGTCTCCGTTTATGTCGTAGCTTTCATTTCATGTTACTAACCACTTAGCAACCGAACCGGTATCCAATACCCTCACGCTACTAGGAGTACTATTAAAGTACACATCAACATTATGTATATCAAATATACTTCTTTCGACTTTTGCCAGCCTTCTTATCTACCAAGTATCTAGAATTGCTCCGCCTCAGTGACCGTTCCCCTCATAACAGAAGCACTTAGTCTCGGGCTTGGGTTTAATCTGGGGTCTCTTCACTAGTGCAGCAACTGCTTTGCCGTTTCACGAAGTATCCCTTCTAGCCCTTGCCTTTCTCGAAACTTAGTGGTTTTACTAACCATCAACTATTGATGATCCTTCTTGATTTCTACTTTCGCAGTGTCAAACATCGCGAATCACTCAAGGATCATTGTATCTATCCTTGATATGTTATAGTTCATCACGAAGCTCTCACAGCTTGGTGGCAGTGACTTTGGAGAACCATCACTATCTTATCTGGAAGATTAACTCCCACTTGATTCAAGCGATTGTCGTACTAAGATAATTTGAGCACACGCTCAATGATTGAGCTTTTCTCCTCTACTTCATGGACAAAGAATCTTGTTGGAGGTCTCGTACCTCTTAACAAGGGCACAAGCATGCAATCACAATTTCATCTCTTTAGAACATCTCTTATGTTCCATGACGTTTCAAAACGTCTTCGGCGCCTTGCTTCTAAGACATTAAGTATTTTGTACTGAACTATCGTGTAGTCATCAGAAACATGTATGTCAGATGTTCATAACATCTACCCACGACGCTCGAGGTGCAGCACACCGAGTGGTGCATTAAGGACATAAGCCTTCTGTGCAGCAACGAGGACAATCCTCGGCTTTACAGACTCAGTCTGCAAAGTTTGCTACTATCAACTTTCAACTAAATTTTCTCTAGGAACATATAAAATAGTAGAGCTATAGCGCAAGCTACATCGTAATTCGCAAAGACCATTAGACTATGTTCATGGCCATTAGTTCAATTAATCATATTACTTTAGAATTCCCACTCAAAAAGTACATCTCTCTAGTCATTTGAGTGGTACATGATCCAAATCCACTATCTCAAGTCCGATCATCACGTGAGTCGAGAATAGTTTCAGTGGTAAGCATCTCTATGCTAATCATATCAACTATACGATTCATGCTCGACCTTTCGGTCTCATGTGTTCCGAGGCCATGTCCGCACATGCTAGGCTCATCAAGCTTAACCCGAGTGTTCCGCATGTGCAACTGTTTTGCACCCGTTGTATGTGAACGTTGAGTCTATCACACCCGGTCATCACGTGGTGTCTCGAAACGAAGAACTGTCGCAACGGTGCACGGTCGGGGAGAGCACAATTTCGTCTTGAAATTTTAGTGAGGGATCACCTCATAATGCTACCGTCGTTCTAAGCAAGATAAGGTGCATAAAGGATTAACATCACATGCAATTCATAAGTGACATGATATGGCCATCATGAGGTGCTTCTTGATCTCCATCACCAACGCACCGGCACGATCTTCTTGTCACCGGCGTTACACCATGATCTCCATCATCATGATCTCCATCAACGTGTCGCCATCGGGGTTGTCGTGCTACTCATCCTATTACTACTAAAGCTACATCCTAGCAATATAGTAAACGCATCTGCAAGCACAAACGTTAGTTTAAAGACAACCCTATGGCTCCTGCCGGTTGTCGTACCATCAACGTGCAAGTCGATATTATCTATTACAACATGATCATCTCATACATCCAATATATCACATCACATCGTTGGCCATATCACATCACAAGCATACCCTACAAAAACAAGTTAGACGTCCTCTAATTTGTTGTTGCATGTTTTACGTGGTGACCATGGGTATCTAGTAGGATCGCATCTTACTTACGCAAACACCACAACGGAGATATATGAATTGCTATTTAACCTTATCCAAGGACCTCCTTGGTCAAATCTGATTCAACTAAAGTTGGAGAAACCGACACTTGCCAGTCATCTTTGAGCAACGGAGTTACTCGTTGCGATGAAACCAGTCTCTCGTAAGCGTACGAGTAATGTCGGTCCAAGCCGCTTCAATCCAACAATACCGCGGAATCAAGAAAAGACTAAGGAGGGCAGCAAGACGCACATCACTGCCCACAAAACTTTTGTGTTCTACTCGAGATTACATCTACGCATGAACCTAGCTCTGATACCACTGTAGGGGAACGTCGCATGGGAAACAAAAAATTTCCTACGCGCACGAAGACCTATCATGGTGATGTCCATCTACGAGAGGGGATTTCCGATCTACGAACCCTTGTAGATCACACAGCAGAAGCGTTAGTGAATGCGGTTGATGTAGTGGAACGTCATCACGTCCCTCGATCCGCCCCGCGAACCGTCCCACGAACCGTCCCGTGATCCGTTCCACGATCTAGTGCCGAACGGACGGCACCTCCGCGTTCAGCACACGTACAGCTCGACGATAATCTCGGTCTTCTTGATCCAGCAAGAGAGACGGAGAGGTAGATGAGTTCTCCGGCAGTGTGACGGCGCTCCGGAGGTTGGTGGTGATCTAGTCTTAGCAGGGCTCCGCCCGAGCTCCGCAAAAACGCGATCTAGAGGAAAAACCGTGGAGGTATGTGGTCGGGCTGCCGTGGCAAAAGTTGTCTCAAATCAGCCCTAAAACCCCACTATATATAGGAGGGAGGGAGGGGAGGAGGCAGCCTCAAAACCTAAAGGTTTGTCCGAAATTGGAGGTGGAGGAGTCCTACTCCAATCCTACTTGGAGTAGGATTCCACCTTCCCACTTGGAAACTCTTTCCACCTTGTGTTTTTTCCTTCTCAAACCTTATGGGCCTTAGTGGGAACTTATTCCAGCCCACTAGGGGCTGGTTTATGTCTTCCCATAGCCCATGAGACCCCTTGGGGCGTGACAGCCCTCCTGATGGTCCCCGGCACCCCTCCCGGCACTCCCAGTACACTACCGATGAGCCCGAAACTTTTCCGGTAATGCACGAAAACCTTCCGGTAACCAAATGAGGTCATCCTATATATCAGTCTTCGTTTCCGGACCATTCCGGAAACCCTCGTGACATCCGTGATCTCATCCAGGACTCCGAACAACATTCGGTAACCAACCATATAACTCAAATACGCATAAAACAACGTCGAACCTTAAGTGTGCAGACCCTGCGGGTTCGAGAACTATGTAGACATGACCCGAGAGACTCCTCGGTCAATATCCAATAGCCGGACCTGGATGCCCATATTGGATCCTACATATTCTACGAAGATCTTATCGTTTGAACCTCAGTGCCAAGGATTCATATAATCCCGTATGGCATTCCCTTTGTCCTTCGGTATGTTACTTGCCCAAGATTCGATCGTCAGTATCCGCATACCTATTTAATCTCGTTTACCGGCAAGTCTCTTTACTCGTTCCGTAATACAAGATCCTGCAACTTACACTAAGTCACATTGCCTGCAAGGCTTGTGTGTGATGTTGTATTACCGAGTGGGCCCCGAGATACCTCTTCGTCATACGGAGTGACAAATCCCAGTCTTGATCCATACTAACTCAACGAACACCTTTGTAGATACCTGTAGAGCATATTTATAGTCACCCAGTTACGTTGCGACGTTTGATACACACAAAGAATTCCTCCGGTGTCAGTGAGTTATATGATCTCATGGTCATAGGAACAAATACTTGACATGCAGAAAACAGTAGCAACAAAATGACACGATCAACATGCTACGTCTATTAGTTTGGGTCTAGTCCATCACATGATTCTCCTAACGATGTGATCCCGTTATCAAGTAAAAACACTTGCCTATGGCCAGGAAACCTTGACCATCTTTGATCAACGAGCTAGTCAACTAGAGGCTTACTAGGGACAGTGTTTTGTCTATGTATCCACACAAGTATTGTGTTTCCAATCAATACAATTATAGCATGGATAATAAACGATTATCATGAACAAAGAAATATAATAATAACTAATTATTATTGCCTCTAGGGCATATTTCCAACAGAAACTGCCCCACCCGTGATGACCGATCGAGAGCTTCTTATAAGTCTTCATGAGAAGGTCGATCGCAACCACAACTGGGTGAAATGTCAGTTTGGTGCAATTATTCATGACATGATTGTCACTCATAACATTGTGAAGAAGAATCACTATTATTTGACTATTATCTGCATGAAATCTTTGTTCACACATGGGCCATTCTATCTCACCGCAAGACTCCTAAAGAACTTGCAAAGATGGAATTTTTGCAGGACTTTGACTGGTCTTATCCGTCAAAGAAGAAACACAAGAAAGTTCAAGTTCCTATGGTAGTCACCAGCTCATTTTCTTCATCGCGCTCGACGGATGAAGCTGAGGATCTTGACGACACTACTGCAAGCCCTTCATTGACAAACGACCCCGATAATGCTCGCGCTCCTGCACCACCATTAAGGTGATATTCTTCAAGGGTGTTAGTCCTCAATTTCATCCCTTCTTGTCACTTGATGACAAAGGGGGAGAAATTTGAGTTAGTCTTCAAGCGGGTCTACCTATATCGGTTGTATTTTTGTTAAGTTGCAACTCTCGTTATTCTGAAGTGTTTGGTTGTATGAGTTGTAAAATAAATCCAGTGGTGGTCTGACATTTTTGAACTGTTTTTCTCGCATGCTTATTCCTCATGTTGATTAGTGCACGCATGATGAATTTTGTCAGACACCACATTCGATCATGCATTTCAATTTCCTCATGATATATGTTAAATGCGTGTATGCACTACAAGATATAGGGGGATCTCCATGATATTAATCTACAATGTGCATTTGTAGTCCAAAGCAAATTCTTCAAACATGCACATCTTTGGGGGAGTTTCTCCATAGCTTGCAATCAAATTCCTCAAACTCAGTACTTAAACTTCATATGTTTATCCCCATTGAAAAATTAACCTATTTGTCATGAATCACCAAAAGGGGGAGATTGTAAGTGCATTCAGTGTCCCTTAGTGATTTTGGTGTATTGAAGACTTATAGGTTAAGGGACTAATATGTTTGTGAGTGTACACATGCTCTGTAAGTCCCCCAGGAGTTCGATATATTCGAAGAATGTCGACCCCTAAAAATAAATACCTTCAACTGAAGACTTTCATATTTTCCTGAAGACTTTGAAAGTGAGGAAATTGGTGTGTCCTCGAAGATATTGATGCGAGGACTATGAAGCATGAAGACTTTTGTTTTCATAGTTTCATTCCCTTTCTTTTGAGTCATAGGAACACCCTACTTATAAAGGGGGTCAACGGAATACTAAGGAATATCATTAGGGGGCCTTTATGTTAGAATATGTCGGGATTGCTCCCTGGCTATAAATAGTTGCCCCCTACAGCCACTAGCTAGTTGGCCGCTCCGAGACAGGACTTTGAGAGAAAATCATGAGCGAGGAAAAAACAAAAAACAAAAAACAAAACCAAAAACCCAAAGTGATTGAGCGTCACTTAAGAGATTTTTCCTATGTGGAACCAATGCTTGTTACCTTTGAAGACTATGTGTCTTCTAGACTGTTAGGCATCAATGGTCTAGAGCATCTAGCAGTAAATTGTGGATCACCAGGTGACCAAGTTTGTGAGGGTTTGGAAGTATGTCTTGAAGACTTGCCATGAGTGTTGGGCGAGGTTTGTGTGACCTTAGCTCAAGGAGAATACCATAAGGATTGTGTGTCCTAGGACTGTGTGTCCTTTCGTTTAAATTCCAAGCCGCTCCGAACCAAAAGTACGACTGTCACAACAGTTGTAACTTGGTCATAAAATCGCTGCCTTCATTGAGCTCCTCGTTCTATTTCCTCAACTCGTTTATTTCCTCTAGTACTTGCCGATGAAATTGATTGTTTGTCTTTTTTTCTCGGGACAGATGCCATGGGGTGGCTTATCGAGAGTGGTTGGGGCCGAAGGACACCGGCGGGCTCCGGTAACGGGATTGGTACAAGCGGTGCGGGACACGCGATGTACCCAGGTTCGGGGCCCTCTATGGGAGGTAACACCCCTAGTCCTGCTGAGATGATTGATGAACCAAAGTGTTTACAGGTTGCTCCTTGAGCTATTCGATGGAGGAGGAAGAAGGAACAGTCGGCTCGCGTTCTACCTCTCCTGTGTATGTGGGTATGTTCGTGCGTGGGACTGGCCAACTTCCTGCATGGAGGAGGGCCAGGGGGCTTTATAGGTGAACCCCCCGACGTACAATAATGATATAACGTACATAGGGGTGACCCGGCTCGCAGCCTCTCAGGTTGGCCCCTTCTGAGCAGTCTCGTCGCCTGCGGGGCCCGTCGACTGCAGGGTCCCGTCACATGCCAGGGCCCGCCTGCTGGCCGATGGGATTGAAGTGTGTCCGTCTGGCACGGTGCATGATGCACTGTGGCCGTCGTTGGTGTGGGACCTGGCATGGTCAGCGGTACGGTCGGGTCCACTGTAGCCACGCCAGGGGCAGGTAGTGGAGTGGGTGGAGGCGTGCCGGTACTATGCAAGGGTGATCAGCGCAGCCGGCGTCGGTCAGCAGTACGGCTGCCTCCACTGTAGCCACGAGCTCCCCACTCTGTGGTACGAGTGCCTACGCCAACCTGTCCTTAGTCGTAGGCACCAGTCGCGTGGATGCGACACGTGATCACCATCCGGTTGGCGGGTGGCCATCGAGCTGGATGGCGATTCGTCGAGTCCTAGCCAGCGCAGGTTGCGCATCCAGCCAGGAGGAGCCGGAGCCGGCACGGGCCTCGCATCCGGCCAAGAGGAGCCGGCATGCGGGAAAACATCCATCCCGTGCCTCGCCCGAAGGTGAAGTAGTAGGCTCAATGAGCCTACCCCAGGGTTATCCCCCCTCATCGTTACTCTTTGAAGACTTTGGTTGAAGACTTTCTCAATTTCCTCATCTCAAATTCTTCAATCACCTTGTTCTTCACCTGCTTATCCCGTCTACACGCTAGTGTGCTCTGTGTATGTTTCATTTCATCACTGTGAATATGCTACTCCTATGTTTCACATGCACTTGAGTACTTGTTTCGCTCCTAGTATTTTATAGCTTAGCAATTTCCTCAACGAGTAATTCCTCTGTGATGAATTTCTAAAAAATGCCTATTCACCCCCTCTAGTCAATATAACACACTTTCAATATGGTAACTCAGTTCCATTCCAAGTAAATTTGCGTGTGCCACCTCTAAACATTCAAATAAACATATGTTTTGTGTGCTCATACCGCTCATGGAGCGACGGACGGTCATTATCTTCCATGCTAGGCGAGTTATTCTCAAGATGAGTGTTTATTCACTTGTCATTGTATGAGAGAGGCTGGTAAAAAGGATGCCTAGTCATGCAAAATACAAAAATAAATGAACAAGAACTCCCGATGGAAATTTGATTATTCGGATAGTACCCGTGGATACGGCTAGCCATGGATTGTGTTTGAATGGTGGAGGGGAGTACAATTTCAATTCTGTTTGGGAACCGCCAATAATGTGACTAGCATGGAAGATATTAAAAGCTATGTTGTGATATTGACATGAAAGGCACACCACCCAAAATTACATATTCATCTTTGTTTTAAAACAATGAGCTCTGGCACCTGTGCAAATCCTTGCTTCCCTCTGTGAAGGGACAATCTATTTACTTCTGTGTTACTTACTTTTCATGTTGAGTAAACTTATTATTCCAACCTCAGTCTATTAATTGGCAAGCACCATGTGGTGGGGAAATATCCAAACATATATATCTAGTCAAATATACTTGATCATGATTCATTATTGTTGACAATTATCTTTATTGTAAGTATGTTGGGAGGCGAAATTTAAGACCCAATCTTGATCTATGTTCGATGGATGTTGTTTGTTCTAAAAATATGCTTTGAGTATTATCAGTAATATAAGAATATGATAATTGAGTATGTGGAGCTCTTACTTAGACTTGATGATGCATTGAAGTTGTTTGGTGACTAAGAACATGTGTTGTTAAGTTTCAAGAGAATGCATTGTTTGAACCATGACATGTGAATTGATTGCTACTCAACCATGATGATTTTTATGAAACATTTGCTTGTTATGATGCTAGAAAAGATGATTCAAATTGTCATTGATCAAACTTATATACTATGTTAGCATTCAAACTTCATATATTATTTCTATTATAATTTACCTACTCGGGGACGAGTGGGAATTAAGCTTGGGGATGCTGATAGCTCTCCAACATATCGATAATTTATGAAGTATTCATGCCATATTCACCTATGTTTAAAATATTTTTATATGGCTTTGACGCATTTATATGATTTAATTAGAACTAACCTAAACTGACGTTGTTTTCAGCAGAACTACCGTGTTGTCGTTTTTTGCGCAGAAAATGGAAGTTCTTGGAATCGCCCGAAACTTTTTGATGATTTTACTGGAAAATATAAGAAATACTGGAGCGAAGAACCACCGGAGGGGATCCACGTGTGGGCCACAAGCCAACAGGGCGCGCCCACCACCCTGATTGCTTGTAGGGCCCACGTGGCTCCATTTAGCGTGATTCCAACGCCAAAAACTCCTATATATACAGAAACCCTCAGAAATAAATAGAGAACTTCTGCTCTTCCACCACAACTCTTTGTATCGGCAACAAAACCATCCGGATCCTTTCCAGTACCCTGTCGGAGGGGGGAAATCATCTTCGGAGGCCATCTTCATCATCAAGGCGGAGGCCATGATGAGGAGGGAGTAGTTCACCCTTGGGGCTGAGGGTATGTACCAGTAGCTATGTGTTCGATCTCTCTCTCTCTCTCTCTCGTGTTCTTGAGATGTCTCGACCTTGATGTATCACAGGCTTTGTTAATATAGTTGGATCATACGGTGTTTGTCCCTTGCTATGTTATTGTGATGAATTGAATCTTTCCCTTTGAGATCTCGTTATATTGGATTGAATATTGGATTTGAGAACACTTGATGTATGCCTTGCATGTGGATACTCGTGGTGACAATGGGGTATTCTATTGATTCAATTGATATATGTTATGGCATCAACTTGGGGATTCCAGTGACATTGGGGATCTATGCATAGGGGTTGATTACATGTTTTTGTACTACATTCTCTGATAGTAATCTTGGAATACTCTTTGAAGTTCTTTGTGTTTGATTGAATATAATGAATCTTAAATTGTTTAATGCATATTGTATAATTAACCCACGGATACTTGAGGTGGCATTGGAGTATCTATGTGACATTAGGGTTGATTGATATGTATCATAGATGTTATTCTAGTACGAACTCTAGGGTTGTTTGTGACACCTATACTTATAGCTCAAAAGATTGATCGAAAAGAATAAATTTGAGGTGGTTCTACTACCTACACCAATTTCATCTTATGTTCTCCACTACTTATGAAGTTTGGAGTAATTCTTTTTTGCATGTTAAGGGATGATCACATGATTCTACTATGTTAGCATTGTTGAGAGATTGCACTAGTGAAAGTATGAACCCTAGGCCTTATTTCCAAACATTTATACAAAGTTTTTCTCGCTGTTTGCCACTTGATACCTTGCTGTTTTTATATTTTAAGATTGCAAAAACCTATATCTACAATCCATATTACACTTTTATCACCATCTCTTCCCTGAACTAGTGCACCTACACAATTTTCCATTGTATTGGGTGTGTCGGGAACACAAGAGATTTATTGTATCTTATGTCTACCATCTTCATCCTACACCGCCCATGGATTGATAAACCTTAGGTCATCCACTTGAGGGAAATTTGATGTTGGCCTACAAAACTCTGCACTTGGAGGCCCAACAATGTCTACAAGAATAAAGTTGCATAGTACACATCAACACCAAAAATATTTGTGTCCTCATTGCGTTTGATCTTCCTAACCCTACTTTACTTACACTTTCAATGTCATTACTTTAGGCCGCTATACTTATAGGCTTGCATTTATAGGGTGTGCCAGACTTTGTAAAATTGCTAAAACTTGCCAACCGATAAAATTGGGAAAATGTTAAGTTTTAATCTGGTCAGGTAGTCTAATCACCCCCGCTCTAGACATACTTTCGATCCGACGGTTATGCTAGATCATTTCACATCATGGTACACCACTAGAGGCATTCATACAAAGTCATATTGTTCTGAGCATATCGTGTTGTAAGTAAATAAAAGTGTGATGATCATCATTATTAGAGCATTGTCCCAATAAGGTAAAAGAATGGTGGAGACTAATGAGTCCTCCAAAGAATGAATACAAGGTTCTGGACTTCATTAAAAGAAAGAGAAAAAGAGAAGGGACAGCGTTACTATCCTTTTACCACACTTGAGCTTGGGTGCAATACCATGTTCTTCATACAAAGAGTCTCCTGATTTGTCACTTTCATATACTAGTGGTAATTTTTCATTATAGAGATTGGCCTGTATATTCTGATGATTGGCTCCCGAAATGTCTGAGGTCTTCTTGAGCAAGGAAGTTGGATGCACACCCACTTAGTTTAAATTTGAGTTTTCATATAATTATATCTCTAGTGAGTGTGTTGCATGGCAAGCCCTACTCCATGCATTTATATCGATTGACGGACCCACTACTGGTAAAGGGCTTATAGGTGAACACTAATAAATGGAGGGCACGATGGGACACCCGCCACTACAATTATTCAATAACAGCTGCGGTGTGTGCTAGCGGCCACCTGTCACAGCTAAGGTCATTCTAGTGGCGGGCAATAGTTTGTGCCTGTCATGGGTAGGCTCTTCCAAAATAGCCCACTGGCTCGATAGTGCAGTGGCGGGCAGCTGCACAGCGCCCGCTGCTGGTTCTCTATTACCTATGGCGGGTGGTTGTCATCGCCCGCCACAACCATAGATTGGAAAACTGCACCAAACACATCCAAATTTTCTTAATATTTGCGGCGGCGGGCACACTTGTTCGCTCACCACAGCTGTTCTCCCGCATCAATGTTCGGTTCCTCTCCTTGCGCTCTCACTGCTCACTCAATCAGTTCCTCTCCCACCTCATTCACTCAGTCTCAGTTCCTCCACCAGCCATTGTGCGCCTTGCCCACTGTCGTCATAGTGCCTCCGACCCACACTGCCACTAGATCTGCACACGAGTGACCACACGGCCTCCCTCCCCATGCGGTGGCCCTTCCCCGTCCCAACCGTCTACTATCATCGCGAGGGCTCACAGCCTCACGCCATTGTCGACCCGCTCCATCGTTCCAAGTTCCTTCAGCTACACGTAGCCTCGGTCCTCCACCTCTCTTATTCTTTGTTTTAATTCCTAGGGTTCATATGGTAGATAGTTTATAGGTAGGATGATAATAGTAGCAAAGGTGGCCACTTTCTAGGGTTCATATGGTTACATGGATGGCTGCATGCATTTATATGTATATTAGTACTTCATTGTGATAATACTCCTATGAAAAAAATTGCGGCAACATAGGTCATTTTCTTAGTTCATTACTCGATACATGTAATGTTAAACGACGATGGTTCGGGTTGTCTTTCCATTTATCGGGGCTACTTGTGTGAATTTTAGTGAGGGAGAAGACCTAATCCCAATTGTTGTCATAGGAGTCGCTTGTCCTTTGTTCTCATGTGCCAAACATTTTTGTAATGCACTTGGGAACGAATGTATGAGCGACCATCATCGATGGTCATAATATCAATGTGAGGGTGTGTCCACTATATATATGGTCAAATACCAGTGAGGAAGAAAGCTTAGTGTTGTCGTGGGGGTCGTTCGTCCTCCTCTTCCTTGTGATAGACCTATTGACGGAGCACGAGGAGAAGGAGACGAGCGACCATCACCGACGGTCATAATATCAATGTGAGGGAGTGCCCATCATATACACCAACTCAGATGAGAGTTTTTCAAGGGAGACTCGATGGACTGAAATACAACTCATGCTAAATAGTGATCAATTTATAATCTTTTAGTTATGAACAGGATGAAGCTCTACTATAAAGCTAGTTATTTTTTCAAGTGAGACTCGATAAAGTATTTTTTAAATGAAAATATGAAGAAAGTTTTTTTAATTGAAAATGTGAACCTAGTTATTTTTTTGAAATGCAAATGTGAGTTTGCAGAAACACCCGTGGGTGCCCTATGTTTTGCAGGAATGTTGATTCATTTTTGCTCCCGCAAAATTCACACGCTCGATATGTCCTTTTTTAGCAACGGTCATGCCAAAAAAAGTCGTGGATTTCAGGATGACTTTTACTATAAAATAGGAAATATGAAGTGCCCATGATTTGCCGGAGCACGAATTAGATGACATTCTCGCAAAACATAGGCCATTTTTATGTCGTTACTGCATAAATGTAGTGTTAATTGACTTATGATTTGGGTTGAGTTTTGGTGTGTCCCAGATGCCTCGTGTTACTTATGATTTTTAATCTTTGAATCATGAACACAGGAAATATTAGACGATACGGGCATCCATGAGTGCTATATGTGCACCGATGATAGCGGTATACGCAAGCATTGTCCTCACCTAGACAACAGTACGTCCTTCACCATCAAGCTAAACGGGGACTTTGAAATTATTACACTATGTAAAGATGGCATGATTTTTTTGCAATGAAGCATGACGTGTGCTTTTTTGCTTTAATTAACATGTAATTTTATTTTGTACCATTCTACTAGCACGTTCCTTGCCATGCAAGACGCCATGTCTTGGATAAGGTCCATTTCAAAGAGAGGGAGAGTACGGAGACTAAGATAACTCACCTAAATACGGACCTTTACACTTTTGTTGTTAAGGTAAAAAAATTGAGTAGATCACACATATTTTGATTTTTATTCTTGGAGAGCATTTTTTAAGGCGTATGGGTTTGAGGAGGACATGAACATTACCTTCGATCTTGGTCATGACGATGATCGTGATAATAATATCGAAATTTGGGTCCATGCGGATCACTTGATTCCAGTTCTACCTCGAGTTGAGTTTGTCAACAAATTTGTTAGGTAATTTATATTGATTATTGAAAAGAATTTGATACTCATCCCGACTAAACTTATTTATTTTTAATTATCAACTTATTTCTCGCTCCAAAAGTTACACAATAGATAGTAGATCAGACCTACTACAGTTATGACTCCAAGCTTACTTGCTTGGAGTAAAATCATGTGAACTCATTTATTCATCATGTGGAGCATTGTAAGAACAATTACATGATTGACAATAGTTATCATGGATATGTGCCACTAGTGCACAAGTTGAACCATTCTAACATCACTTCAAACTATTTTGTAAAAAAAAATTGTGTCACTAGTACATCTTTTTCATACATTCTTCTTAAGAAAAACTAGTTTGCTAACTATGTTATTATTAATTATGTTATTCAATAGGTACTCCTGCCAGATACCGTGCCTAAAGTCATATTTATTAAAGGTGCCTTGCATATGGTTAGCTTACGGCCAATCCCGATGAGTCACCCTGTAAATATATGATATGTCAAAGTGAAGAAACCATGAAAATCAAAGGATGAAGAAGCACAATAAGAGCATCCACACTACCACTTAGAGACGAATACTTGCGCATCCCACAAGTTGTAGATAGGTTGATCTGTATTCTTCAATGGGATATGTAGGAGTTCATCTTTTTATGATTTTATACCTAGGAGAGAGCAGTACATGTTGGTAACTTATGATACCTTCGTAGCTTGTTATTTAAGTTGTGATACCTTGGTCACTTGCTAGTTTGTTGCTAGAATGATGAAGAGTTGTTTAATTAGTATGATAAAAACTAGAATGATGAAGATTTGTAATGCACTTGTTATATTTTATAACTACTACTTTTCATTAATCTGAAATCATTGTAATGTCGTGTGTGTATGTGGATCAAGGTTCAAACCAGAATTCATGTATCAAATGCAATATGATGATATAATCCAGGTGCAATATGTTGTAATTCAATTATGTCAGCCTCGAGCCATAGCAGTGGCAAGCGGTACACAATGATTGTGGCGGGCATGATACAAGACCCGCCACTGATCTAGGACTAACAGTGGGAGGCTCCCACCTGCCAGTGATGGCGTCCTAGCAGTGGCAGATGGTGAGTGGCGGGCAGCCCTAAAAGAGTTGCCTCCCACTGCTGGGCTTTTCCCACCCACCACTGCTAGGCATTCCTGTAGTAGTGGACACTCCATTGCCCGTTGATACACCTAGTTGATGCGGGGCTTTCTTCATTTTTATCGTCCCTTATGAATTCCTATCACCACATTCTATTGCACCCGTAGTGCTATGTCCATAGCCCACGCTCATGTATTGAGTGTAGTTGAAAATATTGATGCACGTAAAAAAGTATGATCCAATTGCTTGACTTGACACCGTGGTGCCCATGATTTGTACTTATGTTATGAAGACGAAGTCATGCTATTCTTACATAATTCAGTGAGTAAGGATAACATTAACATTCGCTAAGCATCGTATATTTTGAATAGTAATAGTTGTGTTCTTATATTCATGGATATTATTAAGTTGATGTCAATTATTTCATAGTTCCTTAATATTTATTCCATAAAAGAGATTACATGATAAACATGCTAGGTACTTTCAACATCAAAATTTTGTTTTTGTCATTTACCTACTCAAGGACGAGTAGGAATTAAGTTTGGGGATGACGATACGTCCCAAACATATCTATATTTTTTATTGTTTCATGCTATTATATTATCAATCTTAGATGCTTTATATGCAACTTTATATCATTTTTGGGAACTAATCTATTAACCCACTGTCAATTGTTGTTTTTTGCCTGTTTTTTGGGTTTTTATAGAAAATGAATACCAAATGCAGTCCAAACGCCGCAAAAGTTTTTGAAGATTTTTTCTAGACCACAAGACACCCTAGAAGCTTCGAGGGAGGACCAGAAGACCTACAAGGAAACGATAAGACAATCGGGTGCTCGCAGGGGGTAGGGCACACCCTCATGTCTTGCGGGGCCCTCGTGGCTTCGTTTGACCTAATTCCAACTCTATAAATTCCCAAATATCCCGAACCCTCCCCTAGAGAGCATCCCAAAACAATGTTTTTGTTGCCGCAAGTCTTTTTTCTTCCACGATCCCATCTGGAGGCCTTTTCCGGCACCCTGTCGGAGGGAGAATCGATCACGGAGAGCTTCTACATCAACCTTATCGCCTCTTTGATGGTGTGTGAGTAGTCTACTAGTGACGTATGGGTCCATAGTGATTAGCTAGATGGCTTATTCTCTCCTTTTGATCTGCAATACCATGCTCTCTTCAGAGACCTATTCGGTGTAATCTTTTTTTTGCGGTGTGTTTGTCGGGATCTGATGAATTGTGGGTTTGTGATCATATTATTTATTGAGAGTAATTGAGTCTCTTTTTAACTTTATTATGTGTGATTTATATACCTATGTAATGTTTTCTTATCTATGAGTTTTCTTTGACCAAGTTGATCTATAAATCTTCAGTGGAAGTGGTGCATAGTAGTGGATTCAATCTTGCGGTGTCCTCACCCACTGACCGAAGGGGTAGCGAGGCACGTATTGTATTGTTACCACTAAGGATAAAACCATGGGGTTTAATCATATTGATTGGTTTTATTCTGTTTACATTACGTCATTTTGCTTAAGGTGTTACTCCATTCGTATGAACTTAATTCCATAGATGCACGCGTCGGTCGATTGTTGGAGTAATACTAGTAGATGCAAGCACGAGTCGGTCTACTTGTCACATACGTAATGTCTATATAATTGATCATGCCATGAATAACATCATAATTATGCACTTTCAATCAACTGTCCAAAAGTAATTTTTTCACCCATCGTATTCCATGCTTATGAGAGATAAGCCTCTCGTAAAAACTATGGCCTCCGTGTCTACTTTAATCATGTTACAAAAACTAAAAAATACCTTGCTGCAATTTATTTTGTTTTATTTTACTTTGCAATTTATCACTCTATCACTACAAGATTTAGTCCTTGTTGTTAACGAGTACATGGGGATTGACATCCCTCTTGCCAGCGTTGGGTGCAAGTATTTGCTCTTTTATGTGTAGGTGACGTCAACAATTGTTTGCGCGAGTCTCCTGTTGGTTCGATAAATCTTGGTTCTCAACTCAGGAAAATACTTGTTGTTTTTATATCACTTCAACTTTTCTCTTCAGGGAAAATCATAATGCATCATAAGTAGGAGTGTGCATGTATTGATTACAAGTGTTTGTGTAGAGTCTCCTACTGGTTCGACAAACCTTGGTTCTTAACTGGGTGAAATACTATCTACTACTATACTACATCATCCTTCTTTTTAGGAAAATCTCAATGCCTATCAAAAGTAGTAGTAATGCACATCTAAATAGTTACTATCTTAACGGGTTTTACCAAATTGTTTCCTAAGATTTGGTCATTCCTCAATCCCAGCCATGTCGTGTGTTGGTATGGTCGTGACCATTTTTCATGGTTGCACACTTTATAGTGGAGTTCTCATTTCTCTATTCAAAGGATGTGTCATGTCCTTTTGTCTCAACTTTTTTTTGCAACATCTTGGCCCACGATATTGGGGTTGACATCATGGACAATGTTGCTTCAGTTGAGCTCCACGTGCTTCCTCTGCATACATGGTTGGGTGGCTCGACCATGTGCTACTACCATACTTCAAGAGCTTTGGCAGTCATATAGTGTGTAGTGCAGATTGCATTCATCCCACCGCTCTTATTCATGAAATTTGTCGTGGCATGATATAATTGAGGGTAAAAGAGAAATCATGGAATGCCATTTATGAAGATTATTTATGCAATTAATGTTGTTTTCAAAAAATAATTTTGATTAATATTATTTCCAAGATTGATCATAATTAATGCAATTAGTGTTGTTTTCATATTGTCGGTGATGTGGTGAATACATCAATGGGCAGACATGTGATTCACTAAACTTATCGCTCTTCTATATAGGTATATAGAAGAACTTAGTGTTTTTTAATTTGACGATTTTACAACACAAAAACTCAGTGTTTTACATGTAATGTTTTTTTTGAAGGTCGCCATGGGAGACCAAGGCCCTCCACCTAAATTGTATTCAAATTGGCATATAAGGCTTTGCAACCTCGCAAGATAGTTTCAAGCGAACTAGAAGTACAGGGGACACGAGGAAGAAGAGATAAACAAAAAAACGCACGCCAACAACACACATAACAAGGAGAACAAGGAAGGAAAACACCACAAAGAGCACCATAGGAGAAGACAATATTGGCTAGCCGGACCAAACCGCGACACTACACCGTTGACACAATCCAACGACACCTCACAAACCAAGACTCCACAATGCTGCGACACAGGACCTGTATCGCGAGGCACAGTCGAAGGCTACGCAAGGCCGAGACAACGCCATAGCACCTGTGTGCCAACAGGACAGTCGGGGGGCATCGCCTAGCAAAACCAAGTTGTAGCACTGCATCGTCGACGCAATCCAATGGCACCTTACAAACTAAGACTACACAATGCCGCGACACCGCCTCTGTCGGGGGTGCATTCGAACGATAATGCATAGCCGAGAAGACGCCACGACACATGTGTGCCAACATCATAGCCGCAGGGACCACCAAGCAGAGACGCACCAAAAGCACTTGAGCACGACACACATCACCGTCGACCCCAGACCGACCGCCCCACCACCACCGACCACCCACCTCCAACCAGCCACACACCACTCCAAACCTCACACAAGAAGCACGGAGCAGCATCTCCTAAGACAGGCACCACCAAGGTGATAAACGGTGTCAAGGACGCCACCGCCGTTCGATCCAACCGCCGGATCTAAGGCTTTCGCCCAGAGAATGAACCAAGTAGGCGAGGAACCAATGCCACACACAATGGCACCTCCAGGGAGGGATCCAACACCAAAGAACGTCGTTGCTGTTGGTGCCGACCAAGGTCAACACAAGGCTTGCACCCGTAGCATCACCTGCACCACCCCGTCGCTGAGCCATGATACTTCTGCGGCAGGAGCCACCGCCACCGGCCTCCCACCTCCACCACCACCACATCAAACCCCATCGGCAACATCCATGCCAACCCCCCGGCCGTGGCCACGGAAGACCGCCGCCCAAGCAAGGTGCAGCCACTGGACCGCATGTGGACGCCAGGATGCCTCACACACCAAGCACAATAGTCCACCACCTCCACCTCGCCGACCATGCCACCACGCCGCACCACATCTCCGCCCAACCATCATCCTCCGGACGCGGCCACTGGAAGCACTGACGGAGCGAGTTAGCATCTGGGCATCGAGCTCCCCCAGATTTGGGCAAAGGGGAGGCAAATCTGGGCATGGAGCTCCCCCAGATCGACTGCGACTGACCCAACCACCGTCGTCCATGCGTCGTGCCGCCTCCTAGCTGTAGGATCGAAAATATGTCTAGAGGGGGGTGATTAGACTACTTGACAAGATAAAAACTTATCATTTTCCCAATTTTAGTTGTGGCCCAGTTTTACTTACACATGCACATCTAAGAGTATAGCAGCGGAAAGTAACGACATGCAAATGTAAAGTAGAGGGTAAGGTAGGGAGATCAAACGCAAAGGTTGACACGATGATTTTTGGCATGGTTCTGATAGATGGTGATACCATATGTCCATGTTAGTGGAGACTTTAACCCACGAAGGGTAATGGCTACGGGAGTCCATGAAGGGCTCCACCCACAAGGGGTCCACTAAGAAGGGGCCTTGTCTATTCCACCACGGCTTCCGTCCACACAAGACTAGCCTCACTCACAGTAGATCTTCATGCAGTAGGCGATCTCCTTGCCATTACAAACTTCTTGGTTCAACTCCACAACACGAAGTAGGAGGCTCCCAAGCGACACCTAACCAATCTAGGAGGCACCACCCTCTAAAAGGTAATAGATGCATAGAACGATGAACTGCTTTCTCTTGTGCTTCAAAATATAGTCTCCTCAACACTCAATCACTCTCTCACAGATTTGGCATGGGTAGGAGAGATTGATATTGTGGAAAGCAACTTGGGGAGGCTATAAATCAAGGTTCAAATTGTTGGATTGGAATCTCTTGATCTCAACACATGAGTAGGTGGCCTCGCTTAGAAAAATGGATCAGGCAAGTGTAAGGGTGTTCTGAGTACTTCCTCTATGAATGATAGGTAGGTGGAGGGGTATACATAGGCATCCCCCAAAATCCAATCGTTACAACATTATTGCCCAACTCGGTGACACCAAAAGGAATCTCGGTGGTACCGAGTTGCACTAAATGTCGCAACTTTTGAATTCTCAGCGAGACCGATATAGGAATCTCGGTGGTACCGATACGATGACCTAGACCAGTTTCCAAATCTTAACAAGACCAATTTCAAACTCGAAAATTTAGATTCTTGAAATCTTGTCAACAAAAAGTTGATCATTGAATCTCGGTGGCACCGATGTGAAAGTTGGTGCTACCGAGATGGTAGGGTTTGGCATAGGATATGTCAAGTGTAAAATCGGTAGGGCCGAGTGGAAAAAGTTGGTGGCACCGATTTTGCTGGTTTAGCTTTGGACAGAGATATTTTGTGGGAGAATGACTGAGTATTTTTTTGTTGGCTACCTCTAAGTACTTGAGCAACCAACTCATCATAATACTTCACCGCCTTTTAACAGTATTGGCTTTCCTATGGACTCAAAGTGGTTTATCACAAATGTAAAATGTAGAGTCTTCTTGGTTGAAGCTTGAGCCAATCCTATTCCTTTCCTTGCATCAAGGTGCTTCTCCTCACAATCCTATAGCCAAGGCATCTTTAAACTTTTTTGAAATATACTTGGATACGATAATTAGTCCAATGATGCATATGTTGTGATCAATTATCAAAACCACATTAGGGAGCAATTGTGATTTCAATCTCCCCCTTTTTGGTAATTGATGACAACATATAGATCTAAGCTCCGACAAAAGAGAAAGACCCCCCCCCCTAAATTTGTGCATTATTTTGAGTTTGCGTTTGAATGCAAATGCACAATTGATTAGGATCATGGGTTACTCTTCCATGTCACATACAACTTGGTGGTGCGCATAAAAGATAAGAAGGAATAGTAATGCACATAACACCAAACAAGCAAGTGAATGATCATCATGTAGATAGCTCAAAGGTAATAACGTGGTAGCATCAAATAACCAAAGCGTATGATCAAGCACTTCTCCTAAACGGATAAAGACATCCAAAAGACAAAAAGTTTTGAAAAAAAACAAACGAGAGCAAATAATATGCAAAGCTCTCTCTCTCTCTCTCTCTCTTGAAGCCCTATTTGATCTATACACTCCCCCCCTTTGGCAACAAGTTACCAAAAAGTTCAAAGGTCTAGAAAAAATTGTCTCTCAGGGCACGATCTCCTCCGGTAGCTGAAGATGGAGTGGATAGAAGAGCGTTTGACGAAGGCTTCTACATATGTCCCTAGAGTTGGAGGTGTAGACACTGGAAGTGCAGGAGCAGGAGTTGAAGTTTGAGCTTATGAAGATGGTCTTGCTTCTAGAACTGGCACAACTGCTGACCTAGTCTGGGTCCTGAACTGAGTAGTAGTAGGAAGAGGCGACTCTTCATCATCACTGCTAGAGTGGGGAATCTTCATAGAATCAACTTCATGCTGGAGCTGCTCAACAGTGGTAGTCAACTTCGTTACCTTAACATCCAAGTCATGGAATTTTGTCTCCACGATCCTCTCGAGGCTCTTCTGGTTCAACAAGATCTAAAAAACTTTCTTCTCCATCCCTTGGATGGTGCTGACCAAGAAAGACATATGCTCATCTCTGGTTCTGAGCTGTGGGGTTGGAGCTGGAGCAATCCTAGCAGCCTCCGCCTCTGCAGCCTCTACTACCTCTCGAGAAGTAGCTGAGCTGGGATGGCTTGAGTCCATCACAACTTCATTGTCTTAAAATTCACGGTGAAGTGGCAGGTGGGTATGATCAAGTAGATATGCATGCTTGCCAATCTTGGCACTGATGAGAATCTGAATATATGGAGCATATCCACATGATCTCTTTTGATCTACAACACTCCTCCTGACAGTCTCAACTATCAAGTCCATCACTTTGAACAAAGTGTGGGTGTCTAGATGATGTAGCATGTTGATGGAATAACCTCTAATCATCTTATCATCTCCTAATTTGGGCATCAGGGTGTATCTCATAATGGTGTTTGTAGTAGGTATTCCTTCTTGCAAGAAATAGACAGAGTCGAACTTGTGCGTCTGCACAAACTTATGGGGCACTGGCTTATACATGTTGGCCATGTAGTTGTGATTCATCTTTGGTTCTGAATACACGTCGAAATCTCCTTCTCGTGCCTTTGGAGCACCAATGATAGTGGCCCATTCATCGATTGTAGACTCATGTCGATGACCTTCAGTCATCCAAACAATCCTTCCATCAGAATAGAAATGAGCGGTGGAATAGAATTGCACAATCAACTCATCGTTGCAAGCAGACATCTCTTTGCCAACAAAATCTTCAATATCAACCATCCTCAAGTTTTATCTCACATGGGGAAAATAATGTTCATTGGCCTTGATATATTCCCAATTGGCATATCTCATGTCGCTGACTGCTGGACTCTTATCAAGCAATAGAGTCTCATAGAAATCTTGTTGCTCCTTTGTGTGAAAGCGGGGATCAACAATAGTTCTCCTTCTCACGGCATATGGATCAACAGATCTCCATATCCTCGGTCCTTGATCTCTTCTCTTCTTCATGTCCTCAGCACCAGGGTGAGCTTCATTGTGGGATGGTAGATGAGCTCTCAGCTTCATAAGCACATGGGCATCCTCTTCTTCCTGTGCAGCAAATTCGATGGATGCAGAGCCTTTGTTCTTTTCAGCTATAGGAATATCCTTTGTAGTCCTCTTGGGAGCTACAGACTTCTTAGCCTTAGGTGATGAAGGATTTGGGGCGGTCTTCTTAGGCATAGAATCAACCATCAGCATTTTCTTCTTGGGAGGAGGAACCTCAGCTCGAATTTCTTCCTCCTCATCATCAGCAACTTCTGTTGGATCTTCATACATTGAGGTTGGCCTACCAACTGCATGGAAAATCCTCTTTGTGGCTCTCTTCTGACCTGGCTTCTTTGCAAGCCTAGCTTCTGGAGCTTTAATATCAGCAGGCCTGGCATACTCTTCCCTCACAGACTTCCTGACTATGGTCTTCTCCTTTTGCTTCTAGGGAACAGACTCCTCAGGGATAAAGTCAATATCTTCTTCATCTGAATTTATCTTCCTTCTCAACCTGGTAGCTTCCTTGGCCAATCCATGGGAGCTAGGAGTACCTGGGTCTGAAGGTGTTCTTTGAGGACTAGTGCTTGAGTCCATCTCAGCACTTGGCTCACTAAAGTTGTTCTGACTATCCTATGATCCTGACATCTGTCAAACAACCAAGCAGACCGTGTGAAGAGATATAGAAGAGCTGGAGTGGATGAGCATCACAAAAATCAGAAGTTTTGAAAAAGTTGAACTCTGAAAAATTAGGTTTAATATTCACCAAAAGGGGATTTCGGTTCCAGTGAGTCAGAAATTTCGGAGCCACCGAGACAGATGTTCTCATTAATAGAAACTTGGCACCGAAAAGGAGAACTCCATTCCACCAACAACATTCTGAGTAACCCTAAAACCAAATCGATAAGACCGACTTTTATGAATCGGTGACACCAAGATTCAATTTTGCGGACTACTAACCCTAAAAGTTCAATTGTTCTCTACTCTACAAGATCTTTCTTCTAGATATAATTAGTGCATACGTGGATTGAAATTGTCAAGACCTATTTGCGCAAGAATTGGATTTGGGAGCGCAAAGAGGGGTCAGATTCATACCCTAATTTGCTGGTGAATCCGCTACGGCAACGATGGCGGTGGAGATTCCCGTCGACGGCGAATACTCCGGTGGCGAGGGCGCACGGGAGAATCAAGGCGAAGTCCAGGGGACGAGGGCGCGACAGCGAGGAGGTGCGGGAGGCAAAGATTGAAGGGTTTTTCCAACAGTCGGATTCACGTGAGATATATATACCTCCTGGCTATGGGTGACACCGAGATTGAATTTTCGGTGCCACCGAGTGACTTAACTGTCAGCTGACAAAGAAACTCGGTGAAGCCGAAAAGAACAACCCGGTGGTACTAAGATAGGAAAACCTGATCAACCCTAGGCTTCCGTGGGACCAAGATTTTGAGGTTTGTCACACCGATATGCACTTTGGGAGGTTTTGGAATTCAGCCCTTGTCGAGATGGATCTCCAAGTGCTCCTCACACAAAGTGTCCCTAAAGTGCTTGCTCAAATTTTGCGATGAAGCATGAATATAATTTGAGACGAGAAAGCATAGATAGCTAGAGGGAGGTACTTAGGCATTCTTGTATATCCAATTGGCCAATGAAATAGAAAGCCAAATAACAACAATTGGATATCCTCGAATGAGAAAAACATGCATACCAACATGTTCACACAATAAGATGTCAAATAGAACATGGTGAAACATGCACAAATATTCTAGCATCTATCAAGCACTTTTGCGATGACGAAGTCATCTATATATGAGTATATTGGCCTAGGAGTCAAGTAAGAATACTTGATCATAGGTCATACCCATCGATTAAGCACAAGTGGAGTTTCCACTTTTACATAAAGCATTAATGTGTTCACATCGTTTAGGAGACGCTCATACTCAAGTCTTAGAGTAAAGCTCCCCTTAGATGTGGCATCCCCCCTAAGAGGGATAAACTAACCTTGGGTTTTGTCGTAGAAGACTTCAAGTAGGTGTAGCAGTGGTGGATGCTCATTGTTGATGAAGATCATCTTGAGTTGGGAGCAATCCTTGTTGCTTCTTACTCTCATCACCTACATGGGTTAATTCCAAAGCAAAAGGAACATATGCAAGAATATCTATGGACATATAATGAAATACATGGGATATGATGTCCAAAGATGCATTAATTGCTTTGTACCTTGCTCACCTTTGAGGGAACGTGTGACTCCTTGAACTAATGCATATGGTTGGAGTTGATTGCATATAGTTCTTGCCAAAATGAACAAGAGTAAGTTTCATTGGCGAAGTTGTGGTAGCACTAGATGAGGTAGCACTAGATGAGAGTAGCACTAGATGAGGTAGTGCTAGTGGTGTCCATGGGAATCCACTCGACCTTGGCTTGGGATTCTTCCTCAAATAAGTCAATATCCTCTTGAAGCTTTACCTTTTCCTTGTGATCATGTGGTTGAAGGTCATCTTGAAAGCTTGTTCCCTTGGGAGGAGTAGGATCATACTTCTCCTCTTGAGGAACAAACTTGGGAATGGGTATGAACCTTCTTTCCAAACATCTCCGTTGGCATTGAAGTAGCCAACACCTTGCTTCTTCCGATGTCCTCCTTGCTTGTGCACAATTTCCTTGAATTGCTTACTTCCGACAAGACTCTTGAAGACACCTCTTTATATAATCCCTTTAAATAAATCGTTTACTTGATCAAGTGTAACTTGGCTAAGAGAATCATTAGTGGAATAAAGAGAGCTACTAGCAACAATATCATTTGATCTAGTTTTAGCATTGTTGTTACTAGATGAAGAAACTTTCTTGCCTTTGTTACTAGTGTTCTTAGGTTTAACTTGTGGAACAAAAGTAGACAATAGTAATTGTTTGGCTAGATAAGAAGAACTCTTCTTTTGAAGATCATCATTGATTGCTTTTAGAAACTCATGCTCTTGCTCTAAATTTAGCTTCTCGAAGTGTAGCTTATCATGAGTTGTTGCAAGCTCTCTATGATCTTCTAGAGTAGTTTCATGAGCTAACTTAAGAGTATTTAATTCTTTAGTTAGTCGTTCAATCTCCTTCTTATCATCATCATTCGATTTCTCTTGACTAGCATGATTATTTTCAAGTTCACTTTCAAGGTTATCACTAGTCTTATCAAAGAGAAAGTCATCTTCCCCTAACAAGTCATCCTCATCACTATCAAAGTCAAAGTACTTGGGGTGTGATACCTTGGGGCATTTTGCCATGAAGCAGTTTCCAATCCCTTCATTTGGTGAATCAAATAATTCGTAGGAGTTAGAGGAAACGAGTGCAAGACCATCAACACCTTCATCTTGACTATAGTCGGAATTGGAGTGATAGCTTCTCTTAGATTGGTTGCCACACTCAGAGCCGGAAATCCATTCACTAATGTGAGCTTGATGTCTTCTTCTTGAACTGCTCTTGGTGTATTTGTCCTTCTTCTCTGATTCCTTGCCTCTCCGATTGTGTCTACGTTCATAATGATCTTCTCTACTCCTTCTCTCTTTGCGAGGTGACTCATCTCTTGAGCTTCGTCTTCTAGGTGACACTTCTCTTTGTTTGTGGGGAGCCAAGCACTCATTGGAATAGTGTCTGGGCTTTCCACAGTTGTAGCAGTTTTGGTAACATCATATCTTGAGCTTGAGCTTCTCTCTTTACCTCTACTCTTGTAGAACTTGTTGAATTTTCTGACCATGAGGCTGATCTCTTCATTGGTAACAAGGTTGTCATTTGAAGTGGAGGGAGTATCACTTGAAGCTTTGTAAGCACCGCTTGACTTTTTGTGCAACTCATCTTTGTCCTTGAGTGACGTTTCATGAGCAACATGTTGGAATTATGCCCTAGAGGCAATAATAAATATAGTTATTATTATAATTCCTATATCAAGATAATCGTTTATTATCCATGCTATAATTGTATTGAATGAAGACTTATATACATGTGTGGATACATAGACAAAACACTGTCCCTAGCAAGCCTCTAGTTGGCTAGACAGTTGATCAAAGATAGTCAGGGTCTTCTGATTATGTCCAAGGTGTTGTTGCCTGATAACTGGATCACGTCATTAGGAGAATCACGTGATGGACTAGACCCAAACTAATAGACGTAGCATGTTGATCGTGTCATTTTGTTGCTACTGTTTTCTGCGTGTCAAGTATTTGTTCCTATGACCATGAGATCATATAACTCACTGACACCGGAGGAATGCTTTGAGTGTATCAAACGTCGCAACATAACTGGGTGACTATAAAGATGCTCTACAGGTATATCCGAAGGTGTTCGTTGAGTTAGTATGGATCGAGACTGGGATTTGTCACTCCGTGTGACGGAGAGGTATCTCGGGGCCCACTCGGTAATACAACATCACACACAACCCTTGCAAGCAAAGTGACTTAGTGTAAGTTGCGGGATCTTGTATTACGGAACGAGTAAAGAGACTTTCCGGTAAACGAGATTGAAATAGGTATGCGGATACTGACGATCGAATCTCGGGCAAGTAACATACCGAAGGACAAAGGGAATGACATACGGGATTATATGAATCCTTGGCACTGAGGTTCAAACGATAAGATCTTCGTAGAATATGTGGGATCCAATATGGGCATCCAGGTCCCGCTATTGGATATTGACCGAGGAGTCACTCGGGTCATGTCTGCATAATTCTCGAACCCGCAGGGTCTGCACACTTAAGGTTCGACGTTGTTTTATGCGTATTTGAGTTATATGGTTGGTTACCAAATGTTGTTCGGAGTCCTGTATGAGATCACGGACGTCACGAGGGTTTCCGGAATGGTCCGGAAACGAAGATTGATATATAGGATGACCTCATTTGATTACCGGAAGGTTTTCGGAGTTACCAGGAATGACGAATGGGTTCCGGGTGTTCACCGGGGGGGCAACCCACCCCGGGGAAGCCCATAGGCCTTGGGGGTGGCGCACCAGCCCTTAGTGGGCTGGTGGGACAGCCCAAGAAGGCCCTATGCGCCAAAGAATAAGAAATCAAAGAGAAAGAAAAAAAAAGAGGAGGTGGGAAAGGAGAGAAGGACTCCACCTTCCAAACCTAGTTGGATTCGGTTTGGAAGGGGAGGACTTCCCCCTTGGCTCGGCCGACCCCCTTGGGGCTCCTTGAGCCTCAAGGCAAGGCCCCCCTCTCCCACCTATATATACGGAGGTTTTAGGGCTGATTTGAGACAACTTTTCCACGGCAGCCCGACCACATACCTCCACGGTTTTTCCTCTAGATCGCGTTCCTACGGAGCTCGGGCGGAGCCCTGTCGAGATCAGATCACCACCAACCTCCGGAGCGCCGTCACGCTGCCGGAGAACTCATCTACCTCTCCGTCTCTCTTGCTGGATCAAGAAGGCCGAGATCATCGTCGAGTTGTACGTGTGCTGAACGCGGAGGTGCCGTCCGTTCGGCACTAGATCGTGGGACGGATCGCGGGACGGTTCGCGGGGCGGATCGAGGGACGTGAGGACGTTCCACTACATCAACCGCGTTCACTAACGCTTCTGCTGTGCGATCTACAAGGGTACGTAGATCGGAAATCCCCTCTCGTAGATGGACATCACCATGATAGGTCTTCGTGCGCGTAGGAAATTTTTTGTTTCCCATGCGACGTTCCCCAACAGTGGTATCAGAGCTAGGTTCATGCGTAGATGTCTTCTCGAGTAGAACACAAAAGTTTTTGTGGGCGGTGATGTGCGTTTTGCTGCCCTCCTTAGTATTTTTGTGATTCCGCGGTATTGTTGGATTGAAGCGGCTTGGACCGACATTACTCGTACGCTTACGAGAGACTGGTTTCATCGCCACGAGTAACCCCGTTGATCAAAGATGACTGGCAAGTGTCGGTTTCTTCAACTTTAGTTGAATCGGATTTGACCGAGGAGGTCCTTGTATAAGGTTAAATAGCAATTCATATATCTCCGTTGTGGTGTTTGCGTAAGTAAGATGCGATCCTACTAGATACCCATGGTCACCACGTAAAACATGCAACAACAAAATTAGAGGACGTCTAACTTGTTTTTGCAGGGTATGCTTGTGATGTGATATGGCCAATGATGTGATGTGATATATTGGATGTATGAGATGATCATGTTGTAATAGATAATATCGACTTGCACGTCGATGGTACGGCAACCGGCAGGAGCCATAGGTTGTCTTTAAACTAACGTTTGTGCTTGCAGATGCGTTTACTATTTTGCTAGGATGTAGCTTTAGTAGTAATAGCATGAGTAGCATGACAACCCCGATGGCGACACGTTGATGGAGATCATGGTGTGGCGCCGGTGACAAGAAGATCATGCCGGTGCTTTGTGATGGAGATCAAGGAGCACGTGATGATGGCCATATCATGTCACTTATGAATTGCATGTGATGTTAATCCTTTTATGCACCTTATTTTGCTTAGAACGACGGTAGCATTATGAGGTGATCTCTCACTAAAATTTCAAGACGAAATTGTGTTCTCCCCGACTGTGCACCGTTGCTACTGTTCGTCGTTTTGATACACCACGTGATGATCGGGTGTGATAGACTCAACGTTCACATACAACGGGTGCAAAACAGTTGCACATGCGGAACACTCGGGTTAAGCTTGACGAGCCTAGCATGTGCATACATGGCCTCGGAACACATGAGACCGAAAGGTCGATCATGAATCATATAGATGATATGATTAGCATAGGGATGCTTACCACTGAAACTATACTCAATGCACGTGATGATCAGACTTGAGCTAGTGTAAGTGGGTCATGAACCACTCAAATGACTAGAGAGATGTACTTTTTGAGTGGGAGTTTAGCAAGTAATTTGATTAAGTTAAACTCTAATTATCTTGAACATAGTCTAAGTCCACTTTGAATATATTTGTGTTGTAGATCATGGCTCACGCGACAGTCACCCTGAATTTTAATACGTTCCTAGAGAAAGCTAAGTTGAAAGATGATGGAAGCAACTTTGTAGACTGGGCTCGTAATCTTAAGTTAATCTTACAAGCTGGGAAGAAGGATTATGTCCTTAATGCTGCGCTAGGAGATGAACCACCCGCTACGGCTGACCAGGATGTTAAGAACGCTTGGTTAACACGTAAGGAGGACTACTCAGTAGTTCAATGTGCAGTCTTGTATGGCTTAGAACCGGGACTTCAACGTCGCTTTGAGCGTCATGGAGCATATGAGATGTTCCAGGAGTTGAAGTTTATCTTTCAGAAGAACGCCCGGATCGAGAGGTATGAGACCTCCGATAAATTCTATGCTTGCAAGATGGAGGAGAATTCGTCTGTCAGTGAACATGTGCTCAAAATGTCTGGGTACTCAAACCGTCTAGCTGAGCTGGGGATTGAACTCCCGCAAGAGGCTATCACTGACAGAATCCTTCAATCACTGCCGCCAAGCTATAAGGGCTTTGTGTTGAACTACAACATGCAAGGGATGAACAAGTCACCCGGCGAGTTGTTTGCGATGCTGAAAGTCGCAGAGTCTGAACTCCGTAAAGAGCATCAAGTGTTGATGGTGAATAAGACCACTAGTTTCAAGAGAAACGGCAAAGGCAAGAAGGGTAATTCAAAGAAGAGCGGCAAGCCTGTTGCCAATCCGACGAAGAAACCCAAAACTGGACCTAAGCCTGAAACAGAGTACTACTATTGCAAGGGTATGGGTCACTGGAAGCGCAACTGCCCCAAGTATCTCGCTGATAAGAAGGCGGCCAAAGAAAAATCAGGTATATTTGATATACATGTTATTGATGTGTACTTAACCGGCTCTCGTAGTAGTGCCTGGGTATTCGATACCGGTTCTGTTGCTCATATTTGCAACTCGAAACAGGAACTGCAGAATAGGCGAAGGCTGGCGAAAGATGAAGTGACGATGCGCGTAGGAAATGGTTCCAAGGTTGATGCAATCGCCGTCGGCACAGTTTCACTTCAGTTACCATCGGGATTAGTTATGAACTTGAATAATTGTTATTTAGTGCCTGCGTTGAGCATGAACATTATATCTGGATCTTGTTTATTGCGAGACGGTTACTCTTTTAAGTCAGAGAATAATGGTTGTTCTATTTCTATGAGTAACATCTTTTATGGTCATGCACCCAATGTGAGAGGATTGTTCATATTGAATCTTGACAGTAATACACATATACATAACATTGAGACCAAAAGAGTTAGAGTTAACAATGATAGCGCCATATTTTTGTGGCACTGCCGCTTAGGTCATATTGGTGTAAAGCGCATGAAGAAACTCCGTACCGATGGACTTTTGGAGTCACTTGACTTTGATTCACTTGACACGTGCGAACCATGCCTCATGGGCAAGATGACTAAAACTCCGTTCTCCGGAACAATGGAGCGTGCCAGTGACTTGTTGGAAATCATACATACCGATGTGTGCGGTCCGATGAGCGTAGAGGCACGCGGCGGATATCGTTATTTTCTCACCTTCACTGACGATTTGAGTAGATATGGTTATGTCTACTTAATGAAGCACAAGTCTGAAACATTTGAAAAGTTCAAGCAATTTCAGAGTGAAGTTGAAAATCATCGTAGCAAGAAGATCAAGTTCCTACGGTCTGATCGTGGGGGTGAATATCTGAGTTTCGAGTTTGGTGCTCACTTAAGACAATGTGGAATTGTTTCACAGTTGACACCGCCTAGAACACCACAGCGTAATGGTGTGTCCGAACGTCGTAATCGTACTTTATTAGAGATGGTGCGATCTATGATGTCTCTTACCGATTTGCCGTTATCGTTTTGGGGTTATGCATTAGACACAGCTGCATTCACTTTAAATAGGGCACCATCAAAATCTGTTGAGACGACACCATACGAACTGTGGTATGGAAAAAGGCCAAAGTTGTCGTTTCTTAAAGTTTGGAGATGTGATGCTTATGTCAAAAAGCTTCAGCCTGAAAAGCTGGAACCCAAAGCGGAAAAGTGCATCTTCATAGGTTACCCAAAAGAGACAGTTGGGTACACCTTCTATCTCAAATCCGAGGGCAAAGTGTTTGTTGCTAAAAACGGAGCTTTTCTCGAGAAGGAGTTTCTCTCGAGAGAATTGAGTGGGAGGAAGATAGAACTTGATGAGGTTGTCGAACCTCTCATCCCTCTAGATGGTGGCGCAGGGCAAGGGGAAACCCCTGTCGTTGCGACGCCGGTTGAGGAGGAAGTTAATGATGATGATCATGAAACTCCGGTTCAAGTTCCTGTTGAACCACGCAGGTCGACGAGACCACGTGCTGCTCCAGAGTGGTACGGTAATCCCGTTTTGTCAATCATGTTGTTAGACAACAACGAACCTGCAAATTATGAAGAAGCAATGGTGGGCCCAGATTCCAACAAATGGCTAGAGGCCATGAAGTTCGAGATAGGATCCATGTATGAAAACAAAGTGTGGACTTTGGAAGTACTACCTGAGGGCCGCAAGGCTATTCAGAACAAATGGATCTTTAAGAAGAAGACGGACGCTAACGGTAATGTGACCGTTTATAAAGCTCGACTTGTGGCAAAGGGTTTTTCACAAGTTCAAGGAGTTGACTACGATGAGACATTCTCACCCGTAGCGATGCTTAAGTCCGTCAGAATCATGTTAGCAATAGCTGCATTTTTCGATTATGAAATCTGGCAGATGGATGTCAAAACGGCGTTCCTTAACGGTTTCCTTAAGGAAGAGTTGTATATGATGCAACCCGAAGGTTTTGTCGATCCTAAGAATGCTAACAAGGTGTGCAAGCTCCAGCGATCCATTTATGGACTGGTGCAAGCATCTCGAAGTTGGAACAAACGCTTTGATGAGGTGATCAAAGCATTTGGGTTTATACAAGTGGTTGGAGAGTCTTGTATTTACAAGAAAGTGAGTGGGAGCTCTGTGGCGTTTCTAATATTATATGTGGATGACATATTGCTGATTGGAAACAACGTAGAGTTTTTGGAGAGCATAAAGGATTACTTGAATAAAAGTTTCTCTATGAAGGACCTAGGAGAAGCTGCTTACATTCTAGGCATTAAGATCTATAGGGATAGATCAAAACGCCTGATAGGACTTTCACAAAGCACATACCTTGATAAAGTTTTGAAGAGGTTCAAAATGGAACAGTCCAAGAAAGGGTTCTTGCCAGTTTTACAAGGTACAAGATTGAGTAAGACTCAGTGCCCAGCAACTGATAAGGATAGAGAGCATATGAGCACCGTCCCCTATGCTTCAGCCATAGGTTCTATCATGTATGCAATGCTGTGCACTAGACCGGATGTTAGCCTGGCCATAAGTATGGCAGGCAGGTTCCAGAGTAATCCAGGAGTGGATCACTGGACGGCGGTCAAGAATATCCTGAAGTACCTGAAAAGGACTAAGGAGATGTTTCTCATGTATGGAGGTGACGAAGAGCTCGCCGTAAAGGGTTACGTCGATGCAAGCTTTGACACAGATCCGGACGACTCTAAGTCACAGACCGGATACGTGTTTATTCTTAATGGGGGTGCGGTAAGCTGGTGCAGTTCCAAGCAAAGCGTCGTAGCAGATTCTACATGTGAAGCGGAGTACATGGCTGCCTCGGAGGCGGCTAAGCAGGGTGTCTGGATGAAGCAGTTCATGACGGATCTTGGAGTGGTGCCAAGCGCACTGAATCCAATAACCTTGTTCTGTGACAACACGGGTGCCATTGCCTTAGCAAAGGAACCATGGTTTCACAAGAAGACCAGACACATCAAACGACGCTTCAACCTCATCCGCGACTACGTCGAAGGGGAGGACGTAGATATATGCAAAGTGCACACGGATCTGAATGTAGCAGACCCACTGACTAAACCTCTTCCACGGGCAAAGCATGATAAACACCAGAACTGTATGGGTGTTAGATTTATTACAATGTAATTCGCATGATGATGTGAGGGCTAGATTATTGACTCTAGTACAAGTGGGAGACTGTTGGAATTATGCCCTAGAGGCAATAATAAATATAGTTATTATTATAATTCCTGTATCTAGATAATCATTTATTATCCATGCTATAATTGTATTGAATGAAGACTTATATACATGTGTGGATACATAGACAAAACACTGTCCCTAGCAAGCCTCTAGTTGGCTAGCCAGTTGATCAAAGATAGTCAGGGTCTTCTGATTATGTACAAGGTGTTGTTGCTTGATAACTGGATCACGTCATTAGGAGAATCACGTGATGGACTAGACCCAAACTAATAGACGTAGCATGTTGATCGTGTCATTTTGTTGCTACTGTTTTCTGCGTGTCAAGTATTTGTTCCTATGACCATGAGATCATATAACTCATTGACACCGGAGGAATGCTTTGTGTGTATCAAACGTCGCAACGTAACTGGGTGACTATAAAGATGCTCTACAGGTATATCCGAAGGTGTTCGTTGAGTTAGTATGGATCGAGACTGGGATTTGTCACTCCGTGTGACGGAGAGGTATCTCGGGGCCCACTCGGTAATACAACATCACACACAAGCCTTGCAAGCAAAGTGACTTAGTGTAAGTTGCGGGATCTTGTATTACGGAACGAGTAAAGAGACTTGCCAGTAAACGAGATTGAAATAGGTATGCGGATACTGACGATCGAATCTCGGGCAAGTAACATACCGAAGGACAAAGGGAATGACATACGGGATTATATGAATCCTTGGCACTGAGGTTCAAACGATAAGATCTTCGTAGAATATGTGGGATCCAATATGGGCATCCAGGTCCCGCTATTGGATATTGACCGAGGAGTCACTCGGGTCATGTCTGCATAGTTCTCGAACCCGCAGGGTCTGCACACTTAAGGTTCGACGTTGTTTTATGCGTATTTGAGTTATATGGTTGGTTACCAAATGTTGTTCGGAGTCCCGTATGAGATCACGGACGTCACGAGGGTTTCTGGAATGGTCCGGAAACGAAGATTGATATATAGGATGACCTCATTTTATTACCGGAAGGTTTTCGGAGTTATCGGGAATGACGAATGGGTTCCGGGTGTTCACCGGGGGGGGGGGGGGGCAACCCACCCCGGGGAAGCCCATAGGCCTTGGGGGTGGCGCACCAGCCCTTAGTGGGCTGGTAGGACAGCCCAAGAAGGCCCTATGCGCCAAAGGATAAGAAATCAAAGAGAAAGAAAAAAAAGAGGAGGTGGGAAAGGAGAGAAGGACTCCACCTTCCAAACCTAGTTGGATTCAGTTTGGAAGGGGAGGACTTCCCCCTTGGCTCGGCCGACCCTCTTGGGGCTCCTTGAGCCTCAAGGCAAGGCCCCCCTCTCCCACCTATATATACGGATGTTTTAGGGCTGATTTGAGACAACTTTTCCACGGCAGCCCGACCACATACCTCCACGGTTTTTCCTCTAGATCGCGTTCCTAGGGAGCTCGGGCGGAGCCCTGTCGAGATCAGATCACCACCAACCTCCGGAGCGCCGTCACGCTGCCGGAGAACTCATCTACCTCTCCGTCTCTCTTGCTGGATCAAGAAGGCCGAGATCATCGTCGAGCTGTACGTGTGCTGAATGCGGAGGTGCCGTCCGTTCGGCACTAGATCGTGGGACGGATCGCGGGACGGTTCGCGGGGCGGATCGAGGGACGTGAGGACGTTCCACTACATCAACCGCGTTCACTAACGCTTCTGCTGTGCGATCTACAAGGGTATGTAGATCGGAAATCCCCTCTCGTAGATGGACATCACCATGATAGGTCTTCGTGCGCGTAGGAAATTTTTTGTTTCCCATGCGACGTTCCCCAACACAACAATCCTTCCAATGCCTTCAGTTGGCTTGAGATCCTTGTAGTCTGGAATCATTTGGATTAATGTGCACACGGTGTCGTATCTTCCATCCAAGGCTCTAAGTATCTTCTTGATGATGAAGTTGTCGGTCATCTCTTCACTTCCTAAGCCGGTAATCTCATTTGTGATGAGAGCTAGCCTAGAGTACATCTGAGCGACTCCTTCACCATCCCTCATCTTGAACTTGCCAAGCTGACTTTGAAGCACATCCAACTTAGATTCTCTGACAGAATTAATACCTTCGTGCATATCAATCAAAGTATCCCAAATTTCCTTTGCGTCCTCAAGGCGACTGATTTAGTTGAATTCTTCGGGGCACAAGCAGTTGAACAGGATATCACACGCTTGAGCATTGTACTGCAACATCTTCAACTCATCCGCTGTCGCATCACGATCGGTTCTTTTCCTTCTCTGAAGAAATCACCTTGCACACCAACACGAACAACAGCCCAAACGGCAGAATTATGATAAAGAATATGCATTTTCATCTTATGCCTCCAACTAGCAAAGTTTGTACCATCGAAATATGGACCTCTACGATGATAATTTTGCTTACTAAATGCCATACTCTCCTAGGTTGTGAAACTAATGAAATAAAGACCAAAGCTCAGATACCACTTGTAGGATCGAAAGTATGTCTAGAGGGGGGGGGGGTGATTAGACTACTTGACAAGATAAAAACATAGCCTTTTCTCAATTTTAGTTGTGGGCGAGTTTTAGCAATTATGACTAGTCGAGTTCACCCTACACATGCCCATCTAAGATTATAGCAGCGTAAAGTAACGACATGCAAATGTAAAGTAGAGTGTAAGGTAGGGAGATCAAACGCAAAGGTTGATACGACAATTTTTGGCATGATTCCAATAGGTGGCACTATCGTACGTCCATGTTAGTGGAGAATTCAACCCACGAAGGGTAACGACTACGAGAGTTCATGAAGGGCTCCACCCACAACGGGTCCACGAAGAAGCGGCCTTGTCTATTCCACCACGGCTTCCGTCCACACAAGACTAGCCTCACTCACGATAGATCTTCACGAAGTAGGATATCTCCTTGCCCTTACAAACTTCTTGGTTCAACTCCACGACACGAAGTAGAAGGCTCCCAAGCGACACCTAACCAATCTAGGAGGCACCACCCTCCAAAAGGTAATAGATGCGGTAGAATGATGCACTCCTTGCTCTTGTGCTTCAAAAGATAGTCTCATCAACACTCAATCACTCTCTCATAGATTTGGCATGGGTAGGAGAGATTGATAGAAATCAAGGTTCAAACTCTCTTTCTTTTGACTGCCTCGTGGACGGACGAAAGAAGGGAAGTTACAGAAGGGGGCAGTGAAGGCTCGCCAAGTAGACAGCAAGCTCCCACCCCGTCAGTCCTGTGTTGCCGTAGCGTGCCCTACTTCAATAAGGTATTACCTCGCCGATTTTAAAGGGGATGGGATTGGATTGGGTATGGCTTCAACCATTCCTGGGGCCCGCCAATTAGTCAACCATAGACATATTTTAGTTAATGGCCGTATAGTCAATATACCAAGTTTTCGTTGCAAACCCCGAGATATTATTACTACGAAAGATAACCAAAGATCAAAAGTATTGGATTGGAATCTCTTGATCTCAACACATGAGTAGGTGGCTCTCTATCAGAAAAATGGATCTTGCAAATGTAAGTGTGTTTTGAGTGCTTTTTGTGCGAACGGAAGGTAGGTGAAGGGGCATATATAGGCATCCCCAAAAATTCAACCGTTACAACGTTATTGCCCAACTCGGTGACACCGAAAGGAATCTCGGTGGTACCGAGTTGCACTAAATGTGGGAACTTTTGAATTCTCGGTAAGACCGTTATAGGAATATCGGTGGTACCGACACGATGACTTAGACCATTTTCCAAATATCTATGAGACCGATTTCAAACTCGGAAATTCCGATTCTTTAAATCTTCCCAACAGAAAGTTGGTCACTGAATCTTAGTGGCACCGATGTGAAAGTTGATGGTACCGAGATGGTAGGGTTTGACATAGGATCTATCAAGTGTAAAATCGGTAGGGCCGAGTGGAAAAAGTTGGTGGCACCAATTTTGCTGGTTTAGCTTTGGACAGAGATATTTTGTGGGAGAATGACTGAGTATTGGTGGCTACCTTTAAGCACTTGAGCAACCAATTCATCATAATACCTCGCCCCCTTTTAATAGTATTGACTTTCCTATGGACTCAAAGTGATTTCTCACAAATGTAAAATGCATAAGGGGTTTCTCCTCACAATTCTATAGCTAAGACTTCTTTGAACTTTTTTAAAATATACTTGGATAAGATAATTAGTCCAATGATGCATATGTTGTGATCAATTATCAAAATCACCTTAGAGAGCAATTGTGCTTTCACTAGTGTGCGTCGCTGTCGCACGTCCAGGCTGCACATTAGCCCCCATCACGAGTGGAGCCGAGCGCCCTGCGGCGCGCCACCCGAGCGAGAGGAGGAGAGCCGTCCCCGCCGCCACCAACGCAGCGCGGGCTTTGTACGACGACGCCCCCCGACGACGACGGAAGGAGGAGGAGGAAGGGAGAGGGGCTGCTTTGGTGACGACTAGAGTTCCTCCCGAGTCGTCCACGGGAGCGAACGGGAGCGAGCGAGCGAGAGATAAACAGCCTGTGGTTTATGTTTCTACGGCATCAAGTAGCATATTGGGAGGCGGTTAGGTGGCAAATGTTAGGTGGTGTTTCTTTCGTTCAGGACTAGACTAAAAAGTCCCTTTTAGTCCCTAGGAAAAGAAACAGAAGAGACTTTTCTTTAAGGGGCTACAAAAAGACTTTATTGAAGGAACTTTTTTTTTTAGTCCCTGGGATTAAAAAAAAGTCTTAGTCCCTAGAAAAGAAACACCACCTTAGTTGAGGGGTCATTTACGAACGATCTCGTTGGTAATTTTAGTTGCGAGGGGATAACAATTTCTTTTAAAAAAGGCACTTTTATCTGGCGGAGCAACTAAAACCGTAGATAAATCACGCGATCAATGCGTCGTCATCGGCCCAATGGAATCATGCGATCTTTTGGAGTATAGAATTAGTGTGAGATAAATATAGTAGAATAATAACTAGTAGAAAAATAATGGAATCAATGCGTCGTCATCGGCCCAATCACCGTTTCAGCAAATTGAATGCTTCGAGGGCTCAGTTCACGGACGCAGATCTCGATACCTCCCTCCTCCTCCAACGGCTCTCTGTCTCTCCTCCTTGTCCAAACGCCGATGCCGGTGCCCCCTTAACCCCATTCCATCCTCCATCGCCGCCGCGCCTGCCCACCGCCGTCGTCACCGCCGCCATGCCCAGGCCATCCTCCAAGACACCCTCCACGTCCCAGACCAGGAGGGTCTCCCCTTCGCCCACCCCTTCCCCGGCCACCGCGCCCAGGCCCAAGAACCCCGGCGCCGCGGCGCAGCGCCGCCGCAGCCCCCTGTCGGACCTCAACTCCGGGGACGCCTCCGCCGCGCGGGCCGGATGCTTCCGCTTCCTCCTCTCCTCCGCCTCGGGCTCCAAGCCGCGATGTGCGTCCACCCCGAGGACCCCCGCGTCCGCCACGGCGCCCCGGGCGGAGGCCAAGAGGCGCGCGGCGGGCGCTGGCCGTCTGCCGGATCAGGAGTCGAGGACCAAGGCGGAGCAGTGGCCGGGTCGTGAACCCAGAAGAAGGAGGGACGATCCGATCGGTTGTCAGATCAGGAGGGTGGAGCCGGACAAGAAGCAGCAGGGGCTGGCGAGGAGGCAGCAGCAGCCGCAGGACCTCGAGGCCCTGACGCCGGAGAGGAAGGCGGACGCGGGGTCCAACCCGTCCTCTGGAGCGACGCCCCCGATCCACGCGTCGATCTCGCCGGAGGTGTTGGCCGGCGGGGCCGCCACGCCGGCGTGCTTCGCGGCCGGCCACCACGTCGTGCCAGGCGTCCGCGATCGCCGCAAATGCCGGGCGAGGGGCATCCTTGACATCGCCGGCGAGGGCACCAGTGGGGAGCTCGACGCTGAGCCGTCCCGGGCGTCGATCCACTGGCTGTCCTCGCCATTGGGCGAGGCCGGAACGTGTTCGACGAAATGCGGAAAGGAGGCGACAGTCATCTGGCTGTCATCTCCACGTGATGAAGGTGCGGCCTGTTTGTTCGACGAGGAGATCTTCCTGCCGAGATGCTCATCAGAGGACCCATTCTGGCAACACTCCCCTGACTGCAAGGGGCTGTTGGGATCGCCGGTCCTCGGAGGCCTGCTGGATTTTGACACGCCGATGTCGGAATTGTCCGAAACGACACCCTCGTCCGGATTTCTTCCGGTGCAGAGGACGCCGAGCACTGGTGACAGCATTAGCCCTTTCTCGCTTATTGTGAAGAGGGCATCATCACATTCCTCTAGACTAAGCTCCTTATGTGCCCAGCGACGACTGGGCAGCAGCTATGGCTATGATTCTGCGACAGATCCGACACGGATCTCTGGCGAGTCATGGTCTGAAAATGGCAGCACAGGCAATTGCTCAGGGTTAGTAAGGGTTAGCAGTCGCCCACTAACAAGAATGGATCCAGTGGTAGAATGCCTCGAGATGATGAGTTTGTCCCCAAAGCCCGGGGATGCAGATTATGATCAAAATGATGAAGATGGTGCTCTGCCTGCAACATTGCCTGAGCTCAGCTTCCAGTTTGCCGGTGCTTCGACACCTCTGGAATCCATAGACTTGAGCTCTTTCAAGAGATCTCCTTGTGACACAGAATTGAAGGGGAAGGAGGCAAGTTTCCAGAAGCAGGCATCAACCGAGGCTCGGATATCTTGGCGAGAGGGGCTAGTTAGCAGAATATTTGATATGGGCGACTTGGATTGCTGCCAATGGTTGTCTGATGATGAAGACGGACCAGTTATCCCGGGCAATGTCGAGGCGTTGCCCGATACAACTCTTCAGCCAGTTACTGCTTGTTGCCTGCAAGAGGATAGCAAGCAATCCGGGTTCGGCTCAGTGGAGTTCGGTTGCGGTGGTGGTGGATTAAATTATGACAGTAAGGCCACCCCAAACTCTGTTCAAGTGGCAGAGTCTATGAGAGCAGAAGGATTCGAGCTCGTCTGGTCCGATGACTCGGATTGGACTCTCTTGTACAAGAATGGCTTGTTTGAAACATGAGGTTAGAGGGTTATCCTTGTTCAGATGTTGTGTACTAGTAGTTAGTTTTTTTTATGTCAGGAGGATCATAGCAAGCACAGGATTTTGGGATCTTGTGTTTGCCCCTCTCAGCCTTGTATACTCTTATTTCGAGACATGAGTTCATCTTTTACCTTTTTTTCCGTAGCACATGTAAATATTATTGTTTACAGATGAACATTTGTTTATGGAAAAATCACTCCTGGTTCATTTTCGATCCAGTACTGCTCATAATTCAGAGCAACATGAGTGTAGCACCTGTGGGTGTGTTCTTCCAAGAATCTCGGGACGCATATACTGTGTTTTGACAAGCAAGTTTATGTGCCAGACAACATGCATACTGAATGATGCTTCTCAAGGACTGTGATGTTCTTCCAAGAATCTCAGGACACCGTAAGCTCCAGACTGGTGCTTTCTGATGCGTACTTGTTCATGAGAATTATATGTCGAATGCCAGTCACTACATCATGGTTTCTTCTCTTGACATACATGCATTGGGATCCGGGAGGTCCTCAGGCGTCTTGAGGTTTCTTCCACTGGTTTCATTTCTGAAAAAAACCTGAAGTTTGCTCCTGCCCAGTTCAGTTCCATGTAAAATGAAAGGGTTCGTCGCAAAAAAAAAAAATATTAAAAAATAAAAAAAATTGAAATGGTTCTTCCCATGATTTTATTTTAGTTAAGGTTCGTACTGTGATGATGTGCAGAAATTGTACGATGATTTGCATCACGTACCCAATAAAATTGGTGCAAATAAACAGATTTGGCCATTTTCTCAAACTTGAGCACAAAATAAACTGGATCTGTATTCCAGCGTTGCACCTGCAGCCGGCGCGCCGTGGCATCAATATGAGCGTGCGAGGCTGCCGTAGGTGCGGTGGGAACAAGAAAGAGAGCGTGCGCTTTGCCGTCCCGCTGCCACGTGGGCCCCGCCAGCCAGGATCAAACCCTATCCCCCTCTTCCTCTCCGCCCTTCGGTCTTGGCGGCTCGGTGCTTTGCGTCTCTCTCTCAGTCCCAGTCGCCGGCGCGGCCGCAGAATCCGAGATTAGGGGCTGCCGTCGACAACAAGAAGGTGGCGATGATGGCTTGCCGGCTGCGGTTCCACCAGCGTAAGAGCTCCCCCTCCTAAATCCTCTCCTTCTTTCGTTTTGCGCAGACCAGAGCTCCGCCGCCGCAATCTTTTGCTTTGCTGCCTTCCACGCATTCCCTTTCTCCGTTCTTCAGTTTCTCTGTATCCATGAAACTAGAGCACCCATCCCTGAAACGTCGCTGAGTTGTTCTTACAAATGTTTCTTCTGGTGGAATCAATCCGTCCTAAAATAAGTGTCTTAAGCTTAATACAACTTTATACTAGAGCTAATACAAAGTTGAGACAGTTATTTTGGGACAGAGGGAGTACTATATTGTTCTTCCATCGTTTAATCAACCAGGTGCTCTTCTCTTCCACAGTTAGGCTGGTTGGAGTCCGGCCCACCTGCTGCTCTCCGTCCAGGCAGTTCGCGGCCGTCAAATCCCAGAAAATCCAGCCCCCCAAGAAGTAAGCTTCCAGCTTGTTTCCCTCATTCTTTTCACATTTCTCATTTCAGTGCTAGGGAAGGACTGCTGGTGCCTTGTAGATTGGTTAACAGTTGGCAATGGTATCATGTGTGGTGTATGCCTCATTTATGTTCCTTGTTATCTGCGTACTTGTCTAGGATGATTGTGATGCTAGCAAGTATATTCGGAACATCAATAATAAGCATGTCATTGCAGCAACATTTTGATAGTAATAGATTGCAAGGTGGTTATGCAGTCATACAATACGCTAATTCTTGTGTCATTTATTACCTCCCAATTTCATTTCATCTCTTATTGATGTCATGGTTATCTCAGTTTAGTCATAACAGGGATGCAGTTATGGTACAAAAGTGTGTCGTCGGCAGGATGATGACCATCAATCTCTGTGGAATATTTTGTTCAACTAATATGTATTTTTGTTCTTCTCACTCAGGAAAAAGCGATTGGATGAGGCGTGCCTTGAGAGGTATCAACAATACAGTAGAACGTACATCCAGTCATGGATTCTTCAGGGTTAGTCTTCCCACACAATTTTTGTGTGCATTTGGATCTTCGTAAGCTACATACTTGCATAAATTAATTGGGTACTTTGCATTTTAATAACCTATACTTCAAGAAGCAAACTCAGACCATGCCAAATAAGTCGAAACCTATGGCATGGTATCAGCTTTTCATGCTGAACCAAATCTAGAAACAATGAGAATGGCTACTCTTGCTCGTATATTGATGAAACTAGATTGGCAAGCACCGAAAGAAAAGGTGCACTTTCGAAATAAAGCTAGTTTTTTTACTTGTTTGTGCACCCATTTTAATGGAGTGCACTGGTGCATAGGAGGCGTGCGTGTTGTTCAGGCTGAATGTCCACGGCGCATCTGAAACACGGTCTTCTCGATGTCCGGCATGTGCATAAGAACATGATTATACCCGTGGCCGTAAAACTCATCAAGGAGCTCATCCACCGCAGAGGTTGAGATTTTTGTCCTTGACAACTCCGTAGTTGAGTGCTAGATAATCAACACGGCTGTACCATGAATCATTCTTGCTTCTTGACAATATGGACCCAGGGGAGTTCCAATTTGCAATGGTGTTTGATGCCTCATATAGCATTTTGTCTCACTGACGTTAAATCTCATCCTTCTAGACAGTTAACAGTGTGGTTCTGTATAGAGGATTAACAAACAAAATATCTTATTTTTAATTGGCTTAAGGCCCAGGCTAAGGGATATCTTATCTCTAACTGACAACTAACTAACTTGAATGATACTATTCCTAACTTTAAGATAACAGAGATGACATCCCTTAATTGAGGCCAACTAAGGCTTGCTTAGTCCCTGTGCTAGTGATAACTGTGCCTTATAGTTGGAAACAGAGGGGGTATTAAGCATTGTTGTCTAGTTGTCTGTCTTCAGCATGTCTACATCGGCAGTGCCTAATATGTTAAGATAGGCTCCATGGAATTGGTTGGGTAAAACTTCAAATTCACGGCACTTAAACTTCTCTACTGCAATAGGTTCTATACTTATACATGATTCTCATGCTTCTGCCACATTTGTTATGTGCAAGCAATTTCTGGAATTATTTAGACACCTACCCTTTCACACGTGACCTTTGAACCTTATATATTTTGTATGTACAATCATATCTGTAAATTACCCTGCATTATTCAACCTTGTGAATGTTATAGGTAAGGTCCATGTGAATGGAAGAGTCGTGAACAAAGCTGGAACGCAAGTATCTGACAAGTCGGTCATAGAAATCAAGGCGGAAATCCCGAAATATGTATGTAGGTGATGCTCTAAATAATTAGCTTTATATTTAGGTTCATTATCCTATGGAGAAGTAATAGTAACATCAGGTTCACAAAGTTCATAATCTATCATTTGTTGTGACCTAATTCAGGGCTGGGCATAAGCTTGAGGCAGCTATCAAAGAATTTGGCGTGGACTGTGATGGAAAGGTAGCCCTTGATTCAGGGCTGTCTACAGGTGGTTTTACTGACTGCTTACTTCAGCATGGGGCATCACATGTGTACGGTGTTGATGTTGGCTATGGACAGGTTACATTACTCATTGAGACTTCATTTTAATCCAGCTCCTCTCCTTTATTTGTCAGCGAGCAATTGCTACCTGTTGGAGCAGCATAACTATTTAAATCTCAAGATCCTCTACTTCATTTCAGGTGGCTGAAAAAATCCGTGTGCATGAACATGTCTCAGTAATTGAACGGACAAATTTAAGACATCTTCCTAAGCTGCCACAATTGGTTGACTTGGTGACACTGGACCTATCATTCATCTCAATTCTTGTGGTATGATTTGGCTTTCACTTGGTTATGATACATTTATACTTTATAGTGGTCTTACCATATGTTCACATTGATTTATTTCCCAGAGTCAATAAAAGAGTACGCTATGCCGTTTCTGATTTGCTGCTCTTTTTTTTTTATCGTGCTTATGTGCATGAGATTACCTTTTGTTATGCTTTCTTCATATGGTTAGTGTGATGTAAAAGATCACAATGCTGTAAAATCCAGCTCATGTGAAGTTGTCTATAATGTATCCTGAGCAACCCAATCGACTGACAGAGGGCCAACCTATAAGGTTGTAGTTTGTACTTCCTCTGTCCCAAAATAAGTGACTCAAAAGTAACTTACATTTGCACTAACTTTAGTACAAAGTTGAGTCATTTTTAAGTCACTTATTTTGGGACGGAGGGAGTATTTAGGAACACTAGGTCAGCTTCACTGACCAAAATTGTTAAAATGCATGCATTACGAGGAAATGATGTAGTTCTGTGGTAAACTGGTAATAACAAGGTGCACACCCTTATGCAACTCATGTCGTGCCATTTTTCATGTTCTCCAATATTGTGCATGCCTAAGGTGTGCTGTTTTTCATGTTCTCTAATATTTGCACGCACAAGGCCTTTCACTGTCAACTTAAAGGTGCTGCTGTAACATACATGCTGTCCACTATTTAGTGATAATATATGTGGAATCTAGGTTATGCCTGCTGTGGTGAAAGTAATGAAGACCGAGTCAACATTGATAACACTTATCAAACCCCAATTTGAAGCTCGTAGATCTCAGGTATAAAACAAGTTTCATCTTAGTTTTCTTATGAACGTCTGTATAAGCACAATAATACTGATGCAGAAGCCACTGTATCTGTTTTTATCCTGTTCAGGTAGGAAAAGGTGGGATTGTTCGTGACCCTCTGGTTCATAAGGAGGTATGAACTAATATTTTGCTTTCGTTTTTTCTTTTGACCGTTTTTTTTAATTTCCGTTGTCCATCATCCTGTTTTGTGCCTTTCTAATGACATTAAGCTTTTATGGTTTATTTGTTATTCCTTATTTGTGATTCTCCGTTTTCTAAGGCTACTACAAACTTCTGCTTGATTATGATGGCTTCATGTTTTCCCCTTGAAATACACGAGTAAATAGTATCGCTTCCAAATAAGAAAAACTTGGCCTCAGAATATCAGACTATCCTGAGAAAGGATCCCATGTGTACTGTTAATTTGTTGTCTCCTTTTACCTGACGTTCATTTCCGTGAGTTGTAGACCAACCTGTTCAATCGATTCATTGCAGGTGTTAGATAGGATAATTTCAGGCATTGAGCAGTTTGGATTCCGCAATGAGGGCTGGATTGAGTCTCCGCTGAAGGGCGCAGAAGGGAACATAGAGTTTCTTGCCTGCTTCCAGAGGATCCCAATTCCAGAGCCACAAGCAGAGGGAGAGGCAGATGCAGAGCCAGAGGGAGAGGGAGTGGCAGAAGCAGTGGCGGAGACGGTGGCGGAGCCGGAGCCGGAGCCAAAGGAAACATGATTATTATTATGTCCATGGCATGGCAAGTTTTTTTTTAGAGAATAGCTGGAGAATTCTGATTGATCTGTAACCAAGGAAGTTATAGGAGATTAGCATGCTGTGATATGAGATATCTCCTTTGCTGTAACCGAGCTCGTCACAAGGAATTAGAAGATTTCCACAATCAAGTTATACTGGGATTTTTTTGCATATGATCAGAATTGCATTGTGCAAGACCGACAAAGCAGATCCAGACATGACAGTCAGGTACTCAATTGTGTACAAAATTGAAATGGAATGATTTTTTTTAGCTCCAGAGATATATTTTGTTTTATCTCGGCAAAAGGGCTGGGCCTGCTGTTCACTGAGAAGGTAGAACACAGTTCTGCTTACAGTCTTGTACTTTTTGTGAATCTAATGAAAAGATTTGAAATGAAAAATTGTTCAAGATGATGTGCAACCTCTCTCTGCTGCCATTTACTTCCATTTTCCTTTTTTCTATCTGTGCAGATGGGTTGTCTGTAGTGTCCAACCTACAAGGTTCATCCAGTAGTTATGAGTCCGCGGAGAATCTTTGCCCTCAGAAACTTCTCTGAAACGGGATAGTGTTGAGCTCTTAGCGGATTGTGATCTCGTCATGCTATAACAAGTCACATTTTCATATATTGCTAAAGGTTCTGCGGTTTTCTTTCCAGCAGTGCGTCTAAATTCAGTGTTGAAATGGCACCAAAAAATGCAATTTGCATCCGTTTTCCTGGTGTAAATGCAGGCAGTAGTTGTGATTAAGCACCAAAGTATGGTCCGTCCTTGGAGAACAAGAATCAGATGGTATCAGGTCGGTGCATAGAAAATTCAGAGAGATCTGTGCCAGACAGACTCACATGAACCCCCGGAAATCTAGCTAGTTCCAGGAAGATTCCTTTGCATGGTACACCTTGAGAAATACTCATCTGCACTTCAAATGATAGAAAGTTGGTAACATCTCCAAGGTCAACGATTTTTTTTTTTAAAACTACTTCCTCCATCCCATAATATAAGAGCTCTGTTTACACTATGGAGGGACTAGGACATTAGGGTAAGTATTCTAGCATTGGACAGCCAAAAAACGGTTTCACTGCATCCAAGCGAAAAACATATTATTTTTTCATAATAATCAAGAAGCTAAGTGATCCAGTTTCCAGATACAATGAGGTTTATCAAAAGTTTGGCTATTGGGCTTGGTTGACTGGTTTACGTTGTGTTTTTTTTTAACTTAACACAAAAATAGAACATCTGAAGAATCACCCCCAGTCATATATGGCCATACATGCTAATGGACTTCCATTAACTAAGTGGTCCATTTGCCATTGACAAGATTGCGTGGCATAATGGTAAGGCCTTGACAAGATTAAAAGAAAGATGAGCACATCTCATTATTATTCGTTATTATTATTCAAGGTCAAGTCAGCAACTAAAATAGGGAGAATGCGTACTGGATTATGCTTCTTATATTTGACATCTTTCGTTGCACATTACAGATTGCAGTATTGACATGATGCAAACTGAACTTCAAGTTAGCTCATCTCACTACCATAAAAGAAATCCATGACAGAGTAGGAGACGATTGTGGTGCCCCTTTATCTCGTGACCAGATGAAATGAGACTAGGATTTTATCTACCTCCCATCGATGCCCCACCGATCCGCCTTTTCTCCGGTGACATTAGGGTTACGGAGGCGTGGTGGACACGAGTCCTTGCCGACGGGAGGGTTTCTAGGTGTTTACTTGAGACCAGTTAGGGTTTGTGTTGTGTTTAGAATGACGTGACACCAACGGTTCCGGAAGAGGTAGAATAAAGGTCTTGCTGCCTAACATTGCCCGACGGTGCATCTAGTATCGTTGGTGGGTGTACGGAGATGTGTATCCGACGGATCCCATGGGGTTTGGCCAGTGTTGATCTTCTGTAGATCCCTATGGATTTAATATTTGTTTGTGTATCTATATGTTGGGTCCTTTCGATCTATACTTGTCTTCAATGACAGTGGTTGCTATTCTGGTGCGCTAGTCTCTGGCATGATAAATTTCCTACTGTTTATTACAACAAGTTTGCTCGGCTCTGGTGAGAGAGGAGCAATGACGGCGGGGCAACTTCCGTTCGCTTCGGTGTTTGTAGTTATTGCTAGGTGGTCTATTGATCTAGATGTAATCTTTGTTACTATAGTGTTCTTTGTATTGCCATGATACATGGTGGATATATTGGAAGGTTTTACCGGAACAAAGTCATGAGAGAGGAAGAATGTATCTGACCGGCAAACTTTCATGATTTTTTTACCGAAGGATCATTGCCGTAGCAAGAACGAGTCGTCGACGCATCATTGTCGTCGCTCTCGTACCTGAGTCAGCCTGACTTTGTCGGTGACAGCTCAGAAGTCTTCGTGCATATGCCGCTAAGGGCCAGTTCCTCGGAGCCGGAGTTGTCATTGTTGACCCCTTGAATCGATCTGAAGAACCTGACACCCCATCTCGCAATCGCTTACACGAGACGAGAAACCTAACCTTGCCGTCCCAAGGAGCTGGCAGGAATCTGCACTGGAAACCTATTTAATCTGCACTGACGGACGAACTTGAGGAGGATCGAAGCCTGGAAGACTGTCTCGAAGAAGAAGCGTTGCTATTCGTCCGAACGTCGCCCCTGCGAGGACTAAAACTTAAACATATCTACTAGCTGGAGCGCCAAGGCAACGAGATTCCCCTCCTAGCCACCGGCTGTCGGAGCGCCATGCAGAGGGAAGGTGAATCATGGGCTCAACGACGAAGATCGAGGGAAGAAAGGTTTTGTCGTAATCACCTTGCGAGAGGGGAAAGAAAGATAAAAAAGAATTAATGTTGTGTTTTATAAACCCCGAACGTTGAGAAATTTATGTCATTTTTTTACTTTTGATACTTCCCAAGTAATACATAAAATGCATTTTACAACTATGATGTGATATATAGAACATCAGATAATATGAAAAAAAATCGCAACATGAATCTAATGATATATTACTTAGTCAATGAGTTGATTATAGTGCCTAGTATATGTGGTTAACATTTGAAAACTTAAACTGCTAAGGGCATGTATAATGGTTGATAAGATAGTGTTATTTTAAGTCTTGCATGTAATTTAGAGATGATAAAAATAATATCTACAATGGGTCATCTTTTAGCCTTATCTTCAATAACTAGCTATCCATATAAACATGGTGAGATATATTTTGCTAAGAGATCATCTCTTGTCTATTCTTAAATAAGAGAAGGCAAACTTTTTTTTATGAGTTCTCTCTTCTTCACCTCATTATTTATCCTATGTGGCAGTCGTAAGATAGCAACATTGTATATACCCTAACATATACAAAAGTATATGGACCAAGCATGTATGAAAAATATCAATGTGTCTGTCTTGTAAAATATTTTCTACCATATATGCTTTGCTAATTTTACAACCTATTATAAATGGAAACCATAGCCACACGCAAAAGTGGCCACCCAATCCCAAATTTAAACGCTCCTTTATCAATAGTAAAATAAAGATAACTAAAAATACTAAATTTCTTACCATAAATATTGCTTCGTTTTCTTCGTCCGTACAAATTTTCATGATGAAATCATGTTCGTGAAGATTGGGAAAAAATAACAAAATCAGCACTTCATAATGCTTTAAAAAATAGTCATTTTAGAGCGTTGATTTTTTTTCTTCAAAACATAAGCAATGTTTTTCTTCATAAAAAAATTCATGTATGCAGAACAGTTCACAATGTTTGTTGCCAACACAATTCAAACCTTTTCTAATTTTATTTCTCATGAGTGTGCATTTGAGCTTCCGAGCAGAGACTCTACTTTCAGGCCAGATAAAGACATATTGTATTTTGAAATGGAGATAGTAGCGAACAATAGAACAAATTTTCGACAAAGATGAATTTTATTAGGTTAAAGTGAATCATCAAAAATGACACAAACAAAATGAGTATATATCCAACCTTTGCATAGTTAGGATCCATATAACCAACACCAATGCATACACACGAAAAATCACACCGACAACTAGCAAAGTCAAACAAGACTAAGTTATGCCTTGGTAAAGTAAAAAAAAGAAAAATAAAAACTCCCAAGAAATAAAAACAACGACCAATAATCTACAACAACAACCATATCTACACCCACCACCTCTAGACATCACAAGTACAATGAGACACCTTTGGGAAGGGAATGCCGCTCAAACACCGTCGTCGATGGATCCAACCAGTAAAGCGCCTTCAACAAGGTAACGACACAAGAAGCATCACTATTGCCAGATATAACCAACAAGTGTGAGACGTCGGTCTTTCACCCCAGATCTTGAGACCAATGCTTGAGAAGCACCATCAAATCAATGTCATCATGTGTTGTCGCCATCAGTTTAAGCGATCCCAATAGCTACATACATAGCATGGTCTTAGAGCAACTCTAGCAGACCCCGCAAAATCTCGACCCGCAAAAAGCGTTTGCGGTTTCACGAAGATCTCGTTTACGGGTCAAAAATGTTGGAATTATTCCCTAGAGGCAATGATAAATAAGTTATTATTATAATTCATGTATCAAGATAATCATTTATTATCCATGCTATAATTGTGTTGAATGAAGACTTAGATGCATGTGTGGATACATAGACAAAACACTGTCCCTAGCAAGCCTCTAGTTGGCTAGCCAGTTGATCAAGGATAGTCAAGGTCTTCTGACTATGTACAAGGTGTTGTCGCTTGATAACTGGATCACATCATTGGGTGAATCATGTGATGGACTAGACCCAAACTAATGAACGTAGCATGTTGATCGTGTCATTTTGTTGCTACTGTTTTCTGCGTGTCAAGTATTTATTCCTATGACCATGAGACCATATAACTCACTGGCACCGAAGGAATGCCTTGTGTGTATCAAACGTCATAACGTAACTGGGTGACTATAAAGATGCTCTACAGGTATCTCCGAAGGTGTCCGTTGAGTTAGTATGGATCAAGACTGGGATTTGTCACTCCGTGTGACGGAGAGGTATCTCGGGGCCCACTCGGTAATACAACATCACACACAAGCCTTGCAAGCAATGTGACTTAGTGTAAGTCACGGGATCTTGTATTACGGAACGAGTAAAGAGACTTGCCGGTAAACGAGATTGAAATAGGTATGCGGATACCGACGATCGAATCTCGGGCAAGTAACATACCGAAGGACAAAGGGAATGACATACGGGATTATATGAATCCTTCGCACTGAGGTTCAATCGATAAGATCTTCATAGAATATGTAGGATCCAATATGGGCATCCAGGTCCCGCTATTGGATATTGACCGAGGAGTCCCTCGGGTCATGTCTACATAGTTCTCGAACCTGCAGGGTCTGCACACTTAAGGTTCGACGATGTTTTATGCGTATTTGAGCTATATGGTTGGTTACCGAATGTTGTTAGGAGTCCCGGATGAGATCACGGACGTCACGAGAGTTTCCGGAATGGTCCGTAGACGAAGATTGATATGTAGGATGACCTCATTTGATTACCGGAAAGTTTTCGGCATTACCGGGAATGTACCGGGAGTGACGAATGGGTTCCGGATGTTCACCGGGGGGGGGGGGGGGGGGGGGCAGCCCACCGGGGGGAAGCCCATAGGCCTTAGGGGTGCCGCACCAGCCCTTAGTGGGCTGGTGGGACAACCCAAGAGGCCCTATGCGTAGGAGATAGAAAAAATCAAAGAGAAAAAAGGGGAAGTGGGAAGGAAGAGAAGTACTCCACCTTCCAATCCTAGTTGGACTAGGATTGGAGGAGGACTCCTCCTCCCCCCCTTCGGCCGACCCCTTGGGGCTCTCTTGAGCCTCAAGGCAGGTCCCTCCCCCTCCCTCCTATATATACTGAGGTATTAGGGCTGATTTGAGACAACTTTGCCACGGCAGCCCGACCACATACCTCCACGGTTTTTCCTCTAGATCGTATTTCTGCGGAGCTCGGGCGGAGCCCTGCTGAGATAGATCACCACCAACCTCCGGAGCGCCGTCACGCTGCCGGAGAACTCATCTACCTCTTCGTCTCTCTTGCTGGATCAAGAAGGCCGAGATCATCGTCGAGCTGTACGTGTGCTGAACGCGGAGGTGCCGTCCGTTCGGCACTAGATCGGAGCGGATCGTGGGACAGATCGCGGGACGGTTCGTGGGACAGTTCGCGGGGGGGGGGGGGATCGAGGGACGTGAGGACGTTCCACTACATCAACCGCGTTTCTTAACGCTTCCTGCTGTGCGATCTACAAGGGTATGTAGATCGGAAATCCCCTCTCATAGATGGACATCACCATGATAGGTCTTCGTGCGCGTAGGAATTTTTTTGTTTCCCATGCGACGTTCCCCAACAGTGGTATGAGAGCTAGGTTCATGCGTAGATGTCATCTCGAGTAGAACACAAAAGTTTTTATGGGCGGTGATGTGCGATTTGCTGCCCTCCTTGGTCTTTTCTTCATTCCGCGGTATTGTTGGATCGAAGAGGCTCGGACCGACATTACTCGTACGCTTATGAGAGACTGGTTTCATCGCTACGAGCAACCCCGTTGCTCAAAGATGACTGGCGAGTGTCGGTTTCTCCAACTTTAGTTGAATCGGATTTGACCGAGGAGGTCCTTGGAGAGAGGTTAAATAGCAATTAATACATCTCCGTTGTGGTGTTTGCGTAAGTAAGATGCGATCCTACTAGATACCCATGGTCACCACGTAAAACATGGAACAACAATTAGAGGACGTCTAACTTGTTTTTGCAGGGTATGCTTGTGATGTGATATGGCTGATGATGTGATGTGATATATTGGATGTATGAGATGATCATGTTGTAATAGTTAATATCGACTTGCACGTCAATGGTACGACAACCGACAGGAGCCATAGGGTTGTCTTTAAACTAATGTTTGTGCTTGCAGATGCGTTTACTATATTGCTAGGACGTAGCTTTAGTAGTAATAGCATGAGTAGCATGACAACCCCGATGGCGACACGTTGATGGAGATCATGGTGTGGCGCCGGTGACAAGAAGATCGTGCCGGTGCTTTGGTGATGGAGATCAAGAAACACATGATGATGGCCATATCATGTCACTTATGAATTGCATGCGATGTTAATCCTTTTATGCACCTTATTTTGCTTAGAACGACGGTAGCATTATGAAGTGATCTCTCACTAAAATTTCAAGACAAAATTGTGTTCTCCCCGACTGTGCAACGTTGCTACAGTTCGTCGTTTCGAGACACCACGTGATGATCGGGTGTGATAGACTCAACGTTCACATACAACGGGTGCAAAACAGTTGCACACGCGGAACACTCGGGTTAAGCTTGACGAGCCTAGCATGTGTAGACATGGCCTCAGAACACATGAGACCGAAAGGTCGACCATGAATCATATAGTTGATATGATTAGCATAGGGAAGCTTACCACTAAAACTATCCTCAACTCACGTGATGATCGGACTTGAGCTAGTGGAATTGGATCATGAACCACTCAAATGACTAGAGAGATGTACTTTTTGAGTGGGAGTTTAGCAAGTAATTTGATTTGTTAAACTCTAATTATCTTGAACATAGTCTAAGTCCACTTTGAAAATATTTGTGTTGTAGATCAATGGCTCACGCGACAGTCACCCTGAATTTTAATACGGTCCTAGAGAAAGCTAAGTTGAAAGATGATGGAAGCAACTTTGTAGACTGGGCTCGTAATCTTAAGTTGCTCCTACAAGCTGGGAAGAAGGATTATGTCCTTAATGCTGTGCTAGGAGATGAACCACCCGCCGCGGCTGACCAAGATGCTAAGAACGCTTGGTTAACATGTAAGGAGGACTACTCAGTAGTTCAATGTGCAGTCTTGTATGGCTTAGAACCGGGACTTCAACGTTGCTTTGAGCATCATGGAGCATATGAGATGTTCCAGGAGTTGAAGTTTATCTTTCAGAAGAACGCCCAGATTGAGAGGTATAAGACCTCCGATAAATTCTATGCTTTCAAGATGGAGGAGAATTCGTCTGTCAGTGAACGTGTGCTCAAAATGTCTGGGTACTGAAACCGTCTAGCTGAGCTGGTGTAACGACTAAGATGCGGTCCTTTCCGATCTGGGGATCGAGGCCCCGAATTGGAAAGGAGCGCATCTAAGCGTCTCGCAAAACAATGTATCATAGCACATACATAATATCAACAGAATGACAATAAGGGGTTCAATTGCCATCTCATAAAGATATCAGAGTACATCACGCATACAATCAAAATAGTTCCGCTACGGACTACAAAACAAGGGAAATGGCTATGCTACCCTGCCTGCTGGCCCACGATCAACTTGAATTGCCATCTCATGCAAAAGGCTAGGCCGTCCGTTATTTACCAAGTATATAGGTGCATTAATTAAATAACAGAATTAAGATAATGATATCAATCTCATGTTATCACATGAGGCAAAGCACCTGCATCTAGCAACGCTAACATTAGTAGCTGAGCAAAGCCTGCTTAGGCATTCAAGTTTGCTAGGAAGGGATCAGTGTTTGGGTTCATGGCATATCAGGAGGAAATTTTATTTCAGTGGTAGGCAGCGAGCATATGACAAAGGAAACGTAATCTAGCATAACAAGTCTAGAGATGGAATCAAGGTCATATCATCTTGCCTGTGATATCCTCAGCTTGGAATGGTTCTTGTTCGTCCTGCACGTACTCTCCCGAATCCACGTATTCGTTCTCCTATCCCGGTGCTACCCAACATAATAATAAAATCCAATGAACAACATCACCTCAAGATGCAACAAGCACATGATGCATGAGATGAATATGAGCATGCATCACTATTTCTATCACTAGCACAAGCATGAGAAGAAAATACATGTTCCTGGACAAAGATGCATCCTAAGATATTTTGACATGCATGAGAATTACATGATCAGATGCTACTCGAGAAAACGATGCAAAATCATATAAAGATCATTACAAACGGAGCTACGGATCAATTGGAATCAACGGATCAAGATATGAAGCTCTGCGTGTCAAAATCATCACCACACACTCCAATGGCTCAACTCTGGTATTTCCAGGTAGCCAAGACATAAAACAAACCAACATGAATGGGGTGGAGCAAAGAAGAACACCACATCATCAACTAAGCAATCACAAACATCAAAATGACAAAACTACACAATCGGCCATAAACTACACCATAGCACTTTGTGAGCTACATGCAAAGCACCTACAGCCACCCAAATATGACAAATAATATATGTGGCTGTAGATATCCAAGAGTACTTCAAGTACAAGCAAGAATCATACACAAAGGAATTAAACACAGGAAGTTACAAGGCTGCAAACTTGCCCAAAAATATCAGATTTCAGGGACTTAGTGAAAATTCCAGGTTCTCACTTTCTGTCTATGCTGTGAAATATTTTGACAGCAGCCAAAACAATATCTACATGACTCCAAATGGAATGTAATTTTACAGGGAGCTAGACAAACATATCAGCTCCAACTGTCCAGTTGAAAGCTAAGGCTAGATCACAACACATTGACGTGCACAACCTCATCAACAGGAGAAGAAAATATAAACAGACTCTCAGACTTTGTGAAAATCTCAGATTTTCACTAATATGGAATTTCAGCCACATGCCCACTTTGTCTAGGCACAACTTGCACACAAGATACCCTAAGTGAGAAATGACACCAACAAGCTATAGAGGGGATCACCCTCTATTGCCACAACAAAATAACATGCCCTTGGGCTCATCACACTCCATGGAAACAAGGACTAAACTTAGAACAAATCTGAATATGTCATCTCCAGAAAATGTTCCAATGGCAAAACTAAGTTCACCAATGGATTCCTTGGGAGATTCTACCCCACAAACATCTATAATATGTATGCATTTACTTGAAGCAAGTGACCACAAACTAGGAAGGAAGAAACTACAAGAAATCATACATAGTGAATAGTTCAACATTTCATGTGCATTTCACTATATGCACTCCTACATAGCAACTTGTTCATGTGCACAATGACAATAGTGACATGAGGGTTTTGACCCCATGTATGTGTCATAGCACATCTACACCACAAGCACATCTACCAAGTAACCACACACACACAAGACATCATGCCCTTTCACATATGGACATGTGAAGGGGCACACTCACACAAGCTCCACAAAGGGACACCCTTAGTGTCATGACACCCACAAGGTGCAACCCACATATGAATCTACACATGCTTGACTAACAAACTCCACCTACACATGCTAATCATAGCTAGCAACCTAGTGCATCACATACACATCAAATACATGTGGTGAGGGGGAGGCATCCACACACATAATCACACTCCACTAAATCTATAAGATGCACTACACAAGACAACTAGTGCAGCCACATAAACAAGAATAAGCTAGCAAACTTTCAAGAAGACAACCACATCATATGGGATCCTACCAAGTAGACTACACACACATATGCATCTCATGTGCTCACATAGCTAGCAACAACTACTACACAAACTTGCTGGATTGAGAGAAGGAAAAAAAAACCTATAAGCAAAAATCACTACAAAGCTACAGAACAGGAGCTGCACATATTTCCAAAACAGCAAAGGGGAAACTTTAAGGAAACAAGGGACAAAAAAAATAAAAGGGGGGTGCTGGGGTCGAACCCCAGACCTGATGGATCTGCCCTGTGGTGCCCACGACCTCTCGAGTGCAACGCTTGCTGCACACCACTGCGTTACGGAACGGAACCTGACAGAGGATGATACAAATGCAAGGTAAACTAACAGGAGGCCCTGCTCTGCCTACAGAGCCTGCCGGCGACAGGGAGGACGCTTGTGCACTACTGTGCTATAGATCCAACGAGGGGGAGCACCCTACTGCTATTGCTCGTCTGTTACGTGGGGAAGGAAGTCCGTGCTTGCACTGATCTGTCCGTGCATGACGCAACAGACACCACAACACATGACACACCTCGGTCTACTTCCTGACAGGGGCAACTCCGACCATCCCTGTCGATCTCGGCGGTGAGAAGGAGGGAGGAAGGAGGGAGGAGCTCCTGCTCACCTAGGGGAAGGAGGAAGGGCGCCGATATGAGGAGGAGTCGCTGGAGGGAAGAAGATCAAAGCCGAGAAGATCCTGTCGCAGAACCGAAGCAGAGGCGAAGGAGCACCGGGTCTGCGGCGTCGGCGAGCTCCTGGTCGTCGGTGAGGACGCCCCTCGACCTCACCGAGGACGAAAATGGGGCGCGGGCACCATCCCCGTGCCCCTGGACATGGCCGCTGGCGCTGCTCGACGGAGAAGGCGGGGTAGACGACGACGGGCTTCCCTGCTCTATCTGACTGCTCCTATCTACAGAAATTCTTACCAGGGGGAGGAGAAGAGAGATGGGAAGGAGATGGGGTGTGGAGCGGCGATGGCAGATGGGAGTGAAGGTAATCCTAGGACGAGGGCACGGACGCCCACGCATATAAAGGGGGGACCTCGACGGTCGTGCCCTCACGGCGGCAACTACTCTTTGTGTTGGACTGACGAAAAAGGCAGAGAGGGGGGAGACAGTGTTAGGGAGGAAGAAAGGAGCCGCGTGGGCTCCTGTGCGCACGATAGGGGGGTAGAGATGGGCCGACCTGTGGGAGTGAGCCCACAGGTGGCGCCACTTAGAGGAAACACTCCCTGGTCTCTTTTCTATTTACAGAAATTAACAGTGTGTAAAGGAAAAGCACAAGAAAAACTAGAAGTGCTAAAATAAAAATGGCACTTGTAGTGGACATGTAAAATCAAGAACTAAATAATAAAAATGAGAACAAGAATTTTGGAGCAAGTAATTATTTTACAAAACAGCCATGGTAGGGACTGTTTTGTAATTGTTTACACCTTTTAAACACCCATTCAAAACCAGCAAATCACACATCTCATCCACCACAATTCTAAGCTAGCACATGGGCATTTTTAAAAGGGGAAAGGAAGAGGTGAAACTTGACATAGGAGAATAGAGAGGGGGGGGGGGTGAAGATGGTTTTGAAACCTAAGCATATACTATCACATGCATCACCCCACACAAGCTATACATCACATGCACAACAACACAAGGCACCACATGGGATCACAAGAACACAATGCAACACAAGGACAAGACATGGCATAACACAATATGGTATGCATGCATGCAAGGAAGAAAAATAAGGGACACATGAAATCATACATGCATATGACTCTCTCATATCAATGACAAGGTGGTCCCACATGGAAGGTCCAAAAAGGGAAGGTTTTACACTTGGGGCATTACAAACTCTCCCACACTACAAAAAAGATCTCGCCTCGAGATCTATGCCTGAAAGAACTCCGGAAATTCAGAACGGAGGTGATCCTCGTGTTCCCAAGTAGCCTCTTTATCGGAATGGTGTGACCACTGCACTTTGAGAAATTTGACGGTCTTGTTGCGGGTCTTGCGCTCAGTCGCCTCGAGAACCACAATTGGATGCTCACGATAAGAAAGGTCAGGCTGAAGGTCGATGTCTTGAAGATGAACAGTGCGCTCGGGGGTCTTGAAGCACCTCCGAAGCTGAGAAACATGGAACACATCATGGACATTTGCAAAGTTTGCCGGAAGCTCGAGATGGTACGCAAGGTCGCTCCTCTTGCCAACCACTCTTAACGAACCAACGAAACGAGGCGCAAGCTTGCCTTTGATGCCAAAGCGCCGCATACCCTTCATAGGCGACACCTTGAGATAGACGAAGTCATCAAGCTCATAAGACATGTCACGGTGCTTGCTATCATAATAGCTCTTCTGACAGGACTGAGCTGCTCTGAGGTTGTCGCGAATGACCCGACACAACTCCTCAGCTTCTTCTATCAAATCATTACCAAGGATCTGACGCTCGCCGGTCTCGGACCAGTTGAGTGGGGTACGGCACTGTTGGGTAACGCAGTATAAATTCAAATTTTTTCCTACGCATATTCAGATCTTCCTATGGAGAGACCAGCAATGAGAGAGGGGTGAGTGCATCTTCGTACCTTTGAAGATCGCTAAGCGGAAGCGTTACTAGAATGCGGTTGATGGAGTCGTACTCGCGGCGATTCAGATCGCGGTGTGATTCCGATCTAGTGCCGAACTACGACACCTCCACGTTCAACACACGTGCAGCCCGGTGACGTCTCCCGCACCTTGATCCAGCAAGGAGGAGGGAGAGGTTGGGGAAGAACTCCAGCAGCACGACGGCGTGGTGTCAATGGAGAGACGAGGTCTCCCGGCAGGGCTTCGCCAAGCACCGGCACAGAGGAGGAGGAAGAAGGGCAGGGCTGCATCGAGGGAGAGGGAAAAGTCTATCTCCAACAACCCCAAAACCCCCACTATTTATAGGAGGAGGGGAGGGGGGTGCGCCACCCCTAGGGTCCCCCCCCTAGGTGGTGCGGCAGCCCCAGATGGGAGAGGGGGCGGCGGCCAGGGCAAGGAGGAGGGGTAGCGCACCCGTGTGGTGGACCTTAGGCCCACCTGCGCTAGGGTTCCCCCCCTCTCCCCTCTTCCTGCGCCATGGGCTGAGTGGGGGGCGCACCAGCCCACCTAGGGGCTGGTTCCCTTCCCCACTTGGCCCATCTAGCCTCCCGGGGTCGTTGCCCCCTTTCGATGGACCCCCGGGGCCACCTCCGATGGTCCCGGTGGTCCCGGTACGTTACCGGTGACGCCCGAAACACTTCCGGTGTCCGAAACCATCAGTCCTATATATCAATCTTTAACTCCGGACCATTCCGGAGCTCCTCGTGACGTCCGGGATCTCATCCGGGAATCCGAACAACTTTCGATAACCTCGTATAACAATTCCCTATAACCCTAGCATCATCGAACCTTAAGTGTGTAGACCCTACGAGTTCGGGAGACAGGCAGACATGACCGAGACACCTCTCCGGCCAATAACCATCAGCGGGGTCTGGATACCCATGGTGGCTCCCACTTGCTCCACGATGATCTCATCAGATGAACCACGATGTCAAGGATTCAATCAATCCCGTATACAATTCCCTTTGTCTGTCGGTATAGAATTTGCCCGAGATTCGATCGTCAGTATACCTATACCTTGTTCAATCTCGTTACCGGTAAGTCTCTTTACTCGTTCCGTAGTACGTCATCGTGTGACTAACTCCTTAGTCACATTGAGCTCATGATGATGTTCTACCGAGTGGGCCCAGAGATACCTCTCCATCACACGGAGTGACAAATCCCGATCTTGATTCGTACCAACCCAACAGACACTTTCAGAGATACCCGTAGTGCACCTTTATAGTCACCCAGTTATGTTGTGACGTTTGATACACCCAAAGCACTCCTACGGTATCCGGGAGTTGCACAATCTCACGGTCGAAGGAAAAGACACTTGACATTAGAAAAGCTTTAGCATACGAACAATACGATCTAATGCTATGCTTAGGATTGGGTCTTGTCCATCACATCATTCTCCCAATGATGTGATCCCATTATCAATGACATCTAATGCCCATGACCAGGAAACCATGATCATCTATTGACTAACGAGCTAGCCAACTAAAGGCTTGCTAGGGACACATTGTGATCTATTTATTCACACATGTATTACTGTTTCCTGTTAATACAATTATAGCATGAACAACAGACGATTATCATGAACAAGGAAATATGATAATAAACATTTTATTATTGCCTCTAGGGCATATTTCCAACAGGCACTTCCTGCCATAGAGAATTTCAAACGGAGCCTTGCCAGAACTAGCTTGATAACTGTTGTTATACGAGAACTCCGCAAAAGGCAGACAATCTTCCCACTTCATGCCAAAAGAGATAACACAGGCTCTTAGCATATCCTCAAGAACTTGATTCACTCTCTCCACTTGACCACTAGTCTGAGGATGGAACGCTGTGCTGAAGCGGATCTTCGTGCCCATAGCAGACTGAAAGGAGTCCCAGAACTTGGAAGTGAAGATACTTCCGCGATCCGAAGAGATCATCATAGGCACGCCTTGCAAAGAGACAATCCTGGAGGTGTACAACTCTGCAAACTGAGGTGCGGAAATGGACTCCTTGACTGGAAGAAAATGAGCCACTTTACTCAACTTGTCGATGACGACGAAGATGGCATCATTACCCTTGTTGGACTTCGGAAACCCGGTGACGAAATCCATCTCAATGTGATCGAACTTCGACTCGGGAATGGGCAATGGATGCAAAAGACCTGCTGGACGTTGATGCTCTACTTTCACCCTTCAACATACATCACATTCATTTACGAACTGAGCAATCTCACGAGAAGGTCTGTTTCAAGTCGTGGTACATCTTGGAGCTTCCAGGATGAATAGAGAGCAGAGAGTTATGAGCTTCATCCATGATTACCTTCCCGAGATCACATTTCGGGAGGACAAGGCGATCCTCGAAGAACAACGTGTCTCTGGCATCAACAGTGAAGCACTTATACTTGGGAAGACTCTTTCCCACGCCAATCTTGACCTTCTTCACCATAGCGTCAAGAAGCTGTGCTGCTCGGACCTGATCTTCCAAGGTAGGAGAGATCTGAAGATTTGCAAGAAATCCCTGAGGTACTAACTGAAGGTTGAGCTTCGTGAAAGACTCACAAAGACCAGGCTGGAGAGGTTGCAGAATCAGACTGTTGCAGTATGCCTTCCTGCTCAAAGCATCCGCCACGACATTAGCTTTGCCTGGCGTGTACTCAACACTCGGATTAAAATCCTGGAGAATTTCTACCCAACGTGTTTGCCGAAGATTCAGGTTAGGCTGAGTGAAGATGTACTTGAGACTCTTGTGATCGGTGAAAACTTCAACCTTACGTTCCAACAAGAGGTGTCTCCAAGTCATCAGAGCATGTACCACAACTGCTAGCTCAAGATCATGCACATGATAGTTCTTCTCCGCTGGTTTCAACTGCCTGGAGGTATAAGCAACCACCTTCTTATCTTGCATCAGAACTGCACCAAGACCCTGGAGAGAAGCGTCGCAAAAGACCTGGTAAGACTTGGAATCATCCGGAGGAACCAAGACTGGAGTGGAGGTAAGCTTCTCTTTGAGTGTGTCGAAGGCCAACTGACACTCTGGAGACCAAGCATACTTAACACCCTTCTGAAGAAGACTTTAGAGCGGCTTGGCGATCTTGGAGAAGTTCTCAATGAACCTTCTGCAATAGCCAGCAAGCCCGAGAAAGCTTTGAAGCTGCTTCACATTCTGCGGGGGCTCCCATTCAACAATGGCCTGAACCTTGGACGGATCAACTTTAATGCCCTCGGCAGAGATAATGTGCCCAAGATAAACCACTTCTTTCAGCCAGAACTCACACTTGGAAAACTTGGCATACAATTTGTACTCTCTCAGCTTATCAAGCACCAATCTGAGATGTTCTTCATGTTCTTCCTCAGTTTCAGAAAAGACCAGAATGTCATCAAGATAGAGCAAGACAAAGTCATTCTTGAACGGAGAGAATATGTAGTTCATCAATCAACAGAATGTCGGAGGAGCATTAGCCAGACCAAAAGACATGACCGTATAGTCATACGAGCCAAAACTAGTCCCGAAGGCAGTCTTCGGAATATCTTCCTCGCGAATGCGAATTTGATGATAGCCCATTCTGAGATCAAGCTTGGAGAAGACCTTAGCACCTTTCAACTGTTCGAACAACTCAGTTATGTTCGGAAGTGGATATTTGTTCCTGATTGTCTTCTTGTTCAATGGACGGTAATCGACACACAGCCGGTCCGTGCCATCCTTCTTCTTGACAAACAGAACACCACAGCCCCACGGAGACAAGCTCGGTCTGATCAAACCCAAACGCTCCTGCTCATCGAGTTGCCTCTTAAGTTCTTTCAATTCTTCTCAACCCAGCTTGTACGACCGTTTGCACACGGGCTATGTGCCTGGCTCAAGCTCAATCACAAACTCAACTTCTCTGTGCGGAGGCATGCCTGCCAGCTATTTAGGAAACACATCTTCATATTTGCAGACTACTGGGACTTGCGAAATAGGATTGATCTCACCCTTTTCATTCAAAGAGAACAAACGGATTGTATCATCACGCGCCGCGAATATAATCACGTCCTCCGAAGAGTGGGTACGCTTCACTTCTTTCTCTTCACAATTAATAGATGCTTTGTTCATGGCCAGCCAGTCCATACCAAGTATCAAGTCAATGTCGGAATTGCCCAAGACATACGGAGAAGCCAGAAAAGAATAGCTTCCTATCTTGACATTGACATCAGGAACTCTACAATTTGACCTCATCTGAGCACCCGGAGAAACAACACCCAAATGTATATGCAAACTTGTCGAGGGAAAATCATGCTTGATGAAAAATAACTTTGACATAAAGCAATGCGAAGCACCAGAATCGAACAAGACTTTAGGAGGAAAATCATTGACTGAAAGATTACCCATGATCACATCAGAGGAGTTGCCTGCTTCAGCTGCGTTCACCATGTTGACTCGAGCTGATCCGGGGTTGAACTTGACAAGAGCATTGCTTGGAGGTTTGCCTGGAGGAGGAGGCGGTAGTCGGAGCTGAGAAGCACACTTGTTGGCATAGTGACCCTTCTGGCCACACTTGTGACAAGTCACCTCTGCTGGCTGCCGGTACTGAGTCTGAGGAGGCCCTTGCTTCTGATGCTGGAATCTCTGCTGGAAGACAGGGTTGGGTGGGTGGAAAGAACCACGACCACCAGAGTGCTTGAGCTACTGCGAGTGCCGAGGAGGAGGAGGAGACACCCAAAACTTCTGTTGCTTCTGAACCACCTGAGTCAAGGAAGAGCTGGAATCTCTGAAGCATTTCTTAGAATTCTCCACCCTGAGCAAGGCTGCCTCTGCCATGAGAGCTAGGTTGTAGAACTTGTCGAACTCCTCAGGATCGTGCAAAGCCAGAGCTAACTGCAAATCTTCTTTCAAGCCACCTCTGAACTGATAAATCTTGCTCTTCTGATCAGGGATATCCTGCAGCGCATATCGGGCTAGCTCGTGGAACTCAATGTTGTACTTGTACACGGAATTGCCACCCTGCTTCAAACGCCTGAACTTCTCACGCATCCCCTCCACAAAGCTGGAAGGAATGTAGTGGGACCTGAAGTCACGACAGAACTCATCCCAAGTGATCACCCTAGCGCCTCTGGAGTCCTTCAGCTGTTGCCACCAGATAGAAGCCTGGCCCTTCAACTGGAATGTTGCAAATTTGACGAAATCCTCAGGACGAACATTGGTACACTCGAAATGCTTGTTCATATCACGGACCCAATCCTCTGCATCAAATGGCTGGTCACAGGAAGTGAAAGTCTTTGGCTGATTCGACAGGAACTGGCTCAGACTAGCAAACTGATTGCCACCATGCTGGAAATTGCCTTGCTGCTGATTAGCTCTCTCTTGCAACAACTGTAGCAGCATCTGGGTGTTTGCATTAGTAGCAGCCATCACCGCTTGCCAGGCCTCTGCAGGAGGAGGCGGCAGCGGAGGAGGATTCTCCGGAGGAGGAGGTGGTGGCGGCATATCCTCACGCCCTGGGTTCTGACGAGTTGGTGGAGCCATCCTGAAGACGGACATCATATTAGCCCACAGAATAAATTGAAGATATTGCTGAATCAAAAGACAGGAATATCTGAACAGGAATAAGCAATTGCATTCGAACAAATAGTAAGAATGCTTCCTCAAAGTGATGGTCGACAAAATTCCGATTAAGACCACTGCAAACAAGTATGAGCTAGAACTACTCGGAACAAACATATGATCGAGATTTCATCCGATATCTTCATGGATAAGATCGCACGGGGTCGAATTTATAGTAGCCATCCTATGCAAGGCAGTGCACACGACATACGAAGTATCCCCGAGTCGTAGCGAGCTACAAGGACTCTTTAAGACACAACGAGAACCGCTGTCAGACGACCGTCAACAAACGCACCCACTGAACATCGAATCCCAACCTCAATCATGCATCTGTAGGAAGATAGTCCTATAAGACACTACTTGATATCCCACCTATGAATTCTCGAAATAACCGGTCATGCAATCTGGTACACGGATACAAGGAGTAATTTCACACAACTCCTATACTAACCCGTCACCTGTATCACATCCGTCAACACGCAACCAGCATCTCGGACCTTCATCTACAACAGACCCTCGTGATCACAACGATACCAAGTATGGTAGTACTCCCGAACAATCTGCACCAGTACTGGGGACATCGGGGTTATCTCGCCACTACCAGTATTGAAGCAATAACGAACATCCTTCGTTCTTAGATACTCAGAAATCTGAATAATGGCGATGTGCGCAAGAATCCCCTGGAGCTCAACTCCCCGGAAGAAATCAAAGCAGACAGGAGGCACCAAGACAGGACTCCTTCACATCGAAATCATATAGATTTCACAAATACCCGCGTGATCCTAAAAAACATTTTGAGCGAGAAAAGGAGTAGAATTTAAGATTTCCTAAGACGGGAACCTCACCACAACATGGAAGAGGAGAAAAAGAATCCTACTCTCCGATATAACTAAGACTCAAAACAATTTACTAGACTCGACTCGGCGAAGTACGATCACACAAAGGCTCCTATGGTCGTAAGGCTCTGACTACCAACTTGTAGCGACTAAGATGCGGTCCTTTCCGATCTGGGGATCAGGCCCCGAATTGGAAAGGAGCACATCTAAGCGTCTCGCAAAAGAAGGTATCATAGCACATACATAATATCAACAGAATGAAAATAAGGGGTTCAATTGCCATCTCATAAAGATATCATAGTACATCACGCATACAATCAAAGTAGTTCCGCTACGGACTACAAAACAAGGGAAATGGCTATGCTACCCTGCCTGCTGGCCCATGATCACGACCACGTCTCAATCTTCTGGATAGTTCACGTACATGCGGTCGTTCTCCTCGTCGTACTACCATGCCAGCTACGTGCCATCGGGATCACCTATCTCGGGGGTACCTGAACCTGTTAGTGTTGTGAAGGAATCTGTGAGCCACGGGGACTCAGCAATCTATGACCTCGGTGCTAGAACTAGTCAAGTTATTAGGTTGGATAGGTGGAGTATTTAGGTTGCAGCATCCTAAGCTTGATATGGTGGCTAACTTACGTAGAACATATATGAAGGTGGTCTATACTAGCGGTTGATGAAACTTGATCACTAAGTGATCCTGAACACCTACCTACGTCAATCATAACCCCACCATGTTCCCGATCAAAGAGCGATCTTCGAAGGGGACAGCCACGGTTACGCACACAGTTGGAAATTTTATTAGCTTATGTTTAAGTTATCTATGACCGGATGTTAACAAAATATTCCAAGTTGCCACATAACCGCAGGCACGACTTTCCGAAAGATTAAACCCTGCAGGGGTGCTCCAACTAGTCCATCACAAACGTACACGGGCCGCAAAGTAATCCTCTATCACGAATCTCGTGATCTCGTCGGATTCCTTAGAGGAAAACCTCAACTCTGGGGAGAACCAAAGCTTCACCGAGATTCCTATACGCAAGATATATCGCTAAGATAAGACAAGACTAGCAGGACCTCCCGACGTGTTGACGACCCTGATAAGAGCCGCGTATCTCAGTCTCAAGACACGCCGGATAAGCGAAGCGTACAGTGGCCAGAGAAATCTCCCGAGTTGCCTCGGGATGGCCCCGCACGGTGCTCTAGTTTGGACCAACACTCATGAGGAGCACTGGCCCAGATTGTTGATTAAATTCCTCGGGTAGGCCATTCCCTATGCAGATTATTATTAAGTGATTAGAAAATTAACACCAATGTTGGGTCCTGCCGGACAAGTCTTAACACTATGCTATTTATCGAGGGGGTCCCCATAACAACCCCGAACATGTTAGGAGCGATCAATATGGAATCAAACACCCGTAGCCGGTAACTATGGCGGCAATAACGGAACAAAGCACCCGGCAAAAGGCTAGGCCTTCCGTTATTTAGCAAGTATATAGGTGCATTAATTAAATAACAGAATTAAGATAATGATATCAATCTCATGTTATCACATGAGGCAAAGCACGTGCATCTAGCAACGCTAACATTAGTAGCTGAGCAAAGCCTACTTAGACATTCAAGTTTGCTAGGAAGGGATCAGTGTTTGGGTTCATGGCATATCAGGAGGCAATTTTATTTCAGTGGTAGGCAGCGAGCATATAACAAAGGAAACGTAATCTAGCATAACAAGTCTAGAGATGGAATCAAGGTCATATCATCTTGCGTGTGATATCCTCAGCTTGGAATGGTTGTTGTTCGTCCTGCACGTACTCTCCCGAACCCACGTATTCGTTCTCCTATCCCGGTGCTACCCAACATAAGGATAACATCCAATGAACAACATCACCTCAAGATGCAACAAGCACATGATGCATGAGATGAATATGAGCATGCATCACTATTTCTATCACTAGCACAAGCATGAGAAGAAAATACATGTTCCTGGACAGAGATGCATCCTAAGCTATTTTGACATGCATGAGAATGACATGATCAGATGCTTCTCTAGAAAACGATGCAAAAGCATATAAAGATCATTACAAACGGAGCTACGGATCAACGAGAATCAACGAAACAAGATATGAAGCTCTACGTGTCAAAATCATCACCACACACTCCAATGGCTCAACTCTGGTATTTCCAGGTAGCCAAGACATAAAACAAACCAACATGAATGGGGTGGAGCAAAGAAGAACACCACATCATCAACTAAGCACTCACAAACATCAAAATGACAAAACTACACAATCTGCCATAAACTGCATCATAACACATTGTGAGCTACATGCAAAGCACCTACAACCACCCAAATATGACAAATAATAGATGTGGCTGTATCTATCCAAGAGTACTTAAAGCACAAGCAAGAATCATACACAAAGGAATTAAACACAGGAAGTTACAGGGCTGCAAACTTGCCCAAAAATATCAGATTTCAGGGACTTAGTGAAAATTTCAGATTCTCACTTTCTGTCTACGCTCTGAAGCATTTTGACACCAGCCAAAACAATATCTACATTACTCTAAATGGAATGAAATTTTACAGGGAGCTAGACAAACATATCAGCTCCAAGTTTCCAGTTGAAAGCTAAGGCTAGATCACAACAAATTGACGTGCACAACCTCATCAATAGGAGAAGAAAATATAAACGGACTCTCAGACTTTGTGAAAATCTCAGATTTTCACTAATTTGGAATTTCAGCCACATGCCCACTTTGTCTAGGCACAACTTGCACACAAGATACCCTAAGTGAGAAATGACACCAACAAGCTATAGAGGGGATCACCCTCTATTGCCACAACAAAATAACATGCCCTTGGGCTCATCACACTACATGGAAACAAGGACTAAACTTAGAACAAATCTGAATATGTCATCTCCAGAAAGTGTTCCAATGGCAAAACTAAGTTCACCAATGGATTCCTTGGGAGATTCTACCCCACAAAAATCTATAATATGTATGCACTTACTTGGAGCAAGTGACCACAAACTAGGAAGGAAGAAACTACAAGAAATCATACATAATGAATAGTGCAACATTTCATGTGCATTTCACTATATGCACTCCTACATAGAAACTTGTTCATGTGCACAATGACAATATTGACATGAGGGTTTTGACCCCATGTATGTGTCATAGCACATCTACACCACAAGCACATCTACCAAGTAACCACACACACAAGACATCATGCCCTCTCACATATGGACATGTGAAGGGGCACACTCACACAAGCTCCACAAAGGGACACCCTTAGTGTCATGACACCCACAAGGTGCAACCCACATATGAATCTACACATGCTTGACTAACAAACTCCACCTACACATGCTAATCATAGCTAGCAACCTAGCGCATCACATACACATCAAATACATGTGGTGAGGGGGAGGCATCCACACACATAATCACACTCCACTAAATCTATAAGATGCACTACGCAAGACAACTAGTGCAGCCACATAAACAAGAATAAGCTATCAAACTTTCAAGAAGACAACCACATCATATGGGATCCTACCAAGTAGACCACACACACACATATGCATCTCATGTGCTCACATAGCTAGCAACAACTACTACACAAACTTGCTGGACTGAGAGAAGGAAAAAAATAAACCTATAAGCACAAATCACTACAAAGCTACAGAACAGGAGCTGCACATATTTCCAAAACAGCAAAGGGGAAAATTTAAGGAAACAAGGGACAGAAAAAATAAAAGGAGGGTGCTGGGGTCGAACCCCAGACCTGATGGATCTGCCCTATGGTGCAAACCACCCTGCTAGTGCGCTGTGCTCGACATAAACAGAGCAGCTAGCAGGTTATATCACACTACTGCGCTATCTACTGTCGAAAATAGGGAAAACAAATAACAAAAGGGGTCGAAGGGGGATCGAACCCACGACCTCTCGAGTGCAACGCTTGCTGCACACCACTGCACTACGGAACGGAACCTCATAGAGGATGATACACATGCAAGGTAAATTAACAGGAGGCCCTGCTCTGCCTACAGAGCCTGCCGGCGACAGGGAGGACACCGGTGCACTACTCTGCTACAGATCCGACGAGGGGGCACCCTACTGCCACTGCTCGTCTGATACGCGGGGAAGAAAGTCCCTGCTCGCACTGATCTGCCCGTGCACGACGCAACAGACACCACAACACACGACACACCCTAGTCTACTTCCTGACAGGGGCATCTCCGGCAAACCCTGTCGATCTAGGCGGCGAGAAGGAGGGAGGAAGGAGGGAGGAGCTCCTGCTCACCTAGGGGAAGGAGGAAGGGCGCCGATCGGAGGAGGAGTCGCTGGAGGGAAGAAGATCGAAGCCGAGAAGATCCTGTCGCAGAACCGAAGCAGAGGTGAAGGAGCACTGGGTCCGCGGCGTCGACGAGCTCTGATACGTCTCAAACATATCTATAATTTTTTATGGTTTCATGCTGTTATCTTGTCATCTTTGGATGTTTTATATACCTTTTATATCTATTTTGGGACTAACTTATTAATTCAGTGCCAAGTGCCAGTTCCTGTTTATTCTGTGTTTTTGGCTCTTTTCAGATCTGCTTTTTTAACGGAGTCCAAACGGAATAAAATCCCTGAAATGATTTTTTCCTGAACGAAAGAAGATCAGAGGGCTTGTGGGCCAAGCCACGAGGGCTACACGGAGCCCACAAGCCCCCCATCCTCTACCAGGGGGGCGGCGGTGGCCAGGCTTGTGGCCTCCCTGGCGTCCCCCGAACCTAGATCCTGCGCCTATATATTCCCTAAAATACAGAAAAAAATCAAGGGATCCACGAAAATACTTTTCCACCGCCACAAGCTTCCGTTTCCGCGAGATCTCATTTGGAGACCCTTCCCGGTGCCCTGCCGGAGGGGACTTTGGAGTTGGAGGACTTCTACATCAACATCATCGCCCCTCCAATGACTCGTGAGTAGTTTACTTCACACCTACGGGTCCGTAGTTAGTAGCTAGATGACTTCTTCTCTCTCTTGGATCTTCAATACAAAGTTCTCCATGATCTTCATGGAGATCTATCCGATGTAATCCTCTTTGGCGGTGTGTTTGTCAAGATCCAATGAATTGTGGATTTGTGATCAGATTATCTATGATATATATTTGAGTCTTTGCTGATTTCTTATATGCATGATTTGATATCCTTGTAAGTCTCTCCGAGTCTTGGGTTTTGTTTGTCCAACTAGATCTATGATTCTTGCAATGGGAGAAGTGCTTGGTTTTTGGTTCTTACCGTGTGGTGACCTTTCCAAGTGATAGTAGGGGCAGGAAGGCACACATCGTGTAGTTGCCATCAAGGGTAACAAGGTGGGCTCTGTCGTAGATATAAGATTGTCCATCTACATCATGTCATCTTGCTTAAGGCGTTACTCTGTTCTTTTGGACTTAATACACTAGATGCATGCTGGATAGCGGTCGACGTGTGGAGTAATAGTAGTAGGTGCAGAAAGTATCGGTCTACTTGTTTTGGACGTGATGCCTATAGATATAATCATTGCCATAGATGCCGTCACGACTTTGCGCGGTTCTATCAATTGCTCGACAGTAATTTGTTCACCCATCGTCTACTTGTTTTCATGAGAGAAGCCAGTAGTAAACACTACGGCCCCCGGGTCTATTCACACCTATCGTTTCCACTTTTGCTTTTACTTTGCTTTGTTACTTTGTTGCTTTCAGTTCTCACTTGGCGAACAATCTATAAGAGATTGACAACCCCTTCATAGCGTTGGGAGCAGGTTCTTTGTGTTTGTGCAGGCACTTGTGATACTCCTTCACTTGACCGATACATTGGTTCTCAAAACTGAGGGAAATACTTACCACCGCTGCACTACATCACCCTTTCCGCTTCGAGGGAACACCAACGCAAGGCTCCAAGGCCACGGGGGAAATCCTTTGCATATTTGCCTATGAAGTCCCTTAAGGCGTAGCCGTAGCAGAAGGATTCCTGGTGCCGTCAACCCGACTATTTCTGGCGCCGTTGGAAGGTCTTTTGTTGCAGTAGCAGAAGTATTTCTGGCGCCGTTGCCGGGGAAGGAGAGATCTATCCAAGTAGGTCTCACAAACTCATCTCCTGCATTTACTTTTTTGCTAGTTGCCTCTCGTTTTCCTCTCCCCCACTTCACATTTTCCGTTTTCTTTGCCTTTCTCCTTTGCCTTTTTCGTTTGCCTTTTCATTCGCCCTTTTCTCTCGCTTGCTTTCTATTCGCTTGTGTGCCATGTGCCTTCATTATGCTTGCATCTTCGCTTGCTAAAAATCTAGTGATATTGATCCTCATCCACTAGCTAATCTCTTTAAGAGACCCACTTATGTGGAACGAATTGCTAGTGAGTTGAGTGCACTTGACTATCTTTATGGAGTTTTGCTTGAGATGCGTGAATCTGAAAAACGTGATGAAGAAATTCATGAAGTGATTCACGAGGGCTCCTTGAATGAAAAGCATGATTGCAATGGTTTCACTATAAATCCTATTAGTGACAATCATGCTAAAAATATGCAAAACCCTAAGCTTGGGGATGCTAGTTTTGCTATGACCACTACTTATTGCAATAATCATGATTGGGGTGATGATCTTTCTTATGATCTTGAAAATTTGTTTAAACCTCATGATGAATATGATATTTGCAATAATATTGAAAGTGGGTTTGGAGAAGTCATGACTTTAGTTGATGACAATCCCAATGTTTTTGAAGAGCGTCAACTCTGGATGCATGTGGATCATGAAAATAATATCCTATGGGATAGCTATATTGTTGAATTTGAATATGATCCCACATGTAATTGCTATGAGAGAGGAAAATATTTTGGTAGAAACTTTCATGTTACCAAATTACCTCTCGTTATGTTGAGATTGCTCTTGTCTCTTTCTTCTTCCTTCCATAGGGCAACTATTGGTTGTCTTGCCAATTTGTTTTCCTATAAAATGCCTATGCATAGGAAGTATGTTAGACTTAGATGTGATTTTCACATACTTTATGATGCTCTCGTTCTGCTTCAACTCTTATCTTTTCTGTGAGCATCATTGATGCCTAGCTAAGGGCGTTAAACAATAGCGCTTGTTGGGAGGCAACCCAATGAATCTATCCTTTTTATTTCTGTTTTGTGTTTTCCACACTTTCATAATTCGGTTATGATTGTGTTTTTTGTGTTTCTTTTTGCGTTTGTGCCAAGCAAAACCGTTATGATTAGTCTTGGGGATGATCGTTTGGTCATGCTGGAAAAGACAGAAACTTTCTTCTCATGAAAAGAATTTTCATTTTTTTTCTGTAAGAGATTTTGAGTTGATTCTTTTTGCTGCTGATTTCTACGAAAATTCTTCAGAGTTTGTAATTTTTCAGAATTTGTGAAGTATCATAAGTATACGAAATATACAGATTGCTACAGACTGGTCTGCTGTTAACAGATTCTGTTTTTGTTGTGTTGGTTGCTTATTTTGATGAAACTATGGATAGTATCGGGGGGTATTAGCCATGGAAGATTGAAAATACAGTAACCCAACATCAACATAAGTAGAATTTAAGTTTGCTACAATACCTAAGGAAGTGGTGGTTTGCTTTCTTATACGAATGTTATCACGAGTTTCTGTTTAAGTTTCGTGTTGTGAAGTTTTCAAGTTTTGGGTCAAGTTCTTATGGACAAAGAGATAACGATTGGCAAGAGATCAAGCTTGGGGATGCCAAAGGAACCCCAAGAGATTCAAGTATGCCGTAAAAGCCTAAGCTTGGGGATGCCCCGGGAAGGCATCCCCTCTCTCGTCTTCAATCCACCGGTAACGTTACTTGGGGATATATTTTTGTTCACCACATTATATGTGTTTTTTGCTTGGAGCGTCTTGTATCATAGGAGTCTTTTATTTTTTTTGTGTCACAATCATCCTTGCTGCACACCTAGAGAGAGATACATGCACTCACCGTGATTTTGTCGAGCTTCACTTATATCCTTTGGTAGACAATTCAGCTCACATGTGCTTCACTTATATCTTTTGAGCTAGATACTTTTGCTCTATGTGCTTCACTTATATCTTTTAGAGCACAGAGGTGCGTGGCTTGGTAGTTTATCTATGCTTTGAAAGTAGTCTCAAAAGGGGTAGTTATCCAAAGGGATATGAAAACTTCCACCTTCATGTGCATTGAATAGTTAGAGAAGTTTGATTCATCTCAATTAGTTTTGAGTAGTGGTTGTGGTAATATTGAAGTTATGCTAGTAAGGTGTTGTGGATCTAGAAATACTTGTGTTGAAGTTAGTAATTCCCGTAGCATGCACGTATGGTGAACTGGTATGTGATGAAGTCTAAGCATGATTAGTCTTTTGATTGTCATCCTTTGCGTGGCGGTCGGGATCGCGTGATGGTTTATACCTACCAACCCTTCCCCTAGGAGTATGCGTTGAATGCTTTGTTTCGATTACTAAAATAAAACTTTTGCAACAAGAATATGAGTTCTTCATGACTAATGTTGAGTCCATGGTTTAGATGCACTTTCACCTTCCACCATCACTATCTTCTTAGTGCCGTGCAACTTTCGCCGGTGCACAAAACCCACCATTAGCCTCCCTCAAAACAGCCACCATACCTACCTACTATGGCTTTTTCAAAGTCATTCTGAGATATATTGCCATGCAACTACCACCATGACATGTGCCACCACGTCTACATTACCATTGCATGATCGTAAGATAGCTACCATGATGTTTCCATTAATGTCTATGCCATGCTAGATCATTGTCCCGGTACACTACCGAAGGCATTCCATATAGAGTCATCGTTGCTCTAAGTTTTGAGTTGAAAGTGTGATGATCATCATTGATGGAGCATTGTCCCATGTGAGGAAATAAAAGAGGCCAAAGATGCCCACCAAAAAGAATAATAAAAAAAGAGGCCAAAGAGCCCACCAAAATAAAAAATAAAAAAAATGAATGAGAGAAAAAGAGAAAAGGGACAGTGCTACCACCTTTCCACACTTGTGCATATTAAGCACCATGATCTTCATGATTGAGAGTCTCTCGTTTTGCCACCACCATATAGCTAGTGGGAAATTTTCATTATATAACTTGGCTTGTATATTCCAATGATAGGCTTCCGCAAAATTGCCTTAGGTCTTCGTGAGAAAGCAAGTTGGATGCACACCCACTAGTTTTCTTTAAGAGCTTTCACATACTCTTAGCTCTAGTGCATCATTTGTATGGCAATCCCTACTCATTCACGTTGATATCTATTGATGAGCATCTCCATAGCTCATTGATATGCCTAGTCAATGTGACTATCTTCTCTTTGTTTGCCTTGCAACCTCCACCACACTCCACACCACTTATAGTGCTAAAACCATGGCTCACGCTCATGTATTGCGTGAGAGTTGAAAGGGTTTGAGAAAGTAAAGGTGTGAAAACAATTACTTGGCCAATGTCGTGGTTGTGCATGATTTAAATTCGTTGTGCAATGATGATAGAGCATAGCCAGACTATATGATTTTGTAGGGATAACTTTATTTTGGCCTAGTTATTTTGAAAGTTCATGATTACCTCGCTAGTTTGCTTGAATTATTATTGTCTCGACATCAATAGCAAACTATTGTTTTGAACCTAATGGATCTGAACATTCACGTCACATAAGAGGAGTTATAAAGGACATCTATGCTAGGTAGCATGAAAGCATAAAAAATTCATTCTTTATCACTTCCCTACTCGAGGACGAGCAGGAGTTAAGCTTGGGGATGCTTGATACGTCTCAAACGTATCTATAATTTTTGATGGTTTCACACTGTTATCTTGTCAACTTTGGATGTTTTGTTTACCTTTTATATCTTTTTTGGGACTAACTTATTAATTTAGTGCCAAGTGCCAGTTCCTGTTTTTTCTGTGTTTTTGGCTCTTTTCAGATCTGATTTTGGAACGGAGTCCAAACAAAATAAAATTCCTGAAATGATTTTTTCCCTAATGAAAGAAGATCAGGGGGCTTGTGGGCCAAGACAGGAGGGCTGCAGGGAGCCCACAAGCCCCCCATCCGCCACCAGGGGGCGGCGGTGGGCAGGCTTGTGGCCTCCCTGGCGCCCCCTTGACCTAGATCGTGCACCTATATATTCCCTAAAATACAGAAAAAATCAAGGGATCCACGAAAATACTTTTCCGTCGCCGCAAGCTTCCGTTTCCGTGAGATCTCATCTGGAGACCCTTCCCGGTGCCCTGCCGGAGGGGACTTTGGAGTTGGAGGGCTTCTACATCAACATCATCGCCCCTCCAATGACTCATGAGTAGTTTACTTAAGACCTACGGGTCCGTAGTTAGTAGCTAGATGGCTTCTTCTCTCTCTTGGATCTTCAATACATAGTTCTCCATGATCTTCATGGAGGTCTATCCGATGTAATCCTCTTTGGCGGTGTGTTTGTCGAGATCCGATGAATTGTGGATTTGTGATCAGATTATCTATGATATATATTTGAGTCTTTGTTGATTTCTTATATGCATGATTTGATATCCTTGTAAGTCTCTCCGAGTCTTGGGTTTTGTTTGGCCAACTAGATCTATGATTCTTGCAATGGGAGAAGTGCTTGGTTTTGGGTTCTTACCGTGTGGTGACCTTTCCCAGTGACAGTAGGGATTGGAAGGCACACATCATGTAGTTGCCATCAAGGGTAACAAGGTGGGCTCTGTCGTAGATATGAGATTGTCCATCTACATCATGTCATCTTGCTTAAGGCGTTGCTCTGTTCTTTTGGACTTAATACACTAGATGCATGCTGGATAGCGGTCGGCGTGTGGAGTAATAGTAGTAGATGCAGAAAGTATCGGTCTACTTGTTTTGGACGTGATGCCTATAGAAATAATCATTGCCATAGATGACGTCACGACTTTGCGTGGTTCTATCAATTGCTCGACAGTAATTTGTTCACGCACCGTCTACTTGCTTTCATGAGAGAAGCCACTAGTAAACACTACGGCCCCCGGGTCTATTCACACCTATCGTTTCCACTTTCGCTTTTACTTTGCTTTGTTACTTTGTTGCTTTCAGTTCTTACTTGGCGAACAATCTATAAGGGATTGACAACCCCTTCATAGCGTTGGGAGCGGGTTCTTCGTGTTTGTGCAGGCACTTGTGATACTCCTTCACTGGATCGATACCTTGGTTCTCAAAACTGAGGGAAATACTTACCACCGCTGTGCTACATCACCCTTTCCGCTTCAACGGAACACCAACGCAAGGCTCCAAGGCCACGGGGTAAATCCTTTGCATATTTGCCTAGGAAGTCCCTTAAGGCGTAGCCGTAGCAGAAGGATTCCTGGTGCCGTCAACACGACTATTTCTGGCGCCATTGGAAGGTCTTTTGTTGCAGTAGCAAGCTCCTGGTCGTTGGTGAGGACGCCCCTCGACCTCACCGAGGATGAAAATGGGGCGCGGGCACCATCCCCGTGCCCCTGGACATGGGTGCCGGCGCTGCTCGACGGAGAAGGCAGGGTAGACGGCGGCGGGGCTTCCCTGCTCTATCTGACTGCTCCTATCTACAAAAATTCTTACCAGGGGGAGGAGAAGAGAGATGGGAAGGAGATGGGGAATGGAGCGGCGGCGGCAGATGGGAGTGAAGGGAACCCTAGGACGAGGGCACGGACGCCCACACATATAAAGGGGGGACCTCGACGGTCGTGCCCTCACGGCGGCAACTACTCTCTCTGTTGGACTGATGGAAAGGCAGAGAGGGGGGAGACGGCGTCAGGGAGGAAGAAAGGAGCCGTGTGGGCTCCTGTTCACACAAGAGGGGGGTAGATATGGGCCAGCCTGTGGGAGTGAGCCCACAGGTGGCGCCACTTAGAGGAAACACTCCCTGGTCTCTTTTCTATTTACAGAAATTAACAGGGAGTAAAGGAAAATCACAAGAAAAACTACAAGTGCTAAAATAAAAATGGCACTTGCAGTGGACATGTAAAATCAAGAACTAAATAATAAAAATGTGACCACGAATTTAGGAGCAAGTAATTATTTTAAAAAACAGCCATGGTAGGGACTGTTTTGTAATGCTTACACCTTTTAAACACCCATTCAAAACCAGCAAATCACACATCTCATCCACCACAATTCTAAGCTAACACATGGGCATTTTTAAAAGGGGAAAGGAAGAGGTGAAACTTGAGATAAGAGAATAGAGAGGGGGGGGGGTGAAGATGGTTTTGAAACCTAAGCATATACTATCACATGCATCACCCCACACAAGCTATACATCACATGCACAACAACACAAGGTACCACATGGAATCACAAGAACACAATGCAACACAAGGACAAGACATGGCATAACACAATATGGTATGCATGCATGCAAGGAAGAAAAATAAGGGATGAAATCATACATGCATATGACTCTCTCATATCAATGACAAGGTGGTCCCACATGGAAGGTCCAAAAAGGGAAGGCTTTACACTTGGGGCATTACAGCTGGGGATTGAACTCCCGCAAGAGGCTATCAGTGTTGATGGTGAATAAGACCACTAGTTTCAAGAGAAACGGCAAAGGAAAGAAGGTTAATTCAAAGAAGAGCGGCAAGCCTGTTGCCAATCCGACGAAGAAACCCAAAGTTGGACCTAAGCCTGAAACGGAGTGCTATTATTGCAAGGGTATGGGTCAGTGGAAGCGCAACTGCCCCAAGTATCTGGCTGATAAGAAGGCGGCCAAGGAAAAATCAGGTATATTCGATATACATGTTATTGATGTGTACTTAACCAGCTCTCGTAGTAGTGCCTGGGTATTCGATACAGGTTCTGTTGCTCACATTTGCAACTCGAAACAGGAACTGCGGAATAAGCGAAGGCTCGTGAAGGATGAAGTGACAATGCGCGTGGGAAATGGTTCCAAGGTTGATGCAATCGCCGTCGGCACAGTCTCACTTCAGTTACCATCAATTAGTTGTGAACTTGAATAAATGTTATTTAGTGCCTGCGTTAAGCATGAACATTATATCTGGATCTTGTTTATTGCGAGACGGTTACTCATTTAAGTCAGAGAATAATGGTTGTTCTATTTCTATGAGTAATATCTTTTATGGTCATGCACCCAATGTGAGAGGATTGTTCATATTGAATCTTGATAGTGATAATACACATATACATAATATTGAGACCAAAAGAGTTAGAGTTAACAATGATATCGCCATGTTTTTATGGCACTGCCGCTTAGGTCATATTGGTCTAAAGCGCATGAAGAAACTCCATACTGATGGACTTTTGGAGTCACTTGACTTTGATTCACTTGACACGTGCGAACCATGCCTCATGGGCAAGATGACTAAAACTCCGTTCTCCGGAACAATGGAGCGTGCAACTGACTTGTTGGAAATCATACATACCGATGTGTGTGGTCCGATGAGTGTGGAGGCACGCAGTGGATATCGTTATTTTCTCACCTTCACTGACAATTTGAGTAGATATGGTTATGTCTAGTTGATGAAGCACAAGTCTGAAACATCTGAAAAGTTCAAGCAATTTCAGAGTGAAGTCGAAAATCATCGTAACAAGAAGATCAAGTTCCTACGGTCTGATCATGGGGGTGAATATCTGAGTTTCGAGTTTGGTGCTCACTTAAGACAATGTGGAATTGTTTCACAGTTGACACCGCCTGGAACACAACAGCGTAATGGTGTGTCCGAACGTCGTAATCGTACTTTATTAGAGATGGTGCGATCTATGATGTCTCTTACCGATTTGTCGTTATCATTTTGGTGTTATGCATTAGAAACAACTGCATTCACTTTAAATAGGGCACCATCGAAATCCGTTGAGACGACACCATATCAGCTGTGGTATGGCAAAATACCAAAGTTGTCGTTTCTTAAAGTTTGGGGATGTGATGCTTATGTCAAAAAGCTTCAGCCTGAAAAGCTGGAACCCAAAGCGGAAAAGTGCGTCTTCATAGGTTACCCAAAAGAGACAGTTGGGTATACCTTCTATCTAAAATCCAAGGGCAAAGTGTTTGTTGATAAGAACGGAGCTTTTCTCGAGAAGGAGTTTCTCTTGAGAGAATAGAGTGGGAGGAAGATAGAACTTGATGAGGTTGTCGAACCTCTCATCCCTCTGGATGGTGACGCAGGGCAAGGGGAAACCCCTGTCGTTGCGACACCAGTTGAGGAGGAAGTTAATGATGATGATCATGAAAATTTGAATTAAGTTCCTATCGAACCTCGTAGGTCGATGAGACCGCGTACTACTCCAGAGTGGTACGGTAATCCCGTCTTAATTATGTTGTTGGACAACAATGAGCCTGCGAATTATGAAGAAGCAATGGTGGTCCCGGTGTAGTGCCCCAAGTGTAAAGTTTTCCCTTTTTGCAACCTTCCATGTGGGACCACCTTGACATTGATATGAGAGAGTCCCTTTGCATGTATGATTTCATGTGTCTCTTATTTTTTGTCTCCCTTGCATGCATGCATACCATAATGTTTCATGCCATGTGTTCTTGTTGTGATTGCTTTTGATCTTGCTAGGTGTGATTTTGTGTATTCATGTTTTGAGGCACTTGTGATGATGTGGTGTGAAATAGTGAAGTGTGGTGCTTGGCATTATTTTCAAACCCCCTTGTTTAGTTTCAAACCTTTTTTCTCTTTTATTCCCAAGTTCAAATCCTATTTGCTCCTATGCTGTTTTAAAAATGTTACACCTTTAGAGCATTTTAGTTGGGGTGTGAGCATGTAGGAGAGGGGTTTTTAAAACCTATTTTGTTTGGGGTTTTCCTTTATTTCAGATTATTTAAATCTGATTGGCAAATATTTTTAGTTGCCCAAATAGCCATTTTGGTATTTTATTTATTTGGGGCATAATTCCCTTATGCCCAGGGATATTTTATCTCTATTTTTTCTATGCCTTAGTTTTTCCTAGAAATATTAGTTGCTGCCATGTTGTTTGTATATTAGAGAGGGCCAGGTTTCCCTATTTTTCTCAAACCTTCGCAGCAGCAGCCCAACTCCTCCCAGGCCCAATAACCCTTCGCAGCACAGCAGCCCAGCACCGTTCCTCTCCTACCTCCCGTCGATGTCACCCTGTACGACCATGGCTCGACCTCCCGATCGCCTCCCCCCAATCCAGCGGCTCATGCGTGTCCCCCGAGGTGTTTTAAGCTGCAGGAACCCTCCTCCGTACCTAGGGTTCCCTCTCCTTCCTCTAGTGCGCTGCCATCTTCCTCCTTCTCTCTAACCCCCCTCCTGGTAAGGTCAGTAGCTAGGACAGCGAAGGAGCTCGTCGCCGATCGCCGCCCCCATCGTCGTCCAGCGCCGGCGGCCATGTCCGGGGGCTTGGGGAAGGCGCCCGCGCTCCATTACCGCCATCGTTGAGGTCGAGGGGCGACCACAACGATGGGCAGAAGCTCGTCACCGGCGTGTTCCCGGCGAACTCCCTCCCTGCTTCGGTTCTGCACATCACGTCTACATCTTCGTCAGATCTTCCCCGGTTCTTCTTCAGGCTGCCTCTTCGATCGGTCCTCTCCCTCCTTCCCCTCGGTGAGCCTAGATCCCCCTTAGTTTCCCCTGCGGTAGTGTGCAGAAGAGCTCGTGGCCGAGCCTCTCAGATCGGCAGGACCGTGCCTGTGTAGAGTTGTGTTGTCCTCGTCTCGACGTGCAGAGGGAGTCAGCTTCCCAAGTGGTCGTAGTTGTGGTGCAGGCGTCCCGTAGAGCAGCAGTAGCCGAGTAGAGGTGCTCCGGCGAAGTCACTGTCCTCGGATCACCGTGTAGAGCAGGGCAGGACATCACGGTAGATGTGTGTGCGTGCATGCAGCTTGAGTGCTACTCGTGTAGAGCAGAGTTGGCGCGGGCGAGCAACGCGCAGCAGTGCTGTAGTTGACGTAGAGGTACCCCTCGTGGTGCAGCAGCAGTGCAGAGAAGCCACGACGATTTTCCTGTCGCCGGTGCATCTCGGTGCAGAGCAGAGTACGCGGAAGAGGCAGAATACTTTGCAAACTACCTTTATCTATGAAGCTTCCGTAACGTAGCGTAGTGGTGTGTGCTTGTGTTTGAAACCGAGAGATGCAGGGATCGAATCCCAGATGGTTCTCCCCCTTTTTGTGGTTTATTTTCGTGTGTTCTAGTAGTTTAGCTGCAACAGAGGGACATCTCTGTAAGCCCCCCTTCTCTGTCGAATTCAGTGGCAACAGCAGGGTGGCAAGGGGAGCAGAGCATGTCCAGGGGATCTTGTGTTCGAAACCCAGATCAACCCTTTTATTTTTTTGTGCTTCCTTTGCTTTATTTCCTGTTTTAGCTTGATGATTTAAGGCTGGTTTGATCATTAGATTTGTAGTATTTTTTTGTTAAGTTCTAAACAGTATGTGTTGCTTGGTGAACTAGCTAAATTGTAGAATCATGAGCTTGTGTAGGTGATGTAGTTTGTGTATGTGAGTAGCTCCCATGTTTAGGAGTTTTACTTGTGTATATATGTTCTAGTGGATAAGAGTGCATGATGTAGGTGTGATGTGGTGGTGGCCTTGTGCAAGCATGTGTATGTGTGTGAAGGGTCCCCCCCCCTCACCACATATCATGTGTGAGTGTATCCTAACTAGTGAAGTAGATGTGTGTGTGAGAGGCATTCCACCTTTGCAAACAAGCCTTGCACCTCCACATGACCATATGTGAGAGGGCATGGTATGTTGTTGGTGTGGATAGCTTGGTAGTTGTGTTTATGAAGTTGATGTGCATGACACAAACATGGGGTTCAAACCCCCATGTCACTTTGTCATTGTGCACATGAGCTCAACCTTTGTAGTTGTTGATATAGTGGAACTACATGAAATGATGCCCTATTCACTAGGCATGATTTGGAGTAGTTTCCTCTTCCTTAATTTGTGGTCACTTGTTCCAAGTAAGTGCCCACATATTATATATGATTTTGGGGTATAATCTCCCAAGGAATCCAGTGGTGAAGTTAGTTTTGCCATTGGGATACTTTATGGAGTTGACATATTCAGATTTGTTGCAAGTTTGCTCTTTGATTCCATGGAATAGGTGCAGCCCAAGGGCATGACCTTTTGTGTGATAGTGGTAGGGGTTTTTCTCTACACCATAGTGGTGTCATTTATCACTAGGTGATACTTGTGTGCAAACTATGCCTAGACAAAGTGGGCATGTGGCTGAAAATCCCAGCTTAGTGAAATCTGGAAATTTCACTAAGTGTGAGAATCTAGCCTTAGTTCAGTGCTAGGAATTTGGACCTGATGTGTTTTTGAAGCTCCCTGTCATATTTCATCTCATTTGGAGTCCTGTAGATTATGTTTTGCTTGCTGTCAAAAAGCTTCAGAACAAAGACAGAAAGTCAGGTGCATGAATTTTCACTAAGTCCCCGAGATCTGATGGTTTTGGGAAAGTTTGCCGCCTTGTGTCTTCTTGTGTTTAATTCCTTTTGGTGTGATTCTTTCTGGTGCTTGTAGTGTTCTTGGTTGGCTAAAGCCACATATATTATTTGTCATATTTGGAGGGCTGTAGCTATGTTGCATGTAGCTCACAAAGAGCTAAGATGCAGATTATGGCAGATTGTGTAGTATAGTCATTTTGATGAATGTGGGTGATTAGTTGATGTTGTGGTGTTCTTCCTTGCTCCAATCCATTCATGTTTGGGTGTTATATGTCTTGGCAACCTAGGAATACCAGATTTGTGCCATTGGAGTGTGTGGTGTTGATTCTTACACGTAGGGCTTCATATCTTGTTTCGTTGTTTCCTGTTGATCCGTAGCTCCGATTGTAATGTTCTTTATATGGTTTTGCATCATTTTCACGAGACGCATCTGTTCATGCCATTCTCATGCATGTAAAAATATCTGGGGGCACAGTTCTATCCAGAAACTTGTAGTAGTTTCTTTTGCTTGTGCTAGTGATAGAATAGTGATACATGCTCATTTTCATCTCATGCATCATGTGCTTGTTGCATCTTGTGGTTCTGCTGTTCATTGATTGTTATTATTATGTTGGGTAGCACCGGGGTCAGAGAACGAATACGTGGAGTCAGGAGAGTACGTGCAGGACGAACTAGAACCATTCCAAGCCGAGGATATCACAGGCAAGATGATATGACCTTGATTCCATCTCTAGACTTGTTATGCTAGTTTGCGATTCCATGTCATATTGCTCGCTGCCTACCACTAAATTAAATTGCCTCTTGATATGCCATGAACCCAAACACTGATCCCTTCCTAGCAAAACTTGTATGGCTAAGTAGGCTTTGCTCAGCTACTAATGTTTGCATTGCTAGATGCAGGTGCTTTGTCTCATGTGTTAACATGAGTTTTGATATCATTATCTGAAATTCTGTTATTTAATTAATGCACCTATATACTTGGTAAATGACGGAAGGCCTAGCCTTTGCCGGGTGCTTTGTTCCGTTATTGCCGCCTTAGTTACCGGTTACCGGTGTTTGATTCCATAATGATTGCTCCTAACACGTTCGGGGTTGTTATGGGGACCCCCTCGATAAATCGTGTAGTGTTAAGGCTTGTCCGGCAGGACCCAACATTGGTGTTAATTTGCTGACCACTTAATAAACTGCATAGGGAATGATCAACCCGAGGATCTTTAATCAACAACCCGGGCCAGTGCTCCTCATGAGTGTTGGTCCAAACTGGTCTGCCTACGGGGCCACCACAAGGAAACATGAGGTTTGGTACCTGTAACTAGTTCCATCCGGCGTGTCCTGAGACTGAGATACGCCGCTCTTATCGGGGTCGTCGACACGTCGGGAGGTCCTGCTAGTCTTGCCTTACCTTAGCGATATATCTTGCGTATAGGAATCCTGGTGAAACTTTGGTTTCCCCCAAAGTTGAAGTTTTCCTCTAAGGAATCCGACGAGATCACGAGATTCGTGATAGAGGATGCCTTTGCAGCCTGTGTACGTTTGTGATGGACTAGTTGGAGCACCCCTGCAGGGTTTAATCTTTCGGAAAGCCGTGCCCGTGGTTATGTGGCAACTTGGAATTTTTTGTTAACATCCGGTATTAGAGAACTTAAACATAAGCTAATAAAATTGCCAACTGTGTGCGTAACCGTGACTGTCCCCCTCGAAGATCTCTCTTCGATCGGGAACACGGTGGGGTAATGAATGCCGTAGGTCGGTGTTCAAGATCGCTTAGTGATCAAGTAATCACGACCGCTACTGCAGACCACCTTCACAATTGTTTTGCGTAAGATAGCCACTAAATCAAGCTTAAGATGTTGCAGCCTTATACACCTCACCTTACCCTACCTAATAACATGACTAGTTCTGGCACCAAGGTCTTAGATTGCTGAGTCCCCGTGACTCACAGATTCCTCCGAAACTCCCAACAGGTACAGGTACCCGAAAGAAAGATGATCCCGACGGCACTCAGCTGGCGTGGCAGTACGACGAGGAGACAGACCGCCTCTACGTGAACTATCCAGAGGATTGAGGCGTGGTCGTGATCGTGGGCCTGCATGCAGGGTAGCATAGCATTTCCATGTTTTGTAGTCCGTAGCGGAACTACCTTGATTGTATCTGTGATGTACTGTGAGTTATTAATGAGAAGACGGTTGAATCCCGAATTGTCTACTTTTATTATTATTTGTGCTATGTTACTTTCTTGCAAAACGCTTAGATGCACTTCTTTCCTATTTGGGGCCTCGACCCCGAGATCGGAAAGGACCGCATCTTGGTCGTTACACCCGGATTCCAAGAAATGGCTGGAGGCCATGAAATCCGAGATAGGATCTATGTATGAAAACGAAGTGTGGACTTTGGAAGTACTACCTGAAGGCCACAAGGCTATCCAGAGCAAATGGATCTTTAAGAAGAAGACAGACGCTGACGGTAATGTGACCGTTTATAAAGCTCGACTTGTGGCAAAGGGTTTTTCACAAGTTCAAGGAATTGACTACAATAAGACATTCTCACCCGTAACGATGCTTAAGTCCGTCAGAATCATGTTAGCAATAGCTGCGTTTTTTGATTATGAAATCTGGCAGATGGATGTCAAAACGGCGTTCCTTAATGCTTTCCTCAAGGAAGAGTTGTATATGATGCAACCCGAAGGTTTTGTCGATCCCAAAAATGCTAACAAAGTGTGCAAGCTCCAGCGATCCATTTATGGACTGGTGCAAGCATCTTGGAGTTGGAATAAACGCTTTGATGAGGTGATCAAAGCATTTGGGTTTATATAGGTGGTTGGAGAATCCTGTATTTACAAGAAAGTGAGTGGGAGCTCTGTGGCGTTCCTAATACTATATGTGGATGACATATTACTGATTGGAAATGACGTGGAGTTTTTGGAGAGCATAAAGGATTACTTGAATAAATGTTTCTCTATGAAGGACCTAGGAGAAGCTGCTTACATTCTAGGCATAAAGATCTATAGGGATAGATCAAAACGCCTGATAGGACTTTCGCAAAGCATGTACCTTGATAAAGTTTTGAAGAGGTTCAAAATGGAACAGTCCAAGAAGGGGTTCTTGCCAGTTTTACAAGGTACGAGATTGAGTAAGACTCAGTGCCCAGCAACTGATAAAGATAGAGAGCATATGAGTTCCGTCCCCTATGCTTCAGCCATGGGTTCTATCATGTATGCAATGTTGTTTACTAGACCGGACATTAGCCTGGCCATAAGTATGGCAGGCAGGTTCCAGAGTAATCCAGGAGTGGATCACTGGACGGCGGTCAAGAATATCCTGAAGTACCTGAAAAGGACTAAGGAGATGTTTCTCATATATGGAGGTGACAAAGAGCTCGCCGTAAAAGGTTACATCGATGCAAGCTTTGACACAGATCCGGACGACTCTAAGTCGCAGATCGGATACGTATTTATTCTTAATGGGGGTGCGGTAAGCTGGTGCAGTTCCAAGCAAAGCGTCGTAGCAGATTCTACTTGTGAAGCGGAGTACATGGCTGCCTCGGAGGCAGCTAAAGAGGGTGTCTGGATGAAGCAGTTCATGACGGATCTTGGAGTGGTGCCGAGCGCACTGAAACCAATAACCCTGTTTTGTGACAACACGGGTGCCATTGCCTTAGCAAAGGAACCACGGTTTCACAAGAAGACCAGACACATCAAACGACGGTTCAACCTCATCCGCAACTACGTCGAGGAGGAGGACGTGAATATCTGCAAAGTGCACACGGATCTGAATGTGGTAGACCCACTGACTAAACCTCTTCCACGGGAAAAGCATGATCAACACCAGAACTGTATGGGTGTTAGATTTATTACAATGTAATTCGCATGACGATGTGAGGACTAGATTATTGACTCTAGTGCAAGTGGGAGACTATTGGAATTATGCCCTAGAGGCAATGATAAATAAGTTATTATTATAATTCCTGTATCAAGATAATCGTTTGTTATCCATGCTATAATTGTGTTGAATGAAGACTTAGATGCATGTGTGGATACATAGACAAAAGACTGTCCCTAGCAAGCCTCTAGTTGGCTAGCCAGTTGATCAAGGATAGTCAAGGTCTTCTGACTATGTACAAGGTGTTGTCGCTTGATAACTGGATCACATCATTGGGTGAATCATGTGATGGACTAGACCCAAACTAATGAACGTAGCATGTTGATCGTGTCATCTTGTTGCTACTGTTTTCTGCGTGTCAAGTATTTGTTCCTATGACCATGAGATCATATAACTCACTGGCACCGGAGGTATGCCTTGTGTGTATCAAACGTCACAACGTAACTGGGTGACTATAAAGATGCTCTACAGGTATCTCGGAAGGTGTCCGTTGAGTTAGTATGGATCTAGACTGTTGGGGAACGTCGCATGGGAAACAGAAAAACTTCCTACGCGCACGAAGACCTATCATGGTGATGTCCATCTACGAGGGAGATTTCAGATCTACGTACCCTCGTAGATCGCACAGCAGGAAGCGTTAATAAACGCGGTTGATGTAGTGGAACGTCGTCACGTCCCCCGATCTGCCCCGCGAACCGTCCCACGAACCGTCCCGCGATCCGTCCCACGATCCGCTCCGATCTAGTGCTGAACGGACGGCACCTCCGCGTTCAGCACACGTACAGCTCGACGATGATCTCGGACTTCTTGATCCAGCAAGAGAGATGGAGAGGTAGATGAGTTCTCCGGCAGCGTGATGGTGCTCCGGAGGTTGGTGGTGATCTTATCTCAGCAGGGCTCCGCCCGAGCTCCGCATAAACGCGATCTAGAAGAAAAACCGTGGAGGTATGTGGTCGGGCTGCCGTGGCAAAGTTGTCTGAAATCAGCCCTCATACCTCAGTATATATAGGAGGGAGGGGAAGGACCTTTCCTTGAGGCTCAAGGAGCCCCAAGGGGTCGGCCGAAGTGGGGGGAGGAGGATTCCTCCTCCAATCCTAGTCCAACTAGGATTGGAAGGTGGAGTCCTTCTCTATTTTCCCACTTCCCCCTTTATTTTTCTTTTATCTTTGATTTTCTTTCCCTCCTACGCAGGGGCCTTCTTGGGCTTGCCCCCAGCCCACTAAGGGCTGGTGCGGCACCCCTAAGGCCAATGGGCTTCCCCAGGGTGGGCTGGCCTCCCCCGGTGAACACCCGGAACCAATTCGTCACTCCCTGTACATTCCCGGTAATGCCGAAAACTTTCCGGTAATCAAATGAGGTCATCCTATATATCAATCTTCGTCTTCGGACCATTCCGGAAATTCTCGTGATGTCCGTGATCTCATCCGGGACTCCGAACAACATTTGGTAACCAACCATATAACTCAAATACGCATAAAACAACGCTGAACCTTAAGTGTGCAGACCCTGTGGGTTCAAGAACTATGTAGACATGACCCGAGGGACTCCTCGGTCAATATCCAATAGCGGGACCTGGATACCCATATTGGATCCTACATATTCTATGAAGATCTTATCGTTTGAACCTCAGTGGCAAGGATTCATATAATCTCGTATGTCATTCCCTTTGTCCTTGGGTACGTTACTTGCCTGAGATTCGATCGTCAGTATCCGCATACCTATTTCAATCTCGTTTACTCGCAAGTATCTTTACTCGTTCCATAATACAAGATCCCGTGACTTACACTAAGTCAGATTGCTTGCAAGGCTTGTGTGTGATGTTGTATTACCGAGTGGGCCCCGAGATACCTCTCTGTCACACGGAGTGACAAATCCCAGTCTTGATCCATACTAACTCAACTGACACCTTCGGAGATACCTGTAGAGCATCTTTATAGTCACCCAGTTATGTTGTGACGTTTGATACACGCAAAGCATTCCTCCGGTGCCAGTGAGTTATATGATCTCATGGTCATAGGAATAAATACTAGACACGCAGAAACCAGTAGCAACAAAATGACACGATCAACATGCTACGTCTATTAGTTTGGGTCTAGTCAATTACATGATTAACCCAATGATGTGATCCAGTTATCAAGCAAGAACACCTTGTACATAGTCAGAAGACCCTGACTGTCCTTGATCAACTGGTTAGTCAACTAGAGGCTTGCTAGGGATAGTGTTTTGTCTATGTATCCACACATGTATCTAAGTCTTCATTCAATACAATTATAGCATGGATAATAAACGATTATCTTGATACAGGAATTATAATAATAAATTATTTATCATTTCCTCTAGGGCATAATACCAACAAAGAGTGGGATTTGTCACTCCGTGTGACGGAGAGATATATCGGGGCCCACTCGGTAATACAACATCACACAAGCCTTGCAAGCAATGTGACTTAGTGTATGTCATGGGATCTTGTATTACGGAACGAGTAAAGAGACTTGCCGGTAAACGAGATTGAAATAGGTATGCGGATACTGACGATCGAATCTCGGGCAAGTAACATACCGAAGGACAAAGGAAATGACATACGGGATTATATGAATCCTTGGCGCTGAGGTTTAATCGATAAGATCTTCGTAGAATATGTAGGATACAATATGGGCATCCAGGTCCCGCTATTGGATATTGACCGAGGAGTCCCTCGGGTCATGTCTACATAGTTCTCGAACCCGCAGGGTCTGCACACTTAATGTTCGGCGATGTTTTATGCGTATTTGAGTTATGTGGTTGGTTACCGAATGTTGTTCGGAGTCCCGGATGAGATCACGGACGTCACAAGGGATTCCGGAATGGTCCAGAGACGAAGATTGATATATAGGATGACCTCATTTGATTACCGGAAAGTTTTCGGCATTACCGAAAATGTACCGGGAGTGACGAATGGGTTTCGGATGTTCACCGGAGGGGGGGGGGTAGCCCACCCGGGGAAAGCCCATAGGCCTTAGGAGTGCCACACCATCCCTTAGTGGGCTGGTGGGACAGACCAAGAGGCCCTATGCGCAGGAGATAGAAAAAAAGGGGAATTGGGAAGGAAGAGAAGGACTCCACCTTCCAATCCTAGTTGGACTAGGATTGGAGGAGGACTCCTCCCCCCTTAGGACGACCCCTTGGGGCTCTCTTGAGCCTCAAGGCAGGTCCCGCCCCCTACCTCCTATATATAGTGAGGTAGGGCTGATTTGAGACAACTTTGCCATGGCAGCCCGACCACATACCTCCACGTTTTTTCCTCTAGATCGTATTTCTGCGGAGCTCGGGCGGAGCCCTGCTGAGATAGATCACCACCAACCTCCGGAGCGCCGTCACACTGCCAGAGAACTCATCTACCTCTCCGTCTCTCTTGCTGGTTCAAGAAGGCCGAGATCATCATCGAGCTGTACGTATGCTGAACGCGGAGGTGCCGTCCGTTCAACACTAGATCGGAGCGGATCGTGGGACGGATCGCGGGACAGTTCATGGGACGGTTCGCGGGGCGGATCGAGGGACGTGAGGATGTTCCACTACATCAACCGCGTTTCTTAACACTTCCTGCTGTGCGATCTACAAGGGTACGTAGATCGGAAATCCCCTCTCGTAGATGGACATCACCATGAACGTCTTCGTGCGCGTAGGAAATTTTTTGTTTCCCATGCGACGTTCCCCAACAGAAAATGATCGCGACCGAACAGAAACCGTAAATGAAACTGCATAATTTGAAAATATAGTTTCGCGGAAAGTTCATACTACATACTACATATACTACATACTACATACTACATCAGTGCGATCTTAGTCCTCCTCGCTGGAGCTGGAGAGATCGATGTACATCGCCCTCTGCTCCTCGCAGATGCACCGCCACTCGTCGTCCTTCACCTTGGCGGCGAGGTTGGCCTCGACCGCCTGCCGCCACTGGAGGTCTTCGATCTCCTCGGCGTGGCGCTGGCGCTCCGCCTCCTCGTGCAATCTGCACTCGGCAATGGCAGCCGCAACCACGTCCACGTCACCGACGAAGTCCTCTGGCCCGACGACTCCGCGGCGGCCGAGCTCCTCGGGCTCCTCCTTCACGGCGACGATGTCCTCCGGTTCCTCCGGCTCCTCCGACCATTGCCTCTTCATAGGGAGAAGGCGCGCGGAAGAGGAGGAGCTACCGGTGTAGGACGAGCCCGCGGCGACATGCCGACGGTCGTACTCCTCCATCTCCCAGACGAGGAAGCTCGGCGGTGGTGACATGCCGCGGTTGGTCCACCTCCGGGCCCCGCGCTTCCTCGCGGCGTCCGACCGGACGCGCCGCTCGCGCTCCGGGTCGCTTCCGCCGCCGGATCTGCTGCCGGAGCCGCATCCGGAGCTCCACATTGCGGCTGGAGGCAGGGAGGTGGTCGCCGGCGGCGAGAAATGTGGAGAAGGGTTGGGGAATCGCGGGGGCTCGGCGGCGGCGGGGGATATGGTTTCGACCCGCAAACGCGCCGCGAAACCGTAGATATAGTGACCGAGGCGTGCGTTTTGCGGGCCGCGACAATTTTTTTTACGAGCCAGGCGAGTATGCGGGCTCTATTCTGGCCGGAAAAATGGGCCGAACCCGCATACTCGCCGGACTTTTACGGGTTTGCCTCTTTTGCGGGGTTTGCTAGAGTTGCTCTTAAGGGATGCTACACAAGTAGACTTGTTCATAGATAACCCGACACGGAGGTCCGAACCCAAAGCCCGACATTCGGGCCAGACTCGGGCTCCACTTTCTTGCCCGAAGCCGAGCCCGAATAAAACTTGAAATGTACATATAAATATTTTTATTTGAAATATAGGTATAATAAATTTATATAATATCCCCAATATGATTAATTTGATTAAAAAATCTCACTGTTCATGTGCTTCGACCCGGGCTAGGCCGGGCTCGGGCTTGGGATTTTTCTCTTCGGGCTTTGCCAAGCCTGGCCCGAGCCCGACCCAACCCGACAAATGATCAGGTTTACACACAAGTGAAGATCATACTCAGATAAGTAATAACTCGAGCCCCGACATGAGGTGGTCGCCACCAAAAGCTTCCCACAACGAAGGTCTCCATCCCACATTACAACGTAGATTGAAGAAGGAGGGTCACCGACACCGTCAAATCCCAAGTCGGGATGCTTCGACAGTCCCACACCGTCCTCAATCTCCGCCGTCCTCATCTGTGGTGACAAAATCAGTCAGAAATTCCACGCCTGTGTTGACGGATCTGAAGATCCAAGTTCCCCGACCCCCTCCCGGCAATCAGTTGCAACGCAAGATAACACCCTCAACTACTCACTCGAGTAGAGCACCACAATATTAGGGTGCAGCAGACCAGCGTTGTCGTTCGCGTACTTGTAGGTGGGACCGTGTCCACCAATGTCTCACATAGAGATTGTACACCCGACCGGAAAATCCACCGCCGCAGCTGCACATCCATGCTTGCCTCAAGCTGCTCTCAAAGACCACACCTCCGATGCAACGCCACCAAACGACGGATCCATACTCCCCTATGCAGCTGCAATAGCCCCAGCACCAAGCAGCGCGAGGCGCCTCACACCACTATCGCCTCTGCACAGTGGAGGATCCAGGAATGGGCCAAGCCCAAGGCAACCTTTATTGACTGTAGCAAATCACTACAGTATTTGCTACACTCAACAAAGCAAATGGGCCTCACGCCCCAGGCCGCCGCATGGGCTGCCTGGATTCCAAAATCGCCACTGCCTTTGCATTAATAGATGAACCTCCCTACCGCAACACTTCCTAGCGCCTCCGACGCAAAACACTACGCGTGTAACGCCACCCTCCTAGTGGCAAAAAATGTCACTGAAGCCCGTAAGTTGATTCCGTAAAAAATCGTCCGTAGGTGTAGTGTTGCCCCCTCTTGGTGTGCTCACCGAGACCCATCGTCGCATGCTTGCCACGCGCACACGGGACACTACCAATATCCGCCAGTAGGAAGGTCGTAAGAAGATCTCTCTCCCCCGCCCCCTCGGTGGCAACGCAAGATCAGGATGTAATAGTTAGTTACTACACGTAGACATCTTCACATTACAAATTCGATGGCATGTATTATACACCATCAAGTAAAAACATAGTGTTAGTTGTGCCAAGAAATGTACTCATCCTTCAAGGAATGCAGAACTAATATTTTAAATGTTCAACATTACATGAACCATTTAAAAAAATAGGAGGAGGGGGGCTGAAGGTCCTAGAAGTTGTGAATAATATTTCAAAATTGTTACAACACTGCATAAAGGGGTGATAGATGGCACGTCGGGGCGAAGCGTGTGGCGACACGCCACCTACCACCATTAATGGCGGCACGCCACCTACCGCCATTAATGGCAATTACTGCCCACCACCGCCCGTCCCCAAGCTAGCCCACCGCATTTCCTCTCTGCTGCGCGATACTTGCATCGGGCAGGCTCTCCGCCCATCTCCCTCCTCGCCCTTTACCCTTCCTCAAGGCGCATCTGATGGCAGGAGAGAGGAGGACAAATCGAGGGTGGCAACCTCTCTCGGGGTCGCCTCCCAGGGATACGCCGGTGAACCTGCTGCCGGCAGCGACGCTCTACTCATCGGAGGCTCGCGAGGAGATGATCCGAGTGGTTCGCGGGAAGTTCCCGAATCGAGCGCGTTGGCTGGGGATTATGGTGGAGATAATCCCCATGGCGACACTCGAGGAGCGAGATCACTTACGCGGCGACGACGGAGGCATGTAGTACGAGTTGATCTACTGGGCGATGCGGGAGGCGGAATCAAAGACGAAGTGGCGCAGATTCAAGACGGCGGTCCCCTTCCTCCTCAACATCGACCCTCCTCCGATGATAGTGCTGCCTCTCGCGGTGCTGTCGCGGGGGGTCGACCCTCCTTCCGACCACTGATCCCTGGTGTGGGGGAACCTCCCCCATGGCATGGTGGCCGTGGCAAGGTTCCTCGGAGATGGAAAAAGGTACGCAATAAAAACTTAGTTTATGTTAGTGCATTTGGGGTTGTTGCTAGATTTGAAGATAGTTTTCGGGGGATTGTTCCTCCTTGGTAAATGAAGTAGCTGATAATAGAATGGAATTAGAGGTTGGGCTTGTGCCCGATGGTAAATTGCCTGTTGCTTCGGCTCATATCCTAGGATTTCGTCAGAGTTGTGATGATCGTGTATCTACAGAGGAAAAAAGTAGTTCGGGATTTGTTCCTCCTATTGAATTGGGAGTAGGTGGTCATAGGTTGCCTGATCTAGATGGGGAGCTTGTGCCCAATGGTGGTTTATCTGCAGATTCTGCCTGCTCTCACCAGACTAGAGATGATTCTGCTTTTGAAGAGAGTATTGCCGTGAACATTGAGGAAAAAAGTAGGTTGATGCCAAAGATAATGCTATTGTTAAACATAGTTTGAATACAATATCTACAACTGTTGAGGGTATTGATAAAGTGGCAGAGAGAGAATGGCCTCTTCTGGGGTCGAGTACGACTCCCAAACCGTTGATCAAAGGATATGTCGTTCCTAGGAAAGCAGGAAAGAGAAATACGTCTTCTAGGTGTCATCACAACTTTGATGAAGAGGTAGCGGATTTTTATGGACAACTCTGGGTTATACCTTCCCCCAGATGCCACCATAACAGACCTAGCCGCAGTCTGCCCCCAACCCTAGCCCCTCCCTTGTTAGCCGCCTTTTCTGGATCAGGAAGGATGTTTTCAGATCTGGCTGTTTTTCTGTGGAGGACTGTTATCCTGTAGGCTGCCCTGGTAGCAAATTCCAGATTAGTTGTGAGAGTTTTGGCCCTGGTAGCATCTCCTTTGCGGCTGTTGTGAAGAAGATGGATCAAAGAGGGGGGCAACGAGTTAAGAGGCAACCTCAAAAGAAGGGGGGACATGGAGCTCCTCCCCCTCCTCCTGCTGCTCCTCCTACTCCTGCTGCTGCTAAGATGCGAGTGCCAGCCCCAAAGCCACCTGCTGGCATTGTCCCTAAAGCCACAACCACCACTGCTGGGCAAGCTGCAGCTCCTGTCCTCCCTCCAAACCCTGTGGTTCAGCCTTTGGATCCAAGGTACAAGGAAATGACCTGTTTCAATTGCACTTGGCCTGGCCACTATGTAGGAAATTGTGTAGACCCAAAGAAATGTTTCATCTGCTCTGGTTTTCATAATGTCAACAACTGCATTGCTTGGGCTAAACTTCATCCATATGCCGAATTCTTTGGGAGTGCAGCCATAGGATTGGGGTTTTATCAGATAGATATACCCATGGCTGCTGAATCCAATTGGCTGAACTTTAAGAACTGTGCTATTCTTAAAGTCTTGAAGGGAGAGGTTTCTGCTTCAGATTTAGTTACCCAGCTGAATGGCATTTTTTGTAAGGGAAAAGAATGGCCTTGGCAGATTAGGGAGCTTGAAGAGAGGAAATTCCTACTGAGATTCCCTCCATGGAAAAAAGTGGAACACCTCATAGAGTTCCCTGCTTTTGAGCTCCCCATTGATGGTGTTTCTATCAAAATTTGTGAATGGGTTGGTATGCTGGAACATTATGGAGAGCTGACTGAGGTGTGGATCAAGGTAGAAGGGATTCCCCCTAGCTGGTGTGCTTGGAAGGTGTTTGCCCATATAGCTTCTTGTTTTGGAATTCTAGTTGATGTAGATTGGAATGGAATTTTCAAAAGTTTTATGAGACAATAAGGATCAAAGTTGCTTGTAGGGACCCCACTAGAATTCCGTATGAGTGGTTTGTGGAGATGAATAAGAAGTTATACATTCTGTACTTTTCTGTGGAGGGGTTTACTCAAGTTGGGGAAGGTTCCGATGGGGATGATGATGATCCTGATTTGGATATTGATGAGGAGGATAAGTTGGAGGATGATTTGGACCAGGATAAAGACTTTCTCGGAGAAGGAGCTGAACCTATTGATGAACTAGATAAAGCTAACTTTTCAAATGGGGAACCTTCTGGTTCTGGTGGAAAAGGGGGAGATAAATATATGGCTGCAGCTCAGTTTCACCCAATGATTCTGAATGATGAACTTCATGAACAATTTATTGAAGAGATTGGGAACAAAACCCCCTGCCCATGTGGAAGACCTCCTTGAAGATGTTGTTGTAGTCAATCAAGAGGATATGGACATCTGCTCCCACATGGATTACTGCTCTGCCCAGCTTAGGAAGTTTGAAATGGGAGATTCTGAAGGAGAGGAGGATATTCCTATGTCTGAATGGTTTTCCTCTCTGAGAAGGTGGCAGCTAATGTTGGTTCTTCTAAGAGATCTCTAATGGAATCTCTGGAATTGGTGGAGATGGAGAAGAAGCTGAAAGGAGATTCCAACAAGATGAAGAAATGGGGGCCTGTGCTCTCTACTAGACGCATTACAAGGCAACATGGCAATGTCAAGATTATGGAAAAAGCTACAGCTTACCTGCAGAAAAAGAATCTGGAGATTCCTTCATCTTTTCAAGGTAGCTCCTTTATCAATACTGTTGTTAATGTTCTTGCTAATCAAATTTCTGGCATTGACTTGTGTGTGGGTGAGGATGGTGAGGAACAAAATAAAATTATCCAAGATTTAATGCTTAGAGAACATATTAGATGCTTAGAATTTGCTGATAACAACCCTGAAACTGTTTTACCTGCTGAACTTTACACTCCTGTGCATGATGATGAGAGGGGTTCTAAATGGGATGATACTACTAGATCTAATGGCGCTGGTGATCTAGATGATATTGGCCCAAGCCCAAGACAATCCAGAAGGCTTTGTAGCCTGTCCCATCCTTTTAAGATCTCATGATAGGAGCTTTTTGGAATATTAGAGGTCTTGGCCAACCTGGTAAAATCCAGCGCCTGAGGGATTTTATTAGAAGTAATTCAGTGGATTCTGTTGGTTTCTTTGAAACCAAGAGAGAGATTATAGATATGAATACTTTAAGTTCCATTGCTGGTAGTAAAAGCTTTTCGTGGCATCAACTACCTGCCCTGAAAACTACGGGGGGGTGTCCTTGTGGGCATGAATGTGGATGTTTTGGAAGTCATTGGCTTTGTCAATAGGAGGTTTAGTGTGACTGCTACGGTTAAAAGCAAGAAGGATAAAAATGTTTGGCAATTCATTGTGATTTATGGTACTTCTTATAATGAATACAAGTTCGAATTTATTGCCGAGTTGCATGAGGTGATGAGTGGTGCAACCTATTGTAAAGCCCCGGACACAGCCGCCGGCGGTCGTTACTCCTGGCGGGGTCTAGACTGGCCCCACATATCAATACTAGTCTTTTCAACGCACTTTGTCCTCACTCATGCGCACCCGAGATCAATTTCCCGGTTGGTCACCCATCCTAGAACTGCTCGAAGCCAAGCACGCTTAACCTGGGAGTTCTGTTTGAATGGGCTCCTGGAAAAGAAGGAATTCCTTATTGATATGAGTAGTTTATCATCCCTAATAAGCCAAGCTATCACATACACCACCACTCAGAGGAACCGACGTCCTCGTCGGGCCACATGAGCGTTCCCTCTTGGTACAAACGTCTGTGTATCCAGTCCAGTACATGTACCATGCCGTGTTCCACGACGGGGCACAAACGTCATGAACAACACGACCGCACACCTGTCCACAAACATCCGTGTAACCGCGAGGGTTGGCTCTGATACCAAACTTGTAACGCCCGGGACACACCCGCCGACGGTCGTTACTCCTGGCGGGATCTAGACTGGCCCCACATATCAATACTAGTCTTTTCTGCGCACTTTTTCCTCACTCATGCACCCGGGATCAACTTCCCGGTCGGTCACCCATCCTAGAACTACTCCAAGCCGAGCATGCTTAACCTGGGAGTTCTGTTCGAATGGCTCCCGGAAAAGAAGAAATTCCTTATTGATATGAGTATTCTATCATCCCTAATAAGCCAGGCTATCACACCTATCCCATCCTTCTGGGTGGTGATTTTAACTTAGTCAGATCTGATTTGGATAAGAGTAATGGCACTATGAATCAAACGACTACTTTCTTTTTCAATGATTGGGTCAATAAATGGGGTCTGATGGAGATTAATGTTGCCAACAGGAAATATACCTGTTGTAATAATCAGGAAAACCCCATTTATGCTACTATTGATAGAGTATTTGTATCACCTTCCTGGGATGCTTTATTTCCATTGTCAGTGCTGAGGGCCCTACCTAGAATTGGTAGTGATCATACCCCCTTGTTACTTGACACTATGACTCGAAGAGTTGTCTCTCCTAAAATGTTTAGATTTGAAAAGTGGTGGCTGGATCAGCCTGGTTTTTGGGAGATATTGGAAAGTGTTTGGAATACTCCTAGTTTAGGTGGAGAGGCCATTGATGTTTGGGTTCTTAAAACCAAGCGTCTTAGGAAAAAAAATTAAAGGCTGGAGTGCAAATATAGAAGTTGCTATTAAGAAAAAGAAAAGAGATCTAATTCAGGAATTTAACATACTGGATGTTTTTGCGGAAACAGACAGAGTTATGGAGGAGGATAAGAAACGTATGAAGGATATTAAATTGAGCTGGAGGATATTATGAGGAAGGAGGAAACTGCCTTGTGGCAGCGATCTAGAGATCGGAGGATTAAGGATGGGAACAAGAATAATGCATATTTCCATGCTTTAGCTAATCATAGACATCGTAAGAACCATATTTCTAAAATAGTGGGGGACCAGGGCCCTGTTTCTACTATGGAAGAGATGTTAGCCATTGCGACTTCTTTTTATAAAAAAATGTTTGGCCGAGAAGAGAGGCATAATATACATCTTGGCCCTGCTTTTTGGCGGGATGATGAATTGATCACTTATTTTGAGAATGATGATCCGCAAAAGAATTTTTCGAAGGAGGAAATTAAAAGTGCAATTTTTGGCTCGTATGCCAATGGTGCTCCTCGGCCTGATGGCCTTTCTTTTCTGTTTTATCAAACATTTTGGACCCTGATCAAATCTGACCTTATGGCTCTGGTGAAAGACTTTGAGGCAGGTAAATTAGAGTTATAGAGACTAAACTTTGCTTTAATCATTCTAATTCCCAAAGAGCTAGATGCTAATATCATGAGAAAATTTCGACCTATCAGCCTTAGTAACTGTGTGGTTAAGATTTTTTCAAAGGTGTTAACTAATAGGTTATCTCCTATTAGTAATAGATTGATTTCCCCTAATCAAACTGCTTTTATTAAAGGCAGGTATATATGGGAGAGTGTGGTCCTTGCTCATGAAGTGATTCATGAGGTGAAAAAGTCTAACAATCGAGGGCTTGTGCTTAAATTGGATTATGAGAAAGCTTATCATAGAGTTAGTTGTGATTTTCTGTTTGAGATGTTAGAATCTAGGGGCTTCTGCCCTAAGTGAATTTCTTGGATTAAATGCCTATTATTTCATAACACTTTTAGTGTTAGAATAAATGACACTATAGGCCCATATTTTATGAGTGGGAAAGGCCTCAAACAAGGGGATCCTATATCTCCTCTTCTTTCAATTTAGTGGCGGATGTCTTCTCTAAGATGCTAAACAAAGCTTCTGATCAGGGATTAATTTCTGGGTTGTTGACTAATGCAGTCCCAGGGGGGATTATTAGTCTTCAATATGCGGATGATACTCTTTTGTTTTTAGATGACTCGGATGAAAAAGCAAGGAATTTCAAATGGAGTTTGTCCTATTTTCAGAACCTCTCGGGTATGAAGATCATCTTTCATAAAAGTGATCTCATCACTATTAATATTGATGAAACCAGGGCTAATATTTTTGCCCAGATTTTCTGCTGTAATATAGGATCTTTTCCTATCAAGTATCTGGGTGTACCCCTTCATTATGACAAATTGAGGAGGGAAGATTTACAACCATTGATTGATAGGATTATAAAAGGTATCTCAGGTTGGCTGGGTAGGTATCTTACTTTTAGGGGCAAGATTATATTACTCTGTGCTTGTATTGTGAGTATCCCTGCTTACCTTATGGCGATTGTGAAATTTCCTAAGTGGGCTATTAATGCCATCAACTCCCAGATGGCCCATTTTTTGTGGGGTAATATAGGGGATCAGCACAAATTCCATTTGGCTAACTGGGGCTTGGTGTCTATGAAGAAGGAATTTGGTGGTTTGGGGATTCCCAATATTAGAGATTATAATATGGCTCTGCTAGCTTCCTGGGGGAAAAGATTTTTTCTTAGCAGTTCTGGGGATTGGAATAGAGTGATTACTTATAAGTATGATGTGTCCAGCCCAAATATTTGCTGGGCCAGACAACAAATAGGTTCCCCTTTCTGGAAAGGTGTGTCATGGGCACTACAAGCCACCAGGAACTTTTACCATTGGAAGATTGGCAATGGTGTTAGTGTGAGTTTTTGGCATGACACTTGGGCTGGGGATTGTTCCCTTAAGGTTAAATTTTGGGGTCTGTTTTATATATGTAATCAACAGGATTGTACTGTGTCCCAGGTTTGGGATGTGATGGTTCTCAGACTATCTTTTAGAAGATGTGTTGATGGTAGGGTCATGAATGATGGGAGAATCTTATTGGCCATATTAGAGAATACCCTTTGTCTGACTCTCCTGATACACCTATATGGACGTTGGAAGCTAAGGGTATCTATTCTGTTAAATCATTCTATAAGTGTATCAATTTTGGTGGTGTGGTTTCTCCTTTTGGAGATTCTTTGTGGAAAACACTTTGTCCCCACAAGATTCATGTGTTTTTGTAGCTTTGTCTATACAACAAGGCACTAACTAGAGATAATGTGGCTAAAAGAAAGACTTTGGAGGATAACACATGCTTATTTTGTAGGGAAGCTGAATCTATTCAACATTTAATTTTTGATTGTGTGAATTCTAAACTCATTTGGGATATCATTTCTGAGTTCTTTAAAATCAGTAGAATTACTTGTATTACCGGTGTTGCTTCCTTTTGGAAAGTAAACAAACATAAACCTGTTCTGAATTTGGTGATTGCTGCCTCCTTGTGGAGTATCTGGAAATTAAGGAATGAGTTTTTTTTCCAGGGGCGCACGTGGAGAAGTCTGGACTACAATCTTGTCAAATTAAGAGGGATGCTGCATTGATGGGGGTTTCTGTGCGACACTGCACAGCTAGCCGAACTGAACAGTTCATCCTCCTGCTGGACAAGCGGCACGGGGAAGTACTGAGGATTGCTTGGCGCTGTGATTTGTAATATGTCATTAGCTAGCTATCTATGTTTCCTTCCAGGGTGCAACAACTTTAAAAGCTTTGTTTTGGTTTTGTAATAAGTAGTTAATTACCATCCTTCCAGGACAGTTCCTTTGGTTCTGCCTAAGTGAGGGGGTTTCCTTTTTCTTGTCTTTGTTGGTGTTGCTATTTGGCATGGAGATGTATGGTTGGACTATTCTGCTTCATTTTAATAAAGTGGGACAGGGGGCAACCGCTTTCATTCAAAAAAACACTGCATAAAGGACCCCAAAGAAAGTAAATTTTCTAATCAAGCCCTGCCAATTTGCAGACATGACCCCAAAGAAGATAGAAGAAACCCAATCTAGTCCTGGCATAAACTGTTTTTTTAAAGACCCAGCTGATGCCTGGCATATATTTCGAAGCAGATAGCAAGGCGGGAATACAAGATGTGGGGTGATCCTGGGATCAAGGATAGAAAGGAAAAAAATAAAAAAACGGACCATAAACGTCCCCCTTGGGGGAAAAACTCCTCACGGTGGTTCCCCAAACGGGTGCTCTAAGAAAACCTCCCCTGCCTGCCTCCATAGCTCGATGGTCCTTGTGATGGAGGTGGTGATATTTTCTAGCCGGACAGTTTTGTTTCTGAAGATGCAATCATTTCTTTCCTTCCAAATTTCTGAGAGAATCAGGATGGTCATTGTCTTCACACCTTTTTTGTGCTCCGGTCTTGCCTTGCTTAGCATATGTGAAAAAATGTCTTATGATGTGGTGCCCCTGCTCCATATGTTTGGGCTAAGCGAAGCACATCCGGTGCGAGACACAGCTTGCATCCATGTTGCTATCGCCATTGGACATTCCCAGAACAGATGGACCGCTGATTCTAGGCTTCTGAGACATAACTGACAGAAGTATCCGTTTGGCCATCCCCTCCTTTGCAGCCTGTCGTTGCACCATAGCCTGTTTTTTATTATCAGCCAAGCGAAGATTTTGAGTCGAGGCGGTGCCCAAGTATCCCATATAATCTTCCTAATTTCCGATCTTGTACTGCCTAGAAATTGGGCTTGATATGCTGAGCTGGCCGAGTATACCCCTGAGGCTTCATGCCTCCATTTGATGGTGTCTGTAGTGTGCTCAAGCAGTTCCACATCCCTAGCTTGAAGCCACCTGTGCAAGCTAATCACATCCTACCAGATATGTGCAGTATCTCCATGCGCGAGGTCCGCTATCCAGGTGTTGTTTTCTAGCGCCTCTTTTACGGATCTGTTCTTCCTTCTGGAGTGTTTGAAGAGTTTTGGGTATATCATCTTCAGAGTCCCCGAGCCAGTCCAGGAGCAATGCCAGAAGGAGACCATCGCCCCATCGCCTAAGGTAACCGTGGTGGAGGCGCTAAATAGTGCTTTATCGCCCTCATCACATGGTAGCTGCATGCCGTTCCATGGCCATTCCGGACACGTCCAGGACAGCCAGAGCCACCGAAGCCGAAGAGCTCTGCAGAAGCGGTTCATTTCGAGAACTCCGAGTCCACCATTTTCAATTGGTGAACATACTACGGGCCAGGTAACTTTGCATTTGCCTCCGCTCATCTCTTCATCCTACGCCCAGAGGAAACGCCGTTGAACCTTATCTATCTCGTCTAGGAATTTCTTTGGCGCTGTTAATACGGACATAGCGAAAGTTGGTAGCACGGTGAGAACGCTGCGAACCAGCACCCGTCTTGCTGCCATGTTTAAAAGCTTCCCCTTCCAACCTTCTAATCTGGCCCTAATCCTATCGAGGATGAACTAGATGTGGACCAGGCGGATCCTAGCCAGGGTGAGCGGTAGGCCGAGGTACTTGACCGGGAAACCCATCCTCTCCCCCCCGAAGGTTGGGAGCACCTCATCTAAATTTATGCCGTCGCAGCGGATAGCAGAGACGGTTGACTTCGCCGGGTTTATATGCAACCCTGTGGCATGTCCAAAGTCCCCAAGAATGTCGAGCAGTGCTACGTCAACAAAAGTTCTTCCCCGGCAACGGCGCCAGAAATCCTTCTGCTACTTCTCAAACAACAGCGCTAGAAATTGACACGTTGATGGAGATTGGGCTTGCGTTGGTTTTTCCCTTGAAGAGGAAAGGGTTATGCAGCACAGGAGCAGTAAGTACTTCCCTCAGTTTGAGAACCAAGGTATCGATCCAGAAGGAGGGTGTCGTCAAGTCCAGAGTACCTGCGCAAACACAAACAAGCTTGCACCCAACGCTTCAAAGGGGTTGTCAATCCCTTCAAGATTGTTTGCAAAGTGAGATCTGAAGTCGGAAAGTGCAACGAAGTAAAAAGTGTAAGGCTGAAAATATGGTGTGGAGTAGACCCTGGGGGCCACAGTGTTCACTAGAGGCTTCTCTCAAAATAGCAAGTATTACGGTGGGTGAACAAATTATTGTCGAGCAATTGATAGAACCGCGCAAAGTCATGACGATATCTAAGGCTGATCTAGCATATAGGCATCACGTCCGAGACAAGTAGACCGATACTTTATGCATCTACTACTATTACTCCACACATCGACCGCTATCCAGCATGCATCTAGTGTATTGAGTTCATGATGAACAGAGTAACACTTTAAGCAAGATGACATGATGTAGAGGGATAATCTCAAACCAATGATGAAAACCCCATCTTTTTACCCTTGATGGAAACAACACGATACGTGCCTCGCTACCCCTTCTGTCACTGGGTGAGGTCACCGCACGGTATGAACCCAAAACCAAGCACTTCTCCGATGGCAAGAATAATAGATCTAGTTGGCCAAACAAAACCCACAACTCGAAGAGAATTACAAGGATATGAAATCATGCATAAGAGAGATAAGAAGAAACTCAAATAAGATTCATAGATAATCTGATCATAAATCCACAGTTCATCGGATCTCGACAAACACACTGCAAAAGAAGATTATATCGGATAGATCTCCATGAAGATTATGGAGAAATTTGTATTGAAGATCCAAGAGAGAGAAAAAGCCATCTAGTTACTAGCTATGGACCCGTAGGTCTATGGTGAACTACTCACGCATCATCGGAGAGGTCATGGTGTTGATGGAGAAGCCTTCCGTGTCCGAATCCCCCCTCCGGCAGGGCACCAGGACGTGCCCCAGATGGGATCTTGCAGAGACAGAAGCTTGCGGCGGTGGAAAAGTGATTACGATGCTCCCCTGATTTTTTGGGAATATTTGGGAATTTATAGGCGCAAGATCTAGGTCACGGGACCTCTAGGGGGCCCACAAGCGTGCATGGTGCGCCCCCCTGGCCGCATGGTGGGGGCTTGTGCGGCCCCTGGGGCTCTTCTGGCTTGGCCCCCAAGCTCTCCGATTTTCTTCCGTCCGAGAAAAAATATTTTCGGGGATTTTCTTCCGTTTGGAATCCGTTTCAAAATCTCCTCTGAAAGGGGTCAAAAACATGGAAAAAATAGGAACTGGCACTGGATTAATAAGTTAGTTCCAAAAAATAAATAAAAGGCATGCAAAACATCCAAAGTTTGACAAGATAATAGCATGAAACCATCAAAAATTATAGATACGTTGGAGACGTATCAAGCATCCCCAAGCTTAACTCCTGCTCGTCCTCGAGTAGGGAAGTGAGAACGAATGAATTTTTTGATATGGAATGCTACCTAGCATAGTTGTCCTTTGCAACTTCTTTCACGTGGCATGAATGTTTAGATCTGTACGATTCAAAACAATAGTTTGCTATTGACAGGAAAGCAGTAATACTTCAAGCAAAGTGGCAAAGTAATCATGAACTTTCAAAATAACATGGCCAAAGAAAGTTATCCCTACAAAATCATATAGTCTGGCTATGCTCCATCATCCTCACACAACTAATGTAAATCATGCACAACCCCGGAATTGGCCAAGTAATTATTTTCACACTCTTACTTTCTCAAACCTATTATAACTATGACGCAATACATGAGCGTGAGCCATGGATATATCACTATAGGTGGAATAGAGTGTGGTGGTGGTTGCGAGACCAAAAAGGAGGAGATGGTCACATTGACTCGGCGTATCAATAAGCTATGGAGATGCCCATTAATAGATATCAATGTGAATGAGTAGGGATTTCCATACAAGAGATGCACTAGAGCTATAAGTATGTGAAAGCTCAAAAGGAAAACTAGTGGGTGTGCATCCAACTTGCTTGCTCACAAAGACCTAGGGCAATTTTGAGGAAGCCCATCATTGGAATATACAAGCCAAGTTATATAAAAGATTCCCACTAGCATATGGTAGTGACAAAGCAAGAAGCTCTCAATCATGAAGAACATGGTGCTATCATGAAGCACAAGTGTGGAAAAATATAGTAGCATTGTCCCTTCTCTCTTTTTCTCTCATTTCTCTTTTTTTATATGGGCTCTTAGGCCTCTTTTTTTTCTATTTTTTTTTGTTTTTGGGCTCTTTGGCCTCTTTTTTTTATTTCCTCACATGGGACAATGCTCTAATAATGATGATCATCACACTTTTAGTTACTCAAAGCTCAAAGATCACAATGATGATGACTCCATAGGAAATGCCTCCATATGAGAGTGACGACACAAGTCATGAGACGGAACGGGGGTAGTTGCATGATAATATATCTCGAAATGGCTATGAAAATGCCATAGTAGGTAGGTATGGTGGCTGTTTTGAGGAAGGAATTTGGTGGGTTTGTGCATCGGCAAGAATTGCGCGACACTAGAGAGGCTAGCAATGGTGGAAGGTGAAAGTGCATCTATACGACGGACTCACCATTAGTCATAAAGAACTCACATACTTGTTGCGAAAGTTTTTATTAGTAATCGAAACAAAGTGCTAAACGCATACTCCGAGGGGAAGGGTTGGTAGGTGTAAACCATCGTGCGATCCCGACCTCAACACAAAGGATGACAAGAAATAGATCGATTATGCTCCGACTTCCTAACATAGCAGTTCACCATACGTGCATGCTACGTGAAACACTAACTTCAACACAAGTATTTCTAGATTCACAACACCCTACTAACATAGCTTTTAATATTCCCGAATCCATGTCTCAAAACTAACTGAGAGGAATCAAAACTTTTCTTTCTACTCAATGCACATGAAGATGGAGGTTTTTGCATCCTTTTTGGGTACCTAGCACATGGGACTACTTTCATAACATAAGCCAACTACCAAATCACACACCGCCGTGCTCTAAAGATATAAGTGAAGCACAAGAGCAAAAGTATCTAGCTCAAAAGATATAAGTGAAGCACATGAGCAAAAGTATCTAGCTCAAAAGATATAAGTGAAGCACATGAGCAAAAGTATCTAGCTCAAAAGATATAAGTGAAGCACATGAGCAAAAGTATCTAGCTCAAAAGATATAAGTGAAGCACTAGATCAAAAGTATCTAGCTCAAAAAGATATAAGTGAAGCACTATGAGCATTCTAGCAAAAGCACGATGAGTGTATGTCTCTCTCTCTCAAAAAGGTGTGCAGCAAGGATGATTGTGACACAACAAAAAGAAAAGACTCCTATGATACAATACGCTCCAAGCAAAACACATATCATGTGGTGAATAAAAATATAGCCCCAAGTAATGTTATCGATGGATTGAAGACGAAAGAGGGGATGCCTTCCTGGGGCATGTCCAAGCTTAGGCTTTTTGGTGTCCTTGAATTTGGCTTGGGGTGCCTTGGGCATCCCCAAGATTGAGCTCTTTCCACTCCTTATCTCTTTGTCCATGAGAACATCACCCAAAACTTGAAAACTTCACAACACAAAACTTAAACAGAAACCTGTGATAACATTAGTACAAGAAAACAAACTACCACTTCTTTTGGTACTGTAGCAAACTTGAATTCCATCTATATTGATGATGGGCTACTGTATTCTCACTTTTCCATGGCTAGTACCCCCCGATACTAACCATAGTTTCATCAAAACAAGCAACCAACCCAACAAAAACAAAATCTGTCAAAAACAGACCAGTATGTAGCAATCTGTATACTTCGTATACTTCTGGTACCTCAAAAAATCTGAACAATTACGACGGTCTTGGGAAAAGCATATCAATCAACAACAAAAAGAATCAACTCAACAACTCTTTCTGAATAAAAATGAAAAATCATCTCGTGAGCGAAAAGTTTCTGTCTTTTCCAGTAGGATCAAACAACCATTACCAAGACTGATCATAAAGGCTTTGCTTGGCTCAAACACAAAAGGAAACACAAAAAACACAATCACAACATAATTATGAAAGTGTGGACGCAACAAAATAGAAAGAAAAAGATAAATTCATTGGGTTGCCTCCCAACAAGCGCTATTGTTTAACGCCCTTAGCTAGGCATAGAAGCCATAGAATCACGTATTGTCGTCTTTGGTGCTCAAACCATAAGTGGCCCTCATCATGGATTCATAAGGAAATCTTATTTTCTGTCTAGGAAAGTGTTCCATACCCTTCCTTAAAGGAAATTCAAATCTAATATTCCCTTCCTTCATATCGATGATGGCACCAATAGTCCTTAGGAAAGGTCTACCAAGAATAATAGGGCATGTAGGATTGCAATCAATGTCAAGCACAATGAAATCCATGGGTACATAGTTCCTATTTGCAATAATAAGAACATCATTGATCCTTCCCATGGGTTTCTTGACAGTAGAATCAGCAAGATGCAAATTAAGAGAACACTCTTCAATCTCATTAAAACCCAGAACACCACATAAAGACTTTGGAATCGTAGAAACACTAGCACCCAAATCACACAAGGAATTGCACTCATAGTTTTTGATTTTGATTTTGATGGTAGGTTCCCACTTATCATGAAGCTTTCTAGGGATAGAGACTTCCAATTCAAGTTTCTCTTCAAGAGCTTTTATCATAGCTTCGACGATATGATTGGTAAAGGCTTTGTTTTGGCTATAAGCGTGTGGAGAGTTCAACATGGATTGCATCAAAGAAAAGCATTCAATCAAGGAGCAACTATCATAATTGAATTCCTTGAAATCCACAGTAGTAATTTCATTACTACTCAAAGTTTTAACGTCTTCTACTCCACTTTTAATGCTTTTAGCATCAAGATAGATGGACTCCAAATCATTGGGGCACTTTTCAACCAAAGTGGATTCATATCCATCCCCATAATAATTAGGTTTGACACAAGAAAACAAAGATTCAATGGGAGTCACACCAAGCACTTTAAGATCTTCGTGATTCTCATCCCGAGAACACGCCTTTTTAAGCGATTCATGTCTAGCACGAATTTGGGCGGTTCTTTCTTGGCTCTCAATCATGGAAATACGCATAGCTTTCAAAGTTTCATCCATGTTGATTTTGGGAGGAGCACATCTAACTTTTAAAGCATCAACATCACAAGAAATCCTATCAACACTCTTAGCCAAATCGTCAATTTTGAGTAGTTTTTCCTCTATGGACGCATTGAAAATCTTTTGAGAGTTGATGAACTCTTTGATATTACTCTCTAGATCAGAGGGTAATCTATTGTAATTTCCATGAGTATTGTTGTAGGAGTTGCCAAAATTATTAGAGGAGTTACTAGGAAAAGGACTAGGAACATAGTTTCCTCTAAAAGCATTGTTGTTGCCAAAGTTATTCCTACCAACAAAATTAACGTCCGAGCTAGCGTTGCTACTCTCAATCAAAGAAGACAATGGCATATCATTAGGATCCAAAGGAGAACTTCTACTAGCAACCAAATTCATTAACTCATCCATCTTAGCACTCAACGAGTTAATTTCTTCTATAGCGTGTACCTTCTTACTAGTAGGTGACCTTTCAGTGTGCCATTGAGAGTAGTTTGTCATGATGTTGTCTAAGAGTTTTGTGGCTTCTCCTAACATTATTTCCATGAACGTTCCACCTGAGGCGGAGTCCAAGATATTTCTAGAAGCGAAATTTAAGCCAGCGTAAAAGATTTGAATAATCATCCAAAGGCTCAAGCCATGAGTGGGACAATTTCTAATCATTAATTTCATTCTCTCCCAAGCTTGTGCAACACGCTCATGATCATGTTGCTTGAAATTCATGATATCATTACGGTGAGAGATGATCTTAGCCGGCGGAAAATACTTGGTTATATAAGCATCTTTGCACTTATCCCAAGAATCGATACTATTTTTGGGCAAAGAAGAAAACCAAGTTTTTGCGCGATCTCGCAACGAGAAAGGAAAAAGTTTCAATTTAATCACGTCATTATCCACATCTTTTTTATTTTGCATATCGCAAAGCTCAATCAAGGTATTGAGATGGGATGCGGCATCTTCACTAGGAAGGCTAGAGAATTGCTCTTTCATAACAAGATTCAGCAAAGCGGCATTGATTTCGTATGACTCCGCACTAGTGGCGGGAGCAATCGGAGTACTAATAAAATCATTATTATTAGTATTCGAGAAGTCACAAAGTTTGGTGTTTTCTTTCATGGTGACTTCAGCAAGCAAGCAAGCGCACAAGCAAACAAAAAGCGGGCGAGAAAAAGGGCGAACGAAAAAGGCAAATTGGTGAAGTGGGGGAGAGGAAAACGAGGGGCAACTGGCAAACAAAGTAAATGCAAGAGATGAGTTTGTGACACCTACTTGGATGAGTTCTTGACTTGATCTTCCTTCCCAGCAACGGCGCCAGAAATTCTTCTGCTACGGCAACGAAAGTTCTTCCCCGGCAACGGCGCCAGAAATCCTTCTGCTACTTCTCAAACAATAGCGCCAGAAATTGACACGTTGACGGAAATTGGGCTTGTGTTGGTTTTTCCCTTGAAGAGGACAGGGTGATGCTGTTAGGGAACGTCGCATGGGAAACAACAATTTTCCTACGCGCACGAAGACCTATCATGGTGATGTCCATCTACGAGAGGGGATGAGTGATCTACGTACCCTTGGAGACCATACAGCAGAAGCGTTAGAGAACGCGGTTGATGTAGTGGAACGTCCTCACGTCCCTCGATCCGCCCCGCGAACAATCCCGCGATCAGTCCCACGATCTAGTACCGAACGGACCACACCTCCGCGTTCAGCACACGTACAACTCGACGATGACCTCGGCCTTCTTGATCCAGCAAGAGAGACGGAGAGGTAGAAGAGTTCTCCGGCAGCGTGACGGCGCTCCGGAGGTTGGTGATGACCTTGTCTCAGCAGGGCTCCGCCCGAGCTCCGCAGAAACGCGATCTAGAGGAAAAACCGTGGAGGTATGTGGTCGGGCTGCCGTGGAAAAGTCGTCTCAAATCAGCCCTAAAACCTCCGTATATATAGGTGGGAGGGAGGGGGCCTTGCCTTGGGGCTCAAGGAGCCCCAAGGGGGTCGGCCGAGCCAAGGGGGAGGACTCTCCCCCCCCCCAAACCGAGTTGGACTAGGTTTGGTGGGAGGGAGTCCCCCTTCCTTCCCACCTCCTCCTTTTTTTCTTTCTCTCTTGATTTTCTTCTCCTTGGCACATAGGGAACTTGTGGGCTGTCCCACCAGCCCACTAAGGGCTGGTGTGTCTCCCCCAAGGACTATGGACTTCCCCGGGGTGGGTTGCCCCCCCGGTGAACTCCTGGAACCCATTCGTCATTCCCGGTACATTCCCGGTAACTCCGAAAACCTTTCGGTAATCAAATGAGGTCATCCTATATATCAATCTTCGTTTCCGGACCATTCCGGAAAGCCTCGTGATGTCCGTGATCTCATCCGGGACTCTGAACAACATTCGGTAACCAACCATATAACTCAAATACGCATAAAACAATGTCGAACCTTAACTGTGCAGATCCTGCGGGTTCGAGAACTATGTAGACATGACCCGAGAGACTCCTCGGTCAATATCCAATAGCGGGACCTGGATGCCCATATTGGATCCTACATATTCTACGAAGATCTTATCGTTTGAACCTCAGTGCCAAGGATTCGTATAATCCCGTATGTCATTCCCTTTGTCCTTCGGTATGTTACTTGCCCGAGATTCGATCGTCAGTATCCGCATACCTATTTCAATCTCATTTACCGGCAAGTCTCTTTACTCGTTCCGTAATACAAGATCCCGCAACTTACACTAAGTTACATTGCTTGCAAGGCTTGTGTGTGATGTTGTATTACCGAGTGGGCCCCGAGATACCTCTCCGTCACACGGAGTGACAAATCCCAGTCTTGATCCATACTAACTCAACTAACACCTTCGGAGATACCTGTAGAGCATCTTTATAGTCACCCAGTTACGTTGCGTCGTTTGATACACACAAAGCATTCCTCCAGTGTCAGTGAGTTATATGATCTCATGGTCATAGGAATAAATACTTAACACGCAGAAAACAATAGCAACAAAATGACACGATCAACATGCTATGTCTATTAGTTTGGGTCTAGTCCATCACGTGATTCTCCCAATGACGTGATCCAGTTATCAAGCAACAACACCTTGTTCATAATCAGAAGACACTGACTATCATTGATCAACTGGCTAGCCAACTAGAGGCATGCTAGGGACGGTGTTTTGTCTATGTATCCACACATGTAAATGAGTCTTCATTCAATACAATTATAGCATGGATAATAAACTATTATCTTGATACAGGAATTATAATAATAACCATATTTATTATTGCCTCTAGGGCATAATTCCAACAGTCTCCCACTTGCACTAGAGTCAATAATCTAGCCCTCACATCACCATGTGAATTACATTGTAAGAAATCTAACACCCATACAGTTCTGGTGTCGATCATGTTTTGGCCGTGGAAGAGGTTTAGTCAGCGGGTCTGCCACATTAAGATCCATGTGCACTTTGCATATATTTACGTCCTCTTCCTCGACGTAGTCACGGATGAGGTTGAAGCGTCGTTTGATGTGTCTGGTCTTCTTGTGAAACCGTGGTTCCTTTGCTAAGGCAATGGCACCCGTGTTGTCACAGAACAAGGTTATTGGATCCAGTGCACTTGGCACCACTCCAAGATCCGTCATGAACTGCTTCATCCAGACACCCTCCTTAGCCGCCTCCGAGGCAGCCATGTACTCCGCTTCACATGTAGAATCTGCTACGACGCTTTGCTTGGAACTGCACCAGCTTACTGCACCCCCATTAAGAATAAATACGTATCCGGTTTGCGACTTAGAGTCGTCCGGATCTGTGTCAAAGCTTGCATCGACGTAACCTTTTACGGCGAGCTCTTCGTCACCTCCATACACGAGAAACATCTCCTTAGTCCTTTTCAGGTACTTCAGGATATTCTTGACCGCTGTCCAGTGATCCACTCCTGGATTACTCTGGAACCTACCTGCCATACTTATCGCCAGGCTAACATCCGGTCTAGTGCACAGCATCGCATACATGATAGAACCTATGGCTGAAGCATAGGGGACGGAGCGCATATGCTCTCTATCTTCATCAGTTGCTGGGCACTGAGTCTTACTCAATCTCGTACCTTGTAAAACTGGCAAGAACCCTTTCTTGGACTGTTCCATTTTGAACCTCTTCAAAACTTTATCAAGGTATGTGCTTTGTGAAAGTCCTATCAGGCGTTTTGATCTATCCCTATAGATCTTAATGCCTAGAATGTAAGCAGCTTCTCCTAGGTCCTTCATAGAGAAACTTTTATTCAAGTAACCTTTTATGCTCTCCAAAAGCTCTACGTTGTTCCCAATCAGTAATATGTCATCCACATATAATATTAGAAACGCCACAGAGCTCCCACTCACTTTCTTGTAAATACAAGATTCTCCAACCACTTGTATAAACCCAAATGCCTTGATCACCTCATCAAAGCGTTTGTTCCAACTCCGAGATGCTTGCACCAGTCCATAAATGGATCGCTGGAGCTTGCACACCTTGTTAGCATTCTTAGGATCGACAAAACCTTCGGGTTGCATCATATACAACTCTTCCTTAAGGAAACCGTTAAGGAACGCCGTTTTGACATCCATCTGCCAGATTTCATAATCGAAAAATGCAGCTATTGCTAACATGATTCTGACGGACTTAAGCATTGCTATGGGTGAGAAAGTCTCATCGTAGTCAATTCCTGGAACTTGTGAAAAACCCTTTGCCACAAGTCGAGCTTTATAAACGGTCACATTACCGTCAGCGTCCGTCTTCTTCTTAAAGATCCATTTGTTCTGAATAGCCTTGCGGCCCTCAGGCAGTATCTCCAAAGTCCACACTTTGTTCTCATACATGGATCCTATCTCGGATTTCATGGCTTCTAGCCATTTGTTGGAATCTGGGCCCACCATTGCTTCTTCATAATTTGCAGGTTCGTTGTTGTCCAACAACATGATTGATAAGACGGGATTACCGTACCACTCTGGAGCAGCGCGTGATCTCGTCGACCTGCGTGGTTCAACAGAAACTTGAACTGGAGTTTCATGATCATCATCATTAACTTCCTCCTCAACCGGCGTCGCAACGACAGAGGTTTCCCCTTGCCCTGCGCCACCATCCAGAGGGATGAGAGGTTCGACAACCTCGTCAAGTTCTATCTTCCTCCCACTCAATTCTCTCGAGAGAAACTCCTTCTCGAGAAAAGCTCCTTTTTTAGCAACAAACACTTTGCCCTCGGATTTGAGATAGAAGGTGTACCCAACTGTCTCTTTCGGGTAACCTATGAAGACGCATTTTTCCGCTTTGGATTCCATCTTTTCAGGCTGAAGCTTTTTGACATAAGCATCACATCCCCAAACTTTAAGAAACGACAACTTAGGCCTCTTGCCATACCACAGTTCGTATGGTGTCGTCTCAACGGATTTTGATGGTGCCCTATTTAAAGTGAATGCAGCTGTTTCTAATGCATAACCCCAAAATGATAATGGCAAATCAGTAAGAGACATCATAGATCGCACCATCTCTAACAAAGTACGATTATGACGTTCGGACACACCATTACGCTGTGGTGTCCCAGGCGGTGTTAACTGTGAAACAATTCCACATTGTCTTAAGTGAGCACCAAACTCGAAACTCAGATATTCACCCCCACGATCAGACCGTAGGAACTTGATCTTCTTGTTACGATGATTTTCCACTTCACTCTGAAATTGCTTGAACTTTTCAAATGTTTCAGACTTGTGCTTCATCAAGTAGACATAACCATATCTACTTAAATCGTCAGTGAAAGTGAGAAAATAATGATATCCGCCGCGTGCCTCCACGCTCATTGGACCACACGCATCGGTATGTATGGTTTCCAATAAGTCACTTGCACGCTCCATTGTTCCGGAGAACGAAGTCTTAGTCATCTTGCCCATGAGGCATGGTTCGCACGTGTCAAGTGAATCAAAGTCAAGTGACTCCAAAAGTCCATCAGCATGGAGTTTCTTCATGCGCTTTACACCAATATGGCCCAAGCGGCAGTGCCACAAAAATATGGCGCTATCATTGTTTACTCTAACTCTTTTGGTCTCAATGTTATGTATATGCGTATCGCTATCAAGATTCAATGTGAACAATCCTCTCACATTCGGTGCATGACCATAAAAGATGTTACTCATAGAAATAGAACAACCATTATTCTCAGACTTAAAAGAGTAACCGTCTCGCAATAAACAAGATCCAGATATAATGTTCATGCTCAACGCAGGCACTAAATAACAATGATTTAAGTTCATCACTAATCCCGATGGTAGCTGAAGTGACACTGTGCCGACGGCGATTGCATCAACCTTGGAACCATTTCCTACGCGCATCGTCACTTCGTCTTTCGCCAGCCTTCGTCTATTCCGCAGTTCCTGCTTCGAGTTGCAACTATGAGCAACAGAACCGGTATCGAATACCCAGGCACTACTACGAGAGCCGGTTAAGTACACATCAATAACATGTATATCAAATATACCTGATTTTTCTTTGCCCGCCTTCTTATCTGCCAGATACTTGGGGCAATTGCGCTTCCAGTGACCCATACCCTTGCAATAGAAACACTCCGTTTCAGGCTTAGGTCTAGCTTTGGGTTTCTTCGGCGGATTGGCAACAGGCTTGCCGCTCTTCTTCGAATTGCCCTTCTTGCCTTTGCCGTTTCTCTTGAAACTAGTGGTCTTATTTACCATCAACACTTGATGCTCTTTACGGAGTTCAGACTCTGTGACTTTCAACATCGCAAACAACTCGCCGGGAGACTTGTTCATCCCTTGCATGTTGTAGTTCAACACAAAGCCTTTGTAGCTTGGCGGCAGTGATTGGAGGATTCTGTCAGTGATAGCTTCTTGCGGGAGTTCAATCCCCAGTTCAGCTAGACGGTTTTAGTACCCAGACATTTTGAGCACATGTTCACTGACAGACGAGTTTTCCTCCATCTTGCAAGCATAGAATTTATCGGAGGTCTCATACCTCTCGATCCGGGCGTTCTTCTGAAAGATAAACTCCAACTCCTGGAACATCTCAAATGCTCCATGACGCTCAAAGCGACGTTGAAGTCCCGGTTCTAAGCCATACAAGACTGCACATTGAACTATTGAGTAGTCCTCCTTACGTGCTAACCAAGCGTTCTTAACATCCTGATCAGCCGTAGCGGGTGGTTCATCTCCTAGCGCAGCATTAAGGACATAATCCTTCTTCCCAGCTTGTAAGATTAGCTTAAGATTACGAGCCCAGTCTACAAAGTTGCTTCCATCATCTTTCAACTTAGCTTTCTCTAGGAACGTATTAAAATTCAGGATGACTGTCGCGTGAGCCATGATCTACAACACAAATATATTCAAAGTGGACTTAGACTATGTTCAAGATAATTAGAGTTCAACTTAATCAAATTATATGCTAAACTCCCACTCAAAAAGTACATCTCTCTAGTCATTTGAGTGGTTCATGATCCACTTACACTATCCCAAGTCCGATCATCACGTGAGTTGAGTATAGTTTCAGTGGTAAACATCCCTATGCTAATCATATCAACTATATGATTCATGATCGACCTTTCGATCTCATGTGTTCCGAGGCCATGTCTGCACATGCTAGGCTCGTCAAGCTTAACCCGAGTGTTCCGCGTGCGCAACTATTTTGCACCCGTTGTATGTGAACGTTGAGTCTATCACACCCGATCATCACGTGGTGTCTCGAAATGACGAACTGTAGCAACGGTGCTCAGTCGGGGAGAACACAATTTCGTCTTGAAATTTTAGTGAGAGATCACCTCATAATGCTATTGTCGTTCTAAGCTAAATAAGGTGCATAAAAGGATTAACATCACATGCAATTCATAAGTGACATGATATGGCCATCATCACGTGCTTCTTGATCTCCATCACCAAAACACCGGCACGATCTTCTTGTCACCGGCGCCACACCATGATCATCCATCAACGTGTTGCCATCGGGGTTGTCGTGCTACTTATGCTATTACTACTAAAGCTACATCCTAGCAAAATAGTAAACGCATCTGCAAGCACAAACGTTAGTATAAAGACAACCCTATGGCTCCTGCCGGTTGCCGTACCATCGACGTGCAAGTCGATATTTCTATTACAACATGATCATCTCATACATCCATATATCACATCACATCGTTGGCCATATCACATCACAATCATACCCTGCAAAAACAAGTTAGACGTCCTCTAATTTTGTTGTTGCATGTTTTACGTGGTGACCAAGGGCATCTAGTAGGATCGCATCTTACTTACGCAAACACCACAACGGAGATATATGAGTTGCTATTTAACCTTATCCAAGGACCTCCTCGGTCAAATCCGATTCAACTAAAGTTGGAGAAACCGTCACTTGCCAGTCATCTTTGAGCAAAGGGGGTTACTCGTAACGATGAAACCAATCTCTCGTAAGCGTACGAGTAATGTCGGTCCAAGCCGCTTCAATCCAACAATACCGCGGAATCAAGAAAAGACTAAGGAGGGCAGCAAAACACGCATCACCGCCCACAACAACTTTTGTGTTCTACTCGAGAAGACATCTACGCATGAACCTAGCTCATGATGCCACTGTTGGGGAACGTCGCATGGGAAACAAAAAATTTCCTACGCGCACGAAGACCTATCATGGTGATGTCCATCTACGAGAGGGGATGAGTGATCTACGTACCCTTGTAGACCGTACAGCAGAAGCGTTAGAGAACGCGGTTGATGTAGTGGAACGTCCTCACGTCCCTCGATCCGCCCCGTGAACATACCCGCGATCAGTCCCACGATCTAGTACCGAACGGACGGCACCTCCGCGTTCAGCACACGTACAGCTCGACGATGATCTCGGCCTTCTTGATCCAGCAAGAGAGACGGAGAGGTAGAAGAGTTCTCCGACAGCGTGACGGTGCTCCGGAGGTTGGTGATGACCTTGTCTCAGCAGGGCTCCGCCCGAGCTCCGCAGAAACGCGATCTAGAGGAAAAACCGTGGAGGTATGTGGTCGGGCTGCCGTGGAAAAGTCGTCTCAAATCAGCCCTAAAACCTCTGTATATATAGGTGGGAGGGAGGGGGCCTTGCCTTGGGGCTCAAGGAGCCCCAAGGGGGTCGGCCGAGCCAAGGGGGAGGACTCTCCCCCCCCCAACCGAGTTGGACTAGGTTTGGTGGGAGGGAGTCCCCCTTCCTTCCCACCTCCTCCTTTTTTTTCTTTCTCTCTTGATTTTCTTCTCCTTGGCGCATAGGGCACTTGTGGGCTGTCCCACCAGCCCACTAAGGGCTGGTGTGTCTCCCCCAAGGCCTATGGACTTCCCCGGGGTGGGTTGCCCCCCCGGTGAACTCCTGGAACCCATTCGTCATTCCCGGTACATTCCCGGTAACTCCGAAAACCTTCCGGTAATCAAATGAGGTCATCCTATATATCAATCTTCGTTTCCGGACCATTCCGGAAACCCTTGTGACGTCCGTGATCTCATCCGGGACTCTGAACAACATTCGGTAACCAACCATATAACTCAAATACGCATAAAACAACGTCGAACCTTAAGTGTGCAGACCCTGCGGGTTCGAGAACTATGTAGACATGACCCGAGAGACTCCTCGGTCAATATCCAATAGCGGGACCTGGATGCCCATATTGGATCCTACATATTCTACGAAGATCTTATCGTTTGAACCTCAGTGCCAAGGATTCGTATAATCCCGTATGTCATTCCCTTTGTCCTTCGGTATGTTACTTGCCCGAGATTCGATCGTCAGTATCCGCATACCTATTTCAATCTCATTTACCGGCAAGTCTCTTTACTCGTTCCGTAATACAAGATCCCGCAACTTACACTAAGTTACATTGCTTGCAAGGCTTGTGTGTGATGTTGTATTACCGAGTGGGCCCCGAGATACCTCTCCGTCACACGGAGTGACAAATCCCAGTCTTGATCCATACTAACTCAACTAACACCTTCGGAGATACCTGTAGAGCATCTTTATAGTCACCCAGTTACGTTGCGACGTTTGATACACACAAAGCATTCCTCCGGTGTCAGTGAGTTATATGATCTCATGGTCATAGGAATAAATACTTGACACGCAGAAAACAGTAGCAACAAAATGACACGATCAACATGCTACGTCTATTAGTTTGGGTCTAGTCCATCACGTGATTCTCCCAATGACGTGATCCAGTTATCAAGCAACAACACCTTGTTCATAATCAGAAGACACTGACTATCATTGATCAACTGGCTAGCCAACTAGAGGCATGCTAGGGACGGTGTTTTGTCTATGTATCCACACATGTAAATGAGTCTTCATTCAATACAATTATAGCATGGATAATAAACTATTATCTTGATACAGGAATTATAATAATAACCATATTTATTATTGCCTCTAGGGCATAATTCCAACAGATGCAGCACAGGAGCAGTAAGTATTTCCCTCAGTTCAAGAACCAAGGTATCGATCTAGAAGGAGGGTCTCGTCAAGTCCAGAGTACCTGCGTAAGCACAAACAAGCTTGCACCCAACGCTTCAAAGGGGTTGTCAATCCCCTCAAGATTGTTTGCAAAGTGAGATCTGAAGGCGAAAAGTGCAACGAAGTAAAAAGTGTAAGGCTGAAAATATGGTGTGGAGTAGACCCTGGGGGCCATAGTGTTCACTAGAGGCTTCTCTCAAAATAGCAAGTATTACGGTGGGTGAACAAATTACTGTCGAGCAATTGATAGAACCGCGCAAAGTCATGACGATATCTAAGGCAATGATCTAGCATATATGCATCACGTCCGAGACAAGTAGACCGATACTTTCTGCATCTACTACTATTACTCGACACATCAACCGCTATCCAGCATGCATCTAGTGTATTGAGTTCATGACGAACAGAGTAATGCTTTAAGCAACATGACATGATGTAGAGGGATAATCTCAAACCAATGATGAAAACCCCATCTTTTTACCCTTGATGGCAACAACACGATACGTGCCTTGCTACCCCTTCTGTCACTGGGTGAGGTCACCGCACGGTATGAACCCAAAACCAAGCACTTCTCCCATGGCAAGAATCATAGATCTAGTTGGCCAAACAAAACCCACAACTGGAAGAGAATTACAAGGATATGAAATCATGCATAAGAGAGATCAGAAGAAACTCAAATAAGATTCATAGATAATCTGATCATAAATCCACAATTCATCGGATCTCGACAAACACACCGCAAAAGAAGATTACATTGGATAGATCTCCATGAAGATCATGGAGAAATTTGTATTGAAGATCCAAGAGAGAGAAGAAGCCATCTAGTTACTAGCTATGGACCCGTAGGTCTATGGTGAACTACAAACGCATCATCGGAGAGGTCATGGTGTTGATGGAGAAGCCTTCCGTGTCCGAATCCCCCCTCCGACAGGGCACCAGGACGTGCCCCAGATGGGATCTTGCGGAGACAGAAGCTTGCGGCGGTGGAAAATTGATTACGATGCTCCCCTGATTTTTTTGGGAATATTTGGGAATTTATAGGCGCAAGATCTAGGTCAGGGGACCTCCAGGGGGCCACAAGCCTGCATGGCGCGGCCCCCCTGGCCGCGGGGTGGGGCTTGTGGGGCCCCTGGGGCTCTTCTGGCTTGGCCCCCAAGCTCTCAGATCTTCTTCCGTTCCAGAAAAAATGTTTTCGGGGATTTTCTTCCGTTTGGACTCCATTTCAAAATCTCCTCTGAAAGGGGTCAAAAACATGGAAAACATAGGAACTGGCACTGGATTAATAAGTTAGTCCTAAAAAATAAATAAAAGGCATGCAAAACATCCAAAGTTTGACAAGATAATAGCATGAAACCATCAAAAATTATAGATACGTTGGAGACGTATCAAGCAGCGTGTCTACTTCCCCCCGGTTGGGGTTTGCGAAAATGACAGCCTCATCCGCATAGAGGCTAAGTCGAAGCAAGATATCTCTACCCGGTAGCGGTTGTAACATGTTCATCTCAGTAGCTCTTAGGAGTAGCCTATGCATGGTGCCGATGGCGATGATGAATAAGAGGGGGGGATAGCGGGTCTCCGTGCCGCAGTCCCCGCATGTGCCAAATCGGCCGACCCACCGTTCCATTTAACATTACCGAGGATGACGCGGTGCTAAGGAGCAGCGCTATCCAGTCCCGCCATCGCGCCGGGAAGCCTAGTTGCTGTAGAAACTCGAGCAGGTACTCCCAGGAGACGTTGTCAAAGGCTCTGGCAATGTCTAACTTGAGCAACAGCGCTGGAGTCTTTTTCAGTTGGAGATATCTAACTACATTTTGTACATACAGGTAGCTATCTTGCATGGATTTGGAGCACAAGAAAGCAGACTGCGCCGGCGAGATGATGGTGTCAATGACCGTAGCTAGCCGTCTGGAGAGAACCTTTGCTATAAGCTTGGCGGTCGAGTGGATCAGACTAATCGGCCTGAATTCCTGCACCTGTGAGGCACCTTCTTTCTTTGGCAGGAGAACTACCATGGCAGTGTTTAGCTTGGCAAAATCTCCTCCGGCCAGGTGGTAGAATTGATTGAAGACTAGCATCACGTCCTCCTCAGGGGCCAGCATGCTTTGAAAAAGGTCCTCGTGAAGCCGTCCGGCCCCGGCGCCTTTTCCGAAGGTGATGCCCTAATCGCTTCCCACACCTCCTCCTCTGTGAAGGGGTTATCTAGGCCTCTCCCCGCAACCGATGGCATGTCTAGTGTGTCCCAGTCAATGGCAATGGTGTGGTCAGCCTTCTTCCCTAGGCTATCGTGGAAATGATGATAGATGATGTCCTCCTTATGCTCATGCGTCGTGGCTATGCCGGTGCCTACTTGTAAGGTATGGATGAAGTTTTTTCGCCTCCTTGCTGTCATTTTGGCGTGGAAGAATTTTGTTCCTGCGTCACCAAGCCGCATCCATGTGAGTCTTGATTCCTGACGCATACGCGTGCGTTCGACCGCGGCGAGGCCTAGTAGACGTAACTTCAGAAGCTTTCTAAGGTTATACTCCGCGTCGGAGAGGCGGCGGTTCTCCTGCGCTACGTCTAGTCGTATAACTAATTCAACCACCATGTGGAATTGTAGCTTTGCATCACTGAAAAAGGCTTTGCTCCAAATCTTGAGGTCCCGTGAAGTGCGCAACATCTTTGTGTTGAGCCTACGGTAGGCGCAGGTAGACTGTACCGGCCTGCTCCAAGCCCGTTCAACCGTGTCGTGGAACCGCGGGAATTTTGGCGAGAAACTTTCAAATTTGAAACTGGCGGGGCGAGGGGTGGCGGTAGTGTCGGTCAGGACAAACGGGCAGTGGTCGGAGGTGGCCGTCGAGGCCGCATGCAGTGATGCAGAGGGGAAGCTACATTTCCGTGCAAGATTATAGAAAAAAAATTTCTATGCTTACGAGTGTGGGGTTATGGCGCTCGTTGCTCCACGTGTAGCGTCGGTTCCTGCATCTAATCTCTTTCAAACCGGCGGCGTCAATGGCTGCCCTAAACTTGCCCATTAGCGTACGATTTAGATTGAGGTTGTTTTTGTCCCTTGCCTCATATATGAGGTTGAAGTCGCCGTTAATGAGCCATGGCTCCGTAGCCCGAGGCGCACTAAGGGAGAGTTCATGGAGGAAAATCTCTTTTCTGCGTCGTCTGCCGGCCCGTATACAGAGGACAGCCAGAAAGGCCAGCTCTGTCCAAGCATAGTGATCCTAGACGTAATAGCAAAGACCCCAACAGCATGAGAGACTACGGTAGCTATGTGCGTGTTCCAGAAAATCGCCGCCCCGCCGCTAGTGCCGATTGCCAGGAGGGCAATGCATTCGGTGAGGTGTGCTCCTCCTATCTCTCTCACAAGCTGGGGAGACCAAACTTCGATTTTTGTCTCTTGGAGGCAGAGGAGGGCAGTGCGGTGAGAGGCTGCCATCTCGCAGACGGCTGCTCGCTTGGCTGGCTGATTTAGCCCCCGCACGTTCCAACACATTATCGGGTGGAGCTTATCACTCATAAGAGAAACTATCATGACTCCGGTGACTACATCTATTTTGCCTCAGGCCTAGAGCATACACATCCAGCATAGCAGGGGATCGCCGTCGCCCACCAATAGGCCCCAAAACGCGATGACTATAGATTACGGCCTCCCTAACCCGGCACAAGTGAATTAAACCTAGCTCAAACCGACTAACCGCCGGCCGCCACCGAAGTAGAAGAAAACAGTCATCTAACATGACTACACTACGGCCTTCTCAGCAACTCCGTCAAGGCCGGCCATGCGCGCCATGACCCGCAAGGCCTCGCCATCTATGACCCGCAAGGCCTTGCTTGGCGATGACTGCTATGTCGTTGTCCGTCAGTGGCTCGTCGAACCGGTGCAGCAGGGCCTTCGCCACGTATTGTGTCATCTCTCCCGCGGCCCAATGTGACAGCCCGAGACCGACGTTCCAGAAGATTCCCCTCTCTTTCCGTTTTCGTCGTGTGTCTATTTTTATTTGTTGCATCATCATCGCATCATTCGCATCATCTGCATTGTAGCGGCATCTCCGTTGCCGCCAGTTTTCAAACTTGCATCCGCTAGTAGTTGCCGGTTCTCGTCGTTGTCCGTTCTGAGTCCGACCGCACACGCACGCGCCCGCGGCACCGTCGAAACCCTGTTTTTAAAGTGTGCGTAAAACTTTCTCTGTTTGGGTTGAGATTTGACGTGCGGTGTTATTTTAATATAGGTAGGTCGCTTGTCGAATTTTGTCGCGATCGGAGTTCGTCTGGTACCCGAACGGTCGACCGTAGCGGCACCGTATTCGGTCTACCGTCGGACGTCTGTCGGTGTTTTAAAATTTGTTGCTGCGCCGCCCGTTCTCCCTCTCGTCTCGGGATATCCCCTCTACATGGTCGCGTACCCGTTCCCGCATGCGGAATCGTTCGAATCCGACCCCGCGGTTGGATCCGGAACGAAATTGCGGCTAACCTAGCCCCCTCATTTGTTATAAATAGACCTCCCCACTCATTAAGACAGCAAACCCTAGCGGTTGCCTCGAAATCCGCGCAGCCAACCCCACTCCCACCTCCTCTCTCCTCCCACCAGCGCGCAGGGCCCGCCGAGCCCATCGCCGGCCCTCTCAAGCCCATCTGCGCGCCGCCGCCGCTCGCAGCTTCGCCTCCAGCGTCTCCCAGTCGCCTCGTTAGGCCGCCTCCCGCGCCTTCCCCATCGGCGACCCCGCGACCAGCCTGCCCCACCGGCCGACGTCCCCAGCCCCGGCTGCCTCGCCGCCAAGCCAGCCCCGCCGCCTGCAGCCGCCCGTCGCCAGCCCTGTGCTCGCCGCCCGTCGCCAGATCGGCCTCCGGCCTCCGCGCCGCCATGCGCGCCGCCGCCCTCCCCGAGTTGCGTCGGATCCGGCTCGAGGGGCCCTCCTCGCCGCCTCCCGGGCCTCAGCCCCGCCATGCCGTCGTTGGCAACCGCCGCCGCTGCCGCCAGGCTCCCGTACGGGAGGACGCAGACGCCCTGTCCATTGATGCGCGGGCCGCCTCCCGTCTCCTGGACCGGCTCAGCAGCGCTCCTGGACTGGTCTCGCCCCGGCCCACCTCCAACGCTCCCTGGCCGAGCGAGCCGAGCCACCGACCAGGCCTAGTTGGCCGCCCTCGGCCTGCCACCGTCTCCCCTTGATGGGCCGAGCCCGCTAGGTGAGATTCCCCAGCCCCTTTTTATTACACATAGGCGTCTCTTAGTTATTTTTACGCCTCAGCTTTGGCCGAGTAGCTTTTATAGGATTTATTTTCGGTTTAGATAATTTCAGGTTTTAGCTAAATATTAGAATGCCCGTATCTTATAAACCGTAAATCGGATCGAGGCGTATTTTATATGGTTTTGGTGTAGAATTTCACGTAGAATCCGAAACTGCAACTTGCATAATTGTTTGACGTCGATTAGCGCACCGTATGCCTAGGAACACGTGCTGTCCTAATATGTTTTGCCCGTAGTTTATTTTTCGCGCGTGTCCGGTTGCCCGAATGCCTTAGGTAAAAAATGTTCATGCTCTAGGGACCCATTTGCCATGCATTTTAGGGCGGTCATTTGTATTTTTGCCTGTAGGGAATTGCCACTAGTTTATTTCCCGTATATAGGTTATTTTTCCCGCATTTATGTGTGGCTTTATTTTGTTGTGCCACCCCACATATTTATATATGTTTTCGGGGTAGATAGCTTTTGAGTAAGTTAGTTCGTGCGGTATATTGCCGTGATGCCCTTTTGTTTAATTCGTAGGATTTTTTACGTGCTTCGTTTGACGGAGTTGTCAACTAGAGAGTTGATCTTGGATGTTTTTTCTAGCCCCCGGTATTTTTGGTTGCAATAGAAATGCATGTTTAGGTGTGGTTGATTGCTCTCAAGTTGCTAGAAATAGTGCTGATTTGGACGTGCTGAAATAATTCTAATTCTGGAATCTGTTATGTTTTGTTGCTGTCTTGTCTTGCTTGTATCTTGAGATCTGTAGCTCTTTTGAGGTTGGTGCAATGGAGTTAGTTGTAGCCCTTGTGTTTCTCTAGCATGCTGTCAATTTTCATGCCATTTGAAGACCTGTAGCTATAGGTTTTGCTGCTGTCAATATGGCTTCAGATCGAAAACTGCACATTCATGAGGTGTAATTTTCACTAAGTCTGAAATAGTGTGTGAGATGCCATTTTTGACTTCTTTTCCTAGTGCTCCATGATGCCATGCTAGATGTTGTTAGTTGTTCGTAGTAGTGCTTCTTGACCTATTTCGTGCCATGCCTTGCTTGAGCATATCGGAGTTGTGTAGCCCGTAGTTGTGGGGTGTAGAAAATGCTATGTGGCTGGTTTTGGCAGATTGTGGTCATTTCTTGTTTTGCTCGTAGTTTTTGAACCGTAGCTCCGATTTGATCGTGTCCTATATGAAACTTGCTTAGAATATTTTTTAGATTCATTTTCTCTTGCTGGTTGTATGTTTTGAAGTGCTCGTGATCGTCGTTGCACACATATTGCATTCATGCCATCATATCTTGCGGTGCTTGTATCTTTTGAACCGTAGCTCCGTTGGAGATGTTCTTTATGTGTAGATTGCTTGAAATGATGCGTAGAATTACGTGAACCTATTTGTTTTGCTGTTTAACAACTAATTAAAAGCATTAATTCAGATCTGGACAGAATTGTAAAGTAACATGTGAGGTCGTCTTGGAGGTGCTATATGTCATTTCCGACCTCATTTAAAATGCCTAGATAGGTAGTTTATTTACGCTTCACCTCTTGCCATGTTTAAACACATTTAATATTGCCGTGTATTTAATCAGGATAGAACTAAATAAACAAACATGGAGTTTCGTCAATATGCAACTCGTTGCATATTGAACTTCACTTAATGTGTAGTATTTGATTGTGTGGATTGTCATGCCGTGACTTGCATGTATTCAGCTGCTCATGCATCATTTGTGTTGTGCTTCGTGTGGTGAATTCCGTGTGTTGATTTGTGTTTCCGGTTTTCCCCGTCTCGGTAGAGTTCCGCAAGCGTGTCGGATGTGGGGACCCGTTCGACTACGTCGGTTCGTGTACTTCACGGAGGCGTTCTTTTTCCAAGCGGGATCTCAGGCAAGATGACCATTTCCCCAGATACCATTACTATCATTGCCATGCTAGTTTTACCGTTGCTACCGTTTATGTCTCGTTGCCTACCACATGTTAAATATCAGCCTGTCAACAATGCCATGAAACCTTCAACCCGTTCAACCTAGCAAACCACTGATTGGCTATGTTACTGCTTGCTTAACCCTGTTGATAGCGTTGCTAGTTGCAGGTGCAGATGTTCCATGTGAAAGCATGGGTTCTTTGTTATATCACCATATTAATGCTATTTAACTCAATGCACCTATATACTTGGTAAAAGGTGGAAGGCTCGGCCCTTTCTAGCGTGGTGTTTTGTTCCACCTTTGCCCCCTTAGTTTTCGACTATCGGTGTTATGTTCCATAAACGAGCGCTCCTAACACGATCGGGGTTGTCATGGGGACCCCCTTGATAATTCGTTTTAGATTAAAGCTGATCTGGCAAGGCCCAACTTTGGTACTACATTTGCCTAATCACCTAACAAAATTGCATAGGGACTTTCCGGACCCCGAGGATAATTTAATCAACCCCCGGGCCAGTGCTCCTCATGAGTGTTGGCCCCACCTGAGCGATGTCCAGCGCCCCTCTGGTCACCCGGAGGTTTAGTGATCCCGACGTCCAGCTCATCCGTCGTGTCCTGAGAACGAGGTACGCGACTCCTATCGGGATCGTCGACACGTCGGGCGGCCTAGCTGGATTAGTTTTACCTTTGACGAGATATCTTGTGCATCGGGATTCCGGTGATGCTTTGGGTAATCTCAGAGTTGAGGTTTTCCACCAGGGAATCCGACGAGATCGCGAGCTTCGTGATTGAGGATTTCTATGCGGCTTGTGGTAATTTGTGATGGACTAGTTGGAGCACCCCTGCAGGATTAAATCTTTCGAAAAGCCCTGCCCGCGGTTATGTGGAAACGTGTAAACTTTGTTTAACACTGGTTCTAGATAACTTGAAGCCAGCTTAATTAAAATATGCCAACTGTGTGCGTAACCGTGACTATCTCTTTCGTGAGTTCCTTCTCCAATCGAGGACACGGTGGGGTTATGTCTCACGTAGGTAGGTGTTCAAGATCATTCATTTGATCATGAGTAGTTCACGTCCGTTATGCGTAGATCTTCCCCCTCTTATTTTCTTGTACTCGTAAGTTTAGCCACCAAAGATATGCTTAGCCGCTGTTCCAACCTCAGCACTTAACCTTACCTCGCCCATTAAGCTTTGCTAGTCTTGATACCTTTGGAAATGAGATTGCTGAGTCCCCTGTGGATCACATCATTAGGAGAATCATGTGATGGACTAGACCCAAACTAATAGACGTAGCATGTTGATCGTGTCATTTTGTTGCTACTGTTTTCTGCGTGTCAAGTATTTGTTCCTATGACCATGAGATCATATAACTCACGGACACCGGAGGAATGCTTTGTGTGTATCAAACGTCGCAACGTAACTGGGTGACTATAAAGATGCTCTACAGGTATCTCCGAAGGTGTTCGTTGAGTTAGTATGGATCGAGACTGGGATTTGTCACTCCGTGTGACGGAGAGGTATCTCGGGGCCCACTCGGTAATACAACATCACACACAAGCCTTGCAAGCAATGTGACTTAGTGTAAGTTACGGGATCTTGTATTACGGAACGAGTAAAGAGACTTGCCGGTAAACGAGATTGAAATAGGTATGCGGATACTGACGATCGAATCTCGGGCAAGTAACATACCGAAGGACAAAGGGAATGACATACGGGATTATATGAATCCTTGGCACTGAGGTTCAAACGATAAGATCTTCGTAGAATATGTAGGATCCAATATGGGCATCTAGGTCCCGCTATTGGATATTGACCGAGGAGTCTCTCGGGTCATGTCTACATAGTTCTCAAACCCGCAGGGTCTACACACTTAAGGTTCGAAGTTGTTTTATGCGTATTTGAGTTATATGGTTGGTTACCGAATGTTGTTTGGAGTCCCGGATGAGATCACAGACGTCACGAGGGTTTCCGGAATGGTCTGGAAACGAAGATTGATATATTGGATGACCTCATTTGATTACCGGAAGGTTTTCGGAGTTACCGGGAATGTACCGGGAATGACGAATGGGTTCCGGAAGTTCACCGGGGGGGGGGGGGCACCCACCCCGGGGAAGCCCATGGGTGTTTGGGGTGCCATAGGAAAGAAAATCAAAGAGGAAAGGAAAAAAAAGAAGGAGGTGGGAAAGGGAAGAAGGACTCCACCTTCCAAACCAAGTGGATTTCGGTTTGGGAGGGGGAGACCTTCCCCCTTAGCTCGGCCGACTCCCTTGGGAGTCCTTGGACCCCAAGGCAAGTCTCCCCCCTCCTCCTCCTATATATAGTGGGGTTTTAGGGCTGATTTGAGACAACTTTGCCATGGCAGCCCGACCACATATCTCCACGGTTTTACCTCTAGATCGCGTTTCTGCGGAGCTCGGGCGGAGCCCTGCTGAGACAAGATCATCACCAACCTTCGGAGCGCCGTCACGCTGCCGGAGAACTCTTCTACCTCTCCGTCTCTCTTGCTGGATCAAGAAGGCCGGGATCATCGTCGTGCTGTACGTGTGCTGAATGCGGAGGTGCCATCCGTTCGGCACTAGATCGTGGGACTGATCGCGGGATAGTTCGCGGGGCGGATCGAGGGACGTGAGGACGTTCCACTACATCAAACGCGTTCACTAACGCTTCTGCTGTACAGTCTACAAGGGTACGTAGATCACACATCCCCTCTCGTAGATGGACATCACCATGATAGGTCTTCGTGCGCGTAGGAAATTTTTTGTTTCCCATGCGATGTTCCCCAACAGTGGCATCATGAGCTAGGTTCATGCGTAGATGTCTTCTTGAGTAGAACACAAAAGTTTTTGTGGGAGGTGATGTGTGTTTTGCTACCTTCCTTAGTATTTTCTTGATTCCGCGGTATTGTTGGATCGAAGCGGCTCGGACCGACATTACTCGTACGCTTACGAGAGACTGGTTTCATCGCTACGAGTAACTCCGTTGCTCAAAGATGACTGGCGGGTGTCAGTTTCTCCAACTTTAGTTGAATCGGAATTGACCGAGGAGGTCCTTGGATGAGGTTAAATAGCAACTCATATATCTCCGTTGTGGTGTTTGCGTAAGTAAGATGCGATCCTACTAGATACCCATGGTCACCACGTAAAACTTGCAACAACAAAATTATAGGACGTCTAACTTGTTTTTGCAGGGTATGCTTGTGATGTGATATGGCCAACGATGTGATGTGATATATTGGATGTATGAGATGATCATGTTGTAATAGTTAATATCGACTTGCACGTCGATGGTACGGCAACCGGCAGGAGCCATAGGGTTGTCTTTATAACTAACGTTTGTGCTTGCAGATGCGTTTACTATTTTGCTAGGATGTAGCTTTAGTAGTAATAGCATGAGTAGCACGACAACCCCGATGGCGACACGTTGATGGAGATCATGATGATGGAGATCATGGTGTGACGCCGGTGACAAGAAGATCGTGCCGGTGCTTTGGTGATGGAGATCAAGAAACACGTGATGATGGCCATATCATGTCACTTATGAATTGCATGTGATGTTAATCCTTTTATGCACCTTATTTTGCTTAGAACAACGGTAGCATTATGAGGTGATCTCTCACTAAAATTTCAAGACGAAATTGTGTTCTCCCCGACTGTGCACCGTTGCTACAGTTCGTCGTTTCGAGACACCACGTGATGATCGGGTCTGATAGACTCAACGTTCACATACAACGGGTGCAAAACAGTTGCGCACGCGGAACACTCGGGTTAAGCTTGACGAGCCTAGCATGTGCAGACATGGCCTCCGAACACATGAGACCGAAAGGTTGAGCATGAATCGTATAGTTGATATGATTAGCATAGAGATGCTTACCACTGAAACTATTCTCGACTCACGTGATGATCGGACTTGAGATAGTGGATTTGGATCATGTACCACTCAAATGACTAGAGAGATGTACTTTCTGAGTGGGAGTTCTTAAGTAATATGATTAATTGAACTAATTGACATGAACATAGTCTAATGGTCTTTGCGAATTACGATGTAGCTTGCGCTATAGCTCTACTGTTTTTATTTGTTCCTAGAGAAAATTTAGTTGAAAATTGATAGTAGCAAACTTTGCAGACTGAGTCTGTAAAACCGAGGATTGTCCTCGTTGCTACGCAGAAGGCTTATGTCCTTAATGCACCACTCGGTGTGCTGCACCTCGAGCGTCATCTGTGGATGCTATGAACATCCGACATACACATTTCTGATGACTACACGATAGTTCAGTGCAAAATACTTAATGGCTTAGAAGCAAGGCGCTGAAAACGTTGTAAAACGTCACGGAACATAAGTGATGTTCTAAAGAGATGAAATTGTGATTTCATGCTTGTGCCCTTGTTAAGAGGTATGAGACCTCCAACAAGATTCTTTGTCCACAAAGTAAAGGAGAAAAGCTCAATCGTTGAGCATGTGCTCAGATTGTCTGATTACGACAATCACTTGAATCAAGTGGGAGTTAATCTTCCAGATGAGATAGTGATGGTTCTCCAAAGTCACTGCCACCAAGCTGTGAGAGCTTCGTGATGAACTATAACATATCAAGGATAGATACAATGATCCTTGAGCGATTCGCGATGTTTTACACTGCGAAAGTAGAAATCAAGAAGGAGCGTCAATAGTTGATGGTTTGTAAAACCACTAAGTTTCAAGAAAGGCAAGGGCTAGAAGGGATACTTCGTGAAACGGCAAAACAGTTGCTGCACTAATGAAGAGACCCAAGATTAAACCCAAACCCGAGACTAAGTGCTTGTGTAATGAGGGGAACAGTCACTGAGGCGGAGCAACTCTAGATACTTGGTAGATAAGAAGGCTGGCAAAAGTCGAAAGAAGTGTATTTGATATACATGATGTTGATGTGTACTTTACTAGTACTCCTAGTAGCATGAGGGTATTGGATACCGGTTCGGTTGCTAAGTGATTAGTAACACGAAATGAAAGCTACGGCATAAACGGAGACTAGCTAAAGGCAAGGTGACGATACGTGTTGGAAGTGTTTCCAAGGTTGATATGATCAAACGTCGCACGCTCCCTCTACCATCGGGATTGGTGTTAAACCTAAATAATTGTTATTTGGTGCTTGCGTTAAGCATGAACATGATTGGATCGTGTTTATTGCAATACGATTATTCATTTAAGGAGAATAATGGTTACTCTATTTTCTTGAATATTCACCTTCAATGGTTTATTGAATCTCGATCGTAGTGTTACACATGTTCATGATATTGGTGCCAAAAGATACGAGTTAATGATGATAGTACCACTTACTTGTGGCACTGCCGCTTGAGTCATGTTAGTATAAATTGCATGAAGAGGCTCCATGCTGATGGATCTTTGTACTCACCTGATTTCGAATCACTAGTGACATGCAAATCATACCACATGAGCAAGGCCTTGTTTTCATTGAGATGAAATAAGATAGTAACTTGTTGGAAGTGATACATTTTGATGTATGCAGTCCAATGGGTGCTGAGGCACGTAGTGGATATCATTATGTTCTTACTTCACTGATGATTTGAGTAGATACAGGAGTATTTACTTTATGAATCACAAGTCTGAAATGTTGAAAAGTTCAATTCCGTTTCAGAGTGAAGTTCTTCGTAACAAGAGGATAAACTGTCTACGATATGATCATGGAAATATGAGTTACAAGTTTTGGTACGCAGTTAAGACAATGTGGAAATTGTTTCGCAGTTCATGCCACCTGGAACATCATAGTGTGATGATGTGTCTGAACGTCATAGCCACGCACTATTTGGTATGGTGCATACTATGATGTCTCTTATCGAATTACCACTATCGTTTATGGGTTATGCATTAGAGACAACCGCACTCACTTTAAATAGGGCACCACGTATTTCCGTTGAGATGACACAGTATAGACTGAGGTTTAGAGAAATCTAAACTGTCGTTTCTTGAAAGTTTGGGGCTTCGACACTTATGTGAAAAAGTTTCAGTCTGATAAGCTCGAACCCAAAGCGGATAAATGCATCTTCATATGATATCCAAAACAGTTGGGTACATCTCCTATCTCAGATCCGAAAGCAAAGTGTTTGTTTCTAGAAACGGATCCTTTCTCGAGGAAAGGTTTCTCTCGAAAGAATTGAGTGGGAGGGTAGTAGAACTTGATGAGGTTATTGAACCATCACTTCAACCGGTGTGTAGTAGGGCGCAGGAAGTTGTTCTTGTGGCGCCTACACCAATTGAAGTGGAAGCTGATGATGGTGATCATCAAGCATCGGATCAAGTTACTACAAGCCTCGTAGGTTGACAAGGTCGCATACTACTACAGAGTGGTACGGTAACCCTGTCTTGGAGGTCATGTTGTTGAGCAACAGTGAACCTACGAGTTATGGAGAAAGCGATGGTGGGCCCAGATTCCGGCAAATGAAATCCGAGAGAGGATCCATGTATGAAAACAAAGTGTAGACTTTGAAAGAACTACTTGATGGTCATAAGACTATTGAGTAAATATGGATCTTTAAAAGAAGACAGACGATGATGGTGATAAGTCACTATTAAGAAAAGCTCGACTTGTCGCAAAGATGTTTTCGACAAGATCAAACAGTTGACTATGATGAGACTTTCTCACTCATAGCGATGCTAAAGGTCTGTTAGAATTATGTTAGTTGTTGATGCATTATTTATGAAATATTGCATGTAGGATGTCAAAACATTGTTTTCTCGACGGTTTCCTTGAGCAAACATTGTATGTGATACAACCAGAAGGTTTTGTCGATCCTAAAGATACTAGCAAGTATGCAAGCTCTAGTGATCCTTCAATGGACTGGTGCAAGCATCTCGGAGTTGGAATATACACTTTGATGAGATGATCAAAGATTTTGGGTTTGTACAAGGTTTATGAGAAACTTGTATTTCCAAAGAAGTGAGTGGGAGCACTATAGAATTTGTGATAAGTATATGTGGTTGACATATTGTGGATCAGAAGTAATGTAGAATTTCTGTAAAACATATAAGGTTGTTTGAAAGGAGTTTTCAAAGGAATACCTGGATTGAGCTACTTGAACGTTGAGCATCAAAGATCTATGGAGATAGATCGAAAGCGCTTAATGGAAGTTTCAACAAGATGCATGCCTTGACAAGTTTTTGAAGGAGTTCAAAATAGATCAGCAAAGAAGGAGTTCTTGGTTGCGTTGTGAGGTGTGAATTTGAGTAAGACTCAAAACCCGACCCCGGCAGAATAAAGAGAATAGACGAAGGTCGTCTTCTATGCCTTAGCCGTAGAATCTAAAGTATGCCATGCTGTGTACCGCACCTGATGTGTGCCTTGACTCAAAGTATGTTGAGAGGTACACAGAGTGATCCATGATTGAATCACTAGCAGCGGTCAAAATTTATCCTTAGTAACTAATGGACTAAGGAATTTTTCTCGATTATGGAGGTGGTTAAAGAGTTCGTCGTAAAGGGTTACGTCGATGCAAGCTTTGACACTAATCTGAATAACTATGAGTAGTGAAACGGATTCGTATAGTAGAGTAGATATTTGGAGCATTTCCGAATAGCACGTAGTAGCAGCATCTATAAGATGACATAAATATTTGTAAAGAACGCACGGATCTGAAAGTTTCAGAACCGTTGACTAAAACCTCTCTCACGAGCAAGACGTGATCAGACCCCATAACTATATGGGTGTTGGATTCGTTGGAATCACATGGTGATGTGAACTAGATTATTGACTCTAGTGCAAGTGGGAGACTGTTGGAAATATGCCCTAGAGGCAATAATAAATTAGTTATTATTATATTTCTTAGTTCATGATAATCGTTTATTATCCATGCTATAATTGTATTGATTGGAAACACTTGTGTGGATACATAGACAAAACACTGTCCCTAGTAAGCCTCTAGTTGACTAGCTCGTTGATCAAAGATGGTCAAGGTTTCCTAGCCATAGGCTAGTGTTGTCACTTGATAACGGGATCACATCACTAGGAGAATCATGTGATGGACTAGACCCAAACTAATAGACGTAGCATGTTGATCGTGTCATTTTGTTGCTACTGTTTTCTGCGTGTCAAGTATTTGTTCCTATGACCATGAGATCATATAACTCACGGACACCGGAGGAATGCTTTATGTGTATCAAACGTCGCAACGTAACTGGGTGACTATAAAGATGCTCTACAGGTATCTCTGAAGGTGTTCGTTGAGTTAGTATGGATCGAGACTGGGATTTGTCACTCCGTGTGACGGAGAGGTATCTCGGGGCCCACTCGGTAATACAACATCACACACAAGCCTTGCAAGCAATGTGACTTAGTGTAAGTTACGGGATCTTGTATTACGGAACGAGTAAAGAGACTTGCCGGTAAATGAGATTGAAATAGGTATGCGGATACTGACGATCGAATCTCGGGCAAGTAACATACCGAAGGACAAAGGGAATGACATACGGGATTATATGAATCCTTGGCACTGAGGTTCAAACGATAAGATCTTCGTAGAATATGTAGGATCCAATATGGGCATCCAGGTCCCGCTATTGGATATTGACCGAGGAGTCTCTCGGGTCATGTCTACATAGTTCTCGAACCCGCAGGGTCTGCACACTTAAGGTTCGACGTTGTTTTATGCGTATTTGAGTTATATGGTTGGTTACCGAATGTTGTTTGGAGTCCCGAATGAGATCACAGACGTCACGAGGGTTTCCGGAATGGTCTGGAAACGAAGATTGATATATTGGATGACCTCATTTGATTACCGGAAGGTTTTCGGAGTTACCGGGAATGTACCGGGAATGACGAATGGGTTCCGGGAGTTCACCGGGGGGGGGGGGGCACCCACCTTGGGGAAGCCCATGGGTGTTTGGGGTGCCACACCAGCCCTTAGTGGGCTGGTGAGACATCCCAAGAGAGGCCTATGCGCATAGGAAAGAAAATCAAAGAGGAAAGGAAAAAAAAAGAAGGAGGTGGGAAAGGGAAGAAGGACTCCACCTTCCAAACCAAGTGGATTTCGGTTTGGGAGGGGGAGACCTTCCCCCTTGGCTCGGATGACTCCCTCGGGAGTCCTTGGACCCCAAGGCAAGTCTCCCCCCTCCTCCTCCTATATATAGTGGGGTTTTAGGGCTGATTTGAGACAACTTTGCCACGGCAGCCCGACCACATATCTCCACGGTTTTACCTCTAGATCGCGTTTCTGCGGAGCTCGGGCGGAGCCCTGCTGAGACAAGATCATCACCAACCTTCGGAGCGCCGTCACACTGCCGGAGAACTCTTCTACCTCTCCGTCTCTCTTGCTGGATCAAGAAGGCTGGGATCATCGTCGAGCTGTACGTGTGCTGAACGCGGAGGTGCCGTCCGTTCGGCACTAGATCGTGGGACTGATCGCGGGATAGTTCGCGGGGCGGATCGAGGGACGTGAGGACGTTCCACTACATCAACCGCGTTCACTAACGCTTCTGCTGTACGGTCTACAAGGGTACGCAGATCACACATCCCCTCTCGTAGATGGACATCACCATGATAGGTCTTCGTGCGCGTAGGAAAATTTTTGTTTCCCATGCGACGTTCTCCAACAATGTTTATGTAATGTACTGCTATGACTCTGATGTAGCTTGTGGCGAGTGTAAGCCAACTCTGTATTTATCTCTTCTTTTCAGTACATGTACTTGTAACGATATCCATTCTTGCGACACGACGAGATGCGCTTCTATCCCTGACGAGGCCCCTGTGCCAAATTGAGGATAGGGTCGCATCTTGGGCGTGACACCCGAGCAGTCCAAACTCCTTCACTATGCGAAGGGAGGCGCGCTGCGCCACCGGTACCGTGGACGTGTTTGCCGCGTGTCTCGCACTGTGTCTAGTCGGTGTAGCTATGGCCCTGCTCTTCGGGGGAGGCACCGAGCGCCGGGCAGGAGGTGTAGAGACCAAAGGCGGCCTGCACCCTCGGAGCAGGCGAGGTGCGTGGTGGTCGTCTGCACCCACAAGCTCGAGCTGGCTGACTTGGCTTGTGACAACTCCTAGTTCGACTTCCATGGTGCGCGCCGATGATGGTGTTGCGTGGTTGAAATGTCCGAAGTCAGATGCTGAAGCCGACAGTGTGGGGCTGAAAGCGTCGACCTGGAGCGCCTCTCCCTCTGGTATGAGCAGGGCGTCTTCATCGAACTGCAGTGGTGCAGCCACGACGGCATCCGCGGCCGTCTGGACGTCAGCTGCCATGCCATCGACGATGAGAGAGGCCAGCATCGGCTTCTTAGCCGTCTTGAAGAACTCATCGACCGGATCCTTGCCCTTGCTGTCATCGCCGTTGTCCTCTGTCTGGGCCCTCCTGGTCGGGGGTGGCGGTAGGGGCCTCGACCTCTCGCGCTGCGTGTGGTGCCAAGCCCCTACCGGTGTCCTCTTGTCACCCCGGCATCGACCGGAGGTGTCCCTGGACCTACGCTTCGGCGGAGGGGAGCGGCTGCGCTGACGCGGGGCCGGGGGCTGTGCAGGCGGTGCCGTAGTGTGGCTGCGTCGGAGGAGGACATCCTTCTAGGAACGCTGCCAGCCGCCCCGCGAGCCGTCGCCCCCTTCACTGTCCCGCCCGCGCCCACCGCGCGGCATGCCACGGCAGCCCAGATTGGCCACCGGTGCGCGGGCCTGCGCTCTCTGCCTCCCAGCGTGCTTCCCGTCCTCGACCCCCATCGTCCAGGAGGCAGGCGCGATCACCGGGAAGGGCTTGTCATCCTCGTCGGAGCCGGAAGATGGGAGACCACTCTGGCAGAGTGGGAGGAGCGAGGGGACAGCGGTGTCCAGTCCTCGACCCGATCAACGTGGATGAGCATCGAATATTCCGTCATGGCCGATGGCGGAGCGACCCGCCTGTCCGGCGGGGAGAAGACTTCCATCTCCTCGACGCGGCCCGCCCCTCGCGGCAGGACCCCAAGAGAGTGTCTGGTGGGGATGTTTGCGACATTGTTTGTCCAAACCCAGCAGGCGAACGTCTTGGTGTGGCCTCTCTCCAGCGTCCTGCTGTCGAGACAGTCCACCCTAACATGCTTCACCAGTATCTCCTATGCCCCCTCCACCGACCAGAAGTGCATTGGGACCTGCTCAAGGACCACACGGACATGGAGCAGCAGGGAGCCAAAGGAGGCATGGTCATGCTCGTGCCAGGAGGTGATGTTGAAGACGACGCCGTCGACCCAGATGGATCCTCGGCGCACCGCATTGACCTGGTGTGCCGGCTGGGTGAAGATCACAAAGAAATGCTCCGGGTGGTGTGCTGTGACGTGCAGAGAGTGCACTGGAACGGCAAGCTACGCCTCCAGGGCCCTCCCAACCGCCATGGGTGACGAGGCGTTGACCCCATCGACGGCAGTGAGGGTGACAGCGTGGCTCCTCAGGAAGAAAATCGCCTGGTCTACCGCCGGAGACGGGATGGTCACCGAACGGCTTTCCCTGGGACGGCGCGCCGGGTCAACATGGTGAAGCATGGTCGGTAGCAGCAACGACATGGTGGTGGAGGCCGGCGGCGGTGGGAAGCAGATGCGGGCGTGGAGCGACTGGCCGGGAGGTGGCGGGCCGAGCCGGCTTCTAACCGAGCTGGAAGCACCCGGCATGAGGTGTCTTTGTGGGCAGCGCTTGGCTATGTGCCCCGGGCTCTCCTGCAGAGGATGCAGTGCACAGGGTCTCTGCAGTCGGCCAAGCGGTGCCTTCTACTCAAAGAAGCGGAAGTAGCGGCCGCGGAACTGGGTAATGAAGGAGGAGGGCGGCGTGCTTGCATTGAAGGCCCGGAAGCAGTCCATCCGGTTCCTCCCCGGGCACGGCCGCGAAACCAGCTGGTCAGGGGAGGCGCCACGTCTCTTCCGGTGGCTGACCTCAGTCCATTTCCCATCCGAGCCCGAAATGGCAAGCGGCGGCAATTAAGAGGGGGCGACGACTACTGATTTGAGGCGACGAGACTTACGCGGCTCCGCAGAGACCTCCGGATCGAGGGAAGGCCCATCAGCGAGTGGCTCCTGAAGCCGAGGATGGTGCGGCCACGCCTGAACCGTCGGGTGCCCCTGCGCTGGATCCGCGAACGGTCCGGAGGAGAGTAGAGGTGCCCCTGTCGGCGTCGGGGTGGACCACTCGCCCCTCAGCAGGATTCGCGGTGGGGCAGCTGGATCTGGAGCTGACCTAGCAATGCGCCCCTCTGACGGACCGGCAGGCCTGAGGCTGCGCGGGCTGACGGCGTGGGGGTCCGGCGAGTGTCCCGTGGATCCAGACGACGTCCGACGGGCCATTAAGTCGGGTAGGTGGCCGCCGCGGCCGGAGCAGCACGCGGCGCAAAGGAGGGTGGCCGCCGAGGCCGGAGCGGCCTGCGGCGCGAGAGGGTTGGGGAGCTGGCTATCCTATCCGCGAGAGTTCTTGGAAGTCGTCATGTGTTGAGCTACCAACATATTCATGTCTGTGACCTTGTCAAAGAGGCTCTCACCACAATCTCCAACCAAAACCTTGCCACTATCGGGTCGGCCTCCCTAGAATGGTGGTTGAAAATGCCGGCCACAAGGATAGACCGACTGTAATCAACCCTAGTGTGCCAATAAATACACAAAGATATTTAACGAGTTGATCAACTCCGGTTGTCGGAGGCCACTGTAGAGAGCAAAGAGAAATAAACAACATCCATGCCAACTTACTTACACTCACAGTGCTTTAGATAAGAAGGGAAGGAACAAGGATCCACATCCCGCTCTCCTTCCGTCTCCATCAATGAAGAGAAGGGGACAGAGAATCCGATTCTGCCGATCTGACGGGCTGTCGCGTTTATTCTTAAAGATCTCACCAGATCCACCTCTATCGGACGATTGCAAGAAACAGTTGCGCTAGCGCGTCATGTCTTTTGCACTGAAAACCATTCGAAAGCATAACCATGCAGCTACCCGATGTCGCTCGCAGGCATGGAAGCGAAGCTCCATGACAACATAATGTCAGCCAACACAAGTGCAAACCTAAACCTAGACCTACCCTAGACCTGATATTTACAACGATGACCCGACCTTCTCTCCCATCATCACTTGGGCAGACGAGACCGTTGAAAAAGAAGTGGAGGGAAATCGAGGATTTGCGGGCGACTCTCAAGAGTAGCTGGGGGTCTATGCAAGCACTGCACATTGCTTGTTGAAAAGTAAAGCCATGGAGTTTCAAGGTTAATAAAATCACCACGATTGTCTTTCCCTCGACAAAAGCATCAACTTTTATTGGAATAATGATTCATATTGGTGACAGACAACGCGATTCGGCTCCTGAGATCATCTGCTACCTTGCACAAACAGTAAATTCAAAAAAAAAAATACTAGAAAACTTCAAAACATTATGACCATTTTTGACATGGAAGATGTTCGAGTGTGTGATGTCCGTACCAACTTTGGTGGTGTTTGGTCATCTGAGTAGCTCTCAGCAAAAAAATGAAGTATGTGAGAAAGTTTAATGTCCACGTAATGTTCTGACCGATTTTTTTTTACCACGAGCTCTACAGTTGTGCAAACGGGATAAAATTTTGCCCTAACATCATGCATTTGAGTGTCTTGGTTGACAAAAAATTCAGTATTTTTATGTTTTCTAGATTTTTAATTTACTGTTCACCAATATCAGTTGAGCATGGGTTTATCAAAAAGGCTTTCGCCCGGTTTTATAGATAAAGAAAACCACAACATCCACATGGTTCAACACAAGTCCAAAGCAAGCACACACACACCCAAGGTAGCACGACACAAAGTACGAGAAGATTGTTAAGGGCACATCTCAACAAGCCCTAAAAAATAAAAAATAAAGACAGAAGCACTCCAAGCAAAGAAGATAATCCGTCTCAGTGGCGGAGGAGGGAGCGGCGACACCAAGCGAAGGGCCACCACCCGGAGATCAGCAATGATGGAGTTGATGTCGTCTTGGTCCTGGTGGCGCCAAAGCGGCTGCCAAAGCTGCAAGTAACCACACCTTTTGAACACCACGTCGGTTGCACGTCGAAGAGGCACATGCTGAATCACATGCTTATTTCGAACCGTCCAGAGCGTCCAAGCAAGGACCCCAATAACCAGCCATCTAATGTGGCATCCCATTGATTGGGGGGAGGGCTGGATCTCGATGCAAAGGTCTGGGAAGTTGGTATTACAATAAACGACCACTAATGGCCCCGCGGAGGCAAGTCCATAGGAACTGAGCGGATACGCACGAGAAGAAGATGTGATTCGAGTCTTGAACTATCCCACATAGGGGAAAAATCCCAGTGCCCGGGCCATTCCGGTTAAGCACCTTCATGCCGGATGGCACCCAGCCGCGAATCCATTGCCACAGGAAATACAGATCTTTAGGGGGAGCCTGATCGACTAGATCAACTCAAAGGGCTCCGGAGGAGGTGTGGTAGCGATTGCCCGGTACAGAGACTTCATGGTGAAATTGCGTGAAGGATCTAGATACCATGAGGTGTGATCGATTAACTGATCTACGTCTGGTTCATGAATGGCGACGGTCTCAAGGAGCTCGTGTCATGCGATGGTGTCCGGTGTCCCAAATGGAAAAAAGCCATGGAAGCGGGCAGCGAAAGGGACCTCGTCAGCCCAATCATTGAACCAAAACATGGTGGAAGTCCTAGATCCCACCATGATGGAGGTCCCGATGCGAAGGACCGGGAGTAGCTGGATGACTGACTGCCAAAACTGGGAGACCTTAGATCTCTAATAGAAATCGAACAACTGACCACGTAGTTATTTGCTACAGATGATACAGAGTCAGAGACCACCTTCCCCATTAGCGATCCGCCACAGCCGGCGGGTCAAGAGGTCAATGTTCATGCGCTTGGAGAACATGATCCCGATGCCACCCTGTTCCAACGACTTGCATATGTCAGGCCAGCGAACCCTATGATACTTCTGCTTATCGCCATCGCCTACCCAGAAGAATCTAGCCTGATTCGTGTCGATCTCATGATGGAACATTTCTAGCAAGCTATAGAAGCTCATAATGAACATGAGCGGGCTGGATAAGGATGAGTTGATGAGGATCGTCTGGGCCGCCTTAGAGAGCCACCTGCCCTCGCACGACTCAATACAATGCTGGAGCTTGAGCACCATAGGCCTCAAATCTGTCGTGGAGAGACGTGAGGCACTAATGGGGATCCCCAAGTAGGAGGTGGCGAAGGAACCAAGTTGACAATTAAGCCTGTCAGCGATGCTCCGTCTCTCAGATGGCGTGTACCCCATCACCATCACTTCGCTCTTGTCGAAGTTGATCTTAAGGCCCGACATCTGTTGGAAGCACAACATGAGAAACTTCAGGTTCGTGATATCGTCCGTGGTGCCCTCGACCATGATGATGGTATCTTCGGCATACTATAGGAGGGATAACTCATTCCCCTGCAAAAGGTGAGGCACCACACCGCGGATGTGGACCACGGCTTTGGCCTTATTGAGGATAGTGGCCAATGCGACAACCACCATGTTGAACAGGAATGGGGAGAAGCGGTTGATGTCTATTATGCAACTTTATTCTTGTAGATGTTGTTGGGCCTCCAAGTGCAGATTTTTGTAGGACAACAACAAATTTCCCTCAAGTGGATGACCTAAGGTTTATCAATTCGTGGGAGGTGTAGGGTGAATATGGTCTCTCTCAAACAATCCTGCAATGAAATACAAGAAATCTCTTGTGTCCCCAACACACCCAATACAATGGCAAATTGTATAGGTGCACTAGTTCGGCGAAGAGATGGTGATACAAGTGTAGTATGGATAGTAGATATATGTTTTTGTAATTTGAAAATATACAAACATCAAGGTAGCAAGTGGAAAACAGCGAGAAAAACATTGTATAAATTCTTGTAAATAGGGCCTAAGCTTCATACTTTCACTAGTGCAATCTCTCGACAATGCTAACATAATAGAATCATATGATCATCCCTCAACGTGCAACAAATAATCACTCCAAAATTCATATCTAGCGGAGAACATAAGATGAAATTGCTGTAGGTAGTAGAACCACCTTGAAGTTATTCTTTTCGATCAATCTTTTGCGGTATTCCTATAAGTTACACAAACAACCCTAGAGTTCGTACTAGAATAACACCCATGATACATATCAATCAACCCTAATGAGAACGACATACTCCAATGACACCTCAAGTATCCGTGGATTAATTATACGACATGCATAAAACAATTTCAGATTCATCATATTCAATCCAACACAAATAATTTCAGAGAATACCCCCAAGATTTTTATCAGAGAATGTAGTATGAAAACGTGCATTCAACCCCTATGCATAGATCCCCAAGGTCACCGGAATCCGCAAGTTGATGCCATAACATATATTGAGTGAGTCGATAGAATACCCCGATGTCACTACGGGTATTCACATGCAAGACATACATCAAGTGTTCTTGATACGTCTCAAACGTATCTATAATTTTTGATGGTTTCACGCTGTTATCTTGTCATCTTTGGATGTTTTATGTACCTTTTATATCTTTTTTGGGGACTAACTTATTAATTCAGTGCCAAGTGACAGTTCCTGTTTTTTCTGTGTTTTTGGCTCTTTTCATATCTGATTTTGGAACGGAGTCCAAACGGAATAAAATCCCCGAAATGATTTTTTCCCGAACGGAAGAAGATCAGGGGGCCTGTGGGCCAAGCCAGGAGGGCTCGAGGGAGCTGACAAGCCCCCACTCTGCCACCAGGGGGAGGCGGCGGTGGCAGGGCTTGTGGCCACCCTGGCCCCCTGACCTAGATCTTTGGCCCATATATTCCCTAAAATACATCAAAAAAAGAGGGGAGCCTCGCAAATACTTTTCCTCCGCCGCAAGCTTCTGTTTCCTTGAGATCTTATCTGGAGACCCTTCCTGGCGCCCCGCCGGAGGGGACTTTGGAGTTGGAGGGCTTCTTCATCATCATCATCACCCCTCCAATGACTCGTGAGTAGTTCACTTCAGACCTACAGGTCCGTAGTTAGTAGCTAGATGGATTCTTCTCTCTCTTGGATCTTCAATACAAAGTTCTCCATGATCTTCATGGAGATCTATCCGATGCAATCTTCTTTGGCGGTGTGTTTATCGAGATCCGATGAATTGTGGATTTGTGATCAGATTATCTATGATATATATTTGAGTCTTTGGTGATTTCTTATATGCATGATTTGATACCCTTGTAAGTCTCTCCGAGTCTTGGGTTTTGTTTGGCCAACTAGATCTATGATTCTTCCAATAGGAGAAGTGCTTGGTTTTGGGTTCTTACCATGTGGTGACCTTTCCCAGTGACAGTAGGGGCAGCAAGGCATACATTGAGTGGTTGCCATCAAGGGTAACAAGGTGGGCTCTGTCGTTGATATGAGATTGTCCATCTACATCATTTCATCTTGCTTAAGGCGTTACTCTGTTCTTTTGGACTTAATACACTAGATCCATGCTGGATAGTGGTCGACGTGTGGAGTAATAGTAGTAGATGCAGAAAGTATGGGTCTACTTGTTTTGGACGTGATGCCTATAGATATTATCATTGCCATATATATCGTCACGACTTTGCGCGGTTCTATCAATTGATCGACAGTAATTTGTTCACCCACCGTCTACTTGCTTTCATGAAAGAAGCCACTAGTAAACACTACGGCCCCGGGGTCTATTCACATCTATCGTTTACACCTCCACTTTTACTTTGCTTTGTTACTTTGTTGCTTTTAGGTCTCACTTTGCGAACAATCTATAAGGGATTGACAACCCCTTCATAGCGTTTGGAGCAGGTTCTTTGTGTTTGTGCAGGCACTTGCGATACTCCTTCACTAGATCGATACTTTGGTTCTCAAAACCGAGGGAAATTCTTACCACCGCTGCGCTACATCACCCTTTCCGCTTCAAGGGAACACCAACGCGAGGCTCCAAGGCCACGGGGAAATCCTTTGCATATTTGCCTAGGAAGTCCCTAAAGGCGTAGCCATAGCAGAAGGACTCCTAGTGCTGTTGCTAAGGAGAATCAAGACAAGAACAGTCTCCCGTCAGCACGTTTTCTGGCGCCGTTGGAAGGTCTTTTGTTGCAGTAGCAGAAGTATTTCTGGTGCCGTTGCCGGGGAAGGAGAGATCAAGATCTATCCAAATAGGTCTCACAAACTCATCTCCTGCATTTACTTTTTTGCCAGTTGCCTCTCGTTTTCCTCTCCTCCACTTCACATTTGCCGTTTTCTTTTGCCTTTCTCCTTTGCCGTTTTCTTTTGCCTTTTCCGTTTTCCTTTGTCGGTTTTCTTGCTTGCTTGTGTGCTTGTTTGTTTGTTGAAGTCATCATGGCTGAAAACACCAAACTTTGCGACTTCTCGATCACTAATAATAATGATTTTATTAGTACTCCGATTGCTCCCGCCACTAGTGCTGAATCGTATGAAATCAACGCAGCTTTGCTGAATCTTGTTATGAAAGAGCAATTCTCTGGCCTTCCTAGTGATGATGCCGCATCCCATCTCAATACCTTCATTGAGCTTTGTGATATGCAAAAGAAAATAGATGTGGATAATGACGTGATTAAGTTGAAACTTTTTCCTTTCTCGTTGCGAGATCGCGCAAAAACTTGGTTTTCTTCTTTGCCTAAAAATAGTATCGATTCTTGGGACAAGTGCAAAGATGCTTACATATCCAAGTATTTTCCGCCGGCTAAGATCATCTTCTTACGTAACGAAATCATGAATTTCAAGCAACTTGATCATGAACACGTTGCACAATCTTGGGAGAGGATGAAGCTTATGATTAGAAATTGTCCCGCTCATCGCTTGAGTTTGTGGATGATTATACAAATCTTTTATGCTGGCTTGAATTTTGCTTCTCGCAATATCTTGGACTCCGCCTCAGGTGGAACGTTCATGGAAATCACGTTAGGAGATGCTACAAAAGTCCTAGACAATATCATGACCAACTACTCTCAGTGGCACACTAAAAGGTCACCTGCTAGCAAAAAGGTACACGCTATAGAAGAGATTAACTCGCTTAGTGCTAAGATGGACGAGTTGATGAATTTGGTTGCTAGTAGAAACGCTACCGTAGATCCTAATGACATGCCACTATATTCTTTGATTGAGAGTAGCAACGCTAGTTTGGACGTGGATTTTGTTGGTAGGAACAATTTTGGCAACAACAATGCTTTTAGAGGAAACTATGTTCCTATGCCTTTTCCTAGTAACTCCTCTAACAATTATGGCAATTCCTACAACAACACTTATTGAAATCTCAACAAATTTCCCTCTGATTTAGAGAGTAATATCAAAGATTTGATTAACTCTCAAAAGATTTTCAATGCGTCCATAGAGGAAAAACTACTCAAAATAGACGATTTGGCTAAGAGCGTTGATAGGATGTCTTGTGATATTGATGCTTTGAAAGTTAGATGCACTCCTCCCAAGGTCAACTTGGATGAAACTTTGAAAGCTATGCGTATCTCCATGAATGAGAGCAAAGAAAGAACCGCCCAAATTCGCGCTAGACATGAATGGTTTAAAAGGGTGCGTTCTAGTGATGCAAATCACGAGGATCTTAATGTGCTTGGTGTTTCTCCTCTTGAATCTTTGTTTTTGCGTGTCAAACCTATTTATGCAGGGGCTGGATATGAATCCACTTTGGTTCAAAAACGCCCCAATGATTCGGAGTCCACCTATCTTGATGATAAAGGAGTGGAGAGTGGAGTAGAAGAAGTCAAAATTTTGGGTAGTAATAAAACTCCCAGTTTGGATTTCAAGGAATTCAATTATGATAATTGCTCCTTGTTTGAATGCATTTCTTTAATGCAATCCATTGCAAACTCTCCACACGCTTATAGCCAAAGCAAAGCCTTTATCGCGCATATCATAGACGCTATGATGAAATCTCTTCAAGAGAAGCTCGAACTAGAAGTCTCTATACCTAGAAAACTTCATGATGAGTGGGAACCTACTAACAAAATCAAGATCAAAAACTATGAGTGCAATGCTTTGTGTGATTTGGGTGCTAGTGTTTCCGCGATTCCAAAGTCTTTATGTGATATTCTTGGTTTTCATGAGATTGAAGAGTGTTCTCTTAATTTGCATCTTGCAGATTCTACTGTCAAGGAACCCATGGGGAGGATCAATGATGTTCTTATTGTTGCAAATAAGAACTATGTACCCGTGGATTTCATTGTACTTGACATATACTGCAATCCTTCACGTCCCATTATTCTTGGTAGACCTTTCCTAAGGACTATTGGTGCTATCATCGATATGAAGGAAGGGAATATTAGATTTCAATTTCCTTTAAAGAAGGGAATGGAGCACTTTCGTAGAAAGAAAATAAGATTGCCTTATGAATCTATGATGAGGTCTACTTATGGTTTGAGCACCAAAGATGACTATACGTGATTCCATCACTTTTTGCCTAGCTAAGGGCGTTAAACAAAAGCGCTTGTTGGGAGGCAACCCAATGAATATATCCTTTTTCTTTCTATTTTGTGTTTTCCACACTTTCATAATTCTGTTATGATTGTGCTTTTTGTGTTTCTTTTTTGCGTTTGTGCCAAGCAAAACCGTTATGATTAGTCTTGGGGATGAACGTTTGGTCATGCTGGAAAAGACAGAAACTTTCTGCTCACGAATTTTTTTTTCATTGTTTTTCTGTAAGAGATTTTTTATGCTGATTGCTTCGCAAATTATTCAGACTATCGTAATTTGTCAGAATTGTTGAAGTACCATAAGTATACGAAATATACAGATTGCCACAGACTGGTCTGCTATTAACAGATTCTGTTTTTGTTGTGTTGGTTGCTTATTTTGAAGAAACTATGGATAGTATCGGGGGGTATTAGCCATGGAAGATTGAAAATAAAGTAACTCAACATCAGCACAAGTAGAATTTAAGTTTTCTACAGTACCTAAGGAAGTGGTGGTTTGCTTTCTCATATTAATGTTATCACGAGTTTTTGTTTAAGTTTCGTGTTGTGAAGTTTTCAAGTTTTGGGTGAAGTTCTTATGGACAAAGAGATAAAGAGTGGCAAGATCTCAAGCTTTGGGATGCCCAAGGCACCCCAAGAGATTCAAGGATGCTGTAAAAGCCTAAGCTTGGGGATGCCCCGGGAAGGCATCCCCTCTCTCGTCTTCAATCCATCGGTAACGTTTCTTGGGGCTATATTTTTATTCACCACATGTTATGTGTTTTTGCTTGGAGCGTCTTGTATCGTAGGAGTCTTTTTTGTCACCATCATCCTTGCTGCACACCTAGAGAGAGAGAGACATGCACACACCGTGATTTTGTCGAGCTTCACTTATATCTTTTGGTAGACAATTCAGCTCATATGTGCTTTACTTTTGCTCTATGTGCTTCACTTATATCTTTTAGAGCACAACGGTGCGTGGCTTGGTAGTTGATCTATGCTTTGAAAGTAGTCTCAAAAGGGGTAGTTATCCAAAGGGATACGAAAACTTCCACCTTCATGTGCATTGAATAGTTAGAGAAGTTTGATTCATCTCAATTAGTTTTGAGTTGTGGATTTGGTAATATTGAAGTCATGCTAGTAAGGTGTTGTGGATCTAGAAATACTTGTGTTGAAGTTAGTGATTCCCGTAGCATGCACGTATGGTGAACCACTATGTGATGAAATCTGCGCATGATTAGTCTATTGATTGTCATCCTTTGCATGGTGGTCGGGATCGCGCGATGGTTTATACCTACCAACCCTTCCCCTAGGAGTATGCGTTGAATGCTTTGTTTCGATTACTAATAAAACTTTTGCAACAAGTATATGAGTTCTTCGTGACTAATGTTGAGTCCATGGTTTATATGCACTTTCACCTTCCACCATCACTATCTTCTTAGTGCCGTGCAACTTTCGCCGGTGCACAAAAACCCATCATTAGCCTCCCTCAAAACAGCCACCATACCTACCTACTATGGCTTTTTCAAAGTCATTCTGAGATATATTGCCATGCAACTACCACCATGACATGTGCCACCACGTCTACATAGCCATTGCATGATCGTAAGATAGCTAGCATGATGTTTCCATTAATGTCTGTGCCATGCTAGATCATTGCCACGGTACACTACCGAAGGCATTCCATATAGAGTCATTGTTGCTCTAAGTTTTGAGTTCAAAGTGTGATGATCATCATTAATGGAGCATTGTCCCATGTGAGGAAATAAAAGAGGCCAAAAAGCCCACCAAAAAAAAGAGGCCAAAGAGCCCACCAAAAAAATGAGAGAAAAAGAGAGAAGGGACAATGTTACCACTTTTTGCACACTTGTGCATATTAAGCACCATGATCTTCATGATTGAGAGTCTCTCGTTTTGTCACCACCATATAGCTAGTGGGAAATCTTCATTATATAACTTGGCTTGTATATTCCAATGATAGGCTTCCTCAAAATTGCCTTAGGTCTTCATGAGCAACCAAGTTGGATGCACACCCACTAGTTTTCTTTAAGAGCTTTCACACACACTTAGCTCTAGTGCATCATTTGTATGGCAATCCCTACTCATTCACATTGATATCTATTGATGATCATCTCCATAGCTCATTGATTTGCCTAGTTAATGTGACTATCCTCTCTTTTTTTGTCTTGCAACCTCCACCATACTCTACACCACTTGTAGGGATAACTTTCTTTTGGCCTTGTTATTTTGAAAGTTCATGATTACCTTGCTAGTTTGCTTGAATTATTATTGCTCCATGTCAATAGCAAACTATTGTTTTGAATATAATGGATCTGAACATTCGCGTCACATAAGAGGAGTTACAAAGGACATCTATGTTAGGTAGCATGAAAGCATCAAAAATTCATTCTTTATCACTTCCCTACTCGAGGACGAGCAGGAGTTAAGCTTGGGGATGCTTGATACGTCTCAAACGTATCTATAATTTTTGATGGTTTCACGCTGTTATCTTGTCATCTTTGGATGTTTTATGTACCTTTTATATCTTTTTTGGGGAATAACTTATTAATTCAGTGCCAAGTGCCAGTTCCTGTTTTTTGTGTGTTTTTGGCTCTTTTCAGATCTGATTTTGGAACGGAGTCCAAACGGAATAAAATCCCCGAAATGATTTTTTCCTGAACTGAAGAAGATCAGGGGGCCTGTGGGCCAAGCCAGGAGGGCTCCAAGGAGCCCACAAGCCCCCACTCCGCCACCAGGGGGAGGCGGCGGTGGCAGGGCTTGTGGACACCTTGGCGCCCCCTGACCTAGTTCTTTGGTCTATATATTCCCTAAAATACAGCAAAAAATCAGGGGAGCCTCAAAAATACTTTTCCGCCGCCGCAAGCTTCCGTTTCCGCGAGATCTCATCAGGAGACCCTTCCCAGCGCCCTGTCTGAGGGGACTTTGGAGTTGGAGGGCTTCTTCATCATCATCATCGCCCCTCCAATGACTCGTGAGTAGTTCACTTCAGACCTACGGGTCCGTAGTTAGTAGCTAGATGGCTTCTTCTCTCTCTTGGATCTTCAATGCAAAGTTCTCCATGATCTTCATGGAGATCTATCCGATGTAATCTTCTTTGGCGGTGTGTTTGTCGAGATCCAATGAATTGTGGATTTGTGATCAGATTATCTATGATATATATTTGAGACTTTGCTGATTTCTTATATGCATGATTTGATATCCTTGTAAGTCTCTCCGAGTCTTGGGTTTTGTTTGGCCAACTAGATCTATGATTCTTCCAATAGGAGAAGTGCTTGGTTTTGGGTTCTTACCGTGTGGTGACCTTTCCCAGTGACAGTAGGGGCAGCAAGGCACACATCGTGTAGTTGCGATCAAGGGTAACAAGGTGGGCTTTGTCGTAGATATGAGATTGTCCATCTACATCATGTCATCTTGCTTAAGGCATTACTCTGTTCTTTTGGACTTAATACACTAGATGCATGCTGGAAAGCGGTCGATGTGTGGAGTAATAGTAGTAGATGCAGAAAGTATCGGTCTACTTGTTTTGGACGTGATGCCTATAGATATAATCATTGCCATAGATATCGTCATGACTTTGCGCGGTTCTATCAATTGCTCGACAGTAATTTGTTCACCCACCATCTACTTGCTTTCATGAGAGAATCCACTAGTAAACACTACGGCCCCCGGGTCTATTCACATCTATCGTTTACACCTCCGCTTTTACTTTGCTTTGTTACTTTGTTCCTTTCATTTCTCACTTTGCGAACAATCTATAAGGGATTGACAACCCCTTCATAGCGTTGGGAGCAGGTTCTTTGTGTTTGTGCAGGCACTTGCGATACTCCTTCACTGGATCGATACCTTGGTTCTCAAAACTGAGGGAAATACTTTCCACCGCTGCGCTACATCACCCTTTCCTCTTCGAGGGAACACCAACGCAAGGCTCCAAGGCCACGGGGAAATCCTTTGCATATTTTCCTAGGAAGTCCCTAAAGGCGTAGCCGTAGCAGAAGGATTCCTGGTGCCATTGCTGAGGAGAATCAAGACAAGAACAGTCTCCCGTCAGCACGTGTTTCTGGCGCCGTTGGAAGGTCTTTTGTTGTAGTAGCAGTTCTCAAATCCAATATTCAACCCAACATAACAAAATCTCAAAGGGAAAGATTCAGTTCATCACAACAAGATAGAAAGGGAAGAACACCATATGATCCCACTATATTAACAAAGCCTGTGATACATCAAGATCGGGACATATCAAGAACACGAGAGAGGGGATCAAACACATAGCTACTGGTACATAGCCTCAGCCTCGAGGGTAAACTAGTACTTCCACGTCATGGGCACCACCAGGATGATGGAGATGGCCACGAGTGATGATTTCCTCTCTCTGGCAAGGTACTGGAAAGGCTCTAGAGTTGCGGCGGAAGAGCGGAATTTCTAGGTTTACTTTCAGAGGTGTTTCTATATATAGGATTCTTCAGTGTTGGAAACATGCCAAACGGAGCCACGTGGGGACCACCACAGAACAAAGAACGGCGGGGTCGGGGGGGGGGAGTGGTCGCGCCCTTTTGCCTCGTGGCCCATAGATGGCTCTCTTCTTGTTGATCTTTGCTCCTATATTTCTCATATGTTCTAGAAAAAAATCATCAAATATTTTTGGGTGATTCTGAGAACTTCCATTTTTGCACAAAAAACAACACTACGGTATTTGTGCTGAAAACATCGTCACACCAGGTTAGTTCTAAATAAATCATATAAAGTGCATCAAAACCATATAAAAATATTGTAAACATAGACAGATATGCCATGAATACTTCATAAATAATCAATACGTTGGAGACGTATGAGGGGTCACCCTGCCTAACCCCACATAGTGTGGGGAAGTAGGGGCCGATCTCCCCATTGATGTTGACCGTGGTATGACCGTATGAGACCAACTACATGACCCCGGAAACCCAGCGACCGTCGAACCCTTTCTAAAGCAACACTTCCCAAAGGAAGGACCAATTGATCATGTCATAGGCTTTGTGAAAGTCTATCTTCAAGAAGACGACCTTGAGGTGCTTGGCGAGAACTTCATGAAGGACCTCGTGGAATATCGGCACCCCATCCAGGATGAAACGGCCTCTAATGAATGCCGACTACTCGGGACCGGTAATACAGTCGACCAAAGGGGTAACCGTATTGGCGTACCCTTTTGCCAGAATGCGAATGACCACATTAATCACCGTGATAGGGCAAAACTGATGGATGCTCGAAGCACCGGTGACCTTGGGGATCAGAGTGATGATCCCATAGTTAAGACGGTGGAGGTCGATGGAGCCAAGATAGAAATCCTCAAAGAGTGTGTTAGAACTTGACCGGATGATGACACACAAGTATAGGGGATCAATCATAGTCCTTTCAATAAGTAAGAGTGTCGAACCCAACGAGGAGCAGAAAGAAATGATAAGCAGTTTTCAACAAGGTATTCTCTGCAAGTGCTTTGAGTAACAGTGATAGATAGTTTTGAAACATGATAATTTGTAACAAGTGATAAGTAACAATAGTAACAAGTATTCAGCAAGGTAGACCAATCCTTTTTATAGCAAAGGACATGTCGGAAAGTTCTCTTATATGAGGCAAACGCTCCCAAGGAGACATGAGAATTATTGTCTAGTCATGTTCATCATCTTGAGTTGATTCACGTTCGTTACTTTGATAATTTGATATGTTGGTGGACCAGTGCTAAGGCGCTGTTCTTACTTGAACAAACAACCCACTTATAATTACCCCCTCTCGCAAGCATCCGCAACTACGAAACAATAATTAAGATAAATCTAACCATATCATGAAACGTGAGGATCCAAATTAGCCCCTTCTGAAGCAACATATAAACTGGGGTTTAAGCTTCTGTCACTCTAGCAACCCATCATCTACTTTCTACTCCCTTAGGCCCATAACATGGTGAAGTGTCATGTAATCAACGTTCACACGACAACACTAAGAGAAGCAATGACATATACATCAGCAAAACACGAACGAATATCAACTTCACATGATTACTTATAACAAGACTTCTCCCATGTCCACATGAACAATATTAACTACTCACACCTCATCAACATGTTCATAATCAGAGGTGTAATAATGGTGATCAAGGATCTTGTCGGCCTTCTGGGAACGGGGTACCCAGACCTGCGTGCCTGCGGCCCAGGGCCGGCCCACTTCATCAATGCAAGATCGGCAAGGAACAACACCACCCTGAACAAGGCCCTCGCGAGGGGCCAAGCGTCGCGAGTAAGAGCGACGTCAAGACCCGCGGGGGGGGGGGGGGGGGCTTCTGAGGACCCCTCCCGAGCGGCGGATATTCCAAGGCAAGGCCGGGCCTCAGGAGTCAAGGATGACGCCATGGAAGGATAGGCGAGCAGCAGATGGCAGGGCGGGGCAGTTTCCCTTTTGGTGCAACAGAGGAAGGAGCGTATCAGGGCCCCGAAGGCATCTTCCAAAGGTTTCCCTTCCGGTGCAAGAAAACCACGGTCGCCCCCCGAGAGGACGAATGTCATCCCTGCGCCCACCTCTGCGACGCTGGCAGCTGCTTTGCAGGCAAATACCACTTTTGACAGGGGAAGCATGTTCCCTTGTCTCCCACCGAAACTGGCCGTTGTGGGATCCCTTCCCGCCTACGATAAGGGAAGAGGACCCGGGCTTCCACTATAAATAGAGAGGGTAGGATAATTGGCAAAGGGATTGGATCATTGAAGCCCCAGAGGAACACGCCTAGCCACTTGGCCTCCGGAGGCTCGAGAGCATTGTACTAGTTCATCCACCAACCTCCGTGAGAGGCAATCCACCAAAAGAAGGAGTAGGGTTTTACGCTTCGCAGCGGCCTGAACCTGGATAAACTGTTGTGTTTTGTGTTCTCATCACCATCGTGTGAGTTCTGCCGTTTCCATCAAATAGCAGGCTAGGTAAGGTCAAGCCGAGAGAGATCGCCGCACACGCCCGTGTGTTCGAATCCTAGGGTTGTGCGGAGCCCGAAATCCGACATTTGGCGCGCCAGGTAGGGGCGTGTGAAGGCTTTCTCCTAGCTTCCTCCTTCGCAGGCCGCTGCACCGATGGCCGGCGACCAACCATCTTCTCCAAGCCTTGTCGAGTTGGTCTCCGACTGCCACGTCACATTGGCTTGAAGCTCGCATGCCGGCGTCGCGGATCAAGCGGCTCGTACCAGGCTGTCAACATCGTCTCCACCGTGACGGACACCCGTGCCACCTAGGCGCATGGGAGATGGCTGGCGGCCCAGGCACCCGCAGTGCCCTGCATTAACTTGGGACACCTCAGCGCACACGACGCGTTGCGAATGGCAAGAGAGATGCTCCGCCAACGACCGACACCAGGGGGCTTCGATGCCTGGGCGGACCACATCATGGAGCTGATCACCATCACCCAGAAGACCATCCAGGCCGGTGCATCCTCAAGGCCACATGCGCCGGGCGTCGGGGGCTCGCACGCGTGCCGGTCGCTGGACCTACGAGCTTAGGGGCCCTACCCGCCCTAGGCGGGGACGAGAGAGACGCGCTTCGCACTGCCCTCCACCTTCTCTAGACCCCAACGACCGACCCCGAAGTGCACCATGCCGACAACCACCAGGGACACGAGGAGAACGGTGGGACGACCGACGCACACGCTAGCACGCATCACCAAGACCAAGTCGGCCCTCAACAGCCTGGGGCGGCCCGACAGTAGCGTTCCATCCGGCGCAGTGAGCAAAGGGCGGAGGCGATGGCGCGGGCGAACTATGACAGTGGAGACATGGCAGGACACCAAGGAGGGAGCCAGCACCGGGCGGCACCGGGACCAGCCAGCGGCAACAACAGGAACAAGCGACTTCGCATGGAGGCTTATCGTAGGAAGATTTTCGAGCAGCATGGCCGAGGGGATCCCCTCCGCTGCCGAGAGGGACCACCACCATCGTGTTGTTGAACAACCACGAGGGACGATCGAGCGACTAGATGGAGTCGTACGTGCTGGAGTATGCGGCACTACCTAATCCTCCCGACGAGGAGGAGCTTCAGGCGTCCCCCCGAGCACCTATCCTCCTTAGGAGTGAGGGACGTTCGGGGGCTCCTCCTGGAGCCCGGCCCGAGGGGTGTGGGCAAGGGGGCGCCCTCAAGACGTGGGGTGCGGCGATAGCTGCCCTCCCCGCAGAAGGACTACGTAAGGCCAAATCCTCGGGCCTCAGGAGGACAAGCCGAATGCCGTGATGAGACGCAAGTGGCACGGATCACCAGCAACGACCATGATGCAAGCGTGGGCGTCAGGGGCCTGGCCTTGATAACCCACAAGTGTAGGGGATCGCAACAGTTTTCGAGGGTAGAGTATTCAACCCAAATTTATTGATTCGCCACAAGGGGATGCGAAAGAATATTCTCAAGTATTAGCAGCTGAATTTGTCAGATTCAACCACACCTGAAAGATTAGTGTCTGCAAGCAAAGTATTAGTAGCAAAGTAGTATGATAGCAACGGTGTCAGAAAAGATCTGTTGACGGCAGACTATTCCTAACTGTTGTATCAATGGCGCCAGTAAGTTGCACATGGACGGGGAACTATTCTTCCCCGACAACGGTGTCGAAAAAGGGTCATGCAACAAGTAACAACAAAGTAGCAAGGAACATCAGTAGCAGCAGAGTAACATCAGTAGCGACAGTAGTAGCAACAAAGTGGCCCAATCCCTTTTGTAGCAAGGGACAAGCCTGGACAAAGTAACGTAGCAAGGACTAATGACTCACAGGCGTATGGGGTTGCAACAGTTTTCGAGGGTAGAGTATTCAACCCAAATTTGTTTGTTCAGACGAGGGAAGCGAAAGAATATCCTCAAGTATTAGCAGCTGAGTACGTCAGATTCAACCACACCTGGAAGATTAGCGTGTACAAGCAAAGTATCAGTAGCAAAGTAGTATGATAACAACGGTGCCAGAAACGATCTGTTGACGGCAGACTATTCCTAACTGTTGTATCAATGGCGCCAGAAAAAGGTACGTTGGCGAGCAACTATTCTTCCCCGATAATTGTGTCGGAAAAGATCTTGCAACAAGTAACAGCGGAGTAGCAAGGAACAACAGTAGCAGCAGCAGTAGAGTAATAGTAGTAGCAACAGAGTAACAACAGCAGCAAAGTGGCCCAATCCCTTTTGTAGCAAGGGACAAGCCTAGACAAAGTAACGTAGCAAGGACCAGTAGTAAAAGACTCGTAGGCAGTGGATTGGTGATGGATGAGTATGACGGATGTGATTCATCATGTAACAACTATAACACAGAGAGATATGTAACTAGCTCCCGTTCAGCGATCTAATGTACGCATGTATTCTGTATGTAGTCATATGTGCTTAGGGAAAAGAACTTGCATGACATCTATTGTCCATCCCTCCCGTGGCAGCGGGGTCCTAATCGAAACTACGCATTAACACTTGGTGAATACAGGAACTCCTCATACTATGGTCATCTCCGGGAGTGGTTCCGGCTATTGTCACTCCGTGGTTGTCGGGTCATAACACATAGTAGGTGACTACAACTTGCAAGATAGGATCTAAAACACACATATATTGGCGACAACATAATAGGTTCAGATCTGCAATCATGGCAGTCGGGCCCTAGTGACAAGCATTAAGCATAACCAAGTAGTAGCAACATCAATCTAGAACATAGTGGATACTAGGGAACAATCCCCGTCAAGAACTAACTCGATTACATGATAGATCTCATCCAACTCATCACCATCCAGCAAGCCTACGATGAGATTACTCACGAACGATGAAGACCATCATGGAATTGTCGATGGAGAAAGGTTGATGATGACGATGGCGACGATTTCCCCTCTTCGGAGCCCGAAACGGACTCCAGATCTGCCCTCCAAATGAAGAACAGGATGTGGCGGCGCCTCCGTATTGCAAAACGCGATGAAACCTTCTCTCTGATTTTTTTTCCAGGCGAAACGGAAGATATAGAGCTGAGATTGGGGGCGGTGGTGCCACGTGGGCCCCTACAAGCCTGCATGGCATGACCTAGGGGTGTGGTCGCGGCCTGTGGGCTTGTGGCCCACTGGCACGCCCCCTCCGGTGGATCTTTGCGCAGGTATTCTTCTTTTATTCCAGAAAAAATCTCCGTAAATTTTCAGGACATTCTGAGAACTTTTATTTCTGCACAAATACAACACCATGGCAATTCTGCTGAAAACAACGTTAGTCCGGGTTAGTTCCATTCAAAGCATGCAAATTAGAGTCCAAAACAAGGGCAAAAGAGTTCGGAAAAGTAGATACGACGGAGACGTATCAACTCCCCCAAGCTTAAAGCCTTGCTTGTCCTCAAGCAATTCAGTTGACAAACTGAAAGAGACAAAAGAAAAACTTTGACGAACTCTGTTTGATCTTGTTGTTGCAACTATGTCTAACTCATAACCAGAGTTTCAGCAAGATCACAATCAAACCACATAAGCAAATGACATCTAGGTCTCACGGTAAACTCATATCAATGGCATAATCAACTAGCGAGCAAATAATAATAAGCCTCAAGTGTCAACACTTCAATCAAAACAACATGAAGCAGTACGAATAGATGGTATCTCACTAGCTCTTTCTGAGACCGCAAAACATAAATGCAGAGCACCTTCAAAGACCAAGGGCTGACTAAACATTGTAATTCATGGCAATGAAGATCCAGTCATAGTCATACTCAACACAGTTAAAAGCAAAAGAATAAAAATGATAGAGGTGCTCTCTAATTGGTGCTTTTGTAAGAGGAGGATGACTCAACAGGAACATAAATAGACAGGCCCTTCACAGAGGGAAGCATTGATTTGCAGAGGTGCCAGAGATCAAGCTTTGAAATCAGAGATAATAATTTTGGGTGGCATGCTTTCATTGTCAACGCAATGACTAAGAGTTCTCAACATCTTCCACGTTACACATACTATAGGCGGTTCCCAAACAGAAAAGTAAAGTTTTGACTCCCCCAACCACCAATCAATCACACTCCACGGCTAGCCAAATCCTCGGGTACCGTCCATACCAACATCAATCCTGGGGGAGTTTTGTTTGCAGTTATCTTTCCGATTTGAGCATGGAACTGGGAATTCCAATTACCGACCCCTTTCTCGTGAATGATAGTGAATAAACACATATCGAGGATAACACGCCTAGCATGGAAGATACCAATAGCCCCCTGTCACCGCATGAGCGGTTCGGGCATGCAAAAAAGATTATTTCTTGAAGGTTTAGAGAGTGGCACATGCAAATTTACTTGGAACAGCGGGTAGATACCGCACATAGGTAGGTATGGTGGACTCATATGGCACAACTTTGGGTTTATGGAAGTGGATGCACAAGCACTATTCCCGCTTAGTACAAGTGAAAGCTAGCAAAAGACTGGGAAGCGACCAACTAGAGAGCGACAACAGTCATCAAAATGCATTGAGATTAACTAGCATTGAGTGCAAGCATGAGTAGGACATAAATCACCATGAACATGAACATCATAGAGGCTATGTTGATTTTGTTTCAACTACATACGTGAACATGCGCCAAGTCAAGCCACTTGAAATATTCAAAGGAGGATACCATCCTATAATACTACATCATAGTCATCTCAACATTCATGTTGGCATCCAAGACAAACCATTATAAGCTCCTAGTTAAATAAGCATGGCATCAGCAACTATGATCTCTAAGTTGTCATTGCAAACATGTTTCTCTCACAACAAAGCTGAATCAGGCATGATGAGCTAGTCATATTTACAAAAACAAAATAGATCGAGTTCATACCAGCTTTTCCAGGCTTAGTCACTTCATCATATATCGTCATTATTGCCTTTCACTTGCACCACTGAACGATGTGAACAATAATAAGAGTGCTCGTGCATTGGACTACGCAGGAATCTGCAGGCAAACACAAAGGAGAAGACAAAGTAATATGGCTCTTTGAAAGCTAAACAGGTATGCATGCAAGAGCCACTAAACATTGTAACCAATATCTTCTAGCTTGAACCAAAGAAAAAGAAAGCTATCTACACGGGAAAGCTCCCAACAAGCAAAAGAAGAAAAAGAAAATCTTTTTGGGTTTTTATCAAACTAGACAAACACACGAAAAGAAAACGAGAGAAAGAAAATAAAACTAGCATGGATGATATAGTGGCAAAGTGTGAACACCGGCACACAAAGCGAAAGCATAAGCAAGAATGTAAAGTCGGTGAGAACACGTATTCCCCCAAGCTTAGGCTTTTGGCCTAACTTGGTCTACTCCCAAGGATGGTCCTAGCGAAACCCAAAATCATAATCGGGGTTATACGGGAGCGCTGCAGCCACTGCCTGAATAGCTGCCTCACGGAGACGAGCAGCCTTTGCCTCCCTCTCATACTCCTCTGCATCTCCTCTGGTTATGTAATATCTCCGTTTTACCTGGAAGTCAAAGAGAGCAGGAGCAGGAAGGGTAATATGGAAAACACGCTGCCGGTTAAATATCAATCGGTATAGGAGGGATTCATTATCCCTCTCAAGTAACTGGTAGCGTGTCAAAGCGACGCGGTCAAGGAAAGCTGTATGGAGCGGGGGATCTCCTTCGCGGATGGGTACTCCAAGAAAATTTGCTATGCGGGTGGCATAGATCCCACCAAAGAAATCCCCTTCAATAGCATTCTTATTCAGCCTCCTTGCTATAATAGCTCCCATGTTGAAGATTTTGTCACCCGTCACTGCGCTCCTAAGGATACTAAGGTCGGGTGCGCAGAGGTGACAATGCTCAATCTTGCCATTAATGCAAGCAGGAAAATGAATACTCCCCATGGTAGCTTGTGTAATACCCGTGCAAAAATCTCTAACCGAAGATTTAGGAGGATCACTGCGGCTACCCCAAGTAGGTATTTTGCAAATTCTACTGAAATCCTCTAAATCCATGGTATACGATTTATCATAGAGATCAAACAGTACCGATGGCTCACGGCCAACTGAAAATTTGAATCTACGAAAAAAGAGGCAGTGAGAGCAACATACTATTCACATTTATCGGAGATGAATTCTTCGAGTCCGACGTTGTGAACAAGTGCATCAAACTCATCTTTGAAGCCTGCCTCAATCATAAATTCATGAGAAGGCCATTCACATGGTTGAACCTGCGCGTCCCTAGGTTGGTAAGGATCAGGCTCCCGAATCGCAAGACGGGGACCTCTCTTGCTTGAAGAACCACCATGAAAGTTTCTCCTGAACATCTTCCTTTTCTGAAATTTTCAATGACCCAAAGGGAAGGTGAACAAGGTTCAACTAAACTTGTAGCAACTACTCCCACTAGTGCCTAGAGACTATATTACGCATCAAAACTACTTGGGACGAGCTAGAATCAGCATGCAAAGCTCAAGAACATGGTCACGAAGGCAGCAAAAATACGCGGAGTATAAGGCACTAGAGCCAAAACTAATTGGGCCAATGGAGGAGTCACTTACCAAGGAGTAATTTCCCGAAAACAGTTCGAAGAATGGTGATTTGATCAAAGAGATCAAAAATCCCAGCAAGAGGAGCAAGAACACGGGTTTGAGCTGCGAAACGATTTTTTCTGGAGGTAGGAGAATGAGTGGAGGGGGTGCCTGTGGGCCCCACAAGCCTGGGTGGCGCGGCCAGGGGGTGCTCACGCCCCTAGGGCTTGTGGCCCACTGGTGTGGCCCCCAGACAGTCTCTTTGTCCCATTATTTTTCAAAACAAAAATCGAGAAAAAATCATACTTGATGTTCACAGCGTTCGGAGAACTTTTATTTTCGGGGTACTTTTCTACCGGATGCTAAAACAGAAAACAGGGAAAACTAAACTAAACCTATCATTTTTCTTCTAAGCAACTAAAGGTGAAAGCTTGGAACAGAGGTTTGTGACTCCTCGATTCATCCATCTCATGGTCATCGAAAGAAATCCGTTAATGGGGTTGATCAAATCCCCTCGACAAAACTTTCTCGAATCACAAAAAGAGAACGGAGAATTTTCGAATAGTCACTAGGTCACCTCAATGGGGATATGTATCTCCCCAACAAGCAAATCATACTTCATCTTGACACGAGGAATAAGGCATCCAAAGCTCCCAATAAGAATCGATGAAGTTTTTTCGATAGCATTGATGCAATGTACTCGATATTGTTTCTTCGAAAAGTGCATCGTATGCTGATTACCGTTGACATGGAAAGTGAAATTGCCTTTGTTGCAATCTATAACAGCCCCTGCAGTGTTGAAAAAGGGTCTTCCGAGGATGACCGCCATGGCATCGTCCTCGGGAATATCCAAGATAACAAAGTCTGTTAAGATAGTGGTGTTAGCAACCACAACAGGCACATCCTCGCAAATGCCGATAGGGAAAGCAGTTGATTTGTCGGCCATTTGCAGAGAGATTTTAGTGTGTGTCAACTTATCCAGTTCAAGTCTACGATAAAGAGAGAGAGGCATAACGCAGTTTTAACATAGTTGCCTTTAATGGAGCAAGGTATAGTGGGCACACCGGGATCACCTAGTTTATTCGAAGTTCCACCCTTGAAGGTATAGTTAGCAAGCATGGTGGTAATCTCAACCTCAGGTATCCTCCTCTTATTAGTCACAATATCTTTCATGTACTTAGCATACGGAGACATTTTGAGCATATCTATCAAACGCATCTGCAGAAAGACAGGTCTGATCATCTCAACGAATCGCTCAAAGTCCTCATCATCCTTTTTCTTGGATGGTTTGGGAGGAAACGCCATAGGTTTATGAACCCATGGTTCCCTTTCTTTACCATGCTTCCTAGCAGCTAAGTCATTCTTATCGTATCTTTTAGTCTTAGGCTGTGGGTTATCAAGATCAACACTAGGTTCAATCTCCACATCCTTATCATTGCTAGGTTGAGCATCTTCATGAACATCACTATTGATATTATCATTAGGCTCATGTTCATCACCAGATTGTGTTTCAGCATCAGAAACAGAGACATCGTTTGGACTCTCAGGTGTAGCAGCAACAGGGTTGCTAGCGTGCAGGTTCCTATCATCTTTCTTCTTCTTTCTAGGATGACTAGGTGCATCAGTGCTAGCTTTTTGAGAATCTTGTTCAATTCTCTTTGGCTGACCCTCAGGATACAAAGGTTCCTGGGTCATTCTACCGCCTCTAGTAACGACTCTGACAGAATTGTCATTCAACTCATTGAGCAAGTCATTCTCAGCATTAAGTACTTGTTCTACCTGAGTAGTAACCATAGAGGCATGTTTACTCAGAAGTTTCAGATCATTGACATTTCTGTCCACACAAGCACTTAAATGACTAAGCTTACGAGCATTCTTTCCAAGTTGTCTGCTAACATAATCGTTGAAACTCTGTTGTTTGGCAACAAAGTTATAAAATTCATCCATGCATAAGCTAGCAGGTTTATCAAAAGGAATATCACTCTCATCAAACCTACACAGAGAATTTACTTCTACTACCTGTATTGGGTTATCGAGACCATGGATCTCTTCAATAGGTGGTAGATTTTTTACATCTTAAGATTTAATGCCTTTCTCTCGCATAGATTTCTTGGCTTCTTGCATATCTTCAGGACTGAGGAATATAATACCTATTTTCTTCGGAGTTGGCTTAGGAGGTGGTTCGGGAATAGTCCAAGCATTCGCATTGCACAAGATGTTATTCAGTAGAATCTCAGCTTGTTCTACGGTTAGTTCCCTAAAAACACTACCGGCACAACTATCTAGGTGGTCTTTAGAAGCATCGGTAAGTCCATTATAGAAGATATCAAGTATTTCATTCTTCTCGAGAGGGTGATCAGGCAAAGCATTCAGTAGCTGGATGAGCATCCCCCAAGCTTGTGGGAGACTCTGTTCCTCAGCTTGAGCAAAGTTGTATATTTCCTGCAAGGCAGCTAGCTTCTTATGGGCAGGGAAATATTTTTCAGAGAAGTAGTAGACCATATCCTGGGGGCTATGCACACATCGAGGAGCAAGAGAAGTGAACCAGGTCTTAGCATCATCCTTTAGCGAGAAAGGAAACAACTTGAGCATATAGTAGTGGCGGATCTTTTCCTCACTAGTGAATAGGGTGGCTATATCGTGCAGTTTGGTAAGATGGGCTACAACAGTTTCAGACTCATAACCGTGAAAAGGATCACATTCGACTAGAGTGATTAACTCAGGGTCGACAGAGAATTCATAATCCTTATCGGTCACAAATATAGGCGAAGTACCAAACTTCGGGTCGTATTTCATCCTAGCGTTCAGAGATTTTTCTTTCCACTTGCGCAGTAATTTATCAACATCATAGCTATCCTTACACGCAAGAAAATCCTCAGCTATCTCTCCCTCCATAACATAGCGCGTATCAGGCATAACAGGCATAGGAGAGCTAGTTCTAGCAGGCAAAATAGCAGGCTCTACTTCAATAGTATCAGCAGTTTCAGAAGTATCATCACATCTAGCAGCAACTCTAGCAATATATGCATCAAGGAATGCACCAAGTGGCAAAGCAGTATCAGGCATAGCATCATCAGGCATAGTATCTAGCATAGCATCATCAGGCATAGTATCTAGCATAGCATCATCAGGCATAGTATCTAGCATAGCATCATCAGGCATAGTATCAAGCATAGCATCATCAGGCATAGTATCAAGCATAGCATCATCAGGCATAGGCGACATATCAAGATTTCTAGCAGGAGGCGAAGTCGCACTTACTCAGAACTGAAGGTGAACCAAGTGCAGAGCTAGATGGCAGTTCCTTACCTCTCCTCGTAGTGGAAGGTAGGATTTTAGTTCTTGGATCTTTCAGATTCCTCATAGTGATCAGCAGACGTCAATCCCAAACGACTCAGAGAATATAGTTGTGCTTCCCCAGCAACGGCACCAGAAAATGCCTTGATGACCCACAGGCGTATGGGATTGCAACAGTTTTCGAGGATAGAGTATTCAACCCAAATTTGTTGGTTCACACGAGGGAAGCGAAAGAATATTCTCAAGTATTAGCAGCTGAGTGCGTCAGCTTCAACCACACCTGAAAGATTAGCGTCTGCAAGCAAAGTATCAATAGCAAAGTAGTATGGTAACAACGATGCGAGAAACGATGTGTTGACGCCAGACTATTCCTAACTGTTGTATCAATTGCGCCAGAAAAAGGTATGTTGACGAGCAACTATTCTTCCCTGACAACAGTGTCGGAAAAGATCTTGCAACAAGTAACAACGGAGTAGCAAGGAACAGCAGTAGCTGCCGCAATAGAGTAAGAGCAGTAGCAAAGTGGCCCAATCCCTTTTGTAGCAAGGGACAAGCCTAGACAAAGTATCATAGCGAGGACCAGTAGTAAAAGACTCGTAGGTAGTGGATCGGTGATGGATGAGTATGACGAATGTGATTCATCATGTAACAGCTATAACATGGAGAGATATGTAACTAGCTCCCGTTCATCGATCTAATGTAGGCATGTATTCCGTATGTAGTCATACATGCTTAGGGAAAACAACTTGCATGATATCTATTATCCATCCCTCCCGTGGCAGCGGGGTCCTAATGGAAACTACGGGATATTAAGGTTCTCCTTTTAATAAAGAACCGGACCAACGCATTAACACACGGTGAATACATGAACTGCTCATACTATGGTCATCTCCGGGAGTGGTTCCGGCTATTGTAACTCCGGGGTTGCCGGGTCATAACACATAGTAGGTGACTACAACTTGCAAGATAGGATCTAAAACACACATATATTGGCGACAACATAATAGGTTCAGATCTGAAATCATGGCACTCGGGCCCTAGTGACAAGCATTAAGCATAGCCAAGTAGTAGCAACATGAATCTAGAACATAGTGGATACTAGGGATCAATCCCCGTCAAGAACTAACTCGATTACATGATAGATCGCATCCAACTCATCACCGTCCAGCAAGCCTACGATGAGATTACTCACGAACAATGAAGAGCATCATGGAATTATCGATGGAGAAAGGCTGATGATGACGATGGCGACGATTTCCCATCTCCGGAGCCCGAAACGGACTCCAGATCTGCCCTCCAGATGAAGAACAGGATGTGGCGGCGCCTCCGTATCGCAAAACGCGATGAAACCTTCTCTCCGACTTTTTTTCTAGGCGAAACGGAAGATATAGAGCTGAGATTGGGGGCGGTGGTGCCACGTGGGCCTCACAAGCCTACACGGCGCGGCCTAGGGGGTGTGGTCGCGGCCTGTGGGCTTGTGGCCCACTGTCACGCCCCCTCCGGTGGATCTTTGTGCATATATTTTTCTTTTATTCCATAAAAAATCTTCGTAAATTTTCAGGACATTCCGAGAAATTTTATTTCTGCACAAAAACAACACGATGGCAATTCTGCTGAAAACAGCGTCTCTCCGGGTTAGTTCCATTCAAATCTTGCAAATTAGAGTCCAAAACATGGGCAAAAGAGTTCAGAAAAGTAGATACGACGCAGACGTATCAAGGACCAGTAATAAAAGACTTGTAGGCAGTGGATCGGTGATGGATGAGTATTACAGATGTGATTCATCATGTAACATCTATAACACGTTGAGATATGTGACTAGCTCCCGTTCGCCAATCTAATGTAGGCATGTATTCCGTATGTAGTCATACGTGCTTAGGGAAAAGAACTTGCATGACATCTATTGTCCATCCCTCCCGTGGAAGCGGGGTCCTAATGGAAACTACGGGATATTAGGGTTCTCCTTTTAATAAAGAACCTGAACAACAAATTAACACTTGGTGAATACATGAACTCCTCATACTATGGTCATCTCCGGGAGTGGTTGCGGCTATTGTCACTCCGGGGTTGCCGGGTCATAACACATAGTAGGTGACTACAACTTGCAAGATAGGATCTAAAACACACATATGTTGGTGAAAACATAATAGGTTCACATCTGAAATCATGGCACTCGGGCCCTAGTGACAAGCATTAAGCATGGCAAAGTAGTAGCAACATCAATCTCAGAACATAGCGGATACTAGGGATCAATCCCCGTCAAAACTAACTCGATTACATGATAGATCTCATCCAACTCATCACCGTCCAGCAAGCCTACGATGAAATTAGTCACGAACGATGAAGAGCATCATGGAATTGTCGATGGAGGAAGGTTGATGATGACGATGGCGACGATTTCCCCTCTCCGGAGCCCAAAAAGGACTCCAGATCTGCCCTCCAGATGAAGAACAGGAGGTGGCGGCGCCTCCGTATCGTAAAACGCGATGGATCCTTCTATATGATATTTTTCCAGGCGAGACAGAAGATATAGAGCTGAGTTTGGGGGCGGTGGTGCCACGTGGGCCCCACAAGTCTGGGGGATATCATAAAGTTTAAACTCAACCATAGGAGGATTCTTCCTCGGATAGAAGTTAAAGCTTTGTACGAAGATATTAGTGAGGAGGAGGTATTGCAGACACTTATCTTCAACGAAGGAGGTAAGGCCCGCGTTCTCCACCAAGTGATAAAAGTCCTCATAAATTCTAATGACGCGTAAGATCACGTCGCTTGGCCACTCGCACGCTCAAACTTCCGCGACTCGAGGGACTGGATACTTGGGCTTCTTCTCACTCCCATCATCCTTGTAGTCACGACTTGACGAGCCTCTTAAGAACCTCCTCATCTTTTCCCTTTTCTACCTCTAAAAATTTCTGAAATTTTTAGTGATTCTAAGGAAAAGTGAATAAGGCTCAACAAAACTCGTAGCAACTACTCCCACAAGTGCCTAGAGACCATATTACGCATCAAAACTACTTGGAACCAGCTAGAATTAGCATGCAAAGCTCAAGAACAGGGTCACCAGCAAAAATACGCGAAGTATAAGGCACTAGAGCAAAAACTAATTGGACCAATGGAGGAGTCACTTACCAAGGAGTAATTTCCCCAAAACAGTTTGGAGAATGGTGATTTGAGCAAAGAGATCGAAAATCCCAGCAAGAGGGGCAAGAACCCGGGTTTGAGCTGCGAAACGATTTTTTCTGGAGGTAGGAGAACCAAATGAGAGCAAGATTGAGTGGAGGGGTGCCTGTGGGCCCCACAAGCCTGGGTGGCGCGGCCAGGGGGGTGCCCGCGCCGTCAGGGCTTGTGGCCCACTGGTGCAGCCCCCAGACAAGCTCTTCGTCTAAGTATTTTTCAAAAAATCCAGAAAAAATCATACTTGATTTTCAGGACGTTCGGAGAACTTTTATTTTCGGGGTACTTTTCTACCGGACGCTAAAACAGAAAATAGGGAAAACTAAACTAAATCTATCATTTTTCTTCTAGGCAACCGAAGGTGAAAGCTTGGAACAGAGGATTGTGACTCCTCGATTCATCCATCTCATGGTCATCGAAAGAAAATCCGCCAATGAGGTCGATCAAGTCTCCTTGACAAACCTTTTCGAATCGCAAAAGAGAACGGAGAATTTTCGAATAGTCACTAGGTCACCTCAATGGGGATGTGTATTTCCCCAACAAGCAAATCATACTTCATCATGACAGGAGGAATAGGGCATTTAAAGCTCCCAATAAGAATGATGAAGGTTTTTCGATAGCATTGATGCAATGAACTCGATATTGTTTCTTCGGAAAGTGCACCGTATGCTCATTACCATTGACATGGAAAGTGACATTGCCTTTGTTGCAATCTATAACAACCCCTGCAGTGTTTAAAAAGGGTCTTCCGAGGATGACAGCCATGGCATCGTCCTCAGGAATATCCAAGATAACAAAGTCTGTTAAGATAGTGACGTCAGCAACCACAACAGGCACATCCTCGCAAATGCTGATAGGGAATGCAGTTGATTTGTTGGCCATTTGTAGAGATATTTTAGTGGGTGTCAGCTTATCGAGTTCAAGTCTACGATAAAGAGAGAGAGGCATAACACTAACACCGGCTCCAAGATCGCATAAAGCAGTTCTAACGTAGTTGCCTTTAATGGAGCAAGGTATAGTGGGCACACCGGGATCACATAGTTTCTTAGGAGTTCCACCCTTGAAGGTATAATTAGCAAGCATGGTGGAAATATCAACCTCAGGTATCCTCCTCTTATTAGTCACAATATCTTTCATGACTTAGCATAAGGAGACATTTTGAGCATATCTGACAAACGCATCTGCAGAAAGACAGGTCTAATCATCTCAACGAAGTGCTCAAAATCCTCATCATCCTTTTTCTTGGATGGTTTGGGAGGAAAGGGCATGTGGTTCTGAACCCATGGTTCCCTTTCTTTACAATGCTTCCTAGCAGCGAAGTCATTCTTATCGTATCTCTTAGTCTTAGGTTGTGGGTTATCAAGATCAGGTTCAATTTCCACATACTTTTCATTGCTAGGTTGAGCATCATCATGAACATCACTATTGATATTATCATTAGGCTCATGTTCATCACCAGATTGTGTTTCAGCATCACAGACAGAGACATCGTTTGGAGTCTCAGGGGTAGCAGCAACATGGTTGCTAGCATGCAGGTTCCTATCATCTTTCCTCTTCTTTCTAGGATGACTAGGTGCATCAGTGCTAACTCCTTGAGAATCTTGTTCAACTCTCTTCGGATGACCCTCAGGATATAGAGGTTCCTGGGTCATTCTACCACATCTAGTGACGACTCTAACAGAATTGTCATTCAACTCATTGAGCAAGTCATTTTGAGCTTTAAGTACTTGTTCTACCTGGGTAGTAACCATAGAGGCATGTTTACTCAGAAGTTTAAGATCATTGACGTTTTGTTCCACACAAGCACTTAAATGACTAAGCATACGAGCATTCTTTTCCAATTGTTTGCTAACATAATCATTGAAACTCCGTTGTTTGGCAACCAAGTTATCAAATTCTTCCAGGCATAAGCTAGCAGGTTTATCAAAAGGAATATCACTCTCATCAAACCTACGCAGGGAATTTACTTCTATTACCTGTATCGGGTTATCGAGACCATGCATCTCTTCGATAGGTAGTAGATTTTTGACATCTTCAGATTTAATGCCTTTCTCTCGCATATATTTCTTGGCTTCTTGCATATCTTCAGGACTGAGGAATAGAATACCTCTTTTCTTCGGAGTTGGCTTAGGAGGTGGTTCGGGAATAGTCCAAGCATTCTCATTGCACAAGATGTTATTCAGTAGAATCTCAGCTTGTTCTACGGTTCGTTCCCTAAAAACACTACCGGCACAACTATCTAGGTGGTCTTTGGAAGCATCAGTAAGTCCATTATAGAAGATATCAAGTATTTCATTCTTCTCAAGAGGGTGATTAGGCAAAGCATTCAGCAGCTGGATAAGCCTCCCCCAAGCTTGTGGGAGACTCTCTTCTTCAGCTTGAGCAAAGTTTTATATTTCCTGCAAGGCAGCTTGCTTCTTATGGACAGGGAAATATTTTTCAGAGAAGTAGTAGACCATATCCTGGGGGCTACGCACACAACTTGGAGTAAGAGAAGTGAACCAGGTCTTAGCATCATCCTTTAGCGAGAAAGGAAACAACTTGAGCATGTAGTAGTGGCGGATCTTTTACTCACTGGTGAATAGGGTGGCTATATCGTGCAGTTTGGTATGATGGGCTACAACCGTTTCAGACTCATAACCGTGAAAGGGATCAGATTCGACCAGAGTGATTAACTCAGGGTCGACAGAGAATTCATAATCCTTATCGGTCACAAAGATAGGTGAAGTGGCAAACTTCGGGTCGTATTTCATCCTAGCGTTCAGAGATTTTTCTTTCCACTTGCGTAGTAATTTCTCAACATCATAGCTATCCTTACACGCAAGAAAATCCTTAGCTATCTCTCCCTTCATAACATAGCGTGTATCAGGTATAATAGTAGGTTCTACTTCAATAGTATTAGCAGTTTCAGAAGTATCATCACATCTAGCAGCAACTCTAGCAATTTGTGCATCAACGAATGCACCTAGTGGCAAAGCAGTATCAAGCATAGCATCATGAGGCATAGTATCAAGCATAGTATTAAGCATAGCATCATCAGGCATAGTATCAAGCATAGCATCATCAGGCATAGTATCAAGCATAGCATCATCAGGCATAGTATCAAACATAGCATCATGGACAGGTGACATATCAAGATTTCTAGCTCGAGGCGAAGTCGCAAACTGACTCATAACTGAGGGTGAATCAAGTGCAGAGCTAGATGGCAGTTCCTTACCTCTCCTCGTAGTGGAAGGCAAGATTTTAGTTCTTAGATCTTTTGGATTCCTCATAGTGATCAGTAGATGAAAATCCCAAGTGACTCAGAGAATATAGTTGTGCCTCCCGAGCAACGGCGCCAGAAAATAGTCTTGATAACCCACAAGTGTAGGGGATCGCAACAGTTTTCGAGGGTAGAGTATTCAACCCAAATTTATTGATTCACCACAAGGGGAAGCGAAAGAATATTCTCAAGTATTAGCAGCCGAGTTTGTCAGATGCAACCACACCTGAAAGATTAGTGTCTGCAAGCAAAGTATTAGTAGCAAAGTAGTATGATAGCAACGGTGTCAAAAAAGATCTGCTGACGGCAGACTATTCCTAACTGTTGTATCAATGGCGCCAGTAAGTTGCACATGAACGGGGAACTATTCTTCCCCGGCAACGGTGTCGAAAAAGGGTCTTCCAACAAGTAACAACAAAGTAGCAAGGAACAGCAGTAGTAGCAGAGTAACAGCAGTAGCGACAGCAGTAGCAACAAAGTGGCCCAATCCCTTTTGTAGCAAGGGACAAGCCTGGACAAAGTAACGTAGCAAGGACCAGTAGTAAAAGACTCGTAGGCAGTGGATCGGTGATGGATGAGTATGACGGATGTGATTCATCATGTAACAGCTATAACACGGAGAGATATGTGACTAGCTCCCGTTCGTCAATCTAATGTAGGCATGTATTCCGTATGTAGTCATACATGCTTCGGGAAAAGAACTTGCATGACATCTATTGTCCATCCCTCCCATGGCAGCGGGGTCCTAATGGAAACTGCAGGATATTAAGGTTCTCCTTTTAATAAAGAACCGGACCAATGCATTAACACTTGGTGAATACATGAACTCCTCATACTATGGTCATCTCCGGGAGTGGCTGTGGCTATTGTCACTCAGGGGTTGCCGGGTCATAACACGTAGTAGGTGACTACGACTTGCAAGATAGGATCTAAAACACACATATATTGGCGAAAACATAATAGGTTCAGATCTGAAATCATGGCACTCGGGACCTAGTGATAAGCATTAAGCATGGCAAAGTAGTAGCAACATCAATTTCAGAACATAGTGGATACTAGGGATCAATCCCCGTCAAAACTAACTCGATTACATGATAGATCTCATCCAACTCATCACCGTCCAGCTAGCCTCCGATGAGATTACTCACGAACGATGAAGGGCATCATGGAATTCTCGATGGAGGAAGGTTGATGATGACGATGGCGACGATTTGCCCTCTCCGGAGCCCAAAACGGACTCCAGATCTGCCCTCCAGATGAAGAACAGGAGGTGGCGGCGCCTCCGTATCGTAAAACGCGATGAATCCTTCTCTTTGATTTTTTTTTCTGGGCGAGACAGAAGATATAGAGCTGAGTTTGGGGGCGGTGGCGCCACGTGGGCCCCACAAGCCCTCACGACGCGACCAGGGGGGTGGCCGCGGCCTGTGGGCTTGTGGCCCACTGGCACGCCTCCTCCGGTGGATCTTTGCACATGTATTTTTCATTTATAACAGAAAAATTCACTGTAAACTTTTAGGACATTTCGAGAACTTTTATTTCTGCACAAAAACAACACCATGGCAATTCTGCTGAAAACAGCGTCAGTCCGGGTTAGTTCCATTCAAATCAAGCAAATTAGAGTCCAAAACAAGGGAAAAAGAGTTCGGGAAAGTAGATACGACAGAGACGTATCAAGGACCAGTAGTAAAAGACTCGTAGGCAGTGGATCGGTGATGGATGAGTATGACAGATGTGATTCATCATGTAACAGCTAGAACACGGAGAGATATGTGACTAGCTCCCGTTCGCCAATCTAATGTAGGCGTGTATTTCGTATGTTGTCATACGTGCTTAGGGAAAAGAACTTGCATGACATCTATTGTCCATCCCTCCCGTGACAACGGGGTCCTAATGGAAACTACGGGATATTAAGGTTCTCCTTTTAATAAAGAACCGGATCAACGCATTAACACTTGGTGAATACATGAACTCCTCATATTATGGTCATCTCCAGGAGTGATTCCGGCTATTGTCACTCCAGGGTTGCCGGGTCATAACACACAGTAGGTGACTACAACTTGCAAGATAGAATCTAAAACACACATATATTGGCGACAACATAATAGGTTCAGATCTGAAATCATGGCACTCGGGGCCCTAGTGACAAGCATTAAGCATGGCAAAGTAGTAGCAACATCAATCTCAGAACATAATGGATACTAGGGATCAATCCCCATCAAAACTAACTCGATTACATGATAGATCTCATCCAACTCATCACCGTCCAGCAAGCCTACGATGAGATTACTCACGAAGGATGAAGAGCATCATGGAATTGTTGATGGAGGAAGGTTGATGATGACGATGGCAACGATTTGCCCTCTCCGGAGCCCAAAACGGACTCCAGATCTGCCCTCCAGATGAAGAACAGGAGGTGGCGGCGCCTTCGTATCGTAAAACGCGATGAATCCTTCTCTCTGATTTTTTTCTGGGCGAGACAGAAGATATAGAACTGAGTTTGGGGGCGGTGGTGCCACGTGGGCCCCACAAGCCCTCACGGCGTGGCCAGGGGGGTGGCACGGCCTGTGGGCTTGTGGCCCACTAGCACGCCTCCTCTGGTGGATCTTTGCGCAGGTATTTTTCATTTATTCCAGAAAAATTTGCCCTAAATTTTCAGGACATTCCGAGAACTTCTATTTTTGCACAAAAACAACACCATGGCAATTCTGCTGGAAACAGCGTCAGTCCGGGTTAGTTCCATTCAAATCATGCAAATTAGAGTCCAAAACAAGGGCCAAAGAGTTCGGAAAAGTAGATACTACGGAGACGTATCAAGGACCAGTAGTAAAAGACTCATTGGCAGTGGATTGGTGATGGATGAGTATGACAGCTGTGATTCATCATGTAACATCTATAACACGTTGAGATATGTGACTAGCTCCCGTTCGCCAATCTAATGTAGGCATGTATTCCGTATGTAGTCATACGTGCTTAGGGAAAAGAACTTGCATGACATCTATTGTCCATCCCTCCCGTGGAAGCGGGGTCCTAATGGAAACTACGGGATATTAGGGTTCTCCTTTTAATAAAGAACCTGAACAACAAATTAACACTTGGTGAATACATGAACTCCTCATACTATGGTCATCTCCGGGAGTGGTTCCGGCTATTGTCACTCCGGGGTTGCCGGGTCATAACACATAGTAGGTGACTACAACTTGCAAGATAGGATCTAGAACACACATATATTGGCGACAACATAATAGGTTCAGATCGGAAATCATGGCACTCGGGCCCTAGTGACAAGCATTAAGCATGGCAAAGTAGTAGCAACATCAATCTCAGAACATAGTGGATACAAGGGATCAATCCCCGTCAAAACTAACTCAATTACATGATAGATCTCATCCAACTCATCACCGTCCAGCAAGCCTACGATGAGATTACTCACGAATGATGAAGAGCATCATGGAATTGTCGATGGAGGAAGGTTGATGATGACGATGGCGACGATTTCCCCTCTCCGGAGCCCAAAACGGACTGCAGATCTGCCCTCCAGATGAAGAACAGGAGGTGGCGGCTCCTCCGTATTGTAAAACACGATGAATCCTTCTCTCTTAATTTTTTCCGGGCGAGACGAAAGATATAGAGCTGAGTTTAGGGGCGGTGGTGCCACGTGGGCCCCAGAAGCCCTCACGCGCGGCCAGGGGGGTGGCCGCGCCCTGTGGGCTTGTGGCACACTGGCACGCCTCCTCCGGTGGATCTTTGCGCAGGTATTTTTCATTTATTCGAGAAAAATTCTCCGTAAATTTTCAGGACATTCCGAGAACTTTTATTTCTACAAAAAAAGAACACCATGGTAATTCTGCTGAAAACAGCGTCAGTCCGAGATAGTTCCATTCAAATCATGCAAATTAGAGTCCAAAACAAGGGCAAAAGAGTTCTGAAAAGTAGATAAGACGGAGATGTATCAGGCCTCGCGAGGCGTTCCTCAGCTGCAAGGGGGCTTCAACTATTCGGCGAGGTAATTTTTTGGATTTACTGCCTTAAGGAGTGTCTGCTAACCTCAGGAACTCCAACTACTCGGGTAATACTTTTGCAAGTCGTATCCTTTACAATTTTCGTTACATCCACTTGGCAACCTGACACACTGCCCTGATTGCATCCTTCGGCGATCCACCTTCCTCGCTCGGGGGCACCGGCTACTATGCATCGCCCCAACATGGGGATGAGGGAGCCCCACGGCTCCTTAGGACCACAATCGACAGGATAAAATCAGAGTCGCTTGAGAGTCAAAGGGGGCTCCAGAGCATGGCGCTCCAGGGGTCTTACCGGTCACAAGGCCACCTGCCACCCTTGATATTGTCCTCGGTGATCCTGTTGCTATCAGGGGTGGCAGGGCCTGACCCCATAGCTGAGATCGTTCATTCGGTCGCAAGCAACGGCGGTCGGGAAATGTGCGGGACCGGGTCCTGGCAACGTAGAGCCGCTTGAACGTCAAAAGGGGCCTCCGGAGCATGGCGCCTCAGGAGCCTTACCGGTGACAAGGCCACCTACCGCCCCCGACAGCGTCCTTGGTGATCCGGTCGTTGTCGGGGGAGGCAGGGCCTGACCCCGTGGCTACATCCGTTCACTCGGTCCCACGCAACGGCGGTTGGGAAATGTGCGGGACTGGATCCTGGTGACGTAGAGCCGCTCGAACGTTAGAGGGGGGGGGTTCCTGAGCATTGCGCCTCAGGGACCTTACTGGTCACAAGGCCACCTGCCGCCCTTAACAACGTCCTTGATCCGGTCGATGTTAGGGGAGGCAGGGCCCTACCCCGTAGCTACAACCGTTCACTCGGTCCCACGCAACGGCGGTCGGGAAATGTGCGGTACTGGGTCGTGTCAACGTAGAGTCATAAAAAGCCCTCAATTCGCCTCCCATGACACTGCATCATCCTTCAATCCTTCAATCCTTCCGGAACCTTCTTCCGGAACCTTCTTCATCCCGTCGCACCTCTGCATCATCCTTCAATCCTTCCGGAACCTTCTTCATCCTGTGACACTCTCACGTAATAATGAGTTGAGGCTGTATACGCCCAGGGCCCCCCGAGGACGCGGAAGGGATCCACCCCACGCCTAGTGGAAGACCTATGCTCCGCGCTGGGTACAACACAATCCACCAATGACTCTAGAAGCTAAGGCCCCAATGCCTCAGGGGTAGGGACACTCCCGAGGCCAAAGCGTCCATGCGACCTCCCATATACACGCCCACCGTGACACACTCACGTAATAATGAGCCAAGGCTGTATATGCCCAGGCCCCCCCCCCCGAGGACGCGAAAGGGGTTGATACGTCTCCAACGTATCTATAATTTTTGATGGTTTCATGCTATTATCTTGTCAAACTTTGGATGTTTTGCATGTATTTTATATATTTTTTGGGACTAACTTATTAACTCGGTGCCAAGTGCGAGTTCCTGTTTTTTCATGTTTTTGACCCCTTTCAGAGGAGATTTTGTAACGGAGTCCAAATGGAAGAAAATCCCCGAAAAGATTTTTTTGGAACGGAAGAAGATCGGGAAGCTTGGGAGCCAAGGCAGGGGAGCCTAAGGGGCCCCACAAGCCCCCACCCCGCGGCCAGGGGGGAGGCCGCGCCATCCAGGATTGTGGGCCCCCTAGACGCCCTTTTCCCTAGGTCTTTCGCCTATATATTCCCATAAATTCCAGAAAAAATCAAGAGATCATCGAAAGTACTTTTCCGCCGCCGCAAGCTTCTGTCTCCACAAGATCCCATCTGGGGCACGTTTTGGTGCCCTACCGGAGGGGGGATTCGGACACGGAGGGCTTCTCCATCAACACCATGACCTCTCCATTGATGCGTGAGTAGTTCACCATAGACCTATGGGTCAATAGTTAGTAACTAGATGGCTTCTTCTCTCTCTTGGATATTCAATACAAAGTTCTCCGTGATCTTCATGGAGATCTATCCGATGTAATCTTCTTTTGCGGTGTGTTTGTCGAGATCCGATGAATTGTGGATTTATGATTAGATTATCTATGAATCTTATTTGAGTTTCTTCTGATCTCTCTTATGCATGATTTCATATCCTTGTAATTCTCTTCGAGTTGTGGGTTTTGTCTGGCCAACTAGATCTATGATTCTTGCAATGGGAGAAGTGCTTGGTTTTTGGTTCATACCGTGAGGTGACCTCACCTAGTGACACAAGGGGTAGCAAGGCACGCATCGTGTTGTTGCTATCAAGGGCAAAAAGATGGGGTTTTCATCATTGGTTTGAGATTATCCCTCTACATCATGTCATCTTGCTTAAGGCGTTACTCTATTCGTCATGAACTCAATACACTAGATGCATGTTGGATAGCGGTCGATGTGTGGAGTAATAGTAGTAGATGCAGAAATATTGGTCTACTTGTCTCGGACGTGATGCGTATATGTATGATCATTGCCTTAGATATCGTCATGACTTTGCGCGGTTCTATCAATTGCTCGACAGTAATTTGTTCACCCACCGTGATATTTGCTATTTTGAGAGAAGCCTCTAGTGAACACTATGGCCCCCGGGTCTGCTCCACACCATATTTTCAGCCTTACACTTTACACTTCGTTGCACTTCCCGCCTTGAGATCTCACTTTGCAAACAATCTTGAAGGGATTGACAACCCCTTTGAAGCATTGGGTGGAAGCTTGTTTGTGTTTGCGCAAGTACTCTGGACTTGACGAGACCATCCTTCTGGATCGATACCTTGGTTCTCAAACTGAGGGAAATACTTACTGCTCCTATGCTGCATCACCCTTTCCTCTTCATGGGAAAATACAACGCAAGCCCAGCCTCTGTCAACGTGTCAATTTCTGGCGCTGTTGCCTGTGGGATAGGAGAAGAATTTCTGGCGCCGTTGCCGGGGAGGAAGATCAAGTCAAGAAATCATCCAAGTAGGTGTCGCAAACTCATCTCTTGCATTTACTTTGTTTGCCAGTTGCCTCTCGGTTTCCTCTCCCCCACTTCAACAATTTGCCTTTTTTCGTTCGCCTTTTCGTTCGCCCTTTTTTCTCGCCTGTTCTTTGGTTGCTTGTGTGCTTGCTTGCTTGCTGAAGTCACCATGAACAAAAAAACCAAACAATTTGACTTCTCGAATACTAATAATAATGATTTTATTAGTACTCCAATTGCTCCCGCCACTAGTGCGGAGTCATACGAAATCAATGTCGTTGTGCTGAATCTTATTATGAAAGAGCTATTCTCTGGCCTTCCTAGTGAAGATGCCGCATCCCATCTCAATACCTTCATTGAGCTTTGCGGTATGCAAAAGAAAAAATATGTGGATATTGATGTGATTAAACTGAAGCTTTTATCCTTTCTCGTTGCGAGACCGCGCAAAAACTTGGTTTTCTTCTTTGCCCAAAAATAGTATCGATTCTTGGGATAAGTGCAAAGATGCTTATATATCCAAGTATTTTCCGCCGGCTAAGATCATCTCTCTTTGTAATGATATCATGAATTTCAAGCAACTTGATCATGAACATGTTGCACAAGCTTGGGAGAGAATGAAATTAATGATTACAAATTGTCCCGCTCATGGCTTGAGTCTTTGGATGATTATTCAAATCTATTACGCTGGCTTGAATTTCGCTTCTAGAAATATCTTGGACTCCGCCTCAGGTGGAACGTTCATGGAAATCACGTTAGGGGAAGCCACAAAGCTCTTAGACAACATCATGACAAACTACTCTCAATGGCACACTGAAAGGTCACCTACTAGTAAGAAGGTACACGCTATAGAAGAAATTAACTTGTTGAGTGCTAAGAAGGATGAGTTAATGAATTTGGTTGCTAGTAGAAGTGCTCCTTTGGATCCTAATGATATGCCTTTGTCTTCTTTGATTGAGAGTAGAAATGCTAGCTTGGACGTTAATTTTGTGGGAAGGAATAACTTTGGCAACAATAATGCCTTTAGAGGAAACTATGTTCCTAGGACTTTTGCTAGTAACTCCTCTAATAACTTTGGCAACTCCTACAACAATACTCATGGAAATTACAATAGATTACCCTCTGATCTAGTGAGTAATATCAAAGAGTTCATCAACTCTCAAAAGATTTTCAATGCGTCCATAGAGGAAAAACTACTCAAAATTGACGATTTGGCTAAGAGCGTGGATTGAATTGGCTAAGGCTACTCAAAATGTGATGTTGATGCTTTGAAACTTATATGCGCTCCTCCCAAAATCAACATGGATGAAACTTTGAAAGCTATGCGTGTTTCCATGATTTAGAGCCAAGAAAGAACCGCCCAAATTCGTGCTAGACATGAATGGCTTAAAAAGGCGTGTTCTCGTGATGAGAATCACGAAGATCTTAAAGTGCTTGGTGTGGCTCCCATTGAATCTTTGTTTTCTTGTGTCAAACCTAATGATTATGGGGCTGGGTATGAATCCACTTTGGTTGAGAAGTTCCCCAATGATTCGGAGTTCATCTATCTTGATGCTAAAAGCATTAAAAGTGGAGTAGAAGACGTTAAAACTTTGAGTAGTAATGAAATTACTACCGTGGATTTCAAGGAATTCAATTATTATAGTTGCTCCTTGATTGAATGCATTTCTTTGATGCAATCCATGTTGAACTCTCCACACGCTTATAGCCAAAACAAAGCATTTACCGATCATATCATCAAAGCTATGATAAAATCTCTTGAAGAGGAACTTGAGTTAGAAGTCTCTATCCCTAGAAAGCTTCATGATGAGTGGGAACCTACCATGAAAAAAAAACAATGAGTGCAATTCTTTGTGTGATTTGGGTGCTAGTGTTTCTGCGATTCCAAAGTCTTTATGTGATGTTCTTGGTTTTAAGGAGATTGAAGAGTGTTCTCTTAATTTGCATCTTGCTGATTCTACTGTCAAGAAACCCATGGGAAGGATCAATGATGTTCTTATTATTGCAAATAGGAACTATGTACCCGTGGATTTCATTGTTCTTGACATTGATTGCAATCCTACATGCCCTATTATTCTTGGTAGACCTTTCCTAAGCACTATCGGTGCTATCATCGATATGAAGGAAGGGAATATTAGATTTCAATTTCCCTTAAGGAAGGGCATGGAACACTTTACTAGAAAAAAAGATTGCCTTATGAATCCATGATGAGGGCCACTTATGGTTTGAGCACCAAAGACGACAATATGTGATTCTATCGCTTCTATGCCTAGCTAAGGGCGTTAAACAATAGCGCTTGTTGGGAGGAAACCCAATGAATTTATATTTTTCTTTTTGTTTGTTGCGTCCACACTTTCATAATTCTGTTGTGATTGTGTTTTTTGTGTTTCTTTTTGTGTTTGAGCCAAGCAAAGCCTTTATGACTAGTCTTGGTAATGGTTGTTTGATCCTGCTGGAAAAAGACAGAAACTTTTCGCTCACGAGATGATTTTTAATTTTTATTCAGAAAGAGCTTTTGAGTTGATTATTTTTGCTTCTGATTGATATGCTTTTTTCCCAGGCCGTCGTAAGTTTTCAGATTTTTTGAGGTACCAGAAGTATACAAAGTATACAAATTGCTACAGAGTGGTCTGTTTTTGACAGATTCTGTTTTTGTTGAGTTGGTTGCTTGTTTTGCTGAAACTATGGTTAGTATCGGGGGGTACTAGCCATGGAAAAGTGAGAATACATTAGCCCATCATCAATATAGATAGAATTCAAGTTTGCTAGAGTACCAAAAGAAGTGGTAGTTTGTTTTCTTGTACTAATGTTATCACAAGTTTGTATTTAAGTTTTGTGTTGTGAAGTTTTCAAGTTTCGGGTGATGTTCTCATGGACAAAGAGATAAGGAGTGGAAAGAGCTCATGTTTGGGGATTCCCAAGGCATCCCAAGCCAAATTCAAGGACACCAAAAAGCCTAAGCTTGGGTATGCCCCGGGAAGGCATCTCCTCTTTCGTCTTCAATCCATCGGTAACATTACTTGGAGCTATATTTTTATTCACCACATGATATGTGTTCTGCTTGGAGCGTCTTGTATCATAGGAGTCTTTTCTTTTTGTTGTGTCACAATCATCCTTGCTGCACACCTTTTTGAGAGAGAGAGAGAGACATGCACTCATCGTGATTTTGCTAGAATGCTCATAATGCTTCACTTATATCTTTTGAGCTAGATACTTTCGCTCTTGTGCTTCACTTATATCTTTGAGAGAAGCCTCTAGTGAACACTATGGCCCCAGGGTCTACTCCACACCATATTTTCAGCCTTACACTTTTTACTTCGTTGCACTTTCCGCCTTCAGATCTTACTTTGCAAAGAATCTTGAAGGGATTGACAACCCCTTCGAAGCGTTGGGTGCAAGCTTGTTTGTATTTGCGCAGGTACTCTGGACTTGACGAGACCCTCCTTCTAGATCGATACCTTGGTTCTAAAACTGAGGGAAATACTTACTGCTCCTGTGCTGCATCACCCTTTCCTCTTCAAGGGAAAAACCAACGCAAGCCCAGCCTATGTCAACGTGTCAATTTCTCGCGCTGTTGTCTCTGGGATAGCAGGGGTCCAGCCCACGCCTAGTGGAAGACCTGAGCCCCGTGCTGGGTAAAAGACAAAGGCAATCAGCATGGCCCGCCAATGACCTTACTCGCAGCTGGCAAGGAAACCCATATATTCCGCCAATGACTATGCCAACTTTAATGCCGGACGCGGCGCTTGCTTGCTTTCTCTTGGATTTGAATTATATTCTGCTGAGTTTGAACTGACCGGTTTCGAAAGTTGGTTTTTCCAGTCTCAATGTCCGACGTTTGAAAAATAAAAAAGGGGGAAAATTTTCTCTGGCGTTTCTTATTTCACTGGCTTTGAAACCTCCCTCCGGAGGACGTGTTTGGAGACAACCGCTCTGCGCCACCCCTAGGAGTCAAGGAGCATGAATGCAAGGACTTGCCACCTCAGGGGCAACATTTTTCAGTGGTCAACACCCGCCCGGGGGTCCGGACCGAAACTTGATACCACCACAAAGAGTCTCGGGAGGCCTCAGGGCCCCCTGGGGTGATGACATAAGAAACGAAGTGCGGAATCGCTCGGGCGCCAGAAAGAGGTTTCCTGGGCGCGCCTCAAGAACCTTACTAGCCGTCAAGGCCGGGGCATGACGATGCGGAGCGGCTCGAGTGTCAGAGGGGGCTCCTGAGTAGTGCGCCTTAGGAGCCTTATTGGTCGTAAAGCCAATTTGCCCCCAGGGTGCCGGGGCTTTCGCCCGTGAGGATCAGCCTTGGTAACGGGTTGAACCTCACGGCGGAAGGGAAATGTGCGGGACCAGGACCTGTAAACATAGAGTGCCGAAAGGGTCTTCACCTCATCCCGCTTACGAAACAGGAGCTGCACCGAAGGAACTACGCAAGGGACCGACACAAACCCACGAGCTAAGTGCCTCACAGGCCCCAACCGGTACCCTCTCGCTTTACAAGAAACTAAAAGTGAATTCAAAACATGCGCACTAACGAAGGGATGCATGGCCTAAGGATTCAGCGGTAGAAGGAAGCGAGTCGAACATCCAAGCACGCGGCGGCATGAGAGGTGCTTCGGGAGGGCAGAACTTCCAGAAGGTCGTGCTTCCCTCGTCGTCCCAAGCCACAACAGGTGTAGTAGCTGGACCTAAGCTTTGCAGACCGGCTACAACGACCACCAACATGCAAGCCATCACCTCAGGAGTAAAAGAAAATAGGAGAGCATCAAAGGTAATAACGGCAAAGGTTCAATGCCCGACAGGGCATGGTCCTTTTGCCATCACAGGAACACGTAAGCAGAAGATGGGGGATGCCTAGGGGGAGGAACCGCCGGGAGCGCTCTTGATGACCATGGACTCGGTGTCGGAGTCCTCCTCCTCGCTTGAGACGGGCACCCGGGCGCACCGCTCCACCAGGGCGGCCACGAAGGGCGGACTTCGCCCCAGGGGAGACGATGGGACTCGATAGGCGCTGACTCGACGACGCACCGAAGGTCGAGCTCCGGAGAAAGGCGACGCAGGTTGGAGAAGATGGGCGTCAAGGCAAGGCCCAGAAGCTCGCATGCGTCGGCCACGTTCTCCTCCTCCATGCAGGAGACGCCGGTCTCTAGCATCCCCACCACCCTCTCGAAGAAGGTGAGGTAGCCCCCGTGGCTCGTCACGTTGGGCAGCACTGGGGCCTCCCCCACAAATCGACGCGTCGCATCGACTGCCCGGCTAGCAATGCCAGCGAACTGCCTGGCGCACTGATGCGCCATTGTTCGGGTGTTCGACGCCTCGCCCTTGGCAGCCAGGACGACATCGGTCACCCCCTGAACCTACTTCCGCAACAACGCCAATTCCGCCACAGCCTCCGCCTCGTCCCAACGGGCGGCCCGGAGGGCGGCTTCGGCATCTGGAAGCCGGGATTGTAACTCCTCCACCTCATCTTGGAGCTCACCGAGTTTTGGCTCCTTGGAGGAGGGCGCGCTGAAGAATAAGGAAGATCAACTACGGGACAACACAAGAAGCAACAAGCAAAGAGACACAATGAAGGGCTTACTCAGCGGCCATAACACAGCGGTGGCGGACGCGCGAGGGCCCTGAGGGCCCTCCGCCGCTGCCCCGGGGGTGGACGAAGGTGCAGGAGGCGCCACACACTTTCCCCGGCCAGAGTCGTCTCTGGGGGACTCCATGAAGACGAAGGGCGAGGGAGAGAAGAGGTTTTCTCGCGGCGGGCGACTGAAGCAGAGAAGAAGCTCAAGGTTGCGGTGCCCCCTCGAAGGGGGCTGGGCGAATTTATAGGCTAGCCCTGGCCACCAACCGTCGCGAGAGCGTGGGCGTCGCGCGCCCCACGAGGGTCATGAGGTGAGCCGACGGAAGCGTTGCCGCCCACGTCGCCTCAGCTTTCCACCGATCGGTCACGTCCGCGAGGGCCATTGGGTGTGATCACATTCAATGAGCAACATGATGGCCTCCGCGACTCTTGGGAATCACATAGTCGTGGCCTGGCACCACCCGGGCTCCTCGAGGAGCGAGAGCGTCGCAGCGCAGCTTTGAGACAAGTGGGTCGCTTGACCCATAGGCAAAATGGGGCCCGTGACGTTTTGGGCCATCTTCAAGGGTTCGTTGAGAAGCCAACCCAGGCGCGCCTTGGGCCCGGGGGCTACTGTTAGTGTTCTGGGAACGGGGGTACCCAGACCTGCCTGCGTGCGACCCAAGGCTGTCCCACTTCATCAATGCAAGATCGGCAAGGTACAACACCACCCTGAACAAGGCCCTCCCGAGGGGCCAAACCTCGCGAGGAAGAGCAACGTCAAAACCCGCGGTGGGCCTCCCAGGACCCGTCCGGAGGAGCGGATATTCCAAGGCAAGACCGGGCCTCACGAGTCAAGGATGACGCCATGCAAGGACATGCGAGTAGCAGATGGCAGGACGGGGCAGTTTCCCTTTTGGTGCAAAAGAGGAAGGAGCCCCGAAGGCATCTTCCAAAGGTTTCCCTTATGGTGCAACAAGACCACAGTCGCCCGCCTTCAGGACGAGCATCATCCCTGCGCCCACTTCTGCGGCGCTGGCAGCTGCTTTGCATGCGAAGACCACTTTTGACAGGGGAAGCATGCTCCCTTGTCTCCCATCGAAACTGGCTGTTGTGGGATCCCTTCCCACCTACGATAAGGGAAGAGGACCCGGGCCTCCACTATAAATAGAGAGGGTAGGATACTTGGCAAAGGGATCGGATCATTGAAGCCCTAGAGCAACACGCCTAGCCACTTGGCCTCCGGAGGCTCAAGAGCACTGTACTAGTTCATCCACCAACCTCCGTGGGAGGCAATCCACCAAAAGTAGGAGTAGGGTTTTATGCTTCGCAGTGGCCCGAACCTGGGTAAACTGTTGTGTTCTGTGTTCTCCTCACCATCGTGTGAGTTCTTCGCCGTTTCCATCGAGTAGCGGGTTAGGTAAGGTCGAGCTGAGAGAGATCGCTGCACACGCCCCTGTGTTCGAATCCTAGGTTTTTGCGGAGCCCGAAATCCGACAGATGTGGACATAATATCTTCCAGCAAGTAATCCAACAAGCATCAACTACAAGATATAATCAACACTACTAGTAACCCACATGTACCAATCCAAGGTTTTGAGACAAATATGAATACAAGAGATGAACTAGGGTTGGAGATGAGATGGTGCTAGTGAAGATTTTGATGAAGATTGTTCCTTCCACGAAGGAGGAAGCGTTTGTAATGACGATGACTTTGATTTACCCCTCCCGAAGAGGAATGCCCCCGACACAATCTCTCTGTTGGAGAGGAAAAGTTCCTTTGCCCAGGTTTCCGCCTCGAGACAGTAGTGCTTCATCCCGAAAGTATCCTTATGATTTTTTATTTGTTAAAACACACCATATATGAGAAGAGGGGAGGGGTCGGGAGACCTGCTGGGCCACCACGAGGCAAGAGTGCACGCCGAGAGGGTGGCCGCATCGTGTTAGCTCGTCGTCCACGGGTGGCCCCCCTCTGGTATATTTTTGGACCAATAATTCATATATATTGCATAAAACTTCTTCGTGAAATTTCAGGTCATTTGGAGTCTAGTGGTTTTCCATAATACTAGTTTCTGACACTTTCCCTCTTTGTGGTGTACCTTGCATATTCAGAGAGAAAAGGCATAAGAATTGTATCATAATAAGGAATAATGGACAAGAATAACATAAATATCAATAAGAATTCATGATGCATAATGTATGTATCAACTCCCCCAAGCTTAGACCTCGCTTGTCCTCAAGCGAAAGCTGAACTCGATAATAATGACCACATGATTTGAGACAGAGGTGTCGATAAAAATAGAATACAGACATGAGGGCATCATGAATATTGATATAGCAATAAGGTTTTCATCATATAGCTTCTCATAAGCAAGTAACAATCCAGCCACAATATTTGAGGTATAAGTCATAATCACTATTGGCAATCAACAAACTATGTTTTTCGTTATTGAGACAAACATAATTCATCATATTCGAGAGAAGAGTCTATGTAAGAGCTTTTCGTTGTAGCAAGTTCACATCCTCAACTATCATTTAGTATTCTATGATTGTTGACACTCATTGCATATTTTTGGAGCTAGTGTTTTCATGGGACACATAGGAAGATGGGGGCTTGATAGTTTTTTCCTCCCAACTTATTTACCTCGAGGATAATGTCAACAATAATGTTTCATGATCCCCTACATTAAACTCGATATATTTATCCGTATCTATCACTTTATATTGCCCCTTATGATAGCAACATTTATTATGCACTTTATCACTTTTATTTCTTTGCCATCACAAGATGAGACAAAGCTTATTTTCCCTTGCAATAAAATATCATACATATTTAAGAGCATTTTTATTGCTTGATGCACCGATGACAACTTACTTGAGGGATCTTACTCAATCCATAGGTAGGTATGGTGGACTCTCTTGGAAAGAAACTGGGTTTCAGGGTTATGGATGCACAAGTAGTATCTCTACTTGGTGCGGAAAATTTTGTCTAGCAAGAGATCTAAATCAAACACCATATATTAAGGGATCCAAGATCATATAACTTCCAGTAAATGTAAACTATCATAATCATTACGTTGTCTCCCATATCCAACATAAATACTTGATCATTATATAATATTTGATGGGGGCTCACAATCATAATAGATGTCCAAGATAGTGTATTTGTATGTAAATATCCTCTCCTCTATCATAATCTTGCATAGATTGTATCAATCACTAAATGTTATGTTTGTTTATTCCCAACAACTTTTATCACTTATATCATCTCTTATGCAAAGCCATTACTCCCCATGGACTAGCATATGAGCTTGTATTTGTTTTATTTCAATGCTATAATAATATATACATGAGAGTAAAGCACACAAACTAAACTAATCTTTATTATATAACTCCCACACATGGTTACAAGGATAGATAGATCTCAAAGCAAAAATTCTAAGAAAAGCAAATCTGAAATTTATTTCTCTAAGCAATGATATAACTAAGGATCAAAGTAAGATAGATGGTAATGATAAAAGTGATGGTGATACGATACCGAGGCACCCCCAAGCTTGGAACAAGCTAAGGGTGGTTCCCATACCCATGTACTCACGTGACCTTCTTGGGTGATGGTGGTGTTGAGGTGGTAGGCTTGTTATCCGTCTTCCACGGTATAGGTTCCCCATTAAAAAGGAAGAACTCATCTCTGGAATATGGAAATTTGCAAATATACTCATCCTCCTGAAATAAGATTCATACTCACAGTTTTGGTTTCGCAGATTAAAAATTTGAGCTTGAAGATCTTGGAGCCTGTCATGAAGCTTGAAGATCATCTCCACAATTTCACCGTTGTCATTTTTATTCTTACAAATAGAATCCGTAATCATGGAGTGATTGGCGCTGAGTCCATTCTTGAAAGCACATGTGCTCCCTTGGTGGCTTTGATATTTCATGACAACATACATTGTCTCTTGGACTAGTACTTTTACCTAGTATATTTTAGATATAGTTCACAGAGAGGATTGGCTAAGGATTGTGAGGAGAAGCCGAAAGGAAGGAAATGAATAGGATTGCCATGCTTCAAGCTTCTGGACTCTACATTTTCTGTTTTGTGAGAAATCACATTTGAGTCCATAGGAAAGCCAATACCATTAAAAGGGGATGAGGTGACTATGATGATCTGGTTGCTCAAGTGCTTAAAGGTAGCCATCGAAAATACTCATCTAATCTACCACAAAATTCTCTATCCAAATGCTATACATCAAAATAGGCGCCACCAACTTTATCCACTCGGCCATACCGATTTCCATCACAAACAAAACCTATGCCAAAACCCTAGCATCTTTGTGCCACCAACTTTCCATTCGATGCAACCGAAACCAGTGGCCAACTTTCTGGTTAGCCATTTTCAAGAATCGGTACCACCGAATTTTGAGAATTGGTCTCATTGAGATTTGGACCAACTTTCTGGTTAGCCATTTTCAAGAATCGGTCCCACCGATTTTTGAGAATTGGTCTCACCGAATTTTGGACCAACTCTCTGGTTAGCCATTTTCCAGAATTGGTACCACTGAGTTTTGAGTATCGGTCTCACCGACATTTGGAAACTGGCTAGGACACCCATATCGGTACCACCAAGATTTATATATCGTTCTCACCAAAAATACAAAAGTTGCCACACTTTGCACTAGTCGGTGCTACCGAGTTTTGCAATAATGTTGTAACGGTTGGATTTTTGGGGATAACTATATATATCCACCCACCACATCTCATTCATAGAGGAAGTACTCAGAACACACATACACTTCCCATATCCATATTTCTGGGAGAGAGCCACCTACTCATGTGTTGAGATCAAGATATTCCAATCCTACCATTTGAAACTTGATCTCCAGCCTCCCCAAGTTTCTTTCCACCTAATAAATCTCTTCTACCCAAGCCAAATCTGTGAGAGAGTGATTGAGTGTTGAGGAGACTATCTTTTGAAGCACAAGAGCAAGGAGTTCATCATACTACACATCTATTACCTTTTGGAGGGTGGTGCCTCCTAGATTGGTTAGGTGTCGCTTGGGAGCCTCCTACTTTGTGTTGTGTTGTTGAACCAAGAAGTTTGTACAAGCAAGGAGATCGCCTACTTTGCGAAGATCTACCTCGAGTGAGGCTAGTCCTTCATGGACATAAGCCGTGATGGAATATGCAAGGTTGCTTCTCCGTGGACCATTCTGGGTTGAGCCCTCCATGGACTCTCATGGCCGTTACCCTCCGTGGGTTGAAGTATTCTTCAATATGGATGTACGATAGAACCACCAATCGGAACCACTCCAAAAATCACCGTGTCCATCTTTGCGTTTGACCTTCCTAAGCCCTACTCCTTACTTTGCATATGCATGTCTTTACTTTCTGCTTCTATACTCATAGACTTAAATGTGCAGGGTGTGTATGACTTATTCTAAATGCTAAAATCTCCCAACCATTAAAATTGGGAAAAGGCTAGGTTTTAATTTGTCAAGTAGTGTATTCACCCCGTCACACATCAGATACGTCCATTTTGCATCATGTTTTCATGTTGATATTTATCGCTTCTTTGGCTGTTATTTCACTTCACGGTACAATTCTTATGCCTTTTCTCTCTTATTTTGCAACGTTTACACGAAGAGGGAGAATGCCGGCAACTGGAATTCTGGCCTGAAAGTGGAGCAAAGTTGAGATACCTATTCTGCGCAACTCCAAACGTTGTAAAAATCAACGAGGATTTTTTCCCGATTTATCAAAAATACTGGGCCGAAGAAGTGCCAGAGGGGCACCAGGGGGTGCCCACAAGCCTGCACGGCGCGACCACCCTCCCAGGTCGCGCCATGAGAGCTTGTCGGCAGCCCACTGGCCCACTTGATGCCTTCTTTTTCTATATGGAGGGTTTCGTCCAGGAAAAAATCAAGGAGGAGATTTTTCATGGATTCGCCGCCGCCACGAGGCGGAACTTGAGCAGAACCAATCTAGAGCTCCGGCAGGACGATCCTGCCGGGGAAACTTCCCTCCCAGAGGGGGAAATCATCGTCATCGTCATCACCAGCACTCCTTCATCGGTGGGGACTCGTCACCATCAACATCTTCATCAGCACCATCTCATCTCCAAACCCTAGTTCATCACTTGTAACCAATCTCCGTCCTGCGACTCCGATTGGTACTTGTAAGGTTGCAAGTAGTGTTGATTACTCTTTGTAGTTGATGCTAGTTGGATTACTTAGTGGAAGAGTTTATGTTCAGATCCTTGATGCTACTCATTACCTCTCTGGTCATGAATATGATTATGCTTTGTGAGTAGTTACTTTTGTTCCTGAGGACATGGGATAAGTCATGCTAATAGTAGTCATGTGAATTAGGTATTCGTTCGATATTTTGATGTGTTTTATGTGAACGTCGACTACATAACACTTCACCATTATTTGGGCCTAGAGGAAGGCATTGGGAAGTAGTAAGTAGATGATGGGTTGCTAGAGTGACAGAAGTTTAAACCCTAGTTTATGTGTTGCTTCGTAAGGGACTGATTTGGATCCACTAGTTTAATGCTATGGTTAGACTTTGTCTTAATTCTTCTTTCGTAGTTGCGGATGATTGCGAGAGGGGTTCATCATTAGTGGGATGATTGTCCAAGTAAAGGCAGTACCCAAGCACCGGTCCACCCACATATCAAACTATCAAAGTAACAAACGCGAATCATATGAACATGATGAAACTAGCATGACAGAAATTCCCGTGTGTCCTCGGGAGCGTTTTTCCTCCTATAAGACTTTGTCCAGGCTTGTCCCTTGCTACAAAAGGGATTGGGCCACTTTTCTGCATCGTTTCTACTTTTTTTACTTGTTGCTTGCTACGAATCATCTCACTACACAATCACTTGTTACCGACAATTTCAGTGCGTGCAGATTTTACCTTGCTGAAAACCACTTGTCAGATCCTTCAGCTCCTCGTTGGGTTTGACACTCTTACTTATCGAAAGGACTATGATTGAGCCCCTATACTTGTGGGTTATCAAGACTCTTTTCTGGCGTCGTTGTCGGGGAGTGAAGCGCCTTTGGTAAGTGGAACTTGGTAAGGAAACATTCATAAAGTGTGCTGAAATTATTGTCACTTGTCACTATGGATACTAATCCTTTGAGGGGCTTGTTCGGGGTATCTTCACCTCGAACGGAAGCACAAAGAGTTGCTCCTCAACCTGCTGCACCTACTGAAAATATTTGCTTTGAATTTCCTTCAGGTATGCTTGAGAAACTGCTGGCTAATCCTTTTACAGGAGATGGAACATTACATCCAGACTTGCATCTGATCTATGTAGATGAAGTTTGTGGTTTATTTAAGATTGGAGGTTTGCCCGAGGATGAGGTCAAGAAGAAGGTCTTTCCATTATCTTTGAAGGATAAGGAGTTGACATGGTATAGGCTTTGTGATGATACTGGATCATGGGACTACAATCGGTTGAAATTGGAATTTCATCAAAAGTTTTATCCTATGCATTTAGTACATCGTGATCGAAATTATATTTACAATTTTTGGCCTCGTGACAGAGAAAGCATCGCTCAAGCTTGGGGAGGCTTAAATCAATGCTATATTTATGCCCCAATCATGATCTCTCGAGAGAAATTATCATTCAAAACTTCTATGCTCGGCTTTCTCATGATGATCGCACCATGCTTGACACTTCTTGTACCTGTTCTTTTATGAAGAGAGATATTGACTTCAAGTAGAATTTATTGGAGAGAATTAAAAGCAACTCTGAATATTGGGAGCTTGAAGAAGGTAAGGAGTCAGGTATGAATTTCATGTTTGATTGCGTTAAATCCTTTGTTGAGACAAATACCTTTAGTGACTTTAGCGCTAAGTATGGACTTGACTCTAAGATAGTAGCTTCATTGTGTGAATCCTTTGCTACTCATATTGATCTCCCCAAAGAGAAGTGGTTTAAATATCATCCTCCTTTAGAAGTCAGTGTAGTTAAACCCACTCCAGTTGAAGAGAAAGTCGTTGCCTATAATGATCATGTTGTTCCCAATGCTTACATTGAGAAACCACCTTTCCCTGTTAGGATAAAGGTTCATTCTAAAGCTTCAACTGTGATACGTAGAGGCTATATTAGAACACCTACACCCCCTGAGCAAATTAGAGTTGAACCTACCATTGCGATTATCAAAGATCTTCTGTCTGAAGAAGTTGAGGGACATAATATTCACTTCTGTGAAGATGCTGCTAGAATTGCTAAACCTCATGCTAGAGACAAACATAGGCATGTTGTTGGCATGCCTATGGTTTCTGTTAAGATAGGAGATCATTGTTATCATGGCTTATGTGACGTGGGTGCTAGTGTTAGTGCAATACCTCAATCCTTATACGATGAAATAAAGATGAGATTGCACCTGTTCAGATAGAACATATTGATGTCACTATTCAGCTTGCCAATAGATACACTATCTGCGCTGTGGGAATTGTTAGGGATGTTGAAGTCTTGTCTGGTAAAACGAAGTATCCTGCTGATCTCCTCGTTCTTGCTACCGCACAGCTTTTGTCCCATCATATTTGGTAGACCTTTTCTCAATACTGTCAATGCTCATATTGATTGTGGGAAGCAAATTGTCACTGTTGGCTTTGAAGGTGTGTCACTTGAGTTCAATTTCTCTAAGTTTGGTAGACAACCTCATGAAAAGGAGTTGCCTAGTAGGGATGAAAGTATTGCCTTAGCCTCTATTGCCAGGCCCCCTACTGATCCCTTAGAGCAATAGTTGCTTGAGCATGAAAATGATATGCATATGGATGAAAGGGATGAGATAGATAGAGTTGTCTCACAACAATATCCTGTCCTCAAGAATAATCTGCCTGTTGAACTGCTTGGGGATCCACCCCCACCAAAGGGTGATCCTGTGTTCGAGCTTAAACAGTTGCCTCATACTCTTAAGTATGCCTATCTTGATGAAAAGGAGATATATCCTGTTATAATTAGTGCTAGCCTCTCAGAGCATGAAGAAAAGAAGTTACTAAAAACTCTGAGGAAGCACCGTGCTGCTATTGGATATACTCTTGATGATCTTAAGGGCATTAGTCCTACCCTATGCCAGCACAAGATTAAAATTGATCCTGACTTCAAACCAGTTGCTGATCATCAAAGGAGATTGAATCCTAAGATGAAAGAAGTAGTAAGAAAAGAAATACTAAAGCTCCTGGAAGCGGGTATTATCTATCCTGTTGCTCATAGCGATTCGGTGAGTCCGGTGCATTGCGTCCCTAAGAAGGGAGGCATTACCGTTGTCCCTAATGATAAGGATGAGTTGATCCCACAGAGGATTATTACTGGCTATAGGATGGTGATCGATTTTAGGAAATTGAATAAAGCCACTAGGAAAGATCATTACCCTTTGCCTTTTATCGACCAAATGCCAGAAAGGTTGTCCAAACACACACACTTCCGCTTTCTAGACGGTTATTCTAGTTTCTCCCAAATACCAGTTGCACAATCTGATCAGGAGAAAACCACTTTCACCTGCCCTTTCGGTACCTTTTCTTATGGACGTATGCCTTTTGGCTTATGTAATGCACCTGCCACCTTTCAAAGATGTATGATGGCTATATTCTCTGACTTTTGTGAAAAGATTGTCGAGGTTTTCATGGATGACTTTTTCGTTTACAGGTCTTCTTTTGATGATTGCCTCAACAACCTTGATTGAGTCTTACAAAGATGTAAAGACACCAATCTTGTCTTGAATTGGTAGAAGTGTCGCTTTATGGTTAATGAAGGCATCATCTTAGGACATAAATTTCTGAAAGAGGTATTGAAATCAATAAGGCTAAGGTTGATGCAATCAAGAAAATGCCATACCCCACAGATATCAAAGGTATAAGAACTTTCCTTGGTCATGTTGGTTTCTATAGAAGGTTCATCAAAGACTTCTCTAAGATTTCTAGGCCTCTTACCAATCTGTTACGAAAGGATATTCCTTTTATTTTTTATGATGATTGTGAGGAAGCCTTCGAAATACTCAAGAGGGCTTTGATAACTGCACCTATTGTTCAACCACCTGATTGGAACTTACCTTTTGAAATCATGTGTGACGCTAGTGATTATGCTGTTGGTGTTGTTCTAGGGCAAAGAGTTGATAAGAAGTTGAATGTTATTCACTACGCTAGTGAAACTCTAGACAGTGCCCAAAGAAACTATGCCACTACGGAGAAGGAATTTTTAGCAGTCGTGTTTGCATGTGAAAAGTTCAGGTCTTACATAGTTGATTCCAAAGTCACTATTCACACTGATCATGCTGCTATTAAGTACCTCATGGAGAAGAAGGATGCTAAACCTAGACTTATCAGATGGGTTCTCTTGCTACAAGAATTTGATTTGCACGTTGTCGACAGAAAGGGTGCTGATAACCCAGTAGCAGATAATTTGTCTAGGTGTGAGAACGTTCTTGATGACCCACAACCTATTGATGATAGATTTCCCGATGAGCAGTTGAATGTCATCAATACTTCACGTAGTGCACCGTGGTATGCTGATTATGAAAACTATATCGTTGCCAAATATATACCACCTAGTTTCACATACTAGCAAAAGAAGAAATTCTTCTTTGACTTGAGACATTACTTCTGGGATGATCCTCACCTTTATAAGGAAGGAGTAGATTGTGTTATTAGACATTTTGTACCTGAACATGAACAGGGACAGATCCTACAGAAGTGTCACTCCGAGGCCTACGGAGGACACCATGCGGGAGATAGAACTGCACACAAGGTATTGCAATCAGGTTTCTATTGGCCCACTCTCTTCAAGGATGCCTGTAAGTTTGTCTTGTCTTGTGACGAATGTCAAAGAATAGGTAATATTAGCAAACGTCAGGAAATGCCTATGAACTATTCACTTGTAATTGAACCATTTGATGTTTGGGGCTATGATTATATGGGACCTTTTCCAAAATCCAACGGGTATACGCATATCTTAGTTGTTGTTGATTACGTCACTACGTGGGTAGAAGCTATCCCCACTAGTAGTGCTGATCACAACACCTCTATCAAGATGTTGAAAGAAGTTATGTTCCCTAGATTTGGAGTCCTTAGATATCTATTGACCGACGGTGGTTGACACTTCATTCATGGTGCTTTCCGTAAAACGCTTGCTAAGTACGATGTCAACCATAGAATTGCGTCTCCCTATCACCCTCACTCCAGTGGTCAAGTAGAGCTAAGTAATAGAGAGATTAAACTAATTCTGCAAAAGACTGTCAATAGGTGTAGAAAGAATTGGTCTAAGAAGCTCGATGATGCACTGTGGGCTTATAGGAATGCCTATAAGAATCCCATGGGCATGTCTCCGTACAAAATGGTGTATGGGAAAGCATGTCACTTACCTCTTCAGCTAGAGCATAAAGCTTATTGGGAAATCAAAGAGATCAATTTTGATTTCAAACTTGCCGGTGAGAAGAGGTTATTTGATATTAGCTCGCTTGATGAGTGGAGAACTCAGGCATATGAGAATGCCGAGCTATTCAAAGAGAAGGTTAAGAAGTGGCATGATAAGAGGATACAAAAGCGTGAGTTCAATGTAGGTGATTATGTCTTGCTATATAACTCTTGTTTAAGATTCTTTGCAGGCAAGCTTCTCTCTAAATGGGAAGGTCCCTATGTTGTTGAGGAAGTATATCGTTCCGGCGCTATCAAGATCAACAACACGGAAGGTAATTGTCGGGACCCCGATCCTAAGCCATAGGAATCTAGCCTGTAACACATCGCATCCCTTTGTGGTCTCACGCACGGTTAACTCCACGGCTGCAGCCTTACCTTAGCCGGGACCGTTTGCGTATTTTGACTCACGTATGTGATAGTGTCGCTACCAATCCAATGTCAAAGAACCCGGATCGACATGTCTAGTCATAAATCAAAGTGGCAGTACCGCACAAGGACAGGCATACATGACCCAACAAACCAGGTGTCGGTCATCAACGAACGTAGACGAGTCGTAGCAAGCTACAAGGACTCCATTACGTCGCGTGACATTTCCCCAAAGGGGACACACACAGCCGCTAAGAAGGACACATGCCGGTCAACCAATGTGTCCGGAGCAGTAGCGAACTACCAAGGCTCGTTGGATCACAAAGGGGCATTTCCTTGTAAGGAGTGCTACTAAAGTTTACGACTAGGTATTCGAACCCCATACATATCAAGTAAGACACACGTACGCATGGCATACCGATATGTATAGATACATCGATGGCATCACAACATAACCATAAACATAAAAGCTTTATTTAAGAGGCTCGGAAGAGCCACACACATAATATTACACATTAAGGGTCTCACGACCATAATAACAGTCATACAAATACAAGCCAGTGGAAGAGTTATAAACTGTCTGGGTACAGACAGGGCAACTAGTAGGCACATGGCCTGACTATACTACAGAGCCGACGTAGGGCCAGATCGTAGCTGGGACACCAGCTACTCATCGTCGTCGATATCTACGAAGAACCCTCCATTACAGTCATTAGCAACCTCTGCAACATGTATTAAGCAAACATGAGTACGAAGGTACTCAGCAAGACTTTAGGAGAACTAACTACTCATGCAAGGTATCAAAAGGTATTGTGGGGTTTCATGCGGGAAGCCAGCATTTGACTCGTGGCTAGACAACTTGCATTTTGAAATTAGTTTTGAGAACTTGATTTCTCGCACACGAGTCCACTAACACCACAACAATACACTATCGTGGAATCATTCCGTCTCCATACGGAAATGCCGTCCACGACACTCACGCTTATCTTGACAATTTTATGAGTAGCCATTGAAGTTATCTATGAACAACATATGTCTCCAAGTAGTCCATATCCGCGGACGCGGCTATTCGAATAGATCATAACCCTGCAGGGGTGTACTTCGTCACACACGCTCTCGCCACTTATCGCTATGTGCACGTCATGCACCTCGGCAACCTTCAAGCGGAAGCCCAGCGAGGGAGTCGGCCACGACCGTTAACCACACTAGTACCTAGTCCAGGTTTATCGCTTATCTGAGAGTAACCCGTACGGAAGTCCGGCCGAGGTTTCCGCCACGGCCTCAAACGATGTGCGCAGGGTTCCCAAGCCCACCATCCGGGTGCCACTTGGTACACCGTGCCACTGCCTACCGCATCACGGCCCACCTCTCAGGTCAGCACCATGCACGGCCTCCAGCATTACTATAAACACCAGAAACTACTTGCAACTCCTGGACCGAGTACTACGCGATTAATAGGCCGAGCGGGGTCATATTTCAGGGCCCAGCATGTGGTAGTATCTAGTCTTGGATTACATACACGGAACTCAGTTCCTAAGGACGGTTCCAATGAAACAACCCGTCATGTACTCCTACACAGCCTTTCACCGGTACCTTTACCAAATCAAGTTCAACACACAACCTTTGCTCATCAAACATATTTCACAATTCTGTTCATCTCCCAGATGACAAACCATACACAACTCTAAGCATAGCATGCATAGCAGGATAAGGCACATCATAGCTCAAGCAACTACCAGGTATGCTAGGTTGCAAGGTTCGGCTATTTACTGTGACAAGGTTAAGTCATGCAAAGGAAGTGGGTTCAACTATCGTGGCAAAAGCAGCTGAAGCATTTGATCTTAAATGCAATAAATAGGTGCAGGAGCAAGAACATGGGACTTATCAGGATGATCAAAAGGGTTGCCTGCCTTGTTGCTCAGAGGAGGAACGATATCCGTCAGACGGATATTCGGTGGAATCCGGGGGTGCGGAGCCTACCGAAATGAATGGCAACATTCAATAACAATCATATGCACTCAAAATGATGCATGAGCATGGCATGAGAATGCAAGGTGATAATTTATTATTTTCAACATGTATTAGGTTTAGAGTTGATTTGAATCACATTCGAATAGCAATTCAAACGGGGTATTCTCGGATACCGGTTTAATTGATTCGACCTGATGCTCAGATCAACTTGATGTTAACATGCATGAAATGTCGTGTTATGGTACTGATTTGTAATTAGGACAGTGGTGAACATTGTATATATAATGAAATTTGAATATTTTTGCAAATTCCATTTAAAAGGTGATTATAAGAATTGAATTATTCCTTATTCCACAATTTAGGGTTCTGTAACTTTTTTAAACATGGTTGAAAATAGCATAATCAGAATCCTTGAATTTTTCTGATACTTTTTCATATATAAATTATTTTCAGTGGAGTTACAGATTAATTTCTATGATTTGTACAATTTTTAGCAATTTCCTGAATTAGTTTTATACTGGAAATTCTATTTATTGCATCAGGCTGACGTCAGCAGGTCAGCCGACCTGTTCAGGTCAAACCTGACAGGGGGGCCCCACTGGTCAGCCTCTCTGGGACTAATCCCACGCTGACCAGCCCTAACTGAGGTTTGACTTGGCCTTGGGCCCACTTGTCACCGAGTGATTAGGTGCTGAGCTGCTGGGTTAGCTTTGCCACGTCGACATCCACCGGCGGCGAGGTCGTCCTCGCCGGCGGGGAGCCTCCGGCGACCACCAGCACGGCGGAGGGGCTCGGAAACGGCGCACAGGGGGCCAGATGCTGCGCAGAGAGCACCAGAGGAACGACACGTCTCCCGCGGCTTCATTTCTGCACTTAGCCGGGGCTGATCTGGCCGGAGATGATGCCGGCAACGAGCTTGGCGGCGGCCAAGGCTCGGGCGTCATCGGGGTCTTTGAATCAGAGGGATCTACGCTCGGTTCTTAGCTGCTACAGCATCTACGCATCGACCTGGAGCTGCTGGTGCCCTCGCTGATCATCGGAGGGCTACCGGCGACGAGCGGCAGCGGCGGTCCTCGTCGGGCTCCGGTGAAACTAGAGCTAGAAGAGGGGATCGACGGGGAAAACTTAGGGGAAACGACCGCATGCTCACGGGGAGTGTAGAGCAGAGCTTAGACGGCTCGGGGAAGGCCTGGGGGCGACGAATCAACGGGAGAGGTCCGGTGGCCGGAGGTGGAAGACGACGGCGTTGCGGGTGTTGCAGGGCTCGAGGAAGCTTCGGCTTCTGCAGAGATGACCAGGGCGACGAGGCGGAGCTAATGGCGTGCTGTGGGAGGGAATCCTATGGCTAGGGGCACGGGCAGCTCAAGCTCGAGCTCGGCTCTAATGGCGGTAGCAAGGAGGAGGAGGAGATCCGGGAGGAGGAAGAGAACCGAGGTGGGAAATGGATAGGGGAGGCCCTGGGGAGCTTATCCCCGTCGTCGCTAGCGCGAGGCGGCGGCCAGGCAGGCACGCAGGTGCGTGGCCGCGCCGGAGGGGGCGGCGGCCACCTCCGACTGCCTACTGGCGCGAGGGAGGGGACGAGCCAGGGATGGGTCGGGCCAGGCTTAGGCGATAGGTAAGGTTTTTCCATTTTTTTCTGTTTTTGTTTTTCTGTTTTGCTAATTATTGTTTTGCTAATTCATTCAGCTCCAAAACAAAAAGTAAAAACTATTTTAGACCTCCTGAAATATTTGTTATAATATCCCCAACCATTTCCAAGGTTTTCAACATTTTTGGAAATTTATAGTTTCTGATTTCAAATTTAAAACTTGAAACCAGTAGCCTTTTCCATTTATTCAAAAAGCGTAAAGTGTCAAGAAAATAGTTTTCTCCAATGCTCATTTACTTTCATGATTTATCAGAAAGTTTGAACATTTCTTGAGGCCATTTTGGGTTCATTGATTTTGAACTAGTTTGAGATTTCCTTTAATTGAAATGGTGGCTAGGGTTTTGAGTTTTTCCTTTGCCACTTTGTTGTTTTTGTTGAAACTTCTTAGATGCAAATGCAAAGAAGACATGAGCACAATGCTATCTTGCTTAAGGGTTAGGGATGTGACAGTAATTGTCTGAGAGTTGTAAATGGGCAGAGAATTAAGCATTATATCTTAGGTACTCCCATAAATGTTGAAAGCAATATCATCAATACCATAACTCCGGAAGAATACCTAAGGGACATTCATCAGCCTGTTTCAGACTCCGAAAACAAAGAGGTATGTGATTCGGTAAGAAAACAGAGTCCAAAACTCTTCCAGTAGGAAATTTTCTCCGTTTTGGAATATTTTAAAAAAATACAAAAATTGGAAGTAGTCCGGAAAGTGCGCGAGGAGGCAACAAGACTGCACGGCACGGGCCCACCCCCTAGCCGCGCCGTGAGGGCTTGTGGCCACCTCATGCGCCTCCCGGACTCCGTTTTCGTGCAGGGTACTCCTTCTGGTCTGGAAAAAATCATTATATATACTTCCATTTGGTCTGACCCCTGCATCACGTAGAGTTCCTCTATTTTTCTTTTCGAGCCTGTTTCTGTTGCAGATCTAGATCGTTATGACTTCCTCAAAACCTCCGAAGGACAAGATCTTCGAGAAGGTCATCAATCTCTACCTCACGGAAGTGCTACAACACCCTCAATCTATCGAGATGCGTGAGGGGATGTTGCACATCCGTGATGTTGAGGGGCCTAACAAGACCGGAAGCGTAGAGCCGAGGCTTGAAGCAATGGAGCAACAAGTCTTCAAGTGCCAAGGGATGGTGGAGCGTGGACTCAACGCCAACCACATGATGATCACGGAGTTCACCAACAAGCATAGGATTGATGTCAATGACATTGGGAAGCATCTCTCAAGGCTCTATGACAGGATTGATCAACTCCAGGCCCAGATCTATGACCTGCAGAACCAAAACTGTGAGTATGAGTATAGATTTAAATCAATACGGTTGGCTGCAGATTTGAGGATTCCGGAGACTCATTCATCTTCCCATGATGGAGCACCTATGCCTTGGAAGACGGAGGATCAAACTCATGTTGCAACAACTCCACCTTCACCACCAAAGGAAGACAACTGAGCATTGGTATGGGCAATCCCCTTGGCTTGTGCCAAGCTTGGGGGAGTTGCCCCGGTATCGTATCACCTTCACATCTTTTGCCTTTACCTTTGTTTTAGTTTTCCTTTTCAGTTTTCCCTTTCTCTAGTAGATTAAAAGTCTTAGTGTTTTAGTCTTGAGTTTTTCTTTGTGTCACCCCCGATGTATTCGAGCTCGTGATCCATATAATAAAGAGTGTCTTAGTTGAAGGGTTTTGCCTCTTGCCATGATTAAAAGAGTGAGAATAGAACAAAAGCATGAAAGATCATGTAATGATCTTATGGGAAGTGATGGCTTCACATATAAAAAGAATGAGGATTGAAACTTGTTGACGGTAGGCAAACGTAAACCTTGGTTCAATTAATAGGAAGTGATAAAGAAGGAGAGGTTCACATATAAATAATCATTTCTGACACCATCTATGATTGTGAACACTCACTAAACTATTACATGCCTAGAAATAGATGTTGGACAAGGAGGACACCATAATGAATTGTGTTTGCTTGGCTCCGAATAATGTTATATGATTAGAGATCCCTTAGCATGTGTCGATTGCTTCCACCTCACGTTAGCCAAACCACCCGCACTAAGTAGAGATACTACTTGTGCATCCATAAACCATCAACCCAGTTTTGCCATGTGAGTCGACCATACCTACCTATGGATTGAATAAGATCCCTTAAGTAAGTTTTCATCGGTGCAAGCAATAAACATGATCTATTAGTGTGTGGAAAATAAGCTTTGTACGAACCTGTGATGAGGAAGACATAAAAGCGACATACTTCATAATAAAGTTCTTTATCACAGGAGGCAATATAAAGTGACGTTCCTCCGCACTAAGAGGACACACATCCAAACCTCGAAAGCGCATGACAACGTCTGCTTCCCTCTGCGAAGGGCCTATCTTGTACCTTTACTTTTTGCCCTTGAAAGAGTCATGGTGACCTTCACCAATTCCTTATTTCGCCTTTATCTTGGCTACCGTCATATGCTTGGGAAAGATCTATATTCATTTGTCAACTTGGAGGTAGGCATTCATGAATTATTATTGTTGACATTACCCTTGAGGTAAGCAGTTGGGAGGCAAAACTATAAGCCCCTATCTTTCTCTGTGTCCAGCTGAAACTTTGATGTCATGAGTACCACGTGAGTTGTAGCAATTGTAGAGAACGAAAGAATGATTGAGTATGTGGATTTGCTTTACAAGGTCTTATTTGACTCTTTCTGATGTTGTGATAAATTGCAATTGCTTCAATGACTAAAGGCTATCGGTTGTTACTTCTCGGAAAGGTTCTTGATCCATGCTTTACTTTGTGAAGGAATTATCACTTTAGCATGAGAGATTATATGTTGGTATTGCTGTTATGATCTTGATCATGATGCATGCATGTTCGTATCTTGTTTTGTCGACACCTCTCTCCCTAAACATGTGGACATATTTATTGAGCTCGGTTTTCGCTTGAGTACAAGCGACATCTAAGCTTGGGGGAGTTGATACGTCCAATTTGCATCATGTTTTCATGTTGATAGTTATCGCTTCTTTGGCTGTTATTTCACTTCACGGTACAATTCTTATGCCTTTTCTCTCTTATTTTGCAAGGTTTACATGAAGAAGGAGAATGCCGGCAACTGGAATTCTGGCCTGAAAGTGGAGCAAAGTTGAGATACCTATTCTGCGCAACTCCAAACGCCGTAAAAATCAACGAGGATTTTTTTCCCGATTTATCAAAAATATTGGGCCGAAGAAGTGCCAGAGGGCACCAGGGGGTGCCCACAAGCCTGCACGGCACGGACACCCCCCAGGCTGCGCCATGAGGGCTTGTGTGAAGCCCACTGGCCCACTTGCTCCCCTCTTTTGCTATATGGAGGGTTTCATCCAGGAAAAAAAATCAAGAAGGAGCTTTTTCGTGGATTCGCCGCCGCCACGAGGCGGAACTTGAGCAGAACCAATCTAGAGCTCCGGCAAGACGATCATGTCGGAGAAACTTCCCTCCCAGAGGGGGAAATCGTCGCCATCTTCTACACCAACACTCCTCTCATCGGAGGGGACTCGTCACCATCAACATCTTCATCAGCACCATCTCATCTCCAAACCCTAGTTCATCACTTGTAACCAATCTCCGTCTCGCGACTCCGATTGGTACTTGTAAGGTTGCTAGTAGTGTTGATTACTCTTTGTAGTTGATGCTAGTTGGATTACTTGGTGGAAGAGTTTATGTTCAGATCCTTGATGCTACTCATTACCTCTCTCGTCATCAATATGATTATGCTTTGTGAGTAGTTACTTTTGTTCCTGAGGACATGGGATAAGTCATGCTAATAGTAGTCATGTGAATTTGGTATTCGTTTGATATTTTGATGTGTTGTATGTTGCTTTTCCTCTAGTGGTGTTATGTGAACGTCGACTACATAACACTTCACCATTATTTGGGCCTAGAGGAAGGCATTGGGAAGTAGTAAGTAGATGATGGGTTGCTAGAGTGACAGAAGCTTAAACCCTAGTTTATGCGTTGCTTCGTAAGGGGCTGATTTGGATCCACTAGTTTAATGCTATGGTTAGACTTTGTCTTAATTCTTCTTTCGTAGTTGGGGATGCTTGCGAGAGGGGTTAATCATAAGTGGGATGCTTGTCCAAGTAAGGGCAGTACCCAAGCGCCGGTCCACCCACATATCAAACTATCAAAGTAAGGAACGCGAATCATATGAACATGATGAAACTAGCATGACAGAAATTCCCGTGTCTCCTCGGGAGCGTTTTTCCTCCTATAAGACTTTGTCCAGGCTTGTCCCTTGCTACAAAAGGGATTGGGCCACTTTGCTGCACCGTTTCTACTTTTTTTTACTTGTTGCTTGCTACGAATCATCTCACTACACAATCACTTGTTACTGACAATTTCAGTGCATGCATATTTTACCTTGCTGAAAACCACTTATCAGATCCTTCTGCTCCTCGTTGGGTTCAACACTCTTACTTATCGAAAGGACTACCACTGATCCCCTATACTTGTGGGTCATCAACATCCCTTCTAGTGATCCCACAATTGGTATTAGAGCTTTGGTCTTCATAGCCTTGGTTTAATCACCATTGGAGGGAGATGGATGTTTCTTGTTCGGGGAATCTTAGTTGTAGAGTGCCTAATCTAAATGGGGAGTATTATAGGCAATGGAAAGGTGAAATGCTTGATATATTTGATGAATTCCATTTGAAAAAATATGTTCAAAATCCATATGTGCCTCCCATTGATCCCTTACATCCTTCTCACGATGAAGAAGTTAATATGCTTGGAAATCTTAAAAATGTTAGTCTCATCATTATAGGACTGCCAAGAAATGTGCTTAATCAAATGAAAAACTTTGAGTGTGCTCATACTTTGTGTAAAGATTCGGATAAAAGATATCACGACTACTCCTTGAAAAATATTGATGTCATCTTCCAAAAATCTATTATCTTTCACAAAATGAAGCCCAATGATCCTAACTTTGATAATTGTCTATTTGAGCTTCGCGACCTCATGCATGCCAAAGGAGATGTCATTAACATCAATAACATCATCGTTGAAGCCATTCACATTCATAAAATTGAACATTGTTATAGTCAAAATTCTAATGAATGTTCTGATTCTTGTGACGAGGATATTCCATTTGACGATGACAATGTGGAGCATGGCTACTAGGAAGTGGACGAGAAGTTTGACATCGAATGTGAGAATACCTTGAGGAGCCTAAGTCTTATGGAAAACCTTAGAGACTACATGGCTGGAGGAAAGGAGTGGATACTTGATAGTGGATGTGATGATCAGATGACCGGAGATAAAGACATGTTTCATGAGTTCACACCAAACCCTTGACCACGAAGGTATGTGACCTTTGGAGACAACTCCAAGGGTAAGGTACTTGGTCTTGATAATATGGCCATATCTCATGATAGTTCCATTCAAAATGTCATGCTTGTTGAATCCCTTGGCTACAATCTTCTTTTCCTATCTAGATTAGCGGATTTTGGTTTCAATGTGCTATTTACACAAGTCGATTGCCAAGTGTTTCATCGATGTAATCATAACATAGCTTTTACTGGTTTTCGTAGAGGTGGTCTATACATTGCCGATTTCACTAAAAATCCAAACCTCGTACATGTCTTATTGCAAAATCTTCTAAAGGTTGGTTATTGCATAGAAAGCTAGGACATGTTCGTATGCGTAATCTTGACATGCTTATCAAAGGTGATCATATTCTTGGTGTTAAAGATGTTATCTTTGACAAAGATAGATTTTGTAGTGCTTGTCAAGTAGGAAAACAAGTCGATGGAAGTCATCCCATGAAGAACATCATGACTACTAGAAGGCCACTCGAGCTGCTTTACATGGATCTCTTTGGTCCCAACACTTACAAGAGCCCTGGTGTAAATTCCTTTGATCTAGTTATTGTTGATGATTTTTCCAGATTTTCGCGGGTCTTCTTTCTTGATGACAAGTCGCATGTACAAAATATCTTCAAGAACTTCTCTTGGAAAGCCCAAAATCAGTTTCAAGTGAAGATCAAGAAAGTTTGGAGCAACAACAGATCGGAGTTCAAGAACACAAACATGGATACTTTTCTTGATGAAGAGGGTATCTCACATGAGTTCTCGGCGACGTACACACCTCAAAAAAATGGAGTTGTTGATAGGAAGAACCGGACTCTTATAGAGATGGATAGAATGATGCTTGACAAATACAGGACACCAAGACACTTTTGTGAAGAAGCTGTGGAAACAGCTTGTGATCCCACAAACCGAATCTACTTACACAAGATGCTCGATAAAATGGCATACGAGCTACTCACTAGAAACAAACCCCAAGTTGGATACTTTCGGGTATTCGGCTCAAAGTGCTACATTCGTCATAAGCATCATAATTATTAACTTGCTCCTAAATCTTATGAAGGTTTCCTACTTGATTACGGATCAAACTCCCATACTTACCGTGTCTATAGCAACTTCACCCAAAAAGTTGAAAAGACACTATATGTGAAGTTTGATGATTCTAATGGTTCGCAAGTCAAACAATTGCCAAATGATGTAGGAGATAAGGAACCTTCAGAAGCCATACACGACTTGTCCATCGACAAGATCCGTCCCAAGGAGGTGAAGGAAAGCACGTCATCAACACAAGTGGAAGCTCCTACTTCGTGTCAAGGCGAACCACAAAACGGCATGGAAGCATCCACAAGTGGTACACGACATGATGCAGATGAGGGCGAAGTACATCGTGATGATCCACCTCAACCTTACTCACCACCACCTCAAGGAGATGACACCTTCAACAACAATGAAGAATAAGATGATTATGAGGAAGCTCCACCATCCAAGAGGAAAAGGTTGTCATGAGTTCGGGCACACATGGATAAGAATCATCCGGTGACTCAAATCTTCGATGCCATACAAACCGGGAGAATCACTCGCTCTAAAACTCGAATAGCTAATTTTTGTGAGCACTAGTCATTCATCTCTAGCGTTGTGCCTATGAAGGTAGAAGAAGCACTTCAAGACCCGGATTCGATAAATGCCATGCATGAAGAGCTACACAACTTTGGTAGGAATGAAGTTCCGACACTCGTGGGGAAACCCAAGGACGAGCACAACATCACTGGTACAAAATGGGTGTTTCGGAACAAGCAAGATGAAGATTGCCAAGTGATCCACAATAAGGCATGCAAGTCAAAGGTATGGCCTACGGTGAGACCAATGCCCCCCGTTGCTAGACTCAAAGCCATTCATATTCTTCTTCCTTATGCCAATCACCATGATATTACTCTTTACCAAATGGATATCAAAAGTGTTTTTCTAAATGGTGAAATTAAGGAGGAAGTTTATGTCAAACAGCCTTCCAGTTTTGTGAATCCTAAGAAACCTAATCATGTTTATAGACTTCATAAAGCTTTGTACGGTCTTAAAGAAGCCCCTTGAGCTTGGTACAAATGCCTAACTAAGTTTCTCACTGAAAAGGGTTTTGAGATTGGCAAATTGACGCAACCTTATTCACTAAAAGAGTTAATGGTGAACTATTCGTGTGCCAAATTTATGTGGATGATATTATCTTTGGATCTACTAACTCACATTTTAGTGAGAAGTTTGGAACATTGATGTGTGCGATGTATGACGTGTCCATGATGTGTGAGTTGAAAGTCTTCCTTGGTTTGCAAATCAAACAAACGAGAGAAGGTACGTTTATCTCTCAAAGAAAGTACACCAAGGACTTAATCAAGAAGTTCAACATGCAAGAGTGCAAAGTTATGAAAACTCCCATGCCTACTAGTGGACATGTTGACCTCACCAAGGAGGATAGACCAGTTGATCAAAAGGTTTATCGATCAATGATCGGTTCATACTATGTGCCACCCGTCCAGATATCATGTTGAGTGTTTGCATGTGTGTCTGTTACCAAGCGGCACCTAAGGAGTGTCATCTAAAGGTTGTGAAAAGAATTGTGAGCTACTTGATATATACACCAAACTTTGGCATATGGTACCCCAAGGGATGTTCTTTTAATCTTGTTGGATATTCTCACTTAGACTATGTCGGACACAAGGTTGATAGAAAATCCACCTCGGGTACATGTCAATTTCTTGGGGAATCTCTTGAGTCTTGGTCATCCAAGAAACAAAACTCGGCATCTCTATCTACCACCAAAGCGGAATACATTGCCGCCAGATCATGTTGTGCACAATTACTATGGATGACGCAAACTCTTAATGATTATGGCATTCACGTGAAACATGTTCCATTATTGTGTGACAATGAAAGTGCTATTAAAATTGTCCATAATCCCGTGCAACATTCTCTAACTAAACATATTCAAGTTTAACATCATTTCATTCGTGATGATGTTGGTAAATGAGATATTAATCTTAAGCATGTTCGTACCACCAACAATTGACTAGTATCTTTACCAAGCCACTTGATGAGAAAGTGTTTTGTCACCTGAGGAATGAGTTGAACTTCACTGATGCTTCAAACTTGAGCTAGACTAACTCGGATGCATGCAAGGGCATGACCTTACTTGATTATACCATGATGCTTTTGATATGACACTATCTTATATCTTGGAAAACTATGCTCCCTTCTATTTCATCTAACCTTTTGTAGGTATTTGGAAGAACTATGCTTCAAAATATTGCCATCAACTGATATCAAAAGCAATGTTGCCATGGCCAAGTATCAACAACCCCTTCTTTAAAGATGAAGGAAGAAGACAACAAAGCCATGTCTTTGACAACTATTTGATGAATACATTCAGTCTTGTAATTTGGGTATATTATGTTCTTATTTGCATGACTAACCAATGTAGGTGAAAAGTGAACCAAAAAGACAAGGATAGCTCCAACCTCAAGACGATCTTCATCAACATTGAGCACCCACAACTAATTGACCTACATGCCACATCATTAACATCATTCGAAGGCATGTACTCATATCCTTGATAAAGCTTTACACAAAGTCATGATGTAAAGGAACTCAAGTGATATGAAGACATTAAAATGCTTCACGATAATGGCAAAACCATTTTGATCTTAACGATGGGTGTGACCTATGATCAAGCATTATTTCTTGACTCCTCAAGTCAATATACTCTAATATAGGTAACCTAGTCACCGCCCAACATCTAGATGAAGTTTTCCTGTATGGGTCATATTTTTGCTGTGTGCTTTATTGGAACCATTCAACTCTCATCTAGTTGCAAGAATTATTTGCAAATACTTATAAAAAATTCCTTGAAAATCATCTGAACCCTTTGTGAGAGCTTTGGCAAAATATCTAAGGACTTATTTTTAAATGGCCAGAAAGGAATTAGCTAAGTTTTGGAATCATCCCCCAATTGGTATCCCATATTTTCATGTAGTAAAGCTTTCTTTTGTAACTCGGTCTCTCCGAGTTGGGAAAACTGGCCATACCGATTTCTCCCACAGGCAAATATTCATTCTCAGTTCTACTAAACCACTTTTCCAAAGGCTTCGAATTTTGATGCTACCTGTGTTCTTAGAGATTATTTCCATTTTTTCCAAAGGGGTATTACTTCATCAAAGATCTCAAGATTTCAAAGGGGGGAAACTTATAGTGAACCCATAATATAAGGGGGAGAATCATCTAGGATCCCAGGCTCAAAGGGGGAGAAATTTCAAGGAACCCTTACTAACTAAAAGGGGGAGAAATTTCAAGGAACCCTTATGTTGGGGAACGTAGTAATTTCAAAAAAATTCCTTCGCTTCACAAGGATCCACCTAGGAGAAACCAGCAATGAGCAAAGGGATAGAGCATCTTCATACCTTTGAAGATCGCTAAGCGGAAGCATTGCAAGAACGCGGTTGATGGAGTCGTACTCGTAGCGATTCAGATCGCGGTGGATTCCGATCTAAGGACCGACCAACGACGCCTCTGTGTTCAACACACGTGCAGCCCGATAACGTCTCCTACGCCTTGATCCAACAAGGAGACGGGAGAGGTTGAGGGAGCTGCGTGGTACTCCGGCAGCACGATGGCGTGGTGACGGTGGAGTTGCGTGGAACTCCGGCAGGGCTTCGCCAAGCGCTATGGAGGACGAGGGGGAGAAGGGGTAGGGCTGCTCCGTGGAGAGGTAAAACTAATGTTCTTTGCAGCCTCAAAACCCTCCACTATATATAGGAGGGAGGAGGAGGAGGCGCCACCCCTAGGGATTCCACCCTAGGTGGTGCAGCAGCCCCTTGCTACCTCTTGAGCTTGCGTTGGTTTTTACCTTGAATAGGAAAGGGTGATGCAGCACAATAGCCATAAGTATTTCCCTCAGTTTGAGAACCAAGGTATCAATCCAGTAGGAGTATCAAGATGAGGCACCAATGTACCTGCGCAAAAACAAACAAACTTGCACCCAGCGCTATAAAGGGGTTGTCAATCCCTTCACGATTATTTGCAAGGTGAGATCTGAAGGTGAAAAGTGCAACAAAGTAATTTTGTAGATCTGAAAATATGATGTGAACTAGACCCGGGGGCCATAGTGTTCACTACAGGCTTCTCTCATGATAGCAAGTATTACGGTGGGTGAACGAATTACTGTCGAGCAATTTATAAAATCATGCAAAGTCATGATGATATCTAAGGCAATGATCATACATATAGGCATCACGTCCGAGACAAGTAGACCGATACTTTCTGCATCTACTACTATTACTCCACACATCGATCGCTATCCAGCATGCATCTAGTGTATTGAGTTCATAACAAACAGAGTAACCCCTTATGCAAGATGACATGATGTAGAGGGGTAGATTCATAAAATATGATATAAACCCCATCTTTTTACCCTTGATGTCAACAACACGATGCGTGCCTCGCTACCCCTTCTGTTACTAGGTGAGGACACCGCACGGTATGAACCCAAAACCAAGCACTTCTCCCATTGCAAGAATTATAGATCAAGTTGGCCAAATGAAACCCATAACTCAAAGATAATTACAAGGATACGAAATCATGCATATAAGAGATGAGAGGAGACTCAAATAATATTCATAGATAATCTGATCATAAATCCACAATCCATCAGATCTCGACAAACACACCGCAAAATAAGATTACATCGGATAGATCTCCATGAAGATAATGGAGAACTTTGTATTGAAGATCCAAGAGAGAGAAGAAGCTATCTAGCTAGTAGGTATGGACCCGAAGGTCTGTGGTGAACTACTCACGCATCATCGAAGAGGCAATGGTGTTGATGAAGAAGCCCTCTGTATCCTAATCCCCCTCCAGCAGGGCACCAGAACGGTCCCTAGATGGGATCTTGCGGAGATAGAAGCTTGCGGCGGCAGAAAAGTATTTTCGTGGCTCTCTTTGGTGGTTTTGGATTTTTAGAGAATTTATAGGTGAAATAGGTAGGGAAAAGGAGCCACGTGGGGCCCACAAGCCTGCCACCGCGCCCCCAGGTCGCGGCTAGGGTGCTTGTGATCTCCCCTGAGGTCTCGTGCCTTGGTTCTCAAGTCCCCTCCGTATCTTCTGTTATGGAAATAATAATCGCACAGGTTTTATTCCGTTTGGACTCTGTTTAATATTCCTCTCTGGAAAAGGTCAAAAACACGGAAACAACAGAAACATCCAAAATTGACAAGATAATAGCATGGAACTATCAAAAATTATAGATACATTGGAGACGTATCAAGCATCCCCAAGCCTAACTCCTGCTCGTCCTCGAGTAGGGAAGTGATAAAGACTGAATTTTTGATGTGGAATGCTACCTAACATATTTGTCCTTTGTAACTTCTTTCTTGTGGCATGAATGTTTAGATCCGTAAGATTCAAAACAATAGTTTACTATTGACATGAAAACAATAATATTTCAAGCATACTAGCAAAGTGATCATGAACTTTTGAAATAACAAGGCCAAAGAAAGTTATCCCTACAAAATCATATAGTCTGGCTATACTCCATCATCCCCACACAACGAATTTAAATCATGCACAACCCCGGTATTGGCCAAGTAATTGTTTTCGCACTCTTACTTTCTCAAACATTTTCAACTCTCACGCAATACATGAGCGTGAGCCATGAATATAGCTCTATAGATGGAATGGAGTGTGGTGGAAGTTGTGAGGCAAAAAGGAGGAGATGGTCACATTGACTTGGCGTATCAATGGGCTATGGAGATGCCCATCAATAGATATCAATGTGAATGAGTAGGGATTGCCATGCAACGGATGCACTAGAGCTATAAGTGTGTGAAAGCTCAAAAGGAAAACTAGTGGGTATGCACCCAACTTGCTTGCTCACGAAGACCTAGGGCAATTTTGAGGAAGCCCATCATTGGAATATACAAGCCATGTTATATAATGAAAATTCCCACTAGTATAAGAAGTGTCAAAACAAGAGACTCTCTATCATGAAGAACATGGTGCTATTTTGAAGCACAAGTGCGGAAAAAGATAGTAGCATTGTCCCTTCTCTCCTTTTCTCTCATCATTTTTTTGTTTGGGCACTTTGGCCTCTTTTTTCATTTTTTTGGTGGGCATATTTGGCCTCTTTTTTATTTGTTTCCTCACATGGGATAATGCTCTAATAATGATGATCATCACACTTTTATTTACTTACAACTCAATACTTACAACAATGATGACTCTATAGGAAATGCCTCCGGTAGTGTACCGGGATGTGCAAAGATATAGCTTAGCGTATGACGTTGAAACATCTCGCTAGCTATCTTACGATCACGCAATGGCAATATGAAAGTGAGGCACATGTCATGAGACGGAACGGTGGAAGTTGCATGGCAATATATCTCGGAATGGCTATGAAAATGCCATAATAGTTAGGTATGGTGGCTGTTTTGAGGAAGGTATATGGTGGGTTTTTGCACCGGTGAAAGTTGTGCGGTACTAGAGAGGCTAGCAACGGTGGAATGTAAAAGCGCATCTATACCATGGACTCACATTAGTCATGAAGAACTCATATAGTTATTGCAAAAGTTTTATTAGTAATCGAAATAAAGTGCTAAGCGCATACTCCTAGGGGAAGGGTTGGTAGGTGTTAACCATCACGCGATCCCGACCACCCCACAAAGATGACAATCAATAAATCAATTATGCTCCGACTTCCTAACATAGTGGTTCACCATGCGTACATGCTACGGGAATCACTAACTTCAACACAAGTATTTCTAGGTTCACAACACCCTACTAACATAACTCTAATGTTACCATAACCATATCTCAAAACTAATTTTGAGGAATCAAACTTCTCTTACTAATCAATGCACTTGAATATGGAAGTTTTTATTATATCCTCTTTGGATGCCTATCATCTTTAGGACTACTTTCATAGCACACGCCAATTACCAAGTTACTTAGAGAGAGCACTCTCAAAAAGATATAAGTGAAGATCGAGAGTTCTTATTTCTTCAAAATATGACACCGCCGTTCTCTAAAAAGATTTAAGTGAAGGTCTAGAGCAAAGTTATCTAGCTCAAAAGATATAAGTGAAGCACATGCGAGCTAAATTGCCTAACTCAAAAGATATAAGTGAAGCTCAATGAGTATTATAGCAAATTCACGATGAGTGCATTTCCCTCTCAAAAAGGTGTGCATCAAGGATGATTGTGACACAACAAAAACAAAAGACTCCTATAATACACGACGCTCCAAGCAAAACACATATCATGTGGTGAATAAAAATATAGCTCCAAGTAACGTTACCAATGGATTGAAGACGAAAGAGGGGATGCCTTCCCGGGGCATCCGCAAGCTTAGGCTTTTTGGTGTCCTTGAATTTGGCTTGGGATGCCTTGGGAATCCCCAAGCTTAAGCTCTTTCGACTCTTTATCCCATTGTCCATGAGAACATCACCCAAAACTTGAAAACTTCACAACACAAAACTTAGACAGAAACTCGTGATATCATTAGCATAAGAAAACAAACCACCACTCTTTAGGTACTGTAGTAAACTTGATTTCTATTTAGATTGATGTTATATTACTGTATTCTCACTTTTCCATGGCTAGTACCCCCCGATACTATCCATAGTTTCATCAAAATAAGAAATCAACACAACAAAAAACAGAATCTGTCAAAAACAGACCAGTGTGTAGCAATCTGTATACTTTGTATACCTCTGGTATCCCAAAAATTATGAAAAATTATGAAAATTAGGTAAATTCACACATGAACCAGAATAAAAAATAATTAACTCAAAATATTTTTCTGGATAGGAATTAAAAATAATTTCGTGAGCGCAAAGGTTCTGTCTTTTTCAGCATGATGAAACAACCATCACCAAAACTGATCATAAAGGTTCTACTTGGCACAAACACTAAAATAAACATAAAAGACACAATCATAACAGAATTATGATGGTGTGGACACAACAAAACAAAAAGCAAAAAAGCAAAGATAAATTCATTGGGTTGCCTCCCAACAAGCGCTATTGTTTAACGCCCTTAGCTAGGCATTGATAATTCAATGATGCTCACACAAAAGACAAGAATTGAAGCACAACGAGAGCATCATAAAGCATGTGAAAATCACATCTAAGTCTAACATACTTCCTATGCATAGGCATTTTGTAGGAAAACAAATTATCAAGACAACCAATAGCTACCATATGCAAGGAAGAAGAAAGAGACAATAGCAATCTCAACATAACGAGAGGTGATTTAGTAACATGAAAGTTTCCACCACATTATTTTCCTCTCTCATAATAATTACATATGGGATCATATTCAAATTCAACAATATAACTATCACATAGGATATCCTTTTCATGATCCACATGCATGCAAAGTTGACACTCTTCAAAAATAGTGGGATTGTCATCAACTAAAGTCATGACTTCTCCAAACTCACTTTCAATATTATTGCAAACATTATTATCATATTCATCATGAGGCTTAAACAAATTTTCAAGATCATAAGAAAAATAATCACCCCAATCATGATCAAAGCAATAAGTAGTGGACATAGCAAAACTAGCATCCCCAAGCTTAGGGTTTTGCATATTTTTGGCATGATTGACATTAATAGAATTCATAGTGAAACCATTGCAATCATGCTTTTCATTAAAGGATCCCTTGTGAATCACTTCATAAATTTCTTCATCACAATTTTTTGATTCACGCATCTCAAGCAAAACTTCATAAATAAAATCTATTGCACAAAACTCACTAGCAATTGGTTCAACATAATTGGATCTCTTGAAAAGATTATCAAGTGGATGAGGATCCATATCAATAGATTTTTAGCAAGCGAAGACGCAAGCATATTGAAGGCACATAGCACACAAGCAAAGGAAAGGCAAACGAAAGAAAGGGCGAACGAAAAAGGCAAATATTTTTGTAAATTTTGTTTTTTCAGAAGTGGGGGAGAGGAAAACGAGAGGCAAAAGGCAAATAATGTAAATGCAAGACATGAGTTTGCGATAGTTACTTGGATATGCTTCACTTTGAATACTACCCAGCAACGGTGCCAGAAATTATTCTTGCTACTTCTTGAGCTAGCGTTGGTTTTTCCCTTGAAGAGGAAAGGATGTGCAGCACAATAGCGATAAATATTTCCCTCAGTTTGAGAACCAAGGTATCAATCCAGTAGGAGTATCAAGATGAGGCACCAATGTACCTGCACAAAAACAAAGAAACTTGCACCCAACGCTATAAAGGGGCTGTCAATCCCTTCACGATTATTTGCAAGGTGAGATCTGAAGGTGAAAAGTGCAATAAAGTGTAACATCCCAAATTTTGGAATGTTAATATATTTATTAGATTGTTTGTTTGTTTGCTTGAGTGATTGAAACTTGAGTGAAATTTGGAACTTTTCAAAAACTTTTGAATGAGAGGGAATAAAATGACTTTCCCCATCTCCGGTGAATTCAAATTCAATCTTTTAAAAGCAAAGAGAGAAGATGACATGACTTCTTCAACTAATGAGAATTTGAATGGAGTTTGCATTTGAATCCTTTCAAAATATTTGCCCTTGCTTCTTTATTTTTCTTCCCCGACAAAATGCCCCGACAAAATTCTTGCACGCAAGAAAGAGCGGAGGAAAACGACCCTCCAAAGTGTGAGGCATTTTTGAAACATTTTGAGCCAAGAAAGCCGAACTTTTATCGTGAAAATAATTACAAAGACAAAATATAGCATCAGGGATTTTTTCTAAAAAAAACATTTTTTTAAGTTTTTATTTTTGCCTTGGAAAAATGTTAATCGAGTAGAGTATATTTTTCTGATCATTTTGGTGTATAATATCCTATATTAATTATTTTTTTGTTTCCTTTTATTTTTGTTTTAGTTTCAATTAAAAAAACGGGAGATTTTTTTTTCCTGGGGCGAGATCCCCAATCGCTAGGAATGCAAATCCCCTGCCCAACCTAATCGTTTAGCCGTGTCCACGGTCATGGACAACTTGAGCCGAAGGCATTGAAATTCCCCTGAACTCTCGACACAACTTAATAATGATGTGGGTATTAACAACAACTCGGGTACGAGAATTGGTTGGCGGAACCATCTCGTTAACAACAAACATTGTAGTAACATTTTGCTTTCAGCCCCTCTTGTTGTAGGAGAAAATTGGCTTTATGCAAAACTTATAGCCCCACCTGCCAAATATGCATGTAGAGATAGTTGATTATTTATTTTACCCCTCTCTTTGATGACTTGCCGGCATATTCAATATGCTGACCTACACGGCTACAACGTCTTATGTTGCAGATATTTTTCTTCGACGAGTAAGAGTACGATTCAGGGTTATGGTCTACACTCAACTTGTCGTTGGTGTTTATTGGGACTCCACTCCCTTGACTGCTTCTGCTGAGATATTTAAGGTATATATCAATTTTACGCTATTTACATGTGATTTCACTTTGATATATACATTGATGTACTGTGTGTGCCAGCATACTAATCCAGGGATGGCACAGAAACACAGAGGCTTGACTCGTCTTGAGTCGGGTCGCTACGGAAATGGTATCAGAGCACATGTTGACTGTAGGACATGACCCTAGAAACTGGAAATCCCTTCACGAAGAATCTCTCAAAAAAATTATTTTCAAGAACATCCTTTACTTCTCATCCCTTCTGATTTCATCAAACGTTCTCTCTCGCCTCAAATAGTTAGACAATGCCCTTTCCCCTTTGACCTCATGAAGAATCAACAGAGTTCTACTTCAAAGTAAAGAGGATTTCACCACGCGTTTGAAGAATTGAAGCTACACCAATAGAGGACTCTCAATACCCGAAGAACTCGAAGACCCTGAAGCGTTCGAATATTTATATGACCATTAGAAGTCCAAACCCGTGTTATATACCCACGTTAGATACGATGATTTGTGAGCCGTCATTGGTGTGTGTTTTCCGACGGCCACAACTAAAACCAATTCTCAAAAATATTGTTTGTATTGTGTGTATCTTCCTCCCTCTCTTACCCGTCTCATCCCCAAAACCCCAACCCTACCAGATGGAGTATGAAGCTGGACTTGTAGTCTCTGGACCAATGACCCAGCTGGAGGCTGAAATATGGATTCAAAACATGGAGAACCACTTCGGGAGCAACTTGATCTCAAGGAAGTATGAAGTGGAACACGCTCTTCAATACTTTACACAAAGTGCTGCAATCTGGTGGAAAATGCATCATGCCATACAAGGATTTAGTGGAGCAGAAACCTGGGATGAATTCAAGAAGACTTTGTTAAGATCCCGACTTATTCAGAAGTGCTATGACAATCCGAAGGAGAAGACTTGTGCATGCAAGATCTATGGAGAAATAGGACACACCCAGGAAGAACACAAGGATGGATGCACTCATTGTGAAGAAAATCACCCAGCTGAGGAATGCCCAAGTAGTCAGGTGACTTGTTTCCTTTGTGAAGGAACCACCCACTACCCAGCTCAGTGTCACATTTACCCCAAGGTGCAACAAGTTGTCAAGCAGCAGAAAGATGCAGTGAAGGAAACCCTCAAGAAGAAGATTCTAGAAGAACCGGTGATGAACGAAAATATTGAAGACCCTGATGGACAAGGTCTGACCAGATTTTTCTCCAATGCATGCTACTCATGTGGAGAAGAAGGACATTATTCACAGGATTGCACGAAGGGAAGCCAAGAGTATCCGGGAAACTTCCCGACGGAAAAAGTGGAGTTTGATCCACTTGAAATACAAGAACTGGCCAAAATAAAGGAGTCCAGGAAGAAGAAAAAGTACCCTCGGAAGAGCCAAATCTCTGCAGACATAGACTTGAGTGATGTCAGATGTTACAAGTGTATGGAATTTGGCCACCACAAATACATGTGCTCAGGAAGGAAGCCGGAAACCCAAGGAGCAAAAGCAAACACTAAGACGCCTCGAGACTTGTCAGAACTCATTTGCTTTCGTTGCAAGGAAGCAGGACATTTTGCTAGTGATTGTCCACAAAGGAAGAAAGCTAAGAAGGAGTAGTTAAGTTTTGACCGCGGCAATTAGTGTAATATGAAGAACTCTTGTTTTTCATGAGATCATGGAGTGAAATTTCTGTAACAGAAGTCCCTGACATTGTAATAACATCATGAATAAATGGAATTTATTGTCTCATGATTGCCTATGTTGAAACTGTATGCGTTGTTTCTCTTCGAACAAAGATCTCTGAACAATTATGAGGATATGAGAAAATATGGTCTATGCAGCCATGAGTATAATTCATTTAAGTGTGGTAGTAATCGGTAAACCCCACAGGATCCACTGAGTAGGAATGTACCATGATTACCAAGGAGACACATACATTCCTCTGAGTACCTGTTTACTGAGACCTGCAGATGACAACTCTCTACGAGTCATTCCTCAAGGGCCCAGAAACGATCATGACCCTCACCAGTGATCATGATTACCCGAAAATCCTGAAGGACATGATGAAGCACATTCATCTTGAAGGAGATGCAGTCTACAAAGGCTACCCATTTATGGAAAATGGAGTGGAACTTTGGTACATGGAAGTACACCTCCACCATGTGAAAGGAGTTTGTCCAAAGACTATGGGGCAATACTTTTTCATTTCACGTGTACCACGAGCAACCGTCTTTGATGTTGTTCGTGAAGCTGCCATGGAAGCCATACGTCAGATTGGAGAAATACTTGAAACAAGACTCCGTCATACCCAGGAATACCTAAGTGAAGTGCATGCGAAGATGATGGAGGTGAAGCTCATGACCACCATGATGAAGCAAAATATGGATTATTTCAAGGAGCACATTGGAAAGTTCCAGTGGAACTAAAGTACCTCCAAGAGAGACGAATGAATAATGTTGGCAGAAATGCTCGACCATACCGAACAATGTGGATGGCAGCATTTGTAATAAATTACTTTTGAGTTGGAATTTTGAAGAAAGCAAGGATGTAATAAAGGATTGATTATGAAATGAATATGATTTATGGAAGAAGCTATGATGGATCAACAAACGTTTCCTTAGGAACATACGAAAGCCAGAGAGTTGTGAAGATACGATAGATGTTTTGTTCAGCTTGCAGAACCAATGGATTATCCGAACTTCGTTCGTGGACAAGAGAAATTCTGCAATGCTTGTGAGGATGCCCAAGTGTTAGAATATGAGATTCACTAAGCCTTATACAAGGTAATGATTTCACTGCAACATGGCTTGGCCACCATGACGACTTACTATTATCATTCTCTTGCTATTCGGAATGGTAATATCTGAGAGACTTACCCATAGTGAGAGACGACGTTCTTTGAAGCTTTTGTTTAAGCCTTAGAATGGTATAAGAAAATCACATGTACATGGTACTTGTTGTCACGCGTAAGAAATTTTACGGTGAGGATGAAACCAAGAGCTCTCTCTCTCTGCAGGATAACCACAAATGGTAGACCACCATGAGAACCATCGATATGTTATTTAGAATTGACGGCGAGACTGTCAGTTAAGAAGACCAAGTAAAGGAAGAAGCTTATATCAACGGAAGAACTCTTGATTTTGATGGAAAACGTTATGAATGTAACGAAAGAGCTTCACCAGAGGAGTTAGTATGAAGACTGTGATGAGTCAGATGCCAAAACTCCAGAGGATTGTCAAAAATCTTATGGGACCAGTAATCTTCATTTTAAGTGTGGTAGCATCCCACTTTGCAGGAGATTGGATTGCTAGAAGACCCCCAAACCCTAACCTTTCTTTCTAGCCTCTTCTAATCTCGAGGACGAGATTCATTTTAAGTGTGGTAGGTTTCTAACATCCCAAATATTGGAATGTTAATATAATTATTAGATTGTTTGTTTGTTTGCTTGAGTGATTGAAACTTGAGTGAAATTTGAAACTTTTCAAAAACTTTTGAATGAGAGGGAATAAAATGACTTTCCCCATCTCCGATGAATTCAAATTCAATCTTTTAAAAGCAAAGAGAGAAGATGACATGACTTCTTCAACTAATGAGAATTTGAATGGAGTTTGCATTTGAATCCTTTCAAAATATTTGCCCTTGCTTCTTTATTTTTCTTCCCCGAGAAAATGCCCCGACAAAATTCTTGCACCTAAGAAAGAGCGGAGGAAAATGACCCTCCAAAGTGTGAGGCATTTTTGAAATATTTTGAGCCAAGAAAGCCGAAGTTTTATCGTGAAAATAATTGCAAAAACAAAATATAGCATAAGGGATTTTTTCTGAAAAAAAACATTTTTTTAAAGTTTTTATTTTTGCCTTGGAAAAATGTTAATCGAGTAGAGGATATTTTTCTGATCATTTTGGTGTATAACATCCTATATTAATTATTATTTTTGTTTCCTTTTATTTTCGTTTTAGTTTCAGTTAAAAAAAAACTAACGGGAGATATTTTTTCCTGGGGCGAGATCCCCAATCGCTGGGAATGCAAATCCCCTACCCAACCTAATCGATTAGCCGTGTCCACGGTCATGGACAACTTGAGACGAAGGCATTGAAATTCCCCTGAACTCTCGACACAACTTAATAATGATGTGGGTATTAACAACAACTCGGGTACGAGAATTGGTTGGCGGAACCATCTCGTTAACAACAAACATTGTAGTAACATTTTGCTTTCACCCCTCTTGTTGTAGGAGAAAATTGGCTTTATGCAAAACTTATAGCCCCACCTGCCAAATATGCATGTAGAGATAGTTGATTATTTATTTTACCCCTCTCTTTGATGACTTGCCGGCATATTCAATATGCTGACCTACACGGCTGCAACGTCTTATGTTGCAGATATTTTTCTTCGACGAGTAAGAGTACGATTCTGGGTTACGGTCTACACTCAACTTGTCGTTGGTGTTTATTGGGACTCCACTCCCTTGACTGCTTCCGCTCAGATATTTAAGGTATATATCAGTTTTACGCTATTTACATGTGATTGCACTTTGATATATACATTGATGTACTGTGTGTGCCAGTATACTGATCCAAGGATGGCATAGAAACACAGAGGCTTGACTCGTCTTGAGTCGGGTTGCTACATAAAGTAATTTTGTAGATTTGAAAATATGATGTGAAGTAGACCCGGGGGCCAAAGTGTTCACTAGAGGCTTCTCTCATGATAGCAAGTATTACGGTGGGTGAACGAATTAATGTTGAGCAATTGATAGAATCTCGCAAAGTCATGATGATATCTAAGGCAATGATCATACATATAGGTATCACGTCCGAGACAAGTAGACCAATACTTTCTACATCTACTACTACTACTCCACACGTCGATCGCTATCCAGCATGCATCTAGTGTATTGAGTTCATAACAAACAGAGTAACACCTTATGCAAGATGACATGATGTAGAGGGATAGATTCATAAAATATGATATAAACCCCATCTTTTTACCCTTGATGGCAACAACATGATGTGTGCCTCGCTACCCCTTCTGTTACTAGGTGAGGACACCGCACGGTATGAACCCAAAACCAAGCACTTCTCCCATTGCAAGAATTATAGATCAAGTTGGCCAAACGAAACCCATAACTCGAAGAGAATTACAAGGATACGAAATCATGCATATAAGACATCATAGGAGACTCAACTAATATTCATAGATAATCTTGTCATAAATCCACAATTCATCGGATCTCGACAAACACACTGCAAAAGAAGATTACATCGGATAGATCTCCATGAAGATCATGGAGAACTTTGTATTGAAGATCCAAGAGAGAGAAGAAGCCATCTAGCTACTAGTTATGGACCCGAAAGTCTGTGGTGAACTAATCACGCATCATCGGAGTGGCAATGTTGTTGATGAAGAAGCCCTCCGTGTACGAATCCCCCTCCGACAGGGCACCAGAACGGTCCCTAGATGGGATCTTGCTGAGACAGAAGCTTGCGGCGGCGGAAAAGTTTTTTCGTGGCTCTCTCTGGTGGTTTTGGATTTTTAGGGAATTTATAGGCGAAAGAGGTAGGGCAAAGGAGCCACGTGGGGCCCACAAGCCTACCAGGCGCGCCCCCAGGCCGCGGCTAGGGGGCTTGTGATCTCCCTCGAGGTCTCCTGCCTTGGTTCTCAAGTCCCCTGCGTATCTTATGTTATGGAAAAAGCATCCCACAAGTTTTATTCCATTTGGACTCCGTTTAATATTCTTCTCTAGAAAAGGTCAAAAACACGGAAAAAACAGAAACTAGCACTTGGCACTGAGTTAATAGGTTAGTCCCAAAAAATATATAAAATAGCATATTCATGCAAACAAAACATCCAAAGTTGACAAGATAATAGCATGGAACCTTCAAAAATTATAGATACGTTGGAGACGTATCACCCCTTAGATGGGAGAGGGAGGCGGCCAGGAGGAGGGGCAGCGCCCTAGGGAGGGCTTACTGCCCAAGGAAGCCCCCACACCTAAGGTTAGCCCACCCTTCCCCTCTTGTGCGCCTTGGACTAAAGTGGGAGGCGCACGAGCCCATCTAGGGGCTGGTTCCCTTCCACTCTTGGCCCATATAGACCTTTGGGGCTGGTGGCCCTTCCCGGTGGACCCCCGGAACCCTTCCGGTGGTCGTGATACATTACCGACGAATCTCAAAACACTTCCGGCGATCAAAACTCCACTCCCTATATATGAATCTTTACCTACGGACCATTCTGGATCTCCTCGTGATGTCCAAGATCTCATCCGGGACTCCGAACAACCTTTGGTAACCACATATACTATTCCCATAATAACCCTAGCGTCATCGAACCTTAAGTGTGTAGACCCTACGGGTTCGGGAACCATGAATACATGACCGAGGATCCATGTTGGTTCCCGCATGTTCCACGATGATCTCATCGGATGAACCACGATGTCGAGGATTCAATCAATCCTGTATGCAATTCCCTTTGTCTACCGGTATGATACTTGCGCGAGATTCGATCGTCGGTATCCCTATACCTTGTTCAATCTCGTTACTGGCAAGTCTCTTTACTAGTTTCGTAACACATCATCCCGTGTCTAACTCCTTATTCGCATTGAGCTCATTACAATGATGAATTACCGAGTTGGCCCAGAGATACCTCTCCGTCACACTTTCGGAGATACCTGTAGTGCACCTTTATAATAACCCAGTTACGTGGTGACGTTTGATACACCCAAAGCACTCCTACGGTATCCGGGAGTTGAACAATCTCATGGTCTGAGGAAATGATACTTTACATTAGAAAAGCGTTAGCATACGAACAATACGATCTAATGCTATGCGTAGGATTGGGTCTTGTCCATCATATCATTCCCCAATGATGTGATCTCGTTATCAATGACATCGAATGTCCATGATCAGGAAACCATGATCATCTATTAATCAACGAGCTAGCCAACTAGAGGCTCACTAGAGACACGTTGTGATCTATATATTCACACATGTATTACGGTTTCCGGTTAATATAATTATAGCATGAATAATAGAAAATTATCATGAACTAGGAAATATAATAATAACCACTTTATTATTGCCTCTAGGGCATATTTCCAACACCTTATCCATACTCATGGGGGAGAAGAATCAAGGATCCCTTAATCCCAATGAACCCTTACCCTCTGACCTTTTTGGAAATTAACGCCAGAGGTGGAGATATATCAAACTTCTAAAAGTCTCTACCAAAGGGGGAGATATATCAAAGCTTACACATTTAGGGATAGATATTCATTAAGGGGGGATATAAAAGGAGGAAAAAACCTTAAGGGGAGAAATCAAAGAGTTGTCTAAGCTTATGCTTATCCTAAGGGAGAGACAGTTTTATTTGCATTTTATATTGCCCACTTTGGATTGAACTTGTATCACCCTACCTACTCCGAATATCTACATGCTATGATTCAAGGGGGGAGGAAATCTTACATATTCATAGTTAGGGGAGAAAGTTCTATAATATTCTCAGAGACATATCTATCATCAAATCATATTTTCAACATGTCTTCCAAGTCTTGGTACTCCTGAAGCTATTTGCATCTTTTCTATAGAATACTCTTGTGTTATATAACAATTATTTTCTCAAGTGTATTCCTACTGCTAAGATTCTCAAGAATCTCAAGGTAAGTATATGCATCATATCCTTGTTCAGGATGATCTCTTGTCTCTTGCACATATTGTTTGCAAGAGTGAGTCTTGAACATGGAAATCTTTCATTCACATATTGTTTGATGCATATAGACAAGATTCACATGACTTTTCTTGTCCCTTATATCATGTGTGTCCCCATGCAGTCCAAAGCAAACATATCTTTAAAAGGGATTGCACGCATTTAGGGGGATCTTGTACGAGTCATGTATCCTTCAAAGTTGTCATATTCTAATGCTTATATCTAATTAAAGCTTTGATTGTATGTTGTCATCAATTACCAAAAGGGGGGGGTCTGAAAGCACATATGCTCCCTTGGTGGTTTTGATAATTCATGAGAACATACATTGTCTCGTAGACTAATACTTTCACCTAGTATATTTCAGATCTAGTCGACAGAAAGGATTGGCTAAGGATTGTGAGGAGAAGCCCCAAGGAAGGAAAGTAATAGGATTGGCCAAGCTTCAAGCTTCAAGACTCTACGTTTTATATTTTGTGAGAAATCACATTTGAGTCCATAGGAAAGCCAATACTATTAAAATGGGATGAGGTGACTATGATGATCTGGTTGCTCAAGCGCTTAAAGGTAGCCACCAAAAATACTCAACCAATCTCCCACAAAATTCTCTGTCCAAAGCCTATACATCAAAATCGATGCCACCAACTTTATCCACTTGGCCATACCGATTTCCATCAGAGACAAAATCTATGTGAAAACCCTAGCATCTCGGTGCCACCAACTTTCCATTCGTTGCAACCGAAACCAATGACCAACTTTCTGGTTAGCCATTTTCAAGAATCGGTACCACCGAGTTTTGAGAACTCGTCTCAGCGCGTTTTGGACCAACTTTCTGGTTAGCTATTTTCAAGAATTGGTGCAACCAAGTTTTGAGAATTGATCTCACTGAGTTTTGGACCAACTCTATGGTTAGCCATTTTCAAGAATTGATACCATCAAGTTTTGAGAATCAGTGTCACTAAGATTACGAAACTGCCTAGGACACCTATATGGGTACCACCACGATTTTTTATTGGTCTTGCCGAAAAGACAAAATTTGCCACCGAGTTGGGCAATGATGTTATAATGGTTGGATTTTTGGGATGCCTATATATACCCATCCACCACCTCTAATTCGTAGAGGAAGCTCTCAAAACACACATACACTTAGCATATCCATATTTGTGAGACAGAGCCACCTACACATGTGTTGAAATCAAGATATTCCAATCCTACCATTTTAAACTTGATCTCTAGCCTCTACAAGTTTCTTTCCACCCAATCAATCTCTTCTACCCAAGCCAAATCTATGAGAGAGTGATTGAGTGTTGAGGAGACTACCTTTTGAAGCACAAGAGCAAGGAGTTCATCGTACTATCGCATTTATTACCTTTTGGAAGGTGGTGCCTCCTAGATTGGTTAGGTGTCGCTTGGGAGCCTCCTACTTCATGTTGTGGAGTTGAATCAAGAAGTTTGTACAGGCAAGAAGATCGCCTACTTGATGAAGATCTGCCCCGAATGAGGCTAGTCCTTCGTGGACGTAAGTTGTGATGGAATAGACATGGTCTCTTCTCCATGGACCATTCATGGGTTGTGCTCTCAGTGGACTCTCGGGACCGTTACGATAACACCACCTATCGGAAACCGTGTCCATCTCTGCGGTTGATCTTCCTAAACACTACTCCTTACTATGCATATGCATGTCTTTACTTTCCGCTATTGTACTCATAGTCTTGCATGTGTAGGGTGTGTATGACTTGTTCTAAATGCTAAAGTAGGCCAACCATTACAATTTGGACAAGGCTAGGTTTTAATTTGTCAAGTATTCTATTCACCCCCCTCTAGACATACCTTCTACTTATCCCACAATGCTCAACCATACCTTGGCACTTGAAGATCGCTTGTTCCACTGGTGGGAGCGAGGCCTTATTGCTTCACTCGATCTTCGACCCTTCCACGTCACGGATGTGAAGCACCCCCTCATGCATATCAATGGTTTGAAGGTGTTTCATCACCTCCGGGAGGTAAGGGTTGATGACCTTCTCGAAGAACTTGTCCTTCGAAGGACTTGGTTTTGTCATGGCGATCTAGATCTGTTAGAAAAACAACTCGAAATAAGAACAGAGGAGAAACTCAGGATGCGGTGTTCAAAACATACGGGAATCTATATAATGATTTTTTTTCTAGGTAAGAATATGTGTCGAGTAAGATAAAGGAGTCACAGACGCACACGAGGGCCCCACGAGGCAATAGGGCGCGCCTCGGGGGGCACCCTATTGGATCATGGGCCCCTCATGGGCCCACCTGACTCCTTTTTATTTTTGGAATTTTTATAAAAGACCAAAACCAACAAAAAATATATTTTTTGGAATTTTTGGAGTCGGTTTACTTACCGTATCACCTACCTACCCGTTTTTAGCGTTCGGGGGTGTTCCGGGAGGTCTCCCTTAGGTGTTCCTCAGGAGTCATAACTTGGATAGTATTAGTTTCAACATTAAGGGCATACATGAGATATAGTGTTTAATGTTTTTCCCATTTACCACTCTCGGGTTTTGGCCTTCAAAGTTGTTAATATTTATAGCACTGGAGCGATAAACCTCCGCAACAACATAAGGGCCTTCCCGTCTGGAGAGAAGCTTACGTGCAAAAAATATAAAACGAGAATTGTACAAAAGAATTAGGTCTCCTACATTGAATTCCCATTTTTGGATTCTCTTTTCATGCCATCTTTTATATTTTTATTTAAACAACTTGTCATTTTCATAATCTTGTGTCCTCCGTTCGTCTAATGAACTGATATCAAATAGCCACTTTTCACCAGCAAGTTTAAAATTATAGTTGAGTTCTTTCTAACTCAAGAGGTAAATGACAAGCTTTTCCATAGACCATTTCATAGGGGGACATTCCCATGGGGTTTTTATAAGTAGTTCTATAAGCTCATAAAGCATCATCCAGTTTCTTAGACCAGTTCTTTCTAGATCTATTAACAGTCTTTTGCATAATTAATTTTATTTCTTGATTGCTCAATTCAACTTGGCCACTAGACTAAGGATGATAAGGTGATGCAATCATATGGTTAACATCATATTTAGCTATCATTTTATGGAAAACACCATGAACAAAACGTGAACCACCATCAGTCAATAAATATCTAGGGACTCCAAAACTCGGAAAGATAATATCTTTAAGCATTGTAATAGAGGTGTTATGATCAGCACTACTAGTTGGAATAGCTTCTACCCACTTAGTAACTTAATCAACAACAATTAGAATATGAGTATACCCATTAGAGGAAGGAAAATGTCCCATATAATCAAAGCTCCAAACATCAAATGGTTCAATACCAAGTGAATAGTTCACACACATTTCCTGACGTCTACTAATGTTACCAATTCTTTGACATTCATCACAGGATATGACATACTTACGAGCATCTTTAAAAAGAGTGGGCCAATAAAACTATATTGTAATACCTTGTGTGTAGTTTTGTGACCAACATGGTGTCCTCTGTAAGATTTGGAGTGGCAGTTCCATAGGATTTGTCCATGTTCATTCTCAGGCACACAACGTCTAATAACACCATCCACTCCTTCTTTATAAAGATGTGGGTCATCCTAGAAGTAATGTCACAAATCATAACATTTTTTTCTTTTGTTGATAGGTGAAATTAGGTGGTATATATTTAGCGACAATATAGTTAGCATAATATGCATACCAAGGATTACTATGTGAAGTGTTTATAGGAGCTAGTTGCTCATCGATAAAACTACCATCAATATGCACTGGGTTATCAAGAACATTTTTCATCCTGGACAAGTTATTTTCTACAGGGTTTTCACCTCCTCTTATTAACGATATGCAAGTTAAACTCTTGAGGTAAAAGAACCCACCTAATAAGTCTAGGTTTATCATCTTTATTTTCCATGAGGTATTTAGTAGCAGCATGATCAGTGTGAATAGTAACATTGGAATCAACAATGTAATGTGTAAACTTATCACATGCAACCACAACTGCTAAAAATTCCTTCTCGGTGGTAGTGTAATTTCTTTGAGCATTGGCTAGGGTCTTTCTAGCATACTGAATAACATTCAATTTGTTGTCTACTCTTTGCCCTAGAACAACAACAATGGCATAATCGCTAGCATCACACATAATTTCAAATGGTAGATTCCAATCGGGTGGTTGGACAACATGTGCGGAAATCAATGTTTCTTAAGTATTTCAAAGGCTTCTAAAAAACCATCATCAAAAATACAAGGAATATATTTTTGAAGAAGATTATTTAGTGTCCTAGAAATCTTTGAGAAAAATGTTTAATGACACCTAGAAAAACCAACATGACCGAGGAAACTTCTTGTACCTTTGATATGTTTTGGACACGGCATTTTCTGTATTGTGTCAACTTTAGCTTTGTCTACCTCAATTCCTCATTCAGAAATTTTATGCTTGAGTATTATACCTTCATTCATCGTAAAGTGGCACTTCTCCCAATTCAAGAGAAGATTAGTTTCTTCACATATCCGCAAAACTTGATCAAGGTTGCTCAAGCAATCATCCAAAGAAGTCCCGTAAATGAAAAAAATCCATCCATGAAAACCTCACAGCCTTTTCATAAAACTCACAGAATATAGCAGTCACGCATCTTTGAAAGGTAGCAGGTGCATTGCATAAACCAAAAGGCATACGTCCATAAGCATAATTTCCAAAAGGGCAAGTTAAATTAGTTCATCTTGGTCCTCTTTTGACACAAGTATTTGAGAGAAACCAGAATATCCATCAAGAAAAAAGTGTGTGTGCTTAGAGAATGTTTCCAACAATTTGATCAATAAAAGGCAAGGGGTAATAATCTTTGCTACTAGATTTATTCAATTTCTAGAAATCAACTACCATCATATAACCAGTTACTATTCTTTGTGGAATAAGTTTATTTTTATCATTATGAACAATAGTTATACCTCCTTTCTTAGGAACACAATGAACACGACTTACACATCTAGAATCAGCAATAGGATAAAGCTACCAAACTAGCTATAAAGTAAAGCATCACCAGACGCAAAATAATTAAAGAAAACCCTATAGCTCTTGCCGGTTGCCGTAGAGTCGTGGTTTTATCACGGCAGATGTCCTCGTGAAAGGACTTAGTGTTGGAGCCATCGCACCTTGGTGGCGACTCAAAGGGGTTGAACGGGAGCGAGACAGAGATTTACTCACGTTCCGCCACTCGTGTGGAGGTAAAAGCCTACGTCCTGCTTTGTGTTGTATTGATGGTGTTTCGATTACAAGGAGGGCGTAACTCGCCTGACCTAGTACTCGATGATTTCTAACCTCCCCTCTCCTTCCCCGGGACTCGCCTTTATATACAGGTCGAGCCCTTAGGGTTTACCAGAGTCCTTACCATCATGCAAGTCATGATTCTTTCTATCTCTAAGTCGTCGTGCTTTCCAAGACTTGGAGATCTTCCCAATGATTGATTCTCCACGAGGATCTTGAACCGCCGTCTCACCCTGGGCTTACAGGCCAAATCTTGAATCACCAAAGGATGAGTCGCCCACTTGGTGACCCGGCCCAACTAGGGTGGGTCACATAACAGATAATATCCCCAACATTAGGCCCCAGATTGACCTGAACATGTTCATGCCAACTCTCTCTAGTCACGGGCGACTCACTCTACTCTTTTTACGCATCATACGCTTAATCCGCCACCCTATCGTGGAAATATCCAAGTCACCAAACCGTTTCTTATTGACATCATCTTATCCCTTTAATCTCAGAAGAAATGATGACGCAATCCCCAACGGATCTTTCGGCACAGATATCCTGAAAATCTTGGCGCTATTATAGCGAATCATTATCCTGTCGTGAGTTCCCGCGCGAGGCACCTCGATTCCAGCGCCCTACCCAATAAATAGGCTCGGGGAAGGGGGGGCAGGGACCATCCCCACCTACCCATTTCGTCAACCCCTTCTTCCTCGCGACTGCGCCAAGAACTCCATCACCGCCCGAGGACCTCCATCGCCGGCCACCGCGTCCGACGCATCCCCAGGCCGACCAAGCGCGCAACACTCGCCGCGGATCTTCCTCGGTCGCCTCCGGTCGCCATCATCAGGTCAGTCCTTCGCCATTAGAGGTAGATCTTAGCTCCTCGAGGTTCATCGCTTGCCGGTTTCCTAGAACACCTCGAATGCCCCCATAAACGCTGATCAGTTCACAACAATAATAGTAGGTACGGTAGCATTGACCGTATCCTTAGTTGATTAGCTCCTGTTTGAGGATCTAAAAAGGCTTCTGTCAAATCAGCTTTACTGTTCTTACCCTAGCCATAGGGTGTTTTACTTTATCCAGGCCTTTTTCATTCACTTTCGCTTGCTCCGTAGATCTATGTGTTACGGCCTGCTGTATAAAACCTGTTCGTAGATCCGTACTTCACCATTTTAACGAACATCTCTGAAGCCCTGAGTTGTCTCCCTTAAGCGGTAGGAAAATCCTAAATCGCCCTTGTATTCGGACCCAGCCCCTTGTTGGCGAGTCAACAGACTCCCTTAGTCACCTGGCAAATGTTCGGCGAGTTAATTGATCCTTTTAACCACTTAGTTAGTGCTCGGCGATTTAATTTATCCGTAATCTTTTCCTTTGAAGCCATGGGTACCGTTTTCAAAGACGATTGGCTCCCGACCAAAGTTGATGAAGCTTTTCTCAACGACTGTGTGAAGACGGGAAATCTCGACCCAAAACAGGTTATCGGGTGGCGATCCGGGTTTGGAGAAGAAATTCCCAACCCGAAGGAAGGGGAAATAGTTGTCTTTGCTAAGCACCTCGAACGGGGGTTTAAGCCGCCAGGGTCAAAATTCCTCAGAGATGCCATGACTTTCATGAACGTACGCCTCCAAGACTTAGGACCTAACTCAATTAGTAACTTATGTCAGTTCCAAGTGTTCTGCGAAGCCTACTTGCGGATGGAACCTTCAGTTCCTTTATTCTGGTATTTTTTTCATTTGAATCGCCAGACCGAATTTTCCAATGGCCCTAGCTTGGAACTTGCAGGGACAGCTCATTCCCATCACTCGCCATGCCAAGCCATCCCAAAGGCTGGGGCGAGTCTTGGTTTTATTGCCAAGAAACTTCTCCTGAGGGTGAAAACAAGCTCCTTGGCTATAGGGAGGAACGCCTTCCTACAAACTTTAAACTTCCATACAAGCTTACTGAAGAAGAGGAGTCAGATTTTATTCCGGTGCTATCCGAGTTACGATCTTTGACAAACAATGGTCTTACTGGGATTGATTTCATCCGCTGCTGGGTTGAATGGCGCATCCGTCCCTTAAGTCGCCGAGACGACTTAATGTGTGAGTTTGATGGCACCTTGGACCATCCCCAATGCTACTTCCGTACAACATTGACAGAAAATGATATTGTGACCATCATCAAGAAGCTGAGCGGCGAGCCCTTGGCCAAGTGTAGCCAAATAGGTCTTAAGCCATTCTGCAAGATCAACCCGGCTCCTAAGGTAAATAACTTAACCCGCCTTTACTTTATTCTTTCCGACTTACTTGAATCCTGAATCTCATAATAAAAATGCCACTTCAGAAAGGTGACAAATTCTGGTCCAAGAGGCGGAAAAAGGTGGCCGTGAAGCAAGCCAGGCCGCCTCCAAAAAAGAAATCCAAGAGCAAAAGCAAAGCCGCCATTACTGAACCGTCTGATGTGGACGAATCCCAAATCGGCGACATATCTTCAGAGGTAAAATTCTATCTTCTTTGTCCTGCCATCCATTGCTATAATTTGTGTTTACACCTTTGTATCTCTTATGTGTAGAATGATGGCAACGAAAGCCAAGAAGACTCCGTAGAGGTAATTTTTGTTTCCTCTGACTCATCTTCTCCTCCGCCTAAGCCGGCCAGGCGGGTTTGTGGGAAGGTTCCCATGTCTCACCCAAATGCTTGTTTGGATCCTAATTTCCTTTTGAAGAAAGCGCAACATGCTTCCTATCGGAAGACTCGGAGTCATTCTGGAGACTTGGTGTTCGGGTTACCAGCGAAAACTCCTACCAAGAAGAGGCAGAATGAGGTATCCTTTTAACAGCGTCCGCTTTTGATTCCTCGTGAATCATACTTATAACTTGCTCATATCTTGAGGTATTACTTTTGTAGAATTCTCCCCCTTCATCAGGCGACTCAGTGATGTCAGCCCTTCCGCCAATGATCCGCGTTCCAGGGTAAATTCTTATAATACTTACATTTGTCCTGATGATGATGATGTCTGTTTTTAAGCACATCCCCTTCTATTTTTAGGGCACAAGCGAAGAAAAGGAAAACTGGCAGATCAACTTCCACTACAGCTCCGGAGCCTATTGAAAAACCGGCGCCGACTGAGGCTAACCCGGCAAAGGATAAATCTGATAACCGAGCGGATCTCCCAAGTTCTCCCAAGGAAGGCACGGAAACGCCCAATCCGCCGAGTCCATTGAAAACGGCAGAGGATCCAGATGTCGTAATCATCACTGGTACTAGCTTCTCTAAGCCAGCTTCGGCAGTCTTGTCGAAGCATGTATCAACATCAACCCAGCCTTCTACTAGACATGAGATTTCCAATGCCAAACAATCCCAATACGAAAATCTTGAATTTAATGAGCTCTGCTCCGGCTTTGCAAGTCGCCTGGAGGCGAGTTATGAAATGGAGAAGAGTCTACTCCTTATGATGAAGAATAGACATGAGGTACGCCTTAATGCATACCGTCCTCATTAACCCCCAAGTGACGAGTCATCTGTTGAAAGATGAGCCGGGTCTTGAAAAAAATCTTTCGACCTGTAACCCCCAAGGGCCGGGTCATCTGTTGACAGATGAGCCGGGTCTTGATATTAGAAAAAATCTTTCGACCTGTAACCCCCAAGGGACGGGTCATCTGTTGAAAGATGAGCCGGGTCTTGATATTAGAAAAAATATTTCGACCTGTAACCCCCAAGGGTCGGGTCATCTGTTGAAAGATGAGCCGGGTCTTGATATTAGAAAAAATCTTTCGACTTGTAACCCCCAAGGGCTAGGTCATCTGTTGAAAGATGAGCCGGGTCTTGATATTAGAAAAAATCTTTCGACCTGTAACCCCCGAGGGCCGGGTCATCTGTTGAAAGATGAGTTGGGTCTTGATCTTGTACAATTTTGTCTAAAACATTATACATGAGCCCCCAAGTGTCACAGATGTTGCTTGCAAGAATTCTGAGACTTGCCCCTTAATAATATATTTTGACAGGAATCTCTTCCCAAGCTGAGTCGACGTTTGGCGACTTAAAGAAAAGTTTAGCCGACCAACAAAACGCGCCGGCAAAATCAGAAGAAAAATGTCAAGTGATCTTATCTGAGATGGAGAAGCTGAAGGCCACCCACAAGAAGGCTCAAGCTGAGCAAGGAGCCGCGATAAAACGAGCGGAAAAAGCTGAAGCAAAACTGGAACCCGTGCAACAACAGCTGGCCGGTTTAAAGCAACATATCTCCAACATGGCAGAGGCTATCTTTGGTAAGAAGCAAACCCTGATCTTGTACTTTGTAAAAAAACTTAGTATGAAGAAGTTACTGACCATCATTATCCCTTATATAGGTCCGAGAGCCGTCAACCTTCAGGATGATTGTATCTTGATGCTAAAGGCGATTTATACATTAACAGAGCAACTGTATACCGGAAGCATGCTGACTGTGAAGGCAGTGATGGGCGCCAAGGAACCCATAACATCAATCAAAAAGATGCTTGGTTGCTTATCTACCCTTCCGCCTCAGATAGGTGAGCTAACCCGATCAGCTGCCCGGAAAGGGGTACTGACTACGTTGAGTCGGTGCTTAGCATACGCTCCAGAGCTAAAACCCGAAGAAGTAGTAGCAGGCTTTCCCCAGCTCAAGGACGACGGGCCAGAATTTACTCAAGATGATTATCAGTGCGTTGTCAAAGAATCTCGCTCGGCGGCGACTCAGCTTGCAGCAAGCTTGGATTTGTCAAAGTATCAAGCTGCTTATGATGACAAGAATAAGAAAATAAATCCGCCAACCTTTGTGACAACCAGCTTGACTCCGCGTCGACCCAAGAACCCTTTTGATTTGGAGGTGGATCTCTCGACATTTTTGAATGATGAAGATGAATTCTCCGCCTTATCCAAGTGTAATTGGGTGTTGGGCGACTTACAACTTGAAGTCGGCCAGAGCTCAAAGCAAGCTTACCCGGGGACATCAGCAGAGTAGTTCTTCATGGATTTGGCCATCAGAGCCATGTAATAGGTTATTCATAGAAAACAACATTGTTCCGTGATTTCTTTAAAACCCTTGTGTCGCCCTCGGGGCGCCTTATGAATCTTGACCCGCCATAGCAGTAGTGATTTTGATCATCAATCTGTTAGGCTAAAAACTTACATCAAACCACCTCAGTGAGTAATGGATGATAATAAATGATAACCGAGTCAGGATGTTCCGGTGAGTCGGAAAAATTTGCAAAACCTTGTGGCAGTGCCATGAAGGTGAAAGTAAGAATTTCATTGGCTCGTTCAAGTTGCGACAGGATAGGACGAATTATATAAACTCAAGTGCTACCCGAGGGAGACTTTTTGTGTAAAAAAGCTCAAGTATTTAGACCGGCTGATCAGGCACGGGTCAAGCTTCAGTGAAGCAGGTTCAGTGAACCAATAGTTTCTCTATTTTCCATGTGGGGCGCTAGCCGGTACCATGCATGTTTTAACCAAGGCGAGTTCAGGGTCCATAAAGCGGAGTAACTCGCCAAGAGTTCATGGGTCCATATGGCGATTCGGCCAACACACAGTCCAGTATAACCATTTGTAATGTGGTAATTTTTCGCATGCCAAATGGGTAGTAAGGCTGATCTCAATGAGAGGAAGCCCCCAAGCGACCTATGATTAGGGGAAAGACCGTTCATAGGATTGTAGAAGCGTGTACGCTCTTACCACAAAACGACTTGGGAGCAAATAGCCCCCAAGTAAGTCGGCCTAATCCACAGAATCATATAAGGCGCCTATGTTTGGATCGCGCGCTTGTAGCGACTTGTTCCTCTTTGGCTTATCGATACCCAGTGTTGTAAGAAGTGCATCATGGCGACTTATGCTCTCTGGTATGCATAGCGTCCATGCTTGGGCGACTTGTCGAGGAGCAATAAAAATCCATACTTTCAATAAGATGAAATAGCAGGAAAGCCCCGGAATTCGTGGGCATCAATTTTATTGCTTCATAGAAATGAAAGACTTACAATTTTCAAGAGAAGAAAAAACAGAGCCAATAGCTCAAGTGTAATAAGGCCGCAAGTGGGCTATGTTCCCGGGGCGAGTTGACTCAGCCTCCGTGGTTGGCCGATCAGGCCGAAGATCCACCAGATAATACGAACCACTGCGAAGGCTTTTGCTGACGACGAACGGTCCTTCCCATGGTGGTGATAACTTATGCATGCTAGTGCGATCTTGGATCAATCGAAGCACTAAGTCGCCCTCCTGAAAAGTTCGGCTCTTGACCCGGCGGCTATGGTAACGCCGCAAGTCCTGCTGACAAATAGTCGATCGGGCGGCAGCCAAATCGCGTGCTTCCTCCAAAGCGTCCAAAGAATCTTGATGCGCCAACTCGTTATCCTATTCCACATAAGCAGCAACTCTGGGCGAGTCATGCCTAATGTTAGTGGAAGAACATCTTCTGCTCCATATACCAGGAAAAAGGAGTAAAACCCATAGAACGGTTCGGGGTGGTTCGGATGCTCCACAGTACTGAAGGCAACTCCTCAACCCAACACCCTAGGGTGCGCTCCATGGGAATCATAAGTCGGGGCTTAATTCCTTGCAACACTTCCTGATTCGCCCGTTCCGCTTGCCCATTAGATTGTGGATGAGCAACCGCAGATACATCAAGCCGAATGTGCTCACGGTGACAAAACTCATGCATCGCTCGTTGTGATAGATTAGTACCATTATCAGTAATAATGATGTGTGGATATCCGAATCAGAAGATCAGTTTTGTCAAGAACTTGACCGTTGTTTCCGCGTCGCAAGAACCAACAGGTTCTGCTTCGACCCACTTGGTGAATTTATCAACCGCCACCAGTAGATGTGTCTTTTTGTTGGATGACATCCTAAAGGGGCCAACCATGTCTAGCCCCTAGACCGCAAAAGGCCAAGTAATAGGTATCATCCTTATTTCTTGAGCCGGAACATGAGCCTGTCGTCCCTAACACTGGCAACCATCACATCTACAAACTATCTCTTCTGCATCGGCATGAGCCGTCAACCAAAAGAATCCGTGACGGAACGCCTTTGAGACTAGGGAACGTGACCCGGCATGATGCCCACAATCTGCGGCATGGATGTCGTTCAGAATTACGCATCCTTCTTCGGAAGAAACGCATCGTTGGAATACCCCAGAAGTGCTTCGCTTATATAATTCGCCATTGATGATGACCATGGATTTGCTCTGACGAACGATTTGGCGAGCCAACACCTCATCCGAAGGTAACTCGCCTCGTGCGAGATATGCCAAATAAGGAAGAACCCAATCCGGCATAACACGGAGAGCCACCACAAACTGGGACTCAGGGTCTGGTATTCCCAACTCCTCTTCTCAGGGCAACCTCACAGAAGGATTATGCAAAATATCCAGAAAAACATTGGGAGGAACCGGCTTACGTTGTGAGCCGAGACGTGAAAGAGCGTCAGCCGCTTCGTTAAGGAGCCGGTCGATATGATCAACTTGGTAGCCATGGAAATGAACCGCCACATCAGACACAGCCCTTCTGTAAGCCGCCATCAGGGGGTCCCGAGAATCCCAGGTACCTGAAACTTGTTGGGCCACCAGATCAGAATCACAAGACATCTGACACGCGTGAGGTTCATCTCCTTGGCGAGTCGCAAACCACGAAGCAAGGCTTCATATTCAGCAGCGTTCTTCGTGCATGGAAACATGATTCGGAGAACATAACAGAATTTGTCTCCCTGGGGCAAAATCAACACCACGCCAGCCCCCGAGCCTTCTAATTGCCTAGACCCATCAAAGTAGATAGTCCAGTACGTGAGGTCAGCCTGTCTTCCAGAATCTGCAATTCGGTCCAATCGTTGATGAAGTCGACCAAAGCCTGGGACTTGATGGTCGTGCGAGGGGTGTATCGTACGTGGTGCGGCCCAAGTTCGATCGCCCATTGGGCGATTCGCCCTGTCGCTTCTCGGTTTTGGATGATGTCCCCGAGAGGAGCGGAGCTAACCATCGTGATGGGATGCTCTTGGAAATACTGTTTGAGCTTCCGACTCGCCATAAAGACCCCATAGACCAGCTTCTGCCAGTGCGGGTAACGTTGCTTGGAGAGGGTTAGCACCTCACTAATGAAGTACACCGGGCGTTGTACCGGATATTCCTTCCCTTCCTCCTTCCGTTCGACAGCTACTGCCACGCTCACTGCCTTGGAATTTGCCGCGATGTACAGAAGCATAGGTTCTTTTTCAGCCGGGGCGGCCAAAACTGGCGGGTTGACCAACTACTCCTTCAAGGCTTCAAAAGCTTCATTGGCATCGTCTGTCCAATCAAAACGGTCAGATTTCTTGAGCAACTGATAGAGGGGAATAGCTTTCTCCCCCAGGCAGCTTATGATGCGACTTAAAGCCGCGATCCGACCCGCCATCCGTTGAACTTGATTGATATTCGCTGGTTCCCCAAGCGAAGTAACTGCCTCAATTTTGTCCGGGTTGGCCTCAATGCCGCGTTCGGACACCAGGAATCACAACAACTTTCCTGCGGGAACGCCAAAGACACACTTGGTGGGATTAAGCTTCATTTGATATACCCGCAGATTGTCAAAAGTTTCCCTTAAGTCTTCCAAGAGCGTCTCCCTCCTATGAGTTTTAACCACAATGTCATCAACGTAAGCGTGGACGTTGCGTCCGATTTGGCCAAGAAGACAATTTTGGATGCAACGCTGGTAAGTCGCCCCAGGGCTTTTGAGCCCAAACGGCATGGACACGTAACAAAAAGCCCCGAAGGGGGTTATAAAAGTTGTCTTCTCCTGATCTTCCACAACCATCTTGATTTGGTGATATCCGGAATAAGCGTCCAGGAAACACAAACGCTCGCCGCCTGCCACTGAATCAATGATTTGATTGATGCGGGGAAGGGCGAAAGGGTCCTTTGGAAAAGCTCTGTTAAGATCTGTGTAATCAATGCACATGCGGAAGGTGCCATTCTTCTTGAGCACCAGGACCGGGTTAGCCAACCACTTGGGGTGGAAGACCTCTACGATGAATCCGGCGGCCAAAAGACGGGCGACTTCTTCCCCGATTGCCTTGCGTCGTTCCTCATTGAACGTGCGAAGATATTGCTGAATCGGCTTTGCTTTTGGGTCAACATTAAGATGGTGCTCAGCGAATTCTCTCGGTACACCAGGCATCTCAGAAGGTTTCCACGCGAAGATGTCCTGATTCTCACGGATGAATTCGATGAGCACGCTTTCCTATTTAGGATCCAGACCCGCCCCGATAGTAAATTGCTTAGACGAGTCGCCAGGAACGAAATCCACCATCTTAGTGCCATCCGTTGGTTTGAACTTGAGGGGTTGCTCAACGTCTGTTCTTGGCTTCTTGAGAGGTGACATATCTGCTGGATCAACATAGGCCTGATGATACTTGAGCTCTACTGCAGCACATGCGACTTCTGCGTAAGCTGCATCCCCTTCCTCACACTCTCTTGCTATCCTCCTGTCACCATCAACCATGATGGGTCCCTTAGGACCAGGAATCTTGAGTTTCAGGTAAACATAGCAGGGGCGAGCCATGAAACAGGCGTAAGCCGGTCGCCCAAACAACGCATGATAAGGGCTCTTTAATTTGACCACCTCAAATATAAGTGACTCACTCCTGTAATTGGATGCTTTTCCAAACGCCAGTGTGAGTTTAACCCGGCCTACGGGGTATGTCGGCTTACCTGGGACAATTCCATGGAATACCGTGGTTGACGGCACTAGGTCTTTCTCCAGCAGGTTCATCCTTGAAAAGGTGTCGAAGTATAATATGTTGATGCTGCTACCACCATCCATCAGCACCTTTGACAGGGTATATCCCCCGACTTGAGGAGCCACGACCAATGCTAAGTCGCCGGGGTTGTCAATTCTGGGCGGGTGATCCTCCCTACTCCACGAGATAGTCTGCTTGGACCAGTGGAGGTACCTGGGGAGCGCCAGCTCAGATACACTGTACGCTCGGTGACTCACCTTCTTATCACGCTTGCAGGCATTGGTGGTGAACACGTGGTATTGCCCGTTGCTTAATTGTTTGGGATTGTTGTGGAACCCGCCATGATCATCTTGCCCCTGTGGAGCCCCCTGCGGGGGTGGCTGCTGAAATACTCTGGGCGGGTTATACCGCTGTTGGTTATGCACTGGATACTGACCGCTGCTTGGCTGCAAGCCGCCCTGAGCCCCTGGTTCGGGGAAGCTGCCGAACAGGTTCTGGCGTTGATTAGGTGCACCGAACTATTCCTGCCGTTGGCCCTGGTCACCATTTTGGCCTTTTTGATTGCCTCCGCCTGAAATTCCTGCATCATGTAACAGTCCTCCCAAGAGTGAGTCGTCGGCCCGTCCGCCATGGCATGGTGCGGGTAGGGGGCCTTGAGTATCTCATTATAATTGCGCGGCTTCTTGCCACTATAACCCCTCTTCTTATGGCGCTGGTTGCCGTTGCTGGCATTGGTGTTGGCGACGAAATCTGTGGATCCTTCCTGCTGCCTTCTTTTGTCGTTCCCCCCATGATTATGGTGGGCGCGTCCCTGAAGCCGGGTATGATTTTTGGATGACTCGCCTTTCCTTGGCGAGTTAGCCTTGTTGCCATCCTCTCCTGGATCCTTGGCATCGTCCGCTTCGGCGTACCTAGTGAGGGTGTCCATCAGTTCCCCCATATCCTGGACCTTTCGCTTGAGTCGCCCCAACTTCTGGACCAAGCGTTCATAGTGGCAGTTTTGCTCCAAGATCAGCACAGCCTGAGCCGCCGTGATGCCGTCCGACGATTGGATGATATCTACGACCCGCCGCGTCCACTGGTGAGCCGACTCATCGGGGCGCTGAACGCAATGCTGTAAATCGACTATTGTCATTGGGTGCTTGCAAGTTCCCCGGAAATTTTTGATGAAGCGCTCTTTCAGTTCAGCCCTAGTTTGGATGGAGTTGGGTGGCAGGTTTTTCAACCAAGTACGCGCCGTCCCCTCTAGCATCATTGTGAAGTACCTAGCGCAGACTGCTTCGTTCACATCGAGCATGTCCATGGCGATTTCGTAACTCTCAACCCATGATGCCGGCTCCAGGTCCGGGGTGTAATTAGGCACCTTCCTAGGTCCTTTAAAATCCTTCGGCATCCGCTCATTGCGAAGGGCGGGGGCCAAGCATGGCACCCCTACCTGCCTGCCGCCTCCAACAAGTGGTGCTGGGCCGGTTTGAATGTCTAGGTGATCCCGACCCAGTGGGTCCCGATGGTCAGGCGGGTTAACCTGGGGCAGGGGTCGCGTCCGCTGGTTATGGTGGGCTGGTCCTCCGGCCGGCTCCTGGTGCGGCTTGCTTGGGGGGTGGTGTGTAGCCGATCGAGGCTATGCGAGAACTGGGCGTTTTGAACCACCGTCGTCTTCAACATCTCAATGGTGTTTCTTGCTTCTATTTTGGCCGGGGTGTTGCCATGAATCGGAAGTGATTCTAAATGGCGAGTCGCTGCGAGCACGTTATCCACCGGGTTGGAAAAGTGACCCCGAGGTGTCTGGAAGCGGGGAATGCGATCAACTGCTGGCTGAAGCGGCGGGTTTGGAGGCTGCCCCGGCCCTCCTCCTGGAGCGTCTCCTGCCCCGGGGGTGCGTGGAGTGTCGAATAGGCGGGTAGGGTTGAGATCAGGGGGTAAACGCCCCTGGTGCCTCCTCTGATGAACAGCGTCGGATGCGCGCTGATGCCTCTCAAGCCGCCAGTTTTCGGTGTTCAAGCGGGCTGTCTCAGCGGTGATCTGAGCTTGCCGGGTCTCGATCCTGGCGGCTTCTGCTTCAGCATCTCGCTGAGCCTTTGCCACCCCATCTCTTAGCTTTGCCAACTCGGCATTGATCGTGTCCTGGTTTTCTGTTGTTACCGGGGTCGCCATGATCGTTGTTATCTCTGTCGTCAAGTCCACCAGGATCGCAGCTGGGCTCCTGGATGTTTCGCCAGTCCCGTCATTGCCTGCAGGGTTTTGCTAGGGCTGAGTCGCCCCTGCCATGTACACGGTGATCTGACGGCGGGTCTAGTCGAGGACCTCGGGGTCCATTGCCAATGACAGGCCTCCGAGGCAGCCCCCGTGTAGAGACTGAATTGAATCTGAGTCGCCCATGGATGATCCATCATCAGTGTTGACCAGCGTAGTCTCTTGAGTCGCCTATCGTTCTGGTTCCTCAGATCCCTGTGTGAAACCAACAAAGACCGGGCGGGTTATGTTTGGCGTTGTAACAGGGCAGACATACCTGGCCGGTTCGACGATGTCGGTGAAGATGTCCGGCTCAGGCACAGGCGATCCAACCATGTCGACAAAGATGTTGATCTTGCTGAGGGACTCTGTAGCCAGATTCGATTGAATCGGCCTCGGGCCCCCACGGCGAGTTATTGTTGTAGTACTTTCCGCGGCGGCTTTGAGTCATGAGCCCCGCCGCATAGCTCCCTGACCCTGGTAGGGCTCCCTTTTAGAACTCAACTCCACCGTGCGCAGGCCCCATGGTGGACGCCAACTATCGTGGTTCTGTCACGGCAGATGTCCTCGTGAAAGGACTTAGTGTTGGAGCCATCGCACCTTGGTGGCGACTCAAAGGGGTTGAACGGGAGCGAGACAGAGATTTACCCAAGTTCGGCCCGTCGTGTGGAGGTAAAAGCCTATGTCCTGCTTTGTGTTGTATTGATGGTGTTTCGATTATAAGGAGGGCGTAACTCGCCTAACCTAGTACTTGATGATTTCTAACCTCCCCTCTCCTTCCCCGGGACTCGCCTTTATATATAGGTCGAGCCCTTAGGGTTTACCAGAGTCCTTACCATCATGCAAGTCATGATTATTTCTATCTCTAAGTCGTCGTGTTTTCCAAGACTTGGAGATCGTCCCAATGATTGATTCTCCACAAGGATCTTGAACCGCCGTCTCGCTCCTGGGCTTACAGGCCAAAGCTTGAATCGCCAAAGGATGAGTCGCCCGCTTGGTGACCCGGCCCAACTAGGGCGGGTCACATAACAGATAATATCCCCAGCACGTAGCATCGATGTGCAAGTCGATATTTAACTATTACAACATGATCATATCATACATCAAATATATCGTATCATATCTTTGACCATATCACATCACAATATACCCTGCAAAAAATAGGTTAGACGTCCTCTAATTTGTTGTTGCATGTTTTATGTGGTTACTATGGGTATCTAGTATGATCGCATCTTACTTACACAAAACAACAATGGTGATATGCAAGTTGCTATTTAACCTTTTCCAAGGACCGCCTTGGTCAAATCCGATTCAACTAAAGTTGGAGAAATAGACACCCGCTAGTCATCTTTATGCAACAAGTTGCATGTTAGTCGATGAAACCGGTCTCTCGTAAGCGTACGAGTAATGTTGGTCCGGGCCGCTTCAACCAACAATACCGATGAATCAAGAAAATACTAAGGAGGACAACAATCTGAATATCAATTCCCACAAACTCCTTTGTGTTCTACTCGAGATGTCATCTATGCATAGACCTAGTTCATGATGCCACTGTTGGAGAACGTCGCATGGGAAACAAAAAAAATGCTACACGCACACAAGATCTATCCATGGTGATGACCATCTATGAGAGGACAGATTGTATCTACATACCCTTGTAGATCGCTAAGCGAAAGTGTTAAAGAACACGGTTGATGTAGTGGTACATCTTCACGATCCAATCACGATTCGTCCCACGAACTCCCGATCGAGCGTCGAACGGACGACACCTCCGCGTTCAGCAGACGTACAACTCGATGACGTCTCCACCTCCTCGATCCAGTGAGCGAGGGCAGAGTGCTAGATGAGTTCTCCGGCAACATGAGTAGTGTGTGCGGCGGTGGTGGTGCTATCCCGGCAGGGCTACGCCTAGCGCTATCGAAACTGCAAACGGAGGAGAAAACGATCTAGGGAGAGAGAGAGGGGCGCCAAGGGCTTCGTGTGTGCTCTTGGGGCACCCCTCCCTCTATACATAGGTGGAGGTGCGTGAGGGACAGCCCCTCCAAGCCCTAGGGCGCAGCCAAGGGGGGAGGAGGTGGAATCCTAGTCCCCCCACCTTCCTGTCCATACAAAGGTTGACTTTCCACCTTTCCCAATTGCATTGACGTTGAGGGACTTGTGCGCTTGTCCCAATAAGGCCATGACGTCTCCCCCATGCAAAACCTTTGGGACGTGGTAGAACCCTTGGTGGACTTCCGGACTCCTCCAGAAGTTTTCGGAACCTTCTAGAAGCTTCCCGATACAATACAAGAAAAAACCTGAAACTTTTCCGGTAGCCAAAATATGACTTCCCATATATAAATATTTACCCCCAGACCATTCCGGAGCTCCTCGTGATGTCTAGGATCACATCCGGGACTCCGAACAACTTTCGGTTACCAGCACACGTAACTCATTAATACCAAATCGTCACTGAACCTTAAGTGTGCACACCCTGCGGGTTCCAGAACTATGCAGACATGAGCGAGACACTCTCCAGCCAATAACCAATAGCGGGACCTGGATGTCCATATTGGCTACTACATATTCTATGAAGATCTTTATCGGTCGAACCATGATGTCAAGGATTCAATCAACCCCGTATACAATTCCCTTTGTCTATCGGTATCTTACTTGCCCGAGATTTGATCGTCGATACCTCCATACCTAGTTTAATCTCGTTACCGGCAAGTCTCTTTACTCGTTCTGTAATACAAGATCACGTGACTAACTCCTTAGTCACATTCCTTGCAAGGCTTATTGTTATGTTGTATTACCGAGTGGGCCCCGAGATACCTCTCCGTCACACGGAGTGACAAATTCCAGACTTGATCCATGCCAACCCAACATGCACCTTCGGACATACATGTAGTGCACCTTTATAGTCACCCCAATATGTTGTGATGTTTGATACATACAAGGTATTCCTCCGGTGTCTGGGAGTTGCATGATCTCATGGTCATAGGAACAGATACATTGACATGCAGAAAACAATAGCAATAAACTGACACGATCATATGCTACGTTCATAGTTTGGGTCTTCTCCACCACGTCATTCTCCTAATGATGTGATCCCGTTGTCAAATGACATCTCATGTTTATGGCCAGGAAACCTTGACCATCTTTGATCAACGAGCTAGTCCTTCAGAGGCTTACTAGAGACAGTGTGTTATCTATGTATCCACACTTGTATTTGAGTTTCCAATCAATACAATTCTAGCATGGATAATAAATGATTATCATGAACAAGGAAATATAATAATAACCATTTTATTATTGCCTCTAGGGCATATTTCCAACATCACCTCCACATATTTGATAGCCTCTTCGGTACTCTGCATTGCTCATTCTCACCTAGAAAATGGGTGCAACTTTCGCCGATGCATCTAAACCCCACGGCCTGATACACTCTGTTGCACATAAGCCTAATTCTATCTTCCTCAAAACAACCACCATACCTACCTATAACGGCATTTCCATAGGCATTCCGAGATATATTGCCATGCAACTTCCATCATCATCATATACATGCCTTGAGAATTCATTGTCATTTTGCTTTGCATGATCGTAAGATATCTAGCATGATATTTCCATGGTTTGTCTTATTTTTTATATCTTTTGCTATGCTATATCATTGCTCATCCTAGTACACTACAAGAGGCATTTATATTGAGTCATATTGTTTCATAGGTTTCCATATCGAGTTGTAAGTAAATAAAAGTGTGATGATCATAATTATTAGAGCATTATCCCAGTGAGTAAAGGATGATGGAGACTATGATACCCCCACAAGTCGGGATGAGACTCCGCATGAAAAATGAAAATGAGGGAGGCCAAATGAGCGCACCACAAAAATAAAATAAAATAGGGGAGGCGGAAAAAGAGCCCACCAATATATATGTATATGTATAACAAATAAATAAATGAGAGAAAAAGAGAGAAGGGACTTTGCTACTATCCTTTACCACACTTGTTCCTCAAAGTGGCACCATGTTCTTCATATAGAGTCTCTTTTTTTGTCACTTCCATATGCTAGTGAGAATTTTTCATTATATAACTTATCTTGTATATTCCAATGATGGGCTTCCAAAAATGACCAAGGTGTTCGTGAGGAAGAAAGTTGGACGCACACCCACTTAGATTCAGTTGAGCTTTCATACACTTATAGCTCTAGTGCATTCGTTGCATAGCAATCCCTACTCTCACACTAATATGTGTTGATGGGCATCTCCATAGCCCGTTGATACGCCTAGTTGATGCGAGACTTTCTTCTCAACTTTTACCCCTTTCAAACCTACCACCATATTCTATTCCACCTTTATGCTATTCCATGGTTCACGTGTTGGAAATATGCCCTAGAGGCAATAATAAAGTGATTATTATTATATTTCCTTGTTCATGATAATTTTTTATTATCGATGCTAGAACTGTATTGATTGGAAACTCAAATACATGTGTGGATACATAAACAACACACTGTCCCTAATGAGACTGATCAAAGATGGTCAAGGTTTCCTATCCATAGACATGAGTTGTCATTTGATAACGGGATCACATCATTAGGAGAATGATGTGATGGACAAGACCCAAACTATAAACGTAGCATATGATCGTGTGAGTTTACTGCTACTATTTTTTTGCATGTCAAGTATCTATTACTGTGACCATGAGATCATGCAACTCCCGGACACCAGATGAATGCATTGTGTGTATCAAACGTCACAACGTAACAAGGTGACTATAAAGGTGCTCTACAGGTATCTCTCAGGGTGTTTGTTGGGTTGGCGTGAATCGATACTAGGTTTTGTCACTTCGTATGATGGAGAGGTATCTCTGCGCCCACTCGGTAATACAACATCACAATGAGCTTGCAAACAATGTGACTAAGGAGTTAGTCACGTGATCTTGTATTACGAAACGAGTAAAAGAGACTTGCCAGTAACGAGATTGAACTAGGTATGGAGATACCAATGATCGAATCTCCGGCAAGTAACATACCGATGGACAAAGGGAATAACATACGGGATTGATTGAATCCTTGACATGGAGGTTCGACTGATAAATATATTGGTAGAATATGTGGGAGACAATATGGGCATCCAAGTCCCACTGTTGGTTATTGACGGAGAGTGTATCGGTCATGTCTGCATAGTTCTTGAACCCGCAGGGTCTACACACTTAAGGTTCGGTGACGATATAACCAAGATTGAGTAATTGTGTTGGTGACCGAAGGTTGTTCGGAGTCGTGGATGAGATCTCGGATGTAACGAGGAACTCCCAAATGGTCTGTAGGTGAAGATTGATATATGGGATGAAGGTCATCGGAGTCCAGAAGTGTTCTGGGTGCACCGATGGAATGCCGGAGTGCCGAAAGGGGTTTTGGGAGGCCTCGACAATTGTTGGGGAGCCTCATCGGCCAAGGAGAGGGGGCACTACAGCCCACCAGGGGGCTGAGAGCAACCCCTCACCCCTACCCACTTCAGCCGAAAGGGAGGAGTCCTCCTCCTAGGGCGCCGCCGGCCCAACTTGGGTGGTGAGGCACCCAAGTGGAGGGGCCACAAAATCTAGCTGCCGCCCCCCTTGGCCGCCAACCCCTAGGGGAAACCCTAGGGCACCCTCTCCTCTCCCTTCCCCATATATACAGAAAGGTAGAGAGATGACAACCACACAACAACCTGTAGTGGCGCTGCTCCTGCTCTCCCTCATAGTTTCTCTCCTCTATATACCGCACGGGGAAGCCCTGCTAAGCTGTCACCACCAACACCTCACTACGCTGTCGTGCTGACGGAGGACTCGGGATGCTACTTCACCATCGCTCGTTGGATCTAGGAAGTGAAGTGGTCAGCAAGATGTACGTGTGTTGAAGGCGGGGGTGACGTCCGTTCGGTACTTGATTGGGAGTTCGCGGGACGGTTCATGATTGGATCACGAAGACGGACGACTACATCAACCACGTTCTTGAACGCTTTAGCTTAGCGATCTACATGGTTATGTAGATTCAGTCTCTCCTCTCGTAGATGGTCATCACTATGGTTAGATCTTGTATGTGCGTAGGAATTTTTTTGTTTCCCATGCAACATTCCCCAAGAGTGGTATCAGAGCTAGGTCTATGCGTAGATGACATCTCGAGTAGAACACACAGGAGTTTTTGGGCGTTGATATTCATATTCCTTCCCTCCTTAGTCTTTTCTTGATTCAACGGTATTGTGGGATGAAGCGTCCCAAACCAACTTCACTCGTCCAGGTACGAGAGACCGGTTCCATCGACTGACATGCAACTTGTTGCATAAAGATGGCTGGCGGGTGTGTCTCTCCTACTTTAGTTGAATCGGATTTGAAAAAGTCGGTCCTTGTAGAAGGTTAAATAGCAACTTGCATATCACCATTGTGGTTTTGAGTAGGTAAGAAACGTTCTTACTAAATATCCATAGCAGCCATGTAAAACTTGCAACAACAAATTAGAGGACGTCTAACTTGTTTTTGCATGGTATGTATGTGATATGATATGGCCAAAGACATGATGATATATATTTGATGTATGATATGACCATGTTGTAATAGTTAATATCGACTTGCATGTCGATGCTACGACAACCGGCAGGAGCCATAGGGTTGTCTTTAATTATTGTCTGACCTTCGTGTTCACTCCTTAAGCGCTATGTAATGCTTTACTTTATCGCAAAACGGTAGCAATAGCAGTACAAGCATGGTTGGCGCGACAACCTCTATGGCAACACAATGATGGAGATCATGATGATGGAGATCATGGTGTGGTGCTGATGACGATGGAGGTCATGCAGGTGAATCGGAGATGGAGATCAAAAGCACAAGATCATGGTCATATCATGTCACTTATGATTTGCATGTGTGTTAATCCTTTTATGCACCTTGTTTTGCTTAGGACGACGGTAGCATTATAAGGCGATCCCTCACTAAAATTTCAAGTTAAAACTGTGTTCTCCCCGAGTGTGCACCATTGTGAAAGTTCATCGTTTTGAGACACCACGTGATGGTCGGGTGTGATAGACTCTATGTTCACATACAACGGGTGCAAGGTAACTTTGCACATGCAGAACACTCGGGTTAAACTTGACGAGCCTAGCATGCATAGACATGACCTCAGAACACAAGTTATGACATGGAACCAGAGAACCTTCGAATAACACTAGGTTACCTCAATGGGGATATGCATGTCCCCAACAATAAGTATATCATATTTCTTCTTGACAGTAGGGAGAGGGAATTCAAAGTCTCCAATAGTAAACGTTGGAATTTTTTCAACGGAGTTGATACTATGGACTTGAAGTTGTTTCTTAGGAAAGTGTATCGTATGCTCATTACCATTAACATGAAAAGTGACATTGCCTTTGCTTGAGTCAATAACAGCCCCTGTAGTATTCAGAAAGGGTCTACCAAGGATGATCGACAAACTGTCTTCCTCAGGAATATCAAGAATGACAAAGTCCGTTAGGATAGTAACATTTGCAATCACAACAGGCACATCCTCGGAAATACCGATGGGTAAAGCAGTTGATTTATCATCCATTTGCAGAGAGATTTCAGTAGATGTCAACTTATTCAAATCAAGTCTACAATATAAAGAGAAAGGCATAACACTGACACCAGCTCCAAGGTCACATAAAGCAGTTTTAACATAATTTCCTTTAATAAAGCAACATAAGGAGACATTTTTAGAATATCAGTCAAGCGCATACATAAGAAGACAAGTCTCAACATTTTAGCAAAGCGTTCAAAATCCTCATCATCCTTCTTCTTGGATGATTTAGGAGGAAACGGCATGGGTTTCTGAACCCATGGTTCTCTTTCTCTACCATGCTTCCTAGCAATAAAATCTCTTTTATCATATCTCTAATTCCTAGGTTGTGGGTTATCAGGATCTACAGCAGGTTCAATCTCCACATCATTATCATTACTAGGTTGAGCATCGACATGAACATCATCATTAATATTATCACTAGGTTCATGTTCATTGCCGGATTGTGTCTCAGCATCAGAAATAGAGATATCATTTGGGTTTTTTATGTAACTCTATATCAGGTTCACTAGCAGCATGCAAAGTCCTATCATCATTCTTTTTCTTTTTATTAGAAGGACCAGGTGCATCAATATTAACTCTCTCAGGATCTTTCTCAATTCTCTTAGGATGTCCCTGCATTCGTTCCGCTACTTATTAAGGAGTTTATGCAAGATCCGTGCATACAAACATATCAGTAAAGTTTATGCGAGATTCACCCTCATCTGTTTCGCTACTTATTAAGGAGTTTGCTGTGTTGGAAGGAAAGCACCAACCTGCGCCGCTAATGCTGGCGCGATGAACCCTAGAACTCTGGTGAACTACAACATACGACCCGACCGGATCTATTACACGGAGATGAAGGCGTACTTAATAAGCGTCAACCGACGGAGGAAGAAGACCAGGGCTTGGTGAAGGAAATGAACAGAGGCGGAATCCGTGCTTTGGAGGGGTTCGCCGGAGAAGATGCAGTGGCAGTGCACCGAGGGTTGAACAACTCAAGGAGGAAGAAGACGAGCTAGGGTAAGAAGTGAAGAAGGATTTTGTGTCGGTATTTAAGGACCGGAGGGGGGAATGAAAATGACAGGCGCGGGAAACTAGGAGGTGCTGTAAATGCGAAAATGATGGCTCCTCGATTTTCGGGCTTCACAGATAAGATCAAAAGGAGCCGTTGGATGACGTCATGAAGATTCCTGGAATTTTGGAGTAAGACGTCATTACTCCACGTGGCGGAAAAAATAGAGAAAGTTCACAAGTCAGCAATTTTTCCGTTGGGAATAAGATGACGTGTCAATTGAGCCGCCAAAGGTTAAAATAAAGTCTATTGACATGAATAAATTCAAGTCAATCTGGGGCGTAATGTTGGGGATATTACCCCGTTATAAGACCCACCCTATGAGGTCGGGTCAGGATAATGGCGGCTCTACCTCTATGAACAGGATGGGCCACTGTCTAAGAACCGGAAGGTGCCAGATGAGATGGTTGGCCCAAGACCCAGTGAAGGCGACTTATGGCCCACATGAGGAAGGAGACACCAGAAGCTTCCTTACGTGGGAGACAAGGCAAGTTAGAGATAGACCGGCTTACGAATTGTAAGGTGAGTCGGACTCTTGTAAACCTAGAGCCTCGACATGTATATAAAGGCGAGTCTCTAGGATTGATAGGGTTAAGTTAAGATCAATTGAGAGCTAGATCAGGCGATCTCGCACCATTATAATCGATTCCCACATCAATATACACATAGCAGGACGTAGGCTTTTACCTCAATCCGAGGGGCCGAACCTGGGTAAACTCGTCTCCTGTTTCCCGATCAACCCCTTTGAGTCACCACATAGTTGCGATGGCTTCACCACTAAGTCCTTTCACGAGGACATCTGTCGTGACAAAACCACGACACTACCTGTGTCGGTTTATCAAGACCATGTATTTCTTCAATAGGTGGTAGATTCTTAACATCTTCAGCTTTAATACCTTTCTCTTTCATAGATTTCTTTGCTTCTTGCATATCTTCAGGACTGAGGAATAGAATACCTCTTTTCTTCGGAGTTGGTTTTGGAGGTGGTTCGGGAATAGTCCAATCATTATCATTGTTGAATATATTATTAAATAGTAGTTCAGCTTGTTCAACAATTCGTTCCCTCAAAACACAACCAGCACACACTATCTAGGTGGTCCCTAGAAGCATCGGTTATTCCATTATAAAAGATATCAAGTATTTCATTTTCTTGAGAGGGTGATCAAGCAAAGCATTAAGTAACTAGATAAGCCTCCACCAAGTTTGTGGGAGACTCCCTTCTTCAATCTGCACAAAATTAAATATTTCCTGCAAGGCATCTTGTTTCTTATGGGCAGGAAAATATTTTTCAGAGAAGGAGTAAATCATATCCCGGGGACTACGCACACAACCATGAGCAAGAAAATTAAACCATATCTTAGCATCACCCTTTAATGAGAACGGAAATAGCTTAAGAATACAGTAGTACTGAATTTTTTCCTCATTAGTAAATAGGATGGCTATATCATTCAGCTTAGTAAGGTGTGCCACAACAGTTTCAGATTCATAACCATGGAAAGGATCAGACTCTACCAAAGTAATTAACTCAGGATTGACAGAGAATTCATAATCCTTATCAGTAACACAGATAGGTGAAGTAGCAAATTGGGATCATATTGCATTCTAGGATTCAAAGATTTTTCCTTCCACTTGCATAGCATTTTCTTAAGATCATCTCTATCCTTACAAGCAAGAAAGTCCCTAGCTACTTCTCCTTCCAACACATAAACCTCGAGTATATTAGGCAATTCATATCTAGGATAGCAAGGTCTAGCATGTTAATTATAGTGTTCAATTTCATCAGATTCAGCAATATCATCAGTTTCAGCATTCACTCTAGCAATTTGTTCATCAAGAAATTCACCAAGTGGCACAATAGTATCAAGAAAAGTATCATCATAAGCATCATGCATAGCACAAGTAGCATCATCAATTACTTGCAACATATCAGATTCACAAGCAGGTGGTGGTGTCGCAAATTTACTCATAACAGACGGTGAATCAAGTGCAGAGCTAGATGGCAGTTCCTTACCTAACCTCGTAGTTGAGGGGTAGATCTTGGTTTTAGCGTCTTTCATATTCTTCATTGTGATCAACAGATATAAATTCCATGTGACTCAGAGAATAAAGCTATGCTCCCCGGCAATGGCGCCAGAAAAAGGTCTTGATAACCCACAAGTATTAGGGGATCGCAACAGTTTTCGAGGGTAGAATATTCAACCCAAATATATTGATTCGACTCAAGGGGAGCCAAAGAATATTCTCAAGTATTAGTAGCTGAGTTTTCAATTCAACCACACCTGAAAAACTTAATATCTGCAGCAAAGTATTTAGTAGCAAAGTAATATGGAAGTAACGGTAATTGTAGTAAACGTGACAGTAGCAGTTTCGTAGTGATAGTAACAATAGCAAGGGAAAAGAAACTTAGCAAAGACTAATATGTGGAAAGCTTGTAGGCAATGGATCAGTGATGGATAATCATGTCGGATGGCATTCATCATGCAACAGTCATAACATAGGGTGATACAGAACTAGCTCCAATTCATCAATGTAATGTAGGCATGTATTGCATATATAGTCATACGTGCTTATGGAAAAGAACTTGCATGACATCTTTTGTCCTACCCTCCCGTGGTAGTGGGGTCCTAATGGAAAATAAGGTATATTAAGGTCTCCTCTTAATAGAGAACCGGACCAAAGCATTAGCACTTAGTGAATATATGAACTCCTCAAACTACAATAATCACCGGAAAGAATCCCAGTTATTGTCACTATGGGGGATGCGGATCATAATGTTGGAAATATGCCCTAGAGGCAATAATAAAATAGTTATTATTACATTTCCTGTTTCAAGATAATCATTTATTATCCATGCTATAATTTTATTAAATGGAAATATAAATGCATGTGTGGATGTATAGACAAAACAATGTCCCTAGTGAGCCTCTAGTTGACTAGATCATTGATAAAGGATGGTTAAGGTTTCCTAGCCATAGGCAAGTGTTGTCACTTGATGACGGGATCACATCATTAGGAGAATGATGTGATGGACAAGACCCAAACTATAAACGTAGCATATGATCGTGTAATTTTGTTGCTATTGTTTTCTGCATGTCAAGTATACATTCCTATGACCATGATATCATGTAACTCACTGACACCGGAGGAATGCCTTGTGTGTATCAAACGTTGCAACATTACTAGGTGACTATAAAGGTGCTCTATAGGTATCGCCGAAGGTGTCCGTTGAGTTTGCATGGATCAAGACTGGGATTTGTCACTCCGTGTGACGGAGAGGTATCCCGGGGCCCACTCGGTAATACAACACCACAAACAAGACTTGCAAGCAATGTGACTAAAGAGTTAGCCATGGGATATTTTATTACGGAACAAGTAAAGGGCTTGCCGGTAACGAGATTGAAATAGGTATGCCGATACCGACGATCGAATCTCGGGCAAGTAACATACCGAAGGACAAAGGGAATGGTATACGGGATTGTGTGAATCCTTGACATAGAGGTTCAACCGATAAGATCTTCGTAAAATATGTAGGATCCAATATGGACGCCCAGGTCCCGCTATTGGATATTGGCCGGAGAGTGTCTCGGTCATGTCTGCATAGTTCTCGAACCCGCAGGGTCTGCACACTTAAGGTTTGGTGACGTTTCGGTATAGTTGAGTTATAGGTGTTGGTGACCGAAGGTTGTTCGGAGTCCCGGATGAGATCCTGGGCGTCACGAGCAGCTCCGAAATAGTCCGTAGGTAAAGATTGATATATAGGAAGTCCTGTTTTGGTCACCAGAAAGGTTTCGGGCTCATCGGTAGTGTACTGGCAGTGCTGGGAGGGTGCCGCGGGACCACCGGGAGCGCTGTGACGACCCAAGAGCCTTGTGGGCTGTGAGAAGAAGTGGAGCAGCCCCTGGTGGGCTGGGCAAATCCTCTCTCAAAGGCCCATGCGGCTAGGAGAAGAGATAAAAAGGTAAAGAACTTCTAAAATGAAGGGAAGGAGGGGTCTTCCCTAAGTAGTCCACCTTCTCACAATGAAGGTGGACTCTTCCTTTGGTTCGGCGGACCCCTCTCCTTGAGGAGTGGCCAAGTCTACCTCCTATCCTATCCTCCTATATATACTAGAGGTTTTGAGAGTTTTTGAGACACAACAATCAGCCGCGTGCTGCCCTCTCTCTAGATCCGTTTCTCCTCTAGTCTAGTTTTGACCGATGCTTAGGCGAAGCTCTACTGAACTAGCTCCACCACAATCATCGTCATGCCGTCGCGCTGCCGGTGCCCCCTCTTGCTGGATCAAGAAGGCGGAGATCATTGTCGAGTTGTACGTGTGCTGAACACGAAGGTGTCATCCGTTCGGTGCTACATCAGGACGTATCATGGGACGGCGATGATTTGGATCGCGAAAACGTTCCACTACATCAACCGCATTTCTTAACGCTTCCCGCTTAGTGATCTATAAGGGTATGTGGATCCGATCTCCCTCTTGTAGATGATCATCATCCTGATAGGTTTTCTTGTGCGTAGGAAAAATTTTCTTTCGCATGCAACATTCCCCAAAAGTGGCATCATGAGCTAGGTTCATCCGTAGATGATATCTCGAGTAGAACACAAATGAGTTTGTGGGCGTTTATGTTCAATTTTCTACCCTCCTTAGTATTTTGTTGATTCAGCGGCATTGTTTGATTGTAGCAGCCCGGACCAACTTTACTCGTACACGTACAAGAGACCGGTTTCATCGACTAACATGCAACTTGTTGCATAAAGATGACTGGCGGGTGTCTGTTTCTTCAACTTTAGTTGAATCAGATTTGACAAAGGCGGTCCTTGGAGAAGGTTAAATGGCAATTTGCATATCACCGTTGTGGCTTTGCGTAAGTAAGATGCGATCATACTAGATAGCCGTAGCAACTACGTAAAACATGCAACAACAAATTACAAGACGTCTAACTTGTTTTTGCAGGGTATGCTTGTGATGTGATTTGGCCAATGACATGATATGATATATTGGATGTATGAGATGATCATGTTGTAATAGTTAAATATCGACTTGCACGTCGATGCTACGGCAACCGGCAGGAGCCATAGGGTTGTATTTAAATTTACATTGCACTTGTAGATGCTCTAGCTATATGATACGTCTCCAGCGTATCTATAATTTTTTATGGTTCCATGCTATTATCTTGTCAACTTTGGATGTTTTATATGCATGAATATGCTATTTTATATCTTTTTTGGTACTAACCTATTAACTCAGTGCCAAGTGCCAGTTTTTGTTTTTCCGTGTTTTTGACCCTTTTTCAAACGGAGTCCAAATGGAATAAAACTTTGAGATGTTTTTTTTGTTCCAAAAGAGACCCCCGAAGGTTTGGAAGAAGGCCAGAAGAGCCACGAGGGAGTCACAAGCCCGGGAGGCGTGCTGCGGCAACAAAGTCCTTCCCTGGCGCGTAGGAATTCTTCTTGTTACTTCTCTGGTGTGCGTTGGTTTTTCCCTTGAAGAGGAAAGGGTGATGCAGCACAGGAGCAGTAAGTATTTCCCTCAGTTTGAGAACCAAGGTATCGATCCAGAAGGAGGGCCTCGTCAAGTCCAAAGTACCTGCACAAACACAAACAAGCTTGCACCCAACACTTCAAAGGGGTTGTCAATCCCTTCAAGATTGTTTGCAAAGTGAGATCTGAAGGCGGAAAGTGCAACGAAGTAAACAGTGTAAGGCTGAAAATATGGTGTGGAGTAGACCCTGGGGGCCATAGTGTTCACTACAGGCTTCTCTCATAATAGCAAGTATCATGGTGGGTGAACAAATTACTGTCGAGCAATTGATAGAACCGTGCAAAGTCATGACGACATCTAAGGCAATGATCTAGCATATAGGCATCACATCTGAGACAAGTAGACCGATACTTTCTACATCTACTACTATTACTCCACACATCGACCGCTATCCAGCATGCATCTAGTGTATTGAGTTCATGACAAACAGAGTAACGCTTTAAGCAAGATGACATGATGTAGAGGGATAATCTCAAACCAATGATGAAAACCCCATCTTTTTACCCTTGATGGCAACAACACGATACGTGCCTCGCTACCCCTTCTGTCACTAGGTGAGGTCACCGCACGGTATGAACCCAAAACCAAGCACTTCTCCCATTGCAAGAATCATAGATCTAGTTGGCCAAACAAAACCCACAACTCGAAGAGAATTACAACGATATGAAATCATGCATAAGAGAGATCAGAAGAAACTCAAATAAGATTCAAAGATAATCTGATCATAAATCCACAATTCATCGGATGTCGACAAACATACCGCAAAAGAAGATTACATCGGATAGATCTCCATGAAGATCATGGAGAACTTTGTATTGAAGATCCAAGAGAGAGAAGAAGCCATCTAGTTACTAGCTATGGACCCGTAGTTCTATGGTGAACTACTCACGCATAATCGGAGAGGTCATGGTGTTGATGAAGAAGCCATCCATGTCCGAATCCCCCCTCCGGCAGGGCACCAGGACGTGCCCCAGATGGGATCCTGCGAAGACAGAAGCTTGCGGTGACAGAAAAGTAATTGCGATCGTCTCTTGATTTTTTTGGGAATATTTGGGAATATATAGGTGCAAGATCTAGGTCAGGGGACCTCCACGGGGCCCACAAGCCTGGATGGCGTGGCCCCCTGGCCCCGGGGTGGGGGCTTGCGGGGCCCCTGGGGCTCTTCTGGCTTGGCTCCCAAGTTCTCCGATCTTCTTCCGTTCCAGAAAAAATCTTTTCAGGGATTTTCTTCCGTTTGGACTCCGTTTCAAAATCTCCTCTGAAAGGGGTCAAAAACATGGAAAAAACAGGAATTGGCACCTGGCACTGAGTTAATAAGTTAGTCCCAGAAAATAAATAAAAAGCATGCAAAACATCCAAAGTTTGACAAGATAATAGCATGAAACCATCAAAAATTATAGATACGTTGGAGACGTATCAAGCATCCCCAAGCTTAACTACTGCTCGTCCTCGAGTCGGGAAGTGATAAAGAATGAATTTTTGAAGTGGAATGCTACCTAGCATAGTTGTCCTTTGCAACTTATTTCACGTGGCATGAATGTTCAGATCCGTAAGATTCAAAACAATAGTTTGCTATTGACATGAAAACAATAATACTTCAAGCAAACTAGCAAAGTAATCATGAACTTTCAAAATAAGAAGGCCAAAGAAAGTTATCCCTACAAAATCATATAGTCTGGCTATGCTCCATCATCCTCACACAACTAATGTAAATCATGCACTACCCCGGAATTGGCCAAGTAATTGTTTTCGCACTCTTACTTTCTCAAACCTTTTATAAGTATCACGCAATACATGAGCGCGAGCCATGGATATAGCACTATAGGTGGAATGGAGTGTGGTGGTGGTTGTGAGACAAAAAGGAGGATATGGTTACACTGACTCGGCGTATCAATATGCTATGAAGATGCCCATTAATAGATATCAATGTGAATGAGTAGGGATTGCCATACAAGAGATGCACTAGAGCTATAAGTATGTGAAAGCTTGATACGTCTGAAACGTATCTATAATTTTTGATGGTTTCACGTTGTTATCTTGTCTTCTTTGGTTGTTTTATGTACCTTTTATATCTTTTTTGGGACTAACTTATTAATTCAGTGCCAAGTGTCAGTTCCTGTTTTTTCCGTGTTTTTGACTCTTTTCAGATCTGATTTTGGAACGGAGTCCAAACGGAAGAAAAACCCCGAAATGATTTTTTCCCGAACGGAAGAAGACCAGGGGGCTTTTGGGCCGGGCCAGGTGGGCTCCACGGAGCCCACAAGCCCCCACTCCGCCACCAGGGGGAGGCGGCGGTGGGCAGGATTGTGGCCTCCCTGGCCGCCCCCTGACCTAGGTTTTTGGCCTATAAATTCCCAAATATTCCGCAAAAAATCAGGGGAGCCTCGAAAATACTTTTCCGGCGCCGCAAGCTTCCGTTTCCATGATATCTCATTTGGAGACCCTTCCCGGCACCCTGCCGGAGGGGACTTTCGAGTTGGAGGGCTTCTTCATCATCATCGTCGCCCCTCCAATGACTCGTGAGTAGTTCACTTCAGACCTACGGGTCCGTAGTTAGTAGCAACATGGCTTCTTCTCTCTCTTGGATCTTCAATACAAAGTTCTCCATGATCTTCATGGAGATCTATCCGATGTAATCTTCTTTGGCGGTGTGTTTGTCGAGATCCGATGAATTGTGGATTTGTGATCAGATTATCTATGATATATATTTGAGTCTTTGCTGATTTCTTATATGCATGATTTGATATCCTTGTAAGTCTCTCCGAGTCTTGGGTTTTGTTTGGCCAACTAGATCTATGATTCTTGCAATGGGAGTACTACTTGGTTTTGGGTTCTACCATGTGGTGACCTTTCCCAGTGACAGTAGGGGCAGCAAGGCACACATCAAGTAGTTGCCATCAAGGGTAAAAAGATGGGGTTTTTATCATTGGTTTGAGATTATCCCTCTACATCATGTCATCTTACTGAAGGCGTTACTCTATTCTTATGGACTTAATACACTAGATGCATGCTGGATAGCGGTCGACGTGTGGAGTAATAGTAGTAGATGCAGAAAGTATCAGTCTACTTGTTTTGGACGTGATGCCTATAGATATAATCATTGCATAGATATCGTCACGACTTTGCGCGGTTCTGTCAATTGCTCGACAGTAATTTGTTCACCCACGTCTACTTGCTTTCATGAGAGAAGCCACTAGTAAACACTACGGCCCCCGGGTCTATTCACATCCATCGTTTACATCTCCGCTTTTACTTTTCTTTGTTACTTTGTTGCTTTCAGTTCTCACTTGGCAAACAATCAATAAGGGATTGACAACCCCTTCATAGCGTTGGGTGCAAGTTTTTGTGTTTGTGCAGGATCTTGAGATACTCCTCCACCGGATTGATACATTGGTTCTCAAACTACGGGAAATACTTACCTCCGTTGTGCTACATCATCCTTTCCGCTTCGAGGGAACACCAACGCAGTAGGATTCCTGGTGCCGTCGACACACAAATTTCTAGCGCCATTGGAAGGTCTTTTGTGCAGTAGCATAACGGACATCAGAAGCATTTCTGGCGCCGTTGCGGGGGAGGAGAAATCAAGATCTATCCAAGTAGGTCTCACAAACTCTTCTCTTGCATTTACTTTTGTTGCGAGTTGCCTCTCGTTTTCCTCTCCCCCATTTCACATTTGCCGTTTTCATTTGCCTTTCTCCTTCGTCGTTTTCTTTTTCCCTTGCCGTTTTCCTTTGCCGGTTCTCTTGCTTACGTGTGTGCTTGTTTGTTTGTTGAAGTCATCATGTCTGAAAACACCAAACTTTGCGACTTCTCGAGCACTAATAATAATGATTTTATTAGTACTCCGATTGCTCCCGCCACTAGTGCGGAATCGCATGAAATCAACGCAGCTTTGCTGAATCTTGTTATGAAAGAGCAATTCTCTGGCCTTCCTAGTGAAGATGTCGCATCCCATCTCAATACCTTCATTGAGCTTTGTGATATGCAAAAGAAAAGAGATGTGGATAATGACGTGATTAAGTTGAAACTTTTTCCTTTCTCGTTGCGAGATCGTGCAAAAACTTGGTTTTCTTCTTTGCCTAAAAATAGTGTCGATTCTTGGGATAAGTGCAAAGATGCTTACATATCCAAGTATTTTCCGCCGGCTAAGATCATCTCCTTACGTAATGATATCATGAATTTCAATCAACTTGATCACGAACACGTTGCACAATCTTGCGAGAGGATGAAGCTTATGATTAGAAATTGTCCCGCTCATGGCTTGAGTTTGTGGATGATTATACAAATCCTTTACGCTGGCTTGAATGTCGCTTCTCTCAATATCTTGGACTCCACCTCAGGTGGAACGTTCATGGAAAGAACGTTAGGAGACGCTACAAAACTCCTAGACAATATCATGACCAACTACTCTCAGTGGCACACTGAAAGGTCGACTGCTAGCAAAAAGGTGCACGCTATAGAAGAGATTAACTCGCTTAGTGCTAAGATGGACGAGTTGATGAATTTGGTTGCTAGTAGAAACGCTACCGTAGATCCTAATGACATGCCACTATCTTCTTTGATTGAGAGTAGCAACGCTAGTTTGGACGTGAATTTTTTTGGTAGGAACGATTTTAGCAACAAAAATGCATTTAGAGGAAACTATCTTCCTAGGCCTTTTCCTAGTAACTCCTCTAACAATTATGGCAATTCCTACGGCAAAACTTATGGAAATAACAACAAATTACCCTCTGATCTAGAGAGTAATATCAAAGAGTTCATCAACTCTCAAAACGTTTTCAATGCGTCCATAGAGGAAAAACTACTCAAAATAAACGATTTGGCTAAGAGCATTGATAGGATGTCTTGTGATATTGATGCTTTGAAAGTTAGATGCTCTCCTCCCAAGGTCAACTTTGATGAAACTTTGAAAGCTATGCGTATCTCCATGAATGAGAGCAAAGAAAGAACCGCCCAAATTTGCGCTAGACATGAATGGTTTAAAGATCTTAAAGTGTTTGGTGTGTCTCCTCTTGAATCTTTGTTTTCGCGTGTCAAACCTACTTATGGAGGGGCTGGATATGAATCCACTTTGGTTGAAAAATGCCCCAATGATTCGGAGTCCACCTATCTTGATGATAAAGGTGTGGGGAGTGGAGTAGAAGAAGTCAAAATTTTGGGTAGTAATGAAACTCCCACTTTGGATTTCAAGGAATTCAATTATGATAATTGCTCCTTGTTTGAATGCATTTCTTTGGTGCAATCCATTGCAAACTCTCCACATGCTTATAGCCAAAGTAAAGCCTTTACCGCGCATATCGTAGATGCTATGATGAAATCTCTTCAAGAGAAGCTCGAACTAGAAGTCTCTATACCTACAAAACTTCATGATGAGTGGGAACCTACTATCAAAATCAAGATCAAAAACTATGGGTGCAATGCTTTGTGTGATTTGGGTGCTAGTGTTTCCGCGATTCCAAAGTCTTTATGTGATATTCTTGGTTTTCATGAGATTGAAGAGTGTTCTATTAATTTGCATCTTGCGTATTCTACTGTCCAGAAACCCATGGGGAGTATCGATGATGTTCTTATTGTTGCAAATAAGAACTATGTACCCGTGGATTTTATTATACTTGACATAGATTGCAATCCTTCATGTCCCATTATTCTTGGTAGACCTTTCCTAAGGACTATTGGTGTTATCATCGATATCAAGGAAGGGAATATTAGATTTCAATTGGCTTTAAAGAAGGGCATGGAGCACTTTCCTAGAAAGAAAATAAGATTGCCTTATGAATCTATGATGAGGGCTGCCTATGGTTTGAGCACCAAAGATGACTATACGTGATTTCATCACCTTTCGCCTAGCTAAGGGCGTTAAACAAAAGCGCTTGTTGGGAGGCAGCCCAATGAATCTATCATTTTTCTTTCTGTTTTGTGTTTTCCACAATTTCATAATTCTGTTATGATTGTGTTTTTGTGTTTCTTTTTTGCGTTTGTGCCAGGCAAAACCGTTATGATTAGTCTAGGGGATGATCGTTTGGCCATGCTGGAAAAGACAGAAACTTTCTGCTCACGAAAAGAATTTCCTTTTTTTTCTGTAAGAGGTTTTGAGTTGATTCTTTTTTCTGCTGATTGCTACACAAATTCTTCACACTGTCGTAAGTTTTCAGAATTTTTGAAGTACCAGAGGTAAACGAAATATACAGATTTCTACAAACTGGTCTGCTGTTAACAGATTCTATTTTTGTTGTGTTGGTTGCTTATTTTGATGAAACTATGGATAGTATCGGGGGGTCTTAGCCATGTAAGATTGAAAGTACAGTAACCCAACATCAGCACGAGTAGAATTTAAGTTTGTTACAGTACCTAACGAAGTGGTGGTTTGCTTTCTTGTACTAATGTTATCACGAGTTTCTGTTTAAGTTTCGTGCAGTGAAGTTTTCAAGTTTTGGGTGAAGTTCTTATGGACAAAGAGATAAAGAGTGGCAAGAGCTCAAGCTTGGGGATTCCCAAGGCACCCCAATAGATCCAAGGATGCCGTAAAAGCCTAAGCTTGGGGATGCCTTGGGAAGGCATCCCCTCTCTCGTTTTCAATCCATCGGTAACGTTACTTGGGGCTATATTTTTATTCACCACATGTTATGTGTTTTTGCTTGGAGCGTCTTGTATCGTAGGAGTCTTTTATTTTTTGTTGTGTCACAATAATCCTTGCTGCACACCTAGAGAGAGAGAGAATTGCACACACCATGATTTTGTCGAGCTTCACTTATATCTTTTGGTAGACAATTCAGCTCACATGTGCTTCACTTATATCTTTTGAGCTAGATACTTTTGCTCTGTGTGCTTCACTCTTATCTTTTAGAGCGCAGCAGCAGTGTGTGGCTTGGTAGTTGATCTATGCTTTGAAAGTAGTCTCAAAAGGGGTAGTTATCCAAAGGGGTACAAAAACTTCCACCTTCATTTGCATTGGATAGTTAGAGAAGTTTGATTCACCTCAATTAGTTTTGACTTGTTGTTATGGTAATATTGAAGACATGCTAGTAAGGTGTTGTGGATCTAGAAATACTTGTGTTGAAGTTAGTGATTCCCGTAGCATGCACGTATGGTGAACCGCTATGTGATGAAATCTGAGCATGATTAGTATATTGATTGTCATCCTTTGTGTGGCGGTCGGGACCGCGCGATGGTTTATACCTACCAACCCTTCCCCTAGGAGTATGCGTTGAATGCTTTGTTTCGATTACTAATAAAGTTTTTGCAACAAGTATATGAGTTCTTGATGACTAATGTTGAGTCCATGGTTTAGATACACTTTTACCTTCCACCATCACTATCTTAGTGTTGTGCAACTTTCGCCGGTGCACAAAACCCACCATTAGCCTCCCTCAAAACAGCCACCATACCTACCTATTATGGCTTTTTCAAAGTCATTCCGAGAAATATTGTCTTGCAACTACCACCATGACATGTGCCATCACGTCTACATTGCCATTGCATGTTCGTAATATAGCTAGCATGATGTTTCCATTGATGTCTATGCCATGCTAGATCATTGCCACGGTACACTACCGAAGGCATTCCATATAGAGTCATAGTTTCTCTAAGTTTTGAGTTGAAAGTGTGATGATCATCATTAATGGAGAATTGTCCCATGTGAGGAAATAAAAGAGGCCAAAGAAGCCCACCAAAATAAATAAATAAATAAATAAATAAGAGGCCAAAGACCCCACCAAATAAAAAAATGAGAGAAAAAGAGAGAAGGGACAATGCTACCACTTTTTCCACACTTGTGCATATTAAGCACCATGATCTTCATGATTGAGAGTCTCTCATTTTGTCACCACCATATAGCTAGTAGGAAATTTTCATTATATAACTTGGCGGTGTGTTTGTCGAGATCCGATGAATTGTGGATTTGTGATCAGATTATCTATGATATATATTTGAGTCTTTGCTAATTTCTTATATGCATGATTTGATATCCTTGTAAGTCTCTCCGAGTCTTGGGTTTTGTTTTGCCAACTAGATCTATGATTCTTGCAATGGGAGAAGTGCCTGGTTTTGGGTTCTACCATGTGGTGACCTTTCCCAGTGATAGTAGGGGCAGCAAGGCACACATCAAGTAGTTGCCATCAAGGGTAAAAAGATGGGGTGTTTATCATTGGTTTGAGATTATCCCTCTACGTCATGTCATCTTGCTTAAGGCGTTACTCTGTTCTTATGGACTTAATACACTAGATGCATGCTGGATAGCGGTTGACGTGTGGAGTAATAGTAGTAGATGCAGAAAGTATCGGTCTACTTGTTTTGGACGTGATGCCTATAGATATAATCATTGCATACATATCGTCACGACTTTGCACGGCTCTATCAATTGCTCGACAGTAATTTGTTCACCCACCGTCTACTTGCTTTCATGAGAGAAGCCACTAGTAAACACTACGGCCCCCGGGTCTATTCACATCCATCGTTTACATCTCCGCTTTTACTTTGCTTTGTTACTTTGTTGCTTTCAGTTCTCACTTGGGAAACAATCTATAAGGGATTGACAACCCCTTCATAGCGTTGGGTGCAAGTTCTTGTGTTTGTGCAGGATCTTGAGATACTCCTCCACCGGATTGATACCTTGGTTCTCAAACTGAGGGAAATACTTAGCTCCGTTGTGCTACATCATCCTTTCCGCTTTGAGGGAACACCAACGCAGAAGGATTCCTGGTGCCGTCGACACACAAATTTCTGGTGCCATTGGAAGGTCTTTTGTGTAGTCGCATAACGGACATCAAAGCTCAAGAGGAAAACTAGTGTGTGTGCATCCAACTTGCTTTCTCACGAAGACCTAGGGAAATTTTGAGGAAGCCCATCATTGGAATATACAAGCCAAGTTATAAAACAAAGATTCCCACTAGCATATGGTAGTGACAAAGCAAGAAGCTCTCAATCATGAAGAACATGGTGCTAACATGAAGCACAAGTGTGGAAAAAGATAGTAGCATTGTCCCTTCTCTCTTTTTCTCTCATTTCTCTTTTTTTATTTGGGCTCTTAAGCCTCTCTTTTTTCTTTTCTCTTTTTTTGTTTTTGGGCTCTTTAGCCTCTTTTTTTTATTTCCTCACATGGTACAATGCTCTAATAATGATGATCATCACACTTTTTAGTTACTCAAAGCTCAAAGATCACAATGATGATGACTCCATAGGAAATGCCTCCGGCAGTGTACCGGGATGTGCAATGATCTAGTATGATCATGCAATGGCAATATGAGAATGACGGCACAAGTCATGAGACGGAACGGTGGAAGTTGCATGGAAATATATCTCGGAATGGCTATGAAAATGCCATAGTAGGTAGGTATGGTGGTTGTTTTGAGGAAGGAATTTGGTGGGTTGTGCACCGGCGAGAATTGCGTGGTACTAGAGAAGCTAGCAATGGTGGAAGGTGAAAGTGCATCTATACCATGGGCTCACATTAGTCATGAAGAACTCATATACTTATTGCGGAAGTTTTTATTAGTGATCGAAACAAAGTGCTAAACGCATACTCCGAGGGGAAGGATTTGTAGGTGTAAATCATCGCGCGATCCAGACCTCAACACAAAGGATGACAATCAATAGATCAATTATGCTCCGACTTCCTAACATAGCGGTTCACCATACGTGCATGCTACGGGAATCACTAACTTCAACACAAGTATTTCTAGATTCACAACACCCTACTAACATAACTCTCAATATTACCGAATCCACGTCTCAAAACTAATTGAGAGGAATTGAAACTTCTCTTTCTATTCAATGCGCATGAAGATGGAGGTTTTTGCATCCTCTTTGGGTACCTAGCACATTTGGGACTACTTTCATAGCATAAGCCAACTACCAAATCACGCACCGCCGTGCTCTAAAAGATATAAGTGAAGCACAAGAGCAAAAGTATCTAGCTCAAAAGATATAAGTGAATCACTAGAGCAAAAGTATCTAGCTCAAAAGATATAAGTGAAGCACTAGAGAAAAAGTATCTAGCTCAAAAGATATAAGTGAAGCACTATGAGCATTCTAGCAAAATCATGATGAGTGCATGTCTCTCTCTCTCAAAAAGGTGTGCAGCAAGGATGATTGTGACACAACAAAAAGAAAAGACTCCTAAGATACAAGACACTCCAAGCAAAACACATATCATGTGGTGAATAAAAATATAGCTCCAAGTAATGTTACCGATGGATTGAATACGAATGAGGGGATGCCTTCCCGGGGCATCCCCAAGCTTAGGCTTTTTTGGTGTCCTTGAATTTGTCTTGGGGTGCCTTGGGCATCCCCAAGCTTGAGCTCTTTCCACCCCTTATCTCTTTGTCCATGAGAACGTCACCCACAACTTGAAAACTTCACAACACAAAACTTAAACAGAAACTTGGGATAACATTAATACAAGAAAACAAACTACCACTTCTTTTGGTACTGTAGCAATCTTGAATTCCATCTATATTGATGATGGGCTACTGTATTCTCACTTTTTCATGGCTAGTACCCCCCGATACTAACCATAGTTTCATCAAAACAAGCAACCAACTCAACAAAAACAGAATCTATCAAAAACAAAATAGTCTGTAGCAATCTGTATACTTCATATATTTCAGGTACCTCAAAAATCTGCAAACTTACGAAGGCCTGGGGAAAACGCATATCAATCATCAGCAAAAAGAATCAACTCAAAAGCTCTTTCTGAATAATAATGAAAAATCATCTCGTGAGCGAAAAGTTTCTGTCTTTTTCCAGCAGGATCAAACAACCATTACCAAGACTAGTCATAAAGGTTTTGCTTGGATCAAACACAAAAAGAAACACAAAAAACACAATCACAACAGAATTATGATAGTGTGGACGCAAGAAAACAGAAAGAAAAAGATAAATTTATTGGGTTGCCTTCCAACAAGCGCTATTGTTTAACGCCCTTAGCTAGGCATTGATAAATCAATGATGCTCACACAAAAGATAAGAATTGAAGCAAAACGAGAGCATCATAAAGCATGTGAAAATCACATCTAAGTCTAACATAATTCCTATGCATTGGCATTTGATAGGGAAAAAATTGGCAAGACAACCAATAGTTACCAAATGCAAGGAAGAAGAAAGAGACAATAGCAATTTCCACATAACGAGAGGTAATTTGGTAACATGAAAGTTTCTACCACAATATTTTCCTCTCTCATAGCAATTACATGTGGGATCATAATCAAATCCAACAATATAACTATCACAAAGGATATTCTTTTCATGATCCACATGCATGAAAGTTCACGCTCTTTAAAAATAGTGGGATTATCATCAACTAAAGTCATGACTTCTCCAAGCCCACTTTCAATATAATTGCAAATATCATATTCATCATGCGGCTTAAACAAATTTTCAAGATCATAAGAAAAATTATCGCCCCAATCATGATTATTGCAACAAGTAGTGGACAAAGCAAAACTGGCATCCCCAAGCTTAGGGTTTTGCATATTTTTAGCATGATTGACACTAATAGGATTTATAGTGAAACCATTGCAATCATGCTTTTCATTCAAGGAGCCCTCGTGAATCACTTCATGAATTTCTTCATCATGATTTTCAGATTCACGCATCTCAAGCAAAACTCCATAGAGAAAGTCAAGTGCACTCAACTCACTAGCAATTGGTTCAACATAATTGGATCTCTTAAAGAAATTAGCAAGTGGATGAGGATCCATATCAATAGATTTTCAGAAATCAAAGATGCAAGCATATTGAAGGCACATAGCACACAAGCAAAGGAAAGGCAAACAAAAGAAAAGGGCGAACGAAAAAAGCAAACAAAAAAAGGCAAATTGGTGAAGTGGGGGAGAGGAAAACGAGAGGCAACTGGCAAACAAAGTAAATGCAAGAGATGACTTTGAGACACTTACTTGGATGAGTTCTTGACTTGATCTTCCTCCCCGGCAACGACGCCAGAAATTCTTCTGCTGCGGCAACAAAAGACCTTCCCTGGCGCGTAGGAATTCTTCTTGTTACTTCTCTGGTTTGCGTCGGTTTTTCCCTTGAAGAGGAAAGGGTGATGCAGCACAGGAGCAGTAAGTATTTCCCTTAGTTTGAGAACCAAGGTATTGATCCAGAAGGAGGGCCTCGTCAAGTCCAAAGTACCTGCGCAAACACAAACAAGCTTGCACCCAACGCTTCAAACGGGTTGTCAATCCCTTCAAGATTGTTTGCAAAGTGAGATCTAAAGGCGGAAAGTGCAACGAAGTAAAAAGTGTAAGGCTGAAAATATGGTGTGGAGTAGACCCTGGGGGCCATAGTGTTCACTAGAGGCTTCTCTCATAATAGCAAATATCACGGTGGGTGAACAAATTACTGTCAAGCAATTGATAGAACCGCGCAAAGTCATGACGACATGTAAGGCAATGATCTAGCATATAGGCATCACGTCTGAGACAAGTAGACCGATACTTTCTACATCTACTACTATTACTCCACACATCGACCGCTATCCAGCATGCATCTAGTGTATTGAGTTCATGACGAATAGAGTAACGCTTTAAGCAAGACGACATGATGTAGAGGGATAATCTCAAACCAATGATGAAAACCCCATCTTTTTACCCTTGATGGCAACAACACGATACGTGCCTCGCTACCCCTTCTGTCACTGGGTGAGGTCACCGCACGGTATGAACCCAAAACCAAGCACTTTTCCCATTGCAAGAATCATAGATCTAGTTGGCCAAACAAAACCCACAACTCGAAGAGAATTACAAGGATATGAAATCATGCATAAGAGAGATCAGAAGAAACTCAAATAAGATTCATAGATAATCTGATCATAAATCCACAATTCATCGGATCTCGACAAACACACTGCAAAGGAAGATTACATCGGATAGATCTCCATGAAGATCATGGAGAACTTTGTATTGAAGATCCAAGAGAGAGAAGAAGCCATCTAGTTACTAGCTATGGACCCGTAGGTCTATGGTGAACTACTCATGCATCATCAGAGAGGTCATGGTGTTGATGAAGAAGCCCTCCATGTCCGAATCCCTCCTCCGGTAGGGCACCAGGACGTGCCCCAGATGGGATCCTGCGGAGACAGAAGCTTGCGGCGGCGGAAAAGTAATTGCGATCGTCTCTTGATTTTTGTGGGAATATTTGGGAATATATAGGCGCAAGATCTAGGTCAGGGGACCTCTAGGGGGCCCACAAGCCTGGATGGCACGGTCCCCCTGGCCGCGGGGTGGGGGCTTGTGGGGCCCCTGGGGCTCTTCTCCCTTGGCTCCCAAGTTCTCCGATCTTCTTCCGTTCCAGAAAAAATCTTTTCGGGGATTTTCTTCCGTTTGGACTCCGTTTCCAAATCTCCTCTGAAAGGAGTCAAAAACATGGAAAAAAACAGGAACTGGCACTTGGCACTGAGTTAATAAGTTAGTCCCAGAAAATAAATAAAAAGCATGCAAAACATACAAAGTTTGACAAGATAATAGCATGAAACCATAAAAAATTATAGATACGTTGGAGACGTATCAAGGCGCGACCCCCCTAGGCCGCACCTACTAGGCTTGTGACCTCCTTGTGGGCCCAACCGACGTAATTGCACCGCCATAAATTCATATAAATTTAGAAACCCCCAAAAAGAAACCTAGATCGGGAGTTCCGCCGCCGCAAGACTCTGTAGCCACCAAAAACCAATCTGGAGCCCGTTCCGGCACCCTGCCGGAGGGGAATCCATCTCCGGTGGCCATCTTCATCATCCTGGCGATCTCCATGACGAGGAGGGAGTAGTTCTCCCTTGGAGCTGAGGGTATGTACTAGTAGCTATGTGTTTGATCTCTTTCTCTCTCGTGTTCTTGAGATGTCTTGATCTCAATGTACCGCGGGCTTTGCTACTATAGTTGGATCTTATGATGTTCTTCCCCCTCTCCCTTCTTGTAATGAATTGAGTTTCCCCTTTGAAGTTATCTTATCGGATTGAGCATTTCAGAACACTTGATGTATATCTTGCACGTGTCTATCTGTGGTGATCAACTTGCGGGTTGGTGACATTGGGAACCTATGCATATGGGTTGGCACATGCTTGGATATTCATGTGAGTACTCGATGTATGTTTTGGTGATCAAGTTGCAGGTTTCGTGACATTGGGAACCTAAGAATAAGGGTTGGCGCACGTTTTGACTCTCTGGTAAAAACTTCGGGGCACTCTTTGAAGTTCTATGTGTTGGTTGAATAGATGATTCTGAGATTGTGTGATGCATATCGTATAACCATGCCCACGGATACTTGAGGCGACAATGGAGTATCTAGGTGACATTAGGGTCTTGGTTGATATGTATCTTAAGGTGTTATTCCAGTACGAACTCTATGATGTATCAAACGGAAAGAATAGCTTCGTGTTATTTTACTACGGACTCTTGAATAGATCAATCAGAAAGAATAACTTTGTGGTGGTTTCGTACCCGAAAATAATCTCTTCGTTTGTTCTCCGCTATTAGTGACTTTGGAGTGACTCTTTGTTGCATGTTGAGGGCTAGTTATATGATCCAATTATGTTATCATTGTTGAGAGAACTTCACTAGTGAAAGTATGAACCCTAGGCCTTGTTTCCACGCATTGCAATACCGTTCGTGCTCACTTTTGTTACTAGTTACCTTGCTGTTTCTGTAATTTCAGATTACAAAGACCTATATCTACCATTCATATTGCACTTGTATCACCATCTCTTCACTGAACTAGTGCACCTATAACACTTACCATTGTATTGGGTGTGTTGGGGACACAAGAGACTCTTTGTTATTTGGTTGCAGGGTTGCTTGAGAGAGACCATCTTCATCCTACGCCTCCCGCGGATTGATAAACCTTAGGTCACCCACTTGAGGGAAAATTGCTACTGTCCTACAAACCTCTGCACTTGGAGGCCCAACAACGTCTACAAGGAGAAGGTTGCATAGTAGACATCACTATATCGCTAGGAAGTAGCTTTAGTAGTAACATCATAGATAGTGCGACAACCTCGATGGAAGCACAATGATGGAGATCATGATGATGGAGATCATGGTGTGGTGCTGGTGACGATGGAGATCATGTCGGTGCTTTGATGATGGAGATCAAGAAGCACAAGTTCATGACCATATCATGTCACTTTTTGATTTGCATGTGATGTTAATCCTTTTATGCACCATATTTTGCTTAGGACGACGGTAGCATTATAAGGTGATCCCTCACTAAAATTTCAAGATAAAATTGTGTTCTCCCCGATCGTGCACCGCTGCGACAGTTCGTCGTTTTGAGACACCACGTGATGATCGGGTGTGATAGACTCAACGTTCACATACAACGGGTGCAAAACAGGTGCACACACGGAACACTCGGGTTAAACTTGATGAGCCTAGCATGTACACACATGGCCTCGGAACACAAGAGACCGAAAGATCGAGCATGAATCATATAGTTGATATGATCAACATGGAGATGTTCACCATTCAAACTAATCTCAACTCACGTGATGATCGGACTTGAGTTAGTGGATTTGGATCATGCGACACTCAAATGACTAGAGGGATGTCTATTTGAGTGGGAGTTTATTAGTAGTATGATTAGGTAAACTCGATTGTCTTGAACATAGTCTAAGTAATCTTTGCAAAATTTTATGTTGTAGATCAATGGCTCACGCAGTAGCAACCCTGAATTGTAATACGTTTTTAGAGAAAGCTAAGCTAAAATATGATGGAAGCAAGTTTGTTGTCTAGGCTCGTAATCTAAGATTTATCCTCACGGCTGGCCAAAAGCAATATGTCCTTGATGTTGTGCTAGGTAATGCACCACCCGCTACGGTGACCCAAGATGTTTTGTACGCTTGGCAGTCTCGTAAGGATGACTACTCATTGGTTCAATGTGCAATTTTGTATGGCCTAGAACCGGGACTTCAAAGATGTTCTGAACGTCATGGAGCATATGAGATGTTCCAGGAGTTGAAGTTTATCTTTGAGAAGAATGCCCGGATCGAGAGGTATGAGACCTCCAATAAGTTCTATGCTTGTAAAATGGAGGAGAACGGGTTTGTCAGTGAACAAATACTCAGAATGTCTGGGTCCTCTCACCATCTAGCTAAGCTGGTGATTGAACTTCCCCAAGAGGATAACACTGACAGAGTTCTTCAATCACTACGACCTAGCTATAAGAGCTTCATGTTGAACTATAACATGCAAGGGATGAATAAGTCACTCGCCGAGCTGTCTGCAATGCTGAAAGTCGCAGAGTTAGAAATCCGGAAAGAGCATCAAGTGTTGATGGTCAATAAGACCACCAGTTTCAAGAAAAACGATAAAGGAAAGAAGGGTAACTCCAAGAAGAGTGGCAAACTTGTTGCCCCTCCGATGAAGAAACACAAGGCTCGACCTAAGCTGGAAACTGAGTGTTATCATTACAAGGGAACTGGTCACTGGAAGCGAAACTGCCCCAAGTATCTGGCCAGTAAGAAGGCGACCAACACCAAACAAGGTATATTTGTTATACATGTTATTGATGCGTACCTCACCAGCTCTCGTAGTACTGCCTGGGTATTTGATACTGGTTCTGTGGCTCACATTTGCAACTCGAAACAGGAACTGTGGAATAAATGAAGGTTGGCGAAGGATGAAGTGACGATGCGCGTGGGAAATGGTTCCAAGGTTGATGCAATCGTCGTTGGCACGCTCTCACTTCAGTTACCATCGTGATTAGTGATGAACTTAAATAATTTTTATTTAGTGCCCGCGTTGAGCATAAACATTATATCTGGGTCTTGTTTTTTGCGAGACGGTTACTCACTTAAGTCAGAGTATAATGGTTGTTCAATTTATATGAGTAATATCTTTTATGGGCATGCACCCAAGTGAGGGGTTTGTTCATATTGAATCTCGATTGTGATGGCACTCATGTCCATAACATTGAGACCAAAAGATGTAGAGTTAATAATGATAGCGCCACTTTCTTGTGGCACTGCCGCTTAGGTCATATTGGTGTAAAGCGCATGAAGAAACTCCATGTTGATGGACTTTTGGAGTCACTTGATCTTGAATCACTTGACACATGCGAACCATGTCTCATGGGAAAGATGACTAAGACTCCATTCTCTGAAACAATGGAGCGTGCAAGTGACTCGTTGGAGATCATACATACTGATGTGTGCGAACCGATGAGCATAGAGGCACGCAGCGGATATTGTTATTTTCTCACCTTCACTAACGATTTGAGTAGGTATGGTTATATATACTTGATGAAGCACAACTCTGAAATGTTTGAAAAGTTAAAGCAATTTCACAGTGAAGTCGAAAATCATCGTAACAAGAAGATCATGTTCCTACGAGATGATCGAGGAGGTGAATATCTGAGTTACGAGTTTGGTGCTCACTTAAGACAATGTGGAATAGTTTCACAGTTGACACCGCCTAGGACACCACAATGCAATGATGTGTCTGAATGTCGTAGTCATACTTTATTAGATATGGTGCGTTCTATGACGTCTCTTACCGATTTGTCGTTATCATTTTGGGGCTATGCATTGGAGACACCTGCATTCACTTTAAATAGGGAACCATTAAAATCCGTTGAGACGACACCATATGAGTTGTAGTATAGCAAGAAGCCAAAGTTGTCGTTTCTTAAAGTTTGGGTATGTGATGCTTATGTCAAAAAGCTTCAGCCTGAAAAGCTGGAACCCAAACCGGAAAAGTGTGTCTTCATAGGTTACCCAAAATAGACAGTTGGGTATACCTTATATCTCAAATCCGAGGGCAAAGTGTCTGTCGCTGAGAATGGAGCTTTTCTTGAGAAAGGGTTTCTCTCGAAAGAATTGAGTGGGAGGAAGATAGAACTTGATGAGGTTGTGGAACCTCTACTTCAACAAGATGGTGGCGTAGGGAAGAAATAAATTTATGTCGAGGCAACACCAGTTGAAGAGGAAGCTAATGATGGTGATCATGAAGCTTCAGATCAAGTTGCTATTGGACCTCGTATGTCGACAAGAGCACGTACTGCTTCTGAGTGGTACGAGAATCATATCTTGTCAATCATGTTGTTGGACAACAATGAGCCTGGGAATTATGGAGAAGCAACAGTGGGCCCTGATTCCAACAAATGGTTAGAAGCCATGAAATCCGAGATAGGATCTATGTATGAAAACAAAGTATGAACTTTGGAAGTATTACCTAAAGGTTGAAAGGCTATTAAGAACATATGGATATTTAAGAAGAAGACGGACGCGGACGGTAATGTGACCGTTTATAAAGCTCGACTTGTGGAAAAGGGTTTTTCACAAGTTCAAGGAGTTGACTACGATGACACATTATCACCCGTAGCGATGCTTAAGTCCGGCTGAATCATGTTAGCAATAGCTGTATTTTTCGATTATGAAATCTAGCAGATGGATGTCAAAACAGAGTTCCTTGACAGATTTCTGAAGGAAGAGTTGTATATGATGCAACCCGAAGGTTTTGTCGATCCAGAGAATGCTGACAAATTATGCAAGCTCCAGCGATCCATTTATGGACTGGTGCAAGCATCTCGGAGTTGGAATCTGCGCTTTGATGAGGTGATCAAGGTGTTCAGGTTTATACAAGTTTTTGGAGAAGATTGTATTTACAAGAAAGTGAGTGGGAGCTCTAGAGTGTTTCTAATATTATATGTGGATGACATGTTGCTAATTGGAAACAATGTAGAGTTTTTGGAAAGCGTATAGAATTACTTGAATAAAAGTTTTTCAATGAAGGATCTGGGAGAAGCTACTTACATATTGGGCATAAAGATCTATAGAGATAGGTCAAGGTGCTTGATAGCACTTTCACAAAGCACATACCTTCACAAAGTTTTGAAGAAGTTTAAAATGGAACAATCCAAGAAAGGGTTCTTACCTTTGTTACAAGGTATAAAGTTGAGTAAGACTCAATGCCAGTAACTTCAGAAGATAGAGAAAAGATGAGTGTCGTCCCCTATGCTACAACCATAGGGTCAATCATGTATGCAATGTTGTGCACAAGACCAGATGCCACTCTTGCCATAAGTATGGCAGGCAGGTTTCAAAGTGATCCAGGAGTGGAGCACTGGGCGGCGGTCAAGAATATTCTAAAGTACCTAAAAAGGACTAAGGAAATGGTTCTCGTTTATGGAGGTGAAGAAGAGCTCATCGTAAAGGGTGACGTCGATGCAATCTTCGACACTGATCTGTATGACTCTAAGTCACAAACCGGATACATATTTATTCTTAACAGGGGTGTGGTAAGTTGGTGCAGTTCCAAGCAAAGCGTCGTAGCTGATTCTACATGCGAAGCGGGGTACATAGCTGCCTCATAAGCGGCTAAGGAGGGTGTCTGGATGAATTAGTTCATGTCAGATCTTGGAGTAGTGCCAAGTGCATTGGACCCAATCAATATGTTGTGTGACGACACTGGTGCCATTGCTCTAGCCAAGGAACCAAGGTTTCACAAGAGGACCAGGCACATAAAGCGACGCTTCAATGTCATCTGCGATTACATCAAGGAGGAGGACATAAATATTTGCAAAGTGCACATGGATCTAAATGTTGCAGATCCGTTGACTAAGCCTCTTCCACGAGCAAAGCATGATCAACACGAGAACTGTATGGGTGTTAGATTCATTACATTGTAAATCACAAAGAGATGTGAAGCTAGATTATTAACTCAAGTGCAAGTGGGAGACTATTGGAAATATGCCCTAGAGGCAATACAAAAATAGTTATTATTATATTTCCTGTTTCAAGATAATCGTTTACTATCTGTGCTATAATTGTATTAAATGGAAACATAGATGCATGTGTGGTTGTATAGACAAAACAATGTCCCTAGTGATCCTCTAGTTGACTAGGTCGTTGATCAAGGATGGTTAAGGTTTCCTAGCCATAGACAAGTGTTGTCACTTGATGACGGGATCACATCATTAGGAGAATGATGTGATGGACAAGACCCAAACTATAAATGTAGCATATGATCGTGTCATTTTGTTGCTATTGTTTTTTGCATCTCAAGTATACATTCCTATGACCATGATATCATGTAACTCACTGACACCGGAGGAATGCCTTGTGTGTATCAAACGTCGCAATGTTACTGGGTGACTATAAAGGTGCTCTACATGTATCTACGAAGGTGTCCGTTGAGTTCGCATGGATCAAGACTGGGATTTGTCACTCTGTGTGACGGAGAGGTATCTCGAGGCCCACTCGGTAATACAACATGACAAACAAGCCTTGCAAGCAATGTGACTAAAGAGTTAGCCACGGGATCTTGTATTACGAAACGAGTAAAGAGTCTTGCCGGTAACGAGATTGAAATAGGTATGTCGATACCGACAATCATATCTCGGGCAAGTAACATACCGAAGGATAAAGGGAATGGTATACGGGATTGTGTGAATCCTTGACATAGAGATTCAGCCGATAAGATCTTCATAGAATATGTAGGATACAATATGGACGTCTAGGTCCCGCTATTGGATATTGACCGGAGAGTGTCTCGATCATGTCTGCATAGTTCTCGAACCCGCACGGTCTGCACAGTTAAGGTTCGATGACGTTTCGGTATAGTTGAGTTATAGGTGTTGGTGACCGAAGGTTGTTCTGAGTCCCGGATGAGATCCTGGACGTCGCGAGGAGCTCCGAAATGGTCCGGAGGTAAATATTGATATATAGGAAGCCTTGTTTTGGTCACCACAAAGGTTTCGGGCTCATCAGTAGTTTATCGGGAGTGCCGGGAGGGTATCAGGGGACCACCGGGAGGGGTGTGACGACCCAAGATCCTTGTGGGCTGTGAGAAGAGGTGGACCAGCCCCTGGTGGGCTGGCCAAATCCTCTCTCAAAGGCCCATGCGGCTACGAGAAGAGACAAAAGGGTAAATGACATTTAAAAGGAAGGGAAGGAGGGGTCCTCCCAAAGTAGTCCACCTTCCCACAAGGAAGGTCGACTCTTCCTTTGGTTCGGACGACCCCTCTCCTTGGAGGAGGTGCCAAGGCTGCCTCATCTCCTCTCCTCCTATATATACTAGAGGTTTTGGGAGTTTTTGAGACACAACAATCAGCCATGTGATGCCCTCTCTCTAGATCCGTTTCTCCTCTAGTCTAGTTTTCAGCGGTGCTTAGGCGAAGCATTGCTAGACTAGCTCCACCACCATCACCATCACGCCGTCGTGCTGCCGGGGAACTCATCTACCTATCTGCCCCCTCTTGCTGGATAAAGAAGGCGGAGATCATCGTCGAGCTGTATGTGTGCTGAACGCGGAGGTGTCGTTCGTTCGGTGCTAGATCGGGATAGATCGTGGGATGGCGGCGATTTGGATCGCGAAGACGTTCCACTATATCAATTGTGTTTCTTAACGCTTCCCTCTTAGCGATCTACAAGGGTATGTGGATCCAATCTCCCTCTCGTAGATGATCATCACCATGATAGGTCTTCATGTGTGTAGGATTTTTTTTGTTTCCCATGCAACGTTCCTCAACACATAACTCGTAATAGATGTCTATGACTTGCAAGATAGGATCAAGAACACATATATATTCATGAAAACATAATAAGTTCAGATTTGAAATCATGGCACTCGGGCCCTAGTGACAAGCACTAAGCATAGCAAAGTCATAGCAACATCAATCTTAGAACATAATGGATACTAGGGATAAAACCCTAACAAAACTAACTCGATTACATGATAGATCTCATCCAACCCATCACCGTCCAGCAAGACTACGATGGAATTGTTGGAATTATGCCCTAGAGGCAATAATAAATATAGTTATTATTATAATTCCTGTATCAAGATAACCGTTTATTATCCATGCTATAATTGTATTGAATGAAGACTCATTTACATGTGTGGATACATAGACAAAACACTGTCCCTAGCAAGCCTCTAGTTGGCTAGCCAATTGATCAAAGATAGTCAGTGTCTTCTGATTATGAACAAGGTGTTGTTGCTTGATAACTGGATCACGTCATTAGGAGAATCACGTGATGGACTAGACCCAAACTAATAGACGTAGCATGTTGATCGTGTCATTTTGTTGCTACTGTTTTTCTGCGTGTCAAGTATTTGTTCCTATGACCATGAGATCATATAACTCACTAACACCGGAGGAATACTTTGTGTGTATCAAACGTCGCAACGTAACTGGGTGACGTTGTTTTATGCGTATTTGAGTTATATGGTTGGTTACCGAATGTTGTTCAGAGTCCCGGATAAGATCACGGACGTCACGAGGGTTTCCGGAATGGTCCGGAAACGAAGATTGATATATAGGATGACCTCATTTGATTACCGGAAGGTTTTCGGAGTTACCGGGAATGTACCGGGAATGACGAATGGGTTCCGGGAGTTCACCGGGGGGCAACCCACCCCGGGGAAGCCCATAGGCCTTGGGGGTGGCACACCAGCCCTTAGTGGGCTGGTGGGACAGCCCAAGAAGGCCCTATGCACCATAGGAAGAAAATCAAAGAGAAAAGAAAAAAAAGGAGGAGGTGGGAAAGGGAAGAAGGACTCCACCTTCCAAACCAAGTTGGATTCGGTTTGGAAGGGGAGACCTTCCCCCCTTGGCTCGGCCGAAACCCTTAGGGGTCCTTGGACCCCAAGGCAAGGCTCCCCCTCTTCCCCCTATATATACGGAGGTTTTAGGGCTGATTTGAGACGACTTTTCCACGGCAGCCCGACCACATACCTCCACGGTTTTTCCACTAGATCGTGTTTCTGCGGAGCTCGGGCGGAGCCCTGCTGAGACAAGATCATCACCAACCTCCGGAGCGCCGTCACGCTGCCGGAGAACTCTTCTACCTCTCTGTCTCTCTTGCTGGATCAAGAAGGCCGAGATCATCGTCGAGTTGTACGTGTGCTGAACCCGGAGGTGCCGTCCGTTCGGCACTAGATCGTGGGACTGATCGCGGGACGGTTCGCGGGGCGGATCGAGGGACGTGAGGACGTTCCACTACATCAACCGCGTTCACTAACGCTTCTGTTGTACGGTCTACAAGGGTACGTAGATCACACATCCCCTCTCGTAGATGGACATCACCATGATAGGTCTTCGTGCGCGTAGGAAAATTTTTGTTTCCCATGCGACGTTCCCCAACAGTGGCATCATGAGCGAGGTTCATGCATAGATGTCTTCTCGAGTAGAACACAAAAGTTTTTGTGGGTGGTGATGTGCGTTTTGCTGCCCTCCTTAGTCTTTTCTTGATTCCGCGGTATTGTTGGATTGAAGCGGCTTGGACCGACATTACTCGTACGCTTACGAGAGACTGGTTTCATCGCTACGAGTAACCCCGTTGCTCAAAGATGACTGGCAAGTGTCAGTTTCTCCAACTTTAGTTGAATCAGATTTGACCGAGGAGGTCCTTGGATGAGGTTAAATAGTAACTCATATATCTCCGTTGTGGTGTTTGCGTAAGTAAGATGCGATCCTACTAGATACCCATGGTCACCACGTAAAACATGCAACAACAAAATTAGAGGACGTCTAACTTGTTTTTGCAGGGTATGCTTGTGATGTGATATGGCCAACGATGTGATGTGATATATTGGATGTATGAGATGATCATGTTGTAATAGATAATATCGACTTGCACGTCGATGGTACGGCAACCGGCAGGAGCCATAGGGTTGTCTTTATACTAACGTTTGTGCTTGCAGATGCGTTTACTATTTTGCTAGGATGTAGCTTTAGTAGTAATAGCATGAGTAGCACGACAACCCCGATGGCGACACGTTGATGGAGATCATGGTGTGGCGCCGGTGACAAGAAGATCGTGCCGGTGCTTTGGTGATGGAGATCAAGGAGCACGTGATGATGGCCATATCATGTCACTTATGAATTGCATGTGATGTTAATCCTTTTATGCACCTTATTTTGCTTAGAACGACGGTAGCATTATGAGGTGATCTCTCACTAAAATTTCAAGACGAAATTGTGTTCTCCCCGACTGTGCACCATTGCTACAGTTCATCATTTCGAGACACCACGTGATGATCGGGTGTGATAGACTCAACGTTCACATACAACGGGTGCAAAACAATTGCGCACGCGGAACACTCGGGTTAAGCTTGACGAACCTAGCATGTGCAGACATGGCCTCGGAACACATGAGACCGAAAGGTCGATCATGAATCATATAGATGATATGATTAGCATAGGGATGCTTACCACTGAAACTATGCTCAACTCACGTGATGATCGGACTTGAGCTAGTGTAAGTGGATCATGAACCACTCAAATGACTAGAGAGATGTACTTTTTGAGTGGGAGTTTAGCAAGTAATTTGATTAAGTTAAACTCTAATTATCTTGAACATAGTCTAAAGTCTACTTTGAATATATTTATGTTGTAGATCATGGATCACGCAACTGTCACCCTGAATTTTAATACGTTCCTAGAGAAAGCTAAGTTGAAAGATGATGGAAGCAACTTTGTAGACTGGGCTCGTAATCATAAGCTAATCTTATAAGCTAATCAAAATGTCTGGGTACTCAAACCATCTAGCTGAGCTGGGGATTGAACTCCCGCAAGAGGCTATCACTGACAGAATCCTTCAATCACTGCCGCCAAGCTATAAAGGCTTTGTGTTGAACTACAACATGCAAGGGATAAACAAGTCACCCAGCGAGTTGTTTGCGATGCTGAAAGTCGCAGAGTCTGAACTCTGTAAAGAACATCAAGTGTTGATGGTGAATAAGACCACTAGTTTCAAGAGAAACGGCAAAGGCAAGAAGGGTAAATCAAAGAAGAGCGGCAAGCCTGTTGCCAATCCAATGAAGAAACCCAAAGCTGGACCTAAGCCTGAAACAGAGTGTTACTATTGCAAGGGTATGGGTCACTGGAAGCGCAATTGCCCTAAGTATCTGGCTGATAAGAAGGCGGCCAAAGAAAAATCAGGTATATTCGATATACATGTTATTGATGTGTACTTAACCGGCTCTCGTAGTAGTGCCTAGGTATGCGATACCGGTTCTGTTGCTCATATTTGCAACTCGAAACAGGAACTGCGGAATAGACGAAGGCTGGCGAAAGATGAAGTGACGATGCGCGTAGGAAATGGTTCCAAGGTTGATGCAATCGCCGTCGGCACAGTTTCACTTCAGTTACCATCAGGATTAGTTATGAACTTGAATCATTGTTATTTAGTGCCTGCGTTGAGCATGAACATTATATCTGGATCTTGTTTATTGCGAGACGGTTACTCTTTTAAGTCAGAGAATAATGGTTGTTCTATTTCTATGAGTAACATCTTTTATGGTCATGCACCCAATGTGAGAGGATTGTTCATATTGAATCTTGATAGCGATACACACATACATAACATTGAGACCAAAAGAGTTAGAGTTAACAATGATAGCGCCATATTTTTGTGGCACTGCCGCTTATGTCATATTGGTGTAAAGCGCATGAAGAAACTCCATGCCGATGGACTTTTGGAGTCACTTGACTTTGATTCACTTGACACGTGCGAACCATGCCTCATGGGCAAGATGACTAAAACTCCGTTCTCCGGAACAATGGAGCATGCAAGTGACTTGTTGGAAATCATACATACCGATGTGTGTGGTCCGATGAGCGTAGAGGCACGCGGCGGATATCGTTATTTTTGCACCTTCACTGACGATTTGAGTAGATATGGTTATGTCTACTTAATGAAGCACAAGTCTGAAACATTTGAAAAGTTCAAGCAATTTCAGAGTGAAGTTCAAAATCATCGTAACAAGAAGATCAAGTTCCTACGGTCTGATCGTGGGCGTGAATATCTGAGTTTCGAGTTTGGTGCTCACTTAAGACAATGTGGAATTGTTTCACAGTTGACACCGCCTGGAACACCACAGCGTAATGGTGTGTCCGAACGTCGTAATCGTACTTTATTAGAGATGGTGCGATCTATGATGTCTCTTACCGATTTGCCGTTATCGTTTTGGGGTTATGCATTAGAAACAGCTGCATTCACTTTAAATAGGGCACCATCAAAATCCGTTGAGACGACACCATATGAACTGTGGTATGGCAAAAGGCCAAAGTTGTCGTTTCTTAAAGTTTGGGGATGTGATGCTTATGTCAAAAAGCTTCAGCCTGAAAAGCTGGAACCCAAAGCGGAAAAGTGCATCTTCATAGGTTACCCAAAAGAGACAGTTGGGTACACCTTCTATCTCAAATCCGAGGGCAAAGTGTTTGTTGCTAAAAATGGAGCTTTTCTCGAGAAGGAGTTTCTCTCGAGAGAATTGAGTGGGAGGAAGATAGAAGTTGATGAGGTTGTCGAACCTCTCATCCCTCTGGATGGTGGCGCAAGGCAAGGGGAAACCTCTGTCGTTGCGACGCCGGTTGAGGAGGAAGTTAATGATGATGATCATGAAACTCCGGTTCAAGTTTCTGTCGAACCACGCAGGTCAACGAGACCACGTGCTGCTCCAGAGTGGTACGGTAATCCCGTCTTATCAATCATGTTGTTGGACAACAATGAACCTGTAAATTATGAAGAAGCAATGGTGGGCCCAGATTCCAACAAATGGCTAGAAGCCATGAAGTCCGAGATAGGATCCATGTATGAGAACAAAGTGTGGACTTTGGAAGTACTGCCTGAGGGCCACAAGGCTATTCAGAACAAATGGATCTTTAAGAGGAAGACGGACGCTGACGGCAATGTGACCGTTTATAAAGCTCAACTTGTGGCAAAGGGTTTTTCACAAGTTCAAGGAGTTGACTATGATGAGACATTCTCACCCGTAGCGATGCTTAAGTCCGTCAGAATCATGTTAGCAATAGCTGCATTTTTCGATTATGAAATCTGGCAGATGGATGTCAAAACGGCGTTCCTTAACGGTTTCCTTAAGGAAGAATTGTATATGATACAACCAGAAGGTTTTGTCGATCCGAAGAATGCTAACAAGGTGTGCAAGCTCCAGCGATCCATTTATGGACTGGTGCAAGCATCTCGGAGTTGGAACAAACGCTTTGATGAGGTGATCAAAGCATTTGGGTTTATACAAGTGGTTGGAGAATCTTGTATTTACAAGAAAGTGAGTGGGAGCTCTGTGGCGTTTCTAATATTATATGTGGATGACATATTGCTGATTGGAAACAACGTAGAGTTTTTGGAGAGCATAAAGGATTACTTGAATAAAAGTTTCTCTATGAAGGACCTAGGAGAAGCTGCTTACATTCTAGGCATTAAGATCTACAGGGATAGATCAAAACGCCTGATAGGACTTTCACAAAGCACATACCTTGATAAAGTTTTGAAGAGGTTCAAAATGGAACAGTCCAAGAAAGGGTTCTTGCCAGTTTTACAAGGTACGATATTGAGTAAGACTCAGTGCCCAGCAACTGATGAGGATAGAGAGCATATGCGCACCGTCCCCTATGCTTCAGCCATAGGTTCTATCATGTATGCAATGTTGTGCACTAGACCGGACGTTAGCCTGGCCATAAGTATGGCAGGTAGGTTCCAGAGTAATCCAGGAGTGGATCACTGGACGGCGGTCAAGAATATCCTGAAGTACCTGAAAAGGACAAAGGAGATGTTTCTCGTGTATGGAGGTGACGAAGAGCTCGCCGTAAAAGGTTACGTCGATGCAAGCTTTGACACAGATCCGGACGACTCTAAGTCACAAACCGGATACGTATTTATTCTTAATGGGGGTGCGGTAAGCTGGTGCAGTTCCAAGCAAAGCGTCGTAGCAGATTCTACATGTGAAGCGGAGTACATGGATGCCTCGGAGGCGGCTAAGGAGGGTGTCTGGATGAAGCAATTCATGACGGATCTTGGAGTGGTGCCAAGCACACTGAATCCAATAACCTTGTTCTGTGACAACACGGGTGCCATTGCCTTAGCAAAGGAACCACGGTTTCACAAGAAGTCCAGACACATCAAACGACGCTTCAACCTCATCCGCGACTACGTCGAAGGGGAGGACCTAAATATATGCAAAGTGCACACGGATCTGAATGTAGCAGACCCGCTGACTAAACTTCTTCCACGGGCAAAGCATGATCAACACCAAGACTGTATGGGTGTTAGATTTATTACAATGTAATTCGCATGATGATGTGAGGGCTAGATTATTGACTCTAGTGCAAGTGGGAGACTGTTGGAATTATGCCCTAGAGGCAATAATAAATATAGTTATTATTATAATTCCTGTATCAAGATAATCGTTTATTATCCATGCTATAATTGTATTGAATGAAGACTCATTTACATGTGTGGATACATAGACAAAACACTGTCCCTAGCAAGCCTCTAGTTGGCTAGCCAGTTGATCAAAGATAGTCAGGGTCTTCTGATTATGAACAAGGTGTTGTTGCTTGATAACTGGATCACGTCATTAGGAGAATCACGTGATGGACTAGACCCAAACTAATAGACGTAGCATGTTGATCGTGTCATTTTGTTGCTACTGTTTTTCTGCGTGTCAAGTATTTGTTCCTATGACCATGAGATCATATAACTCACTAACACCGGAGGAATACTTTGTGTGTATCAAACGTCGCAACGTAACTGGGTGACTATAAAGATGCTCTACAGGTATCTCCAAAGGTGTTCGTTGAGTTAGTATGGATCAAGACTGGGATTTGTCACTCCGTGTGACGGAGAGGTATCTCGGGGCCCACTCGGTAATACAACATCACACACAAGCCTTGCAAGCAATGTGACTTAGTGTAAGTTGCGGGATTTTGTATTACGGAACGAGTAAAGAGACTTGCCGGTAAACGAGATTGAAATAGGTATGCGGATACTGACGATCGAATCTCGGGCAAGTAACATACCGAAGGACAAAGGGAATGACATACGGGATTATATGAATCCTTGGCACTGAGGTTCAAACGATAAGATCTTCGTAGAATATGTGGGATCCAATATGGGCATCCAGGTCCCGCTATTGGATATTGACCGAGGAGTCTCTCGGGTCATGTCTACATAGTTCTCGAACCCACAGGGTCTGCACACTTAAGGTTCCACGTTGTTTTATGCGTATTTGAGTTATATGGTTGGTTACCGAATGTTGTTCAGAGTCCCGGATGAGATCACGGACGTCACGAGGGTTTCCGGAATGGTCCGGAAACGAAGATTGATATAAAGGATGACCTCATTTGATTACCGGAAGGTTTTCGGAGTTACCGGGAATGTACCGGGAATGACGAATGGGTTCCGGGAGTTCACCGGGGGGCAACCCACCCCGGGGAAGCCCATAGGCCTTGGGGGTGGCACACCAGCCCTTAGTGGGCTGGTGGGACAGCCTAAGAAGGCCCTATGCGCCATAGGAAGAAAATCAAAGAGAAAAGAAAAAAAAGGAGGAGGTGGGAAAGGGAAGAAGGACTCCACCTTCCAAACCAAGTTGGATTCGGTTTGGAAGGGGAGACCTTCCCCCCTTGGCTCGGCCGAAACCCTTAGGGGTCCTTGGACCCCAAGGAAAGGCTCCCCCTCTTCCCCCTATATATACGGAGGTTTTAGGGCTGATTTGAGACGACTTTTCCACGGCAGCCCGACCACATACCTCCACGGTTTTTCCTCTAGATCGTGTTTCTGCGGAGCTCGGGCGGAGCCCTGCTGAGACAAGATCATCACCAACCTCTGCAGCGCCATCACGCTGCCGGAGAACTCTTCTACCTCTCCGTCTCTCTTGCTGGATCAAGAAGGCCGAGATCATCATCGAGCTGTACGTGTGCTGAACGCGGAGGTGCCGTCCGTTTGGCACTAGATCGTGGGACTGATCGCGGGACGGTTCGCGGGGCGGGTCGAGGGACGTGAGGACGTTCCACTACATCAACCGCGTTCACTAACGCTTCTGCTGTACGGTCTACAAGGGTACGTAGATCACACATCCCCTCTCGTAGATGGACATCATCATGATAGGTCTCCGTGCGCGTAGGAAAATTTTTGTTTCCCATGCGACGTTCCCCAACAGGAATTACTCACGAACGATGGAGAGCATCATGCAATTGGTGATGAAGGATGGTTGGTGATGACAACGGTGTAGATTTCCCCTCTCCGGAGCCCAAATCAGACTCCAGATCTGCCCTCCCAAGGAAGAACAAGAAGTGGCGGCGGCTCCGTATCATAAAATGCAATGAACTATTCTCTCTGATTTTTTCCTCCCCGGATATGAATATATATGAGTGGAAACGAGGTCGGTGGAGCCACAGGGGCCCCACAAGCCAAGGGGCGCGCCCTAGGGGGCGCCCTGCACGCTTGTGGCCAGGTGGTGGCCCCTCTTCGGTTAATTCTTTCGCCAATATTTTTTATTAATTCCAGAAACATTCTCCGTAAATTTTTAGGTCAATCCGAGAACTTTTATTTCTGTGCAAAAATAACATCAAGGCAATTCTACTGAAAACAACGTCAGTTCGGGTTAGTTCCATTCAAATCATGTAAATTAGGGTCCAAAACAAGGGCAAAAGAGTTTGAAAAAATAGATACGTTGGAGACGTATCACTCCCTCATATAAAACTGCAATAATAATTACCAATCTAGTTAGTGATTGCCTAGGGACAAATCCTTGTCTTGTGTTACAAAAAAGCTTTCTACAAAACAACTAACTTAATTAATATTTATCTAAATAGCAGATACGTCTCCAACGTATCTATAATTTTTTATTGTTCCATGCTATAATATTATCATTCTAGGCTGCTTTTTGGGTCTTTATATACCAACTTATATTATTTTTGAGCACTAACCTATTGACCCAATGCCGAGTGCGAGTTGCTATTTTATGCGTGTTTTGGCTTTTCAGGTTTACAGCACCAAACGTAGCCCAATTGCTTATGACTTTTTCTGGACCAAAAGAAGACGTGGAAGCATCGGGAGGTGACCAGACGCCGCACGAGGGAGGCATCATACAACAGGGCGGACCGAGGGGGGTCGCACGCTGAAGTTTGCTGCCCCCCCCCCCCCCCGGTGTGTGTCCCCTGGCGTACCTCTTTGTCCTATAAATTTTCAAATATGCCCAAAACCCTAGGGAGCCACCCTAAACACTTTTTCTCTCGCCGCAAGTCTCTATTCCACCATGAGGCCATTTGGAGCCCTTTTTCGAAGCCCAATCGGAGTGGGGATCGATCACGGAGGACTTGTACATCAACCTTGTTGCTCCCATGGTGATGTGTGAGTAGTTTACTACAGACCTACGGGTTCGTAGCTAGTACCTATATGGCTATCTCTCTCTCTCTCTCTCTCTCTCTCTCTTGATCTTTAATACAATGCTCATCTCATCTTCGCTTTGATCAATCCGATGAAATCCTATTGCGGTGTGCATTTTTTGGGACTCGATGAATTGTGGGTTTATGTTCAGATTATTCATGATAAATACATTAGTCTTCTCTGAATTCTAATTATGATTTTTATTTGCATGATTACCATAACTTTGTAAATCTCTCCGATCTATTAGAATAGTTTGGCTAAGAAGATTGATATTTCTTGAGTGAGAGGGGTGCATTGTAGTGGGTTAATCTGACAGGTTTCTATATTCGAGTGACAGAAGGGGACAAGATACGTCTTTATATTGTTGCCACTAAGAATAAAACGATGCGGTTAATTCATATTGATTGAGTTCTCTTTGTCTAGATCATACCATCATTCTCCAAGCATTACCCAGTTTGTCATGAACTTAATACGTAGAGAGGCAAACATAGAAGCGCTCTTGAAGTGGAGTATAATTGGTGCAGATAGGAGTTTGCCTATTTGCTTATGGGCGTGATGCATATATATGTGTGATCATTGTCGTGAATATCACATAACTATGCGCTTTTCTATCAATTGCTCAACAGTAATTTGTTTACCCACTGTATACCTACTACATGAGAGATGCCATTAAAGAAAACTATGGCCCCATGTCTATTCACTTATAAGTTTACAAACGCTACAATACCTCGCTGCCTCAATTTAGTTTTTGTTTACTTTGCACTTTACAACTTCTATCTACACACTTTACTTGCTTGCAAATAACGAGTTCAAGGGGATTGACAACCATCTTGCCCGCGTTGGGTGCAAGTGTTTGTTTCTTTTGTGTGCAGTTGCTGAAGACTGGGGTTGGTTGTTACTCATATTGGTTCGATAAACCTTGGTTCTCCATCAAGGAAAATAATTACTTATATTGTGCCGCATCACGCGTTCCTCTTCACGGAAAATCCAACACAGATGATAAGCATCAACACCCCCTAACTTTTATTTGCTTGTTCTTTATTTTCTTGCAAAACTATCTATTACACCTACTAAGTACTTCTAATTTTATTCCCGCAAACTAGTTTCATAATTGTGATAGGTAAAGTAAGTATTAGCATGCGTAGATTTGTATCGGTGGTTGATAGAACTTGAGAGAATATTAATTTTACATTTAGCTCCTCATGTGTTTGACACGCTTACTTATCGAAAAAGGCTACAAATGATCCCCTACACTTGTGGGTTATCACCAGCTACGGTCGGTCGAGCCAAAATGTGGTCGGTCGTCGCGCAACCGTTAGATCCTGACAAGCGTAACCGTTCCATGGGAGACATCGTCTTCCTCATCTCTCGCGTCCTTTCTCGGGGGGAAAAGACACTGGTCAATCCATGGCGGCCGTTCCTCTCACCCCCTCCTCATGTGTCATGCAACGCGCATCTTCTACATGTGTCGTCCTCGCCCAGACGCTTGCCGTTGAAGCTCATCGCCGTCGATGATCGCCTACTCACCTTGTGGATTGCAGCATGGGCGGGGGATGTGGCTGGAGGTAGAGAATGGAGGACACGAGGTGGGAAATTGATAAGGTAGGATAAAGAGCGGTCCGTGGGACCCACCACATACACCCGTCTCATGGCGGGCAGTCTGCATGAGCATGACTGCCAGGGTGGCACGCGGCCGGTGAAAAATTTGGTCGGCCGGCCGATTACAAAGTATCCCGAAGAAAATTCAGTTAACGTGGACAGCAGCCACAATCACGTAGCAAGCCGAGCCGGTCGGCCGGCCGTGTCCCTCGTGTCCGTGACCACACTTTGGTCCAGTGATGCACGCAAGCGGGCGGCAGCATGACGCGCACCTGGACACACGCCGACCGCCCAAGAGCTGAGCGAAAGGAAACGGAAGCGGAGCGCCTTTATCACACTGCCCCTTTCCTTTCTGGTCGAGCCACAGCTAATTGCGTGAAACGCTCGTTCCATGGCCTTTATTAGGACGGGTAGGCTGGATGATCGTTCGCACAGGTAAGCAGGGACTATCTAGAAGGGATGGAGGTTGGAGGATGTCTAGTCGTGACGTCTTTTCTCGTGATTTTGAGGTTTGTAGCTGTACATGCACTAATATTGATTTGAACGATTTTATATTTATCTATGGAGGGAGTATAATCAGTGGCGGATCCAGGATTTAAAGTTACCAGGCGCGGATTTTAAAGGAAAGAAAAAAAAAATCAAAGGCACAATACAATCAAATAAAACAATCAAGAAAATAATTGGCCAAAAGTACGCATGCATGCAAGACGAAATTAATAAAGTAGTTTATTTTGAAGAACTAGGTAAAAATTATCAAAGTAGTTTTATTCTCAAGAACTAGGCAAAAATGTAATGCAAAAAAATCACATAAAGTCTAGCTTGGACTCCCGCTGACTAAATCATCTATGCTTTATCTCAAGTATTTAATCTCCCAGTCCATTATGTACCTGAAATATGTAAAACAATCACATTAACCTAAGTCACAATATAGGATGCCATTCAACTTTCAAAAATAAGGCTAAGAACGACAATAAATTAAGAAGACTAGAACAATGAAAGAACCTGCTCCTTGTTTCCTGTGGTGGCTGATTGTTTGTTGTTTTGAGCAGGGACCGTGGCAACCGCGGCGGCGACGACGCTGGCGGCTGCGGCGACTTTGCTTCGACGGCAACGGGAACAGGCGGACTCGCTTCTCCTTCTTCATCTAATACCATGGGCTAGACTGACCTGCGCAGCGCCGACGATTGCGAGACAACACGGCTGGCGGCGCATCCCTACGGTGCGATCGATCCAGGCTAGGTTCAGAAATCAGAATGACCAGCCGATCAGGTATTCAGGTCCACGATTGATATAACCTGGAATAGTGGATACCACAACGTGAGAATTAAGGTCCATGAGTAACGTGAGAATTGGGATGTGTATTTTATTCTTAATTGACCCATCTAATTTTATTAGGCTTGACTAATTGGCCCATCTATATCTACCGAGCAGTTACTCCAAACGAAGCGTTTTCTTCTTCCTTCGTCAGCACTCAACAGAACTGTTCGTCAGAGAGGGTTCGACCATAGCTTCAGGCAAAGCTGCTCGCCTCCCAATTCCCATGGTGGCCACCGGTCGAAATTAGTAGGGGGGTACCCTAGGTTAAAAAAATTACCCGGGGCGGCCGCCCCTACGTGACCCTACGCTGGAGCCGCCCCTGAGTATAATATAAGAGATGCTATAGTAAAGTGATCATATCGTCGGAAAAACCTCTAATGCCCGCCTGTTGATCGCCATAATTTTTGGAAGGTACGAGAGACCCTTCATGAAAACACCTGGATGGCAAAGATCAAGAGCGATACCATCGTCTTCGGTGAACACATTCAGGAGCTTTTCTTTCTGTGGACGCTCGTCCACGACTTTTACCTTGATGAACATGCCGACAATGATATTGTTTGAAAACACGTTGTTTATGGGATTTTCTCGGCGGCAATCGTATACAAGGCGCGATTTCTTGGAATGACGATCTCCCCCATAAATTTATGGTTTGAAAAGCTTGGGTCTCTCCAAAAGTTAAATTATTTGCCTGGCTCGCTTTGCAAGATAGGAACTGGACTGCAGACCGTTTGGAACGGCGTGGATGGGTTAAGTGTGACCTTTGTCCTCTCTGTAAGGGGGAGCCAGAATTAGGCATTCACCTTTTTGTCAACTGTCGCTTCTCTATTCGACTTTGGCGTTTGGTCATTGCGAAGTTCGGCCTTCTTCACATTGACACTTCCAGTTGGCACCTTGAGGAGTCTCTCCTACGATGGTAGGTCAAGAGGAGCGATTTGCGAAACCCTAACAAATGAACCATGATTCTCTTCACCATGCTTGTCTCTGCCGCCAATCCTCCTGAAGAGCGTTGTGAACGAAGCCAACCTTTGGGTTACCGCCGGCGCTAAGGAACTAGGGCAAATTGTTGTACGCGAGTAATTCTCAGGCCTTGTTGTGCCCGTTTGTAAAACTATATTATCTCCTAATTAAAGGATGAGGCGAAATTTTTGCCTTCGTTTCAAAAAAAAGGAGACGCTTCGAATCTAGTCAATGAGCTTTCATACTTAGATGTTGAACGAGATGATATAGCGCATGGTCCATCCATCAAAATATTGACCCACACACATTCCAAGACACAAACTCTATTCCGTTGCGGCCCACATCCCCGTGTCATCTTAGTTTCATGCCACCTCCAAAGCCTGGACCATTGCTATTTGGCAACCTTTCTTCCAACGACAGAGAAATTTCATCGGTCTACTGGGTTTTCCTCCTTTTTAGAAGACGGTCGTGACACTTAGGATGACTGTGTATTGTTCTGATACAGATTCATGGGATGATACACTTCGAATGGTCAAAAATACAATTATAAACTGCATGAAAGTGTTTACTGAAACTGTATTGTGGGTCTATGGAGAGAAGGTTTTTCGAGCACCCAGCACCAATGACATGACCGAACTTCTAAACATGCATGAAGCAAATGACTGGCATGGGATGCTAGAAAGTGTTGATAGTTGTTCGCACACAAACATGTCACCGTGTACCGCTGGGGTCGGATATGGTACACAACACACATTGTCAGAGGAGTCCTGCTCGGAGAGCGATATGCAAGACATGTTGACGAGATCTTTTAGAGATCCAAAACCCCACACGTCCAAAAAAGATCCCTACAGAGATTGTGGTGGCTATGTACTGCACTAGACCGCACCTAAGGCTTTGAGGTTGACTAGACCACACCTAAGGCCTTGAGGTTCACTATCCTGCGACACGACAAACAAGAAGAAAAATGAGAGAAGGAAAAAAGTATTAAAAATTGGTAGACTGATTATCAATTGTATGTTGTTCAATCGACCATGGCCTATAATCTATATAAGAGGTGGATGGACTTTCCATAAAGGAAAATGATTTCAATTCCTACCCAAATTGCCAAAATTTGACCAAACTCGGAATCACCATGAGCTCCAGTCTGGATAGTCCGGCCATCCCTGATTTGCGTACAAGAGAGCAATTTTCGGTTTCGTAGGTTGCATATAACATTGGATAAAGATGTCGCCAAACGCAAATTTATTCATTTCGACGAGACCAACAACTTTCATGTTGAAAGATTTTTATTTGAGGTCATATTGAAGATGTTTACTCATTTTCTAACTATTGCACTTGAAACAACACAAAACTTGAAAGTGCGTTACATGGACTAGAGGGGGGTTAATAGGCGATTTTTAGAATTTCATCACTGAGGAAATTCCTTGTGAGGAAAGTTCTCAATGATGAACTTAGTGCAGCGGAAATAGCGCAGGATCAGGAGTGCAAAATGACTACAACAAAGTACTCGATGAAGTTTATGAGATTCGGTTTGCACAGTTTGCAAGTACAGAGTATGCAGGTGAAGATTAACTCAAGTGAAGAATTTCAGGTTGAGGAAATTCAAAGAAAGTCTTCAAACAAATTCTTCAAACAACACAGATGAAAGTCTTCAACATACAATTTGAGGAAATGAAAGAGTTGAAGAAATAGAACCCGTAGCTTGATGAAGACAGTTGTTGATGACCCAGTTTCAACTAATGTGGCAGTTGTACGTCTGGTTCGGATCGGCTTGGTATTGAAATCAAAAGGACACACAGTCCCTATCATATTCTCCTTGAGCTAAGGACACACAGTCCTTGCCCAACACTCGTGGTAAGTCTTCAGGGCAGACTTCCAAACCCTGACATACTCGGTCACCCGGTGATCCACAATTGACTACTGGATGCTCTAGACCATGACGCCTAACCGTCTGGAGGATGCACAGTCCTCAAAGGTAAGAGACTTCAGTTCCACACATGAACAACTTCTTCAGTGATGCTCAATCACTTGGTTTTTGGTTTTGGGGTTTGGTGTTTCGGGTATTTCCTCACTTGATGATTTTCTCTCGAAGACTCTGAGGAATTTGGGTTGCTCTAAATGAAAAATGTCAGTTTCACTAGGAGCAGCCAACCAGCTAGTGGTTGTGGGAGGCGGTTATTTATAACCTAGGAGCATCCCGACATGATTTGACATAAATGCCCTTAAATAATGTCTTCATGAGGAATATCAATTTCATAGCAATTTCTTCGCGATCAAAGTCTTCAAGGAAAGACCAAAGTCTTCAACCAAAGACATAAATTTTTAGAGGTCGATATTCATCGTATAACTCAAACTCCTCAACGACTTTTAGAGCATGTGTACACTCACAAACATATTAGTCTCTTAACCTATAAGTCTTCAAACCACCAAAATCACTAAGGGACACTAGATGCACTTACAAAACTTTAGCTAGACAAATAACTCCATTGACTTTTTGTCCAGCCATTTGTCTGGCTTGAGAGAGAGGTATGTATCATGTGACCTTTTGTCCAGCCTTTGTCCCGTGACTTGTTCGGATTGGATCGGACATTTCGGCTATCTTCAGGTTGCTCATACGCGACACTATTTTGACTTTCAAGGCTGCATAGATGAAGATGGTCCAAAAACAGCAAGATGTTCACTTTGACGATATGTTGAACGTCCATGTTAAAAACATTGTCATCTAAGGCCATCTTAATTACTTTTTTGCCATGTGAAAATATGGTGTGTACAAATATGTGCACTCGAGGTGGAGGAATTGCATGTATCTAGGCACATCCAATTTACCGCTCATTGCAAGGATCCAACAATTATTTTTGAAGCTATTACCTATGAAGAGTTATGGATCTTGCATTAGTACTTTGGGTTGCCTAGGTCTTACAACGACATCAATCTATTACACGTATATCACCTATTCACAAGGCTAGTTCATGGTACTTCTCCACCTTGCAACTTCATGGTGAAAGTCCATTAGTATGACTCAAGCTACTATCTAAACGATGGCACATATCCCTATTGGTCAACATTTCTAAATACAATTTCTAATCCTCAAAGTAAAAACACAACCATTTCACCATGGCGCAAGAAGCTCAAAGGATAGACACTGAAATAGCATTTGAACTGCTGCAAACAAGGTTTTCAATTATCCGGGACCTCATCATTTCTGGAAGAATAATGTCTTGAAAAATATCATGACATATTGTGTGATCCTACAGAACATGCTCACAAGAATGAGAGGGATATGCCAAGCCTCGTTGACTAAAATATTGCCACAATTGTCCTGCCTCAGAGGCACACATGTTTCATTCAAGCATTTCTTGAGGTGTAAAGGAAGATTGAAGACCGAGTCTCCCGTCATCATCTAAAGGAAGATCTCAATGGGCATCATGGGTAGCTAATTGGGATATGATGTGTTTACAACTCTTTACAATTCATTATTTCAACTTGAACAATTTATTTGACCGGATTATTTGTTGCATTTGAGTTATTTGTTGTATCCAAAAATAGTGGAGAGGTGTTCTGAGTTGCTAGCACACTGCCTCAACTGATGTTCTGAGTTTCTAGCACACCTCCACCTAGCACCCGTTCTAACGAGTAAGTGTACTTTCACGCACATGAAAAAAAAAGCTTAAACATATTGGATGTAATAAAATCTTACATTACGGTAATATGAGTACCATACCCTAGTAGCATGCATGTCAACTAGGTAATTTTAATTATACGACACATATTAAATAAAAAAATGAAGAATTGTGTATTATATCTTGATATAGTATCATAATAAATAGTATAATACTATATGTCATGCGTGGAAATAAATAAGGTCATCTAAGATCGATAATTCAATCCGGATCCCAAGCTCAGATGCACACTGTAAAAATAAATAAAATATAAAAACACAAAGAAAAACATTTTTCTTGTGGTGCAAGATGCTCTGATGCGTAAACTCCATTTTTCACGTATAATTTTAACAACTATTTACGCATTTTTTAACAAAGTTACCGCATCAACGCGCGGGCATCATCTAGTTGCCATAAAAATTAGCACTTCACGTGTAGACCTCATAGAACTTGTGCTTTCTATGTTGCATGTACATTCGTTCGTTTCAATTCCAGTGAGCACATGGTCATAACATTTAATCTTATATATTTCTATTTGCATGTTTTCCCAGTCTAGACAAGCAAGTTCCTTAGTATCACCAGACCAGTCCGAGCACCTTGTTTTCTAGAGATAATTGTAGGGCACTACCACACTTGGGCACGTCGTGGCGGATAGGTACCAGTAGTCAAAAGTTTTGCATGTCAGTATCACTTCACGGACTAATTGTTGCGAAACAGGCTGACAGCCGTATAAACCCGTATTGACCACGTATCTGACATACCTGGCCCGCATGTCAGGCAATACGGTGGCGTACACGGACCTAACCGGCTCGGTCACTCGCCGTGTCTCGTTCGAACCGTGTCGAACTAGACGAACCCTAGCCTTGCTCTCCCCTCTCCCTGTCTGCACGGCGACTCCCGGCGGCGGCCACTCTCTGCGGCGGTAACGTTGCGGGCGGGTACGGAGACCTTCCCAGCCTCGGGCCACATGACCACGTAGGTCTGGTTGTGGACGACGGCGGCTCCAGTCCGTACCACTCCTCCGGCGATGATGAGGATTTGGAGGAGGAGGCAGCGTTGTCCATGGAGGACAGGGTGAAGCTGGCAGAGATCTTGGTGGCCAACCCTACTAGTAGCCATCATTGGACCAGTGGTGCTGGTGGCGGCGTGGTGTAAGTGCCTCTACTCTATCCCTCTTTCTTCCTAATTAAAATCTGGTGGGCTAGGGTTAGTTGCTCATTTGAGATTATTTCTGTCAACTATAGTTTGCATGATGCTGTTTGGAAACTTCAGATTCACTTTGATTCGCAGCCCAATTTGGATATGAAGCTATGTAGCTCAGATGTTACATTTCTGAACCTATATGCAGTGTTGCAAACACAAGGGTTTTATTTCTCTCATGAGTTGTACCACATGAAACATTTAGGCATAGGAGAGGAGAGAGAGCATGGCTTTGAATTGATTGACAGAAACATCAAACTTCAGCAACTGAAGAAGGAATATAAGCATTATTTAGTTCTGAATTTGCTAGTGATGGCAACACCAATTTTTTTATATCAAAGAGAAGAGAGATCAAATGTCAGTGATGTCATTAATGTATGTCATAGAGAAGAACAATTAGCAGCAATATTGTATCAACGAGCTGTTATGTATGATCTCAGTGAGCCTGCAATTCTTGTTGTTGATCTAGAAGGTGTTGTTTTTCATAGCAGTGCTACTCAACCTACTGTTGTGTGCACCCAAGAGAGCATAAACTTCAGAAAGGACAAGCTCAAGGTTGTAATGAAGGAAGAGCCAGTGTTTGAGCAAGCACATAATAGTTGTGATGAATCTGAGGATGCATATGACACTGATAACAATCCTTTGTGCATGGAGAAATAGAAGATTTCTGAAGATGCTGAGATGATACAGGGGAATAAATTAGCAGAGGAAGAAGATGTAGATCAAGATGAAAATTCAGATGAGGAACAACTACATTATGAGGGTGACACTGAGGTTGAGGATTTGTTTGAGATGGAGGAGGAGGAGGAGGATGAGGAGGAGGATGTCGATATTTTTACAAGAGAAGAACCTCCAATGCAAAACCTGCAAAAAGGAGGAAGAAACTTGAAGTTAGGAAAGGCCCCACTACTAAGTCACATTCAAGTGTGTTAGAGGAGGTGAAACCTAATTTCATTCCTTCATCAGATGAAGAAGATGATTGATTGTTTTTTGAGGATGAAGATGATGGACATGAGCCACTCTCATTTGTGCTACCTAAAGGGAGGAATAGTAGGGCCAAGCAAAGGAAACCAAGGATCTGGTACGATGACAAACTTGAGCAACCACATCAGCAATTATGCCTATACATGTGCTTTAAGGATCAACATCAATTCAGAGAAGCTTTGTTGAGCTTACACATCACACATTCCATAGACTTCAGGTATCACAGAAACTCAAATCAAAGGATCATTGCTTGTTGTAAGCAACATCACTGCCAGTTTTGCATAGTTGCTGCAGTTATCAAAGGGGAGAAGACTTTTGCTATTAAGAAAATGGGGCTAGAGCACACTTGCCCTACCAACACAGAGAAATCAAGGATTAGTGCAAAGTAGCTTGCAAAGACCTAGAAGTATGGTGTTGATGTGGCAAGGCACATGGCATATAGGGCCAAAAACCTTGTTGTAGAAGATGTGCTATGAGAGCACAAGAAGCGGTATCCAAGACTTAGGTATTATGCTTAGACCATCATGGATACAAACCCTGGTAGTAGAGTTATAGTTACAAAATTTACTCCAAAACCTACTACAAAAATACCACATCCAGGACCAAGGTTTCATGTTATGTTCTTCTGCATAAATGGAGCAAGGGAGGGATTTCTGAATGGATGCAGAACATTCATTGGTTAGTTATGCCTTTATTGTTCATCACAAATTTTCATTGTTTACCACTTCTTTATAGTGACATAAATTGTTCTTTGCTTCTATCAACAAGTGTTGATGGATGCTTCATTAAGCTGACCACTCGTGCTCAAATCCTTGCTGCCACTGGAAGGGATGGCAATAACAATATTTTCCCACTTGCATTTGCTATAGTTGGAGAAGAGAACACAACTAACTGGTGTTGGTTTCTTCACCAATTGAAGATAAGTTTAGGAGGTGAAACTGAGAAATTTGGTCCTTATACTATCATGTCTGATAGACAAAAGATATGCATGCATCTTCCTATTATTAAGTTCTGCATTATCATTTTATGTTATAGATGTAGTTGTACAATAGCTAAGTTTAGCATTCTATGTGATCAGGGGCTGCTAAATGCAGTAAATCAAGTTTTCCCAAACTGCCATCAAAGATTTTGCCTTAGATAATGCCAGCTATGCTTATAACCAACACAAGTTTAACATTGCCATGAATGATTTGAAAAATGGCTACTATAACATGCAGCAACTGTGGGGTCCAAGGCCACAGGTACACCAACTGCAGACAACAGTTGAGACCAGAGTTGGCTTTGAGGAAAAACAAGCATGTGGTAAACCATTGTTAATTTCTTTGCATCTTTTATCTTCATGTGCTAAATCCTTTTGTGCTTATGTGCTTTGCAAGGCACCTACAAGATCAAGGAGTGAAGCAAGATCACAGCCTCCACCTGCAAGATCACAGCCTCCACCTGCAAGATTACATCCTCCACCTGCAAGATCTACAAGAAGGTCAACTAGTAGTGCCAGTGTTCATAGGCATTTCACTACCCCAAGATTTGCTACTGGAGGTTCATCATGTGCTCCTGCCCCAACATATGCAGCTGGAGGTTCATCATCTGCTCCTGCCCCAACATATGCAGCTCGAGGTTCATCATATGTTCAAAGGCCAACAAACCATTCTGGTTGGTTGGCATTTTTTACTGCCAGTGGTAACCATCACTGATGTATGAGTAGTAAGTTCTATGATGTGTACTAAGTGACTTATTGTGTGCGAGTGGTAACCATCACTGATGTACTAAGTGACTTATTGTGTACTAAGTTCTATGATCAGTACTAAGTGATGTGCACTAAGTGACTTATTGTGTGGTAAGTGATGAGTACTAAGTGATTTTTCTGGTTCTATGATATGATAATGACCCAAGCCATCTATCAATGCAACATATAAAAAGATATATAACAATAAACGACATAGTGGGGTTGAACATACACCAAGTCACTTAAACATGCATAATTCAGATATTCTTACATTAGAACATGGGTACAAACCATAGCATAGTGGAGTTCAACCTAAAACATTCAGAAGTTACAACCAGTACATGCATACATTACACTGCATTAAAGAACCATAATTCACAAAAGGGAGCACATCATACTTCTTCTTCTTCATCTTCATCTTCATCTAGCTCATCCATCCAAAATGTCCCTGGTCATCTTCAACTTCTCTTGGTTCTTCTCCACTGCCTTCAACTGATCAGCAATCTCCAGCTTCAGCTCATCCCTGCGTTTAAATCGATTCTCCATTCCTTTCTTCAGACCACCAATGTGAAGGTTGAGCACCCCAATGTCATCTTTGAGTTTTTCCTCAAAATTGTCCAGTTTATCAACCTGAACCTTCAAATTGTAGTTCTCTTCACTTAGCTTCTCCTTCTCCTTCAAATGATTAGCCTTCTGGTTCCTAATGACCCTGCCTTGAGCTTCTAGAAGGTTCATAAGAACTGAATACTTCCCTTGAAGTTCCATTTTCTCTGCCTCTTTCTTCTCAATCTCAGTCTTCATGATAGCCACAACAACACTAGATCTCTCTGCACCATTCACCTTATCCTGCAAATAGCTAAAATCCATGACCCTCTCCTCCTGGGCATTGAGCAGTTGATTCACATCTTCAACTAGTTTGTCATAGTTTGCATCAAGATTTCTTTTCTCTTCTGTCAGATGGTGAATTTTCAGTGAACTCTCCAAGTTATCATTCCTCCTAGCACTCTTGTCGTCTTCCAACATTTCCCAAAGTTTTAACAATGCATTTTGCATTGTAGGAGGCCACTCTGGGTCTACCCACCAAACAAAACCACAATTCTGAGGTTGTTGCAATACAAAAAACACATATTATATTACTCTGCACAGTACACCAATTAAAATGTCACCACCTACATAAATAAAAACTACTATTGATTCATTTAGTAGTAATTAGTAGTAATGATTCATTTAGTTAAAATGTCACCGCCTACATAAATAAAAAATGAGCAGTACTAATAACCACTACTAAACTCCTGCCTAAACAATGAGTACATACAACTTGACATAAACAATGAGCTTCTGCACTTGTAATTAAGCTCAATCTTTAGTGGTACTACACAGGAAATAAGAATGACCATTTGTAATAAACAATGACCACCAGCAGGAACTAATCTCAATCTTTAGTAGTACTACACAGGAAATAAGAATGCCCATTTGAAATAAACAATGACCATCAGCAGGAACTAAGCATTCTAGAGCCTAAACTAAGCATCACCAAAAACAGAGCAGCCCCAAGACAGATCATACTGTGAAAAATGTAAATACAAAATATATCACACGGATTCTTACCGGCTGAGCACACACTAAAAACCTCCTGCCTGTCTCAAATCCTTCAAATGCTACGCGACGCTCAGGCGCCAGCCGATGCTCCGAGCAAACATCCAGGGCTGAAATCTCGATGCCCATGTAGTCTTCATCTTCGATGCTAGCAAGGATCTAAAGAACCAACCAAAAATCAGAGACAAATCCCCCCCAATTCAACAAATAGAAACCCTAACCCTAGCTCTACAACTGACTCGGTACTGCATGCCGTCGGAGGAAGAGCTGATGTCCAGGTTGGACATGTTGTTGCTACTTTCATCCTCATAAACCATGGTGCGGCGGCGGTGGTGGTGGTGGCGGTTGACAATCAGAGCGAGAGAGGCAGAGGCGAGGGAGTGCGAGAAGAAGGGGGAGAAAGGAGGCGTCTGGCTCGGTCAACGGGGCCCGAGCCAGTTATAGCGAGCAACCGAGCCGGTTCGGTCCGTGTACGCCACCATGGCGCCTGACATGCACGCCAGGTATGTCAGATACATGGTCAATACGGATTTATACAACTGTTAGCCCATTTCACAACAGTTAGTCCGTGAAGTGGTACTGACGTGCAAAACTTTTGACTATTGGTATCTATCCGCCACAACACGCCTAAGTGTGGTAGTGCCTTGCAATTATCTGTGTTTTCTAGGACTCGATGAAAAGGTTATTGAAGAAGATGATATTGCATCGACAATGCCAATGGAGCAATGTATGAAGACAACATAAACAGCCAACCCATCGTGCATGAAGAACAAAGGGACAAAAACTCCAAGCTCCTGACAATGTCGCACCATGTGCCACTAAAAGGGGATTTGAGTTGGGGACTTCTATTAGGAATAACATTGTATCACTGCTGAATCAACATCGCCACGACATCAGTCTCATGGTGCCGGAGCGACGGTGAGAGCATCTACAATAAGATGACAAAAACATACTTTAAGAATTAAAATAGTATATCTTTGCTCAGTGGAAGGAGATAGAAGAGAAGAAAAAAAGCGGGTTGTAAGTTAGTAGTCGGATGCAGCACGAGCTTCAAGACACTTTGTGAGATGTAAGATGGGACATCTCCTTCTAACAATTAAAACTTGCTATTGTTTTTTTAAAGATCCAACGATGGCTGGCATAAATTGAAAACAGCAGGTAGCACATGGTGAAGAAAACATAAGGGGGTGATGATCAATGGATCAAGGATGTAATTAGAAGAAAGGGAAAAAAGGGGCCTAACTGACGATAGTTATCTTTCACGACGGCTCCCCAAAGGGGTGCTCCAATGAAACTGCGCCTGCCTCACGCCAAAGTCTAAGAGTCTTGATAATTTCCTCTTTTATGTCTTGCACTTGTGCTGCCTTGTTTCTGAAGGTGCAATCGTTGTGCTCCTACCAAATCTAGGCAAGGATTAGAATGATCATTGTTTTGATTGCCTTCTTGTGCTCCGGCTTAGCTTTGTTTACCATTTGGGATATGATGGTAGTTGGCTTGCTAGTGTTTAGCCATTTGCTTGGGTGAAGGGAGCTACAACCGCCGTATGATGCAGCCTGTGTCCAAACGGATATTCCTATTGGACACTGCCAGAACAAATGAACTGAAGATTCTAGGTTTCGGAGGCATAGCTGGCAGAAGTAGTTGTTCGTCCACCCTTTTCTTTGTAGGCGATCATTGCACCACAATCTATCCTTAAGGAGCAGCCATGTGAAGAACTTAAGCTTTGCAGGTGCCCATGTGGCCCATACAAGCTTCCTGAGGTCTGATTTATAGAACCCCTGGAATTGGGCCTTATACGCAGATTTGGCAGTGTATACTCCTGATGCCTCTTGTGTCCATTTGATTGTGTCACCTACTTGCTCTAGAAGCTGAATATTCCTACTCTAAATCCATCTGTGCAGCTTGACTGTCTCCTCCCAAATAATTGAGGTGTCTCCGTGGGCTAGGTCTGCAATCCAGGTGTCGTTTTGCAGTGCCTCCTTCACCGATCTATTCTTTCTGCGGGTATGTCTGAATAGTTGTGGGAAGGTTGTCTTTAGATTCCCCGAACCTGTCCAAGAGCAATTCCAAAATGAAGCCAGCTCGTCGTTCCCTAGTGTAACGACCGTGGAGGCGCTGAACAAAGCTCTGCGTCGTCACATGGCAGTTGCATGTCATTCGAGGCCCTGTCGTGGCTTGTCCAGGACAACCATAGCCAACGAAGTCGCAGAGCTCTGCTGAAGCGTGTCATGTCCAGAATGCCCAGTCCTCCGTTTTCAACCGGGGAGCATACTATTCGCCAGCCTACTTTGCATTTTTCCCCGCTGATTTCCTCCTCTTGTGCCCATAGAAAACGGCGTCGGACCTTGTCAACCTCAAGTAAAAAAAAATTTGGTGCTCGCAGCACAGATAAGGCAAAAGTGGGCAGTGCGGTAAGAACATTGCGAACCAAAACCCCTCTACCGGCTATGGTAAGCAGTCTTCCTTTCCATCCAGCTAGTCTGGCCCGAATCCTATCTAAGATGAACTGGATGTGGACGAGGCGCAGCCGCGAGAGTGTTAGCGGGAGCCCGAGGTATTTCACTGGGAAATCTACTATCTCTCCTCCAAAGTTTTGAAGAACTTCCTGAAGGTTGATTCCCTCGCAGCGGATGGCAGAGACAGTTGATTTCGCCGGGTTCATACGTAGTCCAGTTGCCTGCCCAAAGTCTCATAGGATGCCAAGTAGCGTGTCTATCTCTTTTCTATTGGGGTTAGCAAAAATAACTGCGTCATCAGCATAGAGGCTAACGCGGAGGGGGATTTGTCTCCCAGGCAGAAGGGACAGCATCTGCATTTCGGTCGCCCGTGCTAGCAGTCTGTGTAGGGGGTCAATGGCGATGATGAAAAGCAGGGGCGATAGCGGGTCTCCCTGGCGCAACCCCCTACGATGACAGATATGGCTGCCTAAGGTTCCGTTGAGCATGAAGGATGATGACACTGTGTTGAGAAGTAGAGAGATCCAATCGCGCCATCGTGCCGGAAATCCGAGCGCTTGTAGCAGCTCTAGAAGGTATTCCCAGGAGACGTTGTCAAAAGCTCATGCAATGTCTAGCTTGAGCAGTAGTGCATGTATCTTTTTTTGATGTAGGCATCTAATCGCATTTTGCACATATAGGAAACTATCCTGCGTAGACTTGGATCGTAGGAACACCGACTGCGTCGGTGAGATGATGTCTGCTATCACCGTGGTTAGCCTCATAGAGAGCACTTTGGCGACTAACTTGGCGAAAGAGTGTATCAGGCTAATCGGCTTGAAGTCTTGAATTTTTTGTGGCTCCATCCTTCTTTGGGATGAGTACTACCATGGCAGTGTTTAATCTACTAAAATCTCCTATTACTAGGTGGTAGAAGCTGTTAAAAGCTAGTAGGACGCCTGCTTTGATGTGCTGCCAGCAGCTTGTGAAGAACATCCCTATGTAACCATCTGGACCCGGCGCCTTTTCTGCCGGTGAAGCTTTTATCACATCCCAGATTTCGGCCTCGGAGAAGGGGTTGTCTAGGCCTGCATTTTGTACGGAGGGCATGTCTAGGCTACTCCAGTCTATCCCGAGCGTACGCTCAACTTTGGTGCCTAAGCTGTCATTGAGGTGTTGGTAGATTACCGCCTCTTTTTGCTCATGCGATGTTGCAATCTCATTTTCACCCTGGAGACAGTGGATGAAGTTTTTTCGCCTACAGGACCTCATTTTTGCATGGAAAATTTTGTTTCCGCGTCCCCTACCCGTAACCAGGTTAGTCTGGATGCTTGCCGCCTTCTCGCTCGCTCTACTGCCGCAAGACCTAAAAGCCGCAGTTTCAGTAATTTGCGGAGGTTGAATTTGGCGTCTGACAGTCATCGAGATTCCTGTGCTACATCCAGCCGGAGCACTAGCTCGACAACTATATGGAATTGCAGTTTTGCATTACTATATGGAATTGCAGTTTTGCATTCTTAGGTCTCACGCGACTCGCCCCATATTGGTATGGAGTCGCTGGAAAGCGCATGTGGACTGAACCGGTCTACTCCAAGCTGCTTGCACCGTGTCGTGGAAGAGGGGGAAGCTTGGCTAGAAACTTTCAAATTTAAACATGGCGGATCGAGGCGCAACACTTGTGTCGGCGAGGAGCAGCGGGCAGTGATCAGAGGTGGCCGTAGAGGCTGCTATCAAAGAAGCAGAGAATAAATGCTTTCCCAGGCCTGGTTGCAGAAGAATTTATCGTTGCTGACCATGGTGGGGTCACGACGCTCGTTGCTCCAAGTGTACCGACGATTTTTACATTTAATCTCTTTCAGGCCTGCAGCATCGATGGCTGATCTAAACCTGCCCATGAGCCTACGGTTCAGGTTGAGATTATTCTTATCTCTTGCTTCATAGATGAGGTTGAAGTCTCCTTGATAAGCCATGGCTCTACTAGCGGCGGTGCCGAACGGGAGAGTTCCCGAAGGAAGTTCTCCTTTCTGGCGTCATCTGTGGGGCCGTATATAGATGATATCCAGAAACTTTCTGTCTATTCAAGTAGTGTGACCTTTGTCGTGACTGCAAAAACTCCTATAGCCTGGGATTCAACCGTGGTCAGGTTTCTATTCCAAAGTATCACCGCCCCACCACTGGTCCCGATTGCCGGTAGGACAATGCAGTCAGTAAGGGAGTGTCCCCCAATTTTGCTAATAATTTTTGGGGTCCAGACCGTGATGTTAGTCTCCTGTAGGCAGAGTATTGCAACGCGATGTGCAGTGACAACCTCGCAAATGGCCGCCCGCTTGACGGGGCTGTTTATCCCTCGGACGTTCCACGACATGATTGGAAGAAGTTATCACTCATGGGGAGACATACATATACTCCAATGGATGAAAATACTAAATGGCCTCTGGACCAAGAGCAACACCACAGCTAACATACTAGGGGGGCGTCGGCGTCCACCAATAGGCCCCAGAATACGTCGGCGCAGATCAACACTACCTCTATCCTTACACATGAAATGGAAACCTAACTTAGACCGACTGCATGTTGGCCGCCATTGCAGCTGAAAGTAAACTAACTGTTGGAAATATGAGCAATTTACCAAAGGATTTTATTAAAAGAAAAGCTAGGATAAACCTAACCATCATAACTAAGACGGAAGAAGACATGCAATATAGAGATAAATGACAAAAGACAGGTGCACATATGATCTAGAAAAGAACATATGCATAACCGTTCTATATAGACAAGGTACCATAGGAAGTGATGAGCAGACACGGTACATATCTAGAAGAGATACTACAGCAAAAAGTTGCGATAGAAACTGAAAGAAGAAGAACATGAGTACGTATTGAGTTGCAGCAGCAGGATTGGTGTTGGCGTTGTCGTTGGCCATGTTACCACAGAGGTGGTCGACGTCAGGGAAGTAGTCGTCGTCCGGGAAGAAATCGTCGGTGTCCGTGATGGAAGCCAGTAGTCGCGCTGAGCGCTCCCCAAAAACCTTATCGCCCTTCTCCCGTACAGGACTCGAAGAGACGGAGTTTCAGAGGCCTACTGTCCCGACGAACGGTGCACGCCGCAAGACGGGATGAGGAAGAACGTAGCAGCAGCACAGAGAAAGGAACCGATGGCGATAGGAACTTATGATGCGTTCTTCTGGAGAGGAGCGACTTATCTTTTGTAGGCGCAGGAGAAGAAGGCGAGAGACTAGCGACGGGAGCCGAAGAGAGCGACGGGATACGAAACGAACAGATAGCAGCGAAACTGCAGCGTTCGGTTTCAATACAGCTTCTCCGAGTGGACTTTTAAATACCAGTCGTGCGTGGAAAAAATTTAGTTCGGCTCGGCTCATTCCCGCGGTGCGTCATGACGAGGCGAGGCGGGCGGCGGAGGAGGAGGAGCGCGCGTGTATGTCTCTATTGTTCTCAGGCTCATACATGTGTGGAAACATCCTCCCTTATAAGGAGGTCCAACTCCCACTAAACAGCAATGTGGGACTAAACATTTCCACCTCTTGCGTTGCACAAATGGGCTGTGTGGGCCTCCAGAATTTATTAGGAATTATATATTGGGCTGGCCCAAATAATTGAAAAAAATTCCAGCAATCCTCCACCAGATCCGAGAGGCACACAAAATTTTGCCTTTGGTTCCAAAACACTGTTTTATATAACGATACTGCAGTGGATACTGTTAAGTTGAACTTCCACCTAGAACTCTATGCTACACTAGTAAGCAACTTGAACACTGGACTAGGCCTTGAACTGCAAGTTTTCTGCGAAACTAGATTCACACAGAGGTTTGATCGATACTAGGCTACCGTAGGACTTCCCCGCGGGTGGAGCTTATGCGTCATACTCCGAGACCTTTCATGAGTTTACTAGAGAGCACCCTACTCTCATAGATTGCGACGTAAACAATCAGACTCATATAGGTATGTTCTTCAAAAGATGTTCTGCAGGATAACATCTCTGCTTCAATAAGCCACTTAGAACATATTAAGATGTACATCAACCTGCCATGCAGTTTTAGGAAAGTATTGCATCTTCATGGAGTGGTATTATTAATGATAAGGATACTTTCCTCTCAGGTGACCAACAGCTTGTCTTCCACATCTAATTCACGGGATCTCCGATCACAAAGAATAGGTTACCACTGTGAACAACTCAAATTGTGGGTCTCATACCCATCTCTCTCGATGCATTTTCTATCACATTACGTGATAGACCCTTAGTAAAAGGATCTGTCAGATTTTTAGATGTTTGGATATAATCCAATGCAATAACTCCGGAGTTTCTCATTTTCCTGACAGATTTTAACCTTCTCTGAATGTGTCTTGATGACTTCATGTTATCCTTTGAGCTGCTCACTTTCGTGATCACAGTTTGATTGTCGCAGTTCATAAGGATACCCGGTACAGGTTTCTCGACAACCGGCAAGTCACTCAAGAGCCGGCGAAGCCAATCTGCTTCGACCGTAGATGTATCTAGTGCTGTGAGTTCTGCTTCCATTGTTGACCTTGTTAAGATCGTTTGCTTGCAAGACTTCCAAGAAACAGCGCCACCTCCATGAGTGAATACATATCCGCTCGTGGCTTTTATCTCATCAGCATCAGAGATCCAGTTTGAATCACTATACCCTTCAAGCACCTTTGGGTGTCCAGTATAGTGAATTCCATAATTTGCAGTGCCTTTCAAATAATACAAAACTCTTTCTAGAGCTTTCCAATGCACATCTCCTGGTTTTGAGACAAACCGACTCAATTTGCTAACAGCAAAAGAGATGTCAGGTCTTGTAGCACTGGCTAAGTACATAAGCGAGCCAATAATATGACAGTATTTCAATTGGTCTCTAGCAATTCTTTGATTCTTTCGAAGTAGCACGCTCGCATCATATGGTGTGGGAGAGGACTTGCAGTCACTATACCCAAAGCGACTCAAGATCTTTTCCACATAGTGAGATTGAAGCAACGTAATCCCACCATCTTCGTCTCTTAACAACTTGATGTTCAGAATGACATCAGCCACTCCTAAATCCTTCATCTCAAAACAGTGAGATAGGAAATCCTTGACCTCTTTAATAACGTTCAGATTTGTTCCGAAAATCAGTATGTCATCAACATACAAGCAAAGGATAACTCCCTCGCCCCCACCATGGCGATAGTACACACATTTATCACCTTCGTTTACAACAAAGCCTGCAGTTTTGAGAGTCCTTTCAAACTTCTCATGCCACTGCTTGAGTGCTTGCTTAAGTCCATATAAAGACTTCAGCAACTTGCATACTTTCCCTTCCTGACCATCTACTACAAACCCATCTGGTTGTTCCATGTAAATTTCCTCATCCAACTCTCCATTTAGGAAAGCGGTCTTAACATCCATTTGATGAACGAGAAGACCATGTGAGGCGGCTAGTGAAAGTAGTACTCGAATAGTGGTTAGTCGAGCCACGGGTGAATAAGTATCAAAGAAGTCTTCACCTTCCTTTTGGGTATAACCCTTAGCCACTAGCCGTGCCTTGTACTTTTCGATAGTACCATCAGGCCTAAGCTTCTTCTTGAATACCCATTTGCATCCTATAGGTTTGCACCCATAAGGACGATCAGTGATCTCCCAAGTTTCATTTGCCAAGATGGAATCCATCTCACTACGGACTGCTTCCTTCCAGTAGTCAGCATCTTCAGACGCATAGGCCTCTGAAATAGAACTGGGAGTATCGTCTATGAGATACACAAGAAAATCATCACCAAAGGACTTTGCAGTCCTCTGTCTCTTGCTCCTGGTCAGAACTTCATTGTTCTCCTCCACAATATTTTCAAAGTGTTCCATCGAAATGATAGGTTCACTATGTCTAATTAATTCATGATTTGATGAATTAGGCATCCCCTGATTAGATGAGGTAGACATATCCTTCATGGGAAAGATATCTTCAAAGAAAGTCGCATCATTCGACTCCATGATTGTACCGACATGCATGTCAGATACCTCAGATTTTACAACCAAGAATCTATATCCAATGCTATGAAAAGCATATCCCAGAAAAACACAATCCACAGTTTTTGGTCCTAGTTTGCGCTTCTTTGGGATTGGCACATTAACTTTCGCCAAACAACCCCAGGTTCGTAGATAAGAAAGTTTTAACCTTTTCTTTTCCCATTCCTCGAATGGAGTTATCTCTTTGTTCTTTATGGGAACTCGATTCAGGACATGACATGCAATTAATACCGCCTCCCCCCACCATGCCTTGGAGAGACCCGATGTATCTAACATGGCGTTCACCAAATCAGTTAGAGTACGGTTCTTTCTTTTGGCTATTCCATTTGATTGAGGTGAATAGGGAGGCGTCCTCTCATGAATTATACCATGTTCCGCACAAAAAGAATCAAATTCATTTGAGAAATACTCTCCACCACGATCGGACCTAAGCCTCTTGATCTTTCGATCAAGTTGGTTTTCTCCTTCAGCTTTATAGATCTTGAAAAAGTTCAAAGCCTCATCCTTAGACTTTAGAAGATACACTCGGCAGTATCTAGTGGAGTCATCAATTAGTGTCATAAAATATTTCTTTCCACCTTTTGTCAAAATGCCATTCATTTCACATAGATCTGAATGTATGAGCTCTAGTGGTGCAAGATTTCTCGTTTTGGCAGTCGTATGAGACTTACGAGGTTTTTTGGCTTGCACACAAACTTGACACTTAGATCCCTTGACTGTGTTAAAGCTAGGGATTAAGTTCAATTTGACTAGTCGCGACATGCAACCAAAATTAACATGACAAAGACGTGAATGCCACACATTTGATTCACTATTGTTGTAAACATGATTAACAACTTTATTGCAAACGTCTGCCAAGGATAAATGGAACAGGCCTCCTGACTCGTCGCCTTTACCAACAAAAGTTCCATACTTGGATATTACAAATTTATTAGACTCAAAGACAAGCTTGTAGCCATCTCTACACAAAAGAGATCCGCTAACAAGATTTTTATTCACGGAGGGGACATATTGCACGTTCTTCAGCCGCACGACCTTTCCCGAAGTAAACTTCAGATCGACCGTGCCAACACCATGAACACAAGCAGGTGAACCGTTGCCCATCAGGACGGTGGAAGTCCCTACGGACTGATAAGATGAAAACATGGAAATATCACCGCATATATGCACATTAGCACCCATGTCAATCAACCAATCGAGAAAATGACATACTGAAAGAATAGTGGGTAATATACCATACCCAACATCTTCCACGTCAGTGTCAGCAATGACGACATTAGCAGACTTGCCGCCTTTACCATGTTGACGCTTGTCATAACGATTAGGGCAGTTAGGTGCTCAATGATCAGGATCTCCGCACACATGACAAACACCTTTCTTCTTGTCATTCTTCTTCTTGAAGTTGGTGTGCTGTACAACCTTGTTCTTCCCATCAAACTTTGCTTTACCATCAAACTTGCCCTTGTTCTTGAAATTGTGGGGCTGGAAGTTTTTCTTCTGTACCAGATTGGCACTAGAACCTCCCTCAATAGCTCGAGCACGTGTGTCTTTTGCTCTCGCCTTTTCTTCCACATCAAGAGTACCAATGAGATCCGGAACGGAAAACTTCTATCTCTTGTGCTTCAGTAAGGTAGCAAAGTTCCTCCACGAAGGAGGAAGTTTAGTGATGATGCCTCCGGCAACAAACTTGTCTGGTAGCAAGCAATTGAAGTGCTCAAGTTCTCTTGCAAATGACTGTATTTCATGAGCTTGCTCAACCACGGAGCGCTCTTCAGTCATCCTGTAGTCATAGAATTGTTCCATGATGTACAACTCAGTGCCAGCATCCGAGACCCCAAACTTGGTCTCAAGTGCATTCTACATATCTTTTCCATTATCAATTGATGCATAAGCATCAACTATGTTCTCACCAAGAACGCTCAAAAGAGCAGCCTTAAACAAGGTATCCATTTTTTGAAAGGCTAGCTCCTGTTGAGCATCATGATCTTCTTCAGGTTTGCCAAGAGTGGCGTCATAGCAGCTCATGGTTTGAAACCATAAAACAGCTCTCACGCGCCATCTCTTGTAGTGAACACCCTCAAACATAGGAGGTCTCATGGAGGCAGCAAAACCACTCGGGGTAAATTGCCTATAATAAGGTTTTTGGATTGTTGGAAGTATGAGCAATTTACCAAAGGATTTTATTAAAAGAAAAGCTAGGATAAACCTAACCATCATAACTAAGACGAAAGAAGACATGCAATGTAGAGATGAAATGACAGAAGACAGGTGCACATATGATCTAGAAAAGAACATATGCATAACCGTTCAATATAGACAAGGTACCATAGGAAGTGATGAGCAGACACGGTACATATCAAGAAGAGATACTATAGCAAAAAGTTGCGATAGAAACTGAAAGAAGAAGAACATGAGTACGTACCGAGTTGCAGCAGCAAGATTGGTGTTGGCGTTGTCGTTGGCCATGTTACCAGAGAGGTGGTCGACATCAGGGAAGTAGTCGTCGTCCGTGATGGAAGCCAGTAGTCGCGATGAGCGCTCCCCAAAAACCTTATCGCCCTTCTCCCGTACAGGACTCGAAGAGACGGAGTTTCGGAGGCCTACTGTCCCGACGAACGGTGCACGCCGCAAGACGGGATGAGGAAGAACGTAGCAGCAGCACAGAGAAAGGAACCGGTGACGAGAGGAACTTCTGATGCGTTCTTCTGGAGAGGAGCGACCTCTCTTTTATAGGCATAGGAGAAGAAGGCGAGAGACCAGCGACGGGAGCCGAAGAGAGCGACGGGATACGAAACGAACAGACAGCAGCGAAACTGCAGCGTTCGGTTTCAATATCCACTAGCAAAACATTCAGCTTCTCTGAGTGGACTTTTAAATACCAGTCGTGCGTGGCAAAAAAATTAGTTCGGCTCTGCTCATTCCCGCAACCCGCGCGCGTCGTGGCGACAGAGGAGGAGGAGCGCACGTGTATGTCTCTATTGTTCTCAAGCTCATACATGTGTGGAAACATCCTCCCTTATAAGAAGGTCCAACTCCCACTAAACTAGCAATGTGGGACTAAACATTTCCACCTCTTGTCTTGCACAAATGGATTGCGTGGGCCTCTAGGATTTATTAGGAATTATATATTGAGCTGGCCCAAATAATTGAATAAAATTCCAGCACTAACATACTAAATTACGGCCTCCGCAGCGTGTCCATCGGGTCCAGCCATGTGTGTCATGACTCGCAGTGCATTGCTATTGTATGTATAGGCTTTTTGATTGGTTATATGTGAACAACTCTTTATAATTGAATGTTGGCTATATTATTAACCATGCTAACGGATGGATCAGGAGAGAAGGCTGATCTGGTGGTGGCGGATGGGATTTCTTTCTCTTTCGTTTCTTTTTTAGTTGGGTTGGGGTTTCTTTCAACGGACTTCATTAATGATCTGTAACCAAAATGCATGACATAGGATGGGATAATGCAACAGTGCGAACTGTAGTGGTGCTAATGCAACTTGATCCGTGCCATGACTCATTGCTCTGTTCCTTTCTAAGAGCACAACCTCACGTGGCCAATTGACCAACTGCAAAGGGATGACTCAAAGTTGTATGGGCATCCATGAGACCATGACATTAAACCCCAATTTTGCCCTAAGAAATAGCACACGATGGAACAATCTCTCTGACAACGACAACTTGACAAGTCAGCCATGTTGGACTTAATTCTGCAAACATATGATGTGCTTAATGCAGTAGGGGATGGTGCTTCTCACTGTCGATAAGCACATACAAAAGCTCACACGATTGACATTCAGCAAAACCAAAAAACAAATGTAGATTTTTGCAGTCTTGCAGAACCAATTTTTTCGAAAGCATCGGTAACTCTTCGTCTGAAATACTTGTTTTAGATTTGTCTAGATACGGTTGTATCTATACATGTTTTATTATTAAATATATTTTTAGACAATGATATTAGATACGTCTATATCTTCACAAATCTAAGAACAACTCTAGCAGATGCGCTATAACCTCGCCGGCCTACATATTTTCAGTGAATTTAGCGTATTTGTATGTTTTGCAACCCAAACAGTTCTTGTATATTTGGTTCGGCCCGTAAAAAATATACTAGCAGCCCGCAAAACCGACCCCAGCCGCTATATCTGCCGATCACGAGGTGATTTAGGGTGCGTTCTTCAGTTCCTTTGTCGTCTCCTTTCTCAGCTGTCTCCCTTTCCAAACTCCGGCGAGAGATTCCGTGGTGGGGAGTCCATTTCCTCCAGATCTATGGCGGGAGGGCTTGCGGGCGTAGTGGTTGTTGGCGCAGCTCTCTCACACACAGTTGGACGGAGGTAGAAGAAAGAGCAGAACAAAGGAGCCTTTCCAGCGACAAACCCCCCGGCTGCATGTACAGCCATGTTTCTATTTTTCTAGACTCAACAAACCGTCTGATTACAACGTCCTTTATACACCAGGGCAATCGCATGTAGCTCTTGTCCACTGCTCGGTCTTCACGCGCTCATCCGTCGGGCGCTCATCCGTCGGACGTGGATCACGCAGCCTGCGTCCAAACGTGTGCTCATCCGCAGGACATGCTCCTCAACGTACTCCCCACGCTGGCGACTCGGTCTTCGGCTGGGCAACAACGCAGCCAAGACGCACGCACACTACCATGCACTAGTCACACTATTTCCATACAATGGTCACACGCACACAACGCATGCACTACACACATTGATCGTGACCCAGTCCATGGACCCGACCTGGCGCACCGACGCTGATCGCACCGCTACGAACCCGACCTGGCGCACCAACGCCGGTCGCACTGTGCTCCGGCTTATTTCCAACAATCACCTCCTAAACCGTGATCTAGAGGAGTGGCCAACGTGAAGGGGCGGGATAACATCATCGCAAGCGCGACCGGCACGACACATAGGTTGGCAGCTCCAGCCGGACCGTCATCGAGCCACGGTGCTCAATGCAAGCACGCAAACGCAGCGCACTCTCTCGCAGCAGTGGTCGGGGCGTATGGGGTCGCTTCTTCGAGCTTGACGACCCACTTTGGCTAATCACTAAGAGGCTCTGCGAGGTGGAGATTGAGCTCGCCACAGTGAAGGACGTTGTGACGGTCGATGAAGATGGCACTGCCGAACGGCTCGAGGCGGCGAAGGAGGACTACTATGAACTCGCCAACATTCTCTACAGGTCGGCGACTGAGTACCACCTCAACGTCAAGCCCCCGCCGTCACCCCCCCCCCCCCCCCCCCCCTCCTCCTCCTCCTCCTTCCCCCTGACGTCAAGCTAATTTCTGCCTTATCTGTGTTTCAATTTTAGTATAGATGATCTCCGGTGTGAACTATACAGCAGGAACGCTACTTATCTTAAGTTTTAAAATTTCAGCTTCGGGGCATAACAGCCCGCAAAATTGTTTTAGAGAAACTCTAAGATAATTCTGCGGGACGGATTTATACAGTATATGCTAGAGTAGTTCTAAGACAAGTAATTTGGCACGGAGGTAATACCGTGCATGTCTATAGTAACATATAGCAAGTGGATGCTCCTATCGTGTAGCTAACAGCTACGCTACTGCGGTTGAAGACCTGTTATGAGATTTCTTCCCATCAACTCATTGGGTTGTTGAATTTTGGGAATGACTACGATAACCAAGTGGAGGTGTAGGAATACTTTGCCGGGATAAATCAGTCATTTCTATCTTTATTTTCTCGAGGTTCCTCACATGGAAAAAAAGGGTAGAAAACGTGTGATGTCTAGGTTCATAGGAGTTGACAAGGTGCGCGGAACAAAGACTTTGCATGTTGCAAGTTAAAGGATTGAGCACATTGGGTATGCACAAAAAAAGCAACCAGGGGAGAGGAACCCTTGCACATCAAGACTGGCCTCTCCGAGGGGAATTGCTTGGTATGATATTTGCCCCGCACTCTAGGACAGATAAGCAATGCAGACAGGAGTGAACTTTAGTTATACTTTTAATGATATATAAACAACATATTTTACAGAATATATCCCTCAAGCGAAATACTTGACATTTGTGGCTTCCAAAATTGGATATTTAATGGAGATATCCTACTAGTCTAACATTGCCGGAACGAGCCAAAAAAAAATCCATATGAGATACTCCTACCGACCAGCGTCATATACCTTGGATCAAAGACGGAAGTGTTGTTCTAAGCCGGAGCAGTAAAATAAAAAAAATCTGATATTTTAGTATGAAACATTGCCAAGTTTTTTATAGCTTGTAAAATTTCATCATGAAATGACATTCATAAAAAAATATGACAAAAAAAATGATGCTCCAAAATAAGTTTGAAAATAACATTTTGGAGCATCGTTTTCTTTTTTGCCATGATTATCGTATGGTGATAAAATTTTGTAAGCAAACAAACATTTTGCCAATATTTCACACACAAAAATCAGAATGTTTTGTTTTTTTTATTTTACTGTTCACCCAAGCTCACTTGAGCTCGGGATTATAATAGCCGCGTCCAGATAAAAGATGTTGTCTCAAAAAAGGTGCTTGGTTATTTTTATATGTCAACTTTTTCACTTCATAATTGTCAAAAAAAATCATGGGAAAAGAAAAGATTGTACTATAAATCCTTCTAGAACATAATGGCAGTCCAAATGCGATTGTTGTCTGTAACAAATCACACAATCTCAATTTTCTTTGGAAGGATACTGTCGGTGAATACTCACAGCAAATGTCATTGGTAGGCTAAAGTCGGTGAGAACCGAAGGGACAAAGGTGGGCGCTGGGAACGAGGTTGGTACACGCATGGGACGCACGATGTAACCCAGGTTCAGGCCTCTCCGTAGAGATAATACCCCTAATCCTGCTGGTGTGTTTGATGTATGGGAACAGAGTACAATGTTGCTCCTGGAGCTGTGTTGGGAGGAGGAAGAGGGGAGCAGCCGGCTCGTCTCTACCTCCCTCTCTGTTGGTTGGTGAGTGTGTAGTGTTGAATGACTAGCAAGTGATCGACCCCCTTGCATGGGGGGCGGCCGGGGGGTTTTATAGGCGAACCCGCCGGCCTACAATATGGATAAAAGGTACATTCGTGGGACCCGGCTAGCTGCTTCGCCGGCTGGCCAGGGGCCCACAAGGGTTTTGTCTTGTCGATGAGGGCCCGCCAGCTGCATGGTCTCGGTTGCTGGTGGGATCCGCCGGCTGGCCAATGGGGCTCCCGCGTAAGGTTGACGCTAAGCATGCGTTGTACGTCGAGCGTCGCCCCGCGAGATTCTTCATGGGCAGGCACTACGACCGCCTCCACTGTTCCCCACGCCGAGTGCAGTAATGGAGTGGGAGTGTGATGGTCCGACATCAGGCTAGGTGATGGATCAGAGCCGGGGTAGGTCAGCGGCCTGGCCGCCGACGCTCGTACCTGTCGGGCGCCCCGATCCAGTACCTTTGCTGACGCGTAGCTACCTTTAATCGTGAGGTCCTTTCCTGACCTACGATCTGATGTGACTGGTGATCCTCAGCCGGCTAGCCTGCTTGGTTAGCCGGCTCGCGGGTGGCGCCTCCTCCCCAGTCCGGCTGGCGGGACCAGGCCGGCTCTGAAGGGGAGGTCGCCTGCACTCTAGCCGGCAGGGGCTGACTCGCCAGAAAGGTGGCCGCCTCGTCTTCCAGCCGGCAGGCGATGCCTAGCCGGTCAAAAGACTTAGGCCTTGGGAATCTCCATAGCTTCATGTCCATTGGGCCGGAAATGAAGGAGCAGACTTGATGAGCCTACCCCGGGGTTATCCCCCCGACAGATACATTATCAATCCTCACGCGCCAGATATAATAGAACACTACCTCCGTCACGGTTTAGAAGGCACAGTTAAACTTACGTGCATTTTCATAATAGACAAGGTTTAAGGCGCATTGCATTTACTCCTAGCAGCTAATTAGTATTCTGTTGTACTACTTCTATGTGCATGCGTAGTGTGACTGTTATTTTTTACCCCATCTAACAACCAATCAATAACCACCTAGGTTCCACAGAATTTTCAAACATGCCTTTTAAACCATGATGGAGGGAGTATCTAGGTTGCCATAGGCTAGGTTTAGCTCCAGATCCCACCTTTTTTAATTGAAGATTGTCCGAAATTTAATGAGTATGCTCGATTTGTACGAATTTCATCTGATTTGCATGTAATTAGTCTGGTTTGTTGCAACCCAATTTGAAATGTATGCAAATAGCTTTAGATGGTCGGCCCCGCATAAATGTCCACGGATTGATCCCCCTATTCGCGGACAGATGCGGTGGCCGGTTTGCGGGTGTGCGTTGGACATGCTATTATAGAACTTTTTTTTGGAAAACAATATCTTGGTAACTACTCACTCCGTTCTTAAATATAAATTTTGTTAAAGGTTTCATTAAAGGACTACATACGGATATATATATATATAGACATATTTTAGAGTGTAGATTCGTTCATTTTGCTTCATATGTAGTCATCTAGTAAAATTTCTACAAAGACTTATATTTAGAAATGGAAGGAGTATATAACATGTGCATGTCTATGGTAACGGGTGGCGAGTGGATGCTCTTATCCTGTTATGCGGTGGGTAACAGCTACCGTTGAAGACCTGTTACGAGATTTCATCCCATGAACTCATTCGTTTTCTGAATAAGATAAACCAAGTGTGGGTGTAGTAAACAAAATTTTGGGGGCGGGGGGAGGGGGGGGGGGGGGGGTAAATCAGTCATTTCTACCTTTTTTCATGGTTTCTCAATTGGGGAAAAAAGGAAGAAAATGTGTGATGTCTAGGTTCATAGGAGTTGATAAGATGAGCGGAACAAAGACTTTGCAGGTTGCAAGTTAAAGGATTGGGCACATTGGGCATGCACACAAAAAGCAAGCAGGGGAGAGGAACCATTGCACATCAAGACCGTCCCTTGGGATTGCTTGGAATGATATTTGTACCGCACTCTAGGAGAGACAAGACATGTGACCAAATGCAGACATGAGTGAACTTTAGTTACATTTGTAACGACATATAAACAACACATTTTACAGAATATATTCCTCAAGCGGGCTTCCAGAATTATATATGTGACACACAATATCATAATCCCTCCGTCCGGAATTAATTGTTGCTGACATCTAACCAGTCTAAAAATACGGGAACAGGTCAACACAAATTCTTAGGGCCAGCGTCACATATCCTGTCTTGTGAAGATCAAAGATGTTGTCTCTAAAAAGTACTCCCTCTATAATGTTAAAAACGTTTTTATATTATGGGTCGAAGGGAGTACTTGATTATTTTTATAAGTCAACTTGCCCCTGCCATAATTTAAAAAAACAATACATTTTTCATGACAAAAAAGTTTGTGTTATAAATCCTTCTATAACAAAACGGTAGTCCAAATGCAATTGTTATTACTAACAAATTACACAATGTCAATGATTTTTGGAGGGATACACAATATCAATCCTAAAACACCAAATAGAATAGACCAACTACACTCAAAGGCTAGCATTTGGATTTGATTTTTTTATACTCTTCACCACTAATTTATTTTATCCCGACAAGATTTATTGTAGCAGAGCGAAAATGTCCAATTGACATGGTGTTTTTGGCGCTTCAGCACTAACCTTTATACCTGTGACCTAGTCAGTACAAGTCCATTACGGATACTCCTACTAACCATCATAACAAACTAAAGCTTGTCTTGTCAAGAACAAAGATATTTATCATCTTTATCTCAATGTTTTCCACCGCAATGGTCAAAAATACATTTTTCTTCGAAAGATTATACATACAGTGAATTCTTTAGAACATAAGGTAGACCAAATGCAAAAAAAAAAAAAAGAGGGCAGACCAAATGCAATAGTAACAAATTACATAGTATCCATCCTAATACTAGAAAATTACATAATTTGCTCGTCCATCCTTATTTCTCAACTTCAAAGGCTACCTTTAGGATTAAAATAATGATTATTAATCCTCTTCCACTATCATTTGTCTTAACAAGAAAAATATCGCGTCAACATAGGGTTCCTAGCGCTTCACCGCTAATATTTACACCACTGACTGGGTTAGTAGAAATACATATGATACACTCTACTAATCACCATAACAAAGTAAAAAAAATAAAAAAGTAAAGCTTGTCTTGTAAAGTTCCCTAGATTCACACTAAGAGTAAAAGGTATCATGCTCTAGTATTAACAAAGCATATGCTAAATGCAATTAGGAGAAGTAGTAAATCCAACTAAGGCACCAAGCCTATGTTAACTACGAAGGCGTCTGTGATGAATTTAACAATTTTAAGATGACGTGTCGGCTCGGTCTTTCGAAGGTGCTCATAGAAGTAAAGTGTGTGTGCGTGCCTTTATAGAGGTAAATATACGCTCGTGTATGTAAACAACTTTAATTATACTATGTTTAAAAAGAAAATAATAATGTTGATCTGCGTCACATAGCTTGTCTTGTAAAGATCAAAGATGGTGTCTAAAAAAAGGTGCTTGATTATTTCTATATGTCAAGTTTCCCCATCATAATTGTCAAACACACCTTTGCCATGAGAGGAAAAAGATTGTATTATAAATCCTTCTAGAACATAATGGTAGTCCAAATGTGATTGTTGTTAGTAACAAATTACACAATGTCAAACTTTTTTGGAGGGATACACAATATCAGTCCTAACACACCAAATATAATATAATTTACCCATGCCTTCTTTATTCGCAACTACATTTGGAGGCTAGCATCAGGATTTGATTCTTGATACTCTTCACCATTTATTTATTTTATCTCGACAAGACTCATTGTAGCATAGCGAAAACATTCAATCTACATAGTGTTCCTTGCGCTTCAGCGCTAACCTTTACACCTCTAACTGTCGAGTCAGTACAAATCCATACAAGATACTCTTACTAACCGTCGTAGTAACAAATTAAAGCTTGTCTAGTCAAGAACAAAGACATTTAAGATCTTTATCTCAATATCTTCCATCACAAATGCAATTCTTATTAGGAGCACATTACACAATATCCATCCTAACACTAGAAAATGACATAATTTGCTTGCCCATCCTTATTTCTCAACTTCAAGTGCTACATTTAGTATTAAAATGATGATTCTTAATCCTCTTCCACTATCATTTGTCTCGACAACAAAAATATCATGTTAAGATAGGGTTTATAACGCTTCACCGCTAACCTTTACACCAATGGCTTGGTACAAATACATACAACATACTAGAATATCCCGTGGACATATGGTTTGTGGTGCTTCACCGCTAACGTTCACATCGTTGACTCGGTCAGTACAAATGCATAGAACACACTCCTACTAACCACCATAACAAAGTAAAACGTGTCTAGTAAAGTTCCCCAAAAAACTATGTCAATGTTTTCTACCAAAATCGTCAAAATGCATTCTCTTCATCAAATGCAACTCTTAACAGTAACAAATTAACAATGCCAATCCTAACGCAGTAAATATTACATAATTTATCTGCATATTCTTTATTCCTGAACTAAATTAGAGGCCTAGTTGTAGGATTAATGTAATGGTTCTTGATCATCTTCCGCCATCATATGTCGCGGCGACGAAAATATCGAGTCGACATAAGGTTTGTGACGCTTCACCGCTAACCTGCTAACCTTTACACCGACAGCAAGACCCATGTAGGCGCCACATCAGCAGGCCTACCCCTACAACAACTAATAAGAATCTTCTAGATTCACACTAATAAGAGTAAAAGGTCTCATACTCTAGTACTAACAAAGCATATGCTAAGTGCAATTAGGGGAAGTAGTAAACCCAGCCAAGGCACCAAGACTACAGCAACATCCACTGCCAAAAGGAGAGGAAGGAGGCTTATGGCCCACCCCACCCCCACCCCCACCCCCTGTTCCATCATGCATGCATAGCTTGCCTGCCCCCCTCAAGTTGGTCCTTGATGCAATGTATCCGCCCCCCTTCGCCTCCCCTCCAAGCTCCCCCCTAGATTTCAAACCCCACTCATAAAATTGTCTGCCCCTCTCTCGCTTCCTCCGTCATCATGCTTGGCCTCTCCTCCCCCGTCCCCATCCCCATCTCCATCTCCATCCGGCCACAGCAGCAGCGTCGCCACAGGGGATACACGAGTCACCGCCCCCGCGGACGATATCTGCTTCGCCGTCAGGGGGATCCGCCTTTGCTGGCATCTTCCTTTCTCCTGCGCCACCGTAAACTAATCCCGTTCCGTGCTAGCTGCTGGTGGGCAGAATCCAATCCGAGAGCATCGTGTTCGGAGTGATCTTGGTGTCTTTCTTGGTCGGGGGTGTTGATTTGGAGGAGAGGGGATTCTTAGGGCAGGCCTTCCTTCAGGTGGATGCGTGGTACGGGCATCACCAAAATGCAAGTTTCAGGATCGAAGGTACTGCCTTTTTTCTTATGCTTGATTGTCCACACTCTTGCCATATTTATGTTTTGGTTGGTTCATCGGTTCTTTGGTTCATGTAGCTAGGTTGTTTGTACAATTTTGCGTGGAGAAGTATGGCCTTTTACCTAGTATTTCTTGAAAATTTTGACGGCATAGAAAAACATACCTGAATGTTTGGTTAATAGGTGAGCATGATTTTCTTGTTTTCTAGTAACATTTTTCTTCGCTCCACAGGTATTGCCACTTGCGGTGCAGTTCTTCCACAGCAGATGATCTGCAGTTCAGTCACGGACTCACAAAGACTTCAGATCTGTTAAAAACCTTCAGATTCCACAAGTTCTTATTCATCTCAGTTCCTGGATAGCCGCTGATCTGCACTCACCAAAGAATAGATGGATAGCCAGTTCGGTGCAATGGACAGAGGCGGTAGTAGGCAGAGGAGCAGCCCTGTGTTAGCCAGACCAAATACTGCAAAGAGGCAAATGCAGCAGCAGAGGGCAAATGCTGCTGACAAGAAGGTTGTCATACCGAACTACTTCGGCGTCGAAGCGTTCTTCGTGCTCGCCTGCCTCACCGTTTCATTGCTCATACTGCCATTGGTGCTGCCTCCGTTGCCCCCACCGCCATCGCTACTGCTGCTCTTGCCGGTCTGCTTGCTCATCCTGTTGATGGTGCTGGCCTTCATGCCGACTGATGTGCGGAGCATGGCCACCTCTTACTTGTAAATAGGCTTGCTGCGTGGTTTTTGTTTCTGATTGTGTGTTGGCATAAGATGAGTGCAATATGAAGCATCTTTCTCGGAAGAATATATTTTGAGTGGTGCGTGTAGTAACTTTAAAAGATAAAGATTGGAGTTTGGAAATTTTGGTGCATTGCTTGAACAAGATTGTGCAGATTTTCTGTCATGGAACATCCACCTCAACTTGACCATTTATATTAGTTCTTGATAAGTGACTATTCTCTTCTGTTGACTAGCAAAGTGCACATAGTTATTTTAAATTCATTGGTTAATGTATCCTAAATCTTATTTGTATCATGACTTGGCTTCTTTCATAAGGGCGGTCTAGTCAAATGTTTTGAATTGGCTGCTTTTGGTAACATTTTAATGCATTGATGCATGCTTAGAACGTTGCATTATGCATCATCGAGTCAGTTTCCGGCCATGCGGTTATTCAACATGTTAACCTGCAAGCAGATTATTGTTAGTGACAGAACATAATTGCAGATTCCTCGGTTTGTGCTACAGCAAGCTCCCAAAGAATTGTGTTAGCTTACCAGTTTCTGTCACTATAATACTACCAGGTTGTGTCAAATGGCAGTGCAACGTTGAGTGTTGACTGATTCATTTCAGAGGATAATTCCAGCCTAAGTAAGCACGGAGGGGCTGTTTCGTCCAGCAACGCATGATGACTGAGACTGACCATTATAAGCAACTGGAGGGTTGCTATCACAGTAAGCAATTTAAGTAGGGTTCACTATAAGAAATAGAACATGTGCGATAAATTATAAATCACAAGTTTTATATTCTGCCAGGAGCATGGACAAGATATGTAAGACTTTGACATTTTGTGTTATACTGGGGTTTTCTGTAACCATACAAGGCGACCTTTGAAATTTTGTTGAGATAAAGAAATTTCAGATGGTGCTACTACCATTGCCTGGTCATCAGCTGAATGTGTCCATGAGATCAGTATTATAACTCCTCAACTGTTTATTTATTACTCCCTCCGTTCCAAAATAAATGACTCAAAAATGACTCAAGTTTGCACTAAAGTTAGTATAAAGTTGAGTCAATTTTGAGTCACTTATTTTGGGACGGAGGGAGTATTTCTTTTTATTTTGCAACAATGATGTTGCATCCACAGTAGCATTTATATCTTAGATTGGTCTAATAATCCCCAGAAGGTAGATCAACTGAAGGCTGTAGGTAAACTCATTTGCAGCCTTGAAACTGAACTTCATATCTTGGTAGAACAGACACCATTATCAAAGTTCAGAAAACCAAATACATTCCCTTTTGTAATGAAGCATAAAACAGCTCAATAAAAAGAGAAGTAAAGAAGAAAAAATGGGCCAACTATCCTCACTTAAAACTAGAATATGAGCCCAGCCTCGTTTGGTGTGGTCAAGGCCTTGAAAGGTTGAGGGCTTTTTGCCCACCGGTAAACAATAACTAATGGAGATTGTCAAAAAAAAAAAAATGGACCAACTGCTGCTTACATCAAATATTATTACTACTGGGTCTTGGTCTGATGGACCGAGCTAAGGTAATACATTGCCTATTCGCAAGGCCCAGTGACTTCGTGTTCTTTTCCAGCCTCCCACAAAAATATCATGAGAAAAGCCCATTCAGCGCCCTCAAGTACTCCGTATTTTTCTTCAGCCACTTTGCCACGGGACCTCTTATTCGGCGCGGTATGTGCCAGAAGTCGGACGTGCACGCACCCATTTGGGACGGCCCATGAGCGACAGCGGGAAACTCCCTATTTTCTTATTTCCTTTTATATTTTCTCCTTTAAATAATTCGGGATTTCGACAAGTTTCCAAAATTACAAAAAAGTGAATTCCCAAAAACTTTGTGGAGCCAAAAAAATCCCTGAGTTTGAACAATGCTCACGAATTTGAAAAACTTTTAAGGATTTTAAATAACTATTAGTGAATTTAGATATTAATGGAAATATTTTAATCACATGATTATTTTTAGTTTGATGTTTTTTTTGAACTTGATGAACAAGTTCTCAATTATAGAACATTTTCTAACAAAATTGGATGAAAATTTAGAAAGAAGGATGAATTTTTGAATTTTACGAGCATTTTTGAAAAGTATGGTGAACAAAGTTTGAATATGATGAACATTTTTTGAATAAATGGAAATTTTTACTTTTTGAACTTGATGAACAAAAGTTAACTCAAGAACACTTTTTTTGAAAAATCGGGTTAACTTTTAGAAAATTGGATGAACATTTTTTTAAAATTATGGTGAACACATGTTTTTGATTTATTTATTTTTGTATTCAATGAAAACAGATATTCCCAAAAACAAGAAAAACGAAAAACTGGGAATGAAATATTGAAAAGTAAAAGAAACTAAAACAAAATCAAAATGGGAAAAAATCGTGATTTGAAAAAATATTCACGAATTTAAAAGAATTTCGCAAATTGGAAAAACAAGAACAAAAAAGGAAACGGAAAGAAAAAACTGAGAAAGGAACAAAAAAGAAAAATAAAAAGGAAAATAAAGAAAAAATGATGAAAAACAGAAAAAGTCGGTTCAGGGGAGGTCCTAGAACCTTCCCAAGGGATGAAACCCCGAAATGGGTCGGCCATAAAAACGCGCTCGAGCCGGGCGTTTTGGAGGACGAGCTCCATGGAGCTTGTTTTTTTGAAAAAAATCAAAAATCATATTTTTAAGTTTTATAAAATTCTGAAAAAAATCATACATGTTTGTATGGATGTGTTTTAAATGTGTATAAAGTCTGACGATGAAATACATTATGGTGGGAGCTACACAAAAAAGACAAATTCCTCCATTTTTATGGTGAACAATGAATGTACTGTTCATCCTTTCAAAAAACACGACTTTGTCTTTTTTGTGTAGCTCTAGCCGTAATGTATTTCATCATCAGATTTCACACACATGTATTATACATCCGTATGAACGTGCGTGATTTTTTTCAAAAAAAATTGAAACTTAAAAATATGATTTTCTAATTTTTCAAAAAAAGGAGCTCCATGGAGCTCGTCCTCCAAAGAGCATTTCCGGCTGGAGCCGCCCTTTGCCCCCCTCAACTATAATGGGGCAGCCCCCAAAAAACAAAAAAACATAATGGGCCCATCCGACCCTCTGAATAACCTTTGTTTGGTCCAGACCGCCCTCCAAATCCGACCTAGGAGACTATTTGCAGTAGTGTTGAAAGTTGAGAGGGTAGGATGTCCCCAGGAATAGTCGAGGAAGCAAAGTACTCCCTCCATTCGACGACATTTATTTTAAAACGGAGAGAGTAGAAGTAAACACTTGAGAGGGTTAAATGAACTTTTCACAAACAAAACGAAAATATAGCGAATTTCACACTACAGCAGCTCCTGTTGTAGGCCATCCACTTTGCATAACCTGGTATATTTTAGCAGTTTCAAAAGAGAAAGAAAAATAAACTCCTTTCGAACTGAATGTGCAAAGAAGAAACAGTGATATTATGAATACAGTTAATAACATATGTTTATACCTGTTGCAACATATGGACAATTAGCTAGTAATTTAAAAAATGCTCAGTGGGCGGAGGCATGTGTTTGCACAAGAAGGAGGCACTAAGATGACGCAAACGACCTACCGCCAGTGGCGGAGCCACCGCCCAGCTACCCTGGGCAGTTGCCAGGCTCAGCTTGCAATCTCTTACTTAAAATAATGGCAAGGATGAAGAAAATTCAGCTTTTTCATGAGCAAATCACAAAATAGCTGCCGGCCATTAGGAGCCTTCATATGCTGCCCAGGCTATCACATTGAGCTCGCTCCGCCACTGCCTACCGCCTGCTTTAACCGACATGTTTTGTTTGAGATATACCCTTATCGCCAAACCACGGAACAGAACTGCCCTTCCGGGAGAAAAAGCCTTGCAGAGCCTGAAGTAAAACATGTAGTACTACAAGCTACCCTTGACTGGTGTCACATCTCTTTTTCCTTTCTGAAAGTTAGTTCATTCTCTTTTCTCCCGCGCTGTCAAACTCGAACTCGTCACCGACCCCAACTCGCAAGCAAAATACTCGAGGAATCTCCCAAGCGCGACGACAACGACACATATCATTTTTGCTCCCATAACCTTTGCTTGCTTTCATTCTCTTTTCAGCTCCACTAGACACGATATATTCTTTCAACACCAGAAAATAATAGTACTTCCTCCTATCTGAATTAATTGTCGCAGCTTTAGTGCAACTTTAGGATCGCAGGAAGTAGTAGTAATAATCAAATATTGCATTATTTGTTCTCTTAAAAACAACATTTCTGTCACCAACGAGTCTGACTTTTCAACTGACCAAATTTCTGAATCCTCCCTCCCTCCCTCACTCACTCATTGTAGGGCTTCAGTTGGCATCAAGGGACAGGACATCTAAAGACCATTTACACCCGGCGGAGGGTCCCCTGTCTGAACGCGCTCCAAATGAATGAATGGAGGCTGCATCATGTCTCAGGCTCCATCAATTTTGGTTCCCCAAAATTAACTCGGGCAGTGGTTGAGTACATGCAGCACACAGTCACAGGAACAGCCAACCCATCAAGAGATGACAATTGACAACTGAGGGAGTAGCCATCTTTCATTTGGTTTCGATTTTATGTTTGGGAAGGAAGGCAAGATTACAGATGACTAGTCCATGTTTCAGTCACAACTCACAACAGGCGGCCATATGTACGGTTTACCGAAAACTGGAGAAACATGTTTCTCAACGACGACGATGCTTATATCATCTTTTTGCTGACGATTGCGGTTCCGGTAAATACTCAACAGACGCCTCGCACAAGACACACACACACACGCACGCACACGACACTGACACCTTGTACCAAAATTATATACTCTCCGAAGAGCGCCTCCAGGAGAGTCAGGGGGGTGAGCCTCCATCTCGGGGTGGTGCTACCATTGCGGATGTCGACAAGCAGGGTACGATGAAGATGGATGGATGGTGGGTGCGACGCCCTTTGCTACTTGCTTGCGAAGACCGATGACCGATGCCGATGCAGATGCGGTTTGAGTACAGGTTGCGGCCACCTTGGTTCAAGTCTGAACGAGAAAACGCGGGAGGTGGTGCTCCAGGATAGCCAGCAGCTCCCTTTGCTGGGTGCCCCTGTCCAGTTGCCGGCCCTCCAGCCTGCCTGCAGCCTCCACAAGCTGGCCTCTTAGCCTCTGCGGCAAAAGCCGCCCACCTGACTCGTTGCATTCCCTGTACAGTGGCAGGTAGGCCATGGCGATCACCAGCTGAAGCGGGAGCTCTCTCAGGGCGACTGGTGACTCGCCCCTCTGCATTATCCTTGTAATGTTGACAAAGTGCTCTTGTGAAGATGCGAATCCCTCCAAGAAGGCTTCCTCTGACCACTGCTCGAGCATGAATGACCTAAGCTTCGCATCTACAGCCTCATCAGCACATCTTGCTATGCTGTCTGCTACAGCATATGTGGCCGCTGGGTCATTGAGGAAGTCCGACCGGAGAAGAAAATCCACACCTTGGAGGGAACCTGTGCTCCTCTCGCCAGCAGCCTTCACAATCTCGATGCTGAGTGGGGCAAGAACAATTTGGGGGACTAGAGGCAGGAGATAGGCAGCAACTTCAACCTGGCTGCTAGAGGTGGCAGCAGTGAGGGCCAGGCAAAGCTCCATGTCCCGACAGCCACGGTTCACAAACCATTCCACAACTTGAAGGCATCCACGCTCAGCTGCCCGCATTAAAGGCCCAAGGAAGGCGACAGTATTACCTTCCTCAACTAAGCACCCCATGGTTTCGAGTTTCCCGTAGTGGGCAGCAAAGCCAAGGGCTAGATCCACATCAATGTCCAAGCTGTTTCTTTGAGCAATCTGAACAAAAGTGAAAACATTAAATACGTTAAATGCTGCCAATGATTGATGGTACGTTTGCACCAAGAGAAAAAGAAAAATTGTCACATGTCAGAAAGCACAAGATAGGAAATTCTTCTTAAAAAGATATATAGCTTCTAAATTACGGCATCCAAAAAAATTATATACACTTCCAGAGGAAAGTGTTAATCCTCATAAGTATTTTTTTAAGGATTCCTAGCATATATAAGAAAAGGGAAGGAAGTAAATGATTTAGTTGATATCCAGAAGCACCGCTAAATTAATATCACCACCTGCCATATTTGAGATGCCTACCAATTATAAAATTTACTCTAATTTTTTTAAGATAAAATTTACTCTGCTCATTCCAAACATACAACTCATATTTTAGGTGGGGCAGGATTAAGTTGACTATATATTAAGATGAGCAAATGTACATGTTATCCTTCTGATAAGTACCACTGAAATGGGGGAGAGATAGTAAAAGGAGAATGAAATAAAACGAGGAAAACAATATGACTTAGAAAGGAAATTGAGGGAGTATGCAAAGCTTTGCTCATTTTAGCCGCATGCCTTGTACATAGTGAGCCTACGTAGCTTTCTTAATCTGGCCTGAATAGCGATGCAATATAGAAATGAGCGCAATATAGAAATGAGTTACGAAAATAATCGATGCCTCCGTTTGTGTTAGCTACCTAAATATTTTATCATCCTTTCCAGGTCAACTCTGTAATACTACCTTCCACCATTCTAATACAGTAATGCGCTTGAGCATCCATGCAACTAAAAGTATAAAATTAGTTGTTTATTATATAATGGAAAGATTAGTCATCGAGATAACCATCGTCAATTACTATTTCAAATATTCACTTTAATCTCTTCAAAGCACTAACTCAACTTAGTAAAAAAATGTATTTCTGAGGCTCTCTAAGGTAAGCACGAGCCGCTCCACCTAAATTGCCATGATGAACACCACATAAAGTAGGTTTCAGTACAGATCTGGATGAGACAGTCACCAGTAGGCAGTCTATAAACTGATTCGTAGGAATAATTATATGGCCTGCACACAATTTTTAAAGGTTCGGTCATCTAGGCGCATGAATATTCACAATGCATTGTTCATGAAGACTGAAGCAGTTTACGCCAAATACATTCAAACATGATGGCGAAATTCCACAAGAAAGGTCTGTTTCCCAGTCAAAAGAAAAGCTCCAGTTACTAGCAGAGGAAATATGGTAAGCCAGAAAATGTTTCGGACTTTCCATATACATGTATACAAGGGGACTATTGTGTGCTGGTAGAAACTAACAGCCATTTAGTTGTGTTGCACCTACATTATCTGCTCAACAGGTGTCATTAACCTAAATTGTCTCGGTATGCTTTATGATTTCCTGAAGTAAGATGCACATGAGGACGAAGCTTTGTCATTACCTGAAGTAAGATGCGGACGAGTTCAGTGCTTCCATAGCGTGCAGCTTCAAGGAAGCATTGGTTCACATTGTCTGCGCCACCCTCTACCAACAACTCTAACAGCCCTTGTATAGCAGATGCCGAGATCCCTGATGCCCATCCTTGGTCAAAGGTGCTTGAGAACAGTGTAAGAGGAAAGCATGCAGCATCAAAGGCCTCAGTGAAGTCTTTCCCGGTGAGATCATTATCAGCAATATCCAGAAATGTCTTGAAAGCAGATAACTGAAGTTGAACCTCAATGATTGTGCCATGGTTTCCTCGGCCCTTACTCTCGCGCACACGGGAGTGTAATCCAATGCACTTCAGAGCCCATTCTGTGAACTTATGCACCTTTGCACTTGCTTCTGCCTTCAATACCTCATCGCCATGGGATTCTTGGAGGCGTTCATGCAACCTAAGAATTATTCAAAGCCGTCACAACAGTACACAATATAAGGTGAAAAGATGAATTGGAATTATCGAATTCGACACAACTAATACAATTGCAAGGCATGTGATTCAAGACAAACTGTAACGATCAAATCCATGAATTGGAACTATCGAATTCGACACGAGCAATAACAATTGCAAGTCATGTGATTCAAGACAAACTGTAACGATCAAATACATGAATTGGAATTATCGAACTCGACACAGGTAATACAATTGCAAAGCATGTGATTCAAGACAAACTGTAACGATCAAAAACCATTTTGGACAGACTTACTTTTGACCCATGAAGCTCACGGCATCGGAGAGGCTGGTCGTGCGCCCCCTGCATGCCGACACACACGATGCCAGGAACGATGTCCGGAGCGCGGCGCGTGTGAAATCATTCGCACCCGCCGACACAATCCTCTTGATCAAGGAGACGATCGCATACAGCTCCTCCTTGTCGCTCAAGAACCAAATGGCATCGACCGCGACGCAGAGCACGTCATTGAGTCCCTGTGCATCAGCTCTGCCCAGCAGGCCATCGGCGCTCTCCCAATCATGAGAGCTCACTGCACGCTGGAACAACCGGCTGAGCTCGACCCGGTCTTGCCTGGAGAGCTTCCTGTCCTGCTGCCTGGCGGGGTCTCGCTCCCCACTCCCGAGCTCAAGGTCCAGCTCATCCCCGAAGTCGGTGCTGACTGACCTCGGCTTCTTGGCGACAGAAACCTTGGAGGTCATGGAATCCCTGGGGGTCAAGGGGCACTCCTTGGAGCTGCCATTGGTGGCATCCACGTCGGCGCTCTCAGCAACGCCAGGCTCGTCCATGTCCATCTCAGAGGAAGGCAGCGGGTCCTCCAGCTTCAGGTTCTTGGTCTCCACCTCCATGTCCTTGGATCCAATCTGCTCCCAAATCAACACAGCACCCATCAGGCTTTCCAATTGGGACCCCGAGCTAGGGGAAATGGAATAATTCACCAGAATTTCGATTCAGAGCGGGCCACTCACCTCCAAATTCATCCTGCCCTCCACGTCCATACCTCCCTGCCTAATGCCCTCGATCCGGCCTGCGAAATGGAAACGGGCGCGCAATTACGCAGAGGAATCAGAAGCAGCCGAGGCCAACAGAGCGAATCCCGGCTCACCTGAGGGAAAGGGAACCGAAGAGAGGGCTCGGCGCGGACAGCAGGATTGGACGAACCAGCGGCGGGCGCCCGCGGAACCAACCACCACCTGCAGGAACACAAATCGGAATCGGCGTGAGCAAAAAAGGAGGCACCGGATCCCCGACGGGCGACGACGGACGAGCGCCCCGGAAGGCAAGAAAACGGGCGAGCGAATCGAGAGCTGGCGGCGCCGGTCCTCACCGGAGATCGACGGGCGAAAGCGGAGATCTTTATTTTTGATTTTTTTTTCTTTCTTGTTCGTTCTTAGTTTTCCGGGGGGGCAGCCAATCAACCAGTCGGAGGATGGGGAGGAACGGGGCGATGGATGGTAATAATAGTATGCGGCCGGAGGTGGTGATGAGCTGCTGGTGGAGGAGGGGGAGGAGCCTCGCGTCGCCTCGCCTCGCGACCTCGGAGCCCTCCTCCTCTGAGAGGGGGAAGAAGAAATACTCTCGCCTCTCGCCTCTCTCGGGCGCTCGCTCTCTCTCTCTCTCTAGCAACTTTTTTAGGGGGCGCTGGATTCGCCTGCGCTGCGTTCCTCTGCGATTTAAATCTTTTTAAAAGGGGAAAACCCCAACTGAAAAGCGGGGGTGGTGCTTTCCGCATTATTGAAACATGGTTTTATTTTATTTAGAGGGGAACAAAGCTACTGCTGGCGGTACAAAATTGTTGTTATGTATGCAGGGGGGTAATTTTGCTGTTCCACCCTTCTTATAGGTGCACTGGCATGTGACCTTTCTGGCACAAGACATGGCCAAGGGGTTTGAGCTCGTTGTGGATGGATGCGTTTTACTTCCTCCGTTTCAAAATTCTTGTCTTAGATTTATCTAGATATGAATGTATCTAGTCACGATACATTCATTTGTAGACAAACCTAAGACAAGAATTTTGAGACGGAGGGAGTATGTTGGAAGGCCTATTTTATTTGTGACATGGATCGCGGTTTCTGGCTTCGACCGCCTAATTTTGAGATGTTTTCGGAAACGATAATGAGGGATATCATGGAGAAAAACTCTCTTGAAGTTTTCCAACCGGTTACTCGTATGGAATTTCTTTGTTGCAAGTAAGCCCTTAATTAATCGATAGATGTATGTTTCATGTAAGTTGTAATAGCGAATCAATGGTATCGATCTCATTCTGTCTTTCGGTCCATTGCTGCTAAGTTTTTTGTAGTTTTATTTTTGGTTGGGTTTTACTAAAAACATGTCAGTCGCAGGCATTTTTGTATGTGCCTTCTCTACGGACGCTATGTTGAGATAGTCATTTCGAAGCAGATTTTTCTTACGTATGCAAAAATAAAAAGTTCCACGATTCGAATGGTTTAGTACGCGTACGGTGTGTGCCGTCAGGATGCATGTATGTTTGTTTTGTGCACTTAGTGTTTTGGGAATTCAAACATGATATGTTTCCTTACGGGACAAATAAGGTCACACTTATATTTGTATATATTTCTTACAAAAGCAAAGACCATCTAACTGTTCACTTCTACTCATTTTAGAAACAAAACTCATTGTGCGTAGTTTAATAAAAATTTAAACACGAGTTATAACACTAGACAAACACTGGTCATATATTCACCCTCACACAAAATGTTTACTGAAGCCCAAAGTTCAGTTGTGGTGTTCTAAATTAACAAGTTACCACACACTATCGACGGGTACACCGTCTCTCACTAAAAGAATATCACAAATGAGATATCAAAACGTCAAATCGGTGGTATAATCTTTGGTGAGTTTCTTTTAAACATAGTACAGATGCAAACGTTTATATACACGCGCATACATTTACGTCTATGAACGCGCACACACACACTTTACCCCTATGAGCACCTTTAAGAGACTGATTCGGCATGTCATTTTGAGATTTACGAAATTACCGTAAGCGCCTCGCCGAAAATTCTGAAATAAATCCAGAAATAATGCAAGCATCAGGATTTGAATTCTGATGGACTGTGATACTACGGTCCATCTAACCATCCAACCAAGGTTAGTTTGCTGGTGAGTTAAAAATACCACCATCTTCCTAACCCTACAACTATCAGTGTATGTGCACATTTTAATATATATATTTATGAGGGTGCACACCTTAATGTTACCGGTAAAATATACGAATCCCAAAAAGTATTTATCTTCCGATCCAACTGATGGCATAAATTGGAGTGGTAATGATGTGATATGATGTTTCCTTCCATCATTTTATGCTTGGTTTCCTTTGGCATTTAAGGTGATGGATTAGAATATATGGTGGAAAATATATAAATAAAACACGCTAGTAGTACTTGTGAGGAGACATTTTCATGCTTTATTTCACTCTCATCAGCTCACGAAAGTGAGAGTCGTCTTTCATCAGAGGCCACCACCAAACACACGTCCCTCTCACCCTGGGACCCCCCTGTTTTCATTAGGTACCTTTCGGGCCCACCGCAATAATTACAATGCCCTCTTTCAGAGCATCATCTTCTGTGGCGAACCACAATATGGCCCCGTCTGTGTTTGTCCAGGAAAAAGTATGCATATTTAGGTATTTTAAGTTGTAGGTTGGAACATTATTTTATACTCCCTCTATCCCAAAATAAGTGTCTTAAACTTAGTACAATTTTATACTAGAGCTAATATAAAGTTGAGACATTTATTTTGGGACGGAGGGAGTATAAGAATAACTAGTTAGGCGTATAAAATTTAGAGTGTTTTTTGCAGGTAAAAAACATAGAGTACTAAGGTGACAAATGTCTACCCCGTTGTACAAGTGGAATTTATATTTTTGCTAGGAAATCAAACCCTAGCTTTCGTGTTTGTTCACTTAAAATATCATGAAATTAGCTTTCAGATAGAGATGGAACAAAACTGTGTGCTTCAGCGAAAATCCTCTATATTTACAACAAGCTAAGGGCTTACAAGAACAAGAACACAATTATTTGAGCTAAGCATATTTTTGGTCTAGTAAATTAAGGTGTTGTGACATTCATAAAAAAAAGTGTGTCATAGAGTTCCCCTTATATATAAGATGTGATATTTTGCATTATAATAAGCATCAAAATGGCATCAATTGACGAACTGAGCGTAGCTCAATTTGTTAGACTCCTTGTGGTGGAACCAACCCACTAAAATTCAAGTCTTAGACAAACGTTTATATCACTATAAAGACGTTTTTGACAACTTTGTTTTTTTTAACAATCATTGAGGGAAGAGTTTTCCCACCTGTATATATTACTCAAAGCCCCAGAGGGCAAGTTACATCAAGGATTACATCAATAGGAGAGGTACATGCGCCATGACATGACATCCTCCCTAATTACGGGGTCCTTAAATTTGAAGGACGAAAGCGTAAAATCTGAGATAATATTGCGAAGAGTATCAAAGGGTGAGTGTCGCTCGTTATGAAAGACACGAGCATTCCTTGAGTCCCATAGCTTCCAGAGAATGGCGAGGGCGACCGTGGGCCAAATGTTGATGTCGAGGCCGACCGGCGTAGTAGTCTCCCAAACTAGGTTGAAGGAGTGAGGGGGCTGCAGCCCCAAGAGGGACCAGACCTGGGCCGCGTAGGTACAATGGATGGTCAGGTGTGTCGCGTCCTCAAAAGTGAGATTGCACCGAGGACAAGTCAAAACGGCGGAAATGGACTTGCGATGTAAGTTCACCATAGTGCTCAGCGTGTCACGACAGAGAAGTCAACCGAAGATCTTGACCTTGATAGGTGCCATGGAGCTCCAGATATACCAGGCGTTGAGATCAATCTCGTGGTCGGGGGAGAGCAGCGAGTAGGCCCACCTCGAGGAGGACGAGCAGTCATGGGTGAGGAACCTGTCGTCTAGCGCATCACCGATGGTAACATCCTCCAACAAAGACAAAACAGATGCAAGCTCTACAAATGCTACATTGGTTAGGCGGTTCTGCGGAGTAGCGAGTAAACCATTTTGCATGACTTGAGAAACCAGTACCAAGGGTGAGGTGGAATGGGGTCGTAAGCAACCAGTTATCGAGCCGGGAGAAGGTGGAGGCGTCATTGTTGGTAAGGACAAAGGAGATTGTGCGGAGGGGTCGAATTTGCGCGTTAACGATTTTCCAAAGGTAAGAGGGGTTGTGCGGTTTAACTTTAAAGTCAAGAGAGTAGTGTTGGAAGAACCAGTTAATCCGAGGTATGTCTAGTTTGTGGAGAAGCTTAAAAGAAAATTTCATGAGAAGGCAATTGATTTGGGGAATAAGCTTTTTGATGCCTAGTCCTCCACAGTTTTTGGTGTGCAAATTTTATGACGAGTTCGTCAATCTCAATATGTTATGTCAACTCAGTATTTCAGATGTGTTTATATGAATAATGTGTGTGTGCGTATGGGTTCATAGAGTTTAGTGTATGTGCATATATGCGAGCATTCACGTTTATTTGTTTTTTAAAAAAATATCATCATTTGTTACACGTATTTTTAGAGGAATTTTGTACGTATTGTTGTTGACCATATGCGACCATCTACCTCAGCTAGTAATATATACTTCCTCTATTTCCTTAAGATGTTTTTCTGACACTTACAGGGAGCAATTTTGTAAGAGTAGCCTATGAAAAAATGATGAAGCTAAGTATAGCGAGTTTTCATTCACATGGATGGCAATGATTTTGAAGTAACTTTTAGTTCATGCGATGATCTGGACCGAAGGCAGTAAACTTGTTTCACCGTGATTTTTGTAATGTTTTTGCGGGGGTATTTCACCATGATTTTGACGGCATGCAGTAGCAAGTTGGGCGACACACGAACCGGGCCACAACATACGCGAGGGGAGAGAGAAAGCAATGCAATGCGGGGGGGCAGCTGCACACGGGCGCCACAGAGAATTCCAGCTTTTGGTCTGCGTCACAGATGCAAATTATGCACTTGCTACGGCCAAATCTTATTTTGGTTTTTTCTACTCCCACTATTTATTATAGATGCTTATGCTTACACGTACCCAGGGATACTATACCTCTGATTCACTCCCTGTGTGTGTGTGCGTGGTGGAGCCAACACTGCTTCACGCCAAGGCACTATTAAGCGTCACTCACCAAGGGGAATCGTGCAGGACCACCTAAGGTGAGGCCTTTTGATTCGTAGGAAAAGTAAAGTAAAAAAAATGGGAAGCAAGGATTTGAATCAGGGGAAATGTTTATCTTTTTGTTGGCACTTGTCATCCATTTTTATTCAAAACAATCGCATATACTCCCATCAGATGGAACTATGAGTCGGACATTGATTTTTTAGGTCTTGCATTTGATTAGGGAAAAATGTGTTGTATGTCATAAAAAAATATTTTTTAGATTCATCGTCGAATGAAATTTCTAAACATATATTTTTCGAAAACGCTTGGCATCAACCGGTTGATAATGTCATGCGCGTCGGCCGCCTACATGGTCGCCTACATGGTCGTCGTATCTGTTTTTGAACGGACGGCTCGAGAGCAGCTTATTACATAGTTTATGTTTTGCAACTTGGCAGTGTTATCCGCCGGATCCAGCACGCTCCAGGGCCGATCCGTTGGCATCCTTGGGCATGGTCCCTTTCCTCGTGGGTGGCCATCGTGGCTGCTTCTTGTGGGCGTCGGGTCTTCCAGATTTAGGGTTTGTCTCCGTGCGGGTGCAATGAGCAAGCTTTGGGATGCAGTTGGTGGTAGATTTGCGCCATCGCGGCAGCAGGGGTGGCCGACTGCATTCTTGCGATCCACCGCCAGGTGAGTGGTTGATGAGGGTGGATCCTTTTGGTCGCCGGAGCGGCGGCTCCGAACGGTGGACACGGCGACACATTTCGTTGGGTGTTGTTGTGCGGGTTCTCGTGTGTCACTTCGGCCGCTTGGGCGACGACGTGGTCCATTTTGGGAGTGTCTGTCGAGCGGGTGTGTTCCTCACGGCAACCTCGCATGCTTTGGGCGTCGTCCACATCTTGCCTTAGCCGGCCATGGCTAATGGACCTGGTTGGTGGGGGTCGTATCCCGAGCAAAAGTTTTGCCTGACGGTGTCGGTGCCGATGATAGCGACGCCCCTGTGTGTCGTTTCCCTCCTTGGAGGTGTCATCGTGGGTGACCTCCATTCACCATGGGCTTTGGGTGAAAACCCTTGGTTTGGCATGTTCCAGACCCGGCGGTGGCGGCATTGTGGCGTCATTTCCTCCTTGGAGGCTCCGTCCTGTGAGCAAGGTCTCATTTTCCTAATTGTGGGTGATTTTTGTGTATGACATTTTTTTCTTGTCATGTGACGATCCATGCTTCAACGGTAGTGCACTCTTGAGGAACTAGGCCCGGCGCAGTGGCTGTGCTCGAAGACCTCCCTGTGTTGTCTTGGCGCCAGTTTTCACCTGCGCTCTAGGGTGGTGAGCACTCCATCGTCCGACGGTGCGGCGCCCTTCGAGCCAGGGCAAGGAGATGGGGGCTCCTTCTAGTGATGGAACAAGATGGCACTATTCTGTGGGACGCACAGTCGACGACAATGGCATAGCTTCCCCTGTCAGCTGATCTCGTTCTCGAGTTTTGCTTCTTTCGCAACATCGGTTCTCGGATCATGTTTGGGAGCTCCAATGTCTTTATGTATTTTTTTGAGCTTTGTTGCTGCTCGTGGGCATCCATGTATCTTGCCGAAATTATTTTCCTTTGTTTTTCTGTGTTGCGTTGAACTGTTGCGCTGGTTGTAAGGGCTTTATTAATTTAAAGTCGGGCGCCAGCCTCTTTTCTAAAAAAAAGTGTTAAAATATCCTCCATTGCAACGAGTGATATGTTGAGGAATTTGGATCATCAAGGATAGTATCCTCTAGTGCTCCTCGTAAGCTCCCCATCAAGTTGCCGCCTCCCGCGCTGCTCAGATCGCCGCCATCGGCGCTCGCCGCCTCCGACACTTGCCGCCAACAAGCGTGTCGACGAGGCTAGTAGTAGACGTGCTTGGAGGATGCGTGCAAGTCGCGTTCTACACGGTGTGCGGCCATAGAGATCGAGCTTCCCATCAAGCTACTACATCCCCGCATTCCTTCGATCGCCGCCACCGGCAATCATCGTCAGTAGAAGGTTTTCTGCAACACAAATTATGCTGCAAACATTATGGTAGAAAATGGTCAACAATGTTTGTGCAACACATTCTCTCGTGCGAAGATTTTTGCAAAATTACTTTTGTTGCAGATAGTTTAAGAAGAAAAATAATATTTGCAACAAGTAACCTTTGGTAGAGGACCTGCTACAACATTACTCATGTTGCAAAAGATCACATGGCTATTCGCGTCTCCACCTAACGGTGAGCGAGGTGGTCAATATTTTTTCATTATCAGCCGGCTGACCCATAGTGCCCCCATATTTTTTTGGCATATTATACATGTTTTGGCAGTTAAATTGATGATTGGAGTTCTTGTGCCAAACTAATATTCCCAACCAGGATAATGAAAAATGAAGAAATTTTTCCTTTGGCTTTTCCTTAATCCTCTTTTTGCTTTCCTATGTAGTATGCACAGAGAACAAGGCAATGACCATAAGTTGCATAATTAGAATGTAATATTACCTTTTCACGTGTTTAAAACTCTTTTTGGGGATACACATGTTTAAACCTTTGTTTTACTATGTTTTCAAGATTTTTGTGTTTTCCTATTACTTCAAATCAAACATATTTTTCATAATCATTTGTTTTGCACATGCAATCCCATCATATTATTACGTCTTACTTATTTTACAAATCAAAGAAACCCGCAGGAGAGGCGTAGCTTTTTCCCGGTGAAACCAATAGTTGTGTGTTGCCTACAATTGCACTTTTGAGTGAACTAACTTCATTAATTACTCTAACACAAGACATAATACCACGAGAAAACTCGAAAAAACAAAGACTTTGGTAGAAAGAAAAGTTAGATTAATATATATATGTAAGTAGTTTCGAGTTCCACCATAGGAAGGATGCATAGGGTTTACCTAGAGTTTCTACTCGGTGATCCGGTAGCGAGGCCACTATACCAACATTGGATCGAAGTTCTCCTCTAGTACAACAATGTTTAGTCCACATTATAGGCACCTTTTTGGCATGAGAGGAAATTACACTCTCCTTCCTCAAACATTTTCTAGCAAAAAAGATCAAGGGCTCCACATGTCAATGATTTTGACGTCGGCCTCAAAAAGCATGCATATTCGGTAGAGGATGGATCAATGATTGCAGATATCCACTTCTAAGCCAAGGTTCATCTGCACCCGGTCAAGAAAAATCATAAAAATACAAAACCATGAAAGTGCATTATATCGACTAGAGGGGGTGAATAGGTGATTTTTATGAATTCGAAACTGAGGAATTTCCCTGTGGGGAAATTGCTAAGTCACGAACAACTTGCAGTGGAATGAGTACTCATGCATAAGCGTAACATGACAAAAGCATGGTCATCATGATGAAATGAAACTAACACTTAGCGCGAGTAGCGTAATCAAGATAAGCACGTGAAGAACAAGTGATTTGAAGAATTTGAGTTGAGGAAATTGAGAAAGTCTTCAGTCAAATTCATCAAACATTAACAATCAATTTCATCACCACGTAAATGAGGAAATAGAACCAGGTACTCAATGAAGACAGTGATTTGATGACCCAGTTCCAACTGTTGTGACAGTCGTATGTGTGGTTTGGAGTGGCTTGGTATTTAAACCAAAGGACACATAGTCCAAGGACACCAAGTCCTTACCGTATTCTCCTTGAGCTAAGGACACACAGTCCTCTCCCAATACTCGTGGTAAGTCTTCAGGGTAGAATTCCAAACCCTCACAAACTCGGTCACCCTACAATCCACAATTTATTGCTGGATGCTCTAGACCAGTGATGCCTAACCATCTGGAAGATGCACGGTCTTCAAAGGTAACAAGCATCGGTTCCACACAGGAACAATCTCTCCAATGATGCTCAATCACTTTGGGGTTTTGGGTTTTGGATTGGGTGTTTGGATTTTTACTCACTAATGATTTTCTCTCAAAGTCCTAAGAGGATGGGATGCTCTCAAATGACAAGTGTCAAGTTCTCTCTCAGAGCAGTGAGCCAGCTAGTGGTCATGAGGACAACTATTTATAGTCGGGGAGCAATCTCGATATGATTTGACATAAATGCCCCAATGATATGACTGTTATGTGGATAAGGTTTGGGGACAGCTGGCATGTAGTGCAGCAACGGTCGGAGCTTTCAAGGTGTGGAAGTCTTCATGTCTCTCATATTCCTCACTTGTAGGTAATTTGCACTAGCGAAATCCTAACTTCTCAGTTAGAGCAATTTCCTCGGAAACCAGAAGATCTTCGTCTTTGTCACTGAAGAAATTGATGAAACTGTAAAAGATTTCCAAAGGCTTTACTCGAAGGATTGGGTATGTGTAGGCTTTGAGACGAGCATCACTTGGAAACTTTTCCTTAGTTTTACCTCCACCCTCTTTAACGTTATGGTGTTCCTATGACTCAAAAGGAAGGAAATTAAACTACAAAAATAGAAGTCTTCACGCTTCAAAGTCTTCGCATCAATATCCTCACGGACACATCAGTTTCCTCGCTTTCAAAGTCTTCGAGAAATTATCATAGTCTTCACATGAAGACATTCATTTTTAGGGGTCGATATTCTTTGAATAACTCAAACTCCTGAGCGACTTATAGAGCAGGTGTACACTCATAAACTCATTAGTCCCTTAACCTATAAGTCTTCAATACATCAAATCACTAAGTGGCACTAGATGCACTTACAATCTCCCCCTTTTGATGATTGATGAAAAATAGGTTAAGTTTTCAATGGGGATAAATATATGAAGCGTAAATGCAGAGTTTAAGGAATTTGATTGCAAGATGTAGAGAAACTCCCCCTAAAGATGTGCATATTTGAAGAATTTGCTTTGGACTGCAAATGCACATTGTAGGTTTATATCATGGAGATCCCCCCTATATCTAGTAATCCATACACGCATTTGACATATTGAAAGGACATGGATGTCGCCTAGAGGGGGTGAATAGGCGCATTAAAATAATTACGGTTTAGGCTTGAATAACTGCGGAATATAACTAACGTTTAATTAGTCAAGCACAAAACCTAAAAAAACTAGGCTCACTTATGTGCACCAACAACTTATGCTAAGCAAGATAAACAACTAAGTGATAGCAAGATATATAACAAGAAACAATATACCTATCACAAAGTAAAGTGCATAAGTAAAGGGCTCAGGTAAGAGATAACTGAGGCACATGATGATGTATCCCGAAGTTCACACCCTTGAGGATGCTAATCTTCGCTTGGAGCGGTGTGGAGGCACAATGCTCCCCAAGAAGACACTAAGGCCACCGTAATTTCCTCACGCCCTTGCACAATGCAAGATGTTCTGATTCCACTAAGGGACCCTTGAGGGTGGTCACCAAACCCGTACAAACAAGGTTGGGCCAATCTCCACAACTTAATTGGAGGCTCCCAACAACACCACGAAGCTTCACCACAATGGATTGTGGCTTTGCGATGACCTCAAATGCTCGGGGCAATCTCCACAACCAAATTGGAGACCCCAACGCTTGCGGGGAGCTTTACACCACAATGATTAAGCTCTGAGGCACCACCAAGCTTCTAGGATGCCAAAACACCCAAGAAGAACAAGCTCTAGGGTACCAAGCACCCAAGAGTAATAAGCTTATCAAACTTCACTTCCACGTATCACCGTGGAGAACTCAAACCTATGCACCAAATGCAATGGCAAAGGTACATGGAGTGCCCAAGTCCTTCTCTCCCGAATCCCTCCACAACAACTAATGCTATGGAAGAAAATGAGAGGAAGAACAAAGAAGAACATGTAGAACTCCAAGATCTAGATCCAAGGGGTTCCCCTCACATGGAGGAGAAAGTGATTGACTGAAATGTGGATCTAGATCTCCTATCTCTTTTCCCTCAAGAACTAGCATGAATCGTTGGAGGGATTGAGTGTTAGCAAGCTCAAAGAAGGTCAACAATGGGGTGCAAACACAAGCTCAACGGATAGGGACCATTGGGGAAGAAGGCCCCCTTAAATAGGAAGGAAAAAATTCAACTGTTGCCCCTCAGCCCGCACATGAGCGGTACTACCGCTCTAAGGAACAGTACTACTACTGGGGCAGAAGGCAGTAGTCAACGAGAGAGGCAGAGGCCGATAGTACAGCTGGAGCGGTACTACCACTGTCATGAGTGATACTACCGATCATAAGAGGTAGTACCACCTCCTATATCCACTCATGCCTTGCTGCAGACCTGACAAGAAATATAAAGGGGTTCTGCCGCGATAGTAACAAGAGGTACTACCGCTTTCTTGGCGGTACTACCTCCTTGTACTACTGCTCAAGAAACCGCTCAGTCCGACACGGAAAGTGTCGAGACCCACACGTAGCAGTACTAGCCAACGGAACTGGCCAGAGTACTTCTCCCCGAGAACGGTACTACCGCTGTGAGAGCAGTATTACCGACCATAAGAGGTATTACTGCTCCTGGGAGCGGTACTACCGCTTGGATCATTCCAAGTAGACCACATGCAACACAGAAAAGCATGAATACCAGAACTGCCATATCTTTCGCATACGAGCTCCGAATTGAGCAAACTCAAGCTTGTTGGATTCATGACGACAAGGGATATCCAACAATGACAAAAGTTATCTTTAAGAAAAGGCACTATAAAAATGTCATGATAAATAGATGTGAAAACCTCTATGAGTGAAGAACCGACAAAAACTCCAACATCGAAAACATCATAGAAGATGCATATGGACTCCGTTTTTGATGAACTCGAGCTTGTCATAAAGATGATCATAAGCTCTACAACTCACAAAGATAAACACCAAACAAGAACCAAGAAATATGATGCAAGGATGCAAATGGTTTGTGCTCTCAACAAACGATACGAGCAAGCTACTCACTTGAGATCCCCCCTTGACAGTACGACAACCTATCCTAAAATTGAAAACCTATCAAGGGCAAACCTATACCTTGCACATAGTCCACCTGAGCTAAAAGATGACGATATTGACTTCCTCAAGATGGACCGCCTTTCTTGATTGCGTTGGCTCGATGAAGACTAGTTGATTGCTCCCACTCACTATGGGTGAGCCACTCTCCAACATTTGGCTCGATGATGTCGGCCTTCTTGATCCAGCAAGAGAGACGGAGAGGTAGAAGAGTTCTCCGGCAGCGTGACGGTGCTCCGGAGGTTGGTGATGATCTCGTCTCAGCAGGGCTCCGCCCGAGCTCCGCAGAAACGCGATCTAGAGGAAAAACCGTGGAGGTATGTGGTCGGGCTGCCGTGAAAAAGTCGTCTCAAATCAGCCCTAAAACCTCCGTATATATAGGTGGAAGAGGGGGGACCTTGCCTTGAGGCTCAAGGAGCCCCAAGGGGGTCGGCCGAGCCAAAGGGGGGAAGGACTCCCCCCAAACCGAGTCCTACTTGGTTTGGTGGGTGGAGTCCTTCTTTCCTTTCCCACCTCCTCCATTTTTTTATTTTCTCTTTGATTTTTCTTCCAATGCGCATAGGGCCCTTTTGGGCTGCCCCACCAGCCCACTAAGGGCTGGTGCACCACCCTCAAGGCCTATGGGCTTCCCCGGGGTGGGTTGCCCCCCCCGGTGAACTCCCGGAACCCATTCGTCATTCCCGGTACATTCCCGGTAACTCCGAAAACCTTCCGGTAATCAAATGAGGTCATCCTATATATCAATCTTCGTTTCCGGACCATTCCGGAAACCCTCGTGACGTCCGTGATCTCATTCGGGACTCCGAACAACATTCGGTATCCAACCATATAACTCAAATACGCATAAAACAACGTCGAACCTTAAGTTTGCAGACCCTGTGGGTTCGAGAACTATGTAGACATGACCCGAGAGACTCCTCGGTCAATATCCAATAGCGGGACCTGGATGCCCATATTGGATCCTACATATTCTACGAAGATCTTATCGTTTGAACCTCAGTGCCAAGGATTCATATAATCCCGTATGTCATTCCCTTTGTCCTTCGGTATGTTACTTGCCCGAGATTCGATCGTCAGTATCCGCATACCTATTTCAATCTCGTTTACCGGCAAGTCTCTTTACTCGTGCCGTAATACAAGATCCCGCAACTTACACTAAGTCACATTGCTTGCAAGGCTTGTGTGTGATGTTGTATTACCGAGTGGGCCCCGAGATACCTCTCCGTCACACGGAGTGACAAATCCCAGTCTTGATCCATACTAACTCAACGAACACCTTCGGAGATACCAGTAGAGAATATTTATAGTCACCCAGTTACGTTGTGACGTTTGATACACACAAAGTATTCCTCCGGTGTTAGTGAGTTATATGATCTCATGGTCATAGGAACAAATACTTGACACGCAGAAAACAGTAGCAACAAAATGACACGATCAACATGCTACGTCTATTAGTTTGGGTCTAGTCCATCACGTGATTCTCCTAATGACGTGATCCAGTTGTCAAGCAACAACACCTTGTTCATAATCAAAAGACACTGACTATCTTTGATCAACTGGCTAGCCAACTAGAGGCTTTCTAGGGACAGTGTTTTGTCTATGTATCCACACATGTAAATGAGTCTTCATTCAATACAATTATAGCATGGATAATAAACGATTATCTTGATACATGAATTATAATAATAACTATATTCATTATTGCCTCTAGGGAATAATTCCAACAGTCCCCTACTTGCACTAGAGTCAATAATCTAGCCCTCACATCATCATGCAAATTACATCGTAATAAATCTAACACCCATACAGTTCTGGTGTTGATCATGCTTTGGCCGTGGAAGAGGTTTAGTCAGCGGGTCTGCTACATTCAGATCCGTGTGCACTTTGCATATATTTACGTCCTCTCCTTCAACGTAGTCGCGGATGAGGTTGAAGCGTCGTTTGATGTGTCTGGACTTCTTGTGAAACCGTGGTTCCTTTGCTAAGGCAATGGCACCCGTGTTGTCACAGAACAAGGTTATTGGATTCAGTGCGCTTGGCACCACTCCAAGATCCGTCATGAACTGCTTCATTCAGACACCCTCCTTAGCCGCCTCCGAGGCAGCCATGTACTCCGCTTCACATGTAGAATCTGCTACGACGCTTTGCTTGGAACTGCACCAGCTTACCGCACCCCCATTAAGAATAAATACGTATCCGGTTTGCGACTTAGAGTCGTCCGGATCTGTGTCAAAGCTTGCATCGACGTAACCTTTTACGGCGAGCTCTTCGTCACCTCCATACACGAGAAACATCTCCTTAGTCCTTTTCAGGTACTTCAGGATATTCTTGACCGCTGTCCAATGATCCACTCCTGGATTACTCTGGAACCTACCTGCCATACTTATGGCCAGGCTAACGTCCGGTCTAGTGCACAACATTGCATACATGGTAGAACCTATGGCTGAAGCATAGGGGACGGAGCGCATATGCTCTCTATCCTCATCAGTTGCTGGGCACTGAGTCTTACTCAATCTCGTACCTTGTAAAACTGGCAAGAACCCCTTCTTGGACTGTTCCATTTTGAACCTCTTCAAAACTTTATCAAGGTATGTGCTTTGTGAAAGTCCTGTCAGGTGTTTTGATCTATCCCTATAGATCTTAATGCCTAGAATGTAAGCAACTTCTCCTAGGTCCTTCATAGAGAAACTTTTATTCAAGTAATCCTTTATGCTCTCCAAAAACTCTAAGTTGTTTACAATCAGTAATATGTCATCCACATATAATATTAGAAACGCCACAGAGCTCCCACTCACTTTCTTGTAAATACAAGATTCTCCAGTCACTTGTATAAACCCAAATGCTTTGATCACCTCATCAAAACGTTTGTTCCAACTCCGAGATGCTTGCACCAGTCCATAAATGGACCGCTGGAGCTTGCACACCTTGTTAGCATTCTTAGGATCGACAAAACCTTCGGGTTGCATCATATACAATTCTTCCTTAAGGAAACCGTTAAGGAACGCCGTTTTGACATCCATCTGCCAGATTTCATAATCGAAAAATGCAGCTATTGCTAACATGATTCTGACGGACTTAAGCATCGCTACGGGTGAGAATGTCTCATTGTAGTCAACTCCTTGAACTTGTGAAAAACCCTTTGCCACAAGTCGAGCTTTATAAACGGTCACATTGCCGTCAGCGTCCGTCTTCCTCTTAAAGATCCATTTGTTCTGAATAGCCTTGCGGCCCTCAGGCGGTACCTCCAAAGTCCACACTTTGTTCTCATACATGGATCCTATCTCGGACTTCATGGCTTCTAGCCATTTGTTGGAATCTGGGCCCACCATTGCTTCTTCATAATTTGCAGGTTCATTGTTGTCCAACAACATGATTGATAATACGGGATTACCGTACCACTCTGGAGCAGCACGTGGTCTCGTCGACCTGCGTGGTTCGACAGAAACTTGAACCGGAGTTTCATGATCATCATCATTAACTTCCTCCTCAAGCGGCGTCGCAACGACAGAGGTTTCCCCTTGCCCTGCGCCACCATCCAGAGGGATGAGAGGTTCGACAACCTCGTCAAGTTCTATCTTCCTCCCACTCAATTCTCTCGAGAGAAACTCCTTCTCGAGAAAAGCTCTGTTTTTAGCAACAAACACTTTGCCCTCGGATTTGAGATAGAAGGTGTACCCAACTGTCTCTTTTGGGTAACCTATGAAGATGCACTTTTCCGCTTTGGGTTCCAACTTTTCAGGCTGAAGCTTTTTGACATAAGCATCACATCCCCAAACTTTAAGAAACGACAACTTTGGCCTTTTGCCATACCACAGTTCGTATGGTGTCGTCTCAACGGATTTTGATGGTGCCCTATTTAAAGTGAATGCAACTGTTTCTAATGCATAACCCCAAAACGATAACGGCAAATCGGTAAGAGACATCATAGATCGCACCATCTCTAATAAAGTACAATTACGACGTTCAGACACACCATTACGCTGTGGTGTTCCAGGCGGTGTCAACTGTGAAACAATTCCACATTGTCTTAAGTGAGCACCAAACTCGAAACTCAGATATTCACCCCCACGATCAGACCGTAGGAACTTGATCTTCTTGTTACGATGATTTTCAACTTCACTCTGAAATTGCTTGAACTTTTCAAATGTTTCAGACTTGTGCTTCATTAAGTAGACATAACCATATCTACTCAAATCGTCAGTGAAGGTGAGAAAATAACGATATCCGCCGCGTGCCTCTACGCTCATCGGACCACACACATCGGTATGTATGATTTCCAACAAGTCACTTGCACGCTCCATTGTTCCGGAGAACGGATTTTTAGTCATCTTGCCCATGAGGCATGGTTCGCACGTGTCAAGTGAATCTAAGTCAAGTGACTCCAAAAGTCCATCGGCATGGAGTTTCTTCATGCGCTTTACACCAATATGACCTAAGCGGCAGTGCCACAAAAATATGACGCTATCATTGTTAAATCTAACTCTTTTGGTCTCAATGTTATGTATGTGTGTATCGCTATCAAGATTCAATATGAACAATCCTCTCACATTGGGTGCATGACCATAAAAGATGTTACTCATAGAAATAGAACAACCATTATTCTCAGACTTAAAAGAGTAACCGTCTCGCAATAAACAAGATCCAGATATAATGTTCATGCTCAACGCAGGCACTAAATAACAATGATTCAAGTTCATAACTAATCCTGATGGTAACTGAAGTGAAACTGTGCCGACGGCGATTGCATCAACCTTGGAACCATTTCCTACGCGCATCGTCACTTCATCTTTCGCCAGCCTTCGTCTATTCCGCAATTCCTGTTTCGAGTTGCAAATATGAGCAACAGAACCGGTATCAAATACCCAGGCACTACTACGAGAGCCGGTTAAGTACACATCAATAACATGTATATCAAATATACCTGATTTTTCTTTGGCCGCCTTCTTATCTTGCCAGATACTTGGGGCAATTGCGCTTCCACTGACCCATACCCTTGCAATAGTAACACTCTGTTTCAGGCTTAGGTCCAGCTTTGGGTTTCTTCGTCGGATTGGCAACAGGCTTGCCGCTCTTCTTTGAATTACCCTTCTTGCCTTTGCCGTTTCTCTTGAAACTAGTGGTCTTATTCACCATCAACACTTGATGCTTTTTACGGAGTTCAGACTGTGCGACTTTCAGCATCGCAAACAACTCACCGGGTGACTTGTTCATCTCTTGCATATTGTAGTTCAACACAAAGCCTTTATAGCTTGGCAGCAGTGATTGAAGGATTCTGTCAGTGATAGCCTCTTGCGGGAGTTCAATCCCCAGCTCAGCTAGACGGTTTGAGTACCCAGACATTTTGAGCACATGTTCACTGACAGACGAGTTCTCCTCCATCTTGCAAGCATAGAATTTATCGGAGGTCTCATACCTCTCGATCCGGGCGTTCTTCTGAAAGATAAACTTCAACTCCTGGAACATCTCAAATGCTCCATGACGCTCAAAGCGACGTTGAAGTCCCGGTTCTAAGCCATACAAGATTGCACATTGAACTACTGAGTAGTCCTCCTTACGTGCTAACCAAGCGTTCTTAACATCCTGATCAGCCATAGCGGGTGGTTCACCTCCTAGCGCAGCACTAAGGACATAATCCTTCTTCCCAGCTTGTAAGATTAGCTTAAGATTACGAGCCCAGTCTACAAAGTTGCTTCCATTATCTTTCAACTTAGCTTCCTCTAGGAATGTATTAAAATTCAGGGTGACTGTCGCGTGAGCCATGATCTACAACACAAATATATTCAAAGTGGACTTAGACTATGTTCAAGATAATTAGAGTTTAACTTAATCAAATTATTCGCTAAACTCCCACTCAAAATGTACACCTCTCTAGTCATTTGAGTGGTTCATGATCCACTTACACTAGCTCAAGTCCGATCATCACGTGAGTTGAGTATAGTTTCAGTGGTAAGCATCCCTATGCTAATCATATCATCTATATGATTCATGATCGACCTTTCGGTCTCATGTGTTCCGAGGCCATGTCTGCACATGCTTGGCTTGTCAAGCTTAACCCGAGTGTTCCGCGTGCGCAACTGTTTTGCACCCGTTGTATGTGAACGTTGAGTCTATCACACCCGATCATCACGTGGTGTCTCGAAACGACGAACTGTAGCAACGGTGCACAGTCGGGGAGAACACAATTTCGTCTTGAAATTTTAGTGAGAGATCACCTCATAATGCTACCGTCGTTCTAAGCAAAATAAGGTGCATAAAAGGATTAACATCACATGCAATTCATAGTGACATGATATGGCCATCATCACGTGCTTCTTGATCTCCATCACCAAAGCACCGGCACGATCTTCTTGTCACCGGCGCCACACCATGATCTCCATCAACGTGTCTCCATCGGGGTTGTCATGCTACTCATGCTATTACTACTAAAGCTACATCCTAGCAAAATAGTAAACGCATCTGCAAGCACAAACATTAGTATAAAGACAACCTTATGGCTCCTGCCGGTTGCCGTACCATCGACGTGCAAGTCGATATTATCTATGACAACATGATCATCTCATACATCCAATATATCACATCACATTGTTGGCCATATCACATCACAAGCATACCCTGCAAAAACAAGTTAGACGTCCTCTAATTTTGTTCTTGCATGTTTTACGTGGTGACCATGGGTAACTAGTAGGATCGCATCTTACTTACGTAAACACCACGACGGAGATATATGAGTTGCTATTTAACCTCATCCAAGGACCTCCTCTGTCAAATCCGATTCAACTAAAGTTGGAGAAACCGACACTTGCCAGTCATCTTTGAGCAACGGGGTTACTCGTAGCGATGAAACCAGTCTCTCGTAAGCGTACGAGTAATTTCGGTCCAAGCCGCTTCAATCCAACAATACCGCGGAATCAAGAAAAGACTAAGGAGGGCAGCAAAATGCACATCACCGCCCACAAAAACTTTTGTGTTCTACTCGAGAAGACATCTACGCATGAACCTAGCTCATGATGCCACTATTGAGGAACGTCACATGGGAAACAAAAATTTTCCTACGCGCACGAAGACCTATCATGGTGATGTCCATCTACGAGAGGGGATGAGTGATCTACGTACCCTTGTAGACCGTACAGCAGAAGCGTTAGTGAACGCGGTTGATGTAGTGGAACGTCCTCACGTCCCTCGATCCGCCCCGTGAACTATCCCGCGATCAGTCCCACGATTTAGTGCCGAACGGACGGCACCTCCGCATTCAGCACACGTACAGCTCGACGATGATCTCGGCCTTCTTGATCTAGCAAGAGAGACGGAGAGGTAGAAGAGTTCTCCGGCAGCGTGACGGCGCTCCGGAGGTTGGTGATGATCTCGTCTCAGCAGGGCTCCGCCCGAGCTCCGCAGAAACGCGATCTAGAGGAAAAACCGTGGAGGTATGTGGTCGGGCTGCCGTGAAAAAGTCATCTCAAATCAGCCCTAAAACCTCCGTATATATAGGTGGGAGAGGGGGGACCTTGCCTTGGGGATCAAGGAGCCCCAAGGGGGTCGGCCGAGCCAAAGGGTTTGGTGGGTGGAGTCCTTCTTTCCTTTCCCACCTCCTCCTTTTTTTTTCTTTTCTCTTTGATTTTTCTTCCAATGCGCATAGGGCCCTTTTGGGCTGCCCCACCAGCCCACTAAGGGCTGGTGCGCCACCCTCAAGGCCTATGGGCTTCCCCGGGGTGGGTTGCCCCCCCGGTGAACTCCTGGAACCCATTCGTCATTCCCGATACATTCCCGGTAACTCCGAAAACCTTCCGGTAATCAAATGAGGTCATCCTATATATCAATCTTCATTTCCGGACCATTCCGGGAACCCTCGTGACGTCCGTGATCTCATCCGGGTCTCCGAACAACATTCGGTAACCAACCATATAACTCAAATATGCATAAAACAACGTCGAACCTTAAGTGTGCAGACCCTGCGGGTTTGAGAACTATGTAGACATGACCCGAGAGACTCCTCGGTCAATATCCAATAGCGGGACCTGGATGCCCATATTGGATCCTACATATTCTACGAAGATCTTATCGTTTGAACCTCAGTGCCAAGGATTCATATAATCCCGTATGTCATTCCCTTTGTCCTTCGGTATGTTACTTGCCCGAGATTCAATCGTCAGTATCCGCATACCTATTTCAATCTCGTTTACCGGCAATTCTCTTTACTCGTTCCGTAATACAAGATCCCGCAACTTACACTAAGTCACATTGCTTGCAAGGCTTGTGTGTGATGTTGTATTACCGAGTGGGCCCCGAGATACCTCTCCGTCACACGGAGTGACAAATCCCAGTCTTGATCCATACTAACTCAACGAACTGTTGGGGAACGTCGCATGGGAAACAAAAATTTTCCTACGCGCACGAAGACCTATCATGGCGATGTCCATCTATGAGAGGGGATGAGTGATCTACGTACCCTTGTAGATCGTACAGCAGAAGCGTTAGAGAACGCGGTTGATGTAGTGGAACGTCCTCACGTCCCTCGATCCGCCCCGCGAACAATCCCGCGATCAGTCCCACGATCTAGTACCGAACGGACGGCACCTCCGCGTTCAGCACACGTACAGCTCGACGATGATCTCGGCCTTCTTGATCCAGCAAGAGAGACGGAGAGGTAGAAGAGTTCTCCGGCAGCGTGACGGCGCTCCGGAGGTTGGTTATGATCTTGTCTCAGCAGGGCTCCGCCCGAGCTCCGCAGAAACACGATCTAGAGGAAAAACTATGGAGGTATGTGGTCGGGCAGCCGTGAGAAAGTCGTCTCAAATCTGCCCTAAAAGCCCCATATATATAGGAGGAGGGAGGGGGACCTTGCCTTGGGGTCCAAGGGAACCCCAAGGGGTCGGCCGAGCCAGGGGGGAGGACTCTCCCCCCCCCCCCAAACCGAGTCCTACTTGGTTTGGTGGGAGGGAGTCCTTCCCCTTTCCCACTTCTTCCTCTTTTTTTTTTCTTCCTTTGATTTTTCTTCCTTGGCGCATAGGATTTGGTGGGCTGTCCTACCAGCCCACTAAGGGCTGGTGTGACCCCCACAAATACCTATGGGCTTCCCCGGAGTGGGTTGCCCCCCTCCGGTGAACCCCCGGAACCCATTCGTCATTCCCGGTACATTCCCGGTAACTCCGAAAACCTTCCGGTAATCAAATGAGGTCATCCTATATATCAATCTTCGTTTCTGGACCATTCCGGAAACCCTCGTGACGTCCGTGATCTCATCCAGGACTCCGAACAACATTCGATAACCAACCATATAACTCAAATACGCATAAAACAACGTCGAACCTTAAGTGTGCAGACCCTGCGGGTTCGAGAACTATGTAGACATGACCCGAGAGACTCCTCGGTCAATATCCAATAGCGGGACCTGGATGCCCATATTGGATCCTACATATTCTACGAAGATCTTATCGTTTGAACCTCAGTGCCAAGGATTCGTATAATCCCGTATGTCATTCCCTTTGTCCTTCGGTATGTTACTTGCCCGAGATTCGATCGTTAGTATCCGCATACCTATTTCAATCTCGTTTACCGGCAAGTCCCTTTACTCGTTCCGTAATACAAGATCCCGCAACTTACACTAAGTTACATTGCTTGCAAGGCTTGTGTGTGATGTTGTATTACCGAGTGGGCCCCGAGATACCTCTCCGTCACACGGAGTGACAAATCCCAGTCTTGATCCATACTAACTCAACTAACACCTTCGGAGATACCTGTAGAGCATCTTTATAGTCACCCAGTTACGTTGCGACGTTTGATACACACAAAGCATTCTTCCGGTGTTTAGTGAGTTATATGATCTCATGGTCATAGGAATAAATACTTGACACGCAGAAAACAGTAGCAACAAAATGACACGATCAACATGCTACGTCTATTAGTTTGGGTCTAGTCCATCACGTGATTCTCCCAATGACGTGATCCAGTTATCAAGCAACAACACCTCGTTCATAATCAGAAGACACTGACTATCATCGATCAACTGGCTAGCCAACTAGAGGCATGCTAGGGACGGTGTTTTGTCTATGTATCCACACATGTAAATGAGTCTTCATTCAATACAATTATAGCATGGATAATAAACTATTATCTTGATACAGGAATTATAATAATAACTATACATTTATTATTGCCTCGAGGGCATAATTCCAACAGTCTCCCACTTGCACTAGAGTCAATAATCTAGCCCTCACATCACCATGTGAATTACATTGTAATAAATCTGACACCCATACAGTTCTGGTGTCGATCATGTTTTGGCCGTGGAAGAGGTTTAGTCAGCGGGTCTGCTACATTCAGATCTGTGTGCACTTTGCATATATTTACGTCCTCCTCCTCGATGTAGTCGCGGATGAGGTTGAAGCGTCGTTTGATGTGTCTGGTCTTCTTGTGAAACCTTGGTTCCTTTGCTAAGGCAATGGCACCAGTGTTGTCACAGAACAAGGTCATTGGATCCAGTGCACTTGGCACTACTCCAAGATCCGTCATGAACTGCTTCATCCAGACACCCTCCTTAGCCGCCTCCGAGGCAGCCATGTACTCCGCTTCACATGTAGAATCTGCTACGACGCTTTGCTTGGAACTGCACCAGCTTACTGCACCCCCATTAAGAATAAATGCGTATCCGGTTTGCGACTTAGAGTCGTCCGGATCTGTGTCAAAGCTTGCATCGACGTAACCTTTTACGGCGAGCTCTTCGTCACCTCCATACACGAGAAACATCTCCTTAGTCCTTTTCAGGTACTTCAGGATATTCTTGACCGCCGTCCAGTGATCCACTCCTGGATTACTCTGGAACCTACCTGCCATACTTATGGCCAGGCTAACATCCGGTCTAGTGCACAACATTGCATACATGATAGAGCCTATGGCTGAAGCATAGGGGACGGAGCGCATATGCTCTCTATCTTCATCAGTTGCTGGGTACTGAGTCTTACTCAATCTCGTACCTTGTAACACTGGCAAGAACCCTTTCTTGGACTGTTCCATTTTGAACCTCTTCAAAACTTTATCAAGGTATGTGCTTTGTGAAAGTCCTATCAGGCGTTTTGATCTATCCCTATAAATCTTAATGCCTAGAATGTAAGCAGCTTCTCCTAGGTCCTTCATAGAGAAACTTTTATTCAAGTAACCTTTTATGCTCTCCAAAAGCTCTACGTTGTTTCCAATCAGTAATATGTCATCCACATATAATATTAGAAACGCCACAGAGCTCCCACTCACTTTCTTGTAAATACAAGATTCTCCAACCACTTGTATAAACCCAAATGCTTTGATCACCTCATCAAAGCGTTTGTTCCAACTCCGAGATGCTTGCACCAGCCCATAAATGGATCGCTGGAGCTTGCACACCTTGTCAGCATTTTTAGGATCGACAAAACCTTCGGGTTGCATCATATACAACTCTTCCTTAAGGAAACCGTTAAGGAACGCCGTTTTGACATCCATCTGCCAGATTTCATAATCGAAAAATGCAGCTATTGCTAACATGATTCTGATGGATTTAAGCATCGCTACGGGAGAGAAGGTCTCATCGTAGTCAATTCCTGGAACTTGTGAAAAACCCTTTGCCACAAGTCGAGCTTTATATATACGGTCACATTACCGTCAGCGTCCGTCTTCTTCTTAAAGATCCATTTGTTCTGAATAGCCTTGCGGCCCTCAGGCAGCATCTCCAAAGTCCACACTTTGTTCTCATACATGGATCCTATCTCGGATTTCATGGCTTCTAGCCATTTGTTGGAATCTGGGCCCACCATTGCTTCTTCATAATTTGCAGGTTCGTTGTTGTCTAACAACATGATTGATAAGACGGGATTACCGTACCACTCTGGAGCGGTGCGTGATCTCGTCGACCTGCGTGGTTCAACAGAAACTTGAACTGGAGTTTCATGATCATCATCATTAACTTCTTCCTCAACCGGCGTCGCAATGACAGAGGTTTCCCCTTGCCCTGCGCCACCATCCAGAGGGATGAGAGGTTCGACAACCTCGTCAAGTTCTATCTTCCTCCCACTCAATTCTCTCGAGAGAAACTCCTTCTCGAGAAAAGTTCCGTTCTTAGCAACAAACACTTTGCCCTCGGATTTGAGATAGAAGGTGTACCCAACCGTCTCTTTTGGGTAACCTATGAAGACGCACCTTTCCGCTTTGGGTTCCAGCTTTTCAGGCTGAAGCTTTTTGACATAAGCATCACATCCCCAAACTTTAAGAAACGACAACTTTGGCCTTTTGCCATACCACAGTTCATATGGTGTCGTCTCAACGGATTTCGATGGTGCCCTATTTAAAGTGAATGCAGCTGTTTCTAATGCATAACCCCAAAATGATAACGGCAAATCAGTAAGAGACATCATAGATCGCACCATTTCTAACAAAGTACGATTACGACGTTCGGACACACCATTACGCTGTGGTGTTCCAGGCGGTGTTAACTACGAAACAATTCCACATTGTTTTAAGTGAGTACCAAACTCGAAACTCAGATATTCACCCCCACGATCAGACCGTAGGAACTTGATCTTCTTGTTACGATGATTTTCCACTTCACTCTGAAATTGCTTGAACTTTTCAAATGTTTCAGACTTGTGCTTCATCAAGTAGACATAACCATATCTACTTGAATCGTCAGTGAAGGTGAGAAAGTAACGATATCCGCCGCGTGCCTCCACGCTCATTGGACCACACACATCGGTATGTATGATTTCCAACAAGTCACTTGCACGCTCCATTGTTCCGGAGAACGGAGTCTTAGTCATCTTGCCCATGAGGCATGCTTCGCACGTGTCAAGTGAATCAAAGTCAAGTGACTCCAAAAGTCCATCAACATGGAGTTTCTTCATGCGCTTTACACCAATATGACCCAAGCGGCAGTGCCATAAAAATATGGCGCTATCATTGTTTACTCTAACTCTTTTGGTCTCAATGTTATGTATATGCGTATCTCTATCAAGATTCAATATGAACAATCCTCTCACATTCGGTGCATGACCATAAAAGATGTTACTCATAGAAATAGAACAACCATTATTCTCAGACTTAAAAGAGTAACCGTCTCGCAATAAACAAGATCCAGATATAATGTTCATGCTCAACGCAGGCACTAAATAACAATGATTTAAGTTCATCACTAATCCCGATGGTAGTTGAAGTGACACTGTGCCGACGGCGATTGCATCAACCTTGGAACCGTTTCCTACGCGCATCGTCACTTCGTCTTTCGCCAGCCTTCGTCTATTCCGCAGTTCCTGTTTCGAGTTGCATATGTGAGCAACAGAACCGGTATCGAATACCCAGGCACTACTACGAGAGCTGGTTAAGTACACATCAATAACATGTATATCAAATATACCTGATTTTTCTTTGCTCGCCTTCTTATCTGCCAGATACTTGGGGCAATTGCGCTTCCAGTGACCCATACCCTTGCAATAGAAGCACTCTGTTTCAGGCTTAGGTCCAGCCTTGGGTTTCTTCGGCGGATTGGCAATAGGCTTGCCGCTCTTCTTCGAATTGCCCTTCTTGCCTTAGCCGTTTCTCTTGAAACTAGTGGTCTTGCTCACCATCAACACTTGATGCTCTTTACGGAGTTCAGACTCTGCGACTTTCAGCATCGCAAACAACTCACCGGGAGACTTGTTCATCCCTTGCATGTTGTAGTTCAACACAAAGCCTTTGTAGCTTGGCGGCAGTGATTGAAGGATTCTGTCAGTGATAGCTTCTTGCGGGAGTTCAATCCCCAGTTCAGCCAGACGGTTTGAGTACCCAGACATTTTGAGCACATGTTCACTGACAGACGAGTTTTCCTCCATCTTGCAAGCATAGAATTTATCGGAGGTCTCATACCTCTCGATCCGGGCGTTCTTCTGAAAGATAAACTTCAACTCCTGGAACATCTCAAATGCTCCATGACGCTCAAAGCGACGTTGAAGTCCCGGTTCTAAGCCATACAAGACTGCACATTGAACTATTGAGTAGTCCTCCTTACGTGCTAACCAAGCGTTCTTAACATCCTGATCAGCCGTAGCGGGTGGTTCATCTCCTAGCGCAGCATTAAGGACATAATCCTTCTTTCCAGCTTGTAAGATTAGCTTAAGATTACGAGCCCAGTCATACAAAGTTGCTTCCATCATCTTTCAACTTAGCTTTCTCTAGGAACGTATTAAAATTGAGGATGACACTTGCGTGAGCCATGATCTACAACACAAATATATTCAAAGTGGACTTTAGACTATGTTCAAGATAATTAGAGTTCAACTTAATCAAATTATATGCTAAACTCCCACTCAAAAAGTACATCTCTCCAGTCATTTGAGTGGTTCATGATCCACTTACACTATCCCAAGTCCGATCATCACGTGAGTCGAGAGTAGTTTCAGTGGTAAGCATCCCTATGCTAATCATATCAACTATATGATTCATGATCGACCTTTCGGTCTCATGTGTTCTGAGGCCATGTCTGCACATGCTAGGCTCGTCAAGCTTAACCCGAGTGTTCCGCGTGCGCAACTGTTTTGCACCCGTTGTATGTGAACGTTGAGTCTATCACACCCGATCATCACGTGGTGTCTCGAAACGACGAACTGTAGCAACGGTGCACAGTCGGGGAGAACACAATTTCGTCTTGAAATTTTAGTGAGAGATCACCTCATAATGCTACCGTCGTTCTAAGCAAAGTAAGGTGCATAAAAGGATTAACATCACATGCAATTCATAAGTGACATGATATGGCCATCATCACGTGCTTCTTGATCTCCATCACCAAAGCACCGGCATGATCTTCTTGTCACCGGCGCCACACCATGATCTCCATCATCATGATCTCCATCAACGTGTCGCCATCGGGGTTGTCGTGCTACTTATGCTATCACTACTAAAGCTACATCCTAGCAAAATAGTAAACGCATCTGCAAGCACATATGTTAGTATAAAGACAACCCTATGGCTCCTGCCGGTTGCCGTACCATCGACATGCAAGTCGATATTTCTATTACAACATGATCATCTCATACATCCAATATATCACATCACATCGTTTGGCCATATCACATCACAATCATACCCTGCAAAAACAAGTTAGACGTCCTCTAATTTTGTTGTTGCATGTTTTACGTGGTGACCAAGGGTATCTAGTAGGATCGCATCTTACTTACGCAAACACCACAACGGAGATATATGAGTTGCTATTTAACCTCATCCAAGGACCTCCTCGGTCAAATCCGATTCAACTAAAGTTGGAGAAACCGTCACTTGCCAGTCATCTTTGAGCAAAGGGGGTTACTCGTAACGATGAAACCAGTCTCTCGTAAGCGTACGAGTAATGTCGGTCCAAGCCGCTTCAATCCAACAATACCGCGGAATCAAGAAAATACTAAGGAGGGCAGCAAAACGCACATCACCGCCCACAAAACCTTTTGTGTTCTACTCGAGAAGACATCTACGCATGAACCTAGCTCTGATACCACTGTTGGGGAACGTCGCATGGGAAACAAAAATTTTCCTACGCGCACGAAGACATATCATGGCGATGTCCATCTACGAGAGGGGATGAGTGATCTACGTACCCTTGTAGATCGTACAGCAGAAACGTTAGAGAACGCGGTTGATGTAGTGGAACGTCCTCACGTCCCTCGATCCGCCCCGCGAACAATCCCGCGATCAGTCCCACGATCTAGTACCGAACGGACGGCACCTCCGCGTTCAGCACACGTACAGCTCGACGATGATCTCGGCCTTCTTGATCCAGCAAGAGAGACGGAGAGGTAGAAGAGTTCTCCGGCAGCGTGACGGCGCTCCGGAGGTTGGTGATGATCTTGTCTCAGCAGGGCTCCGCCCGAGCTCCGCAGAAACACGATCTAGAGGAAAAACTATGGAGGTATGTGGTCGGGCAGCCGTGAGAAAGTCGTCTCAAATCTGCCCTAAAAGCCCCATATATATAGGAGGAGGGAGGGGGACCTTGCCTTGGGGTCCAAGGGAACCCCAAGGGGTCGGCCGAGCCAGGGGGGAGGACTCTCCCCCCCCAAACCGAGTCCTACTTGGTTTGGTGGGAGGGAGTCCTTCCCCTTTCCCACTTCTTCCTCTTTTTTTTTTCTTCCTTTGATTTTTCTTCCTTGGCGCATAGGATTTGGTGGGTTGTCCTACCAGCCCACTAAGGGCTGGTGTGACCCCCACAAATACCTATGGGCTTCCCCGGAGTGGGTTGCCCCCCTCCGGTGAACCCCCGGAACCCATTCGTCATTCCCGGTACATTCCCGGTAACTCCGAAAACCTTCCGGTAATCAAATGAGGTCATCCTATATATCAATCTTCGTTTCTGGACCATTCCGGAAACCCTCGTGACGTCCGTGATCTCATCCAGGACTCCGAACAACATTCGATAACCAACCATATAACTCAAATACGCATAAAACAACGTCGAACCTTAAGTGTGCAGACCCTGCGGGTTCGAGAACTATGTAGACATGACCCGAGAGACTCCTCGGTCAATATCCAATAGCGGGACCTGGATGCCCATATTGGATCCTACATATTCTACGAAGATCTTATCGTTTGAACCTCAGTGCCAAGGATTCGTATAATCCCGTATGTCATTCCCTTTGTCCTTCGGTATGTTACTTGCCCGAGATTCGATCGTCAGTATCCGCATACCTATTTCAATCTCGTTTACCGGCAAGTCTCTTTACTCGTTCCGTAATACAAGATCCCGCAACTTACACTAAGTTACATTGCTTGCAAGGCTTGTGTGTGATGTTGTATTACCGAGTGGGCCCCGAGATACCTCTCCGTCACACGGAGTGACAAATCCCAGTCTTGATCCATACTAACTCAACTAACACCTTCGGAGATACCTGTAGAGCATCTTTATAGTCACCCAGTTACGTTGCGACGTTTGATACACACAAAGCATTCTTCCGGTGTTTAGTGAGTTATATGATCTCATGGTCATAGGAATAAATACTTGACACGCAGAAAACAGTAGCAACAAAATGACACGATCAACATGCTACGTCTATTAGTTTGGGTCTAGTCCATCACGTGATTCTCCCAATGACGTGATCCAGTTATCAAGCAACAACACCTTGTTCATAATCAGAAGACACTGACTATCATCGATCAACTGGCTAGCCAACTAGAGGCATGCTAGGGACGGTGTTTTGTCTATGTATCCACACATGTAAATGAGTCTTCATTCAATACAATTATAGCATGGATAATAAACTATTATCTTGATACAGGAATTATAATAATAACTATACATTTATTATTGCCTCTAGGGCATAATTCCAACACGAACACCTTCGGAGATACCTGTAGAGCATCTTTATAGTCACCCAGTTACGTTGCGACGTTTGATACACACAAAGTATTCCTCCGGTGTTAGTGAGTTATATGATCTCATGGTCATTGGAACAAATACTTGACACGCAGAAAACAGTAGCAACAAAATGACACGATCAGCATGCTACGTCTATTAGTTTGGGTCTAGTCCATCACGTGATTGTCCTAATGACGTGATCCAGTTATCAAGCAACAACACCTTGTTCATAATCAGAAGACACTGACTATCTTTGATCAACTGGCTAGCCAACTAGAGGCTTGCTAGGGACAGTGTTTTGTCTATGTATCCACACATGTAAATGAGTCTTCATTCAATACAATTATAGCATGGATAATAAACGATTATCTTGATACAGGAATTATAATACTAACTATATTCATTATTGCCTCTAGGGCATAATTCCAACAGAAAATGGTTCAAAAATGTCTAACCACCACCGGACTTAAGTTTACAACTCATATAGCCAAACACTTCAGAAGAACGAGAGTTGCAACTTAACAAAAATATAGCCCATAAGTTAGACCCTCTTGAAGACTAACTCATATTTCTCCCCCTTTGTCATCAAGTGACGAAAAGGGACAAAACTGAGGACTAACACCCCTGAAGAATTTCAACTTGTTGGTGGAGGAGGAGCGCCAGCGTTGTCGGGGTCGTTTGCCGTTGAAGCATCGGTAGCAGTGTTGTGAAGATCCTCAGCTTCATCAGTTGAGAGTGATGAAGAAAATGTGCTAGTCACCAGCATAGGAACTTTAACCTTCGTGAATTTCTTCTTGGGCGTCCACGACTGAGGGAGTTCTGGATTAAGGGGTCCTCGAGCGGTTGGGTTGTCCCTTATGGGCCGATCATATGGATTGCGTCATTGAAAACCGTATTATCTGACAACTGCGTAATCAAGATGGAAAGCTCCGAAGACTAGGTGTGCACTCCAAGGTAGGAGGACCAGTTCGGCCGTCTACCCCCAATTAAAGTCGGTAACATGTAACCCTATGGGCCATGGTGTCTATATAAACCAGAGGTTCTTATGCGTAGAGGCAGGTTATCTCATCTAGGGTTTAGCCGTAGGAAGGCCTCGCAAATAGTGATGAAGATGGAGATGTGCATAATGGAATTCGGGGGAAGGTCATGGAAGTCTAACCCATAATAAAACATCAGACCCCCGACAAAGTGGTGAAGTGGGAAGTCTAGTCCCCGAAGGAAGTGGGGGATGAACACAAACCGCTCACCAGGCCTTGGCGTAGGCACCACCTGGCCCTTTTCCGGTGCTTTATGGGCGATGCCGACCGCAATATAGCCACAATGTTTCATCTCCTAGATGTTCCCTTCGGAGATGCACGAGATCTCCCATTTACCTTGAGAGCCCGAGCTGGCCATTGTAGATCTTGGAACGAAGGGCAACGGGAAAGGGTGGGAGATGGAATGGATCTGGGCGCTTGAGCTTGGAAGGAGAAGGATCAAGGGTTTGGAGTGCTTGTAGTGGGCTTTGGATCCTTTTCCCCTTTTAAGGGAGGTCACGAAGCCAGGGGTTTCCGCTGACTGCGCCACCAGCTCCGCCACTTCCCAAAATGACAGCACCATTGAAACATGCATGGGTTGCCCCGAGTCATTAATTCGAATCCCCTTAAATGTGGTACATGATCTCTTTTGTTGATAGAACGTCCCCGGGGAAAGTGACCACAAGCCGCGATTCGAGTTTTTATCATTATTTGTTATCGCGAGTTTTCAAGAGAAGAATTGTTAGACAGATGACTATTCACCTTTGGGCCTTTAAAAGCCTTTAGATTTAATGACACCCGTTTTTGAGAATACAATGTCATTGGAGCGACTAAACCGATACCAGGCGAATATGGGGGAAACTCCCCGTGCAAGACGATTTGTCTATGTGTCTGGTTGTCGAAGACCATACACATCGGCATTGATGGCTAGTTTGGGGGCTACTCAGGAAGTTCCGGATTAAGGGGTCCTCGGGCGGTCGGGTTTGTCCCTTATGGGCCGATCATATGGGCTGCGTCATTGAAGATCGGATTATCTGACAACCCTGTAATCAAGATGGAAAGCTCCGAAGACTAGGCGTGCACTCCAAGGCAGGAGGACCAGCTCGGCCCCTCTACCCCCGATTAAAGTTAGTAACATGTAACCCTAGGGGCCCTGGTGTCTATATAAACCAAAGGTTCTTATGCGTAGAGGCAGGTTATCTCATCTAGGGTTTAGCTTGTACGATCTCGAGGTAGATCAACTCTGTAACCATCATTCCCCTTTAATATAATCAAGTAGGACGTAGGGTTTTACCTACTCAAGAGGGCCCGAATCTGGGTAAACATTGTCTCCCACTCTTTCCTGCAACCCATCGATCTAAGGTCCACTATTCGGGACCCCCTACCCGAGATCTATCGGTTTTGACGCCGACATTGGTGCTTTCATTGAGAGTTCCACCGTTGGATCACTGAAAGGAGCGATGGCTCGCTTGATCATCAATGATCGAGTCCGCGATGGGGGCATCTTCGCCCCCGAACAGGCCCCCGCGCTTTGTAGCATCACGCCGCACGCGGACCTAACCGGCCGTCCTGGACAGATCAGAGGTTTCATCCCCGGTTAGCAAATAAAGTCCAGAGACTTTGAATTGTCCATCGACTCATGAGGCAATCTGTTCCCCACCAATGTCACGGTCTCGCCCGATGAGACTCAGAATCCCGAAGCCTTGACTCCGGGTTCCTTGTCTAGCCAAGGTCTCGGTCCCCTCCTCATCGGAGAGGAGGCCTTGAGCTCGGAATCGACCATTGTACCCGGGCAATAGGAAACGGCCATTGCCGCATTGGCTTCCCCTGTGGAAGTCGCGGAGGTCAACTCCAAAAATCTCGAAAGGATTGATTGGGACAACCTCTCATTGTTAAACGGGACGCTCGACCAGACCCAGTCGCTTCAAATCTCACTCACCCAAAGTCCGACTTGTTCGAAGATTGGCCCCGAGGTGGATTATGAGGACTTTTACGACCCACCCACCACCCACTTGATCGCCACCGTCGAAGATCTAACCGACACATTAGACTACACCTCCGAAGAGATTGAGGATATGGATGATGAGGCCTACTACCCCACCCCCATAAATACTGGGCGGTGGACCACAACATCTACCTACGATGTCTACATGGTAGACATGCCTCGCAACACAGATGACGTCACGCCCAAACAAAACGACGATAAGCCCGTAGAAGAGCCCTCAAAATGCGGAAAGCCACGTAAGCACACCAAGGCAAATAAGGGAAGGGCTCCGCACAAGCCATAGGGGAGAACGAGACCCCAGATGGGCACGGTAACCCTGAAGCTCCCGACCACCAACCAGAGGAACCGGCTAATGCCGATCCCAACGACCGCAACAATCCGGACGATGACGACGATTACCTCCCTCCCGTCAACGACCTAGACGGCCTTGCAGCCGAATAATTCGTAATCCCCGAAAAATGTGAAGGCCAGGAGCAATTCTGTCAATGGCTTATAGCCACCGCCCAAAGCTTAAAAGCAAAGCAACAACAGCTCCAGGACGAACATGACACCATCAATAATAGGTGGACCAAAATCCTAGCGGTCGAAGAAGGATACGACACGGAGTGGTCGGACCAGAAGAAAACATACCCACGCTGTCTCCTACTCCCACAGTTTGACGACGAGGCCCCAGAACACGTGTCCCCCCCGATGCACCGACTATGACCAGCCTGACCGCCCACCTCGTGGGCGCGACAGAACAACCGGAGAGAACGAGTATAGACACGAACCTCCGTGCAAAAAAGGCAAAGAGCATATGCACCATGGGGACAAACCCGACCCATGATATGTCAGATCAGGTCGCAACAGGTCCATCTATGGATCCAAGAGATACTCTCCCACTCGATGGGATGACGAACGACCTCGGGTTGCTTAAAGAAGCAGAGGCCGGGAAACCTACCGGGCTCAACCCGGAGCCAATATCCGGCACATCATAGCCCGGATTAGAGGCGCAACTCACCCATTCTGTTTCACTCATGAGGTCATGCATCACCAGTTTCGGGAAGGGTTTAAACCCGTAAACATTGAACAATACAACGGGACGACTGACCCCTCCGCGTGGATAGAAGATTTCCTTCTCCACATCCATATAGCCAAAGGAGATGATCTCCATGGCATAAAATATTTTCCACTAAAACTCAAAGGACCGGCACGACACTCGCTAAACAGCTTACCTGAAGACTCCATTGGAAGTTGGGAAGACCTCGAGGAGGCTTTCCTATCTAACTTTCACTAAACATATGTTCGGCCACCGGATTCATCCGGCCTAAGCAACATAAAAGATAGGAGAATCGGACAGAGAATTATGGAACCGGTTCCTCACCAAGAAGAATCAAATCGTAGACTGTCCGGTTGTCGAAGCAATAGCTTCTTTTCGGCACAACATCTGGCACGAATGGCTTGCCAGACAGCTAGGCTAGGTCAGGCCGAGAACATTGTTCGCCCTTACTTCCATCATGCCTCACTTTTGTGTGGGTGAAGATAATTGGCTATCTCGGTGCTGCCATAATCCGGACGACCCCGAAACCTCTGTAGTTCGGGACGGAAACGGCAAGCCAAGAAAAAACAAGAATAAACGCCCCCACCATAATGGTGATGCCGACGACACAACAACAAATGCTAGATTCTGTAGTACAAAGCCTGGACATCGGAAGAAACCCTTCAAAGGGAACAGGGATGGACCAACTCCATGGGATAAAATCATGGAACGACCATGCCAGATTCATGGCACCTAAGACAAGCCCGCCACCCACACCAACCGTAATTGTTGGGTGTTCAAACAGGCTCACAAGCTAGCCACCGATGAACAAAATAGGGGCCCACGAAATTAAGACGATGGGGAGCCTCGTTGCCCGAATAATGGGGGCGAAAAGCAGTTCCCCTTGAGTTCAAAATGGTGAACATGATCTATGTCATCCATATACCCAAAAGGAGAGGAAACGGGCCCTTCGGGAGGTATGCGCTATAGAGCCAGTAGCATCGAAATACAATCCATGGCCGGCTTGCGCGATCACCTTAGGCCACAGGGATCATCTGACCAGTATTCGTCATGGAGGGTCGTCCGCCCTAGTCCACGACCCCATCGTCGACGGTTTCCACCTCACTCGAGTCCTCATGGACGGAGGAAGTAGCCTTAATCTGATTTATTGGAATACGGTGAAAAAGATGGGCATAGACCCATCACGAATCAAACCAAGCCGCACTACCTTTAAAGGAGTGATTCCAGGTGTCGAAGCCCGCTGCTCGGGTACGATAAGACTAGAGGTTGTGTTCGGCTCGCACGATAACTTCTGCAGCGAGGACTTAATCTTCGACATCATCCCCTTTCGCAGCGGATACCACACACTGCTCGACCGCACAGGTTTCACCCGTTTCAACGTTGTACCCCACTACGCCTACATCAAGCTCAAAATGCCCGGACCCAAGGGAGTCATCAGTGTCAACGACAATACAGAGTGTTCTCTCCGAACCGAGGAGCACACGGCCGCACTGGCAGCTGAGTGCCAACATGACAGTGAAACTTCAAGCCACAGGCCAGCAATAAAGGCGCTGAGGGAAGGCAAGCGAGTCCGACCTCAATCAGACCAGCCGGATACTTCTTCGGCTCAGAGTACATAGGGATACGATTCCCATGACACGTTCCGAACACCTTCAAGGTATGTCCCTCTAAACACAATTTCATCCTTTAAATTCCATGGGCAGCCGTGGAAGCAACCCCCAGGGATTATGTGATCGGGTCAACCGAGCTATGGTCCAATACACCTCTACGGACCAAAGACAGGGTATCGTGAAGAACCCCAAGCGTCAAGCTCCTCCGTTTCATTAGTAGCTTCTCTAGACCCTCTACTCAAGGTACGCATGCTGACAACAACTTCCTGTAAAGGTTACTACCTCCACCCCTAGAAAGGGTAATAGATATAGTACAACCGAAAATAGGGCGAACGTCAAGTCACCCATGGAAGGTTGCTGGGGAAAGTTGCTTTAAAAACTTGTACCGATAGTTACCTCTAACAACTGCCTTGGTGCCACGAGTTATAAAAATTCAACGCACACGTTATTCCAAATACTTTTGTATACACATATTTCATGCTTATCGGCGCTGACAAGTCAAAATTATTTTTACACACGCTATAGTGCTATCGATCATTGACGAGGGGCTTGGATGGCAACACCACCATGATCACTATGCCGTCACTACTTCTTAAATGTCCAGTCCCTCGGGTTTTGCGTTAGATGCATCAATTTCGAATTATGTCTTGGGTCTACAGTTGGGTTACCATGCTCCCGTGCTTACCTCCTTATGTTTTGCTAGTTCGGCTAAGGGGTAAAGGGAGAACCGGTGCGATTATATTGCCAGCTAGTCTGGCTAAAAATATCTCAATGGAGAAAGCCAAAAACTGACTGTCATAATAAGCGAGAACTGGTCTACAATCCAAGCTAAAAAAGTCATTGGAGGCTATTTCGTCTTACACAGAGGGATAACACCTTTGCAGACCCTATGGTAGCTATTTCAAAATTCGTCTTACCCCGACTACCGCCAAAAAACATGGGGGCTTCCGATCATCCCCCAAATTTAAACTCCCAAGGCTAAGTGAAAGCTATAAAACCGCATGTCTGGTTGCCTTGTTTCCATCGCCCACTACCACCTTCGGGCACCGGCTCATCGACTAAGGGTAATAGTACGGGCGATGAAACACCCCGAGTAGTATCTACCCGGAGGCTGAAGCCGGTGACTGGTAACTTTTAGATTAAACCGACCAAATGATATGAGTCAAAATAATACACAAAGTACAAATACTAAACATTATAAATATAAGTTGTTTGGAGGCACATGACAGTACAATTACTCGAAAAGTACATCTTTTGAGCACTTGGCTTCTATAACCCGAGCACCCTCCGTCGCAGAGGGAAAATATAACTCGGAGCGTCTAAGATCCTTCCCGGATGGTGGAGGTGCGGTGGCCATCATCAGGGGCTTCATCCCCGGATAGTGCACCAGGGCCCTCGCAAAGGCCATCCGAGCTCCTTCTATGCAGAGGGAACGCTCCAGGACCTCAATCCGGGGCACGACATCAACCAACTTCTGCACTAAGCCGAAGTAACTGCTTAGCAAAGGCTTGTTAGGCCATAGCTGGATACAGAGATCCTTCACGGTCGGCTCTGCCATCCTATGCAGCTCCATGAGCTGTTTCATTTGATAATTTAGACTGGGGTTGGGCTCTGGAGTCCGAAACTGAGCCCAGAAAATCCTCCGCTCAGTATCCCCGTCATGGGCCGAGTAGTGCTTGGTTGCTTCTGCCACACTCCGTGGGAGGTTTGTGAAGGCGCCTGAGGAATGCCACATCCGCGTAAGAAATGCATACGTGTTTCCACCAAAGGCACATTGCAATAAGTATGGCTTGCCATTTTCCATGTGCTTGGCCTGGTGCACCTCTTCTTCAAAGAACCTCTGTTCCACCCGCTCTCATTTGAGCTCGACGGACAACTTGGAGAGCTTGGTCATCTCCTCCCGAGACTTCTGCTCCAAAGCCTCACGTTTAGAGTTGGCTTCATGCAGCTCCTGTTGAGCCTCTGCCACCCTAGCCTCATGCTTGCTGCTTTCAACCTTGATGGAGCTCACCTCTGCAACTACTTATTCGGCCACCACCTTGTGAGCAACGGCCTCCTTCTTGGCCTGCTCCAGTCCGGCCTTGATTTTCTTAAACTCTCTGTCCTCGGCTGCTCACCAATTCCATATCACGGGATCACATATTAGAAGTCCGGGAAACCCTTCTTTAGTTAAGGACAATAGTGATTTTTAAAGCACAACTTGAAGACTTACCTTGTTTTTCATCAAGCCGGACATTAACACGACTGAGCTCATCATCAGAAACCTTCAGTTTCCAGTTTAGCTCAGCTAGCTCCAAAGCGTTGGCATAAGCAGCGGATGATGAAGACTGCATGGCATCATTATGAATTTGAACGACCGTGAGTTATCGGCAGGAGAGACACTTTGATCGGACTTACTCCAGCAGGTTGGTCTAATCTTAGAATCATTTTTTGTGCCTAGGAGTTGGTGTAGAACCACGGATAATCTTGTCAAACTTACCCGTGCCTCGAGGGCTGTTATACCCACAAAGGCATATAAAATATTGCAAATGAAATTTAAAACATTACACGGCTTACCTTAAAACCCGTCAGCAAGCCGTTGAATGAGTGAATACTTTTTAAGACCGCACCCATAAGGGTGCGATGTTCTTCGGCAATAGAAGAGCCGGTCAAGGCATCCTCCATTATGTCCTGCTACCCAGCCATAGCTTGCTCTGCTGTGGGCGGCGCTGGGGGTGGCACCAAAGACAACGGAGTGTTAGGTCCCCCGAAAGCTTTCTCCGGGCAAAGCTCAAAGGGAATTTGGTTCCTTTCTCCACTTGCAAAGAAGGAACCAACCCCCTGGGTCCCAATGACCGAGGTATGGACCTTGGCCAAAATCTCCTGGTCTTCGGTGACCCGTGTATCAACACTAGCCGGGACCTCTCGATCCTCGCAGGCTGGTGTATCGACTTCGGCCAGGACCTCCCGATCCTCAGCGTTTGATGTATTCTCCTCGGCCATCGCCACCTCGGTAGTGGTCCACGGGGCCTGATGGGACATCAGCTCGGCCAGCTCATTCGAGGCCCGGGGAGGGGTATTGTGTGACGCGTTCCCACTCTCTACCAGCTCGGTGAGCAGCGAACCCTCCTCCGACACCTGATCTATCGGAAGATCTTGGACCGGGATGTGATAGGAAACAACTCAGTTCTCACTATTGATAAAAAATGGTATAACTCTATTAATTTAAGAAGTGGATTCCGTACCTTCGGGCTCTTGCAAGGTTTCTTCGGAGCCCGAGGAGGTAATCCCTCCTCAGCCCCCTCCGGCGCCTCCCTCTTCCTTGCCTGAAGAGAATCTTTCTCTTCCTCCTCATCTACATCCTCCCCCTCGTGGGTGGAGGAGGCATGGGTGTCCCTGGACTTGGTATTCGGCAGACCCCAAATAGAGATCCCCAGGGGTCTCCTTCTTCTTATTGTCCGGCGCCACGTACAACGCCTCTACTAGCATAAGGTCCATCAAAGGAGTCGGGGGTTCCTTGGGAAAGGGAGTTGGGCCGTCTATTTTCTCTGCCAACTCCAGCCAATCCTACGAATAAGGAGGGACAATAAGACCTTCAATAAAACAGGGACTTCGAGTAAGTATAACAACTCGGATGTACCTCCAAGGGGGAGTATTTTCGCCCAAACCGGTGTCTTCGTCGTCGACCAACCACTCCTACTTCGGGTTGAGAAGCATCCGCCACAAGTTTTCATGGGTAGTGTAGTAGAACTCGAGCACCGTCGAGGGGTCCTCGGGCTTGTGTGACCACATCGGGTTGCCCCAGTGCTGGCAGCGAAGGATGTGGTGATGGAGCGTGATTTGGACTACGTCGATCAGTTGGATGTTGGACGCTACCATCTGCTTGATGCGTTTTTGCAACAGCTTCACATCCGAAGCCGAGCTCCACTCCAGACATTTCCTCATCCATGAGGTCAACCTCACTGGGGTTCTGAACATGAACTCGGCGGACATTGCCCAATTTGCTTCTCGAGGTTCTGTGATGTAGAACCACTCCTTCTGCCAGCCCTTAACGGTGTCGATCAATGTGCCCTCCGGCCATGGCACACATTAGATCTTGCTTATCACAACCCCGCCACAGTCGGCGTGTTGGCTGCTGACTAACTTTGGCTTGACATTGAAAACTTTGAGCCAAGACAAAGTGCGGATGAACCCATAGGAAGGCCTCACAAACAATGATGAAGAGGGAGATGTGCATAATGGAATTCAGGGGAAGGTCATGGAAGTCTAAGCCATAATAAAACATCAGACCCCTGACAAAGGGGTGAAGTCGGAAGCCTAGTCCCCAGAGGAAGTGGGGGACGAACACAACCCGCTCACCAGGCCTTGGGGTAGGCACCACGTGGACCTTTTCTGGTGCTCTATGGGCGAAGCCGGTCGCAATACAGCCACAACGTTTCAGCTCCTGGATGTTCCCTTCTGAGAGGCAGGAGATCTCCCATTTTCCCTAAGAGCTCGAGCCATCCATTGCAGAGCTTGGAACGAAGGGCAGATGGAAAGGGTGGGAGATGGAATGGATCTGGGCGCTCAAGCTTGGAAGGAGTAGGATCAAGGGTTTGGAATGCGTGTAGTGGGCTTTAGATCTTTTTCCCCTTTTAAGGGAGGTCATGAAGCCAAGGGTTTCTGCTTACTGCGCCACCAGCTCCGCCACTTCCCAAAATGACAACACCATTGAAAAGTGCATGGGTTGGCCGGGGTCATTAATTCAAATCCCGTTAAATGCGGTACACAGTCTCTTTTGTTGATAGAACGTGCCCCAGGGAAAGTGGCCTCAAGTCACGATTCGAGTTTTTCTCATTATTTGTTATCGCAACTTTTCGTGAGAAGAATTGTCAGATAGATGACTATTCATCTTTGGGCCTTTAAAAACCTTTAGATTTAATGACGCCCGTTTTTGTGAATACAATGTCAATGGAGTGACTAAACCGATACTAGGCGAATATGGGGGGGAACTCACCGTGCAAGCCGATTTGTCTACTTGTCCCGCTGCCGAAGACCATACACATCGGCATTGAAGGCCGGCTCGGGGGCTACTCAGGAAGTTCCAGATTAAGGGGTCCTCGGGCGGTCGGGTTGTCCCTTATGTGCCGGTCATATGGGTTGCGTCCACATGATCATCATCATCATTAACGTGTCCTTGTGGACCTTCGAGGTTCAGTAGCAACTTGATGTGAAGTTTCAGGATCATCATCATTAACTTCCTCTCTAGTCGGTGCAGGCACCACAGAAACATTTTCGTGCGCTGCGCTACTCTCCAGTTCGAGAGGAGGTACAATTACCTCATCAAGTTCTACTTTCCTCTCACTTACTTCTTTCGAGAGAAACTCTTTCTCTAGAAAGGGTCCGTTCTTGGCAACGAAGATTTTGCTTTCGCATCAAAGATAGAAGGTATACCCAATAGTTTCCTTAGGGTATCCTATGAAAACACATTTTTCCACTTAGGGTTCAAGCTTCTCTTGTTGAAGTTTCTTCACATAAGCATCGCAACCCCAAACTTTCAGAAATGACAGCTTAGGTTTGTTTCCAAACCATAATTCATACAGTGTTGTCTCAACGGATTTAGACGGTGCCTATTTAAAGTGAATGTGGCAGTTTCCAATGCATATCCCCAAGATGACAGCGGTAAATCAATAAGAGAGATCATAGATCGCACCATATCTAATAGAGTGCGATTACGACGTTCAGACACACCATTACGTTGTGGTGTGCCAGGCGGCGTGAGTTGTGAAACAATTCCACATTTTCTTAAGTGTGTGCCAAACTCGTGACTCAAATATTCTCCTCCATGATCAGATCGTAAGAACATTATTTTCTTGTCACGTTGATTCTCTACCGCACTCTGAAATTCCTTGAACCTTTCAATGGTTTCAGACTTGTGTTTCATTAAGTAGACATACCCATATCTGCTTAAGTCATCAGTGAGGGTGAGAACATAACGATAGCCACCGCGAGCCTCAACGCTCACTGGACCGCATACATCGGTATGTATTATTTCCAACAAGTTGGTTGCTCGCTCCATTGTTCCGGAGAACAGAGTCTTGGTCATCTTGCCCATGAGGCACGGTTTGCATGTGTCAAATGATTCAAAATCAAGAGACTCCAAAAGTCCATCTGCATGGAGTTTGTTCATGCGTCTCACACCGATATGACAAAGGTGGCAGTGCCACAAGTATGTCGTACTATCATTATGAAGCTTACATCTTTTGGTACTTGATACGTCTCCAATGTATCTATAATTTTTGATGGTTTCATGCTATTATCTTGTCAAACTTTGGATGCTTTGTATGCCTTTTATATATTTTTTGGGACTAACTTATTAACTCAGTGCCAGGTGCCAGTTCCTGTTTTTTCCGTGTTTTTGACCCCTTTCAGAGGAGGATTTTAAACGGAGTCCAAACAGAACAAAACTTCCAAAAAGATTTTTTCCGAAAGAGAAGACGATCGGGGGACTTGAGAACAAAGGCAGGGGGCCACCAGGGACCCCACAAGCCCCCTAGACGCGGCCAGGGGGGACCGCGCCTCCCAGGATTGTGGGCTCCCTGGGCCACCTCTGCCCTAGGTCTTTCGCCTATATATTCCCAATAATTTCAGAAAACATTAGGACATCATCGAAAGTACTTTTCCACCACCGCAATCTTCTGTCTCCGCAAGATCCCATCTGGGGCACGTTCGGGTGCCCTGCTGGAGGGGGGATTCGGATACAGAGGGCTTCTTAATCAACACCATGACCTCTCCGATGATGCGTGAGTAGTTCACCATAGACCTACGGGTCCATAGCTAGTAGCTAGATGGCTTCTTCTCTCTCTTGGATCTTCAATACAAAGTTCTCCATGATCTTCATGGAGATCTATCCGATGTAATCTTCTTTTGCGGTGTGTTTGTCGAGATCCGATGAATTGTGGATTTATGATCAGATTATCAATCTTATTTGAGTTTCTTCTGATCTCTATTATGCATGATTTCATATCCTTGTAATTCTCTTCGAGTTGTGGGTTTTGTTTGGCCAGCTTGACCTATGATTCTAGCAATGGGATAAGTGCTTGGTTTTGGGTTCATACCGTGCGGTGACCTCACCCAGTAACAGAAGGGGTAGCGAGGCACGCATCGTGTTGTTGCCATCAAGGGTAAAAAGATGGGGTTTTCATCATTGGTTTGAGTTTATCCCTCTACATCATGCCATCTTGCTTAAGGCGTTACTCTGTTCATCATGAACTCAATACACTAGATGCATGCTGGATAGCGGTCGATGTGTGGAGTAATAGTAGTAGATGTAGAAAGTATTGGTCTACTTGTCTCGGATGTGATGCCTATATGTATGATCATTGCCTTAGATACCGTCATGACTTTGCGCGGTTCTATCAATTGCTCGACGGTAATTTGTTCACCCATCATAATATTTGCTATTTTGAGAGAAGCCTCTAGTGAACACTATGGCCCCTGGGTCTACTTTACACCATATTTTCAGCCTTACTCTTTTACTTCGTTGCACTTTCCGCCTTCATATCTCACTTTGCAATCAATCTTGAAGGGATTGACAACCCCTTTATAGCGTTGGGTGCAATTTCTTTTGTGTTTGCGCAGGTACTCTGGACTTGACGAGATTCTCCTACTGGATTGATACCTTGGTTCTCAAACTGAGGGAAATACTTACTGCTCCTGTGCTGCATCATCCTTTCCTCTTCAAGGGAAAAACCAACGCAAGCAAGTCTCCGTCAACGTGTCAATTTCTGACGTTGTTATTTGAGAAGTTGCAGAAGGATTTCTGGCGCCGTTGCCGGGGAGGATCAAGTCAAGAACTCATCCAAGTAAGTGTTGCAAACTAATCTCTTGCATTTACTTTTTTGCCTATCGTTTTCCTCTCGCCCACTTCTGAAAAACAAAAATTTAGAAAAATATTTGCCTTTTTTCGTTTGCCTTTCCTTTGCTTGTGTGCTATGTGCCTTCAATATGCTTGCATCTTCGCTTGCTGAAAATCTATTGATATGGATCCTCATCCACTAGCTAATCTCTTTAAGAGATCCAATTATGTTGAACCATTTGCTAGTGAGTTGAGTGCACTTGACTTTCTCTATGGAGTTTTGCTTGAGATGCATGAATCTCAAAATCGTGATAAAGAAATTTATGAAGTGATTCACGAGGGCTCCTTGAATGAAAAGCATGATTGCAATGGTTTCACTATAAACCCTATTAGTGTCAATCATGCTAAAAATATGCAAAACCCTAAGCTTGGGGATGCTAGTTTTGGTTTGTCCACTACTTGTTGCAATAATCATGATTGGGGTGATGATCTTTCTTATGATCTTGAAAATTTGTTCAAATCTCATGATGAATACGATATTTGCAATAATATTGAAAGTGGGTTTGGAGAAGTCATGACTTTAGTTGATGATAATCCCACTATTTTTGAAGAGCGTCAACTTAGCATGCATGTGGATCATGAAAAGAATATCCTATGGGATAGCTATATTGTTGAATTTGAATATGACCCCACATGTAATTGCTATGAGAGAGGAAATTATTGTGGTAGAAACTTTCATGTTACCAAATTACCTCTCGTTATGTTGAGATTGCTATTGTCTCATTCTTCTTCCTTGCATTTGGTAACTATTGGTTGTCTTGCCAATTTGTTTTCCTAAAAATGCCTATGCATAGGAAGTATGTTAGACTTAGATGTGATTTTCACATACTTTATGATGCTCTCGCTGTGCTTCAATTCTTGTCTTTTGTGTGAGCATCATTGAATTATCAATGCCTAGCTAAGGGTGTTAAACAATAGCGCTTGTTGGGAGGCAACCCAATGAATTTATCTTTTTCTTTCTGTTTTGTTACGTCCAGACCATCATAATTCTGTTATGATAGTGTCTTTTGTGTTTCTTTTTGTGTTTGAGCCAAGTAAAACCTTTATGACTAGTCTTGGTGATGGTTGTTTTATCCTGCTGGAAAAAGACAGAAACTTTTCACTCACGAGATTATTTTTCATTTTATTCAGAAAGGCTTTTGAGTTGATTCTTTTTGTTTCTGGTTTATATGCCTTTTGCCCAGGCGTTCGTAATTTTTCAGAATTTTTTAGGTACCAGAAGTATACGAAGTATACAGATTGCTACAGACTGGTCTATTTCTGACAGATTCTGTTTTTGTTGAGTTGGTTGCTTGTTTTGATGAAAATATGGATAGTATCGGGGGGTACTAGCCATGGAAAAGTGATAATACAGTAATCTAACACCAATATAAATAGAAATCAAGATTGCTACAGTACCTAAAGAAGTGGTAATTTGTTTTCTTGTGCTAATGATATCACGAGTTTCTGTTTAAGTTTTGTGTTGTGAACTTTTCAAGTTTTGGGTGATGTTCTCATGGACAAAGAGATAAGGAGTGGAAAGAGCTCAAGCCAAATTCAAAGGACACCAAAAAGCCTAAGCTTGGGGATGCCCCGGGAAGGCATCCCCTCTTTCGTCTTCAATCCATCGGTAACATTACTTGGAGCTATATTTTTATTCACCACATGATATGTGTTTTGCTTGGAGCGTCTTGTATCGTAGGAGTCTTTTCTTTTTGTTGCATCACAATTATCCTTGCTGCACACCTTTTGGGAGAGACATGCACTCATCTTGATTTTGCTAGAATGCTCATCGTGCTTCACTTATATCTTTTGAGCTAGATAATTTTGCTCTATGTGCTTCACTTAGATCTGTTAGAGCATGGCGGTGCGTGACTTGGTAGTTGGCTTGTGCTATGAAAGTAGTCCCAAAGGTGATAGGTACCCAAAGAGGATACAAAAACCTCCATCTTCATGTGCATTGAGTAGAAAGAGAAGTTTTGATTCCTCTCAATTAGTTTTGAGACGTGGATTTGGTAATATTAAGAGTTATGTTAATAGAGTGTTGTGAATCTAGAAATACTTGTGTTGAAGTTAGTGATTCCCGTAGCATGCACGTATGGTGAACCGCTATGTTAGGAAGTCGGAGCATAATTGATCTATTGATTGTCATCTTTTGTGTTGCGGTCGGTATCACGCGATGGTTAACACCTACCAACCCTTCCCCTAGGAGTATGCGTTTAGCACTTTGTTTCGATTACTAATAAAAACTTTCGCAACAAGTATGTGAGTTCTTCATGACTAATGTGAGTCCATGGTATAGATGCACTTTCACCTTCCAGCATTGCTAGCCTCTCTAGTGTCGCGCAGTTCTTGCCGGTGCACAAACCCACCATATGCCTTCCTCAAAACAGCCACCATACCTACCTACTATGGCATTTTCATAGCCATTCTGAGATATATTGCCATGCAACTCCCACAGTTCCGTCTCATGACTTGTGCCGTCACTCTCATATTGCCATTGCATGATCGTAAGATAGCTAGCGAGATGTTTCAACGTCATACGCCAAGCTAGATCGTTGCACATCCCGGTACACTGCCGGAGGCATTTCCTATAGAGTCATCATCGTTCTGAGCTTTGAGCTGTGAGTAAATAAAAGTGTGATGATCATCATTATTAGAGCATTGTCCCATGTGAGGAAATAAATAAAAAGAGGCCAAAGAGCCCAAATGAAAAAAGAGAAAAAAAGAGAGGCCCAAGAGCCCAAATAAAAAAATAGAGAAAAAGAGAGAAGGGACAATGCTACTATGTTTTTTCACACTTGTGCTTCATAATAGCACCATGTTCTTCATGATTGAGAGCTTCTTGCTTTGTCACCACCATATCCTAGTGGGAATCTTTATTATAAAACTTGGCTTGTATATTCCAATGACGGGCTTCCTGAAATTGCCCTAGGTCTTCGTGAGCAAGCAAGTTGGATGCACACCCACTAGTTCTCCTTTTGAGCTTTCACATACTTATAGCTCTAGTGCATCCTTTGTATGGCAATCCCTACTCATTCACATTGATATCTATTAATGGACATCTCCATAGCCCTTTGATACGCCGAGTCAATGTGACCATCTCCTCCCTTTTTGTCTCACAACCACCACCACACTCTATTCCACTTATAGTGCCATATCCATGGCTCACGCTCATGTATTGCGTGATAGTTATAAAAGGTTTGAGAAAGTAAGAGTGCGAAAACAATTACTTGGCCAATACCGGGGTTGTGCATGATTTAAATTAGTTGTGTGAGGATGATGGAGCATAGCCAAACTATATGATTTTGTAGGGATAACTTTATTTGGCCTTGTTATTTTGAAAGTTCATGATTACCTTGCTAGTTTGCTTGAAGTATTATTGTTTTCATGTCAATAGCAAACTATTGTTTTGAATCTTATGGATCTGAATATTCATGTCACATGAAAGAAGTTACAAAGGACAACTATGCTAGGTAGCATTCCACATCAAAAATTCAGTCTTTATCACTTCCCTACTCGAGGACGAGCAGGAGTTAAGCTTGGGGATGCTTGATAAGTCTCCAACGTATCTATAATTTTTGATGGTTTCATGCTATTATCTTGTCGAACTTTGGATGCTTTGTATGCCTTTTTTATCTTTTTTGGGACTAACTTATTAACTCAGTGCCAAGTGCCAGTTCCTGTTTTTCCATGTTTTTGACCCCTTTCAGAGGAGATTTTGAAACGGAGTCCAAACATAATAAAATACCCGAAAAGAATTTTTCCGTAACGGAAGAAGATCAGGAGACTTGAGAGCCAAGCCAGGGGGGCCCCAAGGGCCCCACAAGCCCTCACCCCGCGGCCAGGGGGGAGGCCGCGGCCCACAGGCTTGTGGGCCCCCTGGACGCCCTTTGCCCTAGGGGTTGCGCCTATATATTCCCTAAAAATCCCAAAAAATCAGGAGATCATCGAAAGTACTTTTCCGCCGCCGCAAGCTTTTGTCTCCGCAAGATCCCATATGGGGCACGTTCTGGTGCCCTGCCGGAGGGGGATTCGGACACGGAGGGCTTCTTCATCAACACCATGACCTCTTCGATGATGCGTGAGTAGTTCACCGTAGACCTACGGGTCCATAGCTGGTAGCTAGATGGCTTATTCTCTCTCTTGGATCTTCAATACAAAGTTCTCCATGATCTTCATGGAGATCTATCCGATGTAATCTTCTTTTGCGGTGTGTTTGTCGAGATCCGATGAATAGTGGATTTATGATCAGATTATCTATCAATCTTATTTGAGTTTCTTCTAATCTCTCTTATGCATGATTTCATATCCTTGTAATTCTCTTCGAGTTGTGGGTTTTGTTTGGCCAGCTTGACCTATGATTCTAGCAATGGGAGAAGTGCTTGGTTTTGGGTTCATACCGTGCGGTGACCTCACCCAGTGAGAGAAGGGGTAGCGAGCCACGCATCGTGTTGTTGCCATCAAGGGTAAAAAGATGGTGTTTTCATCATTGGTTTGAGCTTATCCCTCTACATCATGTCATCTTGCTTAAGGCGTTACTCTTTTCGTCATGAACTCAATACACTAGATGCATGCTGGATAGCGGTCGATGTGTGGAGTAATAGTAGTAGATGCAGAAAGTATCGGTCTACTTGTCTTGGACATGATGCCTATATGTATGATCATTGCCTTAGATATTGTCATGACTTTGCGCGGTTCTATCAATTGCTCGACAGTAATTTGTTCACCCACCTATTTGCTATTTTGAGAGAAGCCTCTAGTGAACACTATGGCCCCCGAATTTACTTTACACCATATTTTCAGCCTTACTCTTTTACTTCGTTGCACTTTCGACCTTCAGATCTCACTTTGCAATCAATCTTGAAGGGATTGACAACCCCTTTATAGCGTTGGGTGCAAGCTCTTTTGTGTTTGTGCAGGTACTCTGGACTTGACGAGATTCTCCTACTGGATGGATACCTTGGTTCTCAAACTCAGGGAAATACTTACTGCTCCTGTGCTGCATCATCCTTTCCTCTTCAAGGGAAGAACCAACGCACACAAGTCTCCTTCAACGTGTCAATTTCTGACGCTGTTGTTTGATAAGTAGCAATACTCACACTATGAATTGATGTAACATCACGTTCGAGATTCATTAAGAATAAACCATTGACCAGTGGGGCATGGCCATAAAACATATCACTCATATAAATGGAACAACCATTATTCTCAGATTTAAATGAGTAGCCATCTCGCATTAAACGATATCCAGACACAATGTTCATGCTCAAAGTTGGTACTAAATAACAATTATTGAGGTTTAAAGCTAATACCGAAGGTAGATGTAGAGGTAGCGTGCCGACGGCGGTCACATCGACCTTGGAACCATTCCCGACGCGCATCGTCACCTCGTCCTTTGCTAGTCTTTGCTTATTCCGTAGTTCCTGTTTTGAGTTGCAAATGTGAGCAATTGCACCTGTATCAAATACCCAGGAGCTACTACGAGCACTGGTAAGGTACACATCAATAACATGTTTATCATATATACGTTTGACGTTGCCGGCCTTCTTATCCGCTAAGTTCTTGGGGCAGTTCCGCTTCCAGTGATCGGTTCCCTTACAGTAATAGCACTCAGTCTCAGGCTTGGGTCCATTCTGGCGCATCTTCCCGGCAACCTTTTTATCGGGCACGACAACTTCTTTGCTATCCTTCTTGAAGTTCATTTTACCCTTGCCTTTCTTAAAAAGGTCTTATTCACCATCAACACTTGATGTTCCTTCTTGATTTCCACCTACGCTGATCTCAGCATTGAATATAACTCGGGAATGGTCTTTTCCATCCCGTGCATGTTATAATTCATCACGAAGCTCTTGTAGCTAGGTGGAAGCGACTGGAGGATTTTGTCAATGACCGCGTCATCCGGAATATTAACTTCTAGCTGAGACAGACGGCTGTGCAACCCAGACATTTTGAGTATGTGCTCACTAACAGAACTATTTTCCTCCATCTTACAGCTGAAGAACTTGTCGGAGACCTCATATCTCTCGACCCGGGCATGAGCTTGGAAAACCAGTTTCAGCTCTTGGAACATCTCATATGCTCCATGTTGCTCAAAACGCTTTTGAAGCCCCGGTTCTAAACTGTAAAGCATGCCACACTGAACCAGAGAGTAGTCATCACTTCGTGACTACCAGTCGTTCATAACGTCCTGGGCTGCCACAGGAACGGGAGGGTCACCTAGCGGTGCATCAAGGATATATGCCTTCTTGGAAGTAGTGAGGATGAGATTTAAATTACGAGCCCAGTCCGCATAGTTGCTGCCATCGTCTTTCAGTTTGGTTTTCTCTAGGAACGCGTTGAAATTGAAGTTGACATGAGCTTTGGCCATTGGATCTACAATATTGTAAAGACATTTTTAGACTAAGTTCATGATAATTAAGTTGATCTAATCAAATTATTTAATGAACTCCCACTCAGATAGACATCCCTCTAGTCATCCAAGTGATACATGATCCACATTGACTAGCCCGTGTCCGATCTTCACGTGAGACAGACTAGTCATCAATGGTGGACATCTCCATGTTGATCGTATCTCCATACGATTCATGTTCGACCTTTTGGTCTCTCGTGTTCCGAGGCCATGTCTGTACATGCTAGGCTCGTCAAGTCAACCTAAGTGTTTTGCGTGTGTAAATCTGGCTTACACCCGTTGTATGCGAACGTTAGAATCTATCACACCCGATCATCACGTGGTGCTTCGAGACAACGATCCTTCGCAACGGTGCACACTTAGGGGGAACACTTTTCTTGAAATTTTAGTGAAGGGATCATCTTATTTACTACCATCGTTATAAGAAAATAAGATATAGAAACGTGATAAACATCACATGCAATCATATAGTGACATGATATGGCCATTATCATCTTGCGCCTTTGATCTCCATCTTCGGGCGCGACATGATCATCATTGTCATCGGCATGACACCATGATTCCATAATCATGATCTCCATCATTGTGTCTCCATGAAGTCGTCTTGCCAACTATTACTTCTACTACTACGACTAACGGTTAGCAATAAAGTAAAGTAATCACATGGTGTTGCATCTAAAAAAATAAATTAAGACAACTCCTATGGCTCCTGACGGTTGTCATACTCATCAAAATGCAAGTCGTGAATCCTATTACAAGAACATGATCAATCTAATACATCACATATATATCATCACATCCTTTTGGCCATATCACATCACATAGCGTACCCTGCAAAAACAAGTTAGACGTCCTCTAATTGTTGTTGCAAGTTTTACGTGGCTGCTATGGGTTTCTCGCAAGAACGTTTCTTAGCTACGTCACAGCCACAACGTTGATATGCCAATGCTATTTTCCCTTCACGAGGACCCTTTTCATCGAATCCAATTCCACTGAAGTGGGAGAGACAGACACCCGCTAGCCACCTTATGCAAGAAGTGCATGTCAGGTGGTGGGACCAGTCTCACATAAGCGTACGTGTAAAGTTGGTCTGGGCCGCTTCATCCCACAATACCGCCAAAAAAAAGATTGGACTAGTAACGGCAAGCAATTGACAAAATCATCGCCCACAACTTTTGTGTTCTACTCGTGCATAGAATCTACGCATAGACCTAGCTCGGATGCCACTGTTGGGTAACGTAGTAGTAATTCAAAAAAAAATCCTATGTCATACCAAGATCTATCTAGGAGAAACCAGCAACGAGATAGGTTGTAGAGCATCTTCATACCTTTGTAGATCGCTAAGTGGAAGCGTTACTATGAACGCGGTTGATGGAGTCATACTCGTAGCGATTCAGATCGTGGAAGATTCTGATCTAAGCGTTGAACAATGGCGCCTCCGCGTTCAACACACGTGCATCCCAATGATGTCTCGTTCACCTTGATCCAGCAAGGAGAGAGGAGAAGTTGAGGGAAAGCTCCGGCAGCACGACGGCGTGGTGACGGTGGAGCCGCGTGGTACTCCGACAGGGCTTCGCCAAGCGCTACGGAGGAGGAGGAAGAGGAAGAGCAGGGATGTGCCGAGGGAGGAAGAAAACTTGTGTGTTTGCAGCCCCAAACCATTGGGTATATATAGGAGGAAGAGGAGGAGGAGGGCCGTCCACCCTAGGATTTCCCGTAGGTGGTGCGGCGGCCAAGGAGGGGCAACGGCCGGGTTGAGGTGGCTTGCCTCCCAAGTTGGGAGGTGGGCCACCATCGCCCTAGGGTTCCCAGCCCTAGGCCCCCCATGGGCCATGGTCGGCCGAGCCAGCCCACCTAGGTGGTTGGCTCCCACCTTATTTCGGTCGTTGTGGCCCTCCGGGGCTGGTGGCCCCTCCCGGTGGGCCTCCAATATCATTTTGGTGGTCCCGGTACAATACTGATATACCCCGGAACCTTTCCGGTGACCGAAACTCGACTTCCTATATATAAATCCTTACCTCCAGAGCTCCTCGTGACGTCCGGGATCTCATCCGGGACTCCGAACAACCTTCGGTAACCACACACTATTCCCATTACAACTCTAGCATCATCGAACCTTAAGTGTGTAGACCCTACGGGTTCGGGAACCATGCAGACATGGCCGAGACACCTCTCCGGTCATTAACCAACAACGGGATCTGGATATCCATGTTGTCTTCCACAGGTTCCACGATGATCTCATCGGATGAACCACGATGTCGAGGATTCACTCAATCCCATATGCAATTCCCTTTGTCTATGATACTTTCCCGAGATTCGATCGTCGGTATCCTTATACCTTATTCAATCTCGTTACCGGCAAGTCTCTTTACTCGTTTTGTAACACATCACACCGTAACTAACTCCTTAGTCACATTGAGATCATTATGATGATGCATTATCGAGTGGGCCCAAAGATACCTCTCCGTCACACGGAGTGACAAATCCGAGTCTCGATTCGTACCAACCCAACAGATAATTTCAGAGATACCTGTAGTGCACCTTTATAATCACCTATTTACCTTGTGATGTTTGATACACCCAAAGCACTCCTACGGTATCCGGGGGTTGCACAATCTCTTGGTCTAAGGAAATGATACTTGAAATTATAAAAGCTCTAGCAGACGAACTATACAATCTTGTGCTATGCTTAGGATTGGGTCTTGTCCATCACATCATTCTCCTAATGATGTGATCCCGTTATCAATGACATCCAATGTCCATGATCAGAAAACCATGACCATATATTGATCAACGAGCTAGTCAACTAGAGGCTCACTAGGGACATGTTGTGGTCCATATATTCACACATGTATTATTAGGTTTCCGGTTAATACATTTATAGCATGAATAATAGACAATTATCATGAACAAGGAAACATAATAATAACCACTTTATTATTTCCCCTAGGGCATATTTCCAACAGAAGATGAAAATCATCAATCGGAGTCTGAGGATTTTGGTACCAAAGGTCGATGAAGTCTAGCACCACCTTGGGATGGAGCAGCAGGGGAATATTTGTGCCTTTGGTCTGAGCAACCCTCTCTTATTTGTTTCGGATGATTTGAGCTAAGTCATCATCATTAGCCTCATCTTCCTTACATCTTGAGGGAATATTGAAGACCACCTTGTTAGGGCTTGGTCTTTTTCCTTGCCCAACAATCATCTTCTTCTTCATGGTCGCACTTGAAGAAGTGTGTGCAAAGCTAGAAGGAGAGGGTCCTGAGGGAATTGCAGTTCCCATTGTTCGCTGACTTGTTTCCAGATGCACCAGTATTGAGAAATTTACGACAGTTGCTGAGGAAGTTGTAGCCACATTTGGAGGTGGTTGAGGATTTTGTTGTGAGGATTGTGAAGGTGAAGATTTTGTCTTCACAACTGATTTCTTCACCACAGCTTGCTTTTGTAACATCCCAAATTTTGGAATGTTAAAATAATTATTAGATTGTTTGTTTGTTTGCTTGAGTGATTGAAACTTGAGTGAAATTTGAAACTTTTCAAAACTTTTGAATGAGAGGGAATAAAATGACTTTCCCCTTCTCCGGTAAATTCAAATTCATCAATTCAAAAGCAATGGGACAAGATGACATGACTTCTTCAACTATAAAGAATTTGAATGGAGTTTGCATTTGAATTCTTTCAAATTTTTGCTTTTGCATTTTTATTTTTCTTCCCCGAGAAATAGCCCGAAAATAATTCTTCCAAGCAAGAAAGAGCGTAGGAAAACGACCCTCCCAAATCAGGGGTATTTTTGAAAATATTGAGCCAAGAAAACCAAAGGTTATGGAGAAAATAATTGCAAAAATAAAATAAAGCCTTAGGGATTTTTCTGAAAAAAAAACATTTTTAAAAAGTTTTTATTTTGGTCCTGGAAAAATGATAAACAAATAGGAAATATTTTTCTGAAAATTTTGGTATATAATACCCCTATATCTAGATTTTATTTTTCCTTTTTTTGTATTTTTCTTTATGTTTTAAATTAAAATAGAAAATAGGAAAGCTATTCTTTTTAGGAAAGCGCATGGGCGGCATTCAGTGCCCTGGGCCGAATCCCCTCAGCCCGGGATCCCTCTCTCCTTCCAAATCGGTCAACCGACCGAAGCTCCCGAGCACCCCTCTCCCTGCCAGCGGGCCCCACCGCCCGAAACCTTCCCCACCCTCGGTCACCCCCAACACCCGCTCCCTCTCTCCTTCCTTCTCTCAGCCGAGATCGTCGGAGCCCGATCCCCTCGGCGGATCTCCCTCCACTTGCCCTCCCGAGCACCCCCTCTCCCCGATAAAGCTTCCCCCCTCGCCACCGCACCCGTTCCCCTGCCCCAGCCCGAGCCGCTCGCCACCCCTACCCCTGCCCTGCTGCTCGCCGGAGCAAAAGCTCCAGAGAAGTCCCCCTCGCCACCCTGCGCCACCACTCGCCTTCCCGCCCCAACCGACGCCGCCACAAGCACCCCCGCCTTCACCGCACTCCATTTCCGCCCCTAGACCTCCCCTTCGCCGCCCCATGCCGCCGCACCTCCCCTCGCCGGAGTTCGGCCGCCGCAGAAGCTTGAGGAGCACGTGCTGCTCGCCCTGACGCTCCCTCGACTCCCTGACACAGCAAACGGACGGAGGAGCCTCGCCGCTGTCCCCTGGTGCCATCGGACTCGTCGGAGACCCGCCGGAGCCCCGTCCCCGTCGACCTCCACCTCCCTGCTCGCCGGAGAACCTCCTGCCACGGTGAGCCAGCCCCCCTGTGAACCCCATCACCTCCTATAGCCGTTGGATCTAGTATAGACGCGCGAGATTAGATGTTAGATACCCCTTCGGTCTTTTAGATAAAACCGAACGGTTTTTCTCTTCACTTATTAGTTAGCCGGTGCTTTTGCTTAGATTACGGCCGTTTGCTAAATAGCCCCGCAGCACACACCATCTAGGCCAACCAGAAGCTGCCACCTAACCCCCTGTTCACTAGCAGTTTTTCTTCTTTTTCTGTTTTATATTAGAAAATAGAGAAAGTTCCAATCTTGTTTTGATCATAACTTTTGATCTAGAGATCCAATGAGGTTGATTCTTTTTCTAGTAGATCACCATTTTTCTGTAGTTTTCAAAAACATGTTATTTGCCTATGTTTGAAATCTTCAAATTTGAATTAGATCAGATTAATTTAAACCTTGTTTTGCTTATTCTGGGAGTTTAAAAATAGATTTTTAATTAATTATTTTTGCTACTGATCACTAGTGATCTTATTTATTAGTGGTAAAAATTTCAGAATTGTTTGAGTATTTTAGCTCATCATTTCTGGTGAAACACTTTCTGTTTCACTTCTATTCGGATTATGACTATATTTCTTTCTTTAGTTGTTTTTAAATTATTTTTTCTTTTAGTTTCAGTAAGATTATGTTTTGTTTCTGTTAGTTAGCAGTATATTTGCAACAAGTTTTATTTTTTTTATTTTATTTGTTATCATGAAATCAATTCTAGTTCTCTAATAACTTGCAATTGATTTCTCCACTGTTTCAAATCCCGTTTGGAAATACTTTCAAATAGTTTTGTGAAAAATAATTTATTTTATCTTATTTAAATTTATATCTTAGTTCCCTGTTATTTAAGTATTTTATTTTCTGTTAGACAAAAACTATTTAGTGTTTGACGTAGTAGAAGACTCCCTAGTCTTATTTGAAGTTTCCTTCGGATTCTTATTCGCTCTCTCCTTTGTTTTGATTGCTAGAATGATTGCTAGTATGAGTGCTTATGTGAGTGATATGTTTGTTATATAGATTTCATCGGAGAGTGACGAATAGTCTATCAAGTTATTTCTCGAGGACGATAATTCTTCTTCATCAACCTCACCAGGCAAGTCATTTGATCATGTATCACCTATGTTTTATGCATCATAGTTATTCCATCCTATACCCATTTGCATGCTGACTAGGTACTTGGAAATTATGGTTACATATTGTAGTATCATGTGGTAGGCACCCAACAACCCCGTTACTTGGCCCGGGACGAAAAATTTCATATTGCTATGCTTGAGTAGACGGGATTCTGGTTGAGAGTTTATCACGAGTGATGCGAGAATAATTTAATAACCAAGACCGATTAAGTCAAGTCTTTTCAGGACCTCGTGATGCAATGCAACTCTGGGTGAAGGACGGTTGATCGGCTCCCTGGAGAAACCAGTGGATGACCCGGGATGCTGGAGACGTGCCATGACATCTTGCGGAAAGCTTCACCCAGGCTCAAAGAGACGGACGGATATTTTCAAGACCCAAGGCTTACCTGCACAGCCACAAGTCATTATGGGCTCTGGCTTGGTTGGACAATGCGGCGACTCTGGACAGGCGGTGCCAGCAGATGTAGAAGAACGGTAGGATTTGGATGGGCACCGACAGGGATTCAGAGGGACCCGTTGAAAGACCATGTTTTGATCATCCAGTCTTCAAACACCCTGAAGTGCGAGGACATACACGGAGGCGATCAAATCTTGTGGGGAACGTGTGCATAACTCTGTAGAGTACTCAAACCTAATCGATTAGCCGTGTCCACGGTCATGGACAACTTGAGCCAAAGGAACTGAAGTTATCTGGATTTCTCAACACAAATAATAATATTGATGTGGGAATTATTGACAACTCGGGTATGAGAATTGGTTGGCGGAACCATCTCGTTAACAACAAACAACGTAGTAACATTTTGCTTTTAACCCTCTCTTGATGTAGGAGAAAACTTGCTTTTTGCTAAAAACTTATAGCCCCACCTGCCATATATGCATATAGTATAGATGATTACTTTTCACCCCTCTCTTATGTGACTTGCCGGCATATTCAATATGCTGACCTACACGGCTGCAACGTCTTATGTTGCAGATATTTTCCTCGACGAGTAAGAGTATGATTCAGGGTTACGGTCCGCACTCAACTTGCCGTTGGTGTTTATTGGGACTCCACTCTCTTGACTGTTTTCGCTGAGATATTTAAGGTATATATCAGTTTTACGCTATTTACATGTGATTGCACTTTGATATATACATTGATGTACTGTGTGTGCTAGCATACTGATCCAGGGATGACACAGATACATAGAGGCTTGACTCATTTTGAGTCGGGTCGCTACAGAAATGGTATCAGAGCACATGTTGACTGTAGGACGTGACCCTAGAAACTGGAAATTTCTTAGGATAGGATCTCTCAAAAATCTTATTCTTGAGAACACCTTTCACTTCTCATCTCTTTTGATTTCATCAAATATTCTCTCTCACCTCAAATAGTTATACAATCCCCTTACCCCTTTGACCTCATGAAGAATCAATGGAGTTCTACCTCAAAGTAAAGAGGATTTCACCACGCGTTTGAAGAATTGAAGCTACACCAACAAAAGACTCTCAAGACCCGAAGAACTAGAAGACCCTGAAGTGTTAGAATAATTATATGACCATTTGAAGTCCAAACCCCTTTTATATAGTCACGTTAGATACGATGATTTGTGAGCCGTCATTGGTGTGTGTTTTCCGACGGCCACAAATAAAACCTATTCTCAAAAATATTGTTTGTATTGCGTGTATCTCCCTCCCTCTCTTACCCGTCTCATCCCCAAAACCTCAACCCTACCAGATGGCGTATGAAGCTGGACTTGTAGTCTCTGGACCAATGACCCAGCTGGAGGCTGATATATGGATTCAAAACATGGAGAACCACTTCGGGAGCAACTTGATCTTAAGGAAGTATGAAGTGGAACACGCTCTTCAGTACTTTACACAAAGTGCTGCAATCTGGTGGAAAATGCATCATGCCATACAAGGGTTTAGTGGAGCAGAAACCTGGGACGAATTCAAGAAGACTTTGTTAAGATCCCGTCTTATTCAAAAGTGCTATGATAATCCGAAGGAGAAGACTTGTGCATGCAAGATCTGTGGAGAAATAGGACACACCCAGGAAGAACACAAGGATGGATGCACTCATTGTGAAGGAAATCACCCAGCTGAGGAGTGCCCAAGTAGTCAGGTGACTTGTTTCCTTTGTGAAGGAACCACCCACTACCCAGCTCAGTGTCACATTTACCCCAAGGTGCAACAAGTTGTCGAACAGCAGAAAGAGGCAATGAAGGAAACACTCAATAAGAAGATTCTAGAAGAGCCGATGATGAACGAAAATATTGAAGACCCTAATGGACAAGGTCTGACCAGATTTTTCTCCAATGCATGCTACTCATGTGGAGAAGAAGGACATTATTCACAGGATTGCATGAAGGGAAGCCAAGAGTATCTGGGAAGCTTCCCGACGGAAAAAGTGGAGTTTGATCCACTTGAAATAGAAGAACTGGCCAAAATAAAGGAGTCCAGAAAGAAAAAAAGGTACCCTCGGAAGAGCCAAATCTCTGCAGATATAGACCTGAGTCATGTCAGATGTTACAAGTGTATGGAATTTGGCCACCACAAATACATGTGCTCAGGAAGGAAGCCGGAAACCCAAGGAGCAAAAGCAAACACTAAGACGCCTCGAGACTTGTCAGAACTCATTTGCTTTCGTTGCAAGGAAGCATGACATTTTTCTAACGATTGTCCACAGAGGAAGAAAGCTAAAATGGAGTAGTTAAGTTTTGACAATGGCAATAAGTGTAACATGAAGCACTCTTGTTTTCATGAGATTATGGAGTTGAATTTTGTAACGGAAGTCCCTGAGATTGTAATAACATCATGAATAAATGGAATTTATTGTCTCATGATTGCCTATGTTGAAACTGTATGCGTTGTTTCTCTTCGAACAAAGATCTCTGAACAATTATGAGGATATGAGAAAATATGGTCTATACAGGCATGAGTATAATTCATTTTAAGTGTGGTAGTAATCGGTAAACCCACAGGACCCAATGAGTAGGAATGTACCATGCATACCAAGAAGCCAAACCCACTGAATACAGTCGAAGGAAATGTTGGATCATATGAAACTATGGGGGTGACAACAGAAGAATACTGTACCTTGGAATTGGAAATTTGAGGAGAGATTTAATATGAGGAACAAACACTTTTGTTGGTACACAAACCAATGGAAGGAAAAATGAGTTCAGGGAATACAGCCGGTACCAAGGATGCATCTCAAGATTTCATGAAGGTTGCCCCAAGAGCATGAAGGAATAAGCTATGATGCGCCAGCAAACGTTTTTCTTAGGAGCATACGAAAGCCAGAGAGTTGTGAAGATACGATAGATGTTTTGTTCAGCTTGCAGAACCAATGGATTATCCGAACTTCGTTCGTGGACAAGAGAAATTCTGCAATGCTTGTGAGGATGCCTAAGTGTTAGAATACGAGATTCACTAAACCTTATACAAGGTAATGATTTCAGTGCGACATGGCTTGGCCACCATGACGACTTACTATTATCATTCTCTTGCTATTCGGAATGGTAAATCTAAGAGACTTACCCATAGTGAGAGACGACGTTCTTTGAAGCTTTTGTTTAAGCCTTAGAATGGTATGATGAAAGCCCCATGTACATGGCATTTGTTGTCACGCGTAGGAAATTTTACGGTGAGGATGAAACCAAGACCCTTCTCTCTGAAGGATAACCACAAATGGTAGACCACCATGAGAATCACCGATAGGTTATTTAGAATTGATCACGACACTGTCAGTTAAGAAGACCCTGTAACGAAAGAAGCTTATACCAACAGAAGAACCCTCGATTTTGATGGAAACGTTATGAATAGAACGGAAGAGCATCACCAGAGGAGTTAGTATGAAGACTGTGAGGAGTCAGATGCCAAAACCTGAGAGGATTTCTAAAGTTTTGAGGGACGAGTAATCTTCATTTTAAGTGTGGTAGCATCCCGCCTTGCCGGAGGTTGGATTTGTTAGAAGACCCCAAAACCCTAACCTTTTCTTTCTAGCCCTTCTGAATCTCGAGGACGAGATTCATTCTAAGTGTGGTAGGTTTGTAACATCCCAAATTTTGGAACGTTAAAAAAAGTATTAGATTTTTGTTTGTTTGCTTGAGTGATTGAAACTTGAGTGAAATTTGAAACTTTTCAAAACTTTTGAATGAGAGGGAATAAAATGACTTTCCCCTTCTCCGGTAAATTCAAATTCATCAATTCAAAAGCAATGAGAGAAGATGACATGACTTCTTCAACTATAAAGAATTTGAATGGAGTTTGCATTTGAATTCTTTCAAATTTTTGCTTTTGCATTTCTACTTTTCTTCCCCGAGAAATCCCCCAAAAATAGTTCTTCCAAGCAAGAAAGAGCGTAGGAAAATGACCCTCCCAAATCAGGGGTATTTTTGAAAATATTGAGCCAAGAAAACCAAAGTTTATGGAGAAAATAATTGCAAAAGGAAAATAAAGCCTTCGGGTTTTTTCTGAAAAAAAACATTTTTAAAAAGTTTTTATTTTGGTCTTGGAAAAATGATAAACAAATAGGAAATATTTTTCTGAAAATTTTGGTATATGATACCCCTATATCTAGATTTTATTTTTCCTTTTTTTGTATTTTTCTTTCTGTTTTTAATTAAAATAGAAAATAGGAAAGATATTTTTTTTAGGAAAGCGCATGGGCGGCATTTAGTGCCCTCGGCCGAATCCCCTCAGCCCGGGATCCCTCTCTCCTTCCAAATCGGTCAAACGACCGAAGCTCCCCAGCACCCCTCTCCCTGCCAGCGGGCATCACCGCTCGAAACCTTCCCCACCCTCGGTCACCCCCAACACCCGCTCCCTCTCTCCTTCCTTCTCTTAGCCGAGATCGCCGGAGCCCGATCCCCTCGGCGGATCTCCCTCCACTTGCCCTCCCGAGCACCCCCTCTCCCTTATAAAGCTTCCCCCCTCGCCACCGCACCCGTTCCCCTGCCCTAGCCCGAGCCGCTCGCCACCCCTGCCCCTGCCGTGCTGCTCGTCGGAGCAAAAGCTCCAGAGAAGTCCCCCCACGCCACCCTACGCCACCACTCGCCTCCCAGCCCCAACCGACGCCGCCACAAGCACCCCCGCCTTCACCACACTCCATGTTCCCCCCTAGACCTGGCCTTCGCCGCCTCACGCCGCCGCACCTCCCCTCACCGGAGTTCGGCCGCCGTAGAAGCTTGAGGAGCTTGTGCTGCTCGCCCCGATGCCCCCTCGACTCCCCGACACAGCAAACGGACGGAGGAGCCTCGCCGCCGCCCCCTGGTGCCATCGGACTCGCCGGAGACCCACCGTAGCCCCGTCCCCGTCGACCTCCTCCTCCCTGCTCGCCGGAGAACCTCGTGCCACGGTGAGCCAGCCCACTGTGAACCCCATCACCTCCTATAGCCGTTGGATCTAGCATAGACGCGCGAGATTAGATGTTAGATACCCCTTCGGTCTTTTAGATAAAACCGAACGGTTTTTCTCTTCACTTATTAGTTAGCCGGTGCTCTTGCTTAGATTGCGGCCGTTTGCTAGATAGCCCCGCAGCACACACCATCTAGGCCAACCAGAAGCTGCCACCTAACCCCCTGTTCACTAGCAGTTTTTCTTCTTTTTCTGTTTTAGATTAGAAAACACAGAAAGTTCCAATCTTGTTTTGATCATAACTTTTGATCTAGAGATCCAATGAGGTTGATTCTTTTTCTAGTAGATCACCATTTTTCTGTAGTTTTCAAAAACATGTTATTTGCCTATGTTTGAAAGTTTCAAATTTGTATTAGATCAGATTTAGTTGAAACCTTGTTTCGCTTATTCTGGGAGTTTAAAAATAGATTTTTAATTAATTATTTTTGCTACTGATCACTAGTGATCTAATTTATCTGTGGTAAAAATTTCAGAATTGTTTGAGTATTTTAGCTCATCATTTCTGGTGAAACACTTTCTGTTTCACTTCTTTTAGGATTATGACTATATTTCTTTCTTTAGTTGTTTTTAAATTATTTTTTCTTTTTGTTTCAGAAAGATTATGTTTTGTTTCTGTTAGTTAGCAGTAGATTTGCAACAAGTTTTTTTTATTATTTTATTTGTTATCATGAAATTAATTCTAGTTCTCTAATAACTTGCAATTGATTTCTCCACTGTTTCAAATCCCGTTTGGAAATACTTTCAAATAGTTTTGTGAAAAATACTTTATTTTATCGTAGTTAAATTTATATCTTAGTTCCCTGTTATTTAAGTATTTTATTTTCTATTAGACAAAAACTATTTAGTGTTTGACGTAGTAGAAGACTCCCTAGTCTTATTTGAAGTTTCCTTCGGATTCTTATTCGCTCTCTCCTTTGTTTTGATTGCTAGAATGATTGCTAGTATGAGTGCTTATGTGAGTGATATGTTTGTTATATAGATTTCATTGGAGAGTGACGAATAGTCTATCAAGTTATTTCTCGAGAACGATAATTCTTCTTCATCAACCTCACCAGGCAAGTCATTTGATCATGTATCACCTATGTTTTATGCATCGTAGTTCTTCCATCCTATACCCATTTGCATGCTGACTAGGTATTTGGAAATTATGGTTACATATTGTAGTATCATGTGGTAGGCACCCAACAACCCCGTTACTTTGCCCGGGCCGACAAATTTTATATTGCTATGCTTGAGTAGACGGGATTCTGGTTGAGAGTTTATCACGAGTGATGCGAGAATAATTTAATAACCAAGACCGGTTAAGTCAAGACTTTTCTAGACCTCGTGATGCAATGCAACTCTGGGTGAAGGACGGTTGATCGGATCCCTGGAGAAACCAGTGGATGACCCGGGATGCTGGAGACGTGCCATGACATCTTGCGGAAAGCTTCACCGAGGCTCAAAGAGACGGACGGATATTTTCAAGACCCAGCTTACCTGCACAACCACAAGTCATTATGGGCTCTGGCTTGGTTGGACAATGCGGCGACTCTGGACAGGCGGTGCCAGCAGATGTAGAAGAACGATAGGATTTGGATGGGCACCGACAGGGATTCAGAGGGACCCGTTGAAAGACCATGTTTTGATCATCCAGTCTTCAAACACCCTGAAGTGCGAGGACATACACGGAGGCGATCAAATCTTGTGGGGAACGTGTGCAAAACTCTGCAGAGTACTCAAACCTAATCGATTAGCCGTGTCCACGGTCATGGACAACTTGAGCCAAAGGAACTAAAGTTATCTGAAATTCTCAACACAAATAATAATATTGATGTGGGAATTATTGACAACTCGGGTATGAGAATTGGTTGGCGGAACCATCTCGTTAACAACAAACAACGTAGTAACATTTTGCTTTTAACCCTCTCTTGATGTAGGAGAAAACTTGCTTTTCGCTAAAAACTTATAGCCCCACCTGCCATATATGCATATAGTATAGATGATTACTTTTCACCCCTCTCTTATGTGACTTGCCGGCATATTCAATATGCTGACCTACACGGCTGCAACGTCTTATGTTGCAGATATTTTCCTCGACGAGTAAGAGTACGATTCAGGGTTACGGTCCGCACTCAACTTGCCGTTGGTGTTTATTGGGACCCCACTCCCTTGACTGTTTCCGCTGAGATATTTAAGGTATATATCAGTTTTACGCTATTTACATGTGATTGCACTTTGATATATACATTGATGTACTTTGTGTGCCAGCATACTGATCCAGGGATGGCACAGATACACAGAGGCTTGACTCGTTTTGAGTCGGGTTGCTACAGCTTTGGAGCTGTTTCTATGCGAGAAGCTTCAGCGGCAGAGGAGGTGGCAGCAGCAGCAGTCTCCAAGTTGAATTTCCTCACGGCATCTTTTGCAATCTTTTGCAGTTTTGCGTGACGTTTAGCCCATTCGGCAGGAAATTCATCACCCCTCACAATGCTTGTGGGATTATCGACTTGGCCTTCAACAAGAGGAGGTCTTGGGCATGTAGGATTCAGTGTGAATTTCTTCATGTATTTGGCAGTCACATGTTTGTACTGCTTCCATTATCTAGACCATATCCTTTCATTTTATGTATGCACGTCTTGCGCTTTTCTTTAGTTTCGTTGACATATATTTCTTCACCTCGTGTGCAGTATTCATCATATATTTCTTGAGGAATTTGAAAGGCAGTGTTGGTCTCTGGCTTGTTTCCTCCTTTCTGCTGTCTCTTCCCTTCAACCATTTTATTCACTTGAGGAATTTTAGCTTTTGAGGATTCTGAGGAGGAGTGCAAATTTTCTTTAAGAAATGCATTTTTGTCAGTGTAGAGGTGGCCATTGGTAGGCATTGGAATCTTGATGCCTTTGTAGTCTTGCATGCTGAATTTTTTCAGGACATCCTTGAGGTATTTCTCTTGAGAGATGAAGATGTCATTGCATTTTGATGAATTTAAAGACCTAGGAAGAATTTCAACTCCCCCATCATGGACATTTGATATTCCTCACCCATCATGTAGCCAAATTTGTCACTCTAACGTTTGTCAGTACGACCAAAGATAATGTTATATACATATATTTGGCACACAAATAGTTCATCGTCATAGGATTTTGTGAAAAGAGTTGGATCAAGTGAACCAGGTTTGAAGCATGTCTTCACGATGATTTCCTTCAACATGGCATACCACGCCCGAGGGGCCTGCTTGAGGCCATAGAGAGCCTTGTTGAGTCTGAAGATTTTGTCAGGATGCTTTGGGTGTTCAAAACCCAGGGTGTGAGCAACATATACTTCTTCCTCAAGCTTACCATTGAGGAATGCACTTTTCAAATTCATTTGATATAAGGTGATATTGTGATGGTTAGCATAAGCAAGTAATATACCAATAGCTTCAAGTCTAGCAACGAGTGCAAAAGTTCCATCAAAGTCAATTCCTCCAACCTGTGTGTAGCCTTGTGCCACAAAAAGAGCCTTATTCCTCACTATCTGACCATCTTCATCTTGCTTGTATTGGTAGATCCAATTAGTACTGATGATATTGTGGTTGCGAGGATCAGGCCACTTGAGAAGTTCCCACACATTGTTAAGCTTGAATTGATGTAGTTCCTCTTGCATTGCTTATATCCACTCAAGCTCCATGAAGGCTTCATCAACCTTTGAGGGTTTTGCGATAGACACAAATGAAGAGTGCCCACAAAATTTAGTTAAATGTGAAGGTTTTGAGCGAGTGAGGGAACCTGATGCATTGATGTCATCGAGGATTTTGTCAATTTGCACTTCATTTGCAATCCTTGGATGCACAGGTTGATGACTTTGATCACTAGCAAATTCCTGAGGTGCACTAGTCCGAATTTCTTCTTTGTTTGGGATGCCTTCTTCAACATGCAGAGGTTCTTCAGTGGGGATGATATCTTCAGTAGTCTTCAATCTAATTGATTCCTCATGAGAAATTTCATATAACGCACGAGGCAGGTGCTCTCTTTGCGAGCCGTTAGTTATGTCAAACCACACATCTACGGTTTCAACAACTTTGAAGTGATAGCTTTTGAAGACTCTGTAGGTATGCGAGTCCTTTCCGTAACCAAGCATAAAACCCTGATGTGCTTTTGGTGCAAATTTAGAATTGTGGTGAGAATATCTAACCCAACATCTTGCACCAAAGACTATGAAATAACTTACATTGAGTTTCTTGTGAGTGAGGAGTTCATATGAGGTATTCTTATAGAATTTGTGAAGATATACCTATTGGAAATATGCCCTAGAGGCAATAATAAAATAGTTATTATTATATTTCCTGTTTCAAGATAATCGTTTATTATCCATGCTAGAATTGTATTGAATGAAAACACAAATACATGTGTGGATACATAGACAAAACACTGTCCCTAGTAAGCCTCTAGTTGACTAGCTCGTTGATCAAAGATGGTTAAGGTTTCCTAGCCATATACTAGTGTTCTCACTTGATAACGGGATCACATCATTAGGAGAATGATGTGATGGACAAGACCCAAACTATGAACGTAGCAGGTGATCGTGTTATTTTATTGCTACTGTTTTCTGCATGTCATGTATACATTCCTATGACCATGAGATCATGTAACTCACTGACACCAGAGGAATGCCTTGTGTGTATCAAACGTCGCAACGTAACTGGGTGACTATAAAGGTTATCTACAGATATCTTCGAAGGTGTACGTTGAGTTAGCATGGATCAAGACTGGGATTTGTCACTCCGTATGACAGAGTGGTATCTCAGGGCCCACTCGGTAATACAACATGAGAAACAAGCCTTGAAAGCAATGTGACTAAAGAGTTAGCCACATGATTTTGTATTATAGAACGAGTAAAGAGACTTGCCGGTAACGAGATTGACATAGGTATAGAGATACCGATGATCGAATCTCAGGCAAGTAACATACCCAAGGACAAAGGGAATGTTATATGAGATTAACTAAATCCTTGACATAGAGGTTCAACCGATAAAGATCTTCGTAGAATATGTAGAAGACAATATGGAGATCCAGGTCCCGCTATAGGTTATTGACCGGAGAGTGTCTCAGGTCATGTGTGCATAGTTCTCGAACCTGCAGGCTCTGCACACTTAAGGTTCATTGGCGTTTTGGTATTATTGAGTTATGTATGTTGGTGACCCAAAGTTGTTAGGAGTCCCATATGAGATCTCGGACGTCACCGGGAGTTACGGAATGGTACGGAGGTAAAGATTGATATATAGGAAATTTGCATTTGGCTTCCGGAAAGATTCACGCATTACTGATAAAGTACCAAGAGTGACGAATGGGTTCGAGGGTTTTACCGGGAGGGGCCATCCACCCGGGAGAGGACCTAATAGGCCTAGAGGTGGCGCACCATGCCCTAGTGGGCTGGTGCGGCCAGCTCGATAACCTATTTTCAGCAAAGGTGCAAAAGGAAAAGGAAAAGAGAAAAAAAAGGAAGGAGGTGGCCAAGTAGGAAGGGAGTGATACGTCTCCAACGTATCTATAATTTTTGATGGTTTCATGCTATTATTTGGTCAGACTTTGGATGTTTTGCATGCCTTTTATATTTTTTTGGAACTAACTTATTAACTCAGTGCCAAGTGCCAGGTCCTATTTTTCCATGTTTTTGACCCCTTTCAGAGGAGATTTTGAAACGGAGTCCAAACGGAATAAAATCCCCGAAAAGAATTTTTCCGTACTGGAAGAAGATCAGGAGACTTGAGAGCCAAGGCAGGGGGCCCCAGGGGCCCCACAAGCCCTCACCCCCTGGCCAGGGGGGAGGCCGTGGCCCATAGGCTTGTGGGCCCCCTGGACGCCCTTTGCCCTAGGGGTTGCGCCTATATATTCCCTAAAAATCCCAAAAAAATCAGGAGATCATCGAAAATACTTTTCCGCCGCCGCAAGCTTTTGTCTCCGCAAGATCCCATCTGGGGCACGTTCTGGTGCCCTGACGGAGGGGGATTCGGACACGGAGGGCTTCTTCATCAACAACATGACCTCTCCGATGATGCGTGAGTAGTTCACCATAGACCTACGGGTCCATAGCTAGTAACTAGATGGCTTCTTCTCTCTCTTGGATCTTCAATACAAAGTTCTCCATGATCTTCATGGAGATCTATCCGATGTAATCTTCTTTTGCGGTGTGTTTGTCGAGATCCGATGAATTGTGGATTTATGATCAGATTATCTATGAATCTTATTTGAGTTTCTTCTGATCTCTCTTATGCATGATTTCATATCCTTGTAATTCTCTTCGAGTTGTGGGTTTGTCTGGCCAACTAGATCTATGATTCTTGCAATGGGAGAAGTGCTTGGTTTTGGTTTCGTACCGTGCGGTGATCTCACCAAGTGACAGAAGGGGTGGCGAGGCACGCATCGTGTTGTTGCCATCAAGGGTAAAAAGATGGGGTTTTAATCAATGGTTTGAGATTATCCCTCTACATCATGTCATCTTGTTTAAGGCATTACTCTGTTCGTCATGAACTCAATACACTAGATGCATGCTGGATAGCGGTTGATGTGTGGAGTAATTGTAGTAGATGCAGAAAGTATCGGTCTACTTGTCTCGGACGTGATGCCTATATGTATAATCATTGCCTTAGATATCGTCATGACTTTGTGCGGTTCTATCAATTGCTCGACAGTAATTTGTTCACCCACCGTGATATTTTCTATTTTGAGAGAAGCCTCTAGTGAACACTATGGCCCCCGGGTCTACTCCACACCATATTTTCAGCATTATACTTCGTTGCACTTTCCGCCTTCAGATCTCACTTTGCAAACAATCTTGAAGGGATTGACAACCCCTTTGAAGTGTTGGGTGCAAGCTTGTTTGTGTTTGCGCACGTACTCTGGACTTGACGAGACCCTCCTTCTGGATCGATACCTTGGTTCTGAAACTGAGGGAAATACTTACTGCTCCTGTGCTGCAACACCCTTTCCTCTTCAAGGGAAAAACCAACGCAAGCCCAGTCTCCGTCAACGTGTCAATTTCTGGCGCTGTTGTCTGTTGCCGTAGCAGAAGAATTTCTGGCGCCGTTGCCGGGGAGGATCAAGTCAAGAACTCATCCAAGTAAGTGTCGCAAAGTCATCTCTTGCATTTACTTTGTTTGTTAGTTGCCTCTTGTTTTCCTCTCCCCCACTTCACCAATTTGCCTTTTTTGTTTCTTCTTTTTCGTTTGCCTTTCCTTTGCTTGTGTGCTATGTGCCTTCAACATGCTTGCATCTTCGCTTGCTGAAAATTTATTGATATGGATCCTCATCCACTTGCCGATCTTTTCAAGAGGTCCAACTTTGTTGAAACAATTGCTAGTCAGTTTTGCTTACTAGATTATCTTTATGGAGTTTTGCTTGAGATGCGTGAATCTGAAAATTGTGAGGAAGAAATTTATGAAGTGATTCACGAGGGCTCCTTGGATGAAAAGCATGATTGCAATGGTTTCACTATAAATTCTATTAGTGACAATCATGCTAAAAATATGCAAAACCCTAAGCTTGGGGATGCTAGTTTTGCTATGTCCACTACTTATTGCAATGATCATGAGTGGGGCGCTGATTTTTCTTATGATCTTGAAAATTTGTTTAAGCATCATGATGAATATGATATTTGCAATATTATTGGAAGTGGGTTTGGAGAAGTCATGACTTTAGTTGATGATAATCCCACTATTTTTGAAGAGCGTCAACTTTGGATGCATGTGGATCATGAAAAGAATATCTTATGTGATAGTTACATTGTTGAATTCGAATATGATCCCACATGTAATTGTTATGAGAGAGGAAAATATGGTGGTAGAAACTTTCATATCACTAAATCACCTCTCATTATGTTGAGATTGCTATTGCTCTTTCTTCTTCCTTGCATATGGTAACTATTGGTTGTCTTGACAATCTGTTTTCCTATAAAATGCCTATGCATAGGAAGTATGTTAGACTTAGATGTAATTTTCACATGCTTTATGATGCTCTCGTTGTGCTTCAATTCTTGTCTTTTGTGTGAGCATCATTGTAATCGCCGTATGCCTAGCTAAGGGCGTTAAACAATAGCACTTGTTGGGAGGCAACCCAATGATTTTTTTTTTCTGTTTTGTTGCGTCCACACCATCATAATTCTGTTGTGATTGTGTTTTTTGTGTTTCTTTTTGTGTTTGAGCCAAGCAAAACCTTTATGATTAGTCTTGGTAATGGTTGTTTGATCCTGCTGGAAAAAGACAGAAACTTTTTGCTCACGAGATGATTTTTCATTTTTATTCAGAAAGAGCTTTTGAGTTGATTCGTTTTTCTGCTGATTGATATGCTGTTTTCCCATGCAGTCGTAATGTTTCAGAATTTTGAGGTACCAGAAGTATACAAAGTATACAGATTGCTACAGATTGGTCTGTTTTTGACAGATTCTGTTTTTGTTGAGTTGGTTGCTTGTTTTGATGAAACTATGGTTAGTATCGGGGGGGGGGGGGGGGTACTAGCCATGGAAATGTTAGAATACAGTAGCCCAACACCAATATAGATAGAATTCAAGTTTTCTACAGTACCAAAAGAAGTGGTAGTTTGTTTTCTTGTGCTAATGTTATCGCGAGTTTCTGTTTAAGTTTTGTGTTGTGATGTTTTCATGTTTTGGGTGATGTTCTCATGGACAAAGAGATAAGGAGTTGAAAGAGCTCAAGATTGGGGATGCCCAAGGCATCCCAAGCCAAATTCAAGGACACCAAAAAGCCTAAGCTTGGGGATGCCCCGGGAAGGCATCCCCTCTTTCGTCTTCAATCCATCGGTAAGATTACTTGGAGCTATATTTTTATTCACCACATGATATGTGTTTTGCTTGGAGCGTCTTGTATCTTAGGAGTCTTTTCTCTTTGTTGTGTCACAATCATCCTTGCTGCACACATTTTTGAGAGAGAGAGAGACATGCACTCATCAAGATTTTGCTAGAATGCTCATAGTGCTTCACTTATATCTTTTGAGCTAGATACTTTTGCTTATAGTGCTTCACTTATATCTTTTAGAGCACGGCGATGCGTGATTTGGTTGTTGGCTCATGCTATGAAACTAGTCCCAAATGTGATAGGTACCCAAAGAGGATGCAAAAACCTCCATCTTCATGTGCATTGAGTAGAAAGAGAAGTTTTGATTCCTCTCAATTAGCTTTGAGAGGTGGATTTGGTAATATTAAGAGCTATGTTAGTAGGGTGTTGTGAATCTAGAAATACTTGTGTTGAAGTTAGTGATTCCCGTAGCATGCACGTATGGTGAACCGCTATGTTAGGACGTCGGAGCATAATTGATCTATTGATTGTCATCCGTTGTGTTGAGGTCGGGATCGCGCGATGGTTAAAACCTATCAACCCTTTCCCTAGGAGTATGTGTTTAGCACTTTGTTTCGATTACTAATAAAAACTTCCGCTACAAGGATGTGAGTTCTTCATGACTAATGTGAGTCCATGGTATAGATGCACTTTCATCTTCCACCATTGCTAGCCTCTCTAGTACCGCGCAATTCTCGCCGGTGCACAAACCCACCATATGCCTTCCACAAAACAGCCACCATACCTACCTACTATGGCATTTTCATAGCCATTCCGAGATATATTGCCATGCAACTACCACCGTTCCCTCTCATGACTTCTGTCTTCACTCTCATATTACCATTGCATGATCGTAAGATAGCTAGCGAGATGTTTCAATGTCACACGCCATGCCAGATCGTTGCACATCCCGGTACACTGCCGGAGGCATTTCCTATAGAGTCTTTATCATTTTGAGCTATGAGTAAATAAAAGTGTGATGATCATCATTATTAGAGCATTGTCCCATGCGAGGAATAAAAAAAAGGCCAAAGAGCCCAAAAATAATAAAAAGAGAGGCCTGAGAGCCCAATTGAAAAAAGAGAGAAAAAGAGAGAAGGGACAATGCTACTATCTTTTTCCACACTTGTGCTCCATAATAGCACCATGTTCTTCATGATTGAGAGCTTCTTGCTTTGTAACTACCATATGCTAGTGGGAATCTTCATAATATAATTTGGCATGTATATTCCAATGATGGACTTCCTCAAAATTGCCCTAGGTCTTCGTGAGCAAGGAAGTTGGATGCACACCCACTAGTTTTCCTTTTGAGCTTTCACATACTTATAGCTCTAGTGCATCTCTTGTATGGCAATCCCTACTCATTCACATTGATATCTATTAATCGGAATCTCCATAGCCTTTTGATACACCGAGTCAATGTGACCATCTCCTCCTTTTTGTCTCACAACCACCACCACACTCTATTCCACTTATAGTGCTATATCCATGGCTCACGCTCATGTATTGCGTGATAGTTATAAAAAGTTTGAGAAAGTAAGAGTGTGAAAACAATTACTTGGCCAATACCGGGGTTGTGCATGATTTAAATTAGTTGTGTGAGGATGATAGAGCATAGCCAGACTATATGATTTTGTAGGGATAACTTTCCTTGCCCTTGTTATTTTGAAAGTTCATGATTACTTTGCTAGTTTTCTTGAAGTATTATTGTTTTCACGTCAATAGCAAACTATTGTTTTGAATCTTACGGACCTGAACATTCATGTCATGTGAAATAAGTTGCAAAGGACAACTTTGCTAGGTAGCATTCCACATCAAAAATTTATTCTTTATCACTTCCCTACTCGAGGACGAGCAGGAGTTAAGCTTGGGGATGCTTGATAGGTCTCCAACGTATCTATAATTTTTGATGGTTTCATGCTATTATCTTGTCACACTTTGGATGTTTTGCATGCTTTTTATATTTTTTTGGGACTAACTTATTAACTCAGTGCCAAGTGCCAGTTCCTGTTTTTAACATGTTTTTGACCCCTTTCAGAGGAATTTTCAAACGGAGTCCAAACGGAATAAAATCCCCGAAAAGAATTTTTCCGTAACGGAAGAAGATCAGGAGACTTGAGAGCCAAGGCAGGGGCCCCACGGCCCCCACAAGCCCTCACCCCGCGACCAGGGGGAGGCCGCGGCCCATAGGCTTGTGGGCCCCCTGGACGCCCTTTGCCCTAGGGGTTGCGCCTATATATTCCCTAAAAATCCCAAAAAAATTAGGAGATCATCGAAAATACTTTTCCGCCGCTACAAGCTTCTGTCTCCACAAGATACCATCTGGGGCACGTTCTGGTGCCGTGCCGGAGGGGGGATTTGGACACGGAGGGCTTCTTCATCAACACCATGACCTCTCCGATGATGCGTGAGTAGTTCACCATAGACCTACGGGTCCGTAGCTAGTAACTAGATGGCTTCTTCTCTCTCCTGTATCTTCAATACAAAGTTCTCCATGATCTTCATGGAGATCTATCCGATGTAATCTTCTTTTGCGGTGTGTTTGTCGAGATCCGATGAATTGTGGATTTATGATCAGATTATCTGTGAATCTTATTTGAGTTTCTTCTGATCTCTCTTATGCATGATTTCATATCCTTGTAATTCTCTTCGAGTTGTGGGTTTGGTCTGGCCAACTAGATCTATGATTATTGCAATGGGAGAAGTGCTTGGTTTTGGGTTCATACCATGCGGTGACCTCACCCAGTGACAGAAGGGGTAGCGAGGCACGCATCGTGTTGTTGCCATCAAGGGTAAAAAGATGGGGTTTTCATCATTGGTTTGAGATTATACCTCTACATCATGTCATCTTGCTTAAGGCGTTACTCTGTTCGTCATGAACTCAATACACTAGATGCATGATGGATAATGTTCGATGTCTGGAGTAATAGTAGTAGATGCAGAAAGTGTCGGTCTACTTGTCTCAGACGTGATGCTTATATGTATGTTCACTGGCTTAGATATCGTCATGACTTTGCGCGGTTCTGTCAATTGCTCGACAGTAATTTGTTCACCCACCGAGATATTTGCTATTTTGAGAGAAGCCTCTAGTGAACACTATGGCCCCCGGGTCTACTCCACACCATATTTTCAGCCTTATACTTTTTACTTCGTTGCACTTTCCGCCTTCAGATCTCACTTTGCAAACAATCTCGAAGGGATTGACAATCCCTTTGAAGCGTTGGGTGCAAGCTTGTTTGTGTTTGCGCAGGTACTCTGGACTTGACAAGACCCTCCTTCTGGATCGATACCTTGGTTCTCAAACTGAGGGAAATACTTACTGCTCCTGTGCTGCATCACCCTTTCCTCTTCAAGGGAAAAACCAACGCAAGCCCAGTCTCCGTCAACGTGTCAATTTCTGGCGCTGTTGTCTGTTTCCGTAGCAGGGAGTCGTCCACCAAACCGAATTGCAGGAGGACTCTATTCCCTTTGCTCGGCCGAGCCCTCCTCCTTGGAGTAGGAGGCAAGGCAGCCCTCCCTCCTATTCCTCTTATATATAGTGGAGGTCTTGAGGGCGAACTACACCAGAAAAGCCACGTGTTGCCCTCTCCTCCATAGATCGTCTCCCTCGTCTTGATTAGTCTGGCATAGCTTGGCGAATCCCTGCTGTATTAGTTCACCACGACCACCACCACACCGTCGTGTTGCTGGAGAATTCCTCTACCTCTTCACCCCTCTCGCTGGATCAAGAAGGCGGAGATCTTCATCGATCTGTACGTGTGCTGAACGCGGAAGTGTCGTCCGTTCGCGCTAGATCGGGACGGAGTTCGTGGGACGGCTTGCGATTTGGATCGCGAAGACGTTCGACTACATCAACCACGTTTCTTAACACTTCCCGATTAGCGATCTACAAGGTTATGTGGATCCGATCTCCCCTCTCGTAGATGATAATCAACATGGATAGGTCTTGCATTTGCGTAGGAATTTTTTTGTTTCCCATGCAACTTTCCCAACAATACCCTGTTGATAATGTGGCAGGCATTGTTGATTGCCTCAGGCAAGAAGTGATGAGGGGTCTGATATTCTTCAAGCATAGTGTCGGCCATCTCAACAAGAGTCATGTTCTTGCGCTCCACGACTCCATTGTGTTGAGGAGTATATGGGGAAGACAGTTCATTAGTAATACCAAGTTAATCAAGATAATCATCAAGACCAGTGTTTTTGAACTCTGTCCCATTGCCACTCCTAATGTGCTTGATCTTGACACGAAGTTCGTTGAGGCCCTTGAAGAAAATCGTTTGTAGACTTCCTGCACCTCATTTTTGTAATAGATAATATGCACCCAAGGGTAACATGAATAATCATCAAAAATGACAAAGCCATATAGAGAAGCAGCATTGGTTAGTGCGGCATAATGAGTAGGTCGAAAGAGGTCGATGTGAAGCAACTCAAAAGAATGAGTGGCGGTCATGATAGTATTCAAGGGGTGCTTGGATCTGGTCATCTTTCGAGACTCACAAGCCCCGCATAGATGATCCTTGAGGAATTTAACACCCTCGATGCCAATGACATTCTTCTTCTTCACAAGAGTGTGTAGATTCCTCATGCCTGCATGACCAAGCCATTGATTCCATAGCCAACCCTCTAAGGTTTTGCAAGTAGACACATGGTGGGTGTGGACCTGTAGAGAAATCAACAATGTCCAAGTCTCCTCTTCTAAAAGACTTTGGATTTGTCAGATTCCATGATGACTACGCAACGATATTTGCCAAAGATGACAATCATATCAAGATCACAAATCATTGAGACTGACATGAGGTTAAACCCATGGGACTTGACAAGCATGATTTTGTCCGTGTGTTGGACCTTGGATATAGCAACCTTACCAAGACCCAATACCTTGCCTTTTTTCCTTTATCTGCATAGGTGATATGCTTCAGTGGTGATGGATTTAATGGAATGTTCATCAATAGACTCATCACCAGCCATGTGATTGGTACGTCCACTGTCAAGAACCAACTTAGTGGCTTTAGGGGTGTCATCCCGCGGACGAATTAGTACATCTTACCATCTCATATGCTCCAAAGTGATGAATATGATATCAATTTCATCACACTTGAATTTCATCACATAGTGTAGAGTTAAGGTAATGTGAGGATGTGTGAAATGATAATCATTTCATCATGATTAACTTGCATCCTTTCAAGCATTTCCTTAGGTCTCCAGTAAATTGTTCAGACGATCCAGTTCGTATGGAGACCCGACCTGCATAAGTGGTTAGTTCAATTTCTTCACCACACACATGTGAAGGGGTGGCAAAGAGTTCATCTTCCTTTGAGCACCATATGAGAATTTAGGCATTGAAGCTAATGCACTTATTTTCATACGAGGGGGGTTAGTGTACTCCAATGCATATGTAGAGACATTCTTCGAGGATTTATGAACATAACAGTTTGAGGAATAGTGCACATATTCATGACCATTGTAGTTTCCATGCATACCAGAAGCATTAGCATGAGTATGAGTAGAATTTTGCACATATGAGGAGTTTGATCCTCGTGAATACTTTGGTTCACTTGAGGAATTTGATCTAGGGTTCCTGTTCTTCACGGGAGGTGCCATGAGGACATTCACCTGAGGACTTTCCAAGCTACTTCTGGGAACCTAGATTTTCCTCAAGGGTGGTCTATTCCTGCAGTTAGTTCCAACATATGTAGCAAATACTTCACCATTCTGATTTTTGAACAGTTTATAGTTGGAGTCAAATGGCTCAACACAGGAATATGAAGTTTCACATGCAAAGTGTGATAATGTAGATGGATCTACACAGGTTCCTTTTGCAGCAGCCCATGAGAATTTTTGGGGTACTTCTCACGTTTCCACTATGATCCATCAACATTCAATTTCCTCTCAAACGCAATACCCTCTTTCCTAGGCTTTCTGTTCAGAATCTTCTTTTTGAGCACATCACAAAGGGTTTGATGCCCTTTGAGACTTTTGTATATGCATGTCACATACAATTCCTTCAACCGTGCATTTTCGTCAGTGACATTTGTGGATTCCTCAAGTGAGGAATTTGTGACCACAGATATAGTTGAAGAATTTGTAGTAATAGAAGCATTTGAACTTTCAGGTGAAGAATTAGCAAATTCACGTTTGATGCATTTCATGAATGGTGGAATGAATTCTTCTTGAGCGGAGCAGATGTATTTAGTGAACAAAGAATCATTTTCACTTCAAAGATCATCATGAGACACTCCTAGTTTATCAAGATCTTGATTTCTTTGAAGAAATTCATAAGAAAGCTTATCATTATCAACCAAGAGAGTGTCATGACATTCTTGAAGACTATAAAACTTAGACTAAAGACTTTGAATGTCATCAATCAGAGTTTGAGTCTCATCTATTTCCTCGTTCAACAAGTCATCGCTTTTGTCTAGCAGTTTCTGAATCTTTACAAGAGCATTTTGTTGCTTAGTGACAATATTAGCAAGTTTGTAGTAACTGGGTTTTTGATAATCATCAGGATCACTGTCACTTGAGTCATAAGAGGAAGTGTGTTTGGGTACCTTGGCACCTTTTGCCATGAAGCAATAGGTGGGAGCAAAGTCGTCGTTGCAGTCATCAATGTTGTTGACGTTGTCATTTTCTTCGAGGTTGAAGATGGACTTGCTCACGAATGTTGTAGAAAGGGCTAGACTTGCCACACCAGCCTCTGACCCCTCCTCAGATCCTTCCTCTTCATGACATACCTCATATTCTTCCTCAGACTCCATTTCCTTGCCAATAAGAGGCTGAGCCTTTCTGAAACTGTTCTTCTAGTGCGATGAGGACTTTGATGATGAGGATTTTGAATACTTCTTCTTTTTCTTCGAGTCATTAGAACTGTCCTCCTTGTACTTCTTCTTCTTTGATTACTTTACTAAGTGAGGACGATCATCAATGTAGTGACCAGACTTCTTGCATTTATGGCAGGTTCTTTTCTTGTAGTCCTTAGATGAAGATTCTGATTTCCTCACATCTCTTCTTGAAGATTTTCTGAACTGACCTCATTTGGAGAACTTCTGGAACTTCCTCACAAGCATTGCTAGTTCTTGACCAAGTTCTTTAGGATCACCAAGACTGCAATCAAATTCTTCTTCTTCAGATGAGTAAACAACCTTTGCCTTTAGTGCACAAGATCTTCCATAGCTTTGTCCATAGAAATCTCTCTTCTCAGATTGTTGGAATTCCAGAGTATTTAGTCTCTCAAGAATATTAGCAGGATATAGTGACTTGTAGTCTCCACGCTCTTGAATCATCAGAACCGGTGTATCGAATGAAGAATCAAGTGATCTCAACAATTTCTTCGCCACCTCATGGTCGGCGATGTAAGTGGTGATGGGGAATGTTGCACGGGAAACAAAAAATTTCCTACGCACACACAAGATCTATCCATGGCGATGACCATCTACGAGAGGAGAGATTGTATCTACATACCCTTGTAGATCGCTAAGCGGAAGCATATATAACGCGGTTGATGTAGTCGAACATCTTCGCGATCCAAATGCAGTCCATCCCGCGATCTCAGCGCGATCCGTCCTGCGATCCCGTCATGATCCGTCCCGATCTAGTGCCGAACGGACGACACCGGTGCGTTCAGCACACGTTCAGCTCGATGACGATCTCCGCCTTCTTGATCCAGCAAGAGGAGGTGGACAGGTAGCCGAGTTCTCTGAAAACCTAACGGCGTGACAACGATGGTGGTGGAGCTGATCCGGCACGGCTTCGCCGTGTACCACCGAACCGATCTAGAGGTGGAACGAACTAGAGGAGGGAGAGAAAGATGTGTCATGACCTAATTGGGGCCGACTGCATGCCATGACCTTTTCAGGGTCGGCGGCCTCTTTCCTCTCCACTATATATAGGAGGGAGGGGAAGGGGTGGTGCCATGACCTAATTGGGGCTGGGAAGCGCCAAGACCTAAGTGGGGCTGGGTCGCGCGCCATGATCAAATCGGGTGCAGCGGCGCTAGGAGGAGTCCTTCTCCTATTGGGACTCCACTCCACCTCTTCACTTTGGCGCATAGGCCCATAGGGACTGGCCGGCCAGCCCACCAGGGGCTGGTGCGCCACCTCTTAGGCGTATGTGCCCCCTGGGTGGGTGGCCCATCCCGTGAACCCCCAGAACCCATTCCTCACTCCCAGTACTTTACCGATAGTGCCCAAAACCTTTCCGGAACCCGTATACCTCTTTCCTATATATCAATATTCATCTTCAGACCATTCCGAAACTCCTCATGACGTTCGGGATCTCATCCGGGACTCCGAACAACCTTCCGTCACCAACATACATAACTCAACTATATCGAAACGCCACCGAACCTTAAGTGTGTAGACCCTGCGGGTTCGAGAACTATGTATACATGGCCTGATACACTCTCCGGTCAATAACCAATAGCGGGACCTACATGCCCATATTAGCTCCTACATATTCTACGAAGATCTTTATCAGCTTAAGCTCTATGTCAATGATTCAGTTAATCCCGTATGATGTTCCCTTTGTCCATTGGTATGTTACTTTCCCGAGATTAGATCATCGGTATCTCCATACTTAGTTCAATCTTGTTACCGGCAAGTTTCTTTACTCGTTGTAATATAAGATCCAATGACCAACTCTTTAGTCACATTGATTGCAAGCTCATTGTGATGTTGTATTATCGAGTGGGCCCTAGAGACACCTCCCGTTGTACGGAGTAACAAATCCCATTCTCGATTCACACCAACCCAACAGACACCTTTGGAGATACCTATAGAGCACCTTTATAGTCACCCAGTTACGTTGTGACGTTCGGTATACACAAGGCATTGCTGCGGTGCTTGGGAGTTGCATGAACTCATGGTCATAGAAACAAATACTTGACATGTAGAAAACAGTAGCAATAAAGTGACACGATCACATGCTACATTCATAGTTTGGGTCTTTTCCATCACATCACTCTTCTAATGATGTGATCCCATTATCAAATGACATGTGTATGGTCAGGAAACCTTGACCATCTTTGATCAACGAGCTAGTCCTTAGAGGCTCACTAGGAACAGTGTGTTATCTATGTACCCACACATGTATTTGAGTTTCCAATCAATACAATTGTAGTATGGATATTAAACGATTATCATGAAGAAGGAAATATAATAATAACTTAGTTATTATTGCTTCTAGGGCATATTTCCAACAGTCTCCCACTTGCACTAGAGTCAATAATCCAGTTCACATCACTATGTGATTCACACCCAATAAGTTCTGGGGTTTAATCATGTTTTCTTGTGAGAGTGGTTTTAGTCAACGGGTCTGAACCTTTCATATATGTGTGTGCTTTACAAATCTCTATGTCATCCTGTAGATGTTGCTACCACGCGTCATTTGGAACAGTTCTAATGACTACTCCACTATATGAATCCGGTTTGCGACTCAGAGTCATCCAGATTGGTGTTAAAGCTTGCATCGACGTAACCCTTTATGACAAAATCTTTTATCACCACCATAATCGAGAAACATTTCCTCAGTCCTCAGGTTACTAAGGATAATTGTGACCGCTGTCCAGTGATCCATTCCTGGATCACTCTTGTATCACTTGACAAACTCATGACAAGGCACACATCAGGTGCGGTACACATCATGGTATACTGAAGAGCCTATGGCTAAAGCATAGGGGACGACCTTCGTCCTTTCTCTTTCTTCTGTCGTGGTCGGCCTTTGAGTCTTACTCAATTTCACACCTTACAATGCAATCAAGAACTCCTTCTTTGACTGATCCATTTTGAACTCCTTCAAAAAACTTTTCATGGTTTGTATTCATTGAAAGTTTTATCAAGCGTCTTGGTCTATCTGTATAGATCTAATGCCCAATTTTGAAGTAGCTTAATTCAGGTTTTCCTTTGAAAAACTCCTTTCAAACAACCCTATATGCTTTCTAGAAATTCTACATCATTTCCGATCACCAATATGTCAACTACATATACTTATGAGAAATTCTATGGTGCTCCCAATTAATTTTTATGTAAATACTAGTTTATCATAAACTTTGTATAAACCCAAAAACTTTGATCATCTCATCAAAGCGTATATTCCAACTCTTAGATGCTTGCACCAGTCCATAGAAGGATCGTTGGAGCTTGCATTCTTGTTAGCATCCTTAGGATCAACAAAACCTTCTGATTGTATCACATACAACCTTTGCTTAATGAAACCGTCGAGGAAATAATGTTTTGACATCCATCTGCAAGATTTCATAATTGAAAATGCAGCAACTGCTAACATAATTCCAACAGATTTTAGCATCGCTATGGGTGAGAAAGTATCATTGTAGTCAACTCCTTGAACTTATCAAAAACCTCTTTGCGACAAGTCGAGCTTTCTAAATGGCAACATTCAACATCTTCATATGTCTTCCTTATAAAGATCCACTTCTACTTAACAGCCTTAAAACCATCAAGTAGTTCTTCCAAACTCTACACTTTGTTTTCATACATGGATCCTATCTTGGATTTCATGGCATCCAACCATTCGTCAGAATCCAGGCCCACCATCGCTTCTCCATAGCTTGTAGGTTCATTGCTGTCTGACAAAATAACCTCCAAGATAGGATTACCGTACCACTCTGGAGTAGTGTGTGTCCTTGTCGACCTACGAGGTTTGGAAGTAACTTGATCTGAAGCTTCATGATCATCATCATTCGTTTCCTCTTCAATTTGGTGTAGGCGCCACAGGAACAACTTCCCGCGCCCTGCTACACTTTGTTTGAAGTGACGGTTCGATAACCTCATCAAGCTCCACCATCCTCCCACTCAATTATTTCGAGAGAAAGTCTTTCTCAAGAAAGGACCCGTTTCAGTAACAAACATTTTTTGCTTTCAGATCTGAGATAGGAGGTATACCCAACTATTTTGGGTATCCTACAAAGATGCATTTATCCGCTTTGGGTTCGAGCTTATCAGGCTAAAACCTTTTGGCATAAGCATCCTAGCCCCAAACTTTAAGAAACGGCAGCTTAGGTTTCTTCAAACCATAGTTCATACGATGTCATCTCAATGGAACTATGTGGTGCCCTATTAAAATGAATGTGGTTGTGTCTAATGCCTAACCCCAAAACGATAGTGGTAATTCGATAAGAGACATCATAGTATACACCATATCCAATAGGGCACAACTATGATGTTCGGACACACCATCACACTATGGTGTTCCACATGGCATGAGTTGTGAAACAATTTCCACATTGTCTTAAATGTATACCAAAGTCGCAACTCAGGTATTCATCTCTACGATCACATCGTAGAAATTTCATCCTCTTGTCATGACGATCTTCAACTTCACTCTGAAATTGCTTGAACTTTGTAATAATTCAGACTCGTGATTCATTAAGTAAATACACATGTATATACTCAAATCATTTGTGAAGTAAGAACATAACGATATCCACTGCTTGCCTCAGCATTCATTGGACAACATACATCAAAATGTATTATTTCCAATAAGTCACTTTCTCGTTCCATCTCAGTCAAAAATGAGTCATCTTGCCCATGTGGCATGATTTTCATGTCTCAAGTGATTCAAAATCAAGTGAGTCCAAAAGATCCATCTGCATGGAGTTTCTTTATGCGTTTACACCAATAGGCATGGTTAGCATGTCGCAAACGATTCAAAAACGAGTGAGTCCAAAGATCCTTCAGCATGGAGCTTCTTCATGCGTTTTATACTAATATGACTCAAGTGTTAGTGCCACAAGTAAGAGGTACCATCATTACTACTTTCTATCATTTGGCATTAATACTATGAACATGTGTACCACTTTGATCGTGATTCAATAAACTATTCATATTAGGTGCATGACCATTGAAGGTTATATTCAAGTAAATAGAGTAACCATTATTCTCTTTAAATGAATAACCATATTGCAATAAACATGATTCAATCATGTTCATGCTCAATGCAAACACCAATCAATATTTAGGTTTAACACTAATCCCGATGGTAGAGAGAGCGTGCGATGGTGATCAAATGTAGCGACCCGACTCAAAACGAGTCAAGCCTGTGTGTTTCTGTGCCATCCCTGGATCAGTATGCTGGCACACACAGTACATCAATGTATATATCAAAGTGCAATCACATGTAAAAAGCATAAAACTGATATATACCTTAAATATTTCAGCGGAAGCAGTCAAGGGAGTGGAGTCCCAATAAACACCAACGGCAAGTTGAGTGTAGATCGTAACCCTGAATCGTACTCTTACTCGCCGAAGAAAAATATATGCAACATAAGACGTTGCAGCCGTGTAGTTCAGCATATTGAATATGCCGGCAAGTCACATAAGAGAGGGGTGAAAAGTAATCATCTATACTATATGCATATATGGCAGGTGGGGCTATAAGTTTTTAGCGAAAAGCAAGTTTTCTCCTACATCAAGAGAGGGCTAAAAGCAAAATGTTACTACATTGTTGGTTGTTAACGAGATGGTTCCGCCAACCAATTCTCGTACCACTCGTGTTATGCACTCAACCGAAATCCCGTCTACTCAAGCATAGCAGTATGAAATTTGCCGTCCCGGGCCAAGCATCGGGGTTGTTGTGTGCCTACCATATGATACTACAATCTATACTAAAATTTCCAAGTACCTAAGCAGCATGCAATTTGGGCAATGGATGGTAGAACTACGATGCATAAAACATAGGTGATAGTATGATCAAAGTGACTTGCCTGTGATGTTGACGAAGAAGAATTTCTCGAGAAAATAACTTGATAGACTACTCGTCACTCTCCGATGAAATTTATATAACAAACATATCATTCACATAAGCACTCATACTAGCAATCAAAACGAAGAAGAGAGCGAATAAGAATCCGAAAGAAACTTCAAACAAGACTAGGGAGTCTTCTACTACGTCAAACACTAAATAGTTTTTGTCTAAAGAAAATAATAACAAGGAACTAAGATATAAGTTTAACTAAGATAAAATAAAGTATTTTTCACAAAACTATTTGAAAGTATTCCCAAACGGGATTTGAAACAATGCGGAAACCAATTGCAAGTTACTAAGGAACTAGAATTGATTTCATGAAAACAAATAAAGTAAAATAAAAACTTGTTGCAAAACTACTGTTTATCTAACAGAAACAAAACATAATATTTCTGAAATATTAAAGAAAATATTTTAACACAAAAATAGAAAAGGAATTAGCCGAAATCCTAAAAGAGGTGAAACAGAAATTGTTTCACAAGAAACAGTGAGCTAAAAATACTCAAACAAATCTGAAATTTTTACCACTGGTAAATAAGATCACTAGTGATCAGTACCAAAAGGAATCAAATTAAAAGCTATTTTGAAACTCCTGGAATAAGCAAAACAAGGTTTAAACTAAATCTGATCTAACTTATAGTTGAAAATTTCAAACATAGACAAATTATATGTTTTTAGAAACTACAGGAAATTTATGAGCTACTGGAAAAAGAATCAACTCTATTGGACTTTGGGATCAAAAGTTATGATCAAAAGAAAATTGAAACTTTCTCTGTTTTGGAATTAAAACAGAAAAAGGAAAAAAACTTATGTGTGGACAGGGGTCCACGTGGCATTTTCTAATTGGCTAAGGGGGTGAGTGTTGCGGGGATAACTAACAAACAGCCGCTATTTAACTAATTCGCTTCGGCTAAACTTAAGTGAAAGAAAAACCGATCGGTTTTATCTAAAAGACCGAAGGGGTAAGTACCTATGTAATCTATACCGTAGATTATGGATCAAGGGATACTACATAAAAACAAAAAGAAACAGGAGGGGGATGGAGCCTTACCGTGGGTGGAGTTGCTCCCGTGCTGGTGGCAATGGTGGCCGAGGTAGGGGGGCTCCGGTGGGGTGGGTCGTCGGTGGGGGAGGGGATCCGGCGGGGGGGTGGGGGGCGAGGTGGAGGTGGGCTGCAGGGGGGGCGAGGCGAGGGGCTCCTGTTGCTCGTGCTCCTGGCAATGGGGAAGCAGGGGGCGATGGGGAGGGGTTCTGGCGAGGGGAGGAGCATGGGGGGTGGGCGAGGTGCCGACGGGATGGGGCTGCAGGGGGGCCGAAGGGTGGAGGGGTGGCGGCGAGGTGGGGAGGTGGTGGAGGAGGGGGGTGCAACGAGGTGGGGGAGTTCCTCGCAAGGTGCAGCGAGGTGGAGCGAGCTTCTGGTGACCGACTCCGGCGAGGGGTGCGCGAGCTAGAGGCGAGGAGAGGGGAAGTTTTCAACGGGAATGGAACGAGGAGGTGCAGGGGGTTCTTATAGAGGCGACGGGAGGCGCTGGGAAGGGAAGAGCTTCGCGAATCCCGGAGGTGGGGATCTCCTCTCCATGGAAGGAAAACTTCCTGTGACGTGAAGGAGAGGGGAGGTAGGAGAAGATCTCCTGTTGGGCCAAAAATAGGAAGGTCTTAATGGGCCAGCAGGTATTTCCTAATAAAAGTGATTTCCTTCCTATTTTTAAAACTAGGAAACTAAAACGATAAAAAGGAAATCAAATCAATTCGAAATAAAGAGTTTCTCTACACTAAAATTATCAGAAAAATAAAATATAGATGATGGGCATTTTTCCACGGCAAAAATAAAAACTTCAGAAAAAATTATTTTCACAAAATTGCCTAAAAGGCTTATTTTCTTTTGCAAATAATTTTCAAATGACCCTCTAAGTTTGAGGGTTCAAATAACTTTCAAAATGCCCGTGGGTTTGAGGGTCATGTTCCTCCTGTCTTTTCTGTTTGACAGAAAGTATTTCCCGGCATTTCTTGCACGAAGAAAACAAATGGACATGCAAAAGAATGCAAATATCTTCGTTCAAATTCTTTATAGTTGAAGAAGTCATGTCATCTTCTCTCTTTGCTTTTAAAAGATTGAATTTGAATTTGCCGGAGATGGGGAAAGTCATTTTATTCCCTCTCATTCAAAAGTTTTTGAGAAGTTTCAAATTTCCACTCAAGTTTCAATCACTCAAACAAACAAACAAACAAACAATCAATCTAATAATTATATTAACATTCCAAAATTTATAATTTTGGGCTGTTACAAACTACCACACTTAAAATGAATCTCGTCCTCGAGATTCGAAGAGGCTAGAAAGAAAGATTAGGGTTTGGGGGTCTTCTAGCAATCCAATCTCTTGCAAAGTGGGATACTACCACACTTAAAATGAGGGGTACTGGTCCCTTAAGATTTTAACAATCCTCTGCGGTTTTTGGCATCTGACTCCTCACAGTCTTCATATCTTCCGTTATATTCATAACGTCTCCATCAAAAACGAGGGCTCTTCCGTTGATATAAGCTTCTTCCGTTACTGGGTCTTCTTAATTGACAGTCTCGTGGTCAGTTCTAAGGCTTAAACAAAAGCTTCAAAGAACGTCGTCTCTCACTATGGGTAAGTCTCTCAGATTTACCATTCCGAATAGCAAGATAAATGATAAGAGTAAGTCATCATGGTGATCAATCCATTCCGCACCCAAATCATTTCTCTGTATAAGGTTTAGCGAATCTCGCATTCTAACACTTGGGCATCCTCACAAGCGTTGCAGAATTTCTCTTGTCCACGAATGAAGTTCGGATAATCCATTGGTTCTGCAAGCTGAACGAAACATCTATCGTATCTTCACAACTCTCTAGCTTTCGTATGTTCCTAACAAAACGTTTGCTGATCCATCATATTCATTTCATAATCAATCCTTTATTACATCCTTAATTTATCCTCAAAATCACCAATTCAAAAGTACTCTATTACAAATGCTGCCATCCACATGGTTCGGTATGGTCGAGCATTTTTGCCAACTTTATTCATGTGCCTCTCTTGGAGGTACTTTAGTTCCACTCGAACTTTCCGAGGTGCTCCTTGATAATCATGGTACACTCCTACTCAATGGATCCTGTGGGGTTTTCCGATTACTACCACACTTAAAATGAATTATACTCGTGCCTGCATAGACCATATTTTCTCATATCCTCATAATGTTCAGAGATCTTTGTTCGAAGAGAAACAACGCATACATATTCAACATAGGCAATCATGAGACAATAAATTCCATTTGTTCATGATGTTATTACAATCTCAGGGACTTCCGTTACAAAAATTTCACTCCATGATCTTATGAAAAACAAGAGTGCTTCGGATTACACTTATTGCCATGGTCGAAACTTAACTACTCCTTTCTAGCTTTCTTCCTTTGTGGACAATCGCTGGCAAAATGTCCTGCTTCCTTGCAACAAAAGCAAATGATTTCTGACAAGTCTCGAGGCGTCTTAGTGTTTGCCTTTGCTCCTTGGGTTCCCGGCTTCCTTCCTGAGCACATGTATTTGTGGTGGCCAAATTTCATACACTTGTAACATCTGACATGACTCAGGTGTATGTCTGCAGAGATTTGGCTCTTCCGAGAGTACTTTTTCTTCTTTCCGGACTCCTTTATTTTGGCCAGTTCTTCTATTTCAAGTGGATCAAACTCCACTTTTTCCGTCGGGAAGTTTCCCAGATACTCTTGGCTTCTCTTCGTGCAATCCTGTGAATAATGTCGTTCTTCTCCACATGAGTAGCATGCGTTGGAGAAAAATCTGGTCAGACCTTGTCCATCAGGGTCTTCAATATATTCGTTCATCACAGGTTCTTCTAGAATCTTCTTCTTGAGGGTTTCCTTCACTGCATCTTTCTTCTGCTTGACAACTTGTTGCACCTTGGGGTAAATGTGACACTGAGCTGGGTAGTGGGTGGTTCCTTCACAAAGGAAACAAGTCACCTGACTACTTGGGAACTCCTCAGCTGGGTGATTTTCTTCACAATGAGTGCATCCATCCGTGTGTTCTTCCTGGGTGTGTCCTATTTCTCCACAGATCTTGCATGCACAAGTTTTCTCCTTCGGACTATCATATCACTTCCGAATGAGACGGGATCTTAACAGAGTCTTCTTGAATTCGCCCCAACTTTCTGCTCCACTAAATCCTTGTATGGCATGATGCATTTTCCACCAGATTGCAGCACTTTGTGTAAAGTACTGAAGAGCGTGTTCCACTTCATACTTCCTTGAGATCAAGTTGCTCCCGAAGTGGTTCTCCATGTTCTGAATCCATATTTCAGCCTCCAGTTGGGTCATTGGTCCAGAGACTACAAGTCCAACTTCATACTCCATCTGGTAGGGTTGAGGTTTTGGGGATGAGACGGGTAAGAGAGGGAGGAAGATACACACAATACAAACAATAATTTTGAGAATAGGTTTTATTTGTGGCCGTCGGAAAAGACACACCAATGACGGCTCACAAATCATCGCATCTAACGTGGGGATATAACAGGGTTTGGACTTCTAATGGTCATATAAATATTCGAACGCTTCAGGGTCTTCGAGTTCTTTGGGTCTTGCGAGTCTTCAATTGGTGCACCTTCAATTCTTCAAATGCATGTTGAAATCCTCTTTACTTTGAAGTAGAACTCCGTTGATTCTTCATGAGGTCAAAGGGGTAAGGGGATTGTATAACTAGTGGAGGTGAGAGAGAATATTTGAGGAAATCAGAAGAGATGAGAAGTAAAATGTGTTGTTGAAAATAAAATTTTGAGAGATCCTTTCCTAAGAAATTTCCAGTTTCTAGGGTCACGTCCTACAGTCAACATGTGCTCTGATACCATTTCTGTAGCGACCCGACTCAAAACGAGTCAAGCCTCTGTGTTTCTGTGCCATCCCTGGATCAGTATGCTGGCACACACAGTACATCAATGTATATATCAAAGTGCAATCACATGTAAAAAGCGTAAAACTGATATATACCTTAAATATTTCAGCGGAAGCAGTCAAGGGAGTGGAGTCCCAATAAACACCAACGGCAAGTTGACTGTAGACCGTAACCCTGAATCGTACTCTTACTCGTCGAAGAAAAATATCTGCAACATAAGACGTTGCAGCCGTGTAGTTCAACATATTGAATATGCCGGCAAGTCACATAAGAGAGGGGTGAAAAGTAATCATCTATACTATATGCATATATGGCAGGTGGGGCTATAAGTTTTTAGCGAAAAGCAAGTTTTCTCCTACATCAAGAGAGGGCTAAAAGCAAAATGTTACTACATTGTTGGTTGTTAACGAGATGGTTCTGCCAACCAATTCTCGTACCCGAGTTGTCAATATTTACCCTCATCAAATATTTATAATGGTGTTGAGAAATCCAGATAACTTCAGTTCCTTTGGCTCAAGTTGTCCATGACCGTGGACATGGCTAATCGATTAGGTTTGTGTACTCTGCAGAGTTTTGCACACGTTCCCCACAAGATTTGATCGCCTCCGAGTATGTCCTCGCACTTCAGGGTGTTTGAAGACTGGATGATCAAAACGTGGTCTTTCAACGGGTCCCTCTGAATCCCTGTCGGTGCCCATCCATTCCTACCGTTCTTCTACATCTGCTAGCACCGCCTGTCCAGAGTCGCCGCGTTGTCCAACCAAGCCAGAGCCCATAATGACTTGTGGCTGTGCAGGTAAGCCTTGGGTCTTGAAAATATCCGTCCGTCTCTTTGAGCCTGGGTGAAGCTTTCCGCAGGATGTCATGGCCTCTCCAGCATCCCGGGTCATCCACTGGGTTCTCCAGGGAGCCGATCAACCGTCCTTCACCCAGAGTTGCATTGCGTCCGAGGTCTTGAAAATCTTGTCTTAACCGGTCTTGATTATTTAATCAACCTCGCATCACTCGTGTTATGCACTCAACCGAAATCCCGTCTACTCAAGCATAGCAGTATGAAATTTGTCGTCCCGGGCCAAGCATCGGGGTTGTTGTGTGCCTACCACATGATACTACAATCTATACTAAAATTTCCAAGTACCTAAGCAGCATGCAATTTGGGCAATGGATGGTAGAACTACGATGCATAAAACATAGGTGATAGTATGATCAAAGTGACTTGCCTGTGATGTTGACGAAGAAGAATTTCTCGAGAAAATAACTTGATAGACTACTCGTCACTCTCCGATGAAATCTATATAACAAACATATCATTCACATAAGCACTCATACTAGCAATCATTCTAGCAATCAAAACGAAGAAGAGAGCGAATAAGAATCCGAAAGAAACTTCAAACAAGACTAGGGAGTCTTCTACTACGTCAAACACTAAATAGTTTTTGTCTAACAAAAAATAATAACAAGGAACTAAGATATAAGTTTAACTAAGATAAAATAAAGTATTTTTCACAAAACTATTTGAAAGTATTCCCAAACGGGATTTGAAACAATGCGGAAACCAATTGCAAGTTACTAAGGAACTAGAATTGATTTCATGAAAACAAATAAAAATAAAATAAAAACTTGTTGCAAAACTACTGTTTATCTAACAGAAACAAAACATAATATTTCTGAAATAATAAAGAAAATATTTTAAAACAAAAATAGAAAAGGAATTAGCCGAAATCCTAAAAGAGGTGAAACAGAAATTGTTTCACAAGAAACAGTGAGCTAAAAATACTCAAACAAATCTGAAATTTTTACCACTGGTAAATAAGATCACTTGTGATCAGTACCAAAAGGAATCAAGTTAAAAGCTATTTTTAAACTCCTGGAATAAGCAAAACAAGGTTTAAACTAAATCTGATCTAACTTATATTTGAAAATTTCAAACATAGACAAATTATATGTTTTTAAACACTACAGGAAATTTGTGAGCTACTGGAAAAAGAATCAACTCTATTGGACTTCGGAATCAAAAGTTATGATGAAAAGAAAATTGAAACTTTCTCTGTTTTGGAATTAAAACAGAAAAAGGAAAAAAAACTGATGTGTGGACAGGGGTCCACGTGGCATTTTCTAATTGGCTAAGGGGGTGAGTGCTGCGGGGATAACTAACAAACGGCCGCTATTTAACTAATTTGCTTCGGCTAAACTTAAGTGAAAGAAAACCGATCGGTTTTATCTAAAAGACCGAAGGGGTAAGTACCTATGTAATCTATACCGTAGATTATGGATCTAAGGGCTACTTCATAAAAAAAAGAAACAGGAGGGGGATGGAGCCTTACCGTGGGTGGAGTTGCTCCCGTGCTGGTGGCAATGGTGGCCGAGGTAGGGGGGCTCCGGTGGGGTGGGTCGCCGGTGGGGGAGGGGATCCGGCGGGGGGGGGGGGGGGCGAGGTGGAGGTGGGCCTGCATGGGGGGGGAGGCGAGGGGCTCCTGTTGCTCGTGCTCCTGGCAATGGGGAAGCAGGGGGGGAGGGGTTCTGGCGAGGGGAGGAGCAGGGGGGGCGGGCGAGGTGCCGACGGGATGGGGCTGTAGGGGGGCCAAGGGTGGAGGGGTGGCGGCGAGGTGGGGAGGTGCTGGAGGAGGGGGGTGCAGCGAGGTGGGGGAGTTCCTGGCGAGGTGCAGCGAGGTGGAGCGAGCTTCTGGTGACCGACTCCGGCGAGGGGTGCGCGAGCTAGAGGCGAGGAGAGGGGAAGTTTTCAACGGGAATGGAACGAGGAGGTGCAGGGGGTTCTTATAGAGGCGACGGGAGGCGCTGGGAAGGGAAGAGCTTCGCGAATCCCGAAGGTGGGGATCTCCTCTCCATGAAAGGAAAACTTTCTGTGACGTGAAGGAGAGTGGAGGTAGGAGAAGATCTCATGTTGGGCCAAAAATAGGAAGGTCTTAATGGGACAGCAGGTATTTCCTAATAAAAGTGATTTCCTTCCTATTTTTAAAACTAGGAAACTAAATAGATAAAAAGGAAATCAAATCAATTCGAAATAAAGAGTTTCTATATACTAAAATTATCAGAAAAATAAAATATAGATGATGGGCATTTTTCCACGGCAAAAATAAAAACTTCAGAAAAATTATTTTCACAAAATTGCCTAAAAGGTTTATTTTCTTTTGCAAATAATTTTCAAATGACCCTCTAAGTTTGAGGGTTCAAATAACTTTCAAAATGCCCATGGGTTTGAGGGTCATGTTCCTCCTCTCTTTTCTGTTTGACAGAAAGTATTTCCCGGCATTTCTTGCACGAAGAAAACAAATGGACATGCAAAAGAATGCAAATATCTCCGTTCAAATTCTTTATAGTTGAAGAAGTCATGTCATCTTCTCTCTTTGCTTTTAAAAGATTGAATTTGAATTTACCGGAGATGGGGAAAGTCATTTTATTCCCTCTCATTCAAAAGTTTTTGAAAAGTTTCAAATTTCCACTCAAGTTTCAATCACTCAAACAAACAAACAAACAATAAATCTAATAATTATATTAACATTCCAAAATTTATAATTTTGGGATGTTACATCACATATACCTTGGAAACACTTCCAACACACGCCGTCACCTTGCCTTTACCTAGTCTCCGTTTATTCCGTAGCTTTTATTTCGAGTTACTAAAATTTAGCAACTGAACCGGTATCTAATACCCATGTGCTACTAGGAGTACTAGTAAAGTACACATCAATAACACATATATCCAATATACTTTTGTTAACGTTGCCGGCCTTCTTATCTACCAAGTGTCTACGGCAGTTCCGCCTTAGTGATCATTCCCCTCATCATAGAAGCACTTAGTCTCGAGTTTGGGTTCAACCTTAGGTTTCTTTATTGAGTGAAAACTAAATTATCATTCTCGAAGTTTCCCTTCATTCCCTTTGCCTTCTTGAAACTAGTGGTTTTAGTAATCATCAACACTTGATGCTCCTTCTTGATTTCTACCTTCACGGTGTCAAACATCGCCAATAGCTCAAGGATCATCATCTCTATCCCTGATATGTTATAGTTCATCACAAAGCTCAACAGCTTAGTGGCAGTGACTTTGGAGAACTATGTCAATCACTATCTTATCTGGAAAATCAACTCCCACTCAATTCAAGCGATTGTAGCACCCATACAATCTAAGCACATGCTCAACGATTGAGTTTTTCTCCCTTTCTTTGTAGGCAAAGAATCTTGTCGGAGGTATCATACCTATCAACACGGGCACGAGCCTGAAATACTAATTTCAGCTCTTGGAACATCTCATATGTGTCGTGAATTTCAAAACGTTTTGGAGCCTCAATTCTAAGACGTAAAGCAAGACACATTGTACTATCATGTAGTCATCAAAACGTGTATGTCAGATGTTCGCAACATCTACAAACGATGCTTGGGGTAGTTCACCGAGGGGAACATTAAGGACATAAGCCTTCTGCTGCTCAATGAGGACAATCCTCAGTTTAGGACCGAGTCCGCATAATTGCTACTATCATCTTTCAACTTAGTTTTCTCTAGGAACATATCAAAAACATGGGAGCTACAGCGCAAGCTAATCATCTACAACATAATTTGCAAAGACATTTTGACTAAGTTCATGATAATGAGTTCAATTAATCATATTACTTAATAACTCCCACTCAAATTGACATCCCTCTATTCATTCGAGTGGTAGATGATCCAAATCCACCAACCCAAGTCCGATCATCACGTCAGTTGAGTTGGCTTCAATGGTGAACATATCTATGATGATCATATCTACTATATGACTCATGTTCGACCTTTCGGTCTCTTGTGTTCCGAGGCCATGTCTGTACATGCTAGGCTCGTCAAGTTTAACCTGAGTGTGCCGCATGTGCAACTGCCTTTCACCCGTTGTATGTGAACGTAGAATCTATCACACCCGATCATCACGTGGTGTCTCGTAATGACGAAATTTCACAACGGTGCACACTCGGGGAGAGCACAATTTCATCTTGAAATTTTAGTGAGGGATCACCTTATAATGCTACCGTCGTCCTAAGCAAAATAAGGTGCATAAAAGGACTAACATGACATGCAAATTATAAGTGACATGATATGGCCATGAGCTTGTGCTTTTGATCTACATCTTCAAAGCACCGACATGATCTTCATCGTCACCGACGCCACACCATGATCTCCACCATCATGATCTCCATCATTGTGCTGCCATCAAGGTTGTCGCACTAATTATGCTATTGCTACTAAAGCTACTGAAGTAGCGATAAAGCAAAGCATCACCAAGCACAAAATAATTAAAAACAACCGTATGGATCCTGTCGGTTGTCGTAGCATCGACATGTAAGTCGATATTTAACTATTACAACATGATCATCTCATACATCAAATATATCATATCATGTCTTTGGCCATATCATATCACAACATACCGTGCAAAAACAAGTTAGACGTCCTCTACTTTGTTGTTGCATGTTTTACGTGGCTGCTATGGGTATTTAGCATGATCACATCTTACTTACTCAAAACCACAACGGTGATATTCAAGTTGCTATTTTACCTTCTCCAAGGACCGCCTCTGTCAAATCTGATTCAACTAGAGTAGGAGAAACAGAAACCCACCAGCCGTCTTTATGCAACAAGTTGCATGCCAGTCGTTGGAAACGGTCTCTCGTAAGCCTACGAGTAAGGTTGGTCCGGGCCGCTTCATCGAACAATACCGCCAAATCAAGAAAAGGATAAGGAGGGCTGCAATCTGAATATCAACGCCCGCAAACTCCTTTGTGTTTTACTCGAGATGTCTTCTACGCATGGGAAACAAAAAATCTCTTCTACGCATGATGCCACTGATGGGGAAAGTTGCATGGGAAACAAAAAATTTCCTACACATACACAAGATCTATCCATGGCGATGACCATCTAAGAGAGGAGAGATTGTATCTACATACCCTTGTAGATTGCTAAGCGGAAGCGTATATAACGCGGTTGATGTAGTCAAACATCTTCATGATGGAAATCGCACTCCATCTCACGATCTCATCACGATCCGTCCCACGATCACATCAGGGTCCGTCCCGATCTAGTGCCGAACGGACGACACCTCCACGTTCAGCACATGTACAACTCGATGACGATCTCCGCCTTATTGATCTAGCAATTATTTATGTAAAGATGGAGTAGTTAGGAAAGTAGATAATGAACATATATACACTCTCTGTTATTGTATAGCCAATTTGGGAACATACCAAACGAAATAAGAAGAGGGATTGCGAGGAAATATGCTTCATCGCGATGGAGAGAAATAACTAACAAGTTTCTTATGCAAACCCGGCAGGATCACAGGAGTGGCGAGGGTTACATGATTAGTATGCTCGAGGGTGCTCGGAGAGCATACGAAGACGGCAAGGCGCGAGCAGTGGAGGTAGGGTTGACGCCGAGGAGCGGGCACACTGTCGGGTTGAGCACGTGGGCACCAGAGAGGGTTCTCATGTGGATCTGGGGGAGGGAGAAGCTGGTGATGGATATTGGCTGGACTATTGAGTGAAACGGGGGTGGGCGGTGGGGCGGGGTGACGGCCTAGGTGAAAAGGGTGAGAAAGATCTGCGGTCGCCGCGCGGAAAGGCCTATGCAAACAGTTAACCCTAAATGTCCGTGTTCACAAACAACATAATTTTTTTTGAAACGAAGACGTGCTAATTTTGAAATGAAGACATTCTAATTGTGAGTTCATCGTTTCGCCTCCAAATTTTTTCCCACGGTAAGCAATCAACATTATACCACACATTTGATTTTCTGGCCCATTTCAGGTCCCGTCTACTATATTTAAGCCATTTTTTGCATTTACCTTGCATTTAGTGCATATAAAATCAAAACCCTTCTACAAATACATGTAGGTGTTACTAAAGAAGGTGTACAAATAATTTCTGTGTCGCTTTGCGAGTTTCCATTCATTGTCCAGGAAACGAGATTTTTTTTGAAACATTTTGGATGTAGGGCGCGGCCAGAGGCATATGCCTGGTTGGTATTTTAATAACAAAAATGCGCATCAAGTCCGGAAATCACGAAAATCAGTATGTCACTATGGCGTGCTCTCACGACCCCATGGAATTTTTTTGGTCAAGTTTGGCACAAGTTAGGATGCCCGCGCCTTCGAAACTAGAGCATCTCACAAGAGGGATCATAGTTTCCAAAAGGAGACGTGACACTTCGGACTCCAATCATCGGTGACTTCATCGTTCCGCCTAAAAAATCATAGTAAACAATCACCGTTATACCCTAGGTTTTATCTTCTGGCCCATGTCACGTATTGTCTGCCATATTTAAGCCCTTTTTTGCATTTACCTTGCATTTAGTGCATATAAAACCAAAACCCTTCTACAACTACATGTGGGTCTTAGCAAACAAGGTGTAAAAATCATTTGTGTGTCGCTTTGCGAGTTTTCATCCATTGTTCGAGAAGCGGTGAGAAGTTTCAAACATTTTCGGCTCTTAGTTGCAGCCACCTGCGTAGGCCTAGTTGATATTTTAAATATATGAAATTCAGATGGTGTCCGGACATGATGAAAATCGATGTGTCACCATCGTGTGCTCTCATGACCCCATGAATTTGTTTTGGAAAAGTTTGGCACAAATTTTGATGATCACTCCTTGGAAACTGGAGCATCTCACAAGAAGGATCATGGTTCCCAAAAGGAGACGTGTCAATTCAAATTCCAATGGCCGGTGACTTCATCATTTGGCCTCATAAAAATTTCCACGGTACGCAATCACCAATATACCACGGGTTTGATTTTCTGGCGCATTTCATGTATAACTTGCTATATTTAAGACACGTTTTGAATTTAACATGCATTTTGTGCATATAAATCAAATCTCAACAGCAACTGCATGTGCTGATGAAAGGGACGAGGATTGTCGTTCGATCCTGAAGCATCCAAGGGTGCAGATGTACGATCCGTGGGCTTTGGGTTCTGGCAGATCAGAATGCACGACTCACATCACGCACATAGTAGGGGGGAAGGGGCATCGGCCACGGCTTTCATGAATGAACCGTATGCTATTCACAAACCAGATTGCATGTCTTCTGTTGATACATACTCGAGTGAGATCAATTGAGTGTGCTACCTCTAGGGTATAATAATAAATAGTTCAAATTCATTTCCTGAGCTGACAACATATCAAGGTCAACATATTAATGGTTCTTACATCAACAGAAGACCGGGCATAACTCACATATTAAGTTGTAGGTTAGGCACGAAAGCTAGTCTTACGGCTTAATTTCCATGTACATGGGGGAACTGGGACCATTAGGTTGACCCCGAATGAACTTAGATGTTCTAATAATTGTACGCTTCTTTGTTTGGATGGTCTTTGATCCCTTGGTTGGCAACTCAGCAAATTCAACGTACTTGTCCTCATCAGCAGCATCCTCAATGCCCGTACCCTACTCTTCCCATGCATCACTACAGGGCACTTCCTATGCAAGGGGTCTTTCACATAGAAAATCTGGGTAGTGCTACTTCTCAAACAACAGCGCCAGAAATTGACACGTTGACGGAGACTGGGCTTGCGTTGTTTTTTCCCTTGAAGAGGAAAGGGTGATGCAGCACAGGAGCAGTAAGTATTTCCCTCAGTTTGAAAACCAAGGTATCGATCCAGAAGGAGGGTCTCGTCAAGTCCAGAGTACCTGCGCAAACAGAAACAAGCTTGCACCCAACGCTTCAAAGGGGTTGTCAATCCCTTCAAGATTGTTTGCAAAGTGAGATTTGAAGGCGGAAAGTGCAATGAAGTAAAAAGTGTAAGGCTGAAAATATGGTGTGGAGTAGACCCTGGGGGCCATAGTGTTCACCAGAGGCTTCTCCCAAAATAGAAAATATCACGGGGTGAACAAATTACTGTCGAGCAATTGATAGAACCGCGCAAAGTCATGACGATATCAAAGGCAATGATCATACATATAGGCATCATGTCCGAGACAAGTAGACCGATACTTTCTGCATCTACTACTATTACTCCACACATCGACCGCTATCCAGCATGCATCTAGTGTATTGAGTTCATGACGAACAGAGTAACGCCTTAAGCAAGATGACATGATGTAGAGGGATAATCTCAAACCAATGATGAAAACCCCATCTTTTTACCCTTGATGGCAACAACACGATGCGTGCCTCGCTACCCCTTCTGTCACTGGGTGAGGTCCGATGAATGAGAATTACAAGGATATGAAATCATGCATAAGAGAGATCAGAAGAAACTAAAATAAGATCCATAGATAATCTGATCATAAATCCACAATTCATCGGATCTCGACAAACACACCGCAAAAGAAGATTACATCGGATAGATCTCCATGAAGATCATGGAGAACTTTGTATTGAAGATCCAAGAGAGAGAAGCCATCTAGTTACTAGCTATGGACCCATAGGTCTATGGTGAACTACTCACGCATAATCGGAGAGGTCATGGTGTTGATGAAGAAGCCCTCCGTATCCGAATCTCCCCTCTAGCAGGGCACCAGAACGTGCCCTAGATGGGATCTTGCGAAAACAAAAGCTTGCGGCGGCGGAAAAGTAATTTCGATGATCTCCTCATTTTTTTGGGATTTTTAGGGAATTTATAGGCGCAACCCCTAGGGCAGAGGGCGCCCAGGGGGCCCACAAGCCTTTTGGTCCGCGGCCTCCCCGTGGCCGCGGGGTGGGGACTTGTGGGGCCCCTGAGGCTCCCCTACCTGGGCTCTCAAGCTTCCCGATCTTCTTCCGTTCCGGAAAAAATATTTTCGGGGATTTTCTTCCGTTTGGATTCCATTTCCAAATCTCCTCTGAAAGTGGTCAAAAACATGAAAAAAATAGGAACTGGTACTTGGCACCGAGTTAATAAGTTAGTCCCAAAAAATATATAAAAGGCATGCATAACATCCAAAGTTTGACAAGATAATAGCATGAAACCATCAACATTATAGATACGTTGGAGACATATCAAGCATCCCCAAGCTTACTCCTGCTCGTCCTCGAGTAGGGAAGTGATAAAGAATGAATTTTTGATGTGGAATGCTACCTAGCATAGTTGTCCTTTGCAACTTCTTTCACGTGACATGAATGTTCAGATCCGTAAGATTCGAAACAATAGTTTGCTATTGACAGGAAAACAATAATACTTCACGCAAACTAGCAAGGTAATCATGCACTTTGAAAATAACAAGGCCAATGAAAGTTATCCCTGCAAAATCATATAGTCTGGCTATGCTCCATCATCCTCACACAACTAATGTAAATCATGCACAATCCCGGTATTGGCCAAGTAATTGTTTTCGCACTCTTACTTTCTCAAACATTTTTATAGCTATCACGCAATACATGAGCGTGAGCCATGGATATAACACTATAGGTGGAATAGAGTGTGGTGGTGGTTGTGAGACAAAAAGGAGGAGATGGTCACATTGACTCGGCATATCAAAGGATTATGGAGATGCACTAGAGCTATAAGTATTTGAAAGCTCAAAAGGAGAACTAGTGGGTGTGCATCCAGCTTGCTTGGTCACGAAGACCTAGGGCAATTTTGAGGAAGCCCATCATTAGAATATACAAGCCAAGTTATATAACGAAGATTCCCACTAGCATATGGTAGTGACAAAGCAAGAAGCTCTGAATCATGAAGAACATGGTGCTATCATGAAGCACAAGTGTGGAAAAAGATAGTAGCATTGTCCCTTCTCTCTTTTTCTCTTTTTTTTCATTTGGGCTCGTAGGCCTCTTTTTTATTTTTGGGCTCTTTGGCCTCTTCCTTTTTTTTATTTCCTCACATGGGACAATGCTCTAATAATGATGATCGTCACACTTTTATTTACTCGCAACTCAAAATGATGATGATGACTCCATAGGAAATGCCTTCGGCAGTGTATTGGGATGTGCAACGATCTAGCAAGGCGTATGACGTTGAAACATCTCGCTAGCTATCTTATGATCATGCAATGGCACTATGAGAGTGACGGCACAAGTCATGAGACATAACGGTGGGATTTGCATGGCAATATATCTCGTAATGGCTATGAAAATGCCATAGTAGGTAGGTATGGTGGCTGTTTTGAGGAAGGAATTTGGTGGGTTTGTGCACCGACGAGAATTGCGCGGCACTAGAGAGGCTAGAAATGGTGGGAGGTGAAAGTGCATCTATACCATGGACTCACATTAGTCATGAAGAACTCACATACTTGTTGCGAAAGTTTTATTAGTAATCGAAACAAAGTGCTAAACGCATACTTCGAGGGGAAGGGTTGGTAGGTGTTAACCATCGCGCGATCCCAACCTCAACACAAAGGATGACAATTAATAGATCAATTATGCTCCGACTTCCTAACATAGCGGTTCACCATACGTGCATGCTACGGGAATCGCTAACTTCAACACAAGTAGTTCTAGATTCACAACACCCTACTAACATAGCTCTTAATATTACCGAATCCACGTCTCAAAACTAATTGAGAGGAATCAAAACTTCTCTTTCTATTCAATGCACATGAAGATGGAGGTTTTTGCATGCTCTTTGGGTATCTATCACCTTTGGGACTACTTTCATAGCATAAGCTAACTACCAAATCACGCACCGCCGTGCTTTAAAGATATAAGTGAAGCACAAGAGCAAAAGTATCTAGCTCAAAAGATATAACTGAAGCACTATGAGCATTCTAGCAAAATCACGATAAGTGCATGTCTCTCTCTCAAAAAGGGTGTGCAACAAGGATGATTGTGACACAACAAAAGAAAAGACTCCTAAGATACAAGACGCTCCAAGCAAAACACATATCATGTGTTGAAGAAAAATATAACTCCAAGTAATGTTACCGATGGATTGAAGACGAAAGAGGGGATGCCTTCCCGGGGCATCCCCAAGCTTAGGCTTTTTGGTGTCCTTGAATTTGGCTTGGGATGCCTTGGGCATCCCCAATCTTGATCTCTTTCCACTCCTTATCTCATCGTCCATGAGAACATCACCCAAAACTTGAAAACTTCACAACACAAAACTTAAACAGAAACTCAAGATATCATTAGCACAAGAAAACAAACTACCACTTCTTTTGGTACTGTAGCAAACTTGAATTCTATCTATATTGATGTTGTGCTACTGTATTCTCACTTTTTCATGGCTAGTACCCCCGATACTAACCATAGTTTCATCAAAACAAGCAACCAACTCAACAAAAACAGAATCTGTCAAAAACACACCAGTCTGTAGCAATCTGTATCCTTTGTATACTTCTGGTACCTCAAATTTTTTGAAAAATTACAAAGGCCTGGGCAAAAAACATATATATCAGCAGCAAAAAGAATCACCTCAAAACCTCTTTCTGAATAAAAATGAAAAATCATCTCGTGAGCGAAAAGTTTGTGTCTTTTTCCAGCAGGATCAAACAACCATTGCCAAGACTAATCATAAAGGTTTTGCTTGGCTCAAACACCAAAAGAAACACAAAAAACACAATCACAACAGAATTATGAAAGTGTGGATGCAACAAAACAGAAAGAAAAAGATAAGTTCATTGGGTTGCCTCCCAACAAGCGCTATTGTTTAACGCCCCTAGCTAGGCATTGATAATTCAATGATGCTCACACAAAAGACAAGAATTGAAGCACAACGAGAGCATCATAGAGCATGTGAAAATCACATCTAAGTCTAACATACTTCCTATGCATAGGAATTTTATAGGAAAACAAATTGTCAAGACAACCAATAGTTACCATATGCAAGGAAGAAGAAAGAGACAATAGCAATCTCAACATAACGAGAGGTGATCTACTGATATGAAAGTTTCTACCACCATATTTTCCTCTCTCATAATAATTACATGTGGGATCATATTCGAATTCAACAATGTAACTATCACATCAGATATTCTTTTCATGATCCACATGCATGCAAAGTTGACGCTCTTCAAAAATAGTGGGATTATCATCAACTAAAGTCATGACTTCTCCAAACCCACTTTCAATAATATTGCAAATATCATATTCATCATGAGGCTTAAACAAATTTTCAAGATCATAAGAAAAATCATCGCCCCACTCATGATCATTGCAACAAGTAGTGGACATAGCAAAACTAGCATCCCCAAGCTTAGGGTTTTGCATATTTTTAGAATGATTGTCACTAATAGAATTTATAGTGAAACCATTGCAATCATGCTTTTCATCCAAGGAGCCCCCGTGAATCTCTTCATAAATTTCTTCCTCACAGTTTTCAGATTCATGCATCTAAAGCAAAACTCCATAAAGATTGTCAAGTGCACTCAACTCACTAGCAATTGGATCAACATAATTGGATCTCTTAAAGAGATTAGCAAGTGGATGAGGATCCATATCACTAGATTTTCACCAAGCGAAGATGCAAGCATATTGAAGGCACATGGCACACAAGCGAACATAAAGCAAGCGAGAAAAAGGGCGAACAAAAAGGCGAACGAAAAACGCAAACGAAAAAGGGAAATTGTGAAGTGGGGGGGGGAGAGGAAAACGAGAGGAAACTGGCAAACAAAGTAAATGCAAGAGATGAGTTTGCGACACTTACTTGGATGAGTTCTTGACTTGATCCTCCCCGGCAACGGCGCCAGAAATCCTTCTGCTACTTCTCAAACAACAGCGCCAGAAATTGACACGTTGACGGAGACTGGGCTTGCGTTGGTTTTTCCCTTGAAGAGGAAAGGGTGATGCAGCACAGGAGCAGTAAGTATTTCCCTCAGTTTGAGAACCAAGGTATCGATTCAGAAGGAGGGTCTCGTCAAGTCCAGAGTACCTGCGCAAACACAAACAAGCTTGCACCCAACGCTTCAAAGGGGTTGTCAATCCCTTCAAGATTGTTTACAAAGTGAGATCTGAAGGCGGAAAGTGCAACGAAGTAAAAAGTGTAAGGCTGAAAATATGGTGTGGAGTAGACCCTGGGGGCCATAGTGTTCACCAGAGGCTTCTCCCAAAATAGGAAATATCTCGGGGTGAACAAATTACTGTCAAGCAATTGATAGAACCGCGCAAAGTCATGACGATATCTAAGGAAATGATCATACATATAGGCATCACGTCCGAGACAAGTAGACCGATACTTTCTGCATCTACTACTATTACTCCACACATCGACCGCTATCCAGCATGCATCTAGTGTATTGAGTTCATGACGAACAGAGTAACGCCTTAAGCAAGATGACATGATGTAGAGGGATAATCTCAAACCAATGATGAAAACCCCATCTTTTTTCCCTTGATGGCAACAACACGATGCGTGCCTCGCTACCCCTTCTGTCACTGGGTGAGGTCACCGCACGGTATGAACCCAAAACCAAGCACTTCTCCCATTGCAAGAATCATAGAGCTAGTTGGCCAGACAAAACCCACAACTCGAAGAGAATTACAAGGATATGAAATCATGCATAAGAGAGATCAGAAGAAACTCAAATAAGCTTCATAGATAATCTGATCATAAATCCACAATTCATCGGATCTCGACAAACACACCGCAAAAGAAGAGTACATCGGATAGATCTCCATGAAGATCATGGAGAACTTTGTATCGAAGATCCAAGAGAGAGAAGAAGCCATCTAGTTACTAGCTATGGACCCGTATGTCTATGGTGAACTACTCATGCATCATCGGAGAGGACATGGTGTTGATGAAGAAAGCCCTGCGTATCCGAATCTCCCCTCCGGCAGGGCACCAGAACGTGCCCCAGATGGGATCTTGCGGAGACAGAAGCTTGCGGTGGCGGAAAAGTACTTTCGATGATCTCCTGATTTTTTTGGGATTTTTAGGGAATTTATAGGCGCAACCCCTAGGGCAGAGGGCGCCTAGGGGGCCCACAAGCCTGTGGGTCGCGGTCTCCCCCTGGCCGCGGGGTGGGGGCTTGTGGGGCCCGTGAGGCTCGCCTGCCTTGGCTCTCAAGCTTCCCAATCTTCTTCCGTTACGGAAAAATTCTTTTCGAGGATTTTCTTCCGTTTGGACTCCGTTTCAAAATATCCTCTGAAAGGGGGTCAAAAACATGGAAAAAACAGGAACTGGCACTTGGCACTTAGTTAATAAGTTAGTCCCAAAAAATATATAAAAGGCATGCATAACATCCAAAGTTTGACAAGATAATAGCATGAAACCATAAAAAATTATAGATACGTTGGAGACGTATCAGGTAGCATCGCTGGCATGAATGAATGTGTCTGTGTGATATGCCATCGATGTCTTGTTAACACATGTCTTCCTCTAATCATCAATATTTACGAGACTAAGAGTGATCCATGTGCACCTGAATAATGCCACCTTAACTTTCACATAGTTAATCTCCCAAATCTCTTTGATGGTTCCATAGTACCCTTTTATCAGCTTCATCTACAGTCATGCATTCTATTCGAATAGAGTTGTTCTAATATGAGGTCTTATCATCACGTTACTCACTGTAGAATGTGTAGCCATTTATGTCATACACTTGGTACATCAGCGTCGTGGGTGATGGATTTCGTGCCAACCACGTAGCAATGTCATCCATGGATCCTTGTGCCAAACAATTCTTCAACCATCTGGTGTAGTACTTATTGTGCTCCTTCATTTCGACACCTAATGGATACACCATTGGTAAGAAGCTTTGGCGTATCTCCGCCAAGTGTTCATCAACATAAGCACTGAGAACTGGGCTATTAAGCAGTACTGTCAAATGGGCTTTGTCGGACAAATCTCCGGGTGCATCCTTTTGAGTGCTAGCAAGGACTAGCTTACCTTTCAGCGATGAGAGAGGGGCAAACTTATAGGTCTTTGTTTCATCTATTCGCTGCAAAACTCAACCACCACCTCCGCGGTATAATCTTGTAGGACGTTTACCTCTGGATGGCTTCGGTTCCAACAATAGCACTTCAGTATTCCCATGAACCGCTCGAAGGGATACATGTTGCTAAGAAACACAAGACCACAATACTTTATCTCGTCGAGAAGGTGCATAATGAGATGGACCATGACATCAAAGAATGACGGTGGGAAAACATCTCTAGACTGGACAATATTCTTTCAATTCTCTTGCATATAATCCAACTCTTCAGGATCTACAACTTTCTGCCATAGTTTGTTGAAGAAATCATAGAGCTCAATGAGTGTGTTTCTTATATCTGTGTCAATCAGATATACGATGGACACCGGGAGAATTCATCTCAACATTACATGGAATCATGTGACTTCATGTGTCCCAACTTCATTTTACCTGATCTCACATCCACGATACTTCTGATGTTTGTGGAGTAGGAAGAGGGTGTCTTAACTGACAACAAATAGTTGAAGAACTCTGTTGCTTCTTTTGTACTAAAATTTTAACTCTAGCGAGCACGGAGGAATTTGTTATCGTCTTCTTCTTCACTCTTGCATTTTGATTGATCGCCACGCGTATCGACTCGTGCATCGTGACCATCCTTTGTTTTACCTTTAATCTTGACGAGAGTACGAAGGATGCTTTCACATACGTTCTTCTCTGCGTGCATGACATCGATGCAGTGACGTACACATAGAATCTCCCAGTAAGGTAATTCCTAGAACGCTGATTTCTTCTTAAACACTCGATTCCTCAATGTTTGTTTCACCCTCAAAGAGTGTTTCTTGCCAATCATAACATTAATTTTTTAGCCATGTTGTGGACCCACTCCCAAGCATAACGTCTTGGGCCCAAACCTACCTCTGCCGTACCATCAAATTCATCTTTCATCTTACGCTAAGGGTGAACTTTTCATAAGAACCTACGATGACACAGATACACGGTTTTGTGTGTGTTGGGAAGAAGTTTTCTAGCTGTCCTATCCATGCATGTGACACACCCGACGTCTCCCTTTGTTTTCTACCGAGATTGCCTAATGCCAGGATATCTTGAATGGTGTGTAGCAGAATCACATGCAGATCAAAAAACTCCTTTTTGTAAGCATCATAACATTTTACAGCAGGATCTTTTACCCACAATGTCAGCAGTTCTTCTACCGGTAACTGAAAGTAAATATCGATGTCATTTACAAGTTGCTTCGGGACTTGGATAATCATTGACATCATGATGTATTCTTTTCTTCATACACAACCAAGGAGCAAGGTTATATATATGCACAAAAGCATCGACCATGTGCTGTGTTTGGTGCTCATATCGCCAAAAGGATTCATCCCGTTAGTACACTCTCCGAGCCTTATACTTCGAGGATTCTTCCAAATGTCTTCAAACTTGTTGTCAATTAATTCCCACTGAGCCCTGCTATCCCACACACAACAGCGCCAGAAATTGACACGTTGACAGAGGCTGGGCCTGCGTTGGTTTTTCCCTTGAAGAGGAAAGGGTGATGCAGCACAGGAGCAGTAAGTATTTCCCTTAGTTTTAGAACCAAGGTATCGATCCAGAAGGAGGGTCTCGTCAAGTCGAGAGTACCTACGCAAACACAGACAAGCTTGCACCCAACGCTTCAAAGGGGTTGTCAATCCCTTCAAGATTGTTTGCAAAGTGAGATCTGAAGGCGGAAAGTCCAACGAAGTAAAAAATATAAGGCTGAAAATATGGTGTGGAGTAGACCCTGGGGCCATAGTGTTCACTAGAGGCTTCTCTCAAAATAGCAAGTATCACGGTGGGTGAACAAATTACTGTCGAGCAATTGATAGAACCACGCAAAGTCATGATGATATCTAAAGCCATGATCATACATATAGGCATCACGTCCGAGACAAGTAGACCGATACTTTCTGCATCTACTACTATTACCCCACACATCGACCGCTATCCAGCATGCATCTCGTGTATTGAGTTCATGATGAACAGAGTAATGCTTTAAGCAATATGACATGATGTAGAGGGATAATCTCAAACCAATGATGAAAACCCCATCTTTTTACCCTTGATGGCAACAACACGATACGTGCCTCGCTACCCCTTCTGTCACTGGGTGAGGTCACCACACGGTATGAACCCAAAACCAAGCACTTCTCCCATTGCAAGAATCACAGATCTAGTTGGCCAGACAAAACCCACAACTTGAAGAGAATTACAAGGATATGAAATCATGCATAAGAGAGATCAGAAGAAACTCAAATAAGATTCATAGATAATCTGATCATAAATCCACAATTCATCGGATCTCGACAAACACACCGCAAAAGAAGATTACATCGGATAGGACTCCATGAAGATCATGGAGAACTTTGTATTGAAGATCCAAGAGAGAGAAGAAGCCATCTAGTTACTAACTATGGACCCGTAGGTCTATGGTGAAATACTCACGCATCATCGGAGAGGTCATGGTGTTGATGAAGAAGCACTCCGTGTCCGAATGCCCCCTCCGGCAGGGCACCCGAACATGCCCCAGATGGGATCTTGCGGAGACAGAAGCTTGCAGCGGCAGAAAAGTACTTTCGATGATCTCTTGATTTTTTTTGGGATTTTTAGGGAATTTATAGGCGCAACCCCTAGGTCAGGGGACGCTCAGGGGGCCCACAAGCCTGGATGGCGCGGCCTCCCCCTGGCCGCGGGGTGGGGGCTTGTGGGGCCCCTGGGGCTCCCTTGCCTTGGCTCCCAAGCTTCCCGATCTTCTTCCGTTCCAGAAAAAAATCTTTTCTGGGATTTTCTTCCGTTTGGACTCCGTTTCAAAATCTCCTCTGAAAGGGGTCAAAAACATGGAAAAAACAGGAACTGGCACTTGGCACTGAGTTAATAAGTTAGTACCAAAAAATATATAAAAGGCACGCAAAACATCCAAAGTTTGACAAGATAATAGCATGAAACCATAAAAAATTATAGATACGTTGGAGACGTATCAAGCATCCCCAAGCTTAACTCTTGCTCGTCCTCGAGTAGGGAAGTGATAAAGAAGGAATTTTTGATGTGGAATGCTACCTAGCATAGTTGTCCTTTGCAACTTCTTTCACATGACATGAATGTTTAGATCCGTACGATTCAAAACAATAGTTTGATATTGACATGAAAACACTAATACTTCAAGCAAACTAGCAAAGTAATCATGAACTTTCAAAATAACAAGGCCAAAAAAAGTTATCCCTATAAAATCATATAGTCTGGCAATGCTCCATCATCCTCACACAACTAATGTAAATCATGCACAACCCCGGAATTGGCCAAGTAATTGTTTTCGCACTCTTACTTTCTCAAACTTTTTATAACTATCACGCAATACGTGAGCGCAAGCCATGGATATAGCACTATAGGTGGAATAGAGTGTGGTTGTGGTTGTGAGACAAAAATGGAGGAGATGGTCACACTGACTCGGCTTGCAATAGGCTATGGAGATGCCCATTAATAGATATCAATGTGAATGAGTAGGGATTGCCATACAAACGATGCACTAGAGCTATAAGTATGTGAAAGCTCAAAAGGAAAACTAGTGGGTGTGCATCCAACTTGCTTGCTCACGAAGACGTAGGGCAATTTTGAGGAAGCCCATCATTGGAATATACAAGCCAAGTTATAAAATGAAGATTCCCACTAGCATATGGTAGTGACAAAGCAAGAAGCTCTCAATCAGGAAGAACATGGTGCTAACATGAAGCACAAGTGTGGAAAAAGATAGTAGCATTGTCCCTTCTCTCTTTTTCTCTCTTTTCTTTTTTTCATTTGGGCTCTTAGGCCTATTTTTTTGTTTTTTGTTTTTTGTTTTTTGTTTTTGGGCTCTTTGGCCTCTTTTTTTTTATTTCCTCACATGGTACAATGCTCTAATAATGATGATCATCACACTTTTATTTACTCACATCTCAAAGATCACAATGATGATGACTCCATAGGAAATGCCTCAGGCAATGTACCGGGATGTGCAACGATCTAGCATGGCATATGACGTTGAAACATCTCGCTAGCTATCTGAAGATCATGCAATGGCAATATGAGATTGACGGCACAAGTCATGAGACGGAACGGTGGGAGTTGCATGGCAATATATCTCGGAATGGCTATGAAAATGCCATAGTAGGTAGATATGGTGGCTGTTTTGAGGAAGGAATTTGGTGGGTTTGTGCACCGGCGAGAGTTGCGCGGCACTAGAGAGGCTAGCAATGGTGGAAGGTGAAAGTGCATCTATATAATGGGTTCACAGTAGTCATGAAGAACTCACATACTTATTGCGAAAGTTTTTATTAGTAATCGAAACAGAGTGCTAAACGCATACTCCGAGGGGAAGGGTTGGTAGGTGTAAACCATCGTGCGATCCCGACCTCAACACAAAGGATGACAATCAAAAGAACAATTATGCTCTGACTTCCTAACATAGCGGTTCACCATACGTGCATGCTACGGGAATCACTAACTCCAACACAAGTATATCTAGATTCACAACACCCTACTAACATAACTCTCAATATTACCGAATCCACGTCTCAAAACTAATTGAGAGGAACCGAAACTTCTCTTTCTACTCAATGCACATGAAGATGGAGGTTATTGCATCCTCTTTGGGTACCTAGCACATTTGGGACTACTTTCATAGCATAAGCCAACTACCAAATCATACACCGTCGTGCTCTAAAGATATAAGTGAAGCACAAGAGCAAAAGTGTCTAGCTCAAAAGATATAAGTGAAGCACTATGAGAATTCTAGCAAAATCATGATGAGTGCATGTCTCTCTCTCTCAAAAAGGTGTGCAGCAAGGATGATTGTGACCAAACAAAAATAAAAGACTCCTATGATACAAGACGCTCGATGCAAAACACATATCATGTGGTGAATAAAAATATAGCTCCAAATAATGTTACCGATGGATTGAAGACGAAAGAGGGGATGCCTTCCCGGGGCATCCCCAAGCTTAGGCTTTTTGGTGTCCTTGAATTTGGCTTGGGGTGCCTTGGGAATCCCCAATCTTGAGCTCTTTATACTCCTTATTTCTTTGTCCATGAGAACATCACCCAAAACTTGAAAACTTCACAACACAAAACTTAAACAGAAACTTGTGATAACATTAGTACAAGAAAACAAACTACCACTTCTTTTGGTACTGTAGAAAACTTGAATTCCATCTATATTGATGATGGGCTACTGTATTATCACTTTTCCATGGCTAGTACCCCCCGATACTAACCATAGTTTCATCAAAACAAGCAACCAACTCAACAAAAACAAAATCTGTCAAAAACAGACCAGTCTATTGCAATCTGTATACTTCGTATACTTATGGTACCTCAAAAAATCTGAAAACTTACGAAGGCCTGGGAAAAAGCATATCAATCAGCAGAAAAAAGAATCAACTCAAAATCTCTTTCCGAATAAAAATGAAAAATCATCTCCTGAGCAAAAAGTTTCTGTGTTTTTCCAGCAGGATCAAACAACCATTACCAAGACTAGTCATAAAGGTTTTCCTTGGCTCAAACATAAAAAGAAACACAAAAAACACAATCACAACAGAATTGTGATGGTGTAGACGCAACAAAACAGAAAGAAAAAGATAAATTCATTGGGTTGCCTCCCAATAAGCGCTATTGTTTAACGCCCCTAGCTAGGCATTGATAATTCAATGATGCTCACACAAAAGACAAGAATTGAAGCACAACGAGAGCATCATAAAGCATGTGACAATCACATCTAAGTCTAACATACTTCCTATGCATAGGAATTTTGTAGAAAACAAATTGTCAAGACAACCAATAGTTACCATATGCAAGGAAGAAGAAAGAGACAATAGCAATCTCCACATAACGAGAGGTAATTTGGTAACATGAAAGTTTCTACCATAATATTTTCCTCTCTCATAGCAATTACATGTGGGTTCATAATCAAATTCAATAATATAGCTATCACAAAGGATATTCTTTTCATGATCCACATGCGTGCAAAGTTGATGCTCTTCAAAAATAGTGGGATTATCATCAACGAAAGTCATGACTTCTCCAAACCCACTCTCAATAATATTGCAAATATCATATTCATCATGAGGTTTAAAAAAAATTCAAGATCATAAGAAAAATCATCACCCCATTCATGATCATTGCAACAAGTAGAGGACATAGCAAAACTAGCATCCCCAAACTTAGGGTTTTTGCATATTTTTTAGCATGATTGTCACTACTAGGATTTATAGTGAAACCATTGCAATCATGCTTTCCATTCAAGGAGACCTCGTGAATAACTTCATAAATTTCTTCATCACGATTTTCAGATTCACGCATCTCAAGCAAAACTCCATAGAGAATGTCAAGTGCACTCAACTCACTAGAAATTGGTTCCACATAAGTGGATCTCTTAAACAGATTAGCTAGTGGATGAGGATCCATATCAATGGATTTTTAGCTAGCAAAGATGCGAGCATATTGAAGGCACATAGCACACAAGCGAACAAAGAGCAAGCGATAAAAGGGGCAAACGAAAAAGGCAAACAAAAAAGGCAAATTGGTGAAGTGGGGGAGAGGAAAACGAGAGGCAACTGGCAAACAAAGTAAATTCAAGAGATGAGTTTGAGACACCTACTTGGATGAGTTCTTGACTTGATCTTACTCCCCGGCAACGGCGCCAGAAATTCTTCTGCTCTTCCACAAACAACAGCACCAGAAATTGACACGTTGACAGAGGTTGGGCTTGCGTTGGTTTTTCCCTTGAAGAGGAAAGGGTGATTCAGCACAGGAGCAGTAAGTATTTCCCTTAGTTTGAGAACCAAGGTATCGATCCAGTAGGAGGGTCTCATCAAGTCCAGAGTACCTGCGCAAACACAAACAAGCTTGCACCCAACGCTTCAAAGGGGTTGTCAATCCCTTCAAGATTGTTTGCAAACTGAAATCTAAAGGCGGAAAGTGCAACGAAGTAAAAAGTGTAAGGCTAAAAATATGGTGTGGAGTAGACCGTGGGGGGCATAGTGTTCACTAGAGGCTTCTCTCAAAATAGCAAGTATCACGGTGGGTGAACAAATTACTGTCGAGGAATTGATAGAACCGCGCAAACTCATGACGATATCTAAGGCAACGATCATACATATATGCATCACGAACGAGACAAGTAGACCGATACTTTCTGCATCTACTACTATTACTCCACACATCGACCGCTATCCAGCATGCATCTAGTGTATTGAGTTCATGACAAACATAGTAACGCCTTAAGCAAGATGACATGATGTAGAGGGATAATCTCAAACCAATGATGAAAACCCTATCTTTTTACCCTTGATGGAAACAAAAAGATACGTGCCTCGCTACCCCTTCTGTCACTGGGTGAGGTCACCGCACGGTATGAACCCAAAACCAAGCACTTCTCCCATTGCAAGAATCATAGATCTAGTTGGCCAGACAAAACCCACAACTCGAAGAGAATTACAAGGATATGAAATAATGCTTAAGAGAGAACTTTGTATTGAAGATCCAAGAGAGAGAAGAAGCCATCTAGTTACTAACTATGGACCCGTAGGTCTATGGTGAACTACTCACGCATCATCGGAGTGGTCATGGTGTTGATGAAGAAGCCCTCTGTGTCCGAATCCCCCCTCCGGCAGGGCACCAGAACATGCCCGAGATGGGATCTTGCGGAGACAGAAGCTTGCGGCGGCGGAAAAGTACTTTCGATGATCTCCTGATTTTTTGGGATTTTTAGGGAATTTATAGGCGCAACCCCTAGGTCAGGGAATGCTCAGGGGGCCCACAAGCATGGATGGCGTGGCCTCCCCCCTGGCCGCGGGGTGGGGGCTTGTGGGGCCCCTAGAGCTCCCCTGCCTTGGCTCCCAAGCTCCCCAATCTTCTTCCGTTCCAGAAAAAATCTTTTCAGGGATTTTCTTCAGTTTGGACTCCGTTTCAAAATCTCCTCTGAAAGGGGTCAAAAACATGGAAAAAACAGGAACTGGCACTTGGCACTGAGTTAATAAGTTAGTCCCAAAAAATATATAAAAGGCATGCAAAGCATCCAAAGTTTGACAAGATAATAGCATGAAACCATCAAAAATTACAGATACGTTGGAGACGTATCAAGCCCCATCTTTCGGGTGCCTCATATATTTATCCACAGTTCACTCATCATGATGCCACCACAACCTCTTTGCCTCTCTAGAGTTTGCAAACAAACGCCTCAACCTTGGAATTAAAGGCAAGTACCAAACAACCTTCTAGGGGATTCCTGTGTTGATCTCGTCCTCCAATTTGTATTTGTCATTTGCTCTCCTGCGCTTGTATCATGCATGCTTGCATATGGGATATGCACACAAAACTTTGTACTTCTCACCACGGTACAATATACAATCATTCACACAAGCATGTATCTTATGTACTTCAAGTTCTAATGGGAAAACAATTTTCTTTTCTTCTTTCGTGTTTTTGGGGAGCACATTATCTTTCGAAAGAATTTCTTTGAGAAGATCTAACAACTCTATGAAGCCCTTGTTTGATAGACCGTTTGCTGCTTTAAATGTGAGAAGCGCCAGTGTGGTACTCAACTTGGAATATTTATTTTTGCAACCTCGATACAAATCTTTCTTGGAGTCCACATCAATGGTTGGCAGATCCTTGTACCCAATCATATATTTTTGAGGTCCCTTGAAATCTGCAATCATAGGAGCAAAATCTAGCATATCAAGGTCGTTTACGTCGTCTACATCCCCATCTTAGTTTTCTAGTGGGGTTTCGGCTTTCCGGTGTTCCTTCCATTGGTAGCTTGCCGCCTTAGCCCAGATGTTAGATTCAACATCCATGTGACTCTGACCAGGGGTTGGCATCTCACAGCCCTAGGTATTTTCATCCATGACCTTCTCTTCACCGTGTTTGGTCCAACGTGTATATCCATCCATGAATCCGCGAGTGACTAAGTGGAACTCAACAACTGTAACTTTATGTGACTCTATATTGGCATAACGAGTGCATGGACACATGATGTAATCATCATTACTAGTTCTCTTATTTATACTACTTTTAGCCAAATTGATGAACTCCATCACCCCACTTATAAAATCTAAGCTTGTCTGATTCTTCATCCATTCAGATCGTTCCATCTGCACCACACGAAGTGTAATTAAAAACAAAACAACGACATTAACACACGGATTAAGTGATGCCCAAAGATCTGTGCATAAATCAGAAGATTTTATTTTCATAATTACTGAGGGTGCTCCATATTGTTATCGAGCCATGCGATGAAAAAATTAATGGCTAGTCAATTAACACAGAGAGTAGTACAACAATACCCTTATGAATTGAATACCTTAATTAAGCCACTCAACAAAAAGAATACCTTAATTAATTAGCCTTGCGACGACCTTCACCCAGCAAACAGAGAAGCACGATGTGGCAGCACGCCGAGAAAGTAGGGCCGAGAAGCAAAACTTAGTGGGGCAACCACGTGAAGTTCGACCTCCACTATACCGCCATCAACCGCGATGGATGTGCTCCAGTCACGCCGCCACCAACCTTGATGGTTGAGCTCCTCCTATCTACTGCCGCACACTTAGGATTGACCTCCTATGACGCCGCCACCGCCCATCGATCGAGGATTGACCTCTTATATGGTATCCAGTGCCTCGGACGCCTCCGCCATCTCTATCTGCACAGCGACTGTTTTTATTTTTGACGTGGCTATTTACCAGTATTACTACAATTCAATTATCGCGTTCCCTTATGTACAGGGTAGTACATCACATACGGTTATGTCACGACGACCGTGTCTCACCTACGTTGTCTTCTCAGACGGTTTGGTGCGGAAAACATGTGTGAAGTTGTTATACCTAAAACAAACGACATGTATAAACCGTGTGTCGTATACAACATAGTACGATAAGTAGTTCCCGACCGTTAGCATATCCCCACAGTTTCCCCATTCCCCCCCCCCAAATCCCTAGATAGCCTATAAATTCCCTCGTGTGGCACTGACATCGGGGGAATGCGGACGAGTGGTGCTGATGGTTTCTGTGCGGCTCCTCCTGCCCGTATCGCCGCTCTCGGCAACGCTGCCGCGACGACGGTCACCGCCAAGCACTTGCCTAAGGTAATCAAAAGGCACGTGTACTATGGATCCGAATGATCATGCAGGTTCCAATCTATCCTGATCTTTTTTAGCATGTCCGAAGTAGCTTGCTGCTCAATCCATCCTGAATGACCCCCCCATAGGAAAGCGACCAGCCGCCGGATTGGAAGTATGACTCCAGACTCCCACAACATGAGTTCAACTCCGAGTTTTGCAGCACCGAGAAGTACCAAAATTTGAATTGTGTGCACGGACACACTCCCGCTAGACGTGTATGCATGGAGGAATTCGACATTGGCACACGGTTTCTCAGTTGCCCCTTAGAGGTTAGTGCTAAGTTCATCATTTTAGTTGAGTTAATGCCACTCCTCATCCTGGATACTATTTAACATTGGTAGGGATATGAGGCTTGTGCCTTTGTTAAATGGCTGGATGAAGAATGGCATGGCAGGGCTCGGAGTGTTATCACCAAGCTTGCGTAAGATAACATAAAGCTGAAGAAGAAACTGACTGGTCTAGAGTGTACAATCAGTACGATGAAGCAAGAAAGAATCAATCACACACAACAGATGAAATCAAGACACAAGAAGGAACTAGCATGTGTCGTTGTGGTTGTCGCATTAGCCATCTTCTATGCGTTGTTTGCAATGATGATTAGGGGTTTTGTTTGATCATTACTGGCTTCATCAATAAGAAGATCTCAAAGTATTGCTTGCCAATTGTCCTACTCCGTTCGTATAGGTGCATAAGTCACATTATGAAAACCATATAATCCCAGAACTCATTCCCTGTTTTTTGTCATGAAAGATCAAATCAACCAATAGGAGTTGTGGGCCTTGTATGTATTCAATGACTTCAAACTATATAGCATAACATGCAATGGTCAATTCTCTGCATGCAATGATATTGATTAGCAAATAATCATCATTTTCTCTCGTCCCCCCCCCCCACCTAGGTCATCGGTATAGAGGGACTAGTATATGAAAAATGCTTGTATCATATTTGGACGCTCCAAGACGTGTTTGTAATTATCACATTGACAACTGTGCAACCCCGGGAATTTGGAGTGACTGGGTACAAATAATTGTGGTTGATTATATCAGCAGTTACATAATATGTCAATCCCCCGCTTAAATTGAGATTCCTCTTCTGTGCATTCCCCGCTTAAGTGTCCACCACTTCATAATCCCCGGACGGCCTCACTACACACTTGCACACATTCCGCAATCTTGCTTTCCCGGAGTTTGTATAAGTATCAAAGCCATGTCGAGTGACAGCAAGGACGATAGTGTTGGGGAATGTTGCATGGGAAACAAAAATATTCATACGCACACATAAGATATATCCATGGTGATGACCATTGATGACCCACAAGTGTAGGAGATCTATCGTAGTCCTTTCGATAAGTAAAAGTGTCGAACCCAACGAGGAGCAGAAGGATCTAACAAGTGGTTTTCAGCAAGGTATTCTCTGCAAGCACTGAAATTATCGGTAACAGAGAGATGTGTGTTAAGACGATTCGTAGCAAGTAGCAAGTAACAAAGGTGCAACAAAGTGGCCCAATCTCTTTTGTAGCAAGGGACAAGCCTGGACAAACTCTTATAGGAGGTAAAGCGCTCCCGAGGACACATGGGAATTTCTGTCAAGCTAGTTTTCATCATGTTCATATGATTCGCGTTCGCTACTTTGATAGTTTGATATGTGGGTGGACAGGTGCTTGGGTGCTGCCCTTACTTGGACAAACATCCCACTTATTATTAAACCCTTTCGCAAGCATCCACAATTACGAAAGAAGAATTAAGACAAAGTCTAACCATAGCATTAAACTAGTGGATCCAAATCAGCCCCTTACGAAGCAACGCATAGACATGGGTTTAAGCTTCTGTCACTCTAGCAACCCATCATCTACTTACTACTTCCCAATGCCTTCCTCTAGGCCCAAATAATGGTGAAGTGTTATGTAGTCGACATTCACATAACACCATGCTACTACAACAAAAGACCTTCCAATGGCGCCAGAAACACGTGCTGACGGGAGACTATTCTTGTCTTGATTCTCCTCAGCAACGGCACCAGGAATCCTTCTGCTACGGCTACGCCTTAAGCGACTTCCTAGGAAAATACGCGAATGATTTCCCCCGTGGCCTTGGAGCCTTGCGTTGGTGTTCACTCGAAGCGGAAAGGGTGATGTAGCGCAGCGGTGGTAAGTATTTCCCTCAGTTTTGAGAACCAAGGTATCGATCCAGTGAAGGAGTATCACAAGTGCCTGCACAAACACAAAAGCTTGCTCCCAACGCTATGAAGGGGTTGTCAATCCCTTATAGATTGTTTGCCAAGTGAGAACTGAAAGCAACAAAGTAACAAAGCGAAGTAAAAGCAAAGTGGAAACGATAGGTGTGAATAGACCCGGGGGTTGTAGTGTTTACTAGTGGCTTCTCTCATGAAAGCAAGTAGACGGTGGGTGAACAAATTACTGTCGAGCAATTGATAGAACCGCGCAAAGTCCTGACATCATCTATGGCAATGATTATATCTATAGGCATCACGTCGAAAACAAGTAGACCGATACTTTGTGCATCTACTACTATTACTCCACACGTCGACCGCTATCCAGCATGCAGTTAGTGTATTAAGTCCAAAAGAACAGAGTAACGCCTTAAGCAAGATGACATGATGTAGATGGACAATCTCATATCTACGACAAAGCCCACCTCGTTACCCTTGATGGCAACTACATGATGTGTGCCTTCCTGCCCCTACTGTCATTGGGAAAGGTCACCACACGGTAAGAACCCAAAACCAAGCACTTCTACCATTGCAAGAATCATAGATCTAGTTGGCCAAACCAAACCCAAGACTCGGAGAGACTTACAAGGATATCAAATCATGCATATAAGAAATCAGCAAAGGCTCAGATATATATCATAGATAATCTGATCACAAATCCACAATTCATCGGATCTCGACAAACACACCGCCAAAGAGGATTACCTCGGATAGATCTCCATGAACATCATGGAGAACTTTGTATTGAAGATCCAAGAGAGAGAAGAAGCCATCTAGCTACTAACTATGGACTCGTAGGTCTGAAGTGAACTACTGACGAGTAATTGGAGGGGCGATGATGTTGATGTAGAAGCCCTCCAAATCCAAAGTCCCCACCGACAGGGAACCGGGAAGGGTCTCCAGATGAGATCTCGCAGAAACGGAAGCTTGCGGTGGCGGAAAAGTGTTTTCGTGGATTCCCTGATTTTTTCTGTATTTTAGGGAATATATAGGCGAAGGATCTAGGTCTGGGGGCGCTAGGGAGGCCACAAGCCTGCTAGCCGCCGCCCCCTGGTGGCGGCTACAGGGCTTGTGGGCTCCCTGTTGCTCTCCTCGCTTGGACCACAAGGCCCCTGATCTTGTTCCGTTCGGGAATAATTTATTTCGGGGATTTTATTCCGTTTGGACTCCGTTCCAAAATTAGATCTGAAAAGAGCCAAAAACACAGAAAAAACAGGAACTGGCACTTGGCACTGAATTAATAAGTTAGTCCGAAAAAAGATATCAAAGATACATAAAACATCCAAAGATAACAAGATAACAACATGAAACCATCAAAAATTATAGATACGTGTGAGACGTATCACACCACTAGAGGAAAAACAACATACAACACATCAAAATATCGAACGAATACCAACTTCACATGACTACTTATAACAAGACTTATCCCATGTCCTCAGGAACAAAAGTAACTACTCACAAAGCATAATCATATTCATGACCAGAGATGTATTGAATAGCATCAAGGATCTGAACATATAATCTTCCACCGAGTAATCCAACTAGCATCAACTATAAAGAGTAATTAACACTACTAGCAACCTTACAAGTACCAATCAGAGTGTGAGACGGATATTGGTTACAAGAGATGAACTATGGTTTGGAGATGAGATGGTGCTGATGAAGATGTTGATGGTGATGAGTCCCCTCCGATGAGAGGAGTGTTGGTGATGACGATGGCGACGATTTCCCCCTCCGGGAGGGAAGTTTCCCCGGCAGGACGACCCTGCCGGAGCTCTAGATTGGTTCTGCTCAAGTTTCGCCTCGTGGCGGCGGCGATTCCTCCCGAAAGCCTCCTCTTGATTTTTTTTCTGGAACGAAACCCTCCTTATAGCAAAAGAGGGGGTCAGAGGGCCAACAGGGAGCCCACAAGCCCCCTAGGCCCGACCAGGGGGGTAGGCCTTGCCTAGCAGGCTTGTGGCCTCCTGGTGGCTCCCCTGTGGTACTTCTTCCGCCCGGTATTTTTTATAAATTCCAAGATAACTCCTCGTTGATTTTTACGTCTTTTGGAGTTGCGCTAAATAGGTATCTCAAACTTGCTCCCTTTTCAGACCAGAATTCCAGCTGCCGGCATTCTCCCTCTTCATGTAAACCTTGTAAAATAAGAGTGAAAAGGCATAAGTATTGTACCATGAAGTGTAATAACAGCCCATAAAGCGATAAATATCAACATAAAAGCATGATGCAAAATGGACGTATCAACTCCCCCAAGCTTAGACTTCGCTTGTCCTCATGCGGAAACCGAGATCAATAAATATGCCCACATGTTTAGAGAGAGAGGTGTCGACAAAACAATGTATGGACATGCAGGCATCATGAACATAATCAAAACATCAATATCATCATGTAAACTCTTATGCTAAAGTGACAATTCCTTCACGAAGTAAAGTATGGGTCAAGAACCTTATTGAGAATTAACAACCAATAGCCTTTAGTCATTGAAGCAATTGCAATTTATCATAACATCGGAAAGAGTCAAATAAGAGCTTGTAAAGCAAATCCACATACTCAATCATCCTTTCGTCTTCTACAATTGCTAAAACTCACATGGTACTCATGAGATCAAAGTTTCAGTTGGACACACAGAAAGATAGGAGCTTATAGTTTTGCCTCCCAACTACTTACCTCAAGTGTAATGGCAACAATAATAATTTCTGAATACTTACTTCCGAGTTGACATATGAATATAGATCTTTCCCTAGCACATGATTAGCCAAGATAAAGGCGAAATAAGGAATTGGTGTCGATCACCATGACTCTTTTAAGGACAAAAAGTAAAGGTACAAGATAGGCCCTTCGCAGAGGGAAGCAGAGGTTGTCATGCACTTTTTAGGTTTGGATGTGTGACCTCTTAGTGTGAAGTAACGTCACTTTATATTGCCTCTTGTGATAAAGAACTTTATTATGTTGTCCGTCGCTTTTATGTCTTCCTCATCACAGGTTCGTACAAAGCTTATTTTCCACACACTAATAGATTATACATATTTAGGGAGCAATTTTTATTGCTTGCACCGATGACAACTTACTTGAGGGATCTTCTTCAATCCATAGGTAGGTATGGTGGACTCTCATGGCAAAACTGGGTTGAAGGTTTATGGATGCACAAGTAGTATTTCTACTTAGTGCGGAAGATTTGGCTCATATGAGGTGGAAGCAATCGTCACATGCTAAGGGATCTCTAGTCATATAACATTGTTCGGAACCAAGCAAACATAATTCATTATGTTGTCTTCCTTGTCCAACATCTACTTCTAAGCATGTAATAGTTTAATGAGTGTTCACAAACATAGATGGTGTCAAAGATGATATATTTATATGTGAAGCTCTCCTTCTTTATTACTTCCTATTAATTGCAACAATGACCAAGGTCTACGTTTGTCCACCCTTAACAAGTTTCAATCAACATTCTTTTTATATGTGAAGCCATCACTTCCCATAAGATCATTACATGATCTTTCATGCTTTTGTTCTTTCATCATTCTTTTTTAGATCACGGCATGAAGCAAGGCCCTTAACTAAAAATCTCTTTATTATATGACTCACGAGCTCGAATACATTGGGGGTGACACAAAGCAAAACTCAAGCCTAGAACAAACTAAAAACTTTATTCTACTAGAGAAAGATAAAACCAAAAAGGATCGAACTAAGAAAAAGGTAAAGGAAAAATATGTGAAGGTGATACGATACCGGGGCAACTCCCCCAAGCTTGGCACAAGCCAAGGGGATTGCCCATACCCGTGCTTAGTTGTCTTCCTTCGGAGGTAATGGTGGTGAAGCTATTGAAACCTGGGTTTGATCCTCCATTTTCCAAGGCATAGGTGCTCCATCATGGAAAGATGATCGAATCTCCGGAATCCTCAAATCTGCAGCCAACCGTATTGATTGAAATCTATACTCATACTCACAGTTTTGGTTCTGCAGGTCATAGATCTGGGCTTGGAGGTGATCAATTCTGTCATAGAGTCTCGAGAGGTGCTTCCCGATGTCATTGGCATCGATCTTGTGCTTGTTTGTGAACTCCGTGATCATCATGTGGTTGGCGTTGAGTCTGCGTTCCACCATCCCTTGGCACTTGAAGACTTGCTGCTCCATTGCTTCGAGCCTAGCCTCCACGCTTCCGGTCTTCTTGGGCGCCTCAACATCGCGGATGTGCAGCACCCCCGCACGCATCTCGATAGATTGAGGGTGTTGTAGCACTCCCACGAGGTAGGGATTGATGACCTTCTCGAAGAACTTGTCCTTCGGAGCTTTTGGGGACGCCATAGCGATCTAGATCTGTCTACACAATAGCTCGAAACGAAAACAGAGGATAATTGCGTGATACGAGGGTCAGACCTTTCGGGAGAATATATAATGATTTTTTTTCGACCAGAAGGAGTACTCCGCAAGAAAACGGAGTCCGGGAGGCACACGAGGTGGTCACAAGCCCCCAAGGCGCGGCCAGGGGGGTGGCCCGCGCGTGGCAGGCTTGTCGCCTCCTCGTGCGCTTTCCGTACTACTTTAATTTTTTCTATTTTTCTAAAAATTCCAAAACGGAGGAAAAATCCTACTCGAAAAGTTTTGGAGTCGGTTTACTTACCGAATCATATACCTCTTCATTTTCGGAGTCTGAAACAGGCTGATAAATATCCCTTATGTACTTCTTCGGAGTTATTATGGTATTGATAATATTGCTTTCAACATTTATGGGAGTACGTGAGATATAATGCTTGATTCTTTGCCCATTTACCACTCTCGGAAAATTACCTTCCGTGTTGTTGATCTTGATGGCACCGGAACGATATACTTCCTCAACAATGTAAGGACCTTCCCATTTAGAGAGAAGCTTGCCTGCAAAAAATCTTAAACGAGAGTTATATAGCAAGACATAATCACCTACATTGAACTCACGTTTTTGTATCCTTTTATCATGCCACCTCTTAACCTTTTCTTTGAACAACTTGGCATTTTCATATGCCTGAGTTCTCCACTCATCAAGTGAGCTAATATAAAATAACCTCTTCTCACGAGCAAGTTTGAAATCAAATTTGAGCTCTTTGACTGCCCAATAAGCTTTATGCTCTAGCTCAAGAGGTAAATGACATGCTTTACAGTAGACCATTTTGTACGGAGACATGCCCATGGGATTCTTATAAGCAGTTCTATAAGCCCACAGTGCATCATCGAGCTTCTTAGACCAATTCTTTCAAGACCTATTAACAGTCTTTTGCAAAATTAGTTTAATCTCTCTATTACTTAATTCTACTTGACCACTTGACTGAGGATGATAGGGAGATGCAATTCTATGGTTGACATCATACTTAGCAAGCGTTTTACGGAAAGCACCATGAATAAAATATGAACCACCATCAGTCATTAGATATCTAGGGACTCCAAATCTAGGGAAAATAACTTCTTTAAGCATCCTGATAGAGGTGTTGTGATGAGCACTACTAGTTGGGATAGCTTCTACCCACTTAGTAACGTAATCAACAGCAACTAGGATATGAGTATACCCGTTGGATTTTGGAAAAGGTCCCATATAATCAAAACCCCAAACATCAAATGGTTCAATGACAAGTGAATAATTCATAGGCATTTCCTGACGTTTACTGATATTACCTATTCTTTGACATTAGTCACAAGACAAGACAAACTTACGGGCATCCTTGAAGAGAGTGGGTCAATAGAAACCATATTGCAATACCTTGTGTGCAGTTCTATCTCCCGCATGGTGTCCTCCGTAAGCCTCGGAGTGACACTTCTGTAGGATCTATCCCTGTTCATGTTCAGGTACACAACATCTAATAACACCATCCACTCCTTCCTTGTAAAGGTGAGGATCATCCCAAAAGTAATGTCTCAAATCAAAGAAGAATTTCTTCTTTTGCGCGTATGTGAAACTAGGTGGTATATATTTGGCGACGATATAATTTGCATAATCAGCATACCACTCTGTACTACGTGAAGCATTGATGACATTCAATTTCGCATCAAGAAAGCTATCATCAATAGGTTGTGGGTCATCAAGAACATTCTCCAACCCAGACAAGTAATCTGCTACGGGGTTCTCAGCACCCTTCCTATCAACAACATGCAAATCAAATTCTTGTAGCAAGAGAACCCATCTGATAAGTCTAGGTTTAGCATCTTTCTTTTCCATAAGATACTTAATAGCAGCATGATTAGTGTGAATAGTCACCTTGGAATACACAATGTAAGACCTGAACTTTTCACATGCAAACACGACTGCTAAAAATTCCTTTTTAGTAGTAGCATAGTTTCTTTGGGCACTGTCTAGAGTTTTACTAGCATAGTGAATAACATTCAACTTCTTATCAACTCTTTGTCCTAGAACAACACCAACAGCATAATCACTAGCATCACACATGATTTCAAAAGGTAAGTTCCAATCGGGTGGTTGAAAAATAGGCGCAGTTATCAAGGCCTTTTTAAGTATTTCGAAGGCTTCCTCACAATCATCGTCAAAAACAAAAGGAATTCCTTTTGCAAGAGATTGGTAAGAGGCCTAGAAATCTTCGAAAAGTCCTTAATGAACCTTTTATAGAAACCCGCATGACCAAGGAAACTTCTTATACCTTTGATATCTGTAGGGCATGGCATTTTCTCGATCGCATCAACCTTAGCCTTATCGACTTCAATACCTCTTTCAGAAATTATATGTCCTAAGACGATGCCTTCATTAACCATAAAGTGGCACTTCTCCCAATTCAAGACAAGATTGGTATCTTTACATCTCTGCAAAACTCGATCAAGGTTGATGAGGCAATCATCAAAAGAAGACCCGTAAACAGAGAAGTCAATCATGAAAACCTCAACAATATTTTCACAAAAGTCAAAGAATATAGCCATCATACATCTTTGAAAGGTAGCAGGTGCATTACATAAGCCAAAAGGCATACGTCTGTAAGCAAAGGTACCGAAAGGGCAGGTAAAAGTGGTTTTGTCCTGATCAGATTGTGCAACAAGTATTTGGGAGAAACCAGAATAACCATCTAGAAAACAGAAGTGTGTGTGTTTAGACAGTCTTTCTAGCATTTGGTCAATAAAAGGCAAATGGTAATGATCTTTCCTAGTGGCCTTATTCAATTTCCTAAAATCAATCACCATCCTATAGCCAGTAATGATCCTGTGTGGGATCAATTCATCCTTATCATTAGGGACAACGGTAATACCTCTCTTCTTAGGGACGCAATGCATCTGACTTACCCAATCACTATGAGCAACATGATAGATAATACCTTCTTCCATTAGCTTTAGTATCTCTTTTCTTACCTCTTTCATCTTAGGATTTAATCTCCGTTGATGATCAACAACTGGTTTGGAATCAAGGTCGGTTTTAATTTTGTGCTAGCATAGAGTGGGACTAACGCCCTTAAGATCATCAAGAGTATATCCAATAGCAGCACGGTGCTTCCTCAGAGTTTTTAGTAACTTCTTTTCTTCATGCTCTGAGAGGCTAGCACTAATAATAATAGGATATATCTCTTTTTCATCAAGATAAACATACTTAAGAGTATCAGGCAACTGTTTAAGCTCAAACACAGGATCACCCTTTGGTGGGGGTGGATCTCCAAGCAGTTCCATAGGAAAATTATTCTTAAGGATAGGATGTTGTTCAAAGATAACTCTATCTATCTCATTCCTCTCATCCATATGCATATCATTTTCATGCTCAAGCAAGTATTGCTCTAAAGGATCAGTAGGAGGCACATCAATAGAAGCTAGGGCAATAATTTCATCCTTACTAGGCAACTCTTTTTCATGAGGTTGTCTACCAAACTTGGAGAAATTGAACTCATGTGACACACCCTCAAAGCCAACAGTGACAGTTTGCTTCTCACAGTCAATATGGGCATTGACAGTATTGAGAAAAGGTCTTCCAAATATGATGGGACAAAAGCTATCTTGTGTGGTAGCAAGAACAAGAAAATCAACAAGATACTTAGTTTTACCACACAAGACTTCAACATCTCTAACAATTTCCAAATGGCAGATAGTATCTCTATTGGCAAGCTGAATAGTAACATCAATAGGTTCCATCTCGACAGGTGCAATCTCGTCTTTAATTTCATCATACAAAGATTGAGTTATTGCACTAACACTAGCACCCACGTCACACAAACCATGATAACAATGATCTCCTATCTTAACAGAAACAACAGGCGTGCCAACAACAGACCTATGTTTGTCTCTAGCATGAGGTTTAGCATTTCTAGCAGCATCTTCACAGAAGTGAATATCATGGTCCTCTACATTGTCGGACAGGAGATCTTTGATAATAGCAATGCTAGGTTCAACTCTATTTTGCTCAGAGGGTGCAGGTGTTCTAATGTAGCCCTTACGTATCAAAGTTGGAGCTTTAGAATGATCCTTTATTCTAACAGGGAAAGGTGGTCTCTCAATGTAAGCACTACGAACAATAGGGTCATTATAAGCAATGACTTTCTCTTCAACTGGATTGGGTTTAACTAAATTGACTTCTAAGGGAGGATGATATTTAAACCACTTCTCTTTAGGGAGATCAATATGAGCAGCAAATGATTCACACAATGAAGCTACTATCTCAGAGTCAAGTCCATATTTAGCGCTAAAATCACAAAAAGTATTTGTTTCAACAAAGGATTTAACGCAATCAAACTTGAGATTCATACCTGACTCCTTACCTTCATCAAACTCCCAATCTTCAGAGTTGCGTTTAATTCTTTCCAATAAATTCCATTTGAAGTCAATATCTCTCTTCATAAAAGAACCGGTACAAGAAGTGCCAAGCATGGTGCAATTATCATGAGAAAGCCGAGCATAAAAGTTCTGAATGATAATTTCTCTCGAGAGCTCATGGTTGGGGCATGAATATAACATTGACTTAAGCCTCCCCCAAACTTGAGAAATACTTTCTCTATCACGAGGCCAGAAATTATAGATATAATTCCGATCACGATGTACCAAATGCATAGGATAAAACTTTTGATGAAATTCCAATTTCAATCGGTTGTAGCTCCATGATCCAGTATCATCACATAGCCTATACCATGTCAATGCTTTATCCCTCAAAGATAAGGGAAAGACCTTCTTCTTGACCTCATCGTCGGGCAAACCTGCAAGCTTAAATAAACCACAAACTTCATCTACATAGATTAGATGCAATTCGGGATGTGATGTTCCATCTCCTGTAAAAGGATTAGCCAACAGTTTCTCTAGCATACCCGAAGGAAATTCATAGCAAATATTTTCAGTAGGTGCAGCAGGTTGAGGAGCAACTCCTTGTGCTTCCGTTTGAGGTGAAGATACCCCGAACAAGCTCCTCAAAGGATTAGTTTCCATAGTGACAAGTGACAATAAATTTCAGCACACACTAGCTAAATGTTTCCTTACCAAAGGTGCTTCACTCTCCGGCAACGGCGCCAGAAAAGAGTCTTGATGACCCACAAGTGTAGCGGATCTATCTAGTCCTTTCGATAAGTAAGAGTGTCAAACCCAACGAGGAGCAAAAGGATCTGACAAGTGGTTTTCAGCAAGGTATTCTGTGCACACACTAAAATTATCGGTAACAGATAGATGTGTGGTATGATGATACGTAGCAAGTAGCAAGTAACAAAGGTGCAGCAAAGTGGCCCAGTCCCTTTTGTAGCAAGGGACAAGCCTGGACAAACTCTTATACGAGGTAAAGCGCTCCCGAGGACACATGGGAATTTCTGTCAAGCTAGTTTTCATCATGTTCATATGATTCGCGTTTGCTACTTTGATAGTTTGATATGTGGGTGGATAGGTGCTTGGGTGCTGCCCTTACTTGGACAAACATCCCACTTATGATTAACCCCTCTCGCATGCATCTGCAACTATGAAAGGAGAATTAAGACAAAGTCTAACCACAGCATTAAACTAGTGGATCCAAATCAGCCCCTTACGAAGCAACGCATAGACTGGGGTTTAAGCTTCTGTCACTCTAGCAACCCATCATCTACTTACTACTTACCAATGCCTTCCTCTAGGCCCAAATAATGGTGAAGTATTATGTAGTCGACGTTCACATAACACCACTAGACGAAAAAGAACATACAACACATCAAAATATCGAACGAAGACCAACTTCACATGACTACTTATAGCAAGACTTATCCCATGTCCTCAGGAACAAAAGTAACTACTCACAAAGCATAATCATATTCATGACCAGACAGGTCTTGAATAGCATCAAGGATCTTAACATATAATCTTTCACCGAGTAATCCAACTAGCGTCAACTACAAAGAGTAATTAACACTACTAGCAACCTTACAAGTACCAATCGGAGTCGCGAGACGGAGATTGGTTACAAGAGATGAACTAGGGTTTGGAGATGAGATGGTGCTGATGAAGATGTTGATGGTGATGAGTCCCCTCCGATGAGAGGAGTGTTGGTGATGACGATGGCGACGATTTCCCCCTCCGGGAGGAAAGTTTCCCCGGCAGGACGGCCCTGCTGGAGCTCTAGATTGGTTCTGCTCAAATTCCGCCTCGTGGCGGCGGCGATTCCTCCCGAAAGCCTCCTCTTGATTTTTTGTGGAACGGAACCCTCCTTATAGAAAAATAGGGGAGCTAGAGGGCCAACAGGGAGCCCACAAGCCCCTAGGCGCGGCCAGGGGGTAGGCCGCACCTAGCAGGCTTGTGGCCTCCTGGTGGCTCACCTTTGGTACTTCTTCCACCCGGTATTTTTTAGAAATTCCAAAATAATTCCTCGTTGATTTTCACAGCTTTTGGAGTTGCGCAGAATATGTATCTCAAACTAGCTCCCTTTTCAGACCAGAATTCCAGCTGCCGGCATTCTCCCTCTTCAAGTAAACCTTGTAAAATAAGAGAGAAAAGGCATAAGTATTGTACCGTGAAGTGTAATAACAACCCATAAAGAGATAAATATCAACATTAAAGCATGATGCAAAATGGACGTATCAACCATCTACGAGAGGAGAGATCGGATCCACATACCCTTGTAGATCGCTAAGCGGGTAGTATTAAGAAACACGGTTGATGTAGTCAAACATCTTCGCGATCCAAATTACAAGATGTATTGCGGTCCAATCATGAACTAGTTCCGAACGGACGACACCTCCGCGTTCAACACACGTGCAGCTCAATGACGATCTCCACCTTCTTGGTCCAGCAAAAGAGATGAAGAGGTAGCTGAATTCTCCAGCAGGATGACGGCGTTACGGTGATGATGGTGGAGCTACTCCGACAGGGCCTCGCCGTGCACTACCGGAATAACCTACAGGGTGTCACAAAGTAGTGAAGGGAGAGGGGTTGCACCGTGGATTGAGGTGCGGCTAGCCTCTCTCCCTCCACTATATATAGGAGGGAGGGAGGGGTGGCGCCCTAGGGAAAACCCCTAGGGTTTGGCCAGTGCACCAAGGAGGAGGAGGACTCCTCCTCCAATTCGGATTGGTGGAGGTGGACTCTCCTTCTTTGGTGGACTCCTTCCCCTTTTGCACTTCGGCCGAATAGGCCCGCTTGGGCTAGCCCCCCAACCAACTAGGGGCTGGTGCGCCATCCTTAGGCCTATTTTGTCCCCTTCCGGGTGGGTGGCCCCTCCTGGTGGAACCCTGGAACTCATTCGTCACTCTCAATACTTTACCGGCAATGCCCAAAATCTTTCCGGAAGTCAAATACACCTGTAACAACTAAGATGCGGCACATTCTTTATTTCGGGGCGAGGCCTCAAAAGGGGAAAGGGTCACATTTAAGCGTATCGCAAGCAGGATAACGTTGCCATTACATAAACAGAGAGATGAGTATAAGATTCGGCTTACACTCGCCACATGCTAGATTACAATCCACGCAAGCATTCATTATTCATACATAAAACAGGGTCCAACTACGGACAAGATAAACGACAAAATCATGCTATCCTATCTTGCTAGTCTCATGATTACGACCATGCGCCTCTAGTCCTCGAGATACGTCACATACAGCCTGTCACTATCTTCATCGAACTCCCACCTCAGCTAGGTATCCTCGGTAACATCTGCAACTTGGGTACCTGTACCTTTGGGTCTTTGTAGTAAACTGTGAGCCACGAGGACTCAACAATCTCATGACCTTGGTATTGAGTCTAACTAAATTAAATAGTCAAGGTAGGTTAAGTGTTTGAGTTTGCAGCGTCCTAAGCATACATGGTGGCTAACTTATGAAGAACAGAAATAACATATGGTGGTCTACGTAAAACGGTCGAAGACTACGATGATCACTAAGTGATCCTAAACACCTACTTACATCATTCATAACCCCACCGTGTTCTCGATCACAGAAGGAGCTCCAAAAGAAACAATCACGGTTACGACACAGTTGGCAAGTTTTATTTCAATTACTTTAATTTGTCTAGAACCGGATGTTAACAAAATATCCATGTTTTCCACATAACCGCGGGCACGGCTTTCCGAAAGATTAAACCCTACAGGGTTGCTCCAACTAGTCCATCACAAATTACCACAGGCTGCATAGTAATCCTCTACCACGAAACTCGTGATCTCGTCGAATTCCTTTGTGGAAAACCTCAAATCCGGGAAGACCCAAAGTCTCACCGGAGACCCAATGCGCAAGATATATCGCTAAGGTAAGACAAGTCTGACAAAACCTCCTGACGTGTCGATGAACCCGAGAGGAGCCACATATCTCGTTCTTAGGACACGTCCATATGAGCGCAGCGTACAGTGGCCTGACAGAGATCTCCCGAGTTGCCCCGGGTTGGCCCCGCACACGACTCTTGTTTGGGTCAACACTCATGAGGAGCACTGGCCCGTGGGTTGATTAGATTCCTCGGGGTAGCTATTCCCTATGTTTTTATTATTATTAAATTATTAGCAAATTAACACCAAAGTTGGGTCTTGCCAGACAAGTCTTAACACTATACGATTTATCGAGGGGGTCCCCATAACAACCCCGAACATGTAGCCGAAACTAAGGCGGCAACAACGGAACAAATCACCCGGCAAAAGGCTAGGCCTTCCATTATTTACCAAGTATATAGGTGCATTAATTAAATAGCAATTAAATATGATGATATCCAATGCCCATGTTATCACATGGACTAGCTGGCACGTGCAACTAGCAACGCTAATAAACTAGTGGTTGAGCAAGCCTAACTTAGCCAAACAATATTTGCTAGGAGGGGAGGTGTTAGAGGTTTTATGGCAATATTTGATGGCCTATATATCATGTGGTAGGCAGCGGAGATGCAACAAAAGAAATGTAGCACTAATCATAACAAAGCTAGAAACAGTGTCAAGGTCACGATCATCTTGCGTGTGATTTCTTCAGAGTGGAACTGATCCTGATCTTCCTGCACGAACTCACCAGACTCTTCGAACTCGTTTCTGGCCCCAGAAGCTACCCAAAAGAAACAAGAAGGAAATAAATACCAGAAAAATGATGATTCCGCAGACATAATGATGCATGCATGCACAACCTCTAACCATGCACATAAACTACCCGACACAAATAAAACTATTGCCCCCTCACCACAAGGAGACTTTCTACACAAATGCCCAAAACCAGATTCCCGTACCACCATTGGATTCCTTCGGATTTTCTACCCCAAATCAATATATTATACTGCCACGTTTGCATTCAGAAAAACACCACAAACACTAAAATAAAAATGACACAGAATCAAACTATGGCTATATTAAGAACAAGGTTGTTCTTGAGCCTGCCCAATTTGGCAAGTCCAAATATGGACATATTCCAGAAATGGAAACATTCCTAATATCACAGAAATTAAACACAAACAGTAAATAAACAAAAAAATAAGGAGGGGGGTCCACCTGGCAGTGGCCAGGGCCCCCTCACTTGATGACACGTGGGGCCCTGTGGCCCACTGTCAAACACACACCACACACTACACAACACAGAACACACACTACACAACACCGAAATTGAAAAGCAGGCCAGGGGGATTTGAACCCACGACCCCCTGGTGGAGGCGCGATGCTCGCACCACTGGGCTAGGAGGGGGGTCTGAACGAGAAGGGGTTTGGCCCCCAATATGCTAAATCCACGGCCCCTTGTATGTATTAAGTGACTTATGTTGCATCCATTGTTTAAAATCATGGTGCAACAAGGGATGTTTTGAAGGAGCCAATGTTGCACCCACTCTCATGCACAAGATCGCACAATCACACATGCCATCACATACACCACTAAGTTGGCACCAAAACACAAGATCAAACAAGAAGCGAAAGGAATATGACATACATGATGCATGATGCACATGAAATGAAGACACGAGGATCGGCTCACACCACATATAATACCAAATCAAGGTTTCCATACAAGGAAATATTACATAAAAGGAAAGGGGTGCACTGGGGCTGTCACAACTCTCCCACACTACAAGAGGATCTCGACCCGAGATCTATGACTGTAAGAACTCCGGGTACTCGGAACGGAGGTGGTCCTCATGCTCCCAAGTGGCTTCTTTGTATGAATGGTGTGACCATTGCACTTTGAGGAACTTGATTGACTTATTGCGGGTCTTGCGCTCAGTCTCTTCAAGTATTGCTATCAGATGCTCATGGTACGATAGGTTGGGCTGGATATCGATATCCTGGAGATCAACTGTGCACTCAGGAGTCTTGAAGCATCTCGTGAGATGAGAGACGTGAAACACATCATGCACATTGAAGAAGTTGGATGAAAGCTCTAACTGATATGCAATATTGCCTCTCTTGCCAACAATTCTGAAAGGACCAACAAAGCGAGGAGCGAGCTTTCCTTTGATGCCGAAGCGTTGAGTGCCCTTCATGGGAGACACTTTCAGATACACAAAATCATCAAGCTGAAAAGTCATGTCATGATGCTTGCTATCATAGTAGCTCCTCTGACGGGACTGAGCTGCTTTGAGATAATCCCGAATGACATGGCACATTTCTTCTGGTTCCGCAATCATGTCATTCCCAAGAATCTGACGCTCGCCAGTCTCTGACCGATTGACCGGGGTACGACACTTCCTGCCATATAGAATCGCGAATGGGGCCTTCCCTGAGCTTGCTTGAAAGGTGTTGTTGTATGAGAACTCAACAAATGGTAGGCAATCTTCCCACTTCATGCCAAAATAAATCACACAAGCTATGAGCATATCTTCAAGGATCTGATTGATTCTCTCAACTTGCCCACTTGTCTGAGGATAGAAAGTTGTACTGAAACGGATCTTAGTACCCATCATAGTCTGAAAGGAATCCCAGAACTTGGAAGTAAAGACGCTTCCACGATCTGAAGAAATGAGCATAGGAACGTCGTGCAACGAGACTATCGTTGACGTATACAACTCTGCGAGCTAAGCTGCCGAGATAGACTCTTTGACCGGTAGGAAATGAGCAACTTTGGTCAACTTGTCGATGACGACGAAGATGGTATCGTTGCCTTTCTTGGACTTTAGAAACCCAGTGACAAAATCCATTTCCACATGATCGAATTTCCACTCGGGTATAGGCAAGGGATGCGGGAGACCTGATGGACGTTGATGCTCCGCCTTCACTCTACGACACACATCACACTCGTTCACAAACTGAGCAATTTCACGTTTCATGCGAGTCCACCAGAAGGTCTGCTTCAGATCCTGATACATTTTGGAGCTTGCTGGATGTATCGAGAGAAGGGAATTATGGGCTTCATCCATGATAACTTTCCTGATCTCTCCTTTCAGAATGACAAGGCGGTCCTCGAAGAACAAGGTATCTGTGTCATCAACACAGAATCACTTATATTTCGGAATGCCCTTTGCCAAGCCAATCTTAACTTTCTTCACCATCACATCAAGAAGTTGTGCTTGTCGGACTTGGTCTTCCAAGGTAGGAGAAATATGGAGATTAGCAAGAAATCCTTGAGGTACTATCTGAAGGTTGAGCTTCCTGAAAGATTCACAAAGATCAGGCTGGAGAGTCTTCAGAATGAGACTGTTGCAGTAAGCCTTTCTGCTCAAAGCATATGCAATGACATTTGCTTTGCCTGGAGTGAAGTCAATGCTCGGATTATAATCTTGGATCATTTCCAACGAGTCCGTCGAAGATTGAGACTAGGCTGGGTGAATATGTATTTGAGACTCTTGTGATCGGTGTAGACCTAAACCTGTTTGTCCAACAAGAGATGTCTCCAAGTCATCAAAGCATGGACCACTGCCGCCAACTCAAGATCATGAGTGGGGTAGTTCTTCTCACTTGGCTTCAACTGCCTCGAGGTATAAGCTACCACTTTCTTCTCTTGCATCAGAACTTCACCAAGACCTTGAAGAGAGGCATCATAGAACACTTGATAAGGCTTGGAGTCATCAGGAGGAGTCAATACTAGAGTTGAAGTGAGCTTCTCTTTGAGTGTGTCAAAGGCCAACTGACACTCTGGAGACCAGACAAACTTCACACTTGTGTGAAGAAGGCTGAACGGAGGATTGGCAATTTGGGAGAAGTTCTGAATGAACCTTCTGGAATAGCTTGCAAGCCCGAGAAAGCTTCGAAGCTGCTTCACATTATGAGGAGGTTCCCACTCAACAATGGCATGCACCTTTGACGGATCAACTTTGATGCCCTTGGCAGAGATGATGTGCCCAAGGTACACAACTTCCTTCAGCGAGAACTCACATTTGGAAAACTTAGCATAGAACTTATGCTCTCTTAGCTTATCAAGCAAAAGCCGAAGATGTTCTTCATGCTCTTCCTCAGTTTCAGAAAAGACCAGAATGTCATCAAGATACACAAAGACAAATTCATTCTTGAATGGAGAGAAGATATAATTCATCATCCGACAGAAGGTCGGTGGAGCATTGGCGAGACCAAAAGACATCACTGTGTACTCATAAGAGCCAAAGCTTGTCCTGAAAGCGGTCTTGGGAATGTCTTCTTCACGAATGTGAATATGATGCTAGCCCATCGTGAGATCAAGCTTAGATAAAATCTTGGCCCCTTTCAATTGCTCGAACAATTCATTGATTTTGGGAAGTGGATACTTGTTTCTGATCGTCTTCTTATTCAATGGACGGTAATCGACACACAGTCGGTCTGTGCCATCCTTCTTCTTGACAAAAAGAACTCCACAACCCCAAGGAGATGAGCTTGGTCTAATCAGACCCAGGCACTCTTGCTCATCAAGCAACTTCTTCAACTCTTTCAGCTCTTCTGGACCCAGTTTATACGGTCGCTTGCATACTGGTTCAGTTCCAGGTTCAAGCTCAATTACGAACTCAACTGCCCAGTGCAGAGGCATTCCCGGCAGTTCCTCTGGAAAAACATTTTCGTACTCACAGACCACTCGGACTTGAGAAATTGGAGAGATCTCACCCTTCTCATTCAAGGAAAACAGACGGATCGTGTCATCGCACGCACCAAAGATAATCACGTCCTCCGAAGGATGAGTTAGCTTGACTTCTTTTGCTTGACAATCCAGAAATGCCTTATTCATTGCAAGCCAATCCATCCCAAGGATCATATCAATATCAGACTTACCAAGGACAATTGGAGAAGCCATAAAGGAATAGTCGCCCATCTTGACAGAGACATCCCAAACGATGCGACTAGAACTCATCATCAAACCAGGAGAGGCCACTCACATAGGCTTAGGCAAATCTTGATAATCAAACTCATACTTGACGAAAAATGGGCGAGATATAAAATAGTGCGATGCATCAGAATCAAATAAAACCTTTACAGGAATATCATTAACCAAGAGATTAACCATGATCACATCTGAGGAGTTTTCTTCTTCAGCTGCATTCACCATATTGACCCTTGTAGACTTGGCATTGAACTTCACCATAGCATTGCCTGGAGGATTGACTGGAGGAGGAGGCGGAAGACGCTGCTGAGTGGTGCACTTGTTAGAGTAGTGACCCTTCTGCCCACACTTGTGACAAGTCACCTCTGACAGCGGACGGAATTGCACTTGAGGATTCCCTTGCTTCTACTGTTCAAACCTCTGCTGGAAAGATGAGTTGGGTGGGTTGGAAGAACCACAACCACCTGACTGCTTGAACTGCTGAATCTGTCGAGGAGGAGGAGACACCCAATATTTCTACTGGTTCTGAACCACCTCAGTTGAGGATGAGGAACTAGAATCTCTGAAATGCTTGCTTGAGTTCTCCACTTTGAACAAAGCCGCTTCAGCCCTGAGAGCCAAAGTGTAGAACTGGTCGAACTCAAGAGGCTCGTGCAAGGAAGGGCCAGCTGCAAGTCTTCCTTCATACCACCTCTAAACTGATAAATATTGCTCTTCCGATCTAGCATGCCATGTTTAGCATACCGAGCTAGTTCCTGGAACTCTATATTGTACTTGTACATAGATGAACCTCCTTGCTTCAAGCACTTGAATTTCTCACGCATCTCTTCCATGAAGCTTGTTGGAATATTATGAGCCCTGAAATCCTTGCAGAAATCATCCCAGCTCATTATCCTGTCGCCTCTAGAATCCTTCAACTATTGCCACCATTCTGCTGCCCAACCTTTGAGCTGAAAAGTTGCAAACTTGACAAAGTCCTCTGACCGGACATTACTGCACTCGAAGTGCTTGTTCATGTCACGAATCAAGTCATCTGCATCCAATGGCTAGTACAGGAAGTGAAGGACTTCGGCTGGTTTGCCAGGAATTGATTCAGAGTTGCAAACTGATGTCCACCATAGTTGAAATTGCCCTCTGTTGATTGTTCCTCTCTTGCAACAACTGAAGTACATCTGAGTGTTTGCATTGGTTGCATCCATCACTGCTTGCCATGCCTGTGGATGAGGATGTGGTGGCGGAGGAGGGGTGGTGGAGGATCAGCACTCCCACGACCCGGATTCTGGCGAGTTGGTGGAGCCATCCTGGAGACGGACAACAATGTTAGACCAAATTAAAATTGAAAGACTAAGCTGAATCAACAGACGGAAATATCTGAACAAGAATACTTAGCAATTTCACTCGAACTATAATTAGTAAGAATGCTTCCTCAAAGTAACTGCCGACAACATCTAATTCAAGGCCACTCGTAAAACCAAGTATGAGCTAGGATTGCTCGAAACAAATGTATGACTGTAGCCATCATGTACAAGGCAGTGCACACGACATACGAAGCGTCCCGAGTTGTAGCAAGCTACAAGGACTCTTTAAGACACAACGAAAACCGCTGTAAGATAACCGTGAACAAACAAATCCACTGAATGTCGAATCCCAACCTCACTTCATGCATTTGTTGGAAGATTGTCCTATAAGTAACTACCTGAAATCCCGTCTAAGAACTCCCAAAATTTCTGGTCATGCAATCTGGTCCACGGATACAAGGAGTAATATATCACTCAACTCCTATACTAACCCGTCTAGTGTATCACATCCATCAACATATAACCAAAGATCTCGGTACTTCATCTATCTCAGACCCTCGTAATCACAACGATACAAAGTATGGAAGTAGTCCCAAACTCTGTGCACCAGTACTGGGGATGTCGGGGTTATCTCGCCACTACCATCATTGAAGCAATTTCGAACATGCTCCGTCCTGAGATACTAAGAAATCTGAATGATAACGATGTGCTCAAGAATTCCCTGGAGCTCAACTCACCAGAATAAAATCAACACAGCAGGAGGCACCAAGACAGAACTCCGTCACATCAATGTCATATAGATTCCAAAATATCCGCGTGATCCTAAAAAATTTTGAGCGAGAGGAGGAGTAGAATTAAAATTTCCTAAGTCATGAACCTCACCAGAGCATAGAAGAGGACAAAAAAGAAACCTACCCTCCGATATAACTAAGACTCAAGATAGTTTTGCTAGACTCAACTCGGCCAAGTTCGATCAATCAAAGGCTCCTATGGTCGTAAGGCTCTGACTACCAACTTGTAACGAGTAAGATGCGGCACTTTCCTTATTTGGGGGCAAGGCGTCAAAAGGAGAAAGGGTCGCATCTAAGCGTATCGCAAGCAAGATAACATTGCCATTACATAAACAAAGAGATGAGTATAAGATTCGGCTTACACTCGCCACATGCTAGATTACAATCCACGCAAGCATTCATTATTCATACAAAAAACAGGGTCTGACTACGGACAATATAAACGGCAAAATCATGCTATCTCATATTGCTAGTCCCACGATCACGACCATGCGCCTCTAGTCCTCTGGATACTTCACATATAGCCTGCTACTATCTTCGTCGAACTCCCAACACAGCTAAGTATCCTCGGGAACATCTGCAACTGGGGTACCTGTACCTGTGGGTGTTTGTAGTACACCGTGAGCCACGAGGACTCAGCAATCACATGACCTTGGTATCGAGTCTAGCTAAGTTAAATAGGCAAAGTAGGTTAAGTGTTTGAGTTTGCAGCATCCTAAGCACATATGGTGGCCAACTTACGAAGAACAAAAATTAACATATGGTGGTCTACGTAAAACGTTCGAAGACTAGGATGATCACTAAGTGATCCTGAAAACTTACTTAAGTCATTCATAACCCCACCGTGTTCTCGATCAGAGAAGGTGCTCCGAAAGAAACAGTCACGGTTACGCACACAGTTGCCAAGTTTTATTTGAATTACTTTAAGTTGTCTAGAACTGGATGTTAACAAAATATCCATGTTTGCCACATAACCGCGGGCATGGCTTTCCAAAAGATTAAAACCTACAGGGGTGCTCCAACTAGTCCGTCACAAATTACCACAGGCCGCATAGTAATCCTCTACCACCAAACTCGTGATCTTGTTGGATTCCTTAGTGGAAAACCTAAAATCTGAGAAGACCCAAAGTCTCACCGGAGTCCCAATGCACAAGATAAATCGCTAAGGTAAGACAAGTCGGACAAGACCTCCCGACGTATCGACGAACCCGATAGGAGCCGCGTATCTCATTCTCAGGACACGACCAGATGACCGCACCGTACAGTGGCCTCGTAGAAATCTACCGAGTTGCCCCGGGTTGGCACCGCACACGACTCTAGTTTGGACCAACACTCATGAGGAGCACTGGCCCGTGGGGTTGATTAGATTCCTCGGGGTAGCTATTCCCTATGCTTTTTTTATTATTAAGTTATTAGAAAAATAACACCAAAGTTGGGTCCTTCCAGACTAGTCTTAACACTATACGATTTATCAAGGGGGTCCCCATAACAACCCCGAACGTGTTAGGAGCGCTCAGTTTTGGAATGAAACACCGGTAGCCGAAACTAAGGCGACAACAACGGAACAAATCACCCAGCAAAAGGCTAGGCCTTCTGTTATTTACCAAGTATATAGGTGCATTAATTAAATAGCAATTAAATATGATGATATCCAATGCCCATGTTATCACATGGACCAGCTGGCACCTGCAACTAGCAACGCTAACAAATTACTGGTTGAGCAAGCCTAACTTAGCCAAACAATATTTGTTAGGAGGGGAGGTGTTTGAGATTTTATGGCAGTGTTTGATGGCCTATATAACATGTGTTAGGCAGCGGAGATGTGACGAAAGAAATGTAGCACTAAGCATAACAAAGGTAGAAATGGTGTCAAGGTCACGATCATCTTGCCTGTGTTTTCTTCAGAGTGGAACTGATCCTGATCTTCCTGCATGAACTCACCGGACTCTTCGAACTCATTTCCGGCCCCAAAAGCTACCCAAAAGAAACAAGCAGGAAATAAATACTAGCAAAATGATGATGCCACAAACATAATGATGCATGCATGCACAACCTCTAACCATGCACATAAACTACCCGACAGAGATAAAACTATTGGCCCCTCACCACAAGGAGACTTTCTACAGAAATTCCCAAAACTAGATTGTGGTACCACCATTGGATTGCTTCGGATTTTCTACCCCAAATCAATATATTATACTGCCATGTTTGCATTCAGAAAAACACCACAAACACTAAAAGAAAAATGGCACATAATCAAATTTTGGCTATATTAAGAACACGGTTGTTCTTGAGCCAGATGCTACCTCTTCAGCTTGCGTTGGTTTTTCCCTTGAAGAGGAAAGGGTGATGCAGCACAGTAGCAATAAGTGTTTCCCTCAGTTTGAGAACCAAGGTATCAATCGAGTAGGAGTATCAAGATGAGGCACCAATGTACCTGCGCAAAAACAAACAAACTTCCACCCAACGCTATAAAGGAGTTGTTAATCCCTTCACGATTATTTGCAAGGTGAGATCTGAAGGTGAAAAGTGCAACAAAGTAATTTTGTAGATCTGAAAATAGGATGTGAAGTAGACCCAGGGGCCATAGTGTTCACTAGAGGCTTCTCTCATGATAGCAAGTATTACGGTGGGTGAACGAATTACTGTCGAGCAATTGATAGAACCGCGCAAAGTCATGATGATATCTAAGGCAATGATCATACATATAGGCATCACGTCCGAGACAAGTAGACCGATACTTTCTGCATCTACTACTATTACTCCACACATCGACCGCTATCCAGCATGCATCTAGTGTATTGAGTTCATAACAAACAGAGTAACGCCTTAAGCAAGATGACATGACGTAGAGGGATAGATTCATGCAATATGATATAAACCCCATCCTTTTTACCCTTGATGGCAACAACACGATGTGTGCCTTGCTACCCCTTCTGTCACTAGGTGAGGACACCGCACGGTATGAACCCAAAACCACTCACTTCTCCCATTGCAAGAATTATAGATCAAGTTGGCCAAACGAAACCCATAACTCGAAGAGAATTACAAGGATACAAAATCATGCATATAAGAGATCAGAGGAGACTCAAATAATATTCATAGATAATCTGATCATAAATCCACAATTCATCGGATCTCGACAAACACGCCGCAAAAGAAGGTTACATCGGATAGATCTCCATGAAGATCATAGAGAACTTTGTATTGAAGATCCAAGAGAGAGAAGAAGCCATCTAGCTACTAGCTATGGACCCGAAGGTTTGTGGTGAACTACTTACGCATCATCGGAGAGGCAATGGTGTTGATGAAGAAGCCCTCCGTGTCTGAATCCCCCTCCGGCAGGGCACCAAAATGGTCCCCAGATGGGATCTTGCGGAGACAGAAGCTTGCGGCGGCGGAAAAGTATTTTCGTGGCTCTCTTCTTTAGTTCAGGATTTTACAGAATTTATAGGCGAAAGAGTTAGGGCAAAGGAGCCACATGGGGCCCACAAGCCTGCCAGGCACGGCCCCCCAGGCCGCGGCTAGGGGACTTGTGACCTCCCCCAAGGTCTCCTGCCTTGGTTCTCAAGTCCCCCGCGTATCTTCTGTTATGGAAAAAATTATCCCGCAGGTTTTATTCCGTTTGGACTCCGTTTAAAATTCTTCTCTGAAAAAGGTCAAAAACACGGAAAAAAACAGAAACTGGCACTTGGCACTGAGTTAATAGGTTAGTCCCAAAAATATATAAAATAGCATATTCATGCATATAAAACATCCAAAGTTGACAATATAATAGCATGGAACCATTAAAAATTATAGATACGTTGGAGACGTATCAAGCATCCCCAAGCTTAACACCTGCTCGTCCTCGAGTAGGGAAGTGATAAAGACCGAATTTTTGATGTGGAATGCTACCTAACATATTTGTCCTTTGTAACTTCTTGCTTGTGGCATGAATGTTCGGATCCGTAAGATTCAAAACAATAGTTTACTATTGACATGAAAACAATAATACTTCAAGCATACTAGCAAAGTAATCATGAACTTTTGAAATAACTAGGCCAATAAAAGTTATCCCTACAAAATCATATAGTTTGGCTATGCTCCATCATACCCACATAACGAATTTAAATCATGCACAACCCCGGTATTGGCCAAGTAATTGTTTTCGCACTCTTACTTTCTCAAACTTTTTCAACTCTCACGCAATACATGAGCGTGAGCCATGGATATAGCACAATAGGTGGAATAGAGTGTGGTGGAGGTTGTGAGGCAAAAAGGAGGAGATGGTCACATTGACTCGGCGTATCAACGGGCTATGGATATGCCCATCAATAGATATCAATGTGAATGAGTAGGGATTGCCATGCAACGGACGCACTCGAGCTATAACTGTGTGAAAGCTCAAAAAGAAAACTAGTGGGTGTGCACCCAACTTGCTTGCTCACGAAGACCTAGGGCAATTTTGAGGAAGCCCATCATTGGAATATACAAGCCAAGTTATATAATGAAAATTCCTTCTAGTATATGAAAGTGACCAAACGAGAGACTCTCTATCATGAAGAACATGGTGCTATTTTGAAGCACAAGTGTGGAAAAAGATAGTACCATTGTCCATTCTCTCTTTTGATCTCATTTTTTTGTTTGGGCTCTTTGGCCTCTCTTTTTCATTTTTTTTGTAGGCATCTTTGGCCATTATTATTATTTCCTCACATGGGACAATGCTCCAATAATGATGATCATCACACTTTTATTTACTCATAACTCAATACTTAGAACAATGATGACTCTATAGGAAATGCCTCCGGCAGTGTACCGGGATGTGCAACGATCTAGCTTAGCGTATGATGTTGAAACATCTCGCTAGCTATCTTACGATCATGCAATGGCAATATGAAAGTGACGGCACAAGTCATGAGACGGAATGGTGGGAGTTGCATGGCAATATATCTCGGAATGGCTATGAAAATTCCATAATAGGTAGGTATGGTGGCTGTTTTGAGGAAGGTATATGGTGGGTTTGTGCACCGGCGAAAGTTGAGCGGCACTAGAGAGGCTATCAATGGTGGAAGGGTGAGAGTGCGTATAATCCATGGACTCACATTAGTCATGAAGGATTCATATACTTATTGCGAAAGTTTTATTAGTAATTCAAACAAAGTGCTAAACGCGTACTCCTAGGGGAAAGGTTGGTAGGTGTTTAACCATCGCGCGATCCCGACCGCCACACAAAGGATGACAATCAATAAATCAATTATGCTCCGACTTCCTAACATAGCGGTTCACCATACGTGCATACTACGGGAATAACTAACTTCAACACAAGTATTTCTAGATTCACAACACCCTACTAACATAACTCTAATATTACCATATCCATATCTGATAACTAATTGTGAGGAATCAAACTTCTCTTACTAATCAATGCACATGAATATGAAAGTTTTTATTATATCCTCTTCGGATGCCTATCATATTTAGGACTAATTTCATAGCACACGCCAATTACCAAGTTACTTAGATAGAGCACTCTCAAAAATATATAAGTGAAGATCGAGAGTTTTTATTTCTTCAAAATATGACACGCCGTGCTCTACAAAGATTTAAGTGAAGCACTAGAGCAAAGCTCTCTAGCTCAAAAGATATAAGTGAAGCACATGCGAGCTAAATTGCCTAACTCAAAAGATATAAGTGAAGCACATTGAGTATTCTAGCAAATTCACGATGAGTGCATGTCCCTCTAAAAAAAGGTGTGCAGCAAGGATGATTGTGACAAAACAAAAGGCAAAGACTCCTATTATACACGATGCTCCAAGAAAAACACATATCATGTGGTGAATAAAAATATAGCTCCAAGTAACGTTACCGATGGATTGAAGACGAAAGAGGGGATGACTTCCCGGGGCATCCGCAAGCTTAGGCTTTTTGGTGTCCTTGAATTTCTCTTGGGATGACAAGGCCATCACCAAGCTTAAGCTATTTCCAGTCTTTATTCCGTTGTCCATGAGAACATCACCCAAAACTTGAAAACTTCACAACACAAAACTTAAATAGAAACTCGTGATATCATTAGCATAAGAAAACAAACCACCAACTCTTTAGGTACTGTAGTAAACTTGATTTCTATTTAGATTGATGTTATATTACTTTATTATCACTTTTCCATGGCTAGTATCCCCTGATAATAACCATAGTTTCATCAAAATAAGCAATCAACACAACAAAAACAGAATCTGTCAAAAACACACCAGTCTGTAGCAATCTGTATACTTCGCATATCTATGGTATCCCAAAAATTCTGAAAAATATGAAAATTAGGGCAATTCGTATATCAATCAGCATAAACAAGAATCAACTCAAAATCTCTTTCTGGATAGGAACTAAAAATAATTTCGTGAGCACAAAGTTTTTGTATTTTTCAGCATGATCAAACAACTATCAGCAAAACTAATCATAAAGGTTCTACTTGCCACAAACACTAACTAAAACATAAAAAACACAATCATAACAGAATTATGATGGTGTGGACACAACAAAACATAAACCAAAAAGCAATAAATAAATTTATTCATTGGGCTGCCTCCCAACAAGCGCTTTTCTTTAAAGCCTTTTAGCTAGGCATTGATAATTCAATGATGCTCACATAAAAGATAGCAATCAGACACAAAGAGAGCATCATGAAACCTGTGACAAACATATCTAAGTCTAACATCCTTCCTATACTTAGGCATTTTATAGGAAAACAGATTGTCACGACAACCAATAGTTACCATATGCAAGGAAGAAGAAAGAGACAATAGCAATCTCAACATAACGAGAGGTGATTTAGTGATATGAAAATTTCTACAACCATATTTTCCTCTCTCATAATAATTACATGTGTGATCATATTCAAATTCAACAATATAACTATCACATAGGATATTCTTTTCATGATCCACATGCATGCAAAGTTGACGCTCTTCAAAAATAGTGGGATTATCATCAACTAAAGTCGTGACTTCTCCAAATCCGCTTTCAATCTTATTGCAAACATTATTATCAATATCATATTCATCATGAGGCTTAAACAAATTTTCAAGATCGTAAGAAAAATCATCACCCCAATCATGATCATTGCAACAAGTACTGGAAATAGCAAAACTAGCATCTCCAAGCTTAGGGTTTTGCTTATTTTTAGCATGACTGTCATTAATAGAATTTATAGTGAAACCATTGCAATCATGCTTTTCATTCAAGGAGCCCTCGTGAATCACTTCATAAATTTCTTCATCACAATTTTCAGATTCACGCATCTCAAGCAAAACTTCATAAAGATAATCTAGTGCACAAAACTCACTAGCAATTGGTTCAACATAATTGGATCTCTTAAAGAGATTAGCAAGTGGGTGAGGATCCATATCAATAGATATTTAGCAAGCAAAGATGCAATCATATTGAAGGCACATAGCACACAAGCAAAGGAAAGGCAAACGAAAAAGGCAAATATTTTTGTAAATTTTGTTTTTTCAGAAGTGGGGGAGAGGAAAACGAGAGGCAAAAGGCAAATAATGTAAATGCAAGAGATGAGTTTGCGATAACTACTTGTTATGTTTAACTTGAATACTCCCCGGCAACGGCGCCAGAAATTCTTCTTGCTAGCTCTTGAGCTTGCGTTGGTTTCTCCCTTGAAGAGGAAAGGGTGATGCAGCACAGTAGCGATAAGTATTTCCCTGAGTTTGAGAACCAAGGTATCAATCCAGTAGGAGTATCAAGATGAGGCACCAATGTACCTGCGCAAAAACAAACAAACTTGCACCAAACGCTATAAAGGGGTTGTCAATCCCTTCACAATTATTTGCAAGGTGAGATCTGAAGGTGAAAAGTGCAACAAAGTAATTTTGTAGATATGAAAATAGGATGTGAAGTAGACCCGGGGGCCATAGTGTTCACTAGAGGCTTCTCTCATGATAGCAAGTATTACGGTGGGTGAACGAATTACTATCAAGCAACTGATAGAATCGCGGAAAGTCATGATGATATCTAAGGCAATGATCATACATATAGGCATCACGTCTCAGACAAGTAGACCGATACTTTCTGCATATACTACTATTACTCCACACATCGCCCGCTATCCAGCTTGCATCTAGTGTATTGAGTTCATAGCAAACAGACTAACGCCTTAAGCAAGATGACCTGATGTAGAGGGATAGATTCATGCAATATGATATAAACCCCATCTTTTTACCCTTGATGGCAACAACACGATGCGTGCCTCGCTACCCCTTCTGTTACTGGGTGAGGTCACCGCACGGTATGAACCCAAAACCAAGCACTTATCCCATTGCTAGAATCATAGGTCAAGCTGGCCAAACAAAACCCACAACTCGAAGAGAATTACAAGGATACGAAATCATGCATATAAGAGATCAGAGGAGACTCAAATAATATTCATAGATAATCTGATCATAAATCCACAATTCATCGGATCTCGACAAACACACCGCAAAAGAAGGTTACATCAGATAGATCTCCATGAACATCATGGAGAACTTTGTATTGAAGATCCAAGAGAGAGAAGAAGCCATCTAGCTACTAGCTATGAACCCAAAGGTCTGTGGTGAACTACTCACGCATCATCGGAGAGGCAATGGTGTTGATGAAGAAGCCTACGTGTCCGAATCCCCCTCCGGCAGGGCACCAGAACGGTCCCGGATGGGATCTTGCGGAGACAGAAGCTTGCTGCGGCGGAAAAGTATTTTCGTGGCTCTCTTCTTTGGTTTCGGGATTTCAGAGAATTTATAGGCGAAAGAGGTAGGGCAAAGGAGCCACGTGGGGCCCACCAGCCTGCGAGGCGCCCCCCAAGTCGCGGCTAGGGGGCTTGTGACCTCCCCCGAGGTCTCCTGCCTTGGTTCTCAAGTCCCCTGCGTATCTTCTGTTATGGAAAAAATCATCCCGAAGGTTTTATTCCGTTTGGACTCCGTTTAAAATTCTTCTATGAAAAAGGTCAAAAACACGGAAAAAACCAAAACTGGCACTTGGCACTGAGTTAATCATTTAGTCCCAAAAAGATATAAAATAGCATATTCATGCATATAAAACATCCAAATTTGACAAGATAATAGCATGGAACCATCAAAAATTATAGATACGTTGGAGACGTATCACCTGCCCAATTTGGCAAGTCCAAATATGGACATATTCTAGAAATGGAAACATTCCTAATATCACATAAATTAAACACAAACAATAAATAAATAGAAAAATAATAATGACGAGGGGGGCCCACTTGGCAGTGGCCAGGGCCCCCTCACTGGATGACACGTGGGCCCCTGTGGCCCACTGTCGGACACACACCACACACTACACATCACACAACACACACTTCACAACACCGAAATTAAAAAAGGGGCCATGGGGATTCGAACCCACGACCCCCTGGTGGAGGCGCGACGCTTGCACCACTGGGCTAGGAGGGGGGTCTAAACCACAAGGGGTTCAGCCCCCAATATGCTAAATCCACGCCCCCTTCTTGTACCTCCAAATCGGAACTGCACCGGAGGAGGGGTCCACGCCAGCGAGCTATGCGGCAACAGAGGCAGATTGGAACATTCGACAGGGGCGCGGGAACCCTAGGGGGTTCCATTCCCGGGGCTACGAAGCTCCAAGGAGCGGGGCAAGGCGGAGGCGGCGAGCTCGAGCGGAGCTCGCTCCTGGCCGGCGACGCGTACTGCTACGGCGGCTACGCGTAGGCGACACGCACGGGGAAGGTGAGGAGATCACTGAGAGGTTCGGAGAGGAGATCGGGGCAAGACGGGGAAGCGGATTGACGCTGGCGCTGCAGACTCCCTTCACGCACCCGACGGAGCTGAGCACGGGGTCGCCGGTGTGGTGGCCCTCCAGCCACCCTAGCGGCGGGAACGAGATGCGGGCGCTCCCCGCGCTCCCTGGAGCATGCTCGAGGAGGAGCTCAAGCCGCACGCGTTGACGGAGACGTGGCGACGACGGCAACCGAGCTCCTGTCTCTGAACCTCACCATGACGCGATCTTCAGAGAAACAGAGGAGGGAAGAAGAAGGAATGGAGGTGTCGGCGGAGATGGAGGAGAGGGAAATCCTAGGCAGAGGGGCACGGACGCCGAGGCTTTATAGCCCGAGCGTTGGTCGTCGTGGCTGCCACGGTGGCCATGTGCTCGCTCTGTGCGTCGTCGGTATTAGAGGGAGGTGGAAAGGAGGAAGAAGGCGAGAGGAAGAAAGGAGGATGTCACTAGCCCCGATGCGAGACACGCTAGAAAGAGCCAGGGCTGGATGACTCGGCCGCGGTGACGAAGGAAGCCGAGGTAGGCTAACACTCTCTCTCACAGCGGAAACAGACAGACACGCCTTCTAAAGAAAAATAAAACGGCTAGACTAAAGAAGATTGCGAGAGGCTAAAAGAAAAAACTTTAGCAAAATAAAAAATATATTTGGGCTTCTAAATTCATGTCCCAATTTATGAAATAAATTGGGCATTTTATAAGAGTAAAAAATTAAATACTTTTTGAAAACAGAAGACTTTGTTTTGTAATAAAAAAAGGAGAATATAAAATAAAAACCAAAGAGTTGCCCCATAAATAATAATAGAAATTTAAAAAGAAGATGAACATTTTTATCTCAGCAAAACTGAAACCTAGAAATCTGCCTCAAGACGAAATAAGAGAGGAGAGAGAGGTTTGAAATCATGGTGCAACAAGGGATGTTTTGAAGGAACCAATGTTGCACCCACTTTCATGCACAAGATCACACAATCACACATGCAATCACATACAACACCAAGTTGGCACCACAACACAAGATCAAAAAAGAAGCAAAAGGAATATGACATGCATGATGCATGATGCACATGAAATGAAGACACAATGATGGGCTGACACCACATATAATACAAAATCAAGGTTGCCATACAAGGAAAGATTACATAAAAGGAAAGGGGTGCACTGAGCTGTCACAACACCCTTCCTATATATCAATCTTCGTCTCTGGACCATTTCAGAACTCCTAGTGACGTGTGGATCTCATCCGGGACTGTAAACAACATTCGGTTACCAGCATACATAATTCAACTATACCGAAACGTCACCGAACCTTAAGTGTGCAAACCCTGCGGGTTCGAGAACTATGTAGACATGACCGAGACACACTCCGGTTAAAATAAAGGGACCTAGATGTCCATATTTGCTCTTACATATTCTACAAAGATCTTTATCAGTTGAACCTCTATATCAAGGATTCAATTAATCCCGTATAGCATTCCCTTTGTCCTTCGGTATGTTACGTGCCTGAGATTTGATCGTCGGTATCTCTATACCTATTTGAATCTCGTTACTGGCAAGTCTCTTTACTCATTCCGTAATACAAAATCTCGTGGCTAACTCTTTAGTCACATTGCTTGCAAGGCTTGTTGTGATGTTGTATTACCGAGTGGGCCCCGAGATACCTCTCTGTCATACGGAGTGACAAATCCCAGTCTTGATCCATGCTAACTCAACAGACAACTTCAGAGATACCTATAGAGTACCTTTATAGTCACCCAGTTACGTTACAACGTTTGATACACACAAGGTATTCTTCCGGTGTCAGTGAGTTACATGGTCTCATGGTCATAGGAACATATACTTGACATGCAGAAAAATAGTAGCAATAAAACGACACGATCACCTGCTACGTTCATAGTTTGGGTCTTGTCCATGACATCATTCTCCTAATGATGTGATCTTGTTATCAAGTGACAACCCTTGTCTATGGCTAGGAAACCTTAACTATCTTTGCTTAACGAGCTAGACTACTAGAGTCTTACTAGGGACAATGTGTTGTCTATATATCCACACATGCATCTGAGTTTCCATTCAATACAATTCTAGCATGGATAATAAACGATTATCTTTGACAAGGAAATATAATAATAACAATTTTATTATTGCCTCTAGGGGATATTTCCAATAGTTTCCCACTTGCACTAGAGTCAATAATCTAGCATACATCACTATGTGATTTACAATGTAACGAAGCTAACACCCATACAATTCTGGTGTTGATCATGTTTTCTCATGGAAGATGCTTAGTCAACAGGTCTGCAACATTCAGATCCGTGTGCACTTTGCAAATATTTATGTCCTCCTCCTTGATGTAATCGCAGATGGAATTGAGCGTCACTTTATGTGTCTGGTCCTCTTATGAAACCTTGGTTGCTTGGCTAGAGCAATGGCACCATTGTTCTCACAAAGCAGAGTCATTGGATCCAGTGTACTGGGCACAACTCCAAGATCTGTCATGAGCTGCTTCATCCAGACACATTCTTTAGCCGCCTCTACGGCAGCTATGTACTCAGCTTTGCATATACAATCAGCTACCATGCTTTGCTTGGAATTATACCAACTTACCGCACCCCCATTGGGAATAAATATGTATCCGGTTTGTGACTTAGATTCATCCGGATTAGTGTCAAAGCTTGCATTGACGTATCCCTTTACGATGAGCTCTTTATCACCTCCATATACGAGAAACCTTTCCTTAGTCGTTTTCAGGCACTTCAGAATATTCTTGACCGCTGTCCAGTGTTCCATTCCTGGATCACTTTGAAACCTTCCCGCCATACTTATGGCAAGGCTGACATCAGGTCTTGTGCATAGCATTGCATACATGATAGATCCTATGGCTGAAGCATAGGGGACGACACTCATCTTTTCTTTATCTTCTGCAGTCACTAGGCATTGAGTCTTACTCAACTTCATACCTTGTAACACACGCAATAACCCTTTCTTGGACTATTCCATTTTTAACTTCTTCAAAACTTTATCAAGGTATGTGCTCTATGAAAGTCCTATCAAGCGTCTTGATCTATCTCTATAGATCTTGATGCCTAATATGTAAGCAGCTTCTCCTAGGTCCTTCATTGAAAATTTTTTATTCAAATAATCCTATATGCTTCCCAAAAGGTCTATATTGTTTCCAATTAGCAATATGTCATCCACATATAATATTAGAAACGCTATAGAGCTCCCACTCACTTTGTTGTAAAAACAAGCCTCTCCATAAACTTGTATAAACCCAAATGCTTTGATCACCTCATCAAAGCGCTCATTCCAACTCTGAGATGCTTACACCAGTCCATAAATGGATTGCTGGAGTTTGCATACTTTGTCAGCATTCTCTGGATCGACAAAACCTTCCGGTTGCATCATATAAAACTCTTCCTTAAGGAAACCGTTAAGGAATGTTGTTTTGACATCAATCTGCCAAATTTCATAATTGAAAAATGCAACTATTGCTAAGATGAATCTGGCGGACTTAAGCATCGCTACGGGTGAGAAAGTCTCATCATAGTCAACTCCTTGAACTTGTAAAAAACCCTTTGCCACAAGTCGAGCTTTATAGACGGTGACATTACCGTTCGCGTTCGTCTTCTTCTTAAAAATCCATTTATTCTGAATAGCCTTTCGCCCTTCAGGTAATACTTCCAAAGTCCATACTTTATTTTCATACATGGATCCTATCTCAGATTTCATGGCCTCTAACCATTTGTTGGAATCTGGGCCCACCATTGCTTCTCCATAGCTCGTAGGTTCATCATTGTCTAACAATATGATTGATAAGACAGGGTTCCCGTACCACTCAGGAGCAGTACGTGCCCGTGTTGACCTACGGGGTTCTACAGCAACATGATCTAAAGATATATGATCATCATGAACGGCTTCCTCTTCAACTGACGCACGCGCCATAGAAACTTCTTTATGTGATGCGCCACTTGTTTGTTGAAGTAAAGGTTTTACAACCTCATCAAGTTCTATGTTTCTCCCACTCAATTCTTTCGAGATAAACTCTTTCTCAAGAAGATCTCCTTTTTAGCGACAAACACTTTGACTTCGGATCTGAGATAGAAGGTGAACCCAACTGTCTCTTTTGGGTATCCTATGAAGACGCACTTTTCCGCTATGGGTTCCATCTTTTTAGGCTGAAGCTTTTTGACATAAGCATCACATTCCCAAACATTAAGAAATGACAACTTTGGCTTCATGCCAAACCACAGTTCATATGGTGTCGTCTCAAGGGATTTTGATGGTGCCCTATTTAAAGTGAATGCAGCTATCTCTAATGCATAACCCCAAAACAATAACGACAAATCGGTAACACACATGATAGAACACACCATATCTAATAAAGTATGATTACGATGTTCGAACAAACCATTAGGCTGTGGTGTTCCGGGCGGTGTCAACTATGGAACAATTCCACATTGTCTTAAGTGAGTTCCAAACTCATAACTCGGATATTCTCCTCCTCAATCAGGTCGTAGGAATTTGATCTTCTCGGTACGATGATTTTCAACTTCACTCTTAAATTGCTTGAACTTTTCAAACATTTTAGACTTGTGTTTCATCAAGTAAATATAACCATATCTACTCAAATCATCTATGAAGGTGAGAAAATAACGATAACCACCACGCGCCTCTATGCTCATTGGTCCGCACACATCAATATGTATGATCTCCAACAAGTCACTTGCACGCTCCATTCTTTCGGAGAACGGAGTCTTAGTCATCTTGCCCATGAGGCATGGTTCGCGCGTGTCAAGTGATTCATAATCAAGTGACTCCAAAAGTCCATCAACATGGAGTTTCTTCATGCGTTATATACCAATATGACCTAAGCAGCAGTGCCACAAGAACGTGGCTCTATCATTATCAAGTCTACATCTTTTGGCTTAAGTGTTATGGATATGTGTGCCATCATTATCGAGATTCAACATGAACAAACCCCTCACATTGGGTGCATGACCATAAAACATATTACTTTATAAATACAACAACCATTATTCTCTGACTTAAATGAGTATCCGCCTCGCAATAAACAAGATCCAGATATGATGTTCATGCTTAGCGCAGGCACTAAATAACAGTTATTTAGGTTCATTAGTAATCCTGACAGTAACTGAAGTGAGAGCGTGTCGACCGCGACCGCATCAACCTTGGAACCATTTCTCACGCGCATCGTCACTTCGTCCTTCGCCAGCCTTCCTCTATTCTGTAGTTCCCCCTTTGAGTTGAAAATGTGAGCAACCGAACCCGTATCAAATACCCAAGCACTACAACGAGAGTTGGTGAGGTACACAACAATAACATGTATATCAAATACACCTTCTTTGGCGTTGGCCGCCTTCTTATCAGCGAGATACTTGGGGCAGTTCCGCTTCCAGTGACCAGTCCCCTTGCAATGATAGCACTCAGTTTCCGACTTGGGTCCAGCCTTGGGTTTCTTCATGGGAGGGGCAATAACTTTCCCACTCTTCTTGGAGTTACACTTCTTTCCCTTGCCGTTTTCCTGAAACTAGTGGTTTTATTAACCATCAACACTTGATGTTCTTTCTAGATTTCTGACTCAGCGACTTTCACCATGTTGTAGCTCGGCGACCGATTTATTCATCCCTTGCATGTTGTAGTTCAACACAAAGCTTTTATAGCTAGGTGGCAGTGATTGAAGCACTCTGTCAGTGATTGCCTCTGGCGGGAGAACAATTCCCAACTCAGGCAGACGGTTAGACTACCCATACATTCTGAGCACATGCTCACTAACAAACCCGTTCTCCTCCATTTTGCAAGCATAGAACTTATCAGAGGTATCATACCTCTCAATCCAGGCATTCTTCTAAAAGATAAACTTCAACTCCTGAAACATCTCATATGCTCCATGACGTTCAAAACGTCTTTGAAGTCTCGGTACTAAGCCATACAAAATTGCACATTGAACTACAGAGTAGTCATCCGGACGTGATTGCCAGATGTTCATAATATCTTGGGTCGCCGATTGGGGTGTCATGTCACCTAATGGTGCATCAAGGACATAAGCCTTTTGATAAACCATGATAACAATTCTTAGATGTTGGGCCCAGTCTACAAAGTTACTCCCATCATCTTTCAGCTTAGCTTCCACTAGGAACGCATTAAAATTCAAGGGTGCTAGTGCGCGAGCCATTGATCTACAACATAAAATTTGCAAAGATTACTTAGACTATTTTCAATATAATGAGTTTAATTAATTATATTACTAATAAACTCCCACTTAGATTGACATCCCTCTAGTCATTCGAGTGTCACATGATCCAAATTCACTAACTCAAGTCCGATCATCACGTGAGTTGAGTTGGCTTCAATGGTGAACATCTCCATATTTATCATATCTACTATATAATTCGTGTTTGACCTTTCGGTCTCTTGTGTTCCGAGGCCATGTTTGTACATGCTAGGCTCGTCAAGTTTAACCCCAGTGTTCTCCGTGTGCAACTGTCTTGCACCTGTTGTATATGAACGTAGAGTCTATCACACCCAATCATCACGTGGTGTCTCGACACGACGAAATTTCACAGCGGTGCACACTAGGGAGAAAACAATTTTATCTTGAAATTTTAGTGAGGGATCACCTTATAATGCTACCTCGTACTAAGCAAAATAAGGTGCATAAAAGGTTAACATCATATGCAAATCATAAGTGACATGATATGGCCATGAACTTGTGCTTTTGATGTCCATCTTCAAAGCACCAGCATGATCTCTCGAGGTGGGCGTTCGGTATAAACCAAAATTTTAGTTTCTACCATTCGGTTATTTTTCAAATTTGGTTTACAAAATCAAAAACCGAAATGGCGACTGCAACTAGCTAACTGAAATTTTGGTTAACCGGAAGTTCCATGTGGTTTTCGGTTTACAGTGATCGAATCTTGCTTTTACTGATTCTGGTCAGAGCACCATGTTATATAGGCACAAGTTTCTGCCATATTCCCCCGGTCAGGCGAGGTCGGACTAAAGAGTCGCTGTTTAGACGCTCGCACACTAGGAGGCTGGCCAACTTCCATGCAGATGACGTCTTAGTGCCTCCTTGTCTCATACGGGCTAGTGGGCTATATGAATGGATGACTAGGAGAGAACTGCACATCTACGTGGGAGTGAGTATATGCGGCTATGCCTAGTACCATAGGTACAGTTTGGTTTCTTTCGGTTAACCATTTTAAAAAACTGAACAAATCGAATTTAGTTCGGTTTCTAGAAGTAAAAAACCGAAATTATGTATACCAATGATAAAAACTGAAAAATTGATGTTTCCGGTTTCGGCTTCGGTTGGTGTTTGGTTTGTCGGTTTTTATGCCCACCCCGATCTCCATCATCACCAGCGCCACACCATGATCTCCATCATCATGATCTCCATTAATGTGCTGCCATCGAGGTTGTTGCGCTAACTATATTGTTGCTACTAAAGCTACTGAACTAGCGATAAAGCAAAGCATCACCAAGCACAAAATAATTAAAGACAACCCTATGGCTCATACCGGTTGCCATCACATTGACATGCAAGTCGATATTTAACTATTACAACATGATCATCTCATACATCAAATACATCATATCATGTCTTTGGCCGTATCATATCACATCATACCCTGCAAAAACAAGTTAGACGTCCTCTAATTTGTTGTTGCATGTTTTACGTGCCTGCTATGGGTATCTAGCATGATCGCATCTTACTTACGCAAAACCACAACTCTGATATACAAGTTGTTATTTAACCTTCTCCAAGGACCGCCCCTATTAAATCCGGTTCAACTTAAGTAGGAGAAACACACACCCGCGAGCCATCTTTATACAACAAGTTGCATGTTAGTCGATGGAACCGGTCTCTCGTAAGCGTATGAGTAATGTTGGTCCGGGCCGCTTCATCCAACAATACCGCCAAATCAAGAAAATATTAAGGAGGGAAGCAATCTGAATATCAACGCCCACAAACTCCTTTGTGTTCTACTCAAGATGTCATCTATGCATAGACCTAGCTCATGATGCCACTGTTGGGGAATGTTGCAAGGGAAACAAAAAAGTTCCTACGCACACATAAGATCTATCCATGGTGATGACCACCTACGAGAGGAGAGATCGGATCCACATGCCCTTGTAGATTTCTAAGCGGGAAGCATTAATAAATGCGGTTGATGTAGTTGAACGTCTTTGCAATCCAAATTGCAAGTCGTCCCGCGAGCCAATCACAAGCTAGTACCGAACGGACGGCACCTCCGTGTTCAGCACACGTGTAGCTCGATGAAGATATCCACCTTCTTGATCCAGCACGATGGCGTGACAATGATGATGGTGGAGCTACTCCGAGAGTGCTTCGTCGTGCACTACCGGAATAACCTACGAGGTGTCACGAAGTAGTGGAGGGAGAGGGGCTGCATCGTGGCTTGAGGTGCAGCTAGCCTCTCTCCCCTCCACTATATATAGGAGGGAGGGAGGGGTGGCACCCTAGGGAAAACCCCAAGTGTTCGGCCGACGCACCTAGGAGGAGGACGACTCCTCCTCCAATTCGGATTGGTGGAGGTGGACTCTCCTTCTTTGGTGGACTCCTTCCCCTTTTGCACTTCAGCCAAATAGGCCCACTTGGGCTGGCCGCCCTGCCCACCAGGGGCTGGTGTGCTACCCTTAGGCCTATTTGGACCCCTTTCGCATGGGTGGCCCCTCCCGGTGGAACCCTGAAACCCATTCGTCACTCCCGGTACTTTACCGGTAATGTCTGAAATCTTTCTAGAAGCCAAATACACCCTTACTATATATCAATCTTCGTCTTTGGACCATTTCGGAACACCTTGTAACGTTTGGGATCTCATCCAAGACTCCAAATAACATTCGGTTACCAACATACATAATTCAACTATACCGACACGTCACCGAACCTTAAGTGTGCAGACCCTACGGGTTCGAGAACTATGTAGACATGACCGAGACACTCTCCGGTCAATAAGCAATAGCAAGACCTGGATGTCCATATTGGCACCCACATATTCTATGAAGATCTTTATCGGTTGAACCTCTGTGTCTGGGATTGAGTTAATCCCGTATATCATTCCCTTTGTCCTTCAATATGTTACTTGCCGAGATTCGACCGTCAGTATCTCTATACCTATTTGAATCTCGTTAGCGACAAGTCTCTTTACTCCTTTCGTAATACAAAATCCCGTGCCTAACTCTTTAGTCACATTTCTTGCAAGGCTTGTTGTGATGTTGTATTACCGAGTGGGCCCCAAGATACCTCTCCGTCATACGGAGTGAAAAATCCTAGTCTTGATCCATGCTAACTCAACGGACACCTTCAGAGATACCTGTAGAGCACCTTTAGAGTCACCCAGTTATGTTGCAACATTTGATACACACAAGGTATTCTTCCGGTGTCAATGAGTTACATGATCTCATGGTCATAGGAACATATACTTGACATGCAATAAAACAGTAGCAACAAAACGACACGATCACATGCTACGTTCATTGTTTGGGTCTTTTCCATCACATCATTCTCCTAATGATGTGATCCCGTTATCAAGTGACAACCTTTGTCTATGGCTAGGAAACTTTAATCATCTTTGATTAACGAGCTAGTCTACTAGAGGCTTACTAGGTACAGTGTGTTGTCTATGTATCCACACATGTATCTGAGTTTCCATTCAATACAATTCTAGCATGGATAATAAACGATTATCTTTGAACAAGGAAATATAATAAGAACTACTTTATTATTGCTGCTGGGGCATATTTCCAACAACAATTGTCTGAATGACTTAGAACACACGTTGTTTGTTTTCAATAGGATTCATGGTTTATACTTTAGGTGTGAATAGCTTATAACTTGTATATGAGAAGTTTTATGATAATATGTTACTGCTATGATAACGATCTTGATGTTTTCATGTCGGTATTTTGTTTCTGTCGACACTTATCTATCTAATTATGTGGTCATTATTGTCGAGTTCGGCTTTCGCTTGAGGACAAGCGAGGTCTAAGCTTGGGGGAGTTGATACGTCCATTTTGCATCATGATTTCATATTGATATTTATAATGTTTCCAAGCATTATTTAACTTTTTGATGCAATCCTTATATTTGTTCTCTCTTATTTCATCATGATTATACAAAGGGGGAAATCAGTGGAAACTGGAATTCTGGACTTGAAAGGCCATGGAAAAGGCTGAAATTTCTAGACACCAATTTACGTGAAACTTCACGGAGAATTTTTGTGGAATACATAATGAATATTGGAGAAAAGAACCATCAAAGGGGGCCCACCAATTGCCCACAAGGAAACAAGGCATGCCATGATGCCTTGTGGGTCCCACAAGCGGCCTACAGCGCCCATCTTCTTCTATATGAAGGGTTTTGACCAAGAAAAATAAGGACGATACTTTCAGGACGAAGCAACGCTGTCTCGAGGAGGAAACCTGGGCATGAGCACTTTTGCTTTGTGGCGAAGCGATTCTGCCGAGGGAACTTCCCTTTGAGAGGGGGAAATCAAAGCCATCGTCCTCACTAAGTCTTCCTCCTTCGTGGGAGGACCAATCTTCACCAACATCTTCACCAGCATCATCTCATATCAAACCCTAGTTCATCTCTTGTATTCAATCATTGTCTCAAAACCTCAGATTGGTATGTGTGCTTTGCTAGTAGTGTTGATTCCATCTTGTAGTTGATGCTAGTTGGTTTACTTGGTGGAAGATAATATGATTAGATCCTTAATCATATTCACTATACCTCTTATCTTTAACATGGTGATGGTTTTTGAGTAGTTACTTTTGTTCTCGAGGACATGGGATAATTCTTGTTATAAGTAATCACGTGAAGTTGGTATTCGTTCGATATTTTGATGATATGTATATTGTTGCTCCATTTAGTGGTTTCATGTGAACATCGACTACATGACACTTCGCCATATTTGGGACTAAGGGAAGTCATTATTTAGTAATAAGGAGATGTTGGGTTGCTAGAGTGACATAAGCTTAAACCCTAGTTTATGTGTTATTCCATAAGGGGTTGCTTTGGATCCACATGTTTCATGCTATGGTTAGATTTATCTTAATTATTCTTTCATAGTTGAGGATGCTTGTGAGAGGGGGTAATCGTAAGTGGTTTGCTTGTTCAAGTAAGAACAACACCCAAGCACCGGTCCACCCACATATAAAATTAACAAAGTAACGAACGTGAATCAACTCAACGTGATGAACATGACTAGACGACAATTCCCATGTGTCCTTGCGAGCACCTTGCTCTATATAAGAGAACTTTCTGGCTTGTCATTTTCTATTAAAAGGATTGGGAAACCTTGCTTCACCTTTGATACTATTGTTAGTTTTTACGAATTATCATGCTACAAAATTATTTATTAATGCTACTTACAGCACTTGCAGAGAATACCTTGTTGAAAACCACTTGTGATTTCCTTCTGCTCCTCGTTGGGTTCGACACTCTTACTTATCGAAAGGACTATGATTGATTCCCTATACTTGCAGGTCATCACCCTCCTATATGGCTTAGGCCGAAAGCTTGAGACCAAAATTGCACGTTCAAACTCATCACACATGGGGTAAGTGATACGTCTCCAATGTATCGATAATGAAGTATTCATGCCTTGTTTACAATGTATTATATGTTTTTGGTGCACTTTTATATTATTTTTGGGAAGTAACCTATGAACGTAGTGCCAGTTTTTTGTTTTTTTCTATTTCTTGTTTCACAGAAAATTCATACCAAAGGAAGTCCAAATGCCACAAAATTTTACGATATTTTTTATGGACAAGAGGAGACCCATGGAGCTTCGAAGAAAGACTAGACGAAGTCCAGAGGGCCACAAGCCTGGGTGCTCCCCGTAGGGCGCACCACTTGAGCTTGTGGGACCCTAGAGACTCCCCGTGGCGTGATTTCGACGCTGAAAAATCTGATAAATAGCTAAACCTCGAGAAAGAAACATAGAATTTTTACGCTGCAAACCTCTATTCTGAAGCCATCTCAAACGGAGCCCTTTTCCGGCACCTTGCCGGAGGGGGAAATCATCACCGGAAGCCATCTTCATCATCGGGGCGGTATCCATGATGAGGAGGGAGTAGTTCACCCTCGAGGCTGAGGGTACATACCGGTAGCTATGTGCTTGATCTCTCTTTCTATCTCTCTCTCTCTCTCTCCCTCTCTCTCTCTCTCTCTCTCTCCTGTGATCTTGATAGGGCAAAATTTTGATGTACCATGAGCTTTGTTAATGTAGTAGATTCATATGGTCGTTTTCCTTTTGTTGTGATGAGTTGAGTCTCACCCTTTGATATTTCATTATTATCTAGTTGAATATTATGGATTTGAGAACACTTGATGTATGTCTTGCATGTGGATACACGTGGTAACTCTATTAAGTCACTTGATGTATGTTTCGGTAATCCACTTGTGGATTCCCCAGGTGACATTGGGGTAATCTAGGCACATAGGTTGATACATGTTTTCATCCTACTTTTTAGGTAGAAAATTTGGGGTACTCTTTGAAGTTCTTTGTGTTGTATTGAATAATATGAATCCGACTTTTGGTGCACATCAAATAATTAACTCATGGAAACTTGTGGTGACATTGGAGTATATATGTGACATTAGAGTTGATTGATGTGTATCATATGGTGTTATTGTACGATCTCTATGGCTGTTTGTGACACTTATAGGAATGGCTCAATAGTATGATCAAAAACATAACTTTGAGGTGGTTATCTACAAACAAAAATTTCATATTATGTTCTCCGCTATTGATAAGAACTTTGGAGTAATTTCTTGTCACACCTTGAGGGATTTATATATGATTGAGTTATGTTAGCACTGTTGAGAGATTACACTAGTGAAAGTATGAACCCTAGGCCTTATTTCTAAGCATTGAAATACCATTTAGCTTGTTATTTGCTACTTGCTACCTTGCTGCTTTTATTTATTCAAACTATAAAAACCTATTTCTACCATCCATATCACACTAGTATCACCATCACTTCACCGAACTAGTGCACCTATAAAATTTGCCATAGTATTGGTGTGTAGGGGACACAAGAGATTTCTTGTATTTGATTACAGGGTTGTTTGAGAAGGGCCATCTTCATCCTACACCTCTTGCGGATTGATAAACCTTATTTCATCCACTTGAGGGAGATCTGCAACTATCCTACAAAACTATGCGCTTGGAGGCCCAATAGAGTCTGCAAGAATATAGTTGTGTAATAGACATCACTTAGCTCTAAGAATCATTTGTGATATTTAAATATCGCACAGAGTTTTGAATAATCAATTGTGTCCGATGACACTTTGTGCGCCAATTTTCCGCTGCACCGAGAGAAAAATTTCAGCTACCATGGAAATATCAACCTCCTCCCTCCTCCCGACCAAAAGCCACATTTCCATTGTTTACTCCTCCTTTCCAAGTTCAAACCTTCATTGCTTGCTTGCAACATCCTCCCCTCACCGCCAACGCTCCTTGCTGATGCTCGGCCTCGTTGATCTAGTCGGATAATCCTCACCTCCCCACACCCCCTCCTCTTCCTCCATCCCACATGTCCCGGCTTCCGGTGTGACAACGTCCACCCAAATCACCACCCATCCTCCAAATAATCATATATGAAAGCCATGGTGCGCGTAGTATAACCAGGAGCTCAAGGAGCATTATGCAGCGGAGAAGCAAACCACGGCCGCACGTGCAGATGAGGCTGCAATGGCTGCCATGCCTGTTGACCCGCGGATCTTAGATGAGCACCTCATCATCGATCCCACCAACAATGCATCATGCATGTTCACCACCATGCGGTTGGCTTCTTTAAATGACAGTTCATGGTGTTTTCTCGAGGGCATCGTATGTACCTTCAACAAAGACTACGAGGTGTATTCTCAGTGTATACATGTTTACATCAACTCCAGAGATAGTATGTTGGTGCCCAGATAGGCTCAAGCGACTCACCACTACGAGGAGGTCACCCATGATGAGGAGGCCTAATGTTTGTTGTGTATCCCTTGCAACAGCGCCAGAAATAGTTGTGTCGACGGCACCAGGAATCCTTCAACTGCGGCTACGCCTTAAGGGACTTCCTAGGCAAGTATGCAAAGACTTTCCCCCGTGGCCTTGGAGCCTTGCGTTGGTGTTCCCTCGAAGCGGAAAGGGTGATGTAGCACAGCGACGGTAAGTATTTTCCTCAGTTTGAGAACCAAGGTATCAATCCGGCGGAAGAGTATCTCAAGATCCTACACAAACACAAAAGCTTGCACCCAACGCTATGAAGGGGTTTTCGATCCCTTATAGATTGTTTGCCAAGTGAGAACTGAAAGCAACAAAGTAACAAAGCAAAGTAAAAGCGGAGATGTAAACGATGGATGTGAATAGACCCGGGGGCCGTAGTGTTTACTAGTGGCTTCTCTCATGAAAGCAAGTAGACGGTGGGTGAACAAATTACTGTCGAGCAATTGATAGAACCGCGCATAGTCGTGACGATATCTATGCAATGATTATTTCTATAGGCATCACGTCCGAAACAAGTAGACCGATACTGTGTGCATCTACTACCATTACTCCACACGTCGACCGCTATCCAGCATGCATCTAGTGTATTAAGTCCATAAGAACAGAGTAACGCCTTAAGCAAGATGACATGATGTAGAGGGATAATCTCAAACCAATGATAAAAACCCCATCTCTTTTACCCTTGATGGCAACTACTTGATGTGTGCCTTGCTGCCCCTACTGTCACTCGGAAAGATCACCACATGGCAGAACCCAAAACCAAGCACTTCTCCCATTGCAAGAATCATAGATCTAGTTGGCCAAACAAAACCCAAGACTCAGAGACACTTACAAGGATATCAAATCATGCATCTAAGAAATCAGCAAAGACTCAAATATATATCATAGCTAATCTGATCACAAATCCACAACTCATCGGATCTCGACAAACACACCGCCAAAGAAGATTACATCGGATAGATCTCCATGAAGATCATGGAGAACTTTGTATTGAAGATCCAAGAGAGAGAAGAAGCCATCTAGCTACTAACTACGGACCCGTAGGTCTAAAGTGAACTACTCACAAGTCATTGGAGGGGCGATGATGATGAAGAAGAAGCCCTCCAACTCCACCTTCGGCAGGGCGCCGGGAAGGGTCTCCAGACGAGATCTCGCGGAAACGGAAGCTTGCGGTGGCGGAATAGTATTTTCGAGGTCCCCTGATTTTTTGGGGAATATTTGGGAATTTATAGGACAAGGACCTAGGTCAGGGGGCGGCTAGGGAGGCCACAAGCCTGCCCACCGCCGCCTCCCCCCTGGTGGCGTGGTGGGAGCTTGTGGGCTCCCTGGAGCCCACCTGGCTTGGCCCAAAGGCCCCCTGGTCTTCTTCCGATCGGGAAAAATTATTTCGGGGTTTTTATTCAGTTTGGACTCCGTTCCAAAATCGGATCTGAAAAGAGTCAAAAACACGGAAAAAACAAGAACTGGTACTTGGCACTGAATTAATAAGTTAGTCCCAAAAAATATATAGAAGGTACATAAAACAACCAAAGAAGAAAAGATAACAACGTGAAACCATCAAAAAATTTATAGATACGTTTGAGACGTATCAAGCATCCCCAAGCTTAACTCCTACTCATCCTCGAGTAGGGAAGTGATAAGAATGAATTTTTGATGCTTTCATGCTACCTAGCATAGGTGTCCTTTGTAATTCCTCTTATGTGACGTGAATGTTCAGATCCATTAGATTCAAAACAATAGTTTTCTATTGACGTGGAAACAATAATAATTCAAGCAAACTAGCAAAGTAATCATGAACTTTCAAAATAACAAGGCCAAAAGAAAGTTATCCCTACAAAAGCATATAGTCTGGCTATGCTCTATCATCATTGCACAACAAATTTAAATCATGCACAACCCCGGTATTGGCCAAGTAATTGTTTCACACCTTTACTTTCTCAAACCTTTTCAACTCTCACGCAATACATGAGCGTGAGCCATGGTTATAGCACTATAGATGGTGTGGAATGTAGTGGAGGTTGCAAGACAAAAAGGAGAAGATAGTCACATTAACTAGGCATATCAATGAGCTGTGGAGATGCTCATCAATAGATATCAATGTGAATGAGTAGGGATTGACATAAAATTGATGCACTAGAGCTACGAGTATGTGAAAGTTCTTAAAGAAAACTAGTGGGTGTGCATCCAACTTACTTGCTCACGAAGACCTAAGGAAATTTTGAGGAAGCCTATCATTGGAATATACAAGCCAAGTTATATAATGAAAATTTCCCGCTAGCTATACGGTGGTGACAAAACGAGAGACTCTCAATCATGAAGATCATGGTGCTTAATATGCACAAGTGTGGAATAAGTGGTAGCATTGTCCCTTCTCTCTTTTTCTCTCATTTTTTTATTTGGTGGGCTCTTTGGCCTTATTTTTTTGTGGGTTTCTTTGGCCTCTTTTATTTCCTCACATGGGATAATGCTCTGTTAATGATGATCATCACACTTTCAACTCAAAACTTAGATTAACGATGACTCTATATGGAATGCCTTCGGTAGTGTACCGTGGCAATGATCTAGCATGGCATAGACATCAATGGAAACATCATGCTAGCTATCTTACGATCATGCAAAGGCAAAGTAGACGTGGTGGCACATGTCATGGTGGTAGTTGCATGGCAATATATCTCGGAATGACTTTGAAAAAACCATAATAGGTAGGTATGGTGGCTGTTTTGAGGGAGGCTAATGGTGGGTTTTGTGCACTGGCGAAAGTTGCACGACACTAAGAAGATAGTGATGGTGGAAGGTGAAAGAGCATCTAAACCATGGACTCAACATTAGTCATGAAGAACTCGTATACTTGTTGCAAAAGTTTTATTAGTAATCGAAACAAAGCATTCAACGCATACTCCTAGGGGAAGGGTTGGTAGGTATAAACCATCGCGCGATCCCGACCGCCACGCAAAGGATGACAATCAATATACTAATCATGCTCAGATTTCATCACATAGCGGTTCACCATACGTGCATGCTACGGGAATCACTAACTTCAACACAAGTATTTCTAGATCCACAACACCTTACTAGCATGACTTCAATATTACCATAACCACAACTCAAAACTAATTGAGATAAATCAAACTTCTCTAACTATTCAATGCACATGAAGGTGGAAGTTTTCGTATCCCTTTGGATAACTACCCCTTTTGAGACTACTTTCAAAGCATAGATCAACTACCAAGCCACGCACCGCTGCGTTCTAAAAGATATAAGTGAAGCACGTAGAGAAAAAGTATCTAGCTCAAAAGATATAAGTGAAGCACATGTGAGCTGAATTGTCTACCAAAAGATATAAGTGAAGCTTGACAAAATCACGGTGTGTGCATGTCTCTCTCTACAGGTGTGTAGCAAGGATGATTGTGACAAAAAAAATAAAAGACTCCTACGATACAAGACGCTCCAAGAAAAAACACATAACATGTGGTGAATAAAAATATAGCCCCAAGTAACGTTACCGATGGATTGAAGACGAAAGAGGGGATGCCTTCCCGGGGCATCCCCAAGCTTAGGCTTTTACGGCATCCTTGAATCTCTTGGGGTGCCTTGGGAATCCCCAAGCTTGAGCTCTTGCCACTCTTTATCTCTTTGTCCATAAGAACTTCACCCAAAACTTGAAAACTTCACAACACGAAACTTAAACAGAAACTTGTGATAACATTAGTACAAGAAAGCAAACCACTACTTCCTTAGGTACTGTAGCAAACTTAAATTCTACTTGCGCTGATGTTGGGTTACTGTACTTTCAATCTTCCATGGCTAATACCCCCCGATACTATCCATAGTTTCATCAAAATAAGCAACCAACACAACAAAAACAGAATCTGTTAACAGCAGACCAGTCTGTAGCAATCTGTATATTTCGTATAACTCTACTACTTCAAAAATTCTGAAAAATTACGACAGTCTGAATAATTTGCGTAGCAATCGGTAGCAAAAAGAATCAACTCAAAATCTCTTACAGAACAAAAATGAAAATTCTTTTCGTGAGCCGAAAGTTTCTGTCTTTTCCAGCATGACCAAACGATCATCCCCAAGACTAATCATAACGGCTTTGCTTGGCACCAACGCAAAAAAAACACAAAAGGCACAATCATAACAGAATTATGAAAGTGTGGAAAACACAAAACAGAAAGAAAAAGGATAAATTCGTTAGGTTGCCTCCCAACAAGCGCTTTTGTTTAACGCCCTTAGCTAGGCGAAAGTGATGGAATCACGTATAGTCATCTTTGGTGCTCAATCCATAGGTAGCCCTCATCATAGATTCATAAGGCAATCTTATTTTCTTTCTAGGAAAGTGCTCCATGCCCTTCTTTAAAGGAAATTGAAATATAATATTCCCATCCTTCATATCGATGATAGCACCAATACTCCTTAGGAAAGGTCTACCAAGAATAATGGGACATGAAGGATTGCAATCTATGTCAAGTACAATGAAATCCACGGGTACATAGTTCTTATTTGCAACAATAAGAACATCATCGATTCTCCCCATGGGTTTCTTTATAGTAGAGTCCGCAAGATGCAAATTAAGAGAACACTCTTCAATCTCATGAAAACCAAGAATATCACATAAAGACTTTGGAATCGCGGAAACACTAGCACCCAAATCACACAAAGCATTGCACTCATAGTCTTTGGTCTTGATTTTGATAGTAGGTTCCCACTCATCATGAAGTTTTCTAGGTATAGAGACTTCTAGTTCGAGCTTCTCTTCAAGAGATTTGATCATAGCATCTACGATATGCGCGGTAAAGGCTTTGCTTTGGCTATAAGCATGTGGAGAGTTTGCAATGGATTGCATCAAAGAAATGCATTCAAACAAGGAGCAATTATCATAATTGAATTCCTTGAAATCCAAAGTGGGAGTTTCATTACTACCCAAAATTTTGACTTCTTCTACTCCACTCTCCACACCTTTAACATCAAGATAGGCGGACTCCGAATCATTGGGGCGTTTTTCAACCAAAGTGGATTCATATCCAGCCCCTCCATAAGTAGGTTTGACACACGAAAACAAATATTCAAGAGGAGACACACCAAGCACTTTAAGATCTTCATGATTTGCATCACTAGAACGCACCCTTTTAAACCATTCATGTCAAGCGCGAATTTGGGCGGTTCTTTCTTTGCTCTCATTCATGGAGATACGCATAGCTTTCAAAGTTTCATCCAAGTTGACCTCGGGAGGAGCACATCTAACTTTCAAAGCATCAATATCACAAGACATCCTATCAACGCTCTTAGCCAAATCGTCTATTTTGAGTAGTTTTTCCTCCATGGACGCATTGAAAATCTTTTGAGAGTTGATGAACTCTTTGATATTACTCTCTAGATCAGAGGGTAATTTGTTGTGATTTCCATAAGTGTTGCCGTAGGAATTGCCATAATTGTTAGAGGAGTTACTAGCAAAAGGCCTAGGAACATAGTTTCCTCTAAAAGCATTGTTGTTGCCAAAATTGTTCCTACCAAAAAAAATCACGTCCAAACTAGCGTTGCTACTCTCAATCAGAGAAGATAGTGGCATGTCATTAGGATCTACGGTAGAGTTTCTACTAGCAACCAAATTCATCAACTCATCCATCTTAGCACTAAGCGAGTTAATTTCTTCTATAGCATGCACCTTTTTGCTAGCAGGTGACCTTTCAGTGTGCCACTGAGAGTAGTTGGTCATGATATTGTCTAGGAGTTTTGTAGCGTCTCCTAACGTGATTTCCATGAACGTTCCACCTGAGGCGGAGTCCAAAATATTGCGAGAAGCGAAATTCAAGCCAGCGTAAAAGATTTGTATAATCATCCACAAACCCAAGCCATGAGCGGGACAATTTCTAATCATAAGCTTCATCCTCTCCCAAGATTGTGCAACATGTTCATGGTCAAGTTGCTTGAAATTCATGATATCATTACGTAAGGAGATGATCTTAGCCGGCGGAATATACTTGGATATGTAAGCATCTTTGCACTTATCCTAAGAATCGACACTATTTTTAGGCAAATAAGAAAACCAAGTTTTTGCGCGATCTCGCAACGAGAAAGGAAAAAAGTTCCAACTTAATCACGTCATTATCCACATCTCTTTTCTTTTGCATATCACAAAGCTCAATGAAGGTATTGAGATGGGATGCGGCATCTTCACTAGGAAGGCCAGATAATTGCTCTTTCATAACAAGATTCAGCAAAGCTGCGTTGATTTCATACGATTCCGCACTAGTGGCAGGAGCAATCGGAGTACTAATAAAATCATTATTATTAGTGCTCGAGAAGTCGCAAAGTTTGGTGTTTTCAGACATGATGACTTCAACAACCAAACAAGCACACAAGCAAGCAAGAAAACCGGCAAAGGTAAAAGAAAACGGCGAAGGCGAAGGCGAATGAAAACGGCAAATGTGAAGTGGGGGAGAGGAAAATGAGAGGCAACTGGCAACAAAAGTAAATGCAAGAGAAGAGTTTGTGATACCTACTTGGATAGATCTTGTTTTCTCCTCCCCGGCAACGGCGCCAGAAATACTTCTGATGTTTGCTGTGTATCCCTTGCAACGGTGCCAGAAATAGTTGTGTCGATGGCACCAGGAATCCTTCAGCTGTGGCTACGCCTTAAGGGACTTCCTAGGCAAGTATGCAAAGGATTTCCCCCATGGCCTTGAAGCCTTGCGTTGGTGTTCCCTCGAAGCGGAAAGGGTGATGTAGCACAGCGACGGTAAGTATTTCCCTCAGTTTGAGAACCAAGGTATCAATCCGGCGGAAGAGTATCTCAAGATCCTGCACAAACACAAAAGCTTGCACCCAACGCTATGAAGGGATTGTCAATCCCTTATAGATTGTTTGACAAGTGAGAACTGAAAGCAACAAAGTAACAAAGCAAAGTAAAAGCGGAGATGTACACGATGGATGTGAATAGACCCGGGGGTCGTAGTGTTTACTAGTGGCTTCTCTCATGAAAGCAAGTAGATGGTGGGTGAACAAATTACTGTCGAGCAATTGATAGAACCACACAAAGTCGTGACGATATCTATGCAATGATTATTTCTATAGGCATCACGTCTGAAACAAGTAGACCGATACTGTCTGCATCTACTACTATTACTCCACACGTCAACTGCTATCCAGCATGCATCTAGTGTATTAAGTCCATAAGAAGAGAGTAACGCCTTAAGCAAGATGACATGATGTAGAGGGATAATCTCAAACCAATGATAAAAACCCCATCTTTTTACCCTTGATGGCAACTACTTGATGTGTAGCTTGCTGCCCCTACTGTCACTGGGAAAGGTCACCACATGGCAGAACCCAAAACCAAGCACTTCTCCCATTGCAAGAATCATAGATCTAGTTGGCCAAACAAAACCCAAGACTCTGAGAGACTTACAAGGATATCAAATCATGCATATAAGAAATCAGCAAAGACTCAAATATATATCATAGATAATCTGATCACAAATCCACAATTCATCGGATCTCGACAAACACACCGCCAAAGAAGATTACATCGGATAGATCTCCATGAAGATCATGGAGAACTTTGTATTGAAGATCCAAGAGAGAGAAGAAGCCATCTAGCTACTAACTACGGACTCGTAGGTCTGAAGTGAATTACTCACGAGTCATTGGAGGGGCGATGATGATGATGAAGAAGCCCTCCAACTCCAAAGTCCCCTCCGGCAGGGCGCCGGGAAGGGTCTCCAGATGAGATCTCGCGGAAATGGAAGCTTGCGGCGGCAGAAAAGTATTTTCGAAGCTCCCCTGATTTTTTGCGGAATATTAGGGAATTTATAGGCCAAAGACCTAGGTCAGGAGGCGGCCAGGGAGGCCACAAGCCTGCCCACCGCCGCCTCCCCCTGGTGGCGTGGTGAGAGCTTGTGGGCTCCCTCGAGCCCACCTGGCTTGGCCCAAAGGCCCCCTGATCTTCTTTCGTTCGGGAAAAAATAATTTCGGGGTTTTTATTCTGTTTGGACTCCGTTCCAAAATCAGATCTGAAAAGAGTCAAAAACACGGAAAAAACAGGAACTAGCACTTGGCACTGAATTAATAAGTTAGTCCCAAAAAAGATATAAAAGATACATAAAACAACCAAAGAGGACAAGATAACAGCATGAAACCATCAAAAATTATAGATACGTTTGAGACGTATCAAGGCCTCGCCCTCTTCCAAGTTTAAGGAGCTCATCGTCATCGATATCTCCAACGATGAGGAATAGTTTGCTTTTAGCTTACTAAGGACCTATGTTCAGCTAGCTATGTCGGTTAAGCACGTATTGGTTTACTTGTTGCATGTGTTGCTCCTGCCTTTAATTTAGAAATTCTAGTGGATTGTCGAATGTAATGTTACTATGCAATCTGATCTTCCTGTACGTTCTATTATGCAATGTGGTGCTCAGTTAATTATTTGGTTCATTTTTTGTGGTGATCAGTTAAGTGTTTGGTTCAACTCTACGATGTGATGTTCAATTGTTGTGGGTGCAATTTTGTATTGTTATGCATGTGAGAAATGTTCTGGTATGTTCTTTAGCTTGTCCAACATCGTCTAAGATGGTTTGGGCATATGCAGCGCAGGCCTCCAGAAGCCCCAGTGCATAGCGGGCGGCTAAAGCATGCTAATAATGTCAAGAGAGGTCGGGCTAGACTGAACTTGACATGGGAAGAGTCCGTAAAGAGAGATATAAAGGATTGCATCACCAAAGAACTAGCCATGGATAAGGGTGCATGGAAGCTTGCTATCCATGTGCCAAAACCATGAGTTGGCCGCAAGATCTTATGGGTTTCACCTCTAGCCTACCCCAACTTGTTTGGGACTAAAGGCTTTGTTGTTGTATGCATGTGAGAAATAAATCAAATTTGAATGTACTAAATACATGTGAAACATATACAATTGCTATATTTCCTACTAGTTCTTAAGCACATTTAATTTGGAAACTACATTTTCCATGTGGCTTGAATTAATCTGTTGAATATGCAATGTGTTTATTTTTCATTAACATATTTTATCGATAGTATGCCAAATCTCACTTAACCTGATCAATATCTACCTTCTATATGTTGGAGGGGAAACAATGGGAGACATTGAGGTTGATGACCAAGGTTAGCAGATGCATGACCCTTCGACAAATAGCACATTATTGTGCAATTGCACAAACCATTCTAATATTTAGGTTTTTAATAGGTTGGTATTGCACATGTAGGTCCTTCTTTAAGAAGTTTAGACTCACTATTCGATGCATTTTGCACATGAGGAAATGGGATGTCCATGATTATCAGTCAAATCAATAAACTCGGAAAGATTGTTAGGATAAAGAAACTAGTGACAAAAACAACAAGATCTTTGTCTCCACGATGAAGAATACATTAGTTAACTATAGGATGGTACTAACTTTTTGCTTTTTTTTTATTTTGTGTCATTTTAAAATTTATAAAATATATTTATGCATATATTTGTTTTCAGTCCTTTTGAAAGTAGTTCATCAATGATTACCTCTCAAACCACATGTATGGTCAAGAGGCATGGAAGGTATTCATACAACACCCACACTATAATCTTGAAGTCTTCCTCAAGAGGATGAAGGATGGGTGGGAAAACATCCACATGCTTTTGCCTTAAGTTGCAAGCACCTTCAACATCATTGAAGGCTCAATATTCGCCTTCCGCTTTAATAGTTTTCTAGATGAGATTTATTTGTCTATTTATCATCTGCGATGCTACTTTCCAAAGGTTTTAGATGTTGCATGTGAAACTTGGTCATGTCGTGTAATTAGATGGCTAGATCTATTCCTATATGGTGTAACTGAGTGCTAAAGCTATATGATTTTGTACTCTGATGTATTTCAATTATGAAACCATGGTTGTTGTAATACCAATATGAAATATATTGTGTTTGATATGAACTGTCAATTTGATTACTAAATGGATTAAAAATAATAGGGCAATTAGCCTACTTATTGGGGGTTTTATATTGCAGACAGTTCCTCGCACAACACCGTGGGCGATGACCCCAACCAACCCACACAGTTTCTAGAAAGTTGGCGTGTTAGATCAGTGAACAATCACACACGAATTTCACCCAATAACTATGTGCGTTAGGCCACCTTGCACGAACGTTTTCACATAAAAAGTGTGAGTGATGGACAACTCTATGCCATATGGTGTTTTCTAGGCACTGTGCCTAATGTATTGAATAAAGCGAACGATAAAACTATGAATATTGTTTGTGATGGTCACCCCTATCATAGACGATGTTATGCAGAAAATTGTGTGTGATGTACCATATGAATGGAAATGTAAGTTTGGGATTCACTATGTGGTATGCCAAGAACATCTCATATGACTTCTACCATATGATTGTTTGTGATGGCTCGCTCGATCGCACACGACCTCTTTTCGCCCCTCGTGTGTGGTCGGAGGAGGTATGGACGATAGGTCCTATGGAATGGACCCACCTATCACCCACACATGCAAGGTGACGGTTTAAAACTACACCACGGAAGGGGGTTACAAACCATTTGTATAGAACCTGTTGGGGATATTACCCGTTAATAACCCGCCCTAGTTGGGTCGGGTCACCAATCAGGCGATTCACCTAAACAGTGATTTGGGCCTTGGCCTGGCCGGATCAAGGTCGTATGGCGGTTATGATTTCTGGAAGGTCTCCAAGCTTTGAAAGACGGCGACTTAGAGACCACAGGGGTCACAATTTGTAGGAAGGAAAGTATCCTTGTAAATGCTAAGGGTTCGACCTGTATATAAAGGCGAGTCCCAGGGAAGGAGAGGGCAAGTTAGAAATCATCGAGTGCTGGGTCTGGCGAGTTACGCCCTCCTTGTAATCGAAACCACATCAATACAAACCAAAGCAGGATGTAGGCCTTTACCTCCTCACGAGGGGCCGAACCTGGGTAAATCGCCGTGTCTCTCCCGCTTAACCCCTTTGAGTCGCCACCAAGGTGCGATGGCTCCAGTACTAAGTCCTTTCACGAGGACATCTGCCGTGACAAAACCACGACAGTTGGCGCCCACCGTGGGGCCTATGCACGGTGGAGTTGAGTTCTCAAAGGGAGCCCTACCAGGGTTTGGGAGTTACGCGACGGGGCTCATGACCTGGAGCCGTCGCGGGAAAACCTACATCGACAACCAGCGATGGGGGCCTGAAGCGGATTCGATTGAATCTGGTTACAGGGTCCCCTTCGGCAAGATCAACATCTTCATCGGCATGATCGGATCATCCGTGCCTGAGCCGGACATCTCCACCGACATCGTCGAGCCGGCCAGGTATATCCGCCCAGTAATAACACCAAATTTGACTCGTCCGGTATTTGTGGGGTTCACGCAGGGATCGGAGGAGCCAGAGCGCTCGGCGACTCAGGAAACTACACCGGTCAACTCTGATGACGAATCATCCATGGGCGATTCAGATTCAATCCGGTCTCTGCATGAGGATTGTCTTGGGGGCTTGTCGCTGGCCATGGACCCCGAAGTCCTTGACCGAACCCGCCGCCAGATCGCCATCTACATGGCAGGGGCGACTCAACCCACACAAAACCCTACCGGAGGCGATGGAGTCGGCGAGACGTCCAGGAGCCCGGCCGCAGTCCTGGTGGATTTAGCGGCAGAGATCACAAGGCTGATGGCGACTCCCCTCACACCAGAAAACCAGGAGGAGATAAACACGGAGCTGGCGAAACTCCGAGAGGCAGTGGCAAAGGTTCATCGGGATGCCGAGATAGAGTCCGCCAGGATCGAGACTCGGCAAGCTCAAATTACGACCGAAAGGATGCGTTTAAACACTGACAACTGGCACTCGAAAGACAGCAACGCACATCTGACGCCGTCCATCAACGGAGACACCAGGGTTGCCTGCCCCATGATCTCAACCCGACCCGCCTGTTCGACACTCCACGAACCCCTGGGGCGGGAGTTGCCCCGGGGGGAGGACCGGGCTGCCCGCCTAACCCGCCGGCTCAGCCGGCCGAGGATCGCATTCCCCGATTCCGGACGCCTCAAGGCCACTTTTCCAACCCGGTGGACAACGTTCTTGCCGCAACTCGCCATCTGGAATCTCTTCCGATTCACGGCAACACCCCTGCCGAGATAGAAGCAAGGAATTCCATCGAGATGTTGAAGACGGCGGTGGTTCAAAATGCCTAGTTCTCACATAGCCTCGAGAGGTTTCATTCCACCCCCCAGGCAAGTTACACCAGGAGCCGGCCAGAGGACCAGCCCGCCGTAAACAGCGGGCCGCGACACGCCCCACAGGACAACCCGCCTGAACAGAACACGCCGGGCCGGGATCTCCCGAACACCCAAGACGCCCCGGCCCCCCTCGTCGGGGGCGGAAGGCGAGTAGGGGTACCATGCTTGGCCCTCGCCCTTCGTAACGAAAGGATGCCCAAAGATTTTAAGGGACCAAGAAAGGTGCCTAATTACACCCCGGACCTTGAGCCGGCATCGTGGATCGAGAGTTATGAAATCGCCATGGACATGCTCGACGTGAACGAGGCAGTTTGCGCCAGATACTTCATGATGATGCTCGAGGGATCAGCACGTACTTGGTTGAAAAACTTACCTCCCAACTCCATCCAGACCTGGGCCGAGTTAAAAGAGCGTTTCATCAAAAACTTCCGAGGAACTTGCAAACGTCTGATGACGATCGTCGATCTACAGCACTGTGTTCAGCGCCCGATGAGTCGGCTCACCATTGGTCACGGCGGATTGCAGAAATTATCCATTCGTCAGATGGTATTACGGCGGCTCAAGTTGTGCTGATCCTCGAGCAGAATTGCCAATACGAACCCTTGGTGCAAAAATTGGCAACTCAAGCGAAAGGTCCAAGACATGGGAGAGCTGATGGACACCCTCACTAGGTACGCTGAGGCAGATGACACCAAAGATCCTGGTAAGGACGGTAAGGCTAATTCGCCCAAGAAGGGCGAGTCATCCAAAAATCATACCCGGTTCCAGGGACGTAACCGCCACAATCAAGGGGCCAATGGCAAACGAAGACCGCAAGAACAGCCCTCGACTTAGTCGCCAATACCAACGCCAACAACGGCAACCAACGCCAGAAGAAAATCGGGGGGTTTAGCGAGAAGAGGCCGCGTAACTATGAAGGGCTACTCAAAGGCCCTTGCCCGCACCATGCCACGGTAGACGGTCCGGCGACTCACTCCTGGGAGAACTGCTTCGTAATGCGGGAGTTTCGGGCGAAGGCGATCAAGAAAAGTCAAAACGATGACCCGGACCAGCACCAGGAGCAATTCGCCGCACCCAACCAACGACAGAACCCCTTCGGCGGCTTTCCCAAACAGGGGGCTCAGGAAGGCCCACAGCCAGGCGGCGGCCAATACCCGGTGCACCACCAGCAGCGGTATAACCCGCCAGGAGCCTTTCAGCAGCCACCCCCACAGGGGGCTCCGCAAGGTCAGGACGATAACGGGGGTTTCCGCAGCAACCCCAAACAGTTAAGTAATGGGCAGTATCATGTTTTCACCACCAATGCTTGCAGGCACGATAAGAAGGTGAGTCACTGGGCGTACAGTGTATCTGAACCGGCGCTTCCCAGATACCTCCATTGGTCCGAGCAAACCATAACATGGAGCAGGGAGGATCACCCGCCGAGAGTTGACAACCTAGGCGATTTAGCGTTGGTCGTGGCTCCCCAAGTTGGGGGTTACACCCTATCCAAAGTGCTAATGGATGGTGGCAGCAGCATCAATATCTTATATTTTGACACTTTCCAAAGGATGAACCTATTGGAAAAGGACCTGATGCCTTCAACCATGGTTTTCCACGGAATTGTCCCGGGCACGTCGGCCTACCCCATAGGCCGGGTCAGGCTCACAGTGGTGTTTGGAACTGCGCAAAATTACAGGTCGGAGTCACTGATTTTCGAGGTGGTCAAATTGAAAAGCCCCTACCATGCGTTGTTTGGGCGGCCGGCTTACACCCGCTTCATGGCTCGCCCGTGCTATGTTTACCTCAAGCTCAAAATGCCTAGTCCCAAAGGACCTATCACGATTGATGGAGATAGAAGGATTGCAAAGGAATGTGAAGAAGGGGACGCGGCTTATGCGGAAGTCGCATGCGCTGCAGAAGAGCTCAAACACCATCGGGCCAATGTTGACCCGGCGGACATGTCACCCCTAAAGAAGCCGACTACAGATTCTGAGTCGCCCCTCAAGTTCAAGCCAACGGATGACACTAAGACAATCGATTTCGTTCCTGGCGATTCATCCAAGCAGTTCACTATTGGGACGGGTCTGGACCCCAAATAGGAAAGCGCGCTCATCGAATTCATCCGTGAGAATCAGGACATCTTCACATGGAAACCTTCTGACATGCCTGGTGTGCCGAGAGAATTCGTTGAGCACCATCTTAATGTTGACCCAAAGGCCAAACCCATCCAGCAGTACCTTCGCAAATTTAACGAGGAGCGACGCAAGGCGATTGGGGAAGAGGTTGCCCGTCTTTTAGCCGCCGGATTCATCGTGGAAGTTTTTCACCCCAAATGACTGGCTAACCCGGTTTTGGTACTTAAGAAGAACGGTACTTTTCGTATGTGCATTGACTACACAAACCTCAACAAAGCTTGTCCAAAAGATCCCTTCGCTCTTCCCCGCATCGACCAGATCATTGACTCGGTGGCGGGATGCGAACTATTGTGCTTTTTGGACGCCTACTCAGGATACCACCAAATCAAGATGGTCGTGGAGGATCAAGAGAAAACAGCCTTTATAACCCCCTTCGGGGCTTTTTGTTATGTGTCCATGCCTTTTGGACTCAAGAGTGTGGGGGCGACTTATCAGCGCTGCATCCAGAATTGCCTCCGCAACCAAATCGGTCGCAACGTCCATGCCTATGTCGACGATATTGTGATCAAAACACGCCAGGGGGAGACACTACTGGAGGATCTCAAGGAAACGTTTGATAATCTACGGGTATATCAGATGAAGCTAAATCCCACCAAATGTGTTTTTGGTGTGCCTGCAGGGAAATTGTTGGGTTACCTGGTATCGGAGCGCGGCATTGAAGCTAACCCGGACAAGATCGAAGCAGTTACATCCCTTGGAAAGCCGGCGAACGTTAATCAAGTTCAACGACTGGCGGGTTGCACTGCGGCCCTAAGTCGTTTTGTGAGTCGCCTGGGTGAGAAGGCGATTCCTCTTTATCAGTTATTAAGGAAATCTGATCGGTTTGTTTGGACGAATGAAGCAGACGAGGCGCTCGAAGCCCTGAAACGCCAATTGGTTAACCCGCCGGTCCTGGCCGCCCCGACTGAAAAAGAGCCCATGCTTCTGTATATCGCGGCAAATTCCAAAGCGGTAAGTGTGGCAGTGGTCGTTGAAAAAAGGAGGAAGGGAAGGAATACCCAGTGCAACGCCCGGTATATTTTATCAGCGAGGTGTTAACTCTTTCCAAGCAGCAGTACCCACACTGGCAGAAGTTGGTATATGGGGTGTTTATGGCGAGTTGAAAACTTAAGCATTATTTTCAAGAACACCCTATCACAGTGGTTAGCTCTGCACCCCTTGGGGACATCATCCAGAATCGGGAGGCAACAGGGCGGATTGCCAAGTGGGCAATAGAACTTGGGCCGCATCACATACAGTATACCCCCCGAACAGCCATCAAGTCTCAGGCTTTAGTTCATTTCGTCAACGACTGGACGGAGTTGCAGGCTCCGGAAGACAGGCCTGATCTCACTTACTGGACTATTTACTTTGATGGATCTAGGCAGCTGGAAGGCTCGGGGGCTGGTGTGGTGTTGGTATCTCCTCAAGGAGATAAATTCTGTTACGTTCTCCGACTCATGTTTCCGTGCACTAACAATGCGGCGGAATACGGAGCTTTGCTTCACGGCTTGCGACTCGCCAAGGAGATGAATCTAACGCGAGTCGGATGCTTTGGCGACTCTGATTTGGTGGCACAACAAGTTTCATTCCGGAGACTGTGGGCGTCATGCCGGGTCACGCTCTTTGGTGTCAAAGGCTTTCCGTCATGGTTTCTTTTGGCTGACGGCTCATGCAGATGCGGAAGATATAGTTCGTCGGTGCGAAGGATGCCAGCGTTATGGGCGACAGGCTCATGTGCCGGCTCAAGAATTAAGAACGATCCCCATCACTTGGCCTTTTGCGGTCTGGGGGCTGGACATGGTCGGCCCCTTTAAAATGTCCTCTAACAAAAAGACCCATCTGCTGGTGGCGGTTGATAAGTTCACCAAGTGGGTTGAGGCGGAACCTATTGGAGCTTGCGATGCGGAAACAGCGGTCAAATTCTTGAAAAGGTTGATTTTCCGGTTTGGATATCCGCACAGTATCATTACTGATAATGGTACTAACTTGTCCCAAGGGGCGATGCAGGAGTTTTATTGTCGAGAACATATCCGGCTTGATGTTTCTGCAGTCGCTCACCCACAATCTAATGGGCAGGCGGAGCGGGCGAATCAGGAGGTTTTGCGAGGAATTAAGCCCCGACTCATGGTTCCCCTGGAAAAAACCCCAGGGTGTTGGGTTGAAGAATTACCTTCAGTACTGTGGAGTATTCGGACCACCCCGAACCGGTCCACGGGTTTCACCCCTTTCTTTCTGGTCTACGGAGCAGAAGATGTTCTTCCTACTGATATAAGGCATGACTCACCTAGAGTCGCCGCATATGTGGAACAAGACAATGAGCTGGCGCGTCAAGACTCTTTGGACGCCTTAGAGGAGGCACGTGACCTGGCTGCAGCCCGTTCAACTATCTACCAGCAGGATCTACGGCGTTATCACAACCGCCGGGTTAAGAGTCGGACCTTTCAGGAAGGCGACTTGGTTCTTCGGTTGATACAAGATCGTGCAGGCATGCACAAGTTATCACCACCTTGGGAAGGACCGTTCATCGTCAGCAAGAATCTCCGCAATGGCTCTTATTATTTGGTGGATCTCCGGCCTAACCGGCCAACCATGGAGGCTGAGTCAACTCGCCCCTGGAATATTGCCCACATGCGGCCTTATTATACTTGAGCTCTTAAGCTCCGCATTTTGTAAGTTTTTCAGTTTCATTATCAAGTAATAAAGTTAAAAATACTCCCCGACTTGGGGGCTTCTTCATTAAAGAACAATTTTGTCATCCTGTTGCGACCTTATGAGCCAACAGAATTATCATGTTAGGGTGGCGCTTGAGTTTTCTGACTCGCCCCATCCTGTCGCGACCTTATGAGCCGACGAAACCAGCATTTTAGGGTGGCGCTTGAGCTTTCTAACTCGCCCCATCCTGTCGCGACCTTATGAGCCAACAGAATCATCATGTTAGGGTGGCGCTTGAGTTTTCTGACTCGCCCCATCCTGTCGCGACCTTATGAGCCGACGAAACCAGCATTTTAGGGTGGCGCTTGAGCTTTCTGACTCGCCCCATCCTGTCGCGACCTTATGAGCCGACGAAATCATCATCATCTTAGGGTGTGTGCTCGAGCTTTCTGACTCGCCCCATCCTGTCGCGACCTTATGAGCCGACAAAACCAGAATTTTAGGGTGGCGCTTGAGCTTTCTGACTCGCTCCATCCTATCGCGACCTTATGAGCCGACGAAATCATCAGCATTTTAGGGTGGCGCTTGAGCTTTCTGACTCGCCCCATCCTGTCGCGACCTTATGAGCCGACGAAACCATCATTTAGGGTGTGTGCTCGAGCTTTCTGACTCGCCCCATCCTGTCGCGAACTTATGAGCCGACGAAACCATCATTTAGGGTGTGTGCTCGAGCTTTCTGACTCGCCCCATCCTGTCGTGACCTTATGAGCCGACGAAACCATCATTTAGGGTGTGTGCTCGAGCTTTCTGACTCGCCCCATCCTGTCGCGACCTTATGAGCCAACGAAACCATCATTTAGGGTGTGTGCTCGAGCTTTCTGACTCGCCCCATCCTGTCGCGACCTTATGAGCCGACGAAACCATCATTTAGGGTGTGTGCTCGAGCTTTCTGACTCGCCCCATCCTGTCGCGGCCTTATGAGCCGACGAAACCATCATTTATGGTGTGCGCTCGAGCTTTCTGACTCGCCCCATCCTGTCGCGACCTTATGAGCCGACGAAAATGTTGTTTTTATTTTCCTTCATGGCATGGCCACAAGGGTTTCAAAATCTTTTTCCTGATTCATCTTGGAAATATTTGTTATCATTTATTTGGTTTCACATCTGTTGTTTTCAAAGCCTAAGTCAGGTTGATGATCAAAGTCACTTCATCCATGGCGGATTAAGCATTTTACAGGATTCTCAAATGGCAGATCAAAATATTTCAAATCGCCTTAAGGGCGATATAAAGATTCTTTCAAGAGTATCACAAAAGCAGTACCGACTTATAAAAAAAACTATTACATGGCTCTCAGGCCAAATCGATGAAGTTTACTCTGTTGGCGCCTTTGGATCATCTTGCTGCGAGCTTTGGCCGACTTCAATTTGCAAGTCGCCCAGTACCCAGTTACACTTGCCAGACTTGCGAAGTCATCTTCATCGGTCAGGATTGATGCCAGATCTGCTTCCAAGTCAAAAGGGTTCTTGGATCGCCGAGGAGTTAGATTGGTCGTCACAAAGGTTGGCGGGCTGACCTTCTTGTTCTTACTGTCATAAGCAGCCTGATACTTTGATAAATCCAGACTTGCTGCGAGTTGGGTAGCCGCTAGCCGGGAGTCCTTGACAACATGTTGATAGTCCTCTTCGACGAATTCTGACCCGTCATCTTTGAGTTGAGGAAAGCCTGCCGCTACCTCTTCCGGGTTGATCTCTGGAGCATTTGCCAAGCAGCGACTCAAGGCAGTCAGTACCCCCTTCCGGGCGGCTGACCGAGTCAACTCGCCAATCTGAGGGGGAAGCGTAGATAGGCAGCCGAGCATCTTCTTTATGGAAGTTATGGGCTCTTTGGCACCCATCACAGCTTTAATAGTTAGAACACTGCCAGTGTACAGCTGCTCTATCAGCGTGTAAATCGCCTTCAGCATCAGCACGCAATCATCCTGAAGGTTGGCGGCTCTCGGACCTGTGTAAGGGGTCATGATGATCAGCGACTTACAAATAAGAGTTATTGATATAAAATAAAAAGGGATCAAACGTCTGAGTAAGTTTACCAAAGATGGCTTGCGTCATGTTTGAGATATGACGCTTCAAGCCGGACAATTCTTGTTGCACAGTGGCCAGCCTGGCTTCAGCCTTCTCTGCTCTTTTCGTTGCAGCATCTTGGTCAGCTTGAGCTCTTTCCAAATTAGTTTTGATTTTTTCCAGCTCAGCCATGACCAATTGATGTTTTTCCTCCGACTTAGCTCGGGCATCTTGCTGACCAGATAAGTTTTTCTTTAAATCGCTAAGTGTCGATTCAGTCTGAGCAAGAGTTTCCTGTTGAAAGTACGAAATAAGGGGCAAGTCTCAGAACTATTGCAAGCAATATCCCTGACACTTGGGGGCTAATGTATAATTTTTTATTTTCAGATGAAATTATACAATATCAAGACTCGGCTCATCTTTTTTCTGATGACCCGGCCCTTGGGGGTTCCTGGTCGAAAGCTTTTTCTAAATTTATTAAGACCCGGTTCATCTTTTTAATGATGACCCGGCCCTTGGGGGTTACTGGTCGAAAGTTTTTTCTACATTTATTAAGACCCGACTAATCTTTTTACTGATGACCCGGCCCTTGGGGTTAACTGGTCGAAAGTTTTTTCTAAATTTATCAAGACCCGGCTCATCTTTTTACTAATGAACCGGCCCTTGGGGGTTAATGGGAGTAATACAATATAACAAAACTTACCTCATGTTTGTTTTTTAGCATCCGCGGCAGGCTTTTCTCCATCTCATAACTCGCCTCCAGACGACTTGCAAAACCAGAGCAGAGTTCCTTGAACTCCAGATTTTCATATTCAGAAAGCTTAGCCTTGGAGAGTCCAGACTCAGGAATGGTTTGAGAGGAGGATGCCACATGCCTTGACAAAACCGTTGCCGCCGGTTTGGAGAAGCCGGTACCAGTAATAACTATAGCATCCGGGTCTTCTGCTGTCATCAATGGACTTGGCGGCTTAGGGGCATCCATTGTTTCCTTGGGCGAGTTTGGAAGATCCATTTGATTTTCGGGCTCGCCTTGATCCGGGTTATCCTGGGTCGGCACTGATTCTTTGATGGGCTCTGAAATTGTGACAGGAGTTGGTCCGCTGGTTTTCCTTTTCTTGGCCTGTGCCCTAAAAGAAGGGAGAAGCGCATTAAGGAACTCAAAGTTTATTACCCTCAGACTCAAAGTAAGATTATCAAAAGACTTACCCAGGGACTCGAATCATTGGCGGAAGTGTTGACATCACTGAGTCGCCAGATGTAGGAGGAGAGTTCTGCAAGAATTATACGTCAAAAATATAGGCGGGTTACAGACGTGATCCAAAGAAACATGAAGAATTATTATTCATGAGTACCTCATTTGGTTTCCTCTTGTTCGTTGCTGGTAAGCCGGACACCAGATCGCCGGAATGACTTCGGGTCTTCCGATTTGAAGTATGTTGTGCTTTCTTCAGTAGGAAATTTGGGTCCAAACAAGCATTTGCGTGTGAGAAGGGAACTTTCCCAAAAAATCGCCTGGCCGGCTTAGGTGGAGAAGGAGATGAATTGGAGGAAACAGAAATTACCTCAACAGAGTTCTCCTGGCTTTCGTTGTCTTCATTCTATTCAAGAGAGGCAGAGGTGTAAATACAAAGTTAACAGTAGTGGATGGCGAGTGAAAAGAGGATAGGTTTTTACCTCCGAAAGTGCATCGCCGACTTGAGACTCATCGACTTCGGATGGCTCAGCCGCAACAGCTTTGCCCTTGCCCTTGGTTTTCTTTGGGGGCGGCTTAGCGTTTTTCATGGTTGGCCTTTTGGGTTTCTTGGACCAAAATTTATCGCCTTTCTGAAATAGCATATGTTACAAAAGCCATAATACAAGTGACACATAAGAAGTAAAGACAAAAGGTGGGTTAGATTTGCTCACCTTGGGCGCCGGATTAATTTTGCAGAAAGGCTTGAGGCCGATTTGGCCGCATTTTCCCGCAGGCTCGCCAGTCAGCTTCTTGATGATGGTGACAATATCCTTTTCTGTTAAAGCCGTATGGAAGTAACATTGAGGATGATCTAAGGTGCCATCAAATTCGCACATTAGCCCGTCTCGGCGACTCAGAGGGAGGATGCGCCATTCGACCCAGCAGCGGATCAGGTCAACCCCAGTAAGGCCGTTGTTTGTCAAAGATCTTAACTCGGACAATACTGGGATGAACTCTGATTCCTCCTCCTCGGTGAGCTTGTCTGGAAGCTTGAAGTTCATTGGAAGGCGATCTTTCCTGTAGCCCAGAAGCTTGTTTTCGCCTGCAGGTGAGGTCTCTTGACAATAGAACCAAGACTCGCCCCAACCTTTGGGATGGCTGGGCATGGCGAGCGAGGGAAACGGGCTATCCCTGCGGCGTTGGACATTGACACCACCGAGTTCTAGGCTGGGGCCATTGTGAAATTCCGTTTGGCGATTCAGATGGAAAAAGTGCCAGAATAAGGGGACAGAGGGTTCAATCCACAGATAAGCCTCACAGAACACTTGGAATTGGCATAGGTTACTTATCGAGTTAGGTCCCAGATCCTGGAGGCGGACGTTCATGAAAGCCATGGCATCTCTAAGAAACTTCGATCCGAGCGGCTTAAAACCTCGCTCCAAGTGTTCAACGAAAACAACTATCTCCCCTTCTTTGGGGTTGGGGAGATCCTCTCCGAACCCGGTACGCCAGCCGATAACATTCTGAGGGTCCAAGTTGCCCGTTTTCACATAGTCTGCTAGTATGATGTCGTTGACTTTGGTAGGAAGCCAGTCACTTTTGAAGACGGTGCCCATGCTACAAAGAAGTAAAATATGGATGAATTTACATGCCTCGAACATCTACTGTAAAGGGTAAAATAAGTTCATTTAACTCGCCAAGTAATTTGTCCACGGTCTGAGGGAAAAAGCTTGACCCGCCATATTAAGAGCCGAGTTGGGTTGCTATGGCGACTTACGAAGTTTGGCTATTCACGAGAGCTGCGTTCTAAAGATGATGGAGACGTTCGTTCAAAACATCAGAGTGTGAAGACTACAAACAGCTTTTTGCAAACAGTAGGTAAATTATGGATCTACTAGACAGATGAAAAAACATGAGAAAAGTGGCTGGATGCAGCAATTTATTACCAGGGCAAGGTGATGCTCTTCGCTTGATGAAACATTATTCTAGATTCGCAAGTAAGAACGGATAAATGAAGGTATTCGAGGCATTGGCTATCTCGTCGACATTTGTGCTAATCAGTTCAGGACCGGCAACAAATGCTCGCGAAGAACATGGCAGTGCTGGAGCTTCGAATGGAGATTAGATCTGTTCTTAAATGGGCGGTGGCCTAACCTGATGCTTTTGGTCGGGAAAGGTCAACAGTGACGGAGGCTGTTGGAGGAGCATGGAGGTCCCGTCGAGCGAAGAGATCTTCGACGGCGGCGGAGTTCTTGGCGAGCGACGAGACGGTCGACGACGATGCGGTGGCCAATGGCGGCGGACGGATCGGCCGCAGTGCGAAGCTTGACGACAGCGAAGATCTATGGGCGGCGCCGAAGCCTCTCGGGCGAAGACGGAAAGTGCGGTCAGCGGCGGAGCCCTCGGGAGGCGATGAGACTTCCTCGCTGTGATAATGGGGAGGAGATTGACGAGACTGGTAGGTGGGAAGCGTCAATCTTGTCCCCCCCCATCTATTTAACACGGCGGGCGCTGGAATCGAGGCGCCGTGAGCGGGAACCGCCGGGGAATGAAAAGATTCGCCATAATAGTGTTCTGAAGATTTTGGGATAACGATGCACCAGGATCCGTTGGGATTATGTCAGTCTTCCCGGAAATCGAGGGATAAGAAGATGCCAACAAGAAATGGTTTGGCGACTTAAAGATTTTTCGGTGCCAGATGGCGGGTTACAATTTCTGACGTATGGAGAAAAATGAGGAGTGAATCGCCTTTAACTGAGCAGAAGTATTGGCGTGAAAAGAGTTCAAGTCAATCTGGGGCCTAATGTTGGGGATATTACCCGTTAATAACCCGCCCTAGTTGGGTCGGGTCACCAATCAGGCGATTCACCTAAACAGTGATTTGGGCCTTGGCCTGGCCGGATCAAGGTCGTATGGCGGTTATGATTTCTGGAAGGTCTCCGAGCTTTGAAAGACGGCGACTTAGAGACCACAGGGGTCACGATTTGTAGGAAGGAAAGTATCCTTGTAAACGCTAAGGGTTCGACCTGTATATAAAGGCGAGTCCCAGGGAAGGAGAGGGCAAGTTAGAAATCATCGAGTGCTGGGTTTGGCGAGTTACGCCCTCCTTGTAATCGAAACCACATCAATACAAACCAAAGCAGGACGTAGGCCTTTACCTCCTCACGAGGGGCCGAACCTGGGTAAATCGTCGTGTCTCTCCTGCTTAACCCCTTTGAGTCGCCACCAAGGTGCGATGGCTCCAGTACTAAGTCCTTTCACGAGGACATCTGCCGTGACAAAACCACGACAGAACCCGCCTACACTAGTGTCAGTGTGCTACACACACCCTCCAGAAAGTAATAAGATAAGGTTGCTTGGTGGATGAATTCCTTGCTTGTGCTTCAAAAGATAATCTCCTTTACACTCAAACACTATCATTGGATGGGTCGTTGGATTTGGAGAGGTTGGGTGTTTGAAAGGTAGGCTTTAAATCAAGGGTGGTGTCAGAGTGTAAACTCGGGGCACTAGGGACCAAGGATCGATACCCTGTATTTTTTGTGTTTGGCCAAGGGCTAAAACACTCTAGATTCTTTGGATAAGCAAAACATACGACACCATGATTTTATACATGTTTAATGGCTACCATTGATAGCGTAAAAATCTACCTCATGTTCTTCATTGATACAGAATTGGGGGATTACAAGTTCCAAAGTGATTCAATGTGGTGCTTGGGGTATCTAAGTGTGGGTGCTCAAGTTTTGTAAGTGTGAGTTATTTAGGTCCTAGCCTAAGTGTCTGAGCACAATTTATTCCTTCTCCTAAACTAGAAGAACTACCTTGTTCTCATGTGGCTTAAGGAGTTTGTAGTAAAGATGCCTAGTCCAATGAGATGACAGATGTCTAAAGATGGCCATGGTCCTCCCCTTATATACACCTGAAGGGGGTACCACAACGTCCGGTTTAGTATGTGTGAACATATACAAGGGTAAGTGGGTGCCTGCCCTATGCTTTTGTGGTTGTATTCAATCTTCCTAGCAATGCATATAACTACCTCACATAAAGCTTATCTTATCCTAGAAGGTCCCTCATCTGTTTTTTGGTCAGATATGGAAGTCTACCCCACTATCTCTTTCTGAATGATAAGGCATGCGCCTTCTTGTCCTGCCATGCCTGTGGCTACATGGGTAGGCTGGTGATAGCCTGCAGCCAAATTGAATGCTCGGTCAAGGATTTAATATCCTCTGGCGACGGATTTTTTTTCTTTCTTGAGGAGTCGTATATGGATGCGTGTGCTCGGGGTCGTGGGCATCATGGTTGACGTCCTTTTCTTCTGCCTTAGCCTGGGGGAGGATCGTTCTGGGCTGGGTCGTTCATGTGGTATTAGTTTGTTATTTTTTTATCTCTGATAGCATTTGTTTCCTCGGGTAGATATGACATTTGGACGGGCTTGTTTCCTTTGGTATTTCAAGGATACACTAGTTTTGATGATACCGGGAGGATACGAGAATAAATAAAAGGATGTCATGAATGTTGTTGAAGAATGCACTTTGAAGCTTCAGACAAGGCTTGGAAGTGTCAAGTGAGATACTAGGATGGGTGGGTATTTATAGGCTAGAACAAAAAATGACTGTTCCCCACTTTTTCGTACAATTTGGAGGCGCTGACCAAACCCAAAGTCGCAAATTTCAGACAACTTGGAGGGTTCGTATAGAAAGCTAGCCTAGGCTCCAACCAGTGCTGAAAGGGAGTGCATGTTACTCGAATTCATTCAGAATATCTGACCGGGAGTAGTTTGGGTTCCAACTGGACAACACATACTTGTATAGCTGCATGAGTAGATCTGAATGGAATTGAGTTGGTGTATCTAAATGACACTTGGGCACAATGGATATCTAACTGAAATGGAGTCAGAGGCTCCAAATGGGAATGATTTGGTTGCTTTCAATAGTTTAAAAATGGTGAGAGATAGTGAGGAACATGGGACGTGTTTGAGTGGCTTTGGAGTTTGATCTCTAATCTCTACAAGAAAGTCATCACAAACTTGATCCCCATTTAATAGTATCGCATACCTATGGGCTTACTATGATCTTGGATGACTAAAATATCTGAAATAGTCCTTAGCCTCACCACTTGTATTGTAAAAATGGTGTGTGGCAGGGGGGGTCAATATCCATCTTCGATCATCATGGTCAAAATACAACTTTCTTCCATGGGTTCACAACAACCCAGAGAAAAAGAATAAAAAATTGAACAGTGAAGTCGAAGACTACATTGACGATGAGGTTTATTATTACATCGACCTATTATAATAATTTATGTCTACACTCATGGATTATGTTCTGAATACTAAATAAGGTAAATGGTATCAATGAATGAGGTATCTTGTTGCAATGTATGTGTGAGGAGGCTTAAAACTATTCTCTGAAAGATCACACCACAAACTCATTGTGTTGTTTTAGAGAAGCTTAATTACTGATTATGTGTTAGTGGCTTATGGGTGTTGTCACACTCTTGAAAATAGGAAAACTGGTAAGTATGGAATTAGTGCGATGAAGCTTGATATGCATAAAGCATATAACTGTGTCGAATGGAGTTTTTTGAAGAAGGTTTTGGCTCATATGGGGTATGATGACCGCTCAGTTGGTCTTATGATAGCATGCATATCATCCGCAGAATAGCATGTTAGGGTCAACGGTTATTTTTTGGATCACATCTATCATACTTGGGGCAAGGTTTATTAAGCTTGTGAAAGCATGAACAGGAATCCTATACTTTTTTGGGGAGTCAAGGTGCACAGATGCCTTAGTTCTCCCTCACTTATTATTTATAGAAGATTCATAAATTCTTATGTGGATGGATACGATGAGCATATTGTGTTTGCATAGGTATCTGAATGACTACTATGTAGACTATATGCAGCTAGTAAGTGAGGTCAGATCAAGTATACATTTCATCCCTTGTAGAATTGTTTAGTCAAGAGTCAAAGTTTGTACTACTTTGAATATTATGTCTGAAATGGTAACAGATAAATATCCTAGTTTGCCCCTTGGTTTGTGTGATAAATCTAATTGATTCCAACACTTAATTGATAGGGTGTGTTGATGATTTAGTGGGTGGAAGGAGAAGAAATTTATGTTGACGAGAATGAAGTGGTGTTAAAGTTGTCCCTCAAGTTATTTCAGCATACACCATGTATGCCTTCAAGATATTCAAGTGAGTTTGTAAGGGGATATCTAGATACCCAATTTTTATGGGTAGATGATGATCAACAAAAGCACATGCACTGATTTGCGTTATGGAATATGTGTATTGGAAGTAGGAATGGACGACTGAGATTCATGACTTGCATTGCTTTAGCCATGTTGTCTAAACAATGTTGATGGTTACTTACATAGCATGATTCCTTATGAGCTTCAGTACTGAAGGAAAATACTACCCTTTCAATGCTATACTAAAATATGAACCTACCAAGGGATGCTTGTACACTTGGTTGAGTATTCTCACTTGGCATCTAGTCATGGAAGAGACACCATATTTGGAGGGTGGGTGAGGGATCAAAATTTATATACATATATCGGGTCGCGTTGTTCATCACCCTCGGTGAGGAATAGTTATTCTTCACCCCCCTCTATTTTAACATCAATGCATCGTAATTTTACGTTCTGTAAATTTTATCTTATTTCATACTTAAAAAGAGATCATAAGAAAATATATAATCCTGGTAAAAAAATTGTTACGTAAAATTACAAATGTAAAAACATAGTGTAAAATATACATAAAATGTATTTTGTCTGGTCTTGTGGCCTATATTTTTGTTTTTTATGCCAAATTTTATATAGTGGATCAATATGAATGTAACTATTTGTATTTCAAATGTAATTTATTTATAAAACAATCATAAGATTACCTCGGGTGAAGAATAACTTATTCTTCAACCTAGATGATGAATAGTATTACTATATATATATATACACACATATATATAGGATGATATATTAACCCTGGTAGCGTGATAAAAAAGTGACGATGAGAATAAGGAACTTCATTTCCTTGCATTTCACAAAGAGGGGGTCTTCTCGCCGTGGTTAGTATACCAAAACCGAGTGCGAACATCAACACCGACAGAAGATCATGAGAACAAGTGGCTATAGGATGTCATCTCCCGACCCAGTTTGGAAAACGATATGGAGCCACAAGGGGCCAAGAAAATAAAGATCCATTTTGGATTGTGTTTATGGGCATAGTTCAATGTAATGTGGCTCTAGCTCATATGCAACTCAGTTCCCAATGCCAATTAGGTAACACTGGTTGATGGAGTACCCATCATGCTTTCTTCCTATGTATGCGCGTGAAGGAACTTTGATAGCATTTGGATATGTCCTATGTTGTCCACACTACATGTTCAGAGGGAATATTCATTGATTCTAGAGTTTATGTTTTGTGATAGAACTATGAAGCCTCCAATATTACCTGAGGTGGATATGGATGATTTGGTAGCCACAGAGTGTGATATGTCTCTTGGGAGCACAAACATGTCATGCGATATGAGACCATTCATCAACCTACAATAACCTCTCAAGCGTTTGAGGCCATGGACACTAAGGGCATGTTTGATAGTGCTCCATAGCCATGAACTCCCCGAACACATCATCAGCAGTCAGCTTCTCACCATAAATCCTGGAGCGAGTGAACCATTCAGTTCAATAAATTCTGCTCCCGAGCAATCTTATCAGGGTAAAAAGCCCATGTGCAATGATTTGGCCCATTTTGGTAGGCCTAATTAAACTGTGACTCGGGAGAAGGCGTGGTGGGTTGTGCCCTAGGAGAGGAAAAAGGGTAGGCCCAGTCTGGTAAAGCATGAGTGTCCAACATATTAGCAAAACCCACCGTAGAAAATAAAAGCATACCACATTCATGCCCTTGTCTATTTACATCACTCTTCATTGTTTTCCTACATCGTTGTTCCTTCCTCCTACAACGCTCGCCATCATCCTAAATCACCATGATCGACCCATCCATCTTCCTCATCGCTTGTTGCAATCGTGTGGACTCAGCAAGGAGCTCCTCCAGGAGCTCGACCATGATGCGATGACCAGCTAGGGGACACATGCGAAGCATGTCATGCGCTTCGAGCTAGATAATGGTGATCTTGGCAGAGAAACAAAGCGATGATGTGAACTATGGCAAACCAGGCGTTGACCCTCCGCTGAGGAGTGCAAGGAGAGGAATTGGAGGGGCGAGGATGCGGAAGATCCCTGCCGATGGAGACTGGGTGGTGGTTGTGAGGTAGTAGCGGTAAGAAGGTTGTGGTGGCATTGGAGTGGTGGTTCGATGGTGGGATCAAGATGAGATGTGAGAGTGATGCAAGATGTGAGATGTGGTCAAGAGTTTCTGTTCACGAACCGGTAGGTGAGAATGATATGACTTTGTGGTGGCAATGCAAGGTAATGCCCATGAACTTAACCTCCTCACTTCAGAGGGGGTTGGGTTTCCCCAACTCCCCAACTCCTCCAAAATTGCACCAGGTGATCAGCCAACTTCTCCTTCTCAACTCCATGGAGTTAGGATGTTTGATCCAACTCCAACCACATAATTCAAGAAGTTGGTTGCTCGAGAAATATCAAACATGGCCTAGTTATAGATAATCAAAGAGCAAAAAATCAAGTAAAGCTATACAAGTACAACAACACCAAGTGAATAATTTTTAAAGTTGAACATTGATACGTCTCCAACGTATCTATAATTTTTAATGGTTTCATGCTATTATCTTATCAGACTTTGGATGTTTCGCATGCCTTTTATATATTTTTTGGGACTAACTTATTAACTCAGTGCCAAGTGTCAGTTCCTATTTTTGCCATGTTTTTACCCCTTTCAGAGGAGATTTTGAAACGGAGTCCAAACGGAATAAAATCCCCGAAAAGAATTTTGTCGTAACTGAAGAAGATCAGGAGGCTTGAGAGCCAAGGCAGGGGGGTCCCAGGGGCCCCACAAGCCCTCACTCCGCGACCAGGGGATGCCGCGGCCCACAGGCTTGTGGGCCCCCTGGACGCCCTTTTCCCTAGGGGTTGCACTTATATATTTCCTAAAAATCCCAAAAAAATCACCAGATCATCGAAAGTACTTTTCCGCCGCCGCAAGCTTCTGTCTCCGCAAGATCCCATCTGGGGCATGTTCTGGTGCCCTGTCGGAGGGGGGATTCGGATATGGAGGGCTTCTTCATCAACACCATGACCTCTCCGATGATGCGTGAGTAGTTCACCATAGACCTACGGGTCCATAGCTAGTAACTAGATGGCTTCTTCTCTCTCTTGGATCTTCAATACAAAGTTCTCCATGATCTTCATGTAGATCAATCCGATGTAATCTTCTTTTGCGGTGTGTTTGTCGAGATCTGATGAATTACGGATTTATGATCAGATTATCTATGAATCTTATTTGAGTTTCTTCTGGTCTCTCTTATGCATGATTTCATATCCTTGTAATTCTGTTCGAGTTGTGGGTTTTGTTTGGCCAACTAGATCTATGATTCTTGCAATGGGAGAAGTGCTTGGTTTTGGGTTCATACCGTGCGGTGACCTCACCCGGTGACAGAAGGGGTCGCGAGGCACGCATCATGTTGTTGCCATCAAGGGTAAAAAAGATGGGGTTTTCATCATTGGTTTGAGATTATCCCTCTACATCATGTCATCTTGCTTAAGGCGTTACTCTGTTTATCATGAACTCAATACACTAGATGCATGCTGGATAGCGGTCGATGTGTGGAGTAATAGTAGTAGACGCGGAAAGTATCGGTCTACTTGTCTCGGACGTGATGCCTATATGTATGATCATTGCCTTAGATATCGTCATGACTTTGCGCGGTTCTATCAATTGCTCGACAGTAATTTGTTCACCCACCGTGATGTTTGCTATTTTGAGAGAAGCCTCTAGTGAAAACTATGGCCCCAGGGTCTACTCCACACCATATTTTCAGCCTTATACTTTTTACTTCGTTGCACTTTCCGCCTTCAGATCTCACTTTGCAAACAATCTTGAAGGGATTGACAACCCCTTTGAAGCGTTGGGTGCAAGCTTGTTTGTGTTTGTGCAGGTACTCTGGACTTGACGAGACCCTCCTTCTGGATCGATACCTTGGTTCACAAACTGAGGGAAATACTTACTGCTCCTGTGATGCATCACCCCTTCCTCTTCAAGGGAAAAACCAACGCAAGCTCAGTCTCCGTCAACGTGTCAATTTCTGGCGTTGTTGTCTGTTGTCGTAGCAAACATTAATGCAAGATTTAGTAAGTAAGAAGGTGTAGGTAGCTCTGACATGACCTTGCATGATGATTGTGTCCGTTGCTTGGTGACAAGGAGTTATGTGATTTCGCTACAGCTGAAGCTCAAGCTCTTTGAAATGGTGTTGTTCTTGCATTTGATAGAAATGGACTTATGATGAACTCCGACTTCATGTAAGTAAGTAGTATCATGGAGGGCAGTGGCAACTCAATAATATATGCCACCACCATGTCATAACTTTACTAAGGTTTGTTTCAAGCATCATCCTAGGGAAACCAATATGCCGACGGATTTATTAGCTAGACTACTACGGGAAATTCTGAGTCTCTGGTGTGTGGAGCCTCCATATTCCTGAATCATGCATTAGTGCACCATTTATCTATTTTTACGAGTCTAATATAATCTGGCATCTTAACTTTACCTTGGAGATAAGAAATCATTTCCTGCTCCACCTTTCTCATCTCTGCATTTTTCTAAATATCCATTAAAACAGCTAAGCTTACACATTCAACCTATCTCACAAGGTCTTTAATAGACTGATTAATTATTGATCCAAGAGGTAGAAACTCGAACTGTTGAATGAATTGTGGTAGAGATAAACCCTTGTGAGGCATGATAGTAAGAGTTCCTTCATCGCGTAATCACCACCAAAAAATACCAAGAGCATGAAGGATTGAAATGGTGAGATGATGCTCAACATAGAACCCAACACCACCTATGTGTCTTGCCACCATAATCAAGTCGAATAACCAAACATAGCCAATTGGATTGAGAGTTATCAATCTGTAGGATCAACCACCACCGACTCCCAAGTGTTTAAATCACTAGTGCCACATTGGGTCCACAGTGGACCTGAAGGACTATTTACATGAAGGCATCACATGTACCATCGAGAAGACATGCCAAAGACACAAAAAGAGGCAAATTCTGCACTCTCTTGTGGACTATAGAAATATTCAGTTATGCTTAGCCATGGTCTAAGGACCAATGTTTTAATACGAAAAAGTAGCTATACTATTTATTTTTATTGACATAGAAGTAGCGTAGTACACATTGCAAGGTTATAAGCAAAATAAGAAGGAAAACCACGGATTGGATACCATGCGACATACGATAGCTGTTGCTTAGAGGTTAATCAATGTAGCTGGAAGAATTTTTCCATCGGTACGAAGCCTGCATCTCTCCAGGACCTTGATTCACCAATGATTCTACTCGTGACCTGCACTGCGCTCGAGCTTTTTTAGTTTAAGATTTGTGCATTTATTTGTTTCAATACCATCCACATGAATAGCCGATTTGTCGCCTTCCATGTTGGTCGTATCAGTTCTAGCAACTCCTGAATTTGTCCTCTTATTCTAACCTTCAAGCAGCAGTTTGGTATTGACAGTGATACTTTGAGTGGTACCTGAATTGCCTTGTGGATCCTTCCCCGTACCTTAGTGGCGAAACTATACTCAGTAAACATATATGGTGCCATTTAAGGAGCACTATTTCATAGGGTGCATAGGAGATTGTGTGGAATGTTTCACCTCACAAGGTTATGTGCTATGAGATATCTTCCCTATATAGCAAGCCAACCGAAATGCTTCGCACATGGGGTGCTTTTGTTGACTAGATTAGCATATTGTCCTTGGATCTTATCATACCTTAAAATTGCATGTTATATGCAGATGTCCGGAGTACTACCATGATGTCATCCACTTCTAGGTGACAATATCCCACGACTAACCTCCCACAGCTCACATAGTTGATGTAGGCTAGCATTAGGGGTGTTACTATGAATATATTGTAACAAGGTATCATGTGTGATGGCTGATGGGGAACGTCTATTCATGATCCAAATCGCAGCTCGTCCCGCGGTCTCATCACGATCCGTCCCGCGATCCCATCACGATCCATCCCGATCTAGTGTCGAACGGACGGCACCTCCGCGGTCAGCAGACGTACAGCTCGATGACGATCTCCGCCTTCTTTATCTAGCAAGAGGGGCGAAGAGCTAGATGAGTTCTCCGGCACGGCGGCATGGTGGTGGTGGTGGTGGAGTTATTCCAGCAGGGCTTCGCCTAAGCACCGCTGAAACTAGACTAGAGGAGAAACAGATCTAGAGAGAGGGAAACACGTGGCTGTTTTTCTATGTCTCAAAAACCCTCAATACCTCTAGTATATATAGGAGGGAGGGAGGGGAGGAGGCACACTCAAACCCTCAAGGTTTGGCCGAAATTGGAGGTGGAGGAGTCCTACTCCAATCCTACTAGGAGTAGGATTCCTCCTTTCCACTTGGAAAGCCTTTCCACCTTTGGGTTTTTTGCCTCTCAAACATCATGCCTTAGTGGAAGCTTATGTCAGCCCACTAGGGGCTGGTTTGTATCCTCCCACAGCCCATAAGGCTCCTCGGGGCGTGACACCCCTCCCGATGGTCCCCGGTACCCTCCCGGCACTCTCGGTACACTACCGATGAGCCCGAAACTTTTCCGGTGACCAAAACAGGACTTCCTATATATCAATATTTACCTACGGACCATTCCGAAGCTCCTCGTGATGTTCGGGATCTCATCCGGGACTTCGAACAACCTTCGGTCACCAACACCTATAACTCATCTATATCGAAACGTCATTGAACCTTAAGTGTGCAGACCCTGCGGGTTCGAGAACCATGCAGACATGACCTAAGACACTCTTCGGTCAATAACCAATAGCATGACCTGGATGTCCATATTGGATCCTACATATTCTACGAAGATCTCTATCGGTTGAACCTCTATGTCAAGGATTCACATCATCCCGTATGATATTCCCTTTGTCCTTCGGTATGTTACGTGCCCGAGATTCGATCGTCGGTATCTCCATGCCTAGTTCAATCCCGTTATTGGCAAGTCTCTTTACTCGTTCTGTAATACAATATCCCGTGACTAACTCCTTAGTCACATTGCTTGCAAGGCTTGTTGTGATGTTGTATTGCCGAGTGGGCCCCGAGATACCTCTCCGTCACACGGAGTGACAAATCTCAGTCTTGATCCATGCCAATCCAACAGACACCTTTGGAGATACCTGTAGAGCACCTTTATAGTCACCCAGTAACGTTGCAACGTTTGATACACACAAGTTATTCCTCCGGTGTCCGGGAGTTGCATGATCTCATGGTCATAGGAAGAGATACATTGACATGCAGAAAACAGTACAATAAACTGACACGATCATATGCTACGTTTATAGCTTGGGTCTTGTCCATCACATCATTCTCCTAATGATGTGATCCCGTTATCAAGTGACAACACTTGTCTATGGCCAGGAAACCTTGACCATCTTTGATCAACGAGCTAGTCAACTAGAGGCTCACTAGGGACAGTGTGTTGTCTATGTATCCACACATGTATTTGAGTTTCCAATCAATACAATTCTAGCATGGATAATAAACGATTATGATGAATAAGGAAATATAATAATAACAATTTATTATTGCCTCTAGGGCATATTTCCCACAGTCTCCCACTTGCACTAGAGTCAATAATCTAGTTCACATCACTATGTGATTGCAATGAACCTAACACCCATACAATTATGGGGTTTGATCATATATTGCTTGTGAGAGAGGTTTTTAGTCAATGGGTCTAAACCTTTCAGATCCGTGTGTGCTTTACAAATCTCTATGTCATCCTGTAGATGCTGCTACCACGCGCCATTTGGAACTATTGCAAATGACTGCTCCACTATACGAATCTGGTTTACTACTCAAAGTCATCTGGATTAGTGTCAAAGCTTGCATCGACGTAACCCTTTATGACGAACTCCTTAATCACCTCCATAATCGAGAAAAATTCCTTAGGCCACTAGTTACTAAGGATAAATTTTGACCGATGTTCAGTGACTCAATCCTGGATCACTCTTTGTACCCCTTGACAGACTCATGGCAAGGCACACATCAGGTGCGGTACACAGGATGGCATACTTTAGAGCCTATGGCTAAAGCATAGGGGACGACCTTCGTCCTTTCTCTTTCTTCTTCTGTGGTCGGGTTTTGAGTCTTACTCAAATTTGCACCTTACAACACAGCCAAGAACCCCTTCTTTGCCGATATTTTGAACTCCTTCAAAAACTTGTCAATGCATGCATTTCATTGAAAGATTTTTATCAAGCGTCTTGATCTATCTCTATAGATCTTGATGCTCAATGTTCAAGTAGCTTAATCCAGGTTTTACCTTCAAAAACACTTTTTAAACAACCCTATATGCTTTCCAGAAATTCTACATCATTTCCGATCAACAATATGTCAACCACATATACTCATCAAAAATTCTATAGTGCTCCCACTCACTTTCTTGGAAATACAAGTTTCTCATAAATTTTGTATAAAACCAAAATCTTTGATCACTCATCAAAGTACTTATTCCAACTCTGAGATGCTTACTCTAGTCCATAGAAGGATCACTGGAGCTTGCATACTTGTTAGCATCCTTAAGATTGACAAAACCTTCTGGTTGTATCACATACAACCTTTCCTCAAGGAAACCGTCGAGGGAACAATGTTTTGACATCCATCTGCAAGATGCAACAACTACTAACATAATGCCAACAGACTTTTAGCATCGCTACGAGTGGGAAAGTCTCATCGCAATCAACTCCTTGAACTTGTCGAAAACCTCTTTGCAACAAGTCGAGCTTTCTTAAATGGTAACTTTCACCATCATTGTCTGTCTTCTTTTAAAGATCCATCTGTACTTAATAGTCTTGCGACCATCAAGTAGTTCTTCCAAAGTCCACACTTTGTTTTCATACATGGATCCTCTCTAGAATTTCATGGCCTCCAGCCATTTGTCGGAATCCGGGCCCACCATTGCTTCTCCATAGCTCGTAGGTTCATTGTTGTCCAGCAACGTGACCTCCAAGACACGATTACCACACCATTCTGTAGTAGCGTGTATCCTTGACGAGGTTTGGTAGTAACTTGATCCGAAGCTTCATGATCACCATCATTGGCTTCCACTTCAACTAGTGTAGGCGCCATAGGAACAGCTTCATGCGCCCTTCTACTCTGTGGTTGAAGTGTTGGTTCAATAACCTCATCAAGTTCCTCGATCCTCCCACTCAATTCTTTCGAGAGAAACTCTTTCTCGAGAAAGGACCCGTTATCTGAAACAAACACTTTGCTTCTGGATCTGAGATAGGAGGTATACCCAACTGTTTTGGGTGTCCTATGAAGATGCATTTATCCGCTTTGGGTTCGAGCTTATTACGCTGAAACTTTTTCACATAAGCGTCGCAGCCCCAAACTTTTAAGAAACGAGAACTTAGGTATCTCCAAACCATAGTTCATACGGTGTCATCTCAACGGAATTATGTGGTGCCCTATTCAAAGTGAATGCGGTTGTCTCTGATGCCTAACTCATAAACGATAGAGGTAATTCGATAAGAGACATCATAGTATTCCCCATATCAAATAGGGCGCGGCTATGACGTTCGGACACACCATCACACTATGGTGTTCCAGGCGGCATCAGATGTGAAACAATTTTCACATTGTCTTAATTGTGTACCAAACTCGCAACTCAGATATTTATCTCTATGATCATATCATAGACATTTTATCCTCTTGTCACGACGATCTTCAACTTCACTCTGAAATTACTTGAACCTTTCAATAATTTAGACGTGTGTTCCATCAAGCAAATACACTAGTATGTACTCAAATCATCTGTGAAGTAAGAACATAATGATATCCACTGCATGCCTCAGCACTCATTGGACCGCATACATCAAAATGTATTACTTCCAATAAGTAACTTTCTTGTTCCATCTCACTGGAAAAACGAGGCCTTCAGTCATCTTGGCCATGTGGTATGATTTGCATGTCTCGAGTGATTCATAAATCAAGTGAGTCCAAACGATCCATCTGCATGGAGTTTCTTCATGCGCTTATACCAATATGACTCAAGTGGCAGTGCCACAAGTAAGTGGTACTATCATTACTATTTTATATCTTTTGGCGTCAATATTATGAACATGTGTATCACTACGATCGAGATTTAATAAACCATTCATTTTAGGTGCAAGACCATTGAAGGTATTATTCAAATAAACAGTGTAACAATTATTCTCTTTAAGTGAATAACCGTATTGCGATAAACAAAATCTAATCATGTATATGCTCAACGCAAACACCAAATAACAATTATTTAGGTTCAACACTAATCCCGATGGTAGAGGGAGCATGCGATGTTTGATCACATCAACCTTGGAAACACTTCCAACACATATTGTCACCTCGTCTTTAGCTAGTCTCCGGTTATTCTATAGATTTTATTTCGAGTTACTAACACTTATTAACCAAACCGGTATCTAATGCCCTGGTGCTACTAGGAGTACTAGTAAAGTACACATCAATATAATGTATATCCAATATACTTTTGTCGACTTTGCCAGCCTTCTCATCTACCAAGTATCTAGTGTAGTTCCGCTTCAGTGACCGTTCCCCTCATTATAGAAGCACTTAGTCTTGGGTTTGGGTTCAACCTTGGGTTTGTTCACTAGAGAATCAACCAGTTTGCCATTTCATGAAGTATCCCTTCTTGCCCTTGCCCTTCTTGAAACTAGTGGTTTTACTAACCATCAACAATTGATGCTCCTGCTTGATTTCTACTTTCGCGGTGTCAAACATCGCGAATAGCTCAAGGATCATCATATATATCCCTGATATGTTATAGTTCATCACGAAGCTCTAGTAGCTTGGTGGCAGTGACTTTGGAGAACCATCACCATCTCATCTGGAAGATCAACTCCCACTTGATTCAAGCGATTGTAGCACTCAGACAATCTGAGCACATGCTCAATGATTGAACTTTTCTCCCTTACTTTATAGACAAAGAATCTTGTCGGATGTCTCATACCTCTCAATAAGGGCACGAGCATAAAATCCCAATTTCATCTCTTGGTACATCTCAAATGTTCCGTGACGTTCAAAACGTCTTTCGCGCCTCAATTCTAAGCCGTTAAGCATTACACACTGAAATATCACGTAGTCATCAAAAACGTGTATGTTAGATGTTCGCAACATCCACAGATGACGCTCGAGGTTCAGCAAACCGAGCGGTGCATTAAGGAAATAAGCCTTCTGCGCAGCAATGAGGACAATCCTCAGTTTACGGACCCAGTCCGTATAATTTCTACTATCATCTTTCAACTAAATTTTCTCTAGGAACATATCAAAAACAGTAGAGCTACAACGCAAGCTACAACATAATTTGCAAAGGCCTTTTGACTATGTTCATGATAATTGAGTTTAGCTAATCATATTACTAATAACTCCCACTCAAATAGACATCCCTCTAGTCATTCGAGTGGCGCATGATCCAAATCCACTAACTCAAGTCCGATCATCACGTGAGTTGAGTATAGTTTCAGTGGTGAACATCTCCATGTTGATCATATCAACTATATGATTCATGCTCGACCTTTCGGTCTCTTGTGTTCGGAGGCCATGTCTGTACATGCTAGGCATGTCAAGTTTAACTCGAGTGTTCCGTGTGTGCAACTGTTTTGCACCCGTTGTATGTGAACGTTGAGTCTATCACACCCGATCATCACGTGGTGTCTCTAAACGACGAACTGTCGCAACGGTGCACAGTCGGGGAGAACACAATTTTATCTTGAAATTTTAGTGAGGGATCACCTTATAATGCTACCGTCATTCGAAGCAAAATAAGGTGCATAAAAAGATTAACATCACATGCAAATCATAAGTGACATGGTATGGCCATGATCTTGTCCTTCTTGATCTCCATCACCAAAGCACCGACATGATCTTTGTCGTCACCAGCGCCACACCATGATCTCCATCATCGTGCCGCCATCGAGGTTGTCGTGCTATCTATTCTATTACTACTAAAGCTACTACCTAGCAATATAGTAAATGCATCTACAAGCATAAACGTTAGTTTAAAGATAACCCTATGGCTCCTGCCGGTTGTCGTAGCATCGACGTGCAAGTCGATATTTAACTATTACAATATGATCATCTCATACATCCAATATATCATATCATGCCTTTGGCCATATCACATCACATGCATACCCTGCAAAAATAAGTTAGACGTCCTCTAATTTGTTGTTGCATGTGTTTACGTGGCTGCTATGGGTATCTAGTATGATCGCATCTTACTTGCGCAAAGCCACAACGGTGATATGCAAATTGCTATTTGACCTTCTCCAAGGACCGCCTCGATCAAAACCGATTCAACTAAAGTTGAAGAAACAGGCACCCGCCAGCCATCTTTATGCAACAAGTTGCATGTCAGTCGATGAAACTGGTCTCTCGTAAGCGTACGAGTAAAGTTGGTCCGGGCCGCTTCAATCCAACAATACCACAGAATCAAGAAAAGACTAAGGAGGGCAGCAAATTGAACATCAACGCCCACAAACTCTTTTGTGTTCTACTCGATATATCATCTACGCATGAACCTAGCTCATGATGCCACTGATGGGGAACGTCGCATGGGAAACAAAAAATTTCCTACGCACACGCAATACCTATCCATGGTGATTATCATCTATGAGAGGGGAGAGTGCATCTACATACCCTTGTAGATCACTAAGCGGAAGCGTATATAATGTGGTTGATGTAGTGGAACATCTTCGCGATCCAAATCGCAGCCCGTCCCGCAATCTCATCACGATCCGTCCCGTGATCCCATCACGATCCATCCCGATCTAGTGCCGAACGGACGGCACCTCCGCGGTCAGCACACGTATAGCTCGATGACGATCTCCGCCTTCTTGATCCAGCAAGAGAGGCAAAGAGGTAGATGAGTTCTCCAGCACGGCGGCATGGTGGTGGTGGTGGTGGAGCTATTCCAGCAGGGCTTTGCCTAAGCACCGCTCAAACTAGACTAGAGGAGAAACAGATCTAGAGAGAGGGCAGCACATGGATCTTTTTCTGTGTCTCAAAACCCCTCAATACCTCTAGTATATATAGGAGGGAGGGAGGGAGGGGAGGAGGCAGCCTCAAACCCTCAAGGTTTGGCCGAAATTGGAGGTGGAGGAGTCCTACTCCAATCTTACTAGGAGTAGGATTCCTCCTTTCCACTTGGAAAGGCTTTCCACCTTTGGGTTTTTTGCCTCTCAAACCTCATGGGCCTTAGTGGGAGCTTATGCCAGCCCAATAGGGGCTGGTTTGTATCCTCCCACAGCCCATAAGGCCCGTCGGGCGTGACACCCCTCCCGATGGTTCCCGGTACCCTCCTGGCACTCCAGGTACTCTATCGATAAGCCCGAAACTTTTCTCGTGACTAAAACAGGACTTCCTATATATCAATCTTTACCTCCGGACCATTCCGGAGCTCCTCGTGACATCTGGGATCTCATCTGGGACTCCGAAAAACCTTCAGTCACCAACACCTATAACTCAACTATACCAAAACGTCACCGAACCTTAAGTGTGCAGACCCTGCGGGTTTGAGAACCATGCAGACATGACCTAAGACACTCCCTGATCAATAACCAATAGCGGGACCTGGATGTCCATATTGGCTCGTACATATTCTACGAAGATCTCTATCGGTTTAACCTCTGTGTCAAGGATTCACTTAATCCCGTATGTTGTTTCCTTTGTCCTTCGGTATGTTACGTGTCGGAGATTCAATCGTCGGTATCTCCATACCTAGTTCAATCTCGTTACCGGCAAGTCTCTTTAGTCGTTCCGTAATACAAGATCCCGTGACTAACTCCTTAGTCACATTGCTTGCGAGGCTTGTTGTGATTTTCTATTACCGAGTGGGCCCCGAGATACCTCTCCGTCACACGAAGTGACAAATCCCAGTCTTGATCCATGCCAACCCAACAGACACCTTTGGAGATACCTGTAGAGCAGCTTTATAGTCACCCAGTAATGTTGCAGCGTTCGATACACACAAGGTATTCCTCCAGTGTCCGGGAGTTGCATGATCTCATGGTCATAGGAACAGATACATTGACATGCAGAAAACAGTAGCAATAAACTGACACGATCATATGCTACGTTTATAGTTTGGGTCTTGTCCATCACATCATTCTCCTAATGATGTGATCCCGTTATCAATTGACAACACTTGTCTATGTCCAGGAAACCTTGACCATCTTTGATCAACGAGCTAGTCTACTAGAGGCTCACTAGGGACAATGTGTTGTCGATGTATCCACACATGTATTTGAGTTTCCAATCAATACAATTTTAGAATGGATAATAAACGATTATCATGAATAAGGAAATATAATAATAACCAATTTATTATTTCCTCTAGGGCATATTTCCAACAATGGCATCATAGATAGAGAGCGTTTGAACATTGCAATGTTTGAAGATAGCTCTCCATGTTTCAGCATATTGCATGCCCTCAGCCTAATGTGATCTATAGAGAGATGTCATTTTCCATCCTCGATGATCACCGTGGATGAGGTGTAGAACATTGCATCAGGCATGTGGTCGTGAGGTACTACTAGGTCATGCCATGGCTTAATTTTATTACTACACGATAGCCAACTTGGCTAGGCTCGTAATGCATTGCCTTGGTGCTACAAGTCCAACATGTAAAGGCTATCATATGTCCATTGCTTGTAGATGCCATCCATCTCACCAAGCATTTGCCCGTTGTGAATTCCTCGTCGACAGCCCAAACACATATACTCCTTAACTTACCCACTTTCTTGACAAACCATGTCGATGGGGAAATGGCATGAGCTAATAAAAACATGCGGGGAGGGTACCATTCACCAATTCTGCACAACATGGTAAGGAAACTTGCTTAGCTTTCCAGCATGGAGTCGCATCACTAACTTGTCAATGATGGATTGGAGCTTGATACGGTGCGTGCATGAGTCCAAGAGCGGCCTGCCAAGGTGTACAATAGGTAAGTTCATTGTGGAGAATGTCAGTTCCCGGGTCGCCTCCTAAGCATCTTCGTTGAGCATCTGATGAGGATCACTAGACATTTGTGCTAGTTTGCCTTCAGACTTGTTGCTACTTCAAATAGCTTGAACAACCTCATTCAAACACGCATCCTCATGGACGAGGGTTAGATGAAGAGAACCATGTCATCGGTGTATGTGAATTCTAAAAGGGAATGCATACACATCGAAGAGGGCCACGAGGGAGCCCATAGCGATGACAAAAAGTATTAGCGAGCATCTTGTTTCATACGTCTTCAATGAATTATATATAGCACCAGTCAAGTTACCACTAACGTTGATTTGGGTGGAAGGGTATGGAATAGCCTAATGGTAAATATGCGTGGAGAAGAATTCTTGGAAGCATAAGGGAATGGCTTTTACTGCACACAAGGGTTGCTCCATTAGCAATCCACAAATGTTGCTATATATGATTTCACGAGGGTTGCTCGAGTAAAATGGGAAAGTTTGGCCACATATCTGGTGAACACCCTCCATGCATCCTTGATCCACACTATGGTGATTCAGTCGTGATGCTGGATGAAGGGGACAAAACATCGTCCTCCGACGCTACATAACTCGTGCCCGACTTGAAGCATCGCATAGGCATGTTCTAGGATGGAGATGTGCGGCCATGGGGATCTAGCAGGAGTGTATCTCTGTGATGTGTGAGTCGGTCTCTCATGAACTTGTATCGGATGCTCTCGATGTGAGGCTTTGTATATTTTTTGTTAATGCAATGGTACCTGGGCGAGCCTCCACGATCTTCTACAAAAGAGACACACAAACTACCATAGACCTAATCTAGCTTAAACAAGCGTTAATAATCTAACCATTTTAGTTTAATTTATCATTGTCCATATTTACATTCTTGGCTATATTGTTGATGCTTCTGTTACAATTTCCTTTAAAATAATATTGCTTTATGTTTCCTTCTTGATGTCTAAGATTTTTATTTTTTGAGTACCCATGAGTGGATTTAGCATGTTAAGTTTTCTTCAAGCTACATTTTTATTTTTAGAATATCCATGGGTGTCTTTAGCATGTTAACTTTTTTCAAGCTACATTTATTTTATTAGAGTATCCGCGGGTGGCTTTAGCATGCTAAGTTTTTTTTTTTCAAGCTACATTTTTATTGCTGGAGTATCTACGAGTGGCTTTAGCATGTTATATTTTTTTCAAGCAACATTTTTATCTTTGGAGTATCCACGGGTGGCTTTAGCATGTTAGTCTTTTTTAACCTCATTTTATTGTTGGAGTACCCGCAAGTGATTTTTGCATGTTCAGGTTTTTTCAAGCTTGGCCACACTTGAAAAAAAATCAGTCAACTTTTTAGCACCTCTAAATAATATTGATGATGCTCCTAGTAAGTCATGCATGCACAAGCCCTTTTTTGAGCTATGGTCAAATCAGGGAGAGCAGCTAAATGGCTTCGAGCTCAGCTGCTCACGCATGTGAACGGTAAAATTAAAAAACTAGAAAATATTAAAAAAACTCAAATTTTTGGCATGAAAGAAATTTCCTGGCACTACTCAGACCAATTTTTTTGCTGAGGGCTACTCATATCTGAGCGTCCTAAATATTGGCACAGACCTCACGTACTCAAACATCTTCCATGCAAAAAAAGTTCTATTTTTATGTTACTGCTTATTGAGATTAGCTCTGGTACATAAATGGATATTCACAAAATAGGTATTTAATTCGTTTAGTTTTATGGATGTACCAGTTTTTAGTAACAAGAATATGAGTGTAAAAAGGTTTCCTACAAGAGATAGTATATACTTCGTACAAATTTTCCTTGAAAACTACCTCCTTTAGTTGATTGTATGCATAACCCTTGTACCCTTACCGAGTTATAAATAAAGCTCTTTGATCTGTAAAAAAACACAAAGTTTTAATGCACAATCGAGATGTCTGTTTAACTCACTAAGGAGATGTTGCTTTTCTTAAACAACGATGATTCTTCATGAGAGAACCCTTATGCTTTTTAGAGTACATCCAATGGTTCTAAAAAGACTCATCGGATGCTTTTATTCCGGTAGATAATTCCACACAATTGCCTTAAGGGCAGGTTTGATTCATTAGCTAGGATTGTTAGTCAAGTTATTTATTCTTGATATATAGCTCATCACTCATGCTGAATAGTACTGTTAGTTAGGTGCTCTTGTCCATTTCTCGCAAAGAAATTATCTTGCCATACCAATAGCGTGGCCATGCATGGCTAGTTTATCTCTTGCCTTAGAGGGTGTTTGTTTCTAGGGATTTATTGGTTTAGGGACTTAAAAAAGTCTCTATAAGTCCCACCTAAACTAAACACAAGGGACTTATTGGGACTTATTGTGGTGATTTAGGACTTATCAAATAAGACTCTCAGGGAGGAGCTTATTGGGACTTATCCCGGGCCGAACCTACCCCGCGTCGCTCCAGGCTCATTCCCCGCACGCCGCCCTGCCTCTCGGTCCAATCGCCGCCGACGCCCCGCCTCTCGCCCCGTCGCCGCCCCGCCTCTCGCCCCGTCGCCGCCCCGCCTCGGTTCGTTCTGCCTCGGTTCGCCGCCCCGTCGCCGCCCCGCCTCGGTTCGTTCTGCCTCGGTTCGTTGCAGCGGTGCCTCCAATCGCCGGACAGGCCCTCTCCTGAGCCTTGTTGCAGCGGTGCTTATCCTGTGTGTCGTACGCGTTGGGTGATGACGATCCATGTGAACAAGTGTATTATTAGGTGCAACATGGACTTATAAGTCCCTGTAAACAAACAGGTAGGGACTCGGAACTTATAAGTCCCTGTAAACAAACAGGTATGGACTTATGACTTATAAGTTGGGACTTAAAAAAGTCCTAGGACTTATGAAACAAACAGGGCCTTAGATCCAAACTCTCCCTTAGCATTTATTCCAATAGAGAATTAAGGACATTTGCTCTTTTTTTCCTTTTTAATGCTTGGTGCATTAGCTAGCATTTTTTGTTACATTCTTTACTTTTGATATAGCTCATCACTCATGCAGAGTGTTATTGTTAGTTAGATACTCTTGTTCATGTCTCACAAAAAAAACTATCTTGTCAATATTGAATGGACAACGTTGCCAAGCAAGGCTAGTTTAGCCCTTGCCTTAGATCAAAACACTCCCTCGTCATTAATTCTAACAGATAATACGAGACATATTGCTCTTTTTTATTTTTCATGTTTGTTTTATTAGCTAGCATTGCTTAGCCATAATAAAGCTTTGTGTTCATTCACTTGCAAAGTAGGTCCGTGGACAAGCAATAGTGGCAGAATTAGCATCAAAAGTTAGAATCCCTTGTCCATACAAAATGGCTAACCTTGTGAAGCAAGGCTTGTTTAACTTTTGCCTTAGATCCAAACGCTCCCCTGGCACTTATTTCGATAGATAATTCAAGACATTTGCTCTTTTTTTTCCTTTGTAACATTTGGTTCATTACATAGCATTGTTAGTTAGCTTCTTTGTTTTATATAGTTCATCACTCATGCGGAATGGTATTGTTAGCTAGGTTCTCTTGTCTGTTTCTCACCAAAAAAAATATGTTGTCCATACCAAATGGCTAGCATTGCCAAGCAATGGTAGTTTAGACCTTGCCCTAGATCCAAACGTTCTTTTGGCATTTATTCATATAGATGATTTGAGACATTTGCTTTTTTCCTTTTCACGTTTGCTTCATTAGCTAGCATTACTACCTTGTTAGTTAGGTTCTTTTGTCCATACCAAATGGCTAGTGTTGCCAAGTAAGGCTAGTTTAGCTCTTACCTTAGATACAAATGCTCCCTTGGCATTTATTCTGATAGATAATTCAAGACATTTGCTCTTTTTACTTTCTTCATGTTTGGTTCATTAGCTAGCATTGTTAGTTAGGTTCTTTGTTTTTGATACAGTTCATCGCTCATGCCGGATGGTATGGTTAGTTAGGTTCTCTTGTCCATTTCGTGCAAAAAAAATCTCTTGTCCATACCAAATGGCTAACGTTGCCAAGCAAGGGTGGTTTAGCTCTTGCCTTAGATCCAAACGCTCTCTTGGCATTTATTTCGATAGATAATTCGAGACATTTGCCTTTTTCACGTTTGGTTCATTAGCTAGCATTGTTAGTTAGGTTCTTTGTTTTTGATACAGTTCATCGCTCATGCCAGATGGTATGGTTAGTTAGGTTCTCTTGTCCATTTCTTGCAAAAAAAAATCTCTTGTCCATACCAAATGGCTAAACTTGCCAAGCAAGGGTAGTTTAGCTCTTGCCTTAGATCCAAACGCTCTCTTGGCATTTATTTCGATAGATAATTCGAGACATTTGCCTTTTTCACGTTTGGTTCATTAGCTAGCATTGTTAGTTAGGTTCTTTGTTTTTGATACAGTTCATCGCTCATGCCGGATGGTATGGTTAGTTAGGTTCTCTTGTCCATTTCTTGCAAAAAAAAAAATCTTGTCCATACCAAATGGCTAAACTTTCCAAGCAAGGGTAGTTTAGCTCTTGCCTTAGATCCAAACGCTCTCTTGGCATTTATTTCGATAGATAATTCGAGACATTTGCCTTTTTCACGTTTGGTTCATTAGCTAGCATTGTTAGTTAGGTTCTTTGTTTTTGATACAGTTCATCGCTCATGCCGGATGGTATGGTTAGTTAGGTTCTCTTGTCCATTTCTTGCAAAAAAAAATCTCTTGTCCATACCAAATGGCTAAACTTTCCAAGCAAGGGTAGTTTAGCTCTTGCCTTTGATCCAAACGCTCTCTTGGCATTTATTTCGATAGATAATTCGAGACATTTGCCTTTTTCACGTTTGGTTCATTAGCTAGCATTGTTAGTTAGGTTCTTTGTTTTTGATACAGTTCATCGCTCATGCCGGATGGTATGGTTAGTTAGGTTCTCTTGTCCATTTCTTGCAAAAAAAAATCTCTTGTCCATACCAAATGGCTAAACTTGCCAAGCAAGGGTAGTTTAGCTCTTGCCTTAGATCCAAACGCTCTCTTGGCATTTATTTCGATAGATAATTCGAGACATTTGCCTTTTTCTCGTTTGGTTCATTAGCTAGCATTGTTAGTTAGGTTCTATGTTTTTTATACAGTTCATCGCTCATGCCGGATGGTATGGTTAGTTAGGTTCTCTTTTTCATTTCTTGCAAAAAAAAATCTCTTGTCCATACCAAATGGCTAACGTTGCCAAGCAAGGGTAGTTTAGCTCTTGCCTTAGATCCAAACGCTCTCTTGGCATTTATTTCGATGGATAATTCGAGACATTTACCTTTTTCATGTTTGGTTCATTAGCTAGCATTGTTAGTTAGGTTCTTTGTTTTTGATACAGTTCATCGCTCATGCCGGATGGTATGGTTAGTTAGGTTCTCTTGTCCATTTCTTGCAAAAAAAAGTTCTCTTGTCTATACCAAATGGCTAACGTTGCCAAGCAAGGGTGGTTTAGCTCTTGCCTTAGATCCAAACGCTCTCTTGGCATTTATTTCGATAGATAATTCGAGACATTTGCCTTTTTCATGTTTGGTTCATTAGCTAGCATTGTTAGTTAGGTTCTTTGTTTTTGATACAGTTCATCGCTCATGCCGGATGGTATGGTTAGTTAGGTTCTCTTGTCCATTTCTTGCAAAAAAAAAAATCTCTTGTCCATACCAAATGGCTAAACTTTCCAAGCAAGGGTAGTTTAGCTCTTGCCTTAGATCCAAACGCTCTCTTGGCATTTATTTCAATAGATAATTCGAGACATTTGCCTTTTTCACGTTTGGTTCATTAGCTAGCATTGTTAGTTAGGTTCTTTGTTTTTGATACAGTTCATCGCTCATGCCGGATGGTATGGTTAGTTAGGTTCTCTTGTCCATTTCTTGCAAAAAAAAATCTCTTGTCCATACCAAATGGCTAAACTTTCCAAGCAAGGGTAGTTTAGCTCTTGCCTTTGATCCAAACGCTCTCTTGGCATTTATTTCGATAGATAATTCGAGACATTTGCCTTTTTCACGTTTGGTTCATTAGCTAGCATTGTTAGTTAGGTTCTTTGTTTTTGATACAGTTCATCGCTCATGCCGGATGGTATGGTTAGTTAGGTTCTCTTGTCCATTTCTTGCAAAAAAAAATCTCTTGTCCATACCAAATGGCTAAACTTGCCAAGCAAGGGTAGTTTAGCTCTTGCCTTAGATCCAAACGCTCTCTTGGCATTTATTTCGATAGATAATTCGAGACATTTGCCTTTTTCACGTTTGGTTCATTAGCTAGCATTGTTAGTTAGGTTCTTTGTTTTTGATACAGTTCATCGCTCATGCCGGATGGTATGGTTAGTTAGGTTCTCTTGTCCATTTCTTGCAAAAAAAAATCTCTTGTCCATACCAAATGGCTAAACTTGCCAAGCAAGGGTAGTTTAGCTCTTGCCTTAGATCCAAACGCTCTCTTGGCATTTATTTCGATAGATAATTCGAGACATTTGCCTTTTTCACGTTTGGTTCATTAGCTAGCATTGTTAGTTAGGTTCTTTGTTTTTGATACAGTTCATCGCTCATGCCGGATGGTATGGTTAGTTAGGTTCTCTTGTCCATTTCTTGCAAAAAAAAATCTCTTGTCCATACCAAATGGCTAAACTTTCCAAGCAAGGGTAGTTTAGCTCTTGCCTTTGATCCAAACGCTCTCTTGGCATTTATTTCCATAGATAATTCGAGACATTTGCCTTTTTCACGTTTGGTTCATTAGCTAGCATTGTTAGTTAGGTTCTTTGTTTTTGATACAGTTCATCGCTCATGCCGGATGGTATGGTTAGTTAGGTTCTCTTGTCCATTTCTTGCAAAAAAAAAATCTCTTGTCCATACCAAATGGCTAAACTTGCCAAGCAAGGGTAGTTTAGCTCTTGCCTTAGATCCAAACGCTCTCTTGGCATTTATTTCGATAGATAATTCGAGACATTTGCCTTTTTCACGTTTGGTTCATTAGCTAGCATTGTTAGTTAGGTTCTTTGTTTTTTATACAATTCATCGCTCATGCCGGATGGTATGGTTAGTTAGGTTCTCTTGTTCATTTCTTGCAAAAAAAAAATCTCTTGTCCATACCAAATGGCTAACGTTGCCAAGCAAGGGTAGTTTAGCTCTTGCCTTAGATCCAAACGCTCTCTCGGCATTTATTTCGATGGATAATTCGAGACATTTGCCTTTTTCATGTTTGGTTCATTAGCTAGCATTGTTAGTTAGGTTCTTTGTTTTTGATACAGTTCATCGCTCATGCCGGATGGTATGGTTAGTTAGGTTCTCTTGTCCATTTCTTGCAAAAAAAAAAAAGTTCTCTTGTCTATACCAAATGGCTAACGTTGCCAAGCAAGGGTGGTTTAGCTCTTGCCTTAGATCCAAACGCTCTCTTGGCATTTATTTCGATAGATAATTCGAGACATTTGCCTTTTTCTCATGTTTGGTTCATTAGCTAGCATTGCTACTTTGTTAGTTAGGTTTTTGTTGTCCATACCGAAATGGCTAACCTTGTGAAGCAAGGCTAGTTTAGCTCTTACCTTAGATACAAATGTTCCCTTTATTCCGATATATAATTCAAAACATTTGCTCTTTTTACTTTTTTCACGTTCGATTTATGAGCTAGCATTGTGAGTTAGGTTGCGTTGTCCTTACCAAATGGCCAACCTTGCCAAGCAAGTGTACCTCGACCCTTTGCCTTAAATCCAAATGCCCCCTTCGTATTTTCGATGAGCCTCACTTAGCCGGTAAAACCACAACGGAGAAAAGCGGGGAAACGAAGGAAAGAAGAGAAGAAACGACAAAGGTAAAGGAAGGGGGAGAGGGAGAGAGATCCAGAGAGGAGAAACGGCACGCTTTTCAGCAGTAGGGTGGCGACGAGACGAGGCGACGGGGAGAATGAGACGGATAGATTCCATCCACGCGGTACGTAGTACGTATACCCACCGTCCGCTGCATCACCACACCACACCACCCGTCGTCGTCACCCGCGGCCACTTTCACCTCCCTCCTCTTTTTTCCCTTGTCCTGTTCCGTTGTAGTCTCCCTTCCTCCCCGTGTGCTGTGCGCGCCTTTTTCCGCTCGCTCAAGAAAAGAAAAGATGTGAGACGATCCAAACATCGTCAACAAAAAAGCCGGGCCGCCTCGCTGCAACGAACGCCTTTCGTCCGCCCGCCCAACCCACGCGCACGGTGCGCGCGCGCGGCGGGATCCCCGCTTTCCGTTCGGTTCCTGGGCGGGCGCTGCGGCTGCGCCCACGGTTTTCCATTTCCTTTGCTTCCGTTGCGTGTCGTGGACGGGCAGGGGGGGGGGCACGCGATCGACGTCGTCGTCACTGCCGTCGCTCTCGCGGCCACCTCCGCTGCTTTCTTCTTTTTCGTTTCCCCCTTGCTTGCTTGCTTGCTTCCATCCCTGTCGCTGTTGCTCCAGCTGCTTTCGTGTGTTTTCGTAGCGGAAAAAGGGAAGCGAATTGTTAAAACATGGGCGACAGGGAGAGACCGTGCGCTCCGCTCCCACGGCACCGCTCCGGCGGACGGGCGGGAGGGAGCCAACCCAACCCAACCGGCTTTGTCGAGCCGTGCACTGCTTTGGTGATTAATAAACTAACTATTTGAGGGGGCGATTGGGCTTTAGTCACCCGGTGCCTTTCTTTAGGCCTCGGTCCACGTCATAAGCCTCACCATCTGTAGCTGGCTACTGACGTCGACAAGTACTCACTGGTTTTATTCAAATGTGGCAAAAAAAAAAAGGGAGTTCTAGAAGATTTTAGTTCAACAAACTCCCGAGGCCGAGGCCGAGGCCCAAGCCATGGGCCGATACGAAAACCGGCTGAAATTCAAGTTCAGACTCCGGTAAACACATAAAGCTTTAGGCTGCGCTTGGATTGGGTGTAAAATAATACAGATGTATTTTTTTACACGTGTAATTTACCGGTCAATGAGTAATTTCGGGCTGGAAATGAAACAACTGATCGAGGCATGTATTTTTTACGGAGGTATTTCACGCGCAAACGCTGATCCAAACAGGCCCTTAATTTCTTCGCTAAGATTTGAGAAAGAACTCTTGACGTGTCAACGTCAATCCACGACGTTCCCCGCAAAAAAAAAAGGTTAATACTTGACGTTTCTCGAAAGGAAAAGATGGTGCAGTAAAGTACTAATGGAGGATAGGACATATGGCTCAACAAGTAGCGCTTAGTCTTGTAATGTCACTTAACTATCAACAGTAACCGGGCAGTACACATAAGAGTGGTGTGTCACTCATTAGGAACATGTCAAATATGTGGTGCCGCGGCTTGTCATGACGACCAAGGAGGACAACAATCTCGCAACAAGGGGAGGGTACCTGTCGTGGACCTTCCACACAAGGCCCGACTGTGTGTGTGTGTGACCCTGCTTTAACTACTGCTGCTACATGTGTCAACAACGGAACAACCTACCTGTGTGAGCAACATGGCAGTACTAGTAGAGAGAGACTACGACAGCTCAAGCCCTTTAACCTCGCCGAGCGAGGCTTCTCAGATCGACACGAATTACCATTTACAGATTCTATCACTGTCCGCACATAAACACATTTTCATTTTTTCTTCAACGTGAAGATCACAAGCTAGTAGGAGTAGATGGCCAAGAAAGAAGCCAAGAGCTCTCTCAAGAGTGAGTATTGAAGTATGTGTGAGTGTGACTACACTCACTGATGGCCACGGAGTGGTCGGATCCTCAACAGGTCACTGTAACTGCACATTTCACAGATGATTTTGACAGAGTTCCTTACACTCGTCAGCTCACAAGCATGGTTCGGAGAAGAGTCTGCAACCCTGCATATGTTACTTGGAGGAGCTGATGCCTAGCCTACGCATGGCCCAATCGACAAGCTTTAAATGAGAAATGATCATGCACACCCACCTGTATATAAGGTGACATGACACAGCCACTTAGGCTCTTCCAAAGCATTAAATTATGGACATAGAACGCAAAATGTTGCATTTCATCCCATTTGTAGACAAATTTATTTATTTGGAAACACGGACTCCGGAGGCCATGGACATGACTACTACTCAATGCCACACCCCACCCAAAGGACTCATTATTATGATATAACCAAAGAAAAAATTGTGCCACTGTCACCTCAGATGCATAAAGGAGTATTTCTCCAAATGATTGCCCTGTCAATCATAAACCTACAAGTCAGCTCAGCTCAAAGAAAGAAAGAAAAAACTGGATTCCTTCGTAGGGAAGGTTTTTTTTTTTGTTAACTTACATTTTTGTTTCGTTGTTGACCTCACAGCTACATGTATAAAATTTAGTAGAAACTAATTGGGTCACACAAGGTAAAGCAATAGTCTACCATTACAACTCCATGACTACCACACCTAGCAGTATTTTGTAAATATACTTTACATCAACTATTGGTGATACACCATACCATACAGATACAGCCAGACAAAAGCGTACATGTACCACAAATAACCCCCTCCCGCATGATGAAGCATGAGAGGGACGGTTCAACCAAAAGTTATGAGATGTTGCATCTAACAACCAATAGAAATGGAGCTAGGTTTTTGGGTGTCACGCACGGCGGACGCCAGGTACCAACCTGAAACTCCACAGGACAAATCAAACCTTCCAAATGCAGATAAAACATTGCTTCCAAACAGATACGCGAATCATGCGTCCATTTAAGGTGCAGAATGTAAAAAATATTCCACGACTCTGCTATTTCAGTCTGTTGTCCACCTTTACCATGCTTCTGAAACACAAGTTCTATCAAAAAAATGCAGACATGCCTCACTGCTACTCTTGCCTATTTTGTTCATAAGGATTGACAAATTACGAAACTCCACATCCTTCGACGAGTCTCACATTTTGTTAACTCAAACACTGCGCTACCATATCTATTGCTATGTTTTTCCCCTTCTGAGGGGAAGGAGAAGATCCATTGCCCATGCCTACATCAAACTCAACAGAATGTCCATGGGGCGCATAAAATAGATTATAAGGAAAATTATATTTGTACTGCAAAATTCTCCTCTGAGCTCATTAACCTCAAGCAGATAATCATGGGTCATCATCTCCTCGCATCTGCTTCCTCTGGCGTAACTGTCAAAGTCACAGGCACATTGTTCGCCCTTCTAACAAGAACTTTAAATGGCACTCCAACCTTGTCCCCCATGATACCAATAATCTGCAATGTATACTCTCTATTAACTCGTCTGCACAAATATCCCTACAAAAAACTCGTCTGCACAAGTAAAAGGATAATTTGAACCCCCCCCCCCCCCCCCCCCCCGAGTTGAGATTTGATAACCGTGATCTAAACGATCTTATATTAGTTTACAGTGGGAGTAATATTGTAAGTGGTAGAAATTTAAGAAACCCACATAACCAGAGGTTACCCTAGTTACCTCTTTGATCGTTTCCACTGGTTTACCATCAAATTCAATGACTACGTCGCCAGGAGCAAATCCTGCGCGTTCAGCTGGTGATCCTGGTGTAACCTGGTAATCCACTAATCTAGTGTTAGCAACTTAGCATGTCCTAAGTACTATCAGAATAAATAACATGTCAGGAACAGCAGGAAATATAAGAAAGAAAGGCATTGAACTGTGAGAATTAGAATTGTACAACAAATTAATTCGAGCACACCAAAAAGTCACACTTACAAGAATAAATAATACTGTAGGTCAGAAACAGCAGGAAATATAAGGAAAAAAACAATGAACTGTAATAATTAGAATTGTACAATAAATTTAATTTGAGCACAGAAGTCAGAAACTTAAGAGTAAGTCTTCTGGGCTGCACAACATTTCATCACGACACGAGACGAATTATGAATAGCTTACCATTGGAACAAGCACACCTTTGCTTACATCTGGGAAAGAACTTGATCTTTCTTTAAGTTGCGCAATGACCATTGGATTAAGATCAAGCATCTTCAAACCAAGCCACGGCCGTACAACTCTCCTGCATTGCACAATAGAAAGTAACATCATGCTGGATTTCAGTAAAATTATGTAATACTGATGTTCATTCGTCACTAATCAGGTTACTCACTGGTAGAACACAAACAAATAAGAGTTCGATAACTCGATCAATCGCATTTTTATCAAGTGACCTTTCAGTATCTCAATCTAAGTTCCAACTAGTGGACTAAACCAGGACAAGTTACCATGTGACAAGTATGGCCGATAATTTGAATATGGTTTTGGCATCAACATTTGATAGTTGAGTTGTCACAAAATGATAAATAACGTGAACAAGAGATGATTCCCACACAAGTAAATTATATATAAGATATCTACAAAATAGGAAGCAAGTGTATCACAAGCATTGGCATACTGCAACAGAAACAAAAAGATTGGAGGTAATTGCATGGCCATGTATGTTCTCATACTTCATAGTATCATCAGTGTGCATGCTTCATCTTGAACACTATACTTGGTGGTGGTATGCGTACGGCAACATTTAAGTAATCCAAAAGAATCTACTTGCAGAAGGTAAATGCAAACTTACTACCTACTCCCTCCGTTCCTAAATCTGAAGTCTTTTTAGAGATTCCACTACGGACTACACACGGAGCAAAATGAGTGAATCTACACTCTAAAGTATGTCTATATACATCCACATGTAGTTCGTAGTGGAATCTCTAAAGAGACTTATATTTAGGAACGAATGGGGTATCAACTTCTTGTATACAAAGCGGAAACACCAGCATCATACCACTTTCGCTTACCTCATACAACGCATGTTCTAAGATCATTCCAAAAGTGTACATAATAGCCTAAACTTAAACAAAGAAATTTCCAAAGGCAAGGTGAAATACAAGACAGTGCAATAGTTAAATGCAACCTGAGCCATACTTCCTCCGTTCCTAAATATAAGTCTTTTTAAAGGTTCCACTAGAGGACTACATACAGATGTATATAGACATACTTTAGAATATAGGTTCGCTCATTTTGCTCCGTATGTAGTCCCGTAGTACAATCTCTAAAAAGACTTATATTTAGGAACGGAGGGAGTACAACTAAAGACATACCCATTTTTCTTGAAGTGCTCCACTATTTTCACGACATAGTCAATTGGTACTGAAAAGCTCAAACCATCAGCAGCCCTAACTTTCATCACATTAACTCCAATGATCTCGCCATCGAGGTTCACAAGAGGACCTCCAGAGTTACCCTACAGCATTTAAATGCGTCCACAGTTTGTCCTAGAGAAACTGAGACCGAACCAAAAGCACCAAGAAAACAAACCACATATGTTTGCATTACATATATATGAGGATACATTGGCAAAAACAAAATAGATGAACGAAGAAACAAATTCAACAAAAACAAAGGATGCCCTGTTCTTTAACATTAGTCCAAGAAGAAAGCAGGTACACAAAATTTAATTATGTAACAGAAAGCAGATAAAAATTAATCGATACTGACATCTATGGCTAACACCCGAGTGACATATGGATCAGAATAGAAAGTTGAACGTTGCAACAGGAAGGTGCACACTAGGTGAATAGCTTAAGCTGCTACTATCTTTTTTTCAGATTTTGCTTCTGTAAATTTTTATGTTTTCCTCGAAGCTGTTTGGTGCATGGTCCTCATTCTCATAGGGGGCACTTAGGATTATCTTTCTCAATTCATGATTTTCACAGCTATATTGTCCCAATACAGATTCAAATATATTTATACATTCAGTGTTAGTGTTTCCAATCAAATTTTTTTCATATCTCCGCATGTTCACAGAAGAAGAAAAAAGAGTGTGACCGCTGGTAACAAGACCTAGTAAAATGAGATAATAATTACCAAACAGATCAGAATATCCAA